>NC_084832.1:58117984-59485984 GCF_033115175.1 Lepus europaeus
CATGTTCATGGATAAGATGACTCAATATTTCTTAAGATCAATTCTTCCCAACTTTATCTGCAGATGCAATGCAATCCCAATCAAAATTTTAGTATGCTATTTGTGGACATACTGATTTGAAAGTCTATATGGAAAAGCAAAATATTCAAAATAACTAGCATGATACTGGCAAGAACAAAGTCAAGAGAACAAGAGAAAATGGTACTGGCAAAAGAACAAATCACTGGAAATAGAGACCCAGAAGCAGAACCATAAAAACAGTCAAAAAATCTTTGAGAAAAAGGAACAAGGCTAATTCACTGTAGAAATAGTTTTTCCAATAAATGGTGCTGGAACAACTATAGACTACATACTTCTCCTCCAAAAAGTCAACCTAAACAGAAATGTTTCACAAAAATTTACTCCAAATAGATCATAGATCTAAATCTAATGCAAAACTTTAAGAAAACTATAGAAGATAACACTGTAGAAGATCTAGGTGATTGAGTTTGGCAATGAGTTTTTATTTTTTATTTTACAGATAGAGTTAGTGAGAGAGACACAGAGAGAAATGTCTTCCTTCCGTTGGTTCACCCCGCAAATGGCCACTATGGCCGGCACTGTGCCCATCTGAAGCCAGGCGCCTCCTCTTGGTCTCCCATGCAGGTACAGGGGCCCAAGCACCTGGGCCATCCTCCACTGCCCTCCCGGGCCACAGCAGAGAGCTGGACTAGAAGAGGGGCAACCGGGACTAGAACCCGGCGCCCACATGGGATGCTGGCACTGTAGGCGGATTAACCAAATGAGCCAACCGCGCTGGCCCCAGCAATGAGTTTTTTAGGTACAACACCCAAACCATGATCCGTGAAAGAAAAAAACTGAGAAGAAAGACTTCAGTAAAATTTAAAATTCTGTTCAAAAGACAGGTAAGAGAATAAAAAGGTAAGCCCGTCTGGGTGACGTGTGCCAAACACCTATCTGATAAAGGACTGGTATTCTAAATACAATTAAGAACCTACAAATCTACCTGAGCAGACATCTCACTGAAGAAAGTAACAGATTGTAAATAAGCATATGAAAAGATGTTCAGCACCCCCATCACTGGGGAATAACAAACAAAATGATACCACAATGTAGCTGTTATGGAGTGGCTATACTCACTGACACCACCAAAGGCTGGTGAGAACATGGAGCAAAAGAACTAGCATTCACTCCTGGAGGGAATGCAAAATGGCTGGGGAAGATGGCAGGGCAGCCTGCAACACCATGCTTAGCACAGGCTCACCAAGTCAGCCAGCAATCACACCAGCAGGGAACACAGGGCATTTCTAGGGCAGATAAACCATTCCATGTATTACTGTAATGGTAAACACAAGACATGTGTTTGGCAAAACTGATAGTGAATCCTAATGTAAACTGGGGACTACAGTTAATAATACACCAATATTGGCTCATGAATTAAAACATTTACCACATCAATCCAAGATGGTATCAGGGAAAACTATGAGAGGTAGAAGGAGGCATAGGGGAACTCCATTCTCATTCAGTTTCCTATAAACCTTAAAACTGCTCTTTTAAAGAAAATCTATAAAAGTGCATATTAAGCAAAATAATTATCTTTTCCACGTTAGATTTTGAGATTCTATATGTAACTTTCCTGAGACTATGCAGCCTTTTGTTAAAGACAATTGACAATCAATGGTGTAACAGAATTCTTCAGAATCTGCTTGTTCATTAACAGGCCCTTGGGCAGTCTTTGTTGACTTCTGAGCCTCAGTACCTTTATGTATTAAGTGGAAAGCTTATCACTTTTCTCACAAGGTAGCTGAATTGTATAAATGTATGTGAAGCACCTAGTAAAGTCACACAGAGAAGGCATGTGAAGGTTTGTTTGTTCTTCCTTGGTTTGCTCCAAATTCTAACTCAGGAAAGATTAAACACAGCCAGCTCTCTGCATCCATAGTTCCAAAACACTGAAGACTGAAAATACAAGAGGAATAAATGGTGTCTGTACTGAATATGTACAGATCTTTCTTTTCCCATTATTTCAACAATTCAGAATAACAACCATTCACATGGCATTTCTAAAGTATTAAATATTTCAAAATAATTGGAAAGTATATGGAAACACATATGGCTATAAGCCAATACTGCACCTTTTATACAAAGGACTGGAGCATCTACAGATCTTTATATCCTGGGGGATCTTGGAAGATCCTGGAACCAATTCCCCACAGATACTGAGGGCTACCTGAATACCCAGTTTCTAACAATGCTTCTTAAATAGGGCACCCTTAGATGTGTGTGCAACTATTAAATAAATATCCTGTGTCTTTCTGGAGTTCATTTTATGATTTGGAGGGAGAAAGCTAAATATTTTAACTGGGAATATAAAAATATTGTTAAACATAAAAAACAAGCTGCTATAACAGCGAACACTATACTTTGAGGTACAAGACTATCTTTAAGAATTTAGGCTACATCCTCAGAATTCCAGAGCTACTTCTTCGTCTTCTGCTGTTTCGTGTATATTTCCCAAACTTTTCCACTAAAGTACTACCTTTCATTCCTAATTTTAATCATGTTACGAAACAAAGTTCATTTTCTTCTCAACACCAGTCATGAGGTACTTTTGGTTCCAATAGGCCTGGTCATCCTTACATTAGCAAGGACAACCAGAAAAAATAACATCTCCTATTACACAAGTCATCTAATAAAGTTTGTAGTTGTTGATGCCAGAATTAAGAAAACCAAAAATAAATGGGAGATTGTACTTGGGTAACAAAGATTTCCAAAGTCTTAGCTATCACCTTGATTTTTTTTTTCTTTTACTAAACTATGTATTTCAGTCTTTGGATAAACAAACTACTGATCTCATTTTTACAAACAAAATATTTTGCATCTCACTAATGTCTTTGCCTAAGAGAATCTCAACATGCATAAAACTAAGCACCTTACTGGATCAACAAAGAAGGGTAATGTGAAATGGGTATCCTGGTCAAATAGAACATAAGGTCATGTGTTCTGACAGCCCAGATAGAGCACACTTGTATAATGCTGGCTTAGTGTCAAACATTAAGATAAACACTGAAAACTGATATTCAAAGAAGATCCAAAAACCTTTCACGACCAACAGGTAAGAACCTGGAGATACTTAACCTGCTGTTGTCCAGAACTGGGATCAACAAGAGGAGGTAGCAAAGTGGTACAGATCTCTGAGCTGTTAGTCTTTGAGACTTGAGTCTTACAATGTATTATCAACGGTGTGACATTAGAAATGTGATATTTTGGGGTTATCAGTTATCTAGTATATACAATTATGGTAGTAATCTAGATAACTTCTAAGGTATCTTTCAAATAAAAAATGGCACAGGAGCAAATTCTGGATCAATTTCTTACCAGTAGACATTCTAAACAAGCTCATGAAATGCTGAGCTCTATCGCTACTTTATAATGTTCTACATGAAGGGGAAAGTGGAATAAGTAGCAAATTATTTTAAATAAAAGCCAAATGCCCATGAGCTGCAGTTCTTATAAAAAGAATTCAAACGTATGATAGAGGATTATTGTGTTTTCTAATGTTACCATAAACTTAGTTATACTAGTAATTTAATCCTAGGGAAAAAATCCTAATCAATTTTCTTATCTCATCAATATTCAGTACAACATTTCTCTTCATTTTTAGATATAAGAATTATACTAACAGTCAACTCTTAGAGCCTACTTAAAATTCCTTAGAGGGCCTGGCGCTGTGGCTTAGTGGGTGAAAGCCTCCGCCTCTGGCACCAGCATCCCCTATGGACACCAGTTTGAGTCCCGGCTGCTCCTCCTCCAATCCAGTTCTCTCCTACGGCTGGGAAAGCACTAGAAGATGGCCCAAGTGCTTTGGCCCCTACACCCACATGGGAGACGTGGAAGAAACCCCTGGCTCGTGGCTTTGGATGGGCCCAGCTCCGGCTGCTGCAGCCATTTGAGGAGTGAACCAGCGGATAGAAGACCTCTCTTTCTCTCTCAATGATTTTATATACTAGGCAACAATATTATTTCTTAATTTATAATAAATTATTTTCCTTAGTATTTATGAAAATTCATAAAAGTACTTGAATTAATTTCTCAAATCAAAATAAAAAGTTCTCTTGAACAACTGTTTTCTAAGTTCCTGGTATCACTGAATAAAAATACACACACAAAATGAAGCCAGGCAATAATCACATGGAATGTGTACTCAAGTTTTCAAGTAAAACCCACTTTCAAAGTGCTCAGGGTTTAAGAAATACTAAATTAGTGTGATAAACACTGAGAGCAAAGAACGGAGATGCCTTGGAATATCAGAGACCACATACACAAAGAGTACCACATCTGCATATATTTCTAAATCTACTTCAAGCTCATACAAAAACAAATTTGTAGTTTACCCATTTCCCATCTCTGGGAGAGAATATTAGCAAAAATTCTTTTCCTAATTCTAAATCTGTCTGAGAAACCTAAGGCTATCTGTTGTAGTTTACTTTATCATCAGACATTGAACGTATTTCTACCTAGGCCATACCTTACCTCTTGAGCAGAGATCCCTTTGATCACAATTTCTGAACACTCCCGAAGCACACTTCAAAGTTCCCTAACGTTTTCAGTGCAGTCATCTAATTACCTGATAGCCGTATAAGTGAGAAAATCTCCAGGGCACCTATGTGTTCATTTTTAAAACATCAATCTTTCCCATTTTAAGACTGAATTAGTATGAAATCCTTTTAATAAAGGAAAAGAAAAATAACTGAGTAAAATTAGGTTGGAATTGTCCAACACTTAGGACATCTAAGCACTGACATTTTGTGCAACTGTTTCAATATAGCAAAAGAAAGTAAGATCTGTGTACATGCTTACAATAAGCTGAACAGTGCTTTTGAAGTCACACTGTGATATTTACTTTTTTTAAAAAAAATAAACTACTCAAAAAGGAAAAAAAAATCCTTTGTTTTTTCACTAAAGAACCAAAACAGACTTTTAAATACTAATTCAATCAATGATCAATTATGGTGAGGCCATAAGCCTATGATCATGTATCTCGAAGATATAATTACTAAACCAACTTGAACGTTCTGTAATACTTTCATTTTGAAGGCTACTGAGAGTGTAGGCAACAGTCCGTGTAAGAAAAATCACTTATTTCAAATTGTCCTTACAAACCCATCACCTCTGTGATATTTTTGAAGTTTCTGCTGCAGGATGTTTTATCCTCCATCCCACCCCTCCCTTTTATACAGGTACAGGAAAGGCTTACAAATTTTTTGTTTGTTTTCCCCCACATAAAATATAGCCTCCCGTTGAAATATATTTTGTTTGTAAACCTTTCGGTAGGGTATATTCTAAAAAAAAAAAAAACAAAACAAAACCACCTTTAACCACAAAATCTTTAACTCATCTTTTCCAAACTTACCAGATTATTAAAGCCAAGAATTTTAGCTTCCTTACCCTTCCCTTAATAGAGTTGGCTCATTATTTCCTTTTGTAATTCTCATTTTCTCAGAATTTCTTTGGAGAACCACTTTATTTCATTTTAATCCACATGTTGTCATTAGTTCAATTTCTATTTCCTTGCCTAGGACCCCATCGTAGTGTTTACTTTTAATTTTTGGAGTCCACATTTTGTGTAACTTCTCCCAAATTCAAAAAGAAATCCCCTTGCTCCTAGAAGATCCTGCATAGAAAAGTGGACTATTGCATCAGCTTCAATTAACCCATTAAATCCCAAGTTTTCAATTCTGTAAATACTTCCATGACATATTTATATCAGTTACCATAAGTGGTATATTTAGTGCTCAATTCAAGTTTTTATACATGTCCTAAATATAGGACAATGGAACATAATGGGTTAAGCTTATGTAGGCATAGAGAAGAATCATTAAAACCCAAAATTTACCCTTTTCCATGCTGTCTTGATAATAGTAAAAGAAAGATTCTGGAGCCAGCATTTCTCATTTTATAGTTCTTGCTAGTAGAACATTCAAATGCAAAACATTTAATTCTTTTGTAACAGTCATTACTAGTTGGGTGGTTCTCCAAACAGCCATCATTTTCAAATGTTCATTTTCTGGGTAAAGGAATTGTTTTTGTATGCTATTTTGTAAGGGGACAGATTTTGATCAATCTAGTTTTAAAAGATTTGACCAAATTACTCCCAATGTTTACATTATTAACTCAAAGAGTTTAAACAGTTTACAAAATCAACATACAAAAATGGCGTCTAAAAAATCCAATTCTGGAAACAAAGCTAAGATGTTGTAATTAGGAAAGTGCAAAAATAGATTAAACAGATCACCTATGTCATACATTCACATGGTGACCCCATCATTTTAAGTTTCAAAAATCATTTTTCTCAAAAAAATTGTTATATACAAAGGGATAAAATATATATTCAGAAATGCTTAGAAGACACATAAAATTAGAATACACTTTAAAATGCTGTTGCAATTTTCACTTTCTACTCCTGAAACAGAAATAAGCCATTTATCAGTAAGTGCATTTTTTTCATGGACAAAATATTTATTAGTTTTCAAATGATCACAAATACAAATATTACACAATTAGTCATTCTAGAAAAAAATTGGCTTAAGTTAATATTCAGAAAACATTGAAAAATATAGAACTGCATATTGTGACACGAAATATAAAAAACTGAAAGAAAAATGCATCAAAATAAAAGTTTAAATAAACAAATCAGTTCACAATAATATACAAAAAGTTTCACTTTTAAATAGCTTTTAGTGGCATGAGGTAAATAGAAATGCACTTACATTTCTTTTGCACACTTTAAAGGAACAAAGCTAAAATTTAATCAAAGCATGAGATTAAAAGATTAAATCACTTTTCATCTTCAAAGCTAAAACAAAAAGCTAATAATCTCATAGGCCATATAAAATGGTTTGTACTGTGGTTCAAAGAACTCAACCCACTAAATTTCCAAGCAAATTTCACTTTCAGTTCTGTAAGTTCTTTCTAAAATGTTGGGTAGCTGTTTTTTTAATTTATATGCTTGTAAATCAACTGTCATATTAACATGTAACAAAAGTCAGGAATAAAAACCTATAACCATTTATGGGAATTCAGAGCTCTCCAGGGAAATTTTAGATCAAATGGATCTTTTAAACTTACTTTTAAGTACTATTCTTACAAAATCTTATTTATAATTAATGAGGAAAAAAATACTTCTCATAGATAGCCAAGAAAGATTAAAGATCAGGTAAAATTTTAGCAAATGTGGCTTTTAAAATTCCGTGAGATTTCTAAGACATCTTTCTTGCTTCCATATTAATAACTATGAATTCAATTCTTAAAATTTATATCAAAATAAAAGAAACTGGCAGCATCAGAATACTTTGAAAAGTTTCATTAATAGTTTTTGACTGACCAGTTAATAGATACCAGAGAAATAAAACATTTTGTTAACTGCTTTTATCAATCAATGGACAGTTTAGATAACTATTTTATAACACTTATTCACACTTATAGGCTTATTCTAATGCTAACTGCTTTTGCTCTATTAACTACTGCTTTGTGACAGCATCATTCAGACTTAGTATGCCTTCAGTGCAGAACAATACTTCAAGTTTAACAGGTATTTAGGACTTCAGAAGACAGACCAAGCTACTCTGACTCTGATGTCTCTTCTATTTCTATATTACATTCTGTTGACTTGAGAAAAACAGTAAGAATAAGGCTCAAGAACAGCAAAAGATGATCTAGAAGAGTATATCCTAATATTAAAAATAATTCTGGAATAATTAAGAAGTTCACCCTTGATTTATTAATTTCTTTCAGTGTAATAAAACAAAACAAACAATTCGTTACGTTCTCTGGATTTCCTATAGTGCTTTAAAAAAGTCTGCCTACTTCACTAAGGTGATTTTAAATCTTGGAAGTCCTTTAAATGGAACAGATACAGAGAGCTGCTTTAAAGAAAGGAGTCTCTCAAGCTTCCTCTATTTCAGTCTTCTGAATAGAAAGACATTTTCATGACCATGTAAAATTCCAATATGAAAAGATTATTTGAGCCTTTCCATGTTCAGACCAAGAGTAAATAAACCAGAGTAGATCTTAAAGTTTATAAATGACAAGATCAGGTGGCTCGCTCATTCTTGTGTCTTCTAGACATAGTGCATGGGTCCATTCACCACTGCCTTCCAAACTGCAGGTGCTGGCATGTCTGACAGATATCATCCATGAAGGCTCTGCTAGAAGAATTCCTTTTGCTGAAGTAGGATGTTTTACCAGTTGAAAGAAATCTGGGCAATTAGAGAACAAATAAACCAGTCTCCCATTATCAAGATACCTGGAGTCACAGAAGGAATCCACCAAGGAAAAATGAAAACTTGCCAAAGGCACCAAGTTCACAGTCTACCCAGTGTAGATGATAAGAACTTCCTGGAATCAAATCCTACCCTCGGCATCAGAGAAACTAAGAGAAAATCATCTTAATGCCATGGGGAAAATCTAGGGAAAGGGCTCTTTTGCCACAAATATTATTCCTAGGGACAAGAAAAACGGCTTTTGAGTATATTAAACATAGCTTTCAGGGTTATTATATCCTGAAACTTATAATCATTCATATTTACTCTATTAAAGAATGAAGCCTAGATTTGACAGTAAAACCATAACGGTACTATCACTGCATCTTTTCAAATATCAAATATTAAGTCCTAATGTTTGGGGTAGGAAAATACCAAAAAGTTCTAACAGTGCAGGATAACACCTGGACATCTGACTATATAAATTAAAAGACCAGATGTCTTGTTTGCCCAAAAATGAAAAACAAAAGGTTTCAATTACTAAAATGTAAAAGAGTAGTTTAAAGTCCACTCATACCATAAAGGCCAAATAGGTGAATATCCCCTTTTCAAAATTCCTGTGGACTACATAGGCATTCACCGAATCATGTGCCCACATCATCCATTGCTTTAGCTGTCTGGAGAGAAAATTAAACAAATGTCAGGTTTGTTTTTTGAATGGGCACTAGTTAGCACTCTCAGAAAAACAGACAGATTGCATCCCCACCTGGTTCTTACGTGAACCCAAGGAGTTTACCAATAGAATTAAATGGGCAATGGAAGAACACTCCAATCGATAAATAAACCCAAGTAAATAATGGAAAGCACCCACTTGTTTATTATCCTTTCCCACTCTCTCCAGAAGCTGGATATTCTGTCTCCAAGGGTTCAGTGGAGAAAGTGGACCCCTGACGTCAAAAGCTCTCCGTGGTCTTGGCTGTATCTGTGGTTCTAGGATCACTCCTTGCACCTCTGGTAGGAGAGAAGCACTGAAATAGAGAGCTGAATATAGATTTAAGAAAAAATTCTTATTAAGAAATTACATTCTGTGGTCATTTGAGTTTGTAATGGCTTATCCTCAGGATAAAAAGGAGCTACCTTTGGGTATGCTTTCCTTAATGCCTTCTTAATTTGAATTTTAGAAATGTTTACATTCTTCAGAACAATTAAGAAGGGACCTGTATTGGTTTAAGCCATAACACACTCTGTGACAAACCACTCAACCTTGAGTAGAAGACCGAACCAAAAAATGATAAATTATGACTGGAAACAAGATCACAGTTGTCTTAAGGGGACAGGGAAAAGGCACTCAACCTCAGAGATACCATAGGAGGAGTCCCAGTTAATTCTTCTGTCAAAGAGAAGATGATGGAATGAAAAGCAGAAACAGGATAATGAAGCATATTAACAGGAACACAACTAGACTTTGGAAATACTAAGAAGCTGGATTTGTTCTCGGTTTTCAAGTCTGAGGTAATTTAAAGAATTCATCACACTATAGGCCCATATTATAGCGATACAAAGCTAAACTACATTTTATCAAAGCTATGACTACTGTCATGGAGAAAGCTATTCTTCAGTCACTCATCTTTATAACTTGGGAGGGCAGAATAGCAGACATAGATAACGCAGATTCCAAAATCTTTTTAAAATGCATGATTATTTTTGCTTTGGGTCAAGAAGGACCAGGAATGATCATTAATGGCTACCATGTAGAAATCCAAGCAGTAAGATATACCCAAATAACAGATGACGGTAGAGATACTGGAAAACAGTTAGCTTTATTATAAGGTAAATGGAGAGGAAAAGGAAGTTCAAAAGTATATAGCATCTGACCAAGGAAAAGCTGAAAGGAGAAACAAGAAAGGTAGATACATATTTAAAGTTACAGGGTCTGTGGGACAAATTTTAACAGTGCTGCCTTTGGAAAACAGACCAATTGTACTTTGTGATACAGAATGATACATCCCTATTAAATTTCACATCTTGTTCTAAATAGAAAGGTGCCGCATATCCTTGCACTATGGAATACAGTGTTCTAGTTGTTGGACATCTCTTATTTGGGGATAAATTAAGGAAACAAGGCTATCACATCATCTCCCTCTCACAGCAACTGTTTATCACAAGGGATCCTTACCTGTTAGTGGAACGAGGATTGTGCTCTCTTGTGCTCTATCAATCAACCAACAAAGGTTTTATCTCAGCACTAAGAAGGTAGCAACCAACCAAAGTTAGTGTTTTAATGCCTTCACTTCATCCTGGCTCTGGTAGCCAGTTTGGAATATACCAAGAGCTGCAAAGGAATGGTTATTCCATTACCTAACAACATTTAGACTAAATTTTTTAAAGCCTAAAAGATGAAAAGAACAAGCCAACCCTCCTGGTTAGGAAAATATCCAATTCTGTACACATGAGAAATGAAAACAGTGTGGCTTAAAAAATGAAAAATCTGTGACTTGAACCATCAAATCTGTGATTTCCAAAAGTCAAAAGAAGGAAACAAAAAAAGAAACCTGAAAGAAGCCAAAACTGCCGTTTAGTAAGAGATATAAAACAAATAACTACGGAGGTCCTTTATGTGAGGTGATGGCTATTTTTTTCAGTTTTAGTATTCCAATAGATTTTAAGCCCTAAAGTCTTCCAGTTTTGAGGAAACTATTTTTAGATCAGGTTTTTAAAAAGCATTTTACAGGATTATCACACCGAGGAGGTATCTGAGGGATGATGAGAGTGAAGATGCACTAAATCGAAAAAAAAAAATCCAAATGTACTTTAGGTCTTTTCAAGAGTCAAAAAACCAAAATAGTTCAACAAAGAACCACAATGGAGTTCTTGAGGGGCAGCTTTTTAACAGATGAGACCGATTTAAAAATCACTACAGAGCTATCTTAGATATGTTTTCATTGTATTCATATAGTGCAAATAGGTGCTCCAAAAGTGCTTTAGAAATTAGCAAACAATCCTACTACAGTTTTTTTCTAATCAATTTTTTGACAAATCATTTTTTCATGTATAATGAATACAAACTGCAAGAATTATCAGAGATTTCCAAATTAATGAAATCTCAGTAAAAACTACATATTAGTTACAAATCTGTTAGAAACTCTAAAAATATCATTTTCCAAATCTCATAGTTTTTCTTCACCTCTCAAACACTACTGAATGTGAACACTACCAGAAGGGAAAGGTACATTTTGAAATAAGGAACATGCCCAGCAAAATGCTGTTAAATTTACAGGCCAACTTTACAAATGAAAAGCAGTTCCCTAGAAATCCTACCTTGTACAGAGCAATATGGGCTAGGTTTACAATTTATCCTCTGGGAGGACTTCTAAGTTAAATACCTCCAACCCTCTTATTTACCACATTGCATAGAATGTATGTTAAAAACACAACCTGACCCAAAACGTCTTTAGGTTGGGTTACAGAGCAAATTAAACATCAGCTGGCTGAATCAAAAATGGAACCACTTATAAACTTCTCCCAAATTAGCTCACTTTCAGAATACAACTTATTTGCCTAAATTGCCAGACTTCCAGATTCAACATACATACACTCTGAAATAAACAGATTTCTCTAAATAAAAATTATTTTGAGGACAGCTAGCAACTCCCTTACTTAAAGAATAAAATACTCAGGATATAATAATGTATCATTATACAGAAAAATGAACCAGTACTCTCCGAATAAGATCAACATTCAAACAAGAAAAATGTGAGATTATTGATGAAGAGTCGTAAGAGTGATACTGTAAGACCTTCCTTAATTCTATTTTAATTAACTGAATTCTCCCATGTGCTTTTTGAAATTGACATGATCTATATTTTATGTATTATCGGGGAGGAGGGGAATAGAGGAAAGAGGGAATGAAGTGGGGAGAGAGGGAGATAAAGACAAACTTCTCATCCATGATTTACTCCCCAAATGTCCAGGAGGTGAGAACTGAATCTAGGTTCCCCAACATGGGTCACAGGGACCCAATGACTGGGCATCACCTGCTGCCTCCCAGAGTGTAACAGCAGAATGCTGGAATCCAGAGCAGAGCTAGGACTTGAACATAAACACTGTGACCCGGGATGCAGGCATCCCAAGCAGTGTCGCAATGGGCTAGGCCAAATGCCACCCCTAAGTGACATTTTGAGGGAAAAACTGTTATGTATTCCACTGTAGGACTTATATATTTCAACGACTGGAGAGTAAGTTTCAAATTAAAGCTAACAAAATCAGCGATGACAGGCTACCTCAAATGAGTGTTTTAGGTCTGTTAATCTGTCAGTATATCAATAAAATCATTTGAGCATTTTCTATAAATACTTAAATTTTTAAAGATTCTTACTAAAAATCCAGTTATATTCAAATCAGAAATAATAAATCTTAAGTATTTTATATATAAATACCACAAAAATTCTCCTGAGATATATACGAAATTAGACTACTTGCAATATTTGAGCTTAAATGGCTTATTAGTTTTAAGCAGTTCTAGTATTTAAAAAAAGGGAGGGCTACATCTAATTATTTTAAACAACAAAACAGGGTAGCTTGTTTCTATAAAGACTGTGATTTCTATTCACTTCTGATATAACTCACTGATCTAAAGTTGAACGTACCAGTTTATAAATTTACAGATTAGTCATAAAGTAAGCCATTCTACATGAGCTGGAAGCATGATGTAACATTTGTTTCCTACTTACCTGATAACTGCTCATTCTGACTGATTCTAAGCACTTCTACAAAGAAAGGAAATTTCTCACAAACTCCTCTAGGAGCCAAAACAGTTCCAGGCGGCAGTAAGAAGGCCCATCTTAACTGAAGCAGTCTCTGTATCTCCAGCCCTCAGAAAAGTGCTTGGCACACTGAGCAGATAATTCAGTACGTTTTATAAATAAATGAAGTCTACCAATTAAGAAACAAGAAAAGAAGGAGAATTTTCAAGAGATATCTGTAGTAGATATAAAAGCCTGAATTTCTAAGCCAAAAGAAAACAAAAACTCATAAGTATTACTTTCATGGATCTCTCTTTATCTTGGGGGTCACCAGCTTCTAGGGTTAATGTTTACATAGTATAGTTAGCAGAAACTCCAAAGATATTATCCTGAGATGACACAAATTTTAGGGAAATCATAACACCTATTATAGATTTCTTTTCCAGAGACTTATAAGCAGTAAGAAAATAAACCAGATTGTTGACAAAGCACTGAATTTCTAATTTTTAATTTTAGAAAAGTGAGACATTTTGCCCCAAATCAAAACAACTCATGTTTTTCAGAATTAGTTACCCAAGATATTATATAGACTATATTATATAGATTATTTTAAAATGACAAATCTTGGGTTTATTATCAAATGGGGTAAACCTTTAAAAAAAAAAAAAAAAAGCCAGCCTGGATCCTAAAGGGATTCCATAGCCTCATGAAAATACAAACTGAATCATGGAAAACAACTTCCCAAAAAACAACAAAGTTGTAAGGAAACAGAAAAACCCAGCTATTGTAAGGTTTTAAGAGCAACATCTAATCAAATTTCATTATCAATATATTTTCTCCTCATTCTTTTGGTTAAGATACCATCCAAAAACATTATTTGCATTTAAGTTTTACTCCACTATATTTAAATGTCTGGCATTTCTTAGAAGCAATAGATGGCTAACCTGATTGTGTCTTCATGCCCCATGATCTTGTAAGATAAAGGAAAAGAGAGGAAAAAGAATCCCCAATAAAATATATCTTTAGAGCAATTAGTTGACTATGAAATAAATGATAAAATCATAAATTAATCTGTCTAAATGATACTGACATTAAGGAGGATAAAAACACACTGGGGTCAAGAAGGCAATACAATAGTGCTTACACTTGCCACTTAGCCATTTGAATAAAAAAGATTTGCAGCCAATAAGCCTTTGAATACAATGTAAATTAAAAACATGTTATCTCAAAAAATAAAACATTAAGCTAAAATAAGGCTTGGATATTGGACAAAAATGATAATTAGTCAAAGTAACATTAAGAAAATCTCTAAATTACTCTAACAAACACTGTTCATAAGTAACCTATTCATTACTTCTATTTCTCTAGCATCTTTTTTGCCTTTTTTTAAGATTGATTTATATGAAAGGCAGAGTTAGAGAGAGAGAGAGACAGAGAAGATCATCCATCCACTGGTTCACTTCCCAAATGGCCACAATGGCCCAGGCTAGGCCAAACTAGTTAGGACCCAGGAACTCCATCTGGGTCTCCCACAAGGGTGGAAACCCAAGTATTCGTTCAGGTCATCTTCCACTGCTTTCCCAGAAGGAGCTTTATAGCAGGGAGCTGGACCGAAGTGAAGCAGCCAGGACTCAAATGTGTGCTCACAGGGAATGCCAGCTTTGTAGGCAGCAGCTTAACCTGCTGTGTCAGAATGTCAGCTTCAAATACATGAAATACTAGGCTTTGTTCTTTAATGATCAGCATATTTTGAAGTACACATAAGGTATTTTCAAAACAGTCCTCTTTCTACTATATTTTTACTTGAGGATCTTGGGTTGTGCTACAATCACAGTAGGTAAATTCAGAAAAAGGGAAACTATAGCAAGAAATGCACTTAATATTTTATGAATTAAACTGCCTTTATCTTAATTTCTCTAGGGTCTTCATCCAATGTTGACCAGAAAAAGGATGTATCAAACAACAAAACAAAACAAAAGGTTAAAGAATTCAAGTTAATCCAAACCAGCTCTCTGCTATGGCCTGGGAAAGCAGTGAAGATGGCCCAAATCCTTGGGCCCCTGCACCCATGTGGCAGACCTGGAAGAAGCTCCTGGCTTCGGATTGGCATAGTTCCAGCCGCTGCGGCCAATTGGGGAGTGAACCATTGGATGGAAGACCTTTCTGACTCTCCTCTCTCTGTGTAACTCTGACTTTCAAATAAACAAATAAATCTTAAAAAAAAAAAAAAAAAAAAAAGAATTCAAGTTAAAAGGATCCAATCAAGCAAGAACCATCCATGGTTGCCAAAATTAATGGGTGAAAGTATGGTAAGAGGCAGAATGTTTAAACTGTCTCAAAATATTTCCTGCAAGACATGTGTTAATTTCAAAGGGGAAAAACTAGTAACTTGACAGTTTAGAAACCTGGCCAAATGATCAAGATGACACCATCAGTAATATGGCAAATTGGTACCATGTACCTTCCCAATACACTGCACTGATAAAGACACACCATCATGTCTGAGATAACCTTGCCAAAAATGTTTAATAGCGATTTATTCATGAGAAAATATCAGATAAGTACAAACCGAGGGCCACTCTAACAGCTATTACTCTACCAAAGCGTTAAGATCTCAAAAGGCAAAGAAAGAACAGGCCTAGACTGAAGGAGGCAGGACAACTAAGTACAATATGGGATCCTTTTAATAGAGAGCATCAAAATTCAAAAAACATTTATAGGTTAGTTAGTACTGACTCCTACATTTGAACTATAGTTACACGAGTATAAGGTACAAACATTAGGGAAATTTGGGTAATGTGTATATGGAAACAACCTGTACTATATTTTATGCAACTTTCTGATAAGACTAAAATTATTTCAAAATAAAAAGTTAAAAATAAAAAATGAACAAAGGTCCTGGAAAACTTTCCATCCTTGACACACCTATAGAATAATCTATGAGAAGAAATATAAAATCATTCAGATGAAAAGTTTAGCCTTTCTTTAAAAATTAATCCTAATGGAAATGACAGCACTGTGACATGTCCTGCACTAATTTCAAAATAGTAATTAGTTGGTAATAGATTTATTTTTTATTTGTTTTCTTTAGTAAATAGTTCTCTATACAGAGAATTTTAATTCAGAAATTATCTGAGATCAAGGGCCGGCGCTGTGGCATAGCAGGTAAAGTCACCGCCTACAGTGCTGGCATTGCATATGGGCGCCATATGGACGCAGGTTCGAGTCCCTGCTGCTCCACTTCCAATCCAGCTCTCTGCTGTGGCCTGGGAAAGCAGCAGAAGATGGCCCAAGTGCTTGGGTCCCTGCACCTGTGTGAGAGACATGGAAGAAGCTCCTGGCTTCAGATCCGCACAGCTCTGGCTGTTGCGGCCAATTGGGGAGTGAACCAGCGGATGTAAGATCTCGATCTCTCTCTTTCTCTCTCTCTCTGCCTCTCCTCTCTGTGTAACTCTGACTTTAAAATAAATAAATCTTTTAAAAAAATTATCTGAGATCAAAAGAAAAAACTTACTCCAACAGAAAAAACTATATTATGTTCATAATAAATAAGAAATATGAAAATTAACTCGACTACAGTAAGCATATGAGATGGGTAAAAAAGCAAAGCTTCTTTCCAATTTACATGATCATTCATGAATTTTTATTTCTGTGTTATTAAAAATGGAGGACGTTCTAATTCTCCTTAAAATTTCCGTAAGAAATAGTTTAAAGCCATAAGCATTCCTCCCACACATTTTTACTAAAGTTCAAGAGATAAAACTCCCAATTTACTTTCACTTATAAAGCTGGTTGTAAGCAATTATTCAACTTTTTGCTTTAATATTAAGAACTCAGTACACATACAGTGATACATTATGGCACTTGGTATATACTGCCTCACTTAATCCTCACAATAACTCTACTGTATCTGTAAAATCAGTGCTATTTACACAACTTCACCCAAAAAGAAACTGATGCACAAAGGAGTTAAGGTATTCACCTAAGATTACACACCTGCTAAGCTAAAGAGCAGGAAATTCAAAATGAGTTTTGACTCTAGGATTCTGATTGTAACTTATTCATGCTTTTATAAATCATAATATTTCAATCAACAAGTACTTCTTTTAACTCAGTATATGATAAAATGCTAGAATAAACATATGTTTTAAGTAGAACTCTGAAACTCCTTCAATTTCATTTAAACATATATCAGTTGACAGTTGGTTGTTCTGCCATTGCTATCAACCTATGAAAGTCTGACAAGGCAATAAAACTTGCAAACAAAGTGTAGCAAATTTAAGAACTCAGAATCAGCAACATAAATAATCTGGGAACAGATGTTTCTACTGAACCCAAAAAGTCTACATCCAAAACAACGCTTAAATCATAAGAAATCCTTCTTACCTTTAAGTATCTGCAAAAAGCAAGATACAGAAAAATTTTTCTAATTAGAATCTGTAGTTTACATATCTAATGACTTGCCTACTATACAGAACAGTATTTTAAATGAGAATTTCATAGTTTAATGAGTTTTATCTTAACATAATAGACATTTTACTACAGATTAAATCATTTTAAGAATAAAATGCTAATCTGGCAATAAAAAACTGGATTCAGAACTCAAGTCTTCCACCAGGTAACACTCTTTAATTTATTGCAGAATAGGTATTATCTTTAATGAATGTTGTAGTTGATTTAAAATTTAATATATTTTAAATATTTTCAGATGGCTTATAATATTTCTACTCAAATTCTTCTGAATATAAAGAGAAGACCAAAAAGTCATTCCCTTTCTCATCTCATTTTTAAGTCTAATTAAAAAGTCAACATAAATATATTAGACATCTGCAGAAAAACTTACCAACATCCTAAATAAGTATTTTCCAATTGGTGCTTTCTTTCTTAATAAAGTGAGTTTTTTTTCAAACCAGAGTATATTTACTTATAAAAAATTCTTTCAATCTATTCTACTATATAACTTGCATTGCAACTGAGCCTGACATGATAAAGACAAGTCAGTAGCACCCACCAGTCAGTCACAGAGGGCATCCTGCATGAGCCATAGTGTCCATGTCGGCAAATGTCAGAAATTAATAAAGTCTTTGTCAACTATTCATCAGATAGCTGATTTCTATACAGCAACGAGACTACAAACCAGAAAAAATAAAAAATGTCCAACCTGATTTCCTAAGTTTAAATCCTGGAAAAAAAAATTAATCAGGTATCTTATTGACTATTCCCAGCTTTCTTTCATAACGGTTTATACTTTCCAAATATTTAGGGAATAAAATTTTGAGAATCCATGTCAGAAAAGGAAAACAATACCAAAAAGAAAACTGTGAAAAGGTATGGAGGGGGAAAAAAAACCCCACCACCATCAAAATAACAATTTAAGAAATACAATTTAACAAATATATGGAGTTTAGTTAACACTGAGTTGGTTATCAGTAAAACTTCATAAAAGCTACAACAGACTGGCTAGTCCAAGTTCTTTGACAACCAGAGATCTCTACATGTGAATAGATCGCTATTAAGGAAAAAAAAAAAAAAACCTAATGGATCTCCCTTCACATGTCTTAATGAGTTAACTCCTTTAAATATTATTTAGAAGTGATACCAGATTATGGTATTCTTCCTTCAAAAACTTGAACTGAGCAAGCTCACACTTTAGAGACTCTGACTTTCTGAAGCACCATGGTGGCCCATCTTGAAGGCACTCCCAAAGAAGTCAAAAATTCCACTTCTAGTTTACCAGCATGTCTTCAGAAGCATCTCCAATAACCATCCTTTTCACTTCTTTAATAAATCCCCTAGGCCCCCAAAATGTAATGTCTCTCACTAGTATTTGACATCCCTTTTTGTGCTTCTCTTGTATTCCATTTCTGAAATAAGTGTCACATGTGAAATGAACAAATAGAATAGAATGTTCAATGGCTCCATACTGAGTTCACATCATTCAACATAACTCTCCAATGTAAGGTACAAAGAATGTCAGGTAAGGAAAATATTTTCTACTGACAGCAATTAGAACATAGAACATATTCTGATTTGTTTCTCTATCTTGAATGTTTACAAAATTAACTAGTTCTAACCCATTTACAGATTTCCCTAAGATCTGCAGATCATTTACAAAGACAGTGCCAATTAAATGAGCCTGCAAATATGCCAGCACTGTACTTCTTAAAAATGTTCCTTAACATCTGTCAGATGCCCACTGGGTACAAAGACTCTCACATGACATCTGCTTTGATTTCCAATATGAATTGTGTACTTACAGAAAAAACTAGTAAACAGAGAAGGGACTGTTACAGTAGAATAATAAATGTAGAGATGAGATCCACTTGAGGCCTGGCATCACTTGGCTATATGACCCAGGATATTTCTGATATACAGAATAAGCAAATTAACATTTCCCAATGTGTATTTCTAGGGATATTGATTCTACAGGTAATACATGTAAGTATGATGAAACATGTGGGATTCAATAAAATTGTCTCTTGTGCAGAACTGCTCAGTTTTTAATGAACTAAAATGCACTGCAACCTTCACATGATATACATAACAAAGCATTCTCCAAAATGACTACACTACAAAATTTGTTTCACCTGAAAAACTAGTTTTATACAAACTATAGTTTTGAAACTTTATACTTGATATCAAAATCCAGTTCAATGAATCTTTAAAGCTTAAAAACCAGATACTGACTCATTATCTTATTTAAAACAAACTGATTAATCTCATTCATTCTAAGGAGATAATTTTCAGTACCATGTGGGATTGAGCTTGGAACAGACGGTCTTCAAGGCATTATGCCCATCTAAAACAGTCTTTAGAAAAAGTTTGAGAATCAGTTGATTAGGATAATGGGTTCTATTCTGGAGTATTAAACTACTGTATGACATACTGCTTCTAATTGCCTCTGATCCTCATTACAGAAAAGGTGAAGGAGTACTTTATGACAACTTTCATTTATGTCAATTTAAGAATTTCAAAGCATTCTCAAATAATCACACACAAGTATAATATACTCCTAGTAGCTTAGGATTCAGCAAAAGAATTAACTGGTAATGGCTCCATCATAGGTACTGAATTCACTTTTCCCTTATGCATCTAGAATGATGGTACCAGATATGTTATAATTCTTTAGAGAATTGAGAAAGTAGTCACTCTTCTTCCACTGGGATTAATTCTCTTGTGAACTCCAGGAGAGAGGCCACACTAAAAATATCACAAAGGCACAGAATCACCAGTTTAGAAGATTACGATATTTTTCTGAACATGTAAGCTAGCTTTCCATTTTAGTTTATAGTGCTTAAAGAAGGAATCACTCTTATTTGGCATAGCAGTAAGAGCAGCCACCTAGAATGACAAAGAACCAAAGTAGGTGCACTACACAGTATGTCACCTTTAATCCTCCCAACAACAGTGCAAGGCTAGCTATTACCCCTACATAACAGGTAGAAAAATTGGGTTAAGAAAGATTAATTCATTTACAAAGGTCATACAATGATGATAAAACAGAATCAACAGTAGATACCAGGCTGATGCTCATTAAACTCTATCTCATTATGCTCTATGCCCATCAATCTACAGCTTAGATTAATCATCTGAGTGGAAAAGTCATGTATACGAAGTACTGCATAATAACTGAGTATAACTTCATTCAGATAATTCAGAAGACACTTCAGCTCTTATAATGCTTCATACTAGAAGAACTCTTAAGGACCAAAACCATACATTTTTTTCTTTGTATCCTTAGTACTTTTGCTGAATAACCATTCAATAAATATTTCTGAAACAAATTCATCATCAGAACATCAAAAAAAAAACAAGTACTGTTAAAAAGTATTGTAGGGGGTTGGTCATTTGACCTAGAATCCTGTCACCCTATGAATTAGCAATTTTATATAAATTGACAAGAAAAAAAAAAGAGCTTAAGAGGTTCCTAACTAAAATTTTACATACTTTCAGTAAGTACTAAATACATTTACTCCTGAAGGGATTAGGATGTGGTGCTATGTTTCATTGTTATGGGATTTGGAGATGGTGAAAAGCATCTAGTTCCACATTCGCATTCCATTCTCCTTACAGACTGGATCCACCCCACTTACTTGAAACCTCAAAATAGGTAAAATTCCTAACAATAAAATAGGAGCAGTTGTACAAATGCATATGTCCTGCTATCTGTCATCAGAGAGTAACTGATGAATGTTTGGTAGGTCTTTATAGAGGTGCAACAAAGATGTGATCAGTCAAATCTCTTATTCCAACATTCTAGTAAGATGGAGCGTAACCAAAAATAAGATATGGCTCTATGCATAACCCTAAAAGAGAAATTTAGATGAATTTTAAACAGGACATAGCCTTTTAAAAAAAGGAAGAAAATCAGACAATGATTTATCAGCACCTGAATGTTGGACAGCACCACAGCCCAAACCAGGAATTCTCACATAGCTCACCACCTTGCAGCCAAAGGAACACACTCAAAGCAACAAAAAGTTTAACTTGGCTGGCGCCGCGGCTCACTAGGCTAATCCTCTCCGCCTTGCGGCGCCGGCACACCGGGTTCTAGTCCCGGTCGGGGCACCGATCCTGTCCCGGTTGCCCCTCTTCCAGGCCAGCTCTCTGCTGTGGCCAGGGAGTGCAGTGGAGGATGGCCCAAGTGCTTGGGCCCTGCACCCCATGGGAGACCAGGAGAAGCACCTGGCTCTTGCCATCGGATCAGCGCGGTGCGCCGGCCGCAGCGCACTACTGTGGCGGCCATTGGAGGGTGAACCAACGGCAAAAGGAAGACCTTTCTCTCTGTCTCTCTCCCACTGTCCACTCTGCCTGTCAAAAAAAAAAAAAAAAAGTTTAACTTATAAATCAGCTTTTTTTCTCCTAAATTAAATTTACTAGGATGAGTTTCACTGAACACCATCTTCAAAATGTAACTTTTGAAACATGGGAGAATTTCTTCAACAAATATTCATCATTGTAAAAATACAAATTTATGTAGGAAACACAACCAAGAAAACAAAATTAATATTAAGCATCAATAAAATTTACTGGAGCTGGTGTTCTGGGGTAATGGGCTGAACTGCCACTTGTAATGTCAGCATTCCATATCAGAGTACTGGTTCAAGTCCCTGGAACCCTACTTCTGATCCAGTTTCCTGCTAATGCACCGGAGAAGGCAATGGATGATGACCTGGGCCCTGCCACCCAAGTGGGAGATCTGGAGGAAGGCCATTTGGAGAGTCAGCTAGGATGGATGATCTGTCTTTCCTCTGTCACTGTATCTTTCAAATAAATAACTAAATAAATAAATAAATACTCAATCATGAAAAAAGGTTAGGTGGACTGTCCATTTCTAGAAAAGGATTTAAAAATGAGTGAAGGGGCCAACGCTATGGTGTAGCAGGTAAAGCCACGGCCTGCAGTGCTGGCATCCCATATGGGCGCCAGTTCGAGTCCCATCTGCTCCACTTCCAATCCAGCTCTCTGCTATGGGCTGGGAAAGCAGCAGAAGAAGGCCCAAGTCCTTGCTCTCCTGCACCCACATGGGAGACCCAGAACAAGCTCCTGGCTTCAGATCAGCGTAGCTCTGGCTGTTGCAGCCAATTGGGGAGTTAATCAGCAGATAGAAGACCTCTCTCTCCCTGGCTCTCCTCCTCTCTCTGTGTAACTCTTTCAAATAAAATAAATGAATCTTTAAAAAAATGAATGAAGTAAATTTCTCTCAATACAATATATGACTGTGTTGAGAAAGCAATTATTAAAAACATGCAATGAAAAAGATGGGGGAGGATCAGAAAGTATCTAGGAAATACTTTCTGCATGTCATTCATTTGTAACTTAAATAAAATTAATCATTAATTACTTAAATCTTACCATTAGGGACTTCTAATTTCAGTAATGAATATTACTGCAAATATTCTTTGTAATTTCTATGTGCAGAAATCTAATTCTTACTTATAACAGAAGAGAACTTCAAAAAATTCAGTAGGGTTAACATTGCGATTCTAGCAACCCATGTGGATGCCAGTTCACATTCTAGCTGCCCCACTTCTGATTCAGCTCCCTGTCTCTCCCTCTATCTGTAATTCTTCCTTTCAAATAATTTTTTAAATAATTTATGCAAAATAGAAATAAAAATAAATGTATTCGGTGCAAAAAAAAAATTGAGACCCGTACATATAAGAGATCATCAGAAAGTTTGTGTTGAACATGTATTATGAAAAAATATTTTGAATTTCAAGATTTTTTGCACCAAAATAACCTTATCTTTTAATTGCATTTCCCACAACTTTTTTGCAGTGTCTACATATATTATGTATTATGTATATTATGTATACATTATGTATATATGTATATTATGTATATATTATATATATATATTTCTTACGGAATAATCTTAAAGTACATGGCTTTATTTTTGTGACATCAATTTCAAGCAGTTGTTTAGGACCTCTCATTCCAGAGCTGTGTTCCAAAGATTAGGTTACCAGCATTTAACCCTCAGACAAGAGGAGTCTTACCATGTGTGGACTGGAACCTTACTTCCTTACCTTTCCTAGTGAGGACAAGATTCAAACCATTTGCTCAGATTAAATGGATGGAGAGAACGTACCTCTACCTTGACCGCTGAGCACACAGGAATCATTGAGTTTCTCATATCCCATTAAAGAAAGCAACTAGGGGATGCCACTGTGACATAGTGGGTAAAGTCACTGCCCGCAGTGCTGGCATCCCATATAGGCACAGGTTTGAGTTCCAGCTGCTACACTTCCAACTCTCAGATGTGACCTAGGAAAGCAGAAGATGGCCCAACTCCTTGGGCCCCTGCACCCGAGTGGGAGACGCAGAGGCAGTTCCTGGAACCTGGCTTCAGATTGGATCAGCCCAGTTCTGGCCATTAAGGCCATGTGGATGGAAGATTTCTATCTCTCTCTGCCTCTGTTTCTGTGTAACTTTGCCTTTCAAATAAATTAAATAAATCTTTAAAAAAATAATAAAAAAAGAAAGCAACTAGACATCTCAAGTAAAGCCTGCACCTTCCTAAAACAGCACTGATCAGGTGGTCCCACAGCACAAAAACTAAAAGGGGCTTTCCACTCCATGCCCAATTAAGTCCAAACTTCTCAATCATGAGTTTTAGCTTTTCAAGGTTAGCCCTATTCTATATACAAACCCCTCACCAACTTCATCTATATATTGTACTCTTCTGTAACATTCCTTATACTCTGAACCTTTTTGGTTTATGTTTTTTCTACAAAAACAACTTACTAATCCCCATAGCTACTATACTCCTCTCCAATGTCACACACTGGACGTTCAATACTGCTCTAATGCATCTTTGCTACTTTGTCATTTATTGTCAGTTCTCATGCTATCCCAAACCATTCCTTAAAATATTTAAAGTTACAAAGTTGAAATATTTAAAGTTACAAAGAACGAACTATTTCAAGATAAAGCAAATTTAAAATAAGTGATCAAAAAACTGGGTCAAAGGATCAAAACATAGGACAGCAGCTACAGGAACCTGATCTTTTTCTGTCTTATACAACCCCCTCACCACACACCCATTCCTACTTGTTGAACTCAACTGTAGGCTCTCTTTAAGGATAGTAATGTGCATACACTGATTACATAGTAACTACATCTTTGCAAATGTCCAAGAGACTGTAAAAATCTAAAGATAATTTCAAAGTGTCCCTTTAAAAATATTCCTGGGGCTGGCGCTGTGGCTCAGTGGGTTAAAGCCATGTGGGTACTGGTTCGAGTCCCAGCTGCTCCACTTCTGATCCAGCTCTGAGCTAGTGTGCCCAGAAAAGCGGCAGAAGATAACCCAAGTGATGAGGCCCCTGCACCAACACAGGCAACCCAGAAGCTCCTGGCCTCTGGCTTCAGCCTGGCTCGGTCCTGGCTGTTGTGGTCATTCGGTGAATGAACGAAGATGGAAGATCTCTGTCTCTCCTTCTCTAACTGTGCCTTTCAAATAAATAAAATTTTTTTACAAAAGGGTATATTCCTTTATATGTATACCCACTCATATATATATATATATACACATATATATCTCTTTATACTTTTTATGACAAAAAGTTACCAGCAAAAAAAGGATAAAAGTTACCTTCATGAATTTTACTATCAATAATGAAATTACTGGCCAGCGCTGTGGCTAGCAGGTAAAGCTGCTGCCTGCAGTGCCAGCATCCCATATGGGCACCAGTTCAGGTCCTGGCTGCTCTATTTCCAATCCAGCTCTCTGCTATGGCCTAGGAAAGCAGTGGAAGATGGTCCCAGTCCTTGGACCCCTGCATCCGCGTGGGAGACCTGAAGAAGCTCCTGGCTCCTGATCGGCGCAGCTCTGGCCATTACAGCCAACTGGGGAGTGAACCAGCAGATGGAAGACCTCTCTTCTCTCTCTGCCTCTCCTTCTCTGTGTTAACTCTTTCAAATAAATAAAGCTTTTTAAAAAAAACTCAAATTACTCACATTTAGTATTAATGGTTCAAGATCTATACCACTTTACCACTTTTTTTTTTTTAAATATCACCCAGAGGTCTCCAGTTGAAATTCCTCGTCTTTCACAGTTTGGAAGAGACCAGCAACAGTTCATACTCTATGGGGGATTGGTTCCAAGACATCCCCCACTCCTCTGGATACCAAAAGCCTTAGTGTTCAAGTCCCTTATACAAAATGGCAGAGTAATCTATGCACATACTATTGTATATTTTAAATCATTTCTAGATTACTTGTAATAACAAGTATTATTATATAATAATATATAACACTATCTATAAATAGTTGTTGTGTATTGTTTGGGGAATTTTTTCTTTTTCAAATATTTTCTATCCGTGGTTGGTTAAATCTACAGATGTTAATCCCATGGACTCAGAAGACAAACGATGCTCAGAGGAGAAGGCAAGCAAAGGTCTCTATAGTCATTAATGCAAAGGAGCAGTCCTGAAACATTAGTATTAGCTCAAATTCATTTGGATTTCTTTTCACCACCAATGTACTTGGGACACATCTGCTTTGGATTACAGACAAACATATGAAAACATTAATTCTCCAACCACTTCTCCTTCAGATCTTTGAAACTGTGGCTATGGATAATTGATGTTTTTTGGGAAATCAGGTATTGGGAACAGAAACATTGAGAACAGAAACACTGCTTTGAGGGAGGAGAAGGTAGGGAGGAGAATACAGTTGTTCTTGTTGTTTTTAATAAAGTGAGAAACTGCTAAGCAAAGTCATCCTGTACTGAATCAAACAGAAATCACTATACTCATTTATTATTTCCTTCATTCATTAACAAGTAACTAATTTCATAACTGATCTTCCCTGTCTCCCACTCCAATTCAACCTTTTGTAGTAATCTCCCTTGACTACCATCTAGTCAACAAGTGAAGGCCACTGTCATTCCCTATTATATCCTAAATTAGTGACAACAAACCTAATCTAGTAAGTCTAACTGTTGCCTTATTGCTGCCCTGATGTTTTTACACAGTTCTATTGCCTTATCGCTGCCCTAATGTTTTTACAGTTTTATTAATATTCTCCTACCTGAAATATTGTCCTTCATCTCAAAGCTTTTGAAAAGTCAGTTCAAATAACACCACTTTCTTGACCTACCATAGGTCAACTCAATTTTATTAACCTGGCCTATGTCATTCTGAAAACCACAATTCCACTTAACAGTCTAACATAACAGAAAATTCACTTAACTTTTCTGAACTTGTTCCTTCATATATAAGAGTTGAATGAGGTTTCAAGATTTCCAGGTCTAAATTTCTCTTTAATTTCAAAGTTATTCAAAACTGTTATTCAACCCTTATACTGTCATATAATCTCTCCACATATTTCTTATACACTCCTTTAAGAACAATGTTTGGCTATACCTTTGCCTACATCATTACTAGATACAATGAATTATACCTGGTATCTACTCAATAAATATACCCATTTGATAAGTAAGGGTGAAACAGAATTTAATACAATTAGTAACATACTTAGGAAGAAGTAACCTTAGCCTTGTCTATCAAAGCAACTGTGCACCTAATAAAAACAAGATGGCAAAATATTCAGCAATAATTAGATCCCTATCCTAGATGTTGATGTGGTTTTTTTTGTTCCTGTTACATGTCTAAATGTCTAAAACAGCACCTAACAAATACCAAGAAATCAATATTTAATTAGACTGGGAAAATGAACTTAAAACTCAACACTAAACCATACCATAGGAAAACAGCATATATGATAGAGAAAATTTAATACTACATATTACTTTAATTATATGTTTATTTGGTCATAGTACTTCTGGCTGTTTGTTACTCTGTGAATACACACAGAGAAAGTAACACATTGAGAAAGTCAAATAACAAAGAAATTAGATGACTAGATGAACCAGGAGATAATTAAGAGTCATCAACAATGAGTAATTTTGTAAGTCAATCCATCGACGATTTACTGAAAAAAGAATACATAGGCCAAGTACACATAATATCAGGATTCCTCAACCGGAGCGTTCAGCTGATAACACAAAATGAGAAGCCTGGAAAAGTAAGATGCTATCTCACATAAAGTTCAGAGTAACCCTTTACTCTGTGGTTCCATGGATGAGGAAGAGCAACGGTATTCACCATCATCTAAAATTAATTCTTACAAAGATCAAGCCATATTGAATCCTCTTAATACAAATACTGCTTTAAGTCAGGTAACCAGGTTTGACACTGGTATGACCACAGCCAAGACTGAAAGCGTTCTGAGTCCCTTAGAACTAGCCTCTGATGATCATGGCATAGACATCAGATTCTGTGTTTTCCCTCTGCTTTTAATTACTCCAACCATAAAAGTGAAGGGCTTACCTCTTAATGCTTCTTTATTCCCATAGATAATCAATGACGTTTACTGCTAATTCTGATTGCTGTTAAAACCTTTTCATTTTTATCATCTGCAAGTTACTAGTTTAAGCAACAATTAACTAGAATCACCACAGAATTTTTAAAAATTAATGCCTACTAAACTATTTAAAGAAAACACCCTTTAAGTGGCATTTTACAAGTTAAATGTTACATTTTCACCAGCTGGGACTTTACAAAAAGATTTCCAAGGGTAATGCTTTGCTGTTTAAGAATCATTATACAGGGGGCTAGCACTGTGCTACAGCAGGTTAAGCTGATACCTGCAACACTGGCACCCCATATAGGTGCTGGTTCAAGTCCTGGTTGCTCCAATTCCAATCCAGCTCCTTGCTAATGCACCTGGGAAAGCAGTAGAAGATTCCCCAATTGCTTACACCCCTGCCAACCACACAGGAGACCTGGATGGAGTTCCTAGCTCGTGGCTTTGGTCTGGCCCAGCCCTGACCATTGCAGCCATTTAGAGAGTGAATCAGTGGACAGAAGATTTGCATCTGTCTCTAAAAAGTTAAATTAAATCTTAAGAAAAAAAGGAATACATACAGCAAATAACTAGGTCAAAAACAGAGGAAGCAAAATAGGGATAATTTCAATATTGAAATAAATACATTTATTTTATTCATGTTAGAAATTTTGTATTGGCATAAGCATAAATAAAAACAAGGTAAACATAAAATAAATACTTGTTAAAAGCAGCAACTAAGCATTGGTTTTTTGGCTCACAAATACAGTAAAAAGCAAGCTGATTCTCAATCATCTCTATTAAAAAGGAAAAGTGATGTCATACGATCATATATAAGAACTTATTTGTCTTTCAAATATATCGTGTTTTTAAAAGTTAAGCTCTTGTATTTTATGCCAATATGAACAGCATATTTCTTCATTAAGCTGCTCTTCTCTGAATATCTATTATCTGTTAGGGAGTTAGGGACTGAAATAAGCTTTGGAAATGCAGCAGCAACCCAAACATCCTTATTCATGAAGTTTAAAATAAGCAGATAATTACCAAAAAAAAAAAAAAAAAACTAAAGAAAAGAACAAGTACTATTAACTGTATTAACAACGAACCTAAGTTAAACTAGACTGGTATCAGAGAAGTCCTCTCAAAACAGGAGTTAAGTTCAAGGTGGAAACAGAGTGAAGGAAACACAGGGTATGTTTAGGATCAAGGATCAGCATGTGCAGAGGCCTAAAGGAAGAAACAAGAACCACAGCTAGGTCAGAAACTTCCTGAAGGAAGCTCAAGTGCAGTTGACCATAGGAGGAAGCTGGGAGGAGAACGGAAGATACAAAGCCAGGGGTAAGCAAAGATAGAAAGTAACTACCTTAAAGTAAATGGCAAGCCTTAAAGGGGTGTGGGGGGCACCTGAGTTACCTGAACAGATTTCTATTTCAAGACAAGCATTCTATCTGCAAGATGCTATTAACAAAGGACAAGATGCCTGCAGAAGATTCAGTGAGGAAGTTTCTACATGTGAGTACTCTGAGTGCTGATGTTAAACTTCGACCAGGGCTGTGACAGAGGTTAAATAAAAGGATGCATTCAAGATGCTTCTGAAGGACTGGTCAGGATGTAAAAGGAGCTATCAAGAATGACTCAGGTTTTTCTAAAGGGAAGAACTGACATTTAGCAAAATAAGAGCTAATGAAGGAAATCTGAGAGCTTAGGTCACCAAGGGTTGAATGTCTGATCTGCAGAGACTCAGAAGTCTAAGAACACAGAGGAGATGTTCAGAGGGCACATGGCTCTATCAGTCCAAGGCTAAAGAGAAGCTGGACTAGTAGTATGTGTTCAGGAGTTGATGGCGTACAGACACGAAAGCCATGGATACAGATGATTACCTCGGGAAAAGGTACTAAGTAGGAAGAGAACTCAGAAATTCAAAGAAATTTACAATGAGAGTCTTGACAGAGGAAAGGAATCTGAAAATGAGACCAAAGTCAAAAAGGCAGGAAGAAAAGTAGAGCATCACAAAAACAAAATAGAGTACATGTTTCAAGGAGGGCAAACAAAGCTCAGCTAACCCTAATGAGTTTGTTGAAAGCTCAAGTGAGAGCTTCTGCTCAAACTGCCTGCTGAGGACATGGGCAAGGGGGACACTAGAAAATATGACTGGGCAATAAGTCAACCTAGAATCGAAAACCCATTCTAAATAATTTAAGTAAAGATGCTTTAAAAATTTTTAAGTAAAAATTTTCCCAAGTAAACTTTCTTTTCATGAGCCATTAAAGCAGATTTTTATCACGACATTTCAACCTCAACAACAGTGACATAGCAAAAACCAACCATCAAGGTTCCAATACTGCAGTACCAGAACAGGTCACCCTCTGCACAATTTCATATTTTTAAATTAAGCTTTCTAAACAAGACATAGTAGCTACTTGTTTTGCAATTCTGAAGCCAATGTTATAAAGACTGGATTTAAATTATTAGAAAATGAAAAGGTTTTCCTGAGAAGAAAACTGCAACACATTTTCAAAAGAAAACATGTCCAAATTAACTTACTTAACATCTGAATACCTACTGCACTCTAGGCACATCTCTGTGATGACTTTACCCTTTTTTTTCTTACCAACATTTCTTTTTATTTTTTTTTATTTTTATTTTTTATTTTTGACAGGCAGAGTGGAGAGTGAGAGTGAGAGTGAGAGTGAGAGAGAGAGAGAGAGAGAGAGTGAGAGAGAGAGAGAAAGGTCTTCCTTTGCCATTGGTTCACCCTCCAATGGCCGCTGCGGCCGGCGCGCCACGGTCAGCGCACCGTGCTCATCCGAAGGCAGGAGCCAGGTGCTTCTCCTGGTCTCCCATAGGGTGCAGGGCCCAAGCACTTGGGCCATCCTCCACAGCACTCCCGGGACACAGCAGAGAGCTGGCCTGGAAGAGGGGCAACCGGGATAGAATCCGGTGCCCCGACCGGGACTAGAACCCGGTGTGCCGGCGCCGCAAGGCGGAGGATTAGCCTGACCAACATTTCTTATGAGGAAATGATGGCATGTTTTTGCTATAGCTATTCCATCATTTACACAAATACAAGAAGCAATGAACCCTCCCATTTTTTTACATTTTCTGTTACTCTAATATAATTTATGGGCACTGGCCTTACCTCTTCTTGGCTTTATATTCATAAGCAGCAACAGCATTAAGTTTTAAACTGAAAAAGAGCTTTGACTCTTAGCTCTGCTTTACTGCTATGTATGTAACCTCAGACAACTCACCGTAATAAAACCAATAAATTTACTCACCAGTAAAACAGAAAAACAAATAATTAAATGTGATAAGTACTAACTGAATGTAAAGCTTACATCTTTAACCATTTCTATACATTGAAATACACTGGATTATACATTATTCTTATTTATGATGGATAGAAGTGAGCAGAGCAATCCTATTCTTGAAATTTACTCATTATAGCTATCCTAGAGCAATGCCTTCATTAAACTTAGCATCACTCTTGACATTATTCTATGAAAGACACATGTAATAACAGTAAGCACACTTTTTATTCCTTCCCCCCAAACCCCACTAAAATGTAAGAAAATCAATTTTTTAAGATATAAAGACATAAACTCACAAAATTTATAAGATGAAAAGACAATAGTAGCAAAAATTTGGAAGCTGGAAAGCAGATTGTTGACCAATGACTTCCCAAGCACTGGAAAATCCAATCTTTAGCAAACAATGGAGAAAGTCAAGGACAAACTCAATTTTAAACTGAAAAATTCCCAAAAGACACAGGAACTGGCAGTATCATATCCATATGAAATGGACTGAGGGGAGTGGGGCAGCTCGGGGGGAATGCTGAAATAAGGAAAATTGTTTTAAAAGTCTAAAAGCAACCAGTCCCATAAATCTCAACTGCCCCCCCCCAACCTCAAGAAAAAACTCAATATAGTATATTGTCTGAAGAAGGCAAAATACAAGATGCCAGGACTAAGGAAATCAGATACCAGAAAAGGCAGATACCAGAAAAGGCAGAACATATTAAAAACAGAGTAAAGAAGCAATTTGGGGATGCTAGGAATCCCCAAGACCATTTCTCTGTTACCCTCCTCCACACCACCCAAGAATGCTGTAGACAGGCCTACATCTCCAGCAAGAAATCAGAAGAGCCCTCTTACTGGGATCAAATCAGCTAGGAGAAAACACATGAAGACCTTGACATCAGAAGTCCCCTAACTGAACATCTCAGCCAGGTGAAGTTATCACACAGTGAAGTTATCATGCCTAGCTGAGAATTTCTCACCAGCATTTTAATTCCCTACTCTTCAATAAGATTACCAAACCATGAAAGGAAAAGCTGTAATATGGATGATAATGACCAAAACAAACAAAAAGCAAATGAAATCTGAAACAGACTACACATAAAAGAGAAAACTTAAGAGAAAAACCTAGCATTTATATATTCAGACAGTTAAGGGAAAAATATTATCATTATTAATAGAACGGTACACTGTTAAAAAGAGAAAAAAACACTTTTGGATATTAAATATTTGATAGGAGAAATAAAAACTGTAGAAACACAGGAGGTAGGAAAATAAGAGAAGCAGTGAGCATTTGGCACAGCAGTTAAGACACTACTTCTGACACCCACATCCCATATCAGAGACCCTGGCTCTGAGACTCGGGTCTGCTCCCACCTATGCTAATGCAGACCCCAGAGAACCAATGGCTCAAGTAGTTGGGTACCTGCAACCCATGTGGAAGAGCCAGATCAAGTTCCCAGATTCAACCAGGCTCAGTCCAGCTGCTGTGAACATTTGGGGAGTGAACCAGTAGATGGGAGGTATCTCTCTCTCTCTGCCCTTCAAATAAATAAAAATTTTTGAAACTCTAGGAGTACATTAGGAGATCAAAGTCCATTATCCAAATAAGAGAAACTTATAAAAGAAAAAATGGAAATAATCAACAACCTCATTCAAGAAAAAAATCCCAGAACTAAAAGATGTTTCCAGATTGAAAGGATGTACCAAGAATTCAGCATCATGAAAGGAACACAGATTTATTAAAAAAAAAAAAAATCCACTGGAAACAAATAAAAATGTTAAAGGCTTTCAGAAATTTTAAATATGCAAGGAAGGAAGGAAAAGGAAAAGAGGGAAAAGCAAAGATACAAGTCATATGCAATATATGAGAAATCAGAATGACTTTGGGTTTCTCAAAAGCAGTATGGATGCTAGATAGCAATGGTGCAAAACTATGAGAACATAATTTTCCCAAATGTATTCTTTACCTAACCAAAGAATCAAACAAGTTATCAGGTTAAACTAAAGTCATTTCAAAACACCCAGTAAACCAACAGTGAAGTCACATTGGTCACTTGAACAATGGAGATCCAAAGGAGAAAATGAATGGAACCCCAGGACAACAGTTGTACATCAAGCCTACAAGGCAGTCAGTATGGGAAGGAAGTCAGAAGAATCTGAAAGGAACTTTCCTCAGGAAGAAAAAATTGATAGCAATACCTGATGACAACAACTTGAGAGACATCTAACAATAACAACAAAAACTAATGATTAAAATGAGAAGACTGTCCATGCGGGGTGAGAAGAAACAACGAACTTCAGCCAGATCACTTTATGGAAAAGTCAAAAGCCAACAAGCCATACTTGTCATCAGCTCTTTACTCTTCTTAAGTGCAAGCAGACAATCAAGAATGACCAGGTATCTGAGGAGGGCCTCTTGTCAAGAGAGGTAGAGCCCAAAGCACACAAAAACGGCAAGAGGGAGGAGAGAGAACAGGCAACCTGAAGAAAACAGACCCCACCAACAGATGAACACTTGAGAAGGGAGAACTCACATTTCTACATACTAGTAGTTGGGGATGGGGGATGGGCAAGAAAGCACCCACAGCACAGTGTACTTGATGGGAAGAGTAAACACACTTCACAAGAATACTGAATAGTCATGGCCACATAACTAACTTGGGAGGATGGGGGACCAGCTGAGTGGCTGGTGAAACCAGGGCTGTCTTCATTTTCTATCCAAGAAATCAACAAAGCAAAAAAAAAAAAAAAAAAAGAGAAAAAAAAAAAGAAAAGGAGTATTTTATTTAACAAACACTTACATGATTTGTGCGAGTTAGACAAAGTTCTAAAGGTTCCCCAAGCACACTTAATTTTTACAACAATCTTACAAAGTAGATACTATTTTTATAAATGAGGAAATGTGAGGCACAGAGAGGTCAAGCAGACCCAAAGTTACATAAAATTAGTAAATGACAGAGGGAGAACCAAAACTAAGCAGCCTGATGAGAGTCCATGCTCCTAACTCATCAAGCTGTACTGGATATCTGGTTGAAAACATCATGTTTGAGACTAGGAGCTCAATATCACAATAACCATCTGAAAGAAACGACAGTGAGTGCTTCTAGGAGAGGAAAACTAGGAAGGAATGGGGAAAAAAACTTTTTTCTTTGATAACCATGGAAGCAATCTGATGCTTCAAACTGTGCATGCACCTCTTAAATTTAAAAGAAGAAGCTATAATTTGGTATTCTGTAGCTAAGTGTTTTAAATGATGCTACCATCCTCAGAAGTAGGCAAAATGAATATTACTATTTTATGTATAAAACATTGCTCCTTAATAAATATTTGGGGATCTACTATAAAATAGGCACTATATTTAGAAGAGTTATAAATTCACATCAAGGAATAAAGAGGTAAAAAAAAGTTATTTTATTCATTTATTTTCTATACATTTCATAAATTATATGAACTTGCATCTCTAACAGTTGTGTAAACCAAGAGCCAATATAAGCTTTAAATCATGATAGAGAAAGTAGAGAAAGGCCTGCTCATTAATTTGTTCAAAAAATATTTACTCCCTGTCCTTGAGGAAATTCTAATCTTGTGGGAAAGACTGGTAAACATAATTATAATCAAAAGTGAACAGTGTTTAAATAGAGGAACATTAGAAAGTGCTAAGGAAACAACATCCCCTGGGAAAACAATGCTTCAGAGGGAACATCTGAGCCAAGTTTTGAAGGATGAATAGAAGTTTGACCAATTTTCATGAGGCAGTAGTAATAGATCAAAGACCATATTTCAGTATGAAATATCAGTATCTTTCCATTCTTGTAAAGGTAAGTTCATATTAAAGCCTAAGACCTTAACATCTTTTCACTAAGAATGAATTTTAAAAACAAGATAATCTTAATGTCTTGATTCATGTCTGTAATCTTTATAGTATGAACTGGCCAACAAAGCACTTTCCACATGTCTAGAAAATATTTTAAAATCTAAAGTATTCAAATATTATTCCTAAAAATGTTAAATAACCATCTTGATTTGCTCTACCAACCAAAAGTTATATTGTTACACATTTCTTGAGTCATAATAGTCAAATTATAATATGCCCCTTTCTCCCACGAGAGACACAGTGAACAAGCCCAGAAGATGCCAGCGACCACAAACGCTAACACAGAATTAAGGCAAAAAGAATTTTTTCTTCAATATTCTGCATTTTTCTTTTGTAATTGCTTTCAAATTCCCTTTCACTGGAAAATTTAAATAAACAACATTTCCTTTTCTAAAGGATAAAAGAAATAATCTGCAGTAAAACATGATGATTATATATACATACATACACATATTCATCCTTTCCAATCTTACAGATATTTGGGGGGTGGGGGGAGATCTTTGATTTTACAAAATTTGAAGGATACCTCCAAACAAAAACTTTCCAGTTCTAATTACTGAACTTCAAGGTTAACTAGCATTGGTTCCCAGAAACAAGTACAATCTGAAGACAAGTTATTTTTAATCAGTACTTCATATTTCTCAGTGTATCTTCTTGTCCCTTTCTAGAATTCCAAACCTTCCCACCCCTAATTAATCTTGCTCCAAGTTACTATCTGAAAAAATTAATCTTGTACTAGTATCTTAAACTAGTATTCTATGCCTACAGTTAAAAACCTAGTTACAGGTAGCATCATCTGACTTTTAATAGTCCGGAACAGCAAGTTTTGGAAAGCCTTATCATGCCATACCAATAGGAGGGAATACAGGACAAAGTCACAGCAGGAGACTACAATGATAATTAATAAAATCATGGCAGGTTTGAATTCAAAACGTGTAGTTTTCATTTGTGTATTTCAGCCATCTTTTGTTTTTCTAAATGTAGCAGCTATATATTATACCTGTTTCTATAGGATCTTTGCTCATGAAGCACCCTTTTGATTTAGAAAATATTTGAGGTAAATCTTTAAAATAACAAGTGAATACCAGGATGGTAATGATAAAATTAAAGGTTTGACAAGAATTATAACAGGACTATTAAAGAAACTACATTCTAGAAGAAGTCTATTTTTTGAAGTATAGTTTTGTACACATAATACAGAATACATTTGGGTCAGATAACAAGATTTTAATATGACTATTAGAAAAATAAAAATCTTGAAAGGCAAGACTTTAACTAATTTCAACTAACCATATCTTTACTTTTTATCTTTTAAACAACAAAAATATCATGAAGAACTCACTGAAACATTTGGCCGTTTTCTAAAATTACAATTCTTTTGCAATATGCTTAATTTTCCAAAGTGAAACCCACAAATATACATATTGAATGTCAATACTTCAAGTGGTTGAAAAAGTTTAATTACAAAAATCTCCAATTAAGACTAACATAATTAAATACCTTGCACACTTACTCAAAATTCCAGTGAAAGTAGTCTTGTCATAAATCCTATGATGTTTTAATCAAGGTTAGTTACAGACTGGCAAATTTGTGAAAAGAACATTCCTTTTGAAATAAACCAGGTTTTAAAGCAATGTGAAAATATGAAAGATTTCACAACTTTCCTAGCCAGTCAGCTTAAAAGACATAATTTGATTCAGTAAGCGTAATTAGCACATTATTTCCATTCTTAGAAAATCTTGGCTTAATAATATTCTCTGAATATTTCTGGTAAGCCAAGAAGGGAGCAGGTGTAGTAGATTAGCAGGAGAATTTCCATGGCTCATTTTCATTGCTCTATAAATTCAAGACTTACTTTCTTTACTCTTTAAAATGGCTACCACCTTGATCTACTACGCATACTACCAACAGAGATAAACCTGGTTATTTTAACGGTTGTGTGCCTTCTTCCCCAGCAAAATATTTTTTTAGATCTGAATTCCTTTTCTGCTAAAATAAAACGACCATTAAAAGCACACACACAAAGTTGGTCAGTTACGGTATGAGCGCAACCTATGTAATCCACGGTAGGTCATCTTTTCTTTGGTGTCTGACTTGGAAAAGCAGGCTAACAGAATCTTTCAGACTAAGATCAAACATAGAACTGAAAAAAAGGTTGTCCAGTAAAAGAGCAAATGTGGGAACCACAAGTCCCCAAGAGATGACTGTAAGGATTTTAGTAACACAAAAGAATAGATTATGTGAGTTGGCAAAAATTAAACTTTTCATAACTAATATTCCTAGAAAACATGTTATAAATAGTAAAAATCACTTGGTGACGCCAACCTGTTTTTAATGTGAATGTTTATATATACTGTTTACCCATTATTTCCTATCCACACTGAAATCATTCCATAACCCTTTCTCTAGAAAACTATGAAAATCCATTTTCACAAAAATTAAAACTATCTTCCTTTAGGCTAATTTTGTGCATATATATATATATATGTTGCTAGTAAATAGATGAACTTGGAATCTGTTGAATGTCTGCAGAAATATGGCAGGCTCTTACCTCTCATCTTCACCATCCACCAGGGGTGTCGTCAGCGGTAGCACCTTCAACGGGAAAAGAGAAGCAGAGGCTGCTAGGCTGCTGCTACTCCCATCTGAAACTGCTGACATTCCCCCACTGTCACCACTGAGAGTCTGAGGTAAGCCAACTAAGGAGGGCTCCGCTGGGCGCCTGGCATCTTCAATTTGGCTTCCAATTGCCTGAGCTAACGATTGTGCAGAGAACTGAGCAGAACTTAGTGGTATCTGCTGTGCCAAGGGCAAATTTATGTTAGTTGCTATCAAGGGAGGTTGACTAACACTTTGAACCAAATTACCATTTTGGGTGGCAGGGGTTTGTGCTATATTCTGTGGTGGAACCAAGTTTGTTGGGGCGGAAGGCATTCCAGAAGGACCAGTTGAACTAACCTGATTGGTAACAGAAATACTACTAGAAGAGGGCAAAGGACTAACTGCAGGCAACTGCTGTGACACTCCTTGAGCTACTGGTTCTACTCCTTGTGGCTGGGGAGGCACAGTTAACAAGGTACTTTGGGGTGCAATAACCAATTGTTGAGGAAGGCTTGAAGCGCTAGTTTGAACTCCCTGATGGATAATCCCAGTTTGAGCAGGTGGAACTACTTGTGAAGATGGAGGAGCACCTTGCTGAATAACTGAAGGTGTAACTTGGGTAGAGGGCTGCTGCACTGCGGTAGGTATGTTTGCTTGTTGACCAATATTTGCCATTTGACTGCCAGCAGGTACAGCAGACACTGCTGTCTGAGCCTGGCCAACAGGCTGGCTAGATGCCCCTGCAGGTTGTGCTTGGACTGCTATGGGCTGCACTGGCAGCTGGATACCCGGTGGCTGAGCCACAGGAATCACTGTTGCTCCTGCTCCCACTCCTGCAGAACTGGGCTGTCCAGAAGACATGGCTGTCTGAAGAATCGGCTGCTGTTGTCCGTACTCTGAAGTAGGATTCTGAGTCACTGGTTGACCATGGCCTGGGGCCAACTGTGTAGAAACCATTGGTTGATGTTGTCCATATTGTAACTGCTGGGGTGGTGCCCCTGGAAGAGGAGTTTGCACTGGGGGAGCCGTCTGAGAATATGGCAGTTGGGGTTGAGCCAAACTAGAAATGGAAGGCTGCTGACCTAAAGCTGAGGTTACAGCAACCACGTTTACAGGTGATGGCTGGATACCGGTTGCAGCATTTATGGTGGCTTGCAGAGGTACTGGTTGAAGACCTTGCTTTTGAGGATAGCTCAGTTCTTGAGACTGCAATTGTACTTGCGACATCTGCGGCTGAGAAATGCTCTGTGGACCGGCGCTACTGAAATCCATTTGTTGGAGGGCCACACCTTGAAGGGCTGGTGGTGGTGGTGGCGGCTGCTGCTGTTGCGGCTGCACCACCACTGTAGGGGTTCCCATCTCTCCACTTCCCACACTCTCTGTGTAGTGACTCAGTGTGCTGACGCTACTGCTCACTGAACTCCCACTAGTGCTCTCTCGCTCCGAAGACACTTCTACCGGGTTCTGTCTTACAGTCTCCACCACTTTATTTATCGCCACGCCTTCAGCAGCAGGTACAGCGTTTTCTTTTTCATAGAACTCAGTGCAAGTCCATCTACCTTTTTTAAAGGGTTCAGAACTAGAATCTAACTTCACCACTCTGAACCTTGATGTGTTAACGGTTGGCTGTTGCTGCTGACTTGACACCAATCCCACAGTCATCCCTGCAGCTGCACCAGGGACACTGTTAACAACAGCGGAAGAAGAAACAGTACCATTGCCCATGCCACTCAAGATATTTACATTAACACCACTAGGAACTCCAGGCCCAACACTCACACTAGCAGCACTAGGAATATTGCTTGCACTTATATTAGCACTCCCCAGCACGCTGCTTGTCACATTAGGACTGAAACTACCCACAGCAGCAATGTTAACATTATTCACTGTACTAGTGCCAGAAACAGAATTTATACCTATACCGCCTGCAGTGCTGGGGGCACGGATATTAGTCATTACAGATGCAGGTGAGCCACTCGATGATACAGCAGAAGCTGGCGCAACTGGTGCCACACCGTCAGCGCTTCCAGTGGTGGAGAGTTTTCTGGATACCGGGCTTGAGGGTGGCCCTCCAGGAATGGATGCACTGGCCACAGCAGCATGGGATGGATGGTGGTGCCCATGGTGGAGGTGGTGCCCATGATGAATGTGATGGTGGTGATGGAGGTGGTGTGGATGAGCATTCCCATTGATCACAACACTCTGTTGTGGAAGGTGGGGCTGATTGGGAGAGACCGCGCCAGGTGTCTCGGCTTCCTGGAAGTTATTCAGAGTCTCCTCTGAGGAGCTGCGCTCAGGCTCCCCCAAGTCAGTAGCCCTGGAAAGGGACACATCAAGGATCTCGGAGGAAGAGAGGTCTTCCGTGTGCGATTCATCCAGATCGTCATAGCTCTCCGTGTCCTCCGCTATACTGTTGTTGGAGCTGATACTGGCGGAGATCTGAGCCGGAGTGACGCTAGTTATCTGGAAGCCACTTTTCTTTTTCATTTGAGTTCCGCCTGGCGCAAGAGGCTGTGGCTGCAGCTGAGCCTGCGAGAGGAGGTTCAGGCTTTGTGGAGGCGGAGGCTGTGGTCCCGACGAGGAAGATGCTGCGGGAGGCGGCGGCTGGAGCAGCGAGGGTGGCGGAAAATCCTCCGAAGATGTGGCATTACTCCCGATGCCAGTACCTGCTGCACTGAGCGCAGAGGCGCTGCCACCAGCGCTGCCCCTTCGAGGGAACATTGCCGGGTGCGCCATCTTCCTAGCACTAATGTCTGCGGCGGCCGCCGCGGCGGCGGCGGCGGCGGCGGTGGACTCAGGCGGCTGGTGCATTGTGTTGGGTACCGGGGGGCGGAGGAGGCAATTTCCTTCTGCACCGTAATCTTTGTATGCGAGACGCCGGAGAGGAAAACGGGACCTGACGCTCCGCCCGGCGCGATGCCGCCTCCTCCTCCTCCTGTTCAGCCGAAGGCGCCGGCCGCTCCTGCCTTCGCGGGCGAGCTTCGGGAAGGGAGGATGAACGAGGGTGAACAGGGCGGCTGGGGACCCGAAGGGGGGACCCCCTCAGTCCTTCGCCATTCACTTTCCCTCTAGTCTCACACCCCCCTTTATATTCCGCTTCACGTGGGGTGCGGGGCGGGTGGGGGGGAGCAGGGGAGGGGGGGAGCAGGGGAGGGCAGGGAAAGCGAGAAATGCCCACCTTCTTTGGCCAACTCCGAAGCCACCTCAGCCCCCTCCTCCCGCCGCGGCGGCGGCCGCTGCAAAGCCCTCCCGGGCGCCCTGCACGGAGGGAGCGCGGAGCGAGCGTCGCCTTCCCCTCGCCGCCGCCGCCGCCGCCGGCGAGCCCCGAGCTCAGTGTCGCTCAAACCTCCCCTCCCGGCCCCGCTGGCCCCGCTCGGCCCTCCCCCCACGGCCCGCAGACCCTTTCAAACCCCCTGGGCTCGCGGCGGCTGCTCCGGGAGGAAACGCTGGCCGCGGCCGGGGCCCGGGCGGCGCGGCGGCGGCGGCGGCGGGGCGCCCGGTACGGTGAGCCCAGCAACGAGGCGCGGGCGGGCGCGCAGAGACGCCGGGTCCTCGCGGAGCACGGCCGGGGCGCGGCGGCGGCGGCGGCAGCGGGAGCCCAGGGACCGCTCCATCACTGGCAGCCATGGAGCCCGAGCATTTTCCTCCCTCAGGGCAGTGGCCTCGGCTCGGCTCACGTCCTCGGGGAGGAAGGGGCCGGCGCCCGGACCTCCCCGGAGGGCGGCGGGACTTGCGCTGGCGCAGAGGGTGCGAGCCTCCCCGTCCTCTTCCTCCGCAGCCGGCTCGTCCTCACCCCGCTGGCTCCCGCGGCCGGGCGGCGACGGCGGCGGCTCCTTTCTCGGCGGCGGCGGTGGCCAGACGGGCTGGTGCAGCGACTGCAGCCGACGCCGTTCAAAGGAACGAGAGGTGGGGTTGGTCGGTGTCGGCAAACGGGGCGGGGGAGTGGGTGGGTGCCGAGGGAGGGTGTCGGGCGGGGAGGGGGCTGTGGTGGTTGTTACTAGTGCTCTTCTCCGGCTCTGCCGTACCCCCCAGTCTCTCGCGGCATCGGGAGAGGAGGGACCAGCGCCCGAGCGCAGGAGGAGGAGGAGGAGGAGGAGGGGCGACCGCCGGCGAGAGGCGGCGGCAGCGGCGGCAGCGGCGGCGGGGGGAGGGGGCAAGCGGAGGGAAGGAGGGAAGATGGCGTCTGCGCATGCGCCCGGGCGCCGCAGCCATAAAGCCGGGTTTGACCGGGAAGGAGGCGGCGGGTCTTCGGGCCTTTGCCGAGCGCGGAGACTCTGCACGGAAATTGCCGAAGGCTAGCGGAGGCGCCGACGCCCGCGGGGGGAGGGGAGCGAATCCGGGTCGGCCTGTGTGACTGTGCCTCGTGGGGGTGGGGCGGGAGCGGGCCGGCGGCGCGCGCGCGCAGAGGCTAGGTGTGTCCGCTCCGTGCTCGCACGCGGCGGGCGCGCGCCCGCGGGCCCGCGCACGGCGGAGGGGACCGCCCGAGCCCCGGGTGCGGGGTGTCGGGCGGCTGCGGCACGGGTAGGGCGGCCTTTCTCCGCAGCGACAGCATCACGAGTTTCAGTTCCCAGGAGCCCGCCGCCACGACATGAGTCAGGCTTTCTTCCCTGGCGCGTGGCGGGGCCCGCCTCTCGCTACACCTGGGCTCGCCCCGGGCCCGGGCCGCCCTCGGCCTCCCTCACACACACACACACACACCCCCGGGGACGCCCCGGTGCCGGGAGCTGCGGGTCCACGCGGGCACCCGGGCGGCGCAGTCGCGGCTGCCACGCGGTCCCCTCGCCCGGCGACGGGCAGGCGCGGTGGGCGCCGCCGCGGCTCCTCGGGGCAGGCGCTCCGGTGAGGGAGTGGCCGCGGCCCAGCCTCACCTGGAGGCGATCGGCAGGCCGGCCCGGCAAACCAGCTGACCTCAACAGGTGGAGCTGCTGCTCCCGCAGCCGGGCCTTTTTCCTTTAATTGTCCCCGCTGCGGCCCCACGGGGCTCACGTAAAGAGGCAAGGTGGCGGCGGGGGCAACGCTGCAGAAATAGCAAATGAGGAATGTAGCGCTAGAAAAGTAAGAACCATCGGAAATGTCCGTGTTTGGGGGAAAAAACACACACTGCGCGGCTCCGAGCACGGTTCTGAAGGTTTGGAGACGACTGACGAAGCTTCCTGGCATGACAGCCCTAGACGTTCGTTGCGATTAAGACTGTGCGTCTCACCCAGTAATCAGAAAACAACGAAGTCAGCTGGAAACCATTGGGAGAAATTTTTAACTTCTGCACTTGGGTTGTTGGGAGGGCGCTGAGCGCGGTTGGTTAGACCCTCCTATTCCGGAAACCTCGCGGCCCTATTTCAGAGGGTGTTCCAGCAAGCACGATGTGAGCTTGTTGGCAGTTTTGATAGTTGTCCCTGAACTTGTCCCCTCTTCCATCCCTCAGGAAGCTAAGATGTCATCATGGGTATCTATATCCTTGAACAGACGCACCTTTGTCCTGGATCAAAGATGGGATATAGTGTTGCTTACAGTTATAGTAATTTGTGGTCTCCCCACTAAACGGAAAAGGCAGAAATATACATATATATAGCTAATGTGAAACAGCTAGGTACAAATTGCTCAAAAATACTGGAAGTGATTATGGTAATAACCAAATAGTTCTGAAAACACAGTACTTGATATTATATTCAATGTGTTTTTTAAAAAACCATGGCCATTTGTGTATTTTATAAAAATAGTGACTTATAATCCCCCAGCAGGCTTTTTTTAAGATTTATTTATTTATTTGAAAGGCAGAGGCAGAGAGGTCTTCCATCCACTGGTTCACTCCCTAAATGGCCACAAAGGCCACAGCTGTGCTGATCCCAAGCCAGGAGCCTGGAGCTGCTTCGGCCCAAGGACTTAGACCATCTTCCACTGCTTTCCCAGGTCGTAGTAGAAAGCTGGACTGGAAGTGGAGCAGCCGGGACTCACCCCCTCCCCCAGCAGCTTTTGTTGCAACTGATACCCCTAGCTAATGACTGCCATCCATTTAAAATATTTATTTATTTGAAAGGCAGAGTTACTGAGAAGCAGAGGCAGAGAGAGAGAACCTTAATCTGCTGGTTCACTCTCCAAATGGCCCCAGCAGCCAGAGCTGAACCCATCAGGAGCCAGGAGCTGCTTTCCTGGTCTCCCACGTGGGTGCAGGGGCCCAAGCACTTGGACCATTCTCTGCTGTTTTCCGAGGCACATGAGCCGGCAGCTGGATCTGAAGTAGAGCAGCCAAGAAGCAGCTTTACTTGTTGTGCTACAACGTTGGCCTCTGCTACCCATTGGTGAAATGCAAATCTGATGTGCTTTTTAAACAGTTTTTGAATGGAACACTGGAACTATCCTAACCCGTTGAAACTGCAATGGAATACAGACAGAATGCTGTTTCTTTGGGTTACAGTGTGAAGGAAAATGCTCTTGATCTCTCAGTTTTAGATTACCCCCTGAACAGCAGCTCTGCACCCCCTGGGCCACCTAAATGCCCCATGATTGTGCTTGTTAGACTGGAAAACACACAAAATATTAAAGTGTTGCCCGAAGTTAACAGAGTGAAGGAGTTGTTGAGAAAGCCCTACCAAAGCAGGTGTTTGCTCTAATAACCAGTAGCAAAGGTTCATTGTTTGGGGCTATCTTGATAGGGGCGGGGGATTAGAATGTTATGCCTTAAAAAATTTATTTAAAAAAATGCTTTTCCAGGATAGCATAAGGAAATACGGACTCTTCATATATACTTCTATTTTCACCTACCATGTCACTTTCAGACTCCTTTTTAGGATGCATCAAGTCCTACTAAGATATAAGAACAGCTCTAATTAGGCAACGCTGATTTTCTGAGTATGGCTTTTTGAGTGGTCTTTTGGTCTGGCAGTTAAGACACCAGATAAGATGACTGTCCTATTTTGGAGTTCCTGGGCTCCAGGCCTGGCTCCAGGTCCCCATTCCAGGTTTTTGCTAATGCAGATCCTGGGAAGCAGCAGGTGACCCTGCCACCCATGTGGGAGATCTGGATTAAATTCCAGGCTCCCCCCTTACCATAGCTCAGTCCCTGCCCTTGTGGGCATTTGGGAAGTGAATCAACAGATGGGAGCTCTGTCTGTCCTTCTCTTACTCTTTCCCCTTCCCCATAAAAATAAACCATGCATTTGGACAGCCAAGTTTCATTATGTTACTTCTCAATAAAAAGATCTTTTTAACATAAATATGAAATGCATTAAATTCTTTGAACCCAGTACTCAATTGTCCTTGCCTTTTGAAAGACTCAATTACAACTTTTTTTTTTTTTTTACTGAAGATATACCTCTGAATTACTTCTCTGTTGACTAAAAGATTAATCCTCAGTGTAATGTTCACCCCAATCTAGTTGGATTATTGCATACCAGCCTGTGTATTTGAGCAAGTTGAGTGTTTGTTTTACCAGAAAACACAAAATTGGCTGAACGTTGTAACACAGTTTCACCATTTCTGAGAACTGCAGAGTGGGTCAGTCTTCAAAACCAAGTAATTCTCAAAAAGGCAGTGCCCTCGAAGAGCAGGAAGGAAATACCTGCACTCAGATGGCCGTGGTACACAAAAATAGATTTTAAGAGAAATGTGTGCAGAAAATATGCTAATGTTCCACTACAGTAATTATTCTGGCTAGCCAATCCTTTAGTCATACAATATTACTTATTTATAACTTCAAATGTCATCTAAAAAAAGTCAAATGTCAAATGTGAGTTAAAAACAAAAAAAGGAAACATGCTTTTACATGTGCAGGGCGCTGTTGTAACATGTTTGTTAATTTTCTCTCTATAAAAAATTTAGAAGAGACCAGGAGGGTGTTATTTGACTATTGTAAATACCTCAACCTGCCTTTTTGTAGACTTTCATTAAAATTTTCATAGTTACGCTTATAACGCATTATCTTTTGTAGTATTTGTTAGATTTTCAGTGTAAGTTATTTTTTTTTAGTTTAACAATTTTATGTCTTCGAAGGAGCTAATGCTTGTGAAGTAGAGCAATGTGAATTTATGGCCTAGAAGGCACACTGGTGTGCTTTAGCTCATTTTATTCTACCCTTTCTGGGAGGAGACTGTTATTCTCATTTTAGAAATAATCGCAGAGAAGTTAACTAACTTTTCCAAAGTCCATGCCTAAGTCTGGGTACTAAGGTCCCATTAATTTCAGATTCTATGTGTCTGTGTTGGAGAAGTTTTCTGAAAACATCTGAACTCTAGGAACGAGTATTTTTTAAAAAATCTTTGGAAATTAAAATTTTAATGCTTTTGCATGCCGAAGAAGATATACCATATGTACACTAATTGCACACAGCCTTTCTTCTGTATGAAGAGGGCAAAGGCTTACCCTGTCTGAACCAATGTAAATATTACAGGTTCTTCTGCAGTCTTTTTTGACTTTTGAATATGTTAATTTGGAGAAGTTTCTCAAATTTAGAAAAATCATTTCTGACTTCTGCTTCAGAACCGTGTGGTGCATGCGTAGGAAGAATTAGGGGCGAGCATCTGACCTCACACTTAGATGCCCGTATCCCAAACCACAGTGCCTGGGTTCTGTTCCTGCCTCCTGTTCCCTATCCCGGCTTCCTGACAGTGCAGACCTGAAAGGCAGCGGGAGGCAGAACAAGTAACGGGAGCCCTGGTGCCAACAAGGGACACCTGGATTGAGCTGCCAGCTGCTGACACCAGTCCCAGGCTGTTGCTGGCATCCGGGAAGTGAACCAGACAATAGTGAACCAGACTCTCTCCTCTACCCTCCCTTCTTAAATAAGTTTAAAAAAAAAAAAAAGAACTTTGAGGGGAGGAAAATAATTTGTTAATGTAGATTTTTAAGGCCATCCTCAAATAAGACTTCAAATTTTCCCCATGTTAGCTAATATTTACTTACTGCCTACTGCGTAGTGCATGTTGTTCTAAATGTTTTAAATGTTTTACTTCAACCCTCACGACTGTCTAAAATGGGAGTTCAATTTGCCCTCTTTTGCAAATGAGGAAAATGGGGTAAAGAGAGGTTTTGAGCTTGGCTAGTTGGCGGGGCGGGGCAATGACTGAAAATATCCTGTCTACCCACCCCTGCATAGGTCCCTCCAAAACAGACTGTTGGTTCTGCCAGCTCAAGCTCCCAAGTTACATCTCTACAGAATGCTCGGGCTTTAATTCTTCTAATTAGACATCTCTAGAGAATCTATGAATACCATTTTCTCTGATGCAGAGACATTCTAAGAGAGAATGAACATTTTATAGGCGCTACAGTGGCCACTTAGGAATTAGACATAAATGAACAGAACAATGATTTGATTACATTGGGTGATCCTTCATTGATCAAAACAGATGCCAAATACTTGACAAAAGCCATTAAACACAAGTAAAAATGCTGTTTATGCAGGACAAAGGTGAATGCTTTCCTATCTTAGCAGTTAGCACTTAAGGAACACGAGAATCTGTGGACTAGAGACTGATAACTTAGTCTTTCCAACACATTCTAAGGACCCTCTTGTATTTGAATAAAGTTATAGAAATGAACATGTGGGTATTTATCATATTTGTATTATTGCTCTAATAATAATTGTCCATGGTGGGTGAACAAAAACCAGGTCAAGCAGTACAAATGAATCCCTTTGTATTTAAAGATTAACTTCACAAAACCCTTGGGTATACCTCAAGACTCAAAGCTCAAGGAAGAACGAATGGCTGTTCAGCTCGTTCCTTAGTTGGAGCTTTTCTTCAGTCATTCAGTTTGTTCCTCCCTGCTCTGTTAGGAAAAGAAAATTGGTAAAAATCATTTAGTGACTTTTATTCAAATTGATATTTTTCTAAGTCATTTCACTGAAAAACAGAAATGGGAAATCAGTAGTACTAAAAACCAAATGTTTTCTGATTTTAATATCTTTTAAAAAAAATGGAAGAAAATCTGAAATACATACAAACTAAATTGGAGTCAAAAGTACAAAATAAAATCATGTTATTATTTGTGATGAAAAAAATTTTTGAAGGCCTAACAGTGTAATTTACTTATGGAGAGTATTTACAAAATTTTGTGTAGAAATGATGAAATGATTAGAGGAAGTGCTGGAATTCAGAGAAAATCATAAGAAGGGATTTAAGAGGAAAAGCCCAACAAAATTAATTCGTTTCATTATAGGAACTATAGACACACTTGTCAAACTCAAGAAAATTAAATATATGGCTGTCTCAGCCTAATCACTGAGTTAAATATAAAGTTGATTGCAAAGATACTAACAAAGCTTTCCATTAACACTAGAAGAGAAGGTCCAGGTACTTTCTTGCCTCGGTTATTTATAGACAGGTAAAGACACGACTTTCATGTCTTCAAAGAATTTTTTCATTCAGTTCATAACTGACAAAAGTCGTTGTCAGAAGTACAGCAGTATCAATGTGTATTTTGAGTAAAATAGGGTAGCACTATATACTGTCTCAGTGTTGAGTGCCGATTTTTTTTTATGAAACTAGAACTTTGAAAGAAATACCTCCAACGAAAAGCATCTTGAGAAAGTAGTTAAGTTTCCTTATTCTGTCAAACATATGTCAGAAACTTAAGATCTTATATTTTCTTTAATCCTACATTATGTAGCAATGTTTCAGTATAATTTATCACGTGAACTTGACTTACTGCAGGACTTTTCACAAGATATTTCTAAAGAATATCCCATTCAGAAAGTATAACACTACAAAAAAAGAAGCTCTTTATCAAATATTTTGTCAAGGGCATATAATGGTGTTAACTTTCTCTGTTCTTTACTTGATCCCTGAAAACCTTCCTTGCCCAGCCTAAGCCTATAACAACTTGCTGACAACTCTTTTTCGGGGAACATCGTGCTCAAAGCACTTTTTTTTTTTTTTCGTTTTGTAAGAAAGTTCAGTGAAAGCAGTAAGAAGATAGGAGCTGAATCTGTGTCTCCTTTTCTGATAGCTTTGCATTTGTGTAGGGACAGTGTGTTATGTCAAATACTGAATAGAGCTGCAATCCTTGGCTTTAGTGGGTTCTGGAAATGGGTTTCTTATATCCTGGCCCAAGGATGTAGGGAATTCGTGTGCATTTTCCATTCTGATGAACTCCAGAGCTGTTTTCTAAGAAAGCTGCTTGGTGATCTTTGGCATGACCAGTCACAGAACGCACACAAAATTTGAAATGAATAGAGTGATTTCAGATACAATGCACCATTTTTAAAAGTTCAACTTAGTTAATGTCTAAAACATTTGCTGTTTTTTGGTCAAAACTTCCATTTTGAACTATTACTTTCAAATGAAGATTCTGTTATTATTGGGCATTTCTTCCCACATGCAACATGTTTTTCTTTCATTTGTGGTGCTCAGTACAATAAAAAATTAGCTTCTATCTTATAATTGAGGTTACAGAAAAGAAGCTTTTTTGCTAATTACAAAGCATGTTTTTTAAGTGTGTAATATATTTAATACAGTATGCAAGTGTGCAAGCATCCCATCAATTCTTTTTCAGTGATAATGACTTTGTAGCTGAAGTTCAGTCCCAACAAATAGATATTAATTGGCAGAAAGCAGGACTTCTGCCACTGCTAAGAACAAGGAGGGGGCCAGCACTGTGGCATAATAGGATAAGCCTCAGCCTGCAGCGCTGGCATCCCATATGGGCGCAGGCTGCTCCTCTTCTGATCCAGCTCCCTGCTAATGGCCTGGGAAAGCAGTGAAAGTTGGCCCAAGTGCCTGGGCCCCTGCACCCACGTGGGACACCCAGAGAAAGCTCCAGGCTTCTGGCTTCAGATTTGGGGAGTGAACCAGCAGATGGAAGACCGCTTTCTCTCTCTCTCTCTCTCTCTCTCTCTCTCTCTCTCTCTGTTTCCAACTCTGCCTTTCAAGTAAATCTTTAAAAGTTGATTATCTAATGGTCATATTTTAGGAGACAAAATTGCCTGTACAGTGGGTTTTTTTATGTATCAATGAGGGCAGAAAAGGGGGCAAGTTTCACCAATCCCCACTCCCAGGTCAGTAAGATTTACATAGCCTTACTAGGAGTAAATCACGGTTGGAAAGTAATACTGTGAGAACAATTTGGTTCATGTTTCACCAAAGACATTTTTCCTCTACATTAAAGGCAATCAGAGATTTCCAAATACCTCTTAATCCACCAATTATATATAGGCAGAATACAAATCTTAAGAAATGACTAAGTGACTTGTCTTTTTATCTTCTTAACAAATCCCGAGAAAATTTTTTTTAATTTTGATAATATTTACAAACAGTATATTTGACAAAAGTCTAGCATATAGAGTAAAGAACTCTTAAAATAAAAAAAAAAAGCAGGAATGAGTAAGAATAGTGGTAACATGAAATAATGGCTACAAAATGGTTTAGAAACCACGATGGTAAGCTCTCAGTAATGTATATGTTTGCTGGGGAATAAGCATACGGTTAGTGCGTGGTACACTTGTAAAAACTGCTCTTATGACTTCTTAGAGAATTGATGCTGAGTAACTGAGTTTTATTAGTTGTCTTATTTTTGTTGTTACTGTTGAGCTTTTGCTGTTTGTTTTTGATGGCAGACATTTGGGAGGAGAAAAGTCTACCAAAAGGAACATTATGTTTTTGGTGTAACTAAATCTAGTAATATTACCAATAAGACCAGGAAAACAAGCAAAACTTAGTAGAGGACAGGGACAATAACAATGCTTAAGAAACTATTTGAGACTACTTGTTCTCTGATAAACACACAATAGCAGGAGTTGGCGAAGTACACAGGTAAAGCCACCGCCTGCAGTGCCTGCATCTCACATGGGCACCAGTTTGAATCCTGGCTACCCAACTTCTGATCCAGCTCTCTGCTATGGCATGGGAAAGCAGTAGAAGATGGCCCAAGTCCTTGGGCCTCTGGAAGAAGCCCCAGGCTCCTGGCTTCGGCTCAGCCCAGCTGCAGCCATTGTGGCTATTTGGGGAGTGAACCATCAGGGATGGAAGATCTCTTCCTCTCTCTGTCTCTCTCTCTCTTTGTCTCTGCCTCTCTGTAACTCTGTCTTTCAAATAAATAAATACATCTTAAAAAAAAAAAACATACAAAAGCACACAATCATGCATAGAATAAAATCAAAACTGTGTGTCATATCTTTGACATTCACCAATTTTATTTCATGACAGGCTACTATACATACAGTTAGAGTATTCCATAAGGAGAAAAACTGGAAAATAGGTTTTAGTTAAAAATAAGTAGCCATAATAAATTATCAGCTCTGCCTTTAAAGCACAAAACTGAACAGTTTAAAAAATAAGCTTAAATTCCAGTCTGAACAAGGAACATAGTGACTTTTTTTAAAGATTTGTTTATTTATTCGAAAGAATTACAGAGAGACAGAGACAGAGATAGATCGCCCATCAGCTGGTTTACTCCCCAAATGGCCACAATACCCAGGGCTGGGCCAGGCTGAAACCAGGAGCCAGGAGCTTCTTCCAGGTCTCCCACGTGGGTGCAGGCCCTAAGTACTTGGGCCATCTTCTGCTGTTTGCCCAGGCACGTTAGCAGGGATCTGGATCAGAATAGAACAGCCAGGACTCAAACCAGTTCCCACCTGGGATGCCAGACTGCAGACATTGGTCCCTACAGTGACGGTTTTTAAAAGCTACAATTTGCTTATCCTGCCCAGGATTGACTAGGGTATGGGAGTCCCAAAGCTGAGGAACAGAACCTGAAATCTACCACATACACTGAGTTACATTTTGATCAATAGTTCAGGTGCAATCACTACTTCATTAACTGCTTGTGATTTCCCATGAGCAATTTGCATTCCTGGACCACCTTGGACCTCTCAACATTAATCAGGTTCCCCATCCTATATTGTGTGTACAGGAGATGTCAAATCATTTAAAATTTAGTCTAGACCAAAAGAGGAGAGTTAGGCAGGCAAATCCATTGAGTGGAAGAAATCCATTCAATTTAATTCAAAGTCTATTATAGTTTATCCACTATATTGGAAGAATTCCATCATGGCTTTCTTCTAATAGCAAAGTTAACAAAGAATTGATTGCTGTTGTTTCTGCAAGGTCTCTCTGCCCACAAAGCACTCACCTAAATTGTAGTTTTTGTAAAATACAGAACAAAAAATTCAGATTGTGCCATTGTCCCCATGTACCTCATAATAGATCATTGTAGAATTATTATAGCTCTATATTTCAGTAGACTGTGTCATGTTTATCCAACCAGTAAAATTTAAAATAGATCATCAAAGAGTAAGCACTAAAGGCAGTGCAATATGTTCAGTCATGGAACAAGTACTTACTTTAGGAAACTGATATATTTTAAAAAAAAAAAGGTTCCATCCAAAATAGCATTAAAAATTAATGCGGGGGGTCAACACTGTGGCATAGCGGGTAAAGCTGCCACCTGCAGTGCTGGCATCCCATATGGGTGCCAGTTCAAGTCCCGGCTGCTCCACTTCCAATCCAGCTCTCTGCTATGCCTGGGAAAGCAGTGGAAGATGGCCCAAATGCTTGGGCCCCTGCACCGGTATGGGAGACCCGGAAGATGCTGCTAGCTCCTGGCTTCAGCCTGGCCCAACTCTGTCCATTGTGGCCATTTGGGAGGTGAACCAAAGAATGGAAGACTTTCCTCTTTCTCTGCCTTTGCCTCTCTAACTCTGCCTTTCAAATAAATAAGTAAATCTTTAAAAAAAATTAACTCGGAACTCTCAGAGGCTTGCAGTTGGTTGGAGAGCAACTGGTAGGGGTCTCTGGATGAGGATAGGGTCTACCCACTAGCCAAACCCCTTTGTATGTAGAGTGCCCATCTTTGCCTCTGATTTGGCTTCCTGAATTTTACATTGAGGAGAATAGGCATGCCTTCTCCACACAAAAGGAAAGCCCAAGCATACAGAACCTGGCCTCCTGAGCATCATCTTATATCACTATCATCTTCTACCTGAAGCTTAGGTTTCCTGTTGACAATGATCTTGATATACTATTGAGTGGTTTGAATGACAGATATTGTCAAACCTATGTCATGAAGCCTTTGCTCCCAAAGGTACATAAGAGACTTCTTTCCTGTAACATTTGGGACTTATTTCTATAAAATTCTTGAAGGATGCAATTAAAGGGAAAAATACAAAGCTACTGGGACAACATTGCCAATTTTTCAAGCAGAACTTAATAACAAGTAGTGTAAATTGCTTTGTTCATTTTCTGTTGCTGTAACAGAATACCCAAGACTGGGTATAGACAAGAGGCTTACTTTGGCTTACAGTTATAGGAGCCGTGAAGTCTAACGTTGGGTGGCATCTGGTAAGGGCCTCATGCTGCTTGGTAACACTGCAGAAGGTGCAAGGACCCAGAGGTGTGTGGGGAAGAGGCAAATCAGAAGGAGCAGCCTCGCTTCATAGCAACTCCCTCTTGCAGCAACTAATCTAATTCCAGAAAAGGAAGAACTTAACACCCGCAAGAAAGGTGTTCATCCCTCTTAAAGGCTCCAGTCTCCTCTCAGTACCATTTCATTGGGAATCAGTTTTCAATGTGTCAGTAGAAGTTTGAATAAGACGTGGCCTGCTAACATATGTAGGGCTTTAAATTTCAGAGTTATAGTCAATGGTACTAAGAGGGTAAAATGTAATCCAGTTACATTTGGGTGAGGCCTAGTGGGAGGTCCCAAGGTCACTGGGGGCATGACTCCGGAAGCCAGTGCTCATAAAAGTGCTATTATAAAAGCTGGAGTTTGGACCCAGTCTCTGTCTCTGTCTCTGCTTGCTGGCTCACCAAGTGATCCTTCCTCCACATGCACTCCATGATCCACCATGATCCACCATGCCCCACCATGCCAGAACCTGCATCACCCATTTGGACTTTCAGTCTCCAAAACCATGAACTAAGTAAAATTCTCTTTGTAAATAGTTTGTGTCAGGTATCTGTTGTAGTAATCAAAAACTGACTAATGTAATTCCATGTATCAGATATAGAATTCCGTGTATGTAATTCCATGTATCAAATATCCCATATGTCTTAGCCTGCATCCTCCAAAATGAGACAAGACTCTGGGGGCCTGTGTTGCAGCAGAGCAGGTTAGGCTGTTCCACTTCCAATCCAGCTCCCTGCTAATGTGCCTGGGAAAGCAGTGGAAATGGCCCAGGTCCTTCAGCCCCTAAACCTACATCGGAGACCTGGATGAAGCTCCTGGCTTTAGCCTGGCCTGGCCCTGGCCATTGCAGCCATTTGGGGTGTGAATCAGAGGATAGAGGATTGACCTCTCTCTCTCTCTCTCTCCCCACCCCCATAACTATGATTTTCAAATAAATAAATTTAAAAACATTTTTTTAAATGACTCACTTACAACTAGTTTATTTTGAAAAAAAAAAAAAAAAAAGAGAGAGAGAGAGAGAGAGAGAGAGAGAGACCAGGCATGTCAATAGAGGGAGTGAAACAAAGAAGGAGGAAAGACTAAGATGAGTTATTGAATTGGCTGTCACTGGCAAGCCTTTGAACATGATTCCTGGGAAACAAAAAGAGTTAACAGTTACCCACTGGCTCCCATTCTTCATTGGTTGGAGGTAGTCCTAAGAGTGTTAAGTTCATTGCACCTGCCCCCAACCCCCACACTGTTACACACACGTGTGTGAAGAGCCTGTTCTTATGGTGTTCCACACTGCTATGGTTTAGATATGGTTTGAGTTTAACCTCCAGGGATTCAGCTGCTGGAAGCTTGATCCACAATATAGCAGTGTTAAGGCATGGTCAGCATTTAAGAAGTGCGATTTAGTGGGAGATCATTATGTCATCACCATCAAAAGAAACTTAGGCATGGAACTCTGATTAGTTCTTGCAAAAGGGTTGTTACAGAAAAGCGAGCCTGATCCCTACCCGCTCTCTGACTTCCTGTTTTACCTTATGATATCTTCCTCTCATGTGGGTTCCCACCAGAATGCCATCCACCACGTTGTGATGAAGCCACTCACTAGGGTCTAACAGAAGCTAGCACCATGATCTTGGACCTCCAGAATGCTGAGCTAAATAAGCCTCTTTTCATGACAAATTTCCCAGCTTTTTGTGATGGTCATGGAAAATGGACTTAAGTTCACAGCAGTAAGTCAGGAGAAGTAGGTCCAGGCTGAGCGCTGTCCTCGCACTTGACTCCAGTCACGGCCATGGGCATCAGTAGCAGCAGGAGAGAGTAAGAGACAGGCCCCCCAAAATTTAGAAGAGGTGTCCAGTTATCATCATGCTCTAGAATTGATTCACACAATTCGAATGTAAATACTATGATTCCAATTCTGGTCAAATAACTTTTAATTAATGTCTTATAGGGTCATTTAGATTTACCAAGAATAACCTCATTAGCACGTGAGAATGAGTAAGATCTCATTAATTCAGACTGCATTAACTATCATGAGTCATATACTGAGAGTAATTTACATATGTATTACCTATTTCCAAAAAGAGGAGCTGCTTAGATGAAGAGCATTTTACAATATTTACATTGACCATCACTTATGTACAGACAATTATAGTTGGCAGTAATCCGTAAGACTGGCCATAGCTAATATTCAATAATCATTTGCTGAAAGAATGAAAACTTTAAATTGTACTTAGAAAGCAACTTAACCTATTAATTAAGGAATGTCTTCCATGATCCTCTAATCATTGCATGTGCTTTAAATTATAAACATTTTAAGATTATTATTTAGTTTCATTTTTTTAGAAAGAGAGAGATCTTCCATCCACTAGTTCACTCAAAAGCCAGAGCTGGACCAGGCTGAAGTGAGGAGCTCAGAACTCAACCCAGGTGTCTCACATAGATGATGGGAACCAAAGTACTTGAGCCATCAACTGCTGCCTCCCTAGATGCACATTAGCAACAAGTTGGAATCAGAAGTGGAGACAGGACTCAAATCCAGGCACTCTGATTTGGGACGTGGGCATTCCAACTGATATCAAAACTACTGCGCCAAATGCGCACCCTATAGACATGCTTTAGAGAATCGGTTTAGAAATCAGATGTTCCTCTGTATCTAAATGCCTTTTGGAAGCCCAAGTTTATGATGCTTCTCTTGATAAAAAAAAAAAAAAATAGGGAATATCTAAAGACAGAAGAGTATTTCTTAAGTAGTTAGAATATACCCCTTATGGGTCTGGTGCTGTGGCAAAGCAGGTAAAGCTGCCACCTGCAGTGTCGGCATCTCATATGGATACCGGTTCGAGTCTCAGCTGCTCCACTCCCGTTCCAGCTCTCTGCTATGGCCTGGGAAAGCAGTAAAAGATGGCTCAAGTCCTTGGGCCCCTGCACCCGTTTGGGAGACTAGGAAGAAGCTCTTGGCTTCTGGCTTCGAATCAGCCCAGCTCCAGATGTTGCAGCCATTTGGGGAGTGACCCAGCAAATAAAAGACTTTCTCTATATATATCCCTCTCTCCCTCTCCCTCTCTTTCCCTCCCTCTCTCTGCCTCTGCCTTTCAAATAAATAAATAAATCTTTAAAAAAAAAAATACAATCCCGGGGCCAGCGCTGTGGCGCAGTGGGTTAACACCCTGGCCTGGCCTGAAGCGCCAGCATCCCATATGGATGCCGGTTTGAGACTTGGCTGCTCCTGTTCCAATCCAGCTGCAATAGAAGATGGCCCAAGTCCTTGGGCCTCAGCACCAATGTGGGAGACCCAGAAGAGGCTCCTGGCTCCTGGCTTCGGATCAGCGCAGCTCCGGCCATTGGGGCCATTTGGGGAGTGAACCATTGGATGGAAGACCTCTCTCTCTTTCTCTCTCTCTCTCTCTCTCTCTCTCTCTGCCTCTCCTGTCTGTGTAACTCTGACTTTCAAATAAATAAATAAATCTTAAAAAAATACAATCCTTATATTTTTGAAAAATCTCTTCAATTTGAGGTAGCATGTTTGATCTAGTGGAAGTCTTTTAATTTTTACCTTTATAAAATATCTGAGATTTATTTGCTGTAAAATTAGCTCATTTTAAATGTACATTTCTTTTTTTTTAAGATTTATTTATTTATTTGAAAGTCGGAGTTACACACAGAGAGAGAAGGAGAGGCAGAGAGAGAGAGAATCTTCCATCTGCTGGTTCATTCCCCAGATGGTTGTAATGGCCTGAGCTACACCAATCTGAAGCCAGGAACCAGGAGCTTCCTCTGGGTCTCCCACACAGGTGCAGGGGCCCAAAGGCTTGGGCCATGTTTTACTTCCTTCCTAGAGAGCTGAATTGGAAGTGGAGCAGCCGGGACTCGAATCGGGACCCATCCGGGATGCCAGCACTGCATTTCAATCTATTTTAGTGTTTTCAGAGTTGTACTCATATACCATCATCAGAATCTAATTTTAGGATATTTTCATTGCCCTAAAATGAAACATACACATTTATAGTCATCACCACTGCCAACCATAGACACCACTAATCTACTTTCTGTCCCTATATTTTTTGCCTTTCTTGGACATTTTATATAGTGAATATAATGCTTGTGAGGATCATCTATCTTTTTTTTTTTTTTTTTTTTTTTGACAGGCAGAGTGGACAGTGAGAGAGTGAGAGAGAGACACACAGAGAGAAAGGTCTTCCTTTTTCCGTTGGTTCACCCCCCAATGGCCGCTGTGGCTGGTGCAACACACTGATCCCAAGCCAGGAGCCAGGAGTTTCTCCTGGTCTCCCATGCGGGTGCAGGGCCCAAGCACTTGGGCCATCCTCCACTGCCTTCCAAGGCCACAGCAGAGAGCTGGACTGGAAGAGGAGCAACTGGGACTAGAACCTGGGGTGCCAGCGCCGCAGGTAGAGGATTAGCCTATTGAGCCATGGCGCCTGCCAGGGTCATCTATCTTTTAAAATCAGTGTATATGGTTCTGTATGTTGTCTCCTAATAATCTTGTTTCAATTCCAAATCGAAAGTTCTACATGCATGATTTTAAATAACCCCATTTAAACCATGCATATAAAACCAAAATGGACAGTCCGAATAAATGAGAATCCATCTCTTTTATTAGTTTCCCATTCTAAAAATAACACGGTTAGCATGTTGAAATACAGAAAATACTGAACTATACAAATCTTTTAATTAAAAGTTACCTCAATTTTACAATGAAATAAAGCCATGCTTTCTAATGTTGCCTTTACTATTTTGTTTGCACTTTTTAATTTAACAGTTTGGTTTGGTTAGTGATAGAATTTAGTAACTCTCAAGAGCTTTGGAAAATTCTGCGGGTCAAAGGGTAAGCACCAGATGAGGTCCCAGTCCTCATGACACTTAAGTGTGGGTGGCATGTAAGCTAATATGTAACATACATATAAAAATAGCTTTTCATTTCCATTGTAATTTCCTCTCATGCCCATGGGTGTTTTAGGAGAGTGTTTTAATTTGTGATCCCTGAATTGTGCTTTACAGATAAAGGAACTAAAGTCCAGAAAAATTAAATGTGTTACTCAGAATTTTATGTCTAATTCATAACCTGAAAATAAAGTTTCTGATTATTGTTTGACTCTTCCTAGTTTTTTAATTCATATTCTTTCTGCATCAGAAAGTTTCTGGATATTAACCCAACATTGTCTTTTTTTTATTTGACAGATAGAGTTAGTGAGAGAGAGAGAGACAGAGAGAAAGGTCTTCCTTCCATTGGTTCACCCTCAAATGGCCACTACAGCCAGAGCTACACCAATCTGAAGCCAGGAGCCAGGTGCCTCCTCCTGGTCTCCCATGTGGGTGAAAGGGCCCAAGCACCTGGGCCAGCCTCCACTGCCTTCCCAGGCCACAGCAGAGAGATGGACTGGAAGAGGAGCAACCGGGACTAGAACCCAGAACCCACATGGGATGCCGGCGCTGCAGGTGGATGATTAACCAAGTAACCCACGGCGCCAGCTCCAACCCAACATTGTCTTTAACTCACATTGCACCTACAATTTCACTTTTATTAGCCCTATCTGGTACAAATATTTTTATATTTGCCTAAATCTTTCCCAAAATATATTTAGATAGTTTTCTCTGACTTCCTTATCCACCCAGGATTTATTAACTTCTAGACATATCATTTGTCATAGTGTTTAGCATGTCTTAGGGTCTCAGTAAAAAAAAAAAAAAATTATTAAGGGAATTTTTGTTTAATGAGTTTAAAAAGTATTCTAAGTGTCATCTATGAGCTTTTTAAAACATTAAATGACAAGTCCTGGAATGGAAGGAACTTGTTTGGCTTATCATAGTGCAAGTCTAGTAGATTAATGACTCAGATGAACTAAACAAGAGCATGAAACCAGAAACACCATTGAAAGGAGCTGTAATTCCATGGTCAAAAGGGTGAGGGGACGATAGAAATATATGAAATAATAAAAGTTCATTATAAATGACAATAACCAACTTTTGTGAAACATCTTTTCCTATGAAAAATGGGCTTTATCGTCTCTACTGTATCAATGAGAAAAGGGAAGCCTGATGGTTTGGGTCACTCGCCCAAGTGGCAGAGAAGTGACAGCTCTTGGGTTGAGATGCAGTTTCTGTCTGACCTTCTGGCCCATAATTTTTGCAATAACCCACAATCCTCTCTGAGGGCCCTTTTCCTAGCTTTTTCCTCCCGGCTCTAAACCAGGGCTAACCCTCCACACTGGTTGTACTGGGAAATGGGAGCTAGCTCTGAAGCGAAGGGAGGGGCTGATGGTTATCAGGATCTCTAATAAACACAAAATACTTGACTGGAGCTTAAATGGGACCTCATCTGTTTTTCTAGTGCTTGAGAATAATCTTTGGGAGAAGGAAGAAGAAATGCCTAAGGAATGGACAGTTCTGACATTATACTGCTCACTTCTGTTTCTAAGTCCACACTAAAAACTGTTAACAATGGGAATCTAGTCAGAAACTGCACTGCCACATTGACAATATTATACCTTCAGTATGAGTATCAGCTCCTTGGTGCGTATTTTCCATGGTCATCTTTTAAAAATATAGAGATTTCTCTCGTATTCAATGAAAATATATTAATAAATATTTTTTTATTTATTTGACAGGTAGAGTTATAAACAGTGAGAGAGAGACAGAGAGAAAGGTCTTCCTTCTGTTGGTTCACTCCCCAAATGGCCGCTAAGGCTGGCACTGCACTGATCTGAAGCCAGGAGCCAGGTGCTTCTTCCTTGTCTCCCCATGCAGGTGCAGGGGCCCAAGCACTTCGGCCATCCTCCACTGCCCTCCCGGGCCACAGTAGAGAGCTGGACTGGAAGAGGAGCAACTGGGACTAGAACCGGCACCGCAGGCGAAGGATTAACCAACTGAGCCATGGCGCTGGCCCAGTAAATCTTACCAATCAAATTTGGTGCTGCATTTAAACAATTATTTTCTTGGTACAGTCATACCTTGCTTAACAACAGGGACACATTCTGAGGACTGTGTCTTTAGGTGATTTTATCATCGTGTGAATATTACAGATGATTCTGTGATACAGTCTACTACACACCAGGGCTAAATGATATTGCATATTACTCCTAGGCTACAAACCTGTACATCCCACACTATACCGAATACTTTGTGCAATTCTAATACAGTAGTAGATATTTGTGTATATGAACAGAAAAAAGTACAGTTAAAAAAAATAGGCAATAGGATTTTTTTCAGCTCATTATGATCAGGTGAACTATGAAACCACAGTCATATCCATCTCTTGAATGAAGCGTGGCTAGGCAAGGCAGGTCTGTATTTAAATATTATATCTTTGCTAACAACTATCTTGTCATTATTTACCAATTTATATTAGTAGCTTCATTAGAGTTGTACTAGTCCCTATTTTTTCCATTGAGCATTCTCTCCTATAACACGTAGAATCCTACGTGCAGATTGACAATAGGTAATTGGGATGATCGTTCTTCCATCTTTAATTTTTCCCTCTTTAATCTGGTGGTTTTCTGTTGATGTCTGTAATCATTATTTTTTATAAAACAGATGTGTGTGACGATTACAAAGAATGTTTTTCCAACATGGAGGAATGTTTATGACAGAAAAAGTAAAGCAGGTTCAATGCATATACAATGTGAACCCAACTAAATGAACACTTACATGTTTTGTTTAGATAAACATATTGTTTCACTCCCCTGAAATATTGACAGTCATCACTCTGGGTGGTGAGATTATGAGTCAGTTTTCAAAAACATTTCTGTGGACTTTTCATGTTTCCTATAACAGGTATTTATTATCTTTTGCCAGGCCTGGGCCAGAGCCAAAAGCCAGATAAGAGACCAAAGGGACAACGTTGCTGAAAGCCCTTAATGCTGCCAAGTGCGCTTTCTGTCGGAGCACTTCCCTTGACAGCTGTGTCTGGAGGCAGTTGGTGGTTGCTTGCGGCTCACAGGTACATGTGGAGGCTGAGGATGTGGGGCTGTGTGGCAGGGAGAGGAAATCGAAGGGACAGGTCTGACAGTCTGATTTCTCTGAGGAAAGGCCGGAATTTTCTAAGTTCATGGTTAAAAGCCATGCTCTGCCGTGATGGGTAAACTGTAATAACAGCTGGACCCAGCTGGGAACTGAATAGCCATTATCTTTGCTGTCCATTTCTCTCTTCAGCTGTAGGTTCAGTTTGCTGAGCTAGGATACTTGAACAAGTTCTGGTCTTTTAATTCAGAATAATAAGGGGATATTAAGATGCATATTTTTCAGCATCTCTTTGCCTCAATTATCCCAGTCATTAAGGACCTAATATTATTTTCCCAAGTGTCATGATAATTTAGGAATAAATGTCTCCTGTTCATTGTTTTACTTAAGATTTGGCTCTAGATCATTAAATTATATTGCCTTTCTAGGTTAGAAAGACTCATGTATGTGCCTGTATGTGTGTGTATGTGTGTGTATCCCTATTTCTGTGTATGTACATGTATATGCCTCTATCTTTGCCTTGCCTTTTCTTTTTACTCTGAAGACTTCATTCATTATTCTTCCTTTTAGGAAATGAGACAGAAGAACTGAATTCTTGTCATCTTGAAAGGTTAGTTAATGATCACCTCCATACGAACATAGGCAATCTTAACTGAGAAACGTGATTGATGTGACCATATAGGTCTTTAAGACCAAGTCATTCATCAAAAATTAAAGAGTCATTTCGTAGAATGACCTTTCTGGTCACTTTTCAATAGAATTGTAGCATACCCAATTATTAAAAAAGCAAGGGACTCCTAGATTTTTTTTTTTAATCATCTAATCATTTGGGAGACCTGGCACAATAATCCAACTGATTTTCCTCCAAGCCAAATTTTCTTACACAGATCAAAAATTGTTATCTTTTGTCATGGCAAATAAACAAAGAAAAGACATTTTCAAGGGACTGTTTTACCAGCACTAATAAATAGAGCTCAGTTTTTATCTATTGAATTATACTCCCCAAATCTGGTCTCTGACTCATTAGTCTTTGGATTAATAGTCTGAACAGCCAAGAAAAGTTGAGGTGATAACAGTTCTGATAATTACTCCCATATGATCCCTTTATCAGCATGTCTATGTTGGTAATCACTTAGTTTGAATTTATGACTCCACATTGCAGTTTTCAGGATAGAAAATTATTGTAAAATATCTCACAAATGATGGTGAGAGATTAAGGAGTAATACAATTACAAAATTCTAGAACTATAACATATACTGTGGGTTCTTTACATTTGTACTTATCTGATGTTTGCACATTACTAACAACACGGTGCCTTTCATGTGTGTAGTGTAAAGAGGGAGCCTAGGATCCATACAACTACAGGGCTGCAGGGTTATCCTCTGATCACCAAGATATGACCCAATAAAAACCAGTCCTGAAAAATGTTTTTTTTTCTTTTTTTTAAATGACAGAGGTAACAAAAAACAACAAGCAGAAAGTAGGACTGAATTCTAATCCAGTATCCTGCCTTGAGTCACTCATCAAACAACACAGAACTGGTGTAACAACTAGTTGTGAACATGGAAGAGCTCTCTTGCTCTTCATGACTGTAGCTCCAGGTACTCACTTTGAGGCCTACAGACAAAGAACCATTCCATTCTCACGTTATAATTTGGTTAAATCACAGGTGCTTTGCTTTTTAAAAATGTGTAGACATTTGATTAACTTAACACTTGTTACTCTAGTATGTGAAAAGTCTGGTATGTGAGGATGAGCTTTAAATATGAGATCATTTAGGATTCCTGGACATGCCAGATACTGGCAGCAAGCCATTCTCTATGGAGATGTTTGGTATTTAACACATGCCAAACTTTGGCATCTTTGGCAAAGGGGAGATAACAGGTTTTTTTGTTCAACATAAATAATGATTCTTTTTATGAAAAAAAGTCAATAAAAAACTCAGTTTGAAACCAAACTTGTTCCCAAAATGAATAAGTGTTCAATTATTTTCGCCTGTAAGCTTTGAGATTTCTTCTCTTTTTGTACAGTTTTGTATCTCATTTCCACTACAGATGTCTATTGCCTTCAAAGCTTTCACAGAGAATTTAATCCTTGGCAGTGAAAAGAAAAAATCCCACAGGAGTAAATCAGTGGGGTAGGGGTAGGGACCAGCCAAGTTGAAGGAGTTTAATTTGAATTGAAAATCCTTTAGTCATGCCAAAGATGTGAAATTATCAAAGAGACAAAGATTTTACATTGTAAAAATAGGCAAACCTCTGCCTTGGAGGAAGCACTTTCTCTTTTTAGTGCTCAAAATTGTGATGCTAATCCTACAATAGATTATTCTTGAAAAAAAAATATTACCTTCATCTTTCAGGAGCCTTTTGCAACATTATGATGTGATTGTATTTGCTCCTAGAATGTGCTGAGCTGATTGAACACTAATTTGCACATTGATTCAGGTTTAAGCTAGAATTATTTGTCCCCAGTAGTTACTGTTTTAGGAACTGAGAAAATATTCTCAGTGCATCTCATTCCAAGCTTTGATTTCATTATTTAGTCTCACTTGTTTTCTTCAGCCTTGGCTGTGTCAGAGTTGTTTGGTTGCAAGCAATGGCCGCTGTCTTGGGTAAACTTAAGCAAGAAGGGAGTTTATTGGGAAAATTAGGGAAAGATCAGAGGGTTGAGAAGGCCGAAGAACCAGTGTTGGAAAGGGCAGACCAGGCAACTCTCGTGGGCATCACAGCACGACAGCTTGGCAGTCCCACGGAGAATCCATGATTCAAATTCCAGGAGGAGAGCAGTTAACCGGCTTTCGCGGGTCAGCTCCATTTTCCCTGGCTGAGGGAAGGCTGGGATTTGAACAACAGTCCCAGCAGATAGGATCCAAATAGGAAGATGTGATTCCCCAGCATTGAATGGGGGTACGGCTACTGAAAGAAGGAAGACTGAGAGCTGGACAACTAAAATGAATAAATAAAGAATCATTACAGCCACCCCAATGTGTGCCACCTCTGCCTGTTCTGTTTTACTGTTTATTCTCCTTTTATATATGTTTTCCTCTCTTTTTTCCGCCCTTTTCTGTCTTTCTTGGCTCCTCCATTTTCTTGCCTTTTAAAATGTGTCTGTTGACTTGCCTGAAATTTTTCTCATAGTTTCTGCTTCTTTACCAGAAACCCTACTATCAACATTTTATCACCCAAGAAACAGGGCCTTGTGGACAGTTGCCATGGACTAAGTAGAGACATGTCCACATGGTATGATTTTTTGATATTTCTGAATTTTTCCCTTACAAGCTACCTACTCATCCAACAGTCTGCATTTATGCTTGGAATTTAATCATTATAAATGAATCCCTTTGATGAAACCAAAAAGTCTTCAAGAATTTACCATTGGAAGACATTAGCCTATTATTTATTACTTACATCTTAGCATGACATCAACCTATGTTATCACAGGAAGCCAAGGAACAACCTGCCTGGCCAATTTAAATGTGGCAGTGTAAAATTAGTATTTAGTATGGAGGCTGAGGTTAGAGGTGTGACCTCAGATCTTCTCTCTGCTGTGTGGCTTTGCTGAAATAGTTTATCTTCAAGCTTCATTTGCCTCAAATGTGCAATGGAGATACAATTCTACAATAGTTGGTTGTGAAAAGGCAACTAAATTGTATTTGCCTGACACATAACAGATGTTCAATAAATGCTAAAATTTCTCCTTCTTTTAACAAATATTTAATGAGCACCAACTGAGCCCCACACTAATTTAGGTAGTGGGGGAAAAAATGGGAGCCAAATAGACATGCTACCTATCTTCTTAAATGTTGTCTGCTAGTGGGAAAGATGCACAGTCAAAATCTAATGAAGTAGTAGTACCAATAGATACATTACTGAGAGATTCACAGACAAAGTCATGCACACTAGGTAAATTAGATACAAACTGGTTAAGGGAATCATTCAGAAGTATCCTATAGATATCAGAGTAAATTGCCTGGAGATTTATGGGGGATTCCTCTGGAAGTTCAGGTAAAGCTGCCCCACCTCTCACTTAACCTAAGAGAATGTTATTAAAGAGACAGTATTTCTGTGTTTGTGTTAGAAAGAGATTTTTTTGGCTTGGAGACATTTCAGCTGTAGGATTTTGTGTGGAGAATCTTTGGGAGTTTGAAATGGTGTATTTGAATAATGTGGGCACTGAATGAATTAGTCTATGACCAATAGTTGAATTCAAAATCAAGAAGAGAGACAATCCAAAGAAACTCCAATTTCAGAAATATGTGTTTAGTATTTGTGCATTGCTAGTTGCATATCAGTATTGGATTGCCTGCAGGGGCAGGCATTGAGCCTAAGTACCTGTGCTCACATTGGAGTACTCAGGTTCAGTTCCCCGCTCTGGCCCCTGACTCCCACTTTCTGTTGAAGCCTCTTGGATTCAGCAGGTGATGGCTAAGTAACTGAGTCCCTGCCACCCACGTCAGAGTTCCTGGCTCTAGATTCCGCCTGGCCCAGCCCCAGCTGTTGCACTCATTTGACGAATGAACCAGGAGGCGAGAGCTCTTTCTGTGTGTCTGTCTCTGTCTCTCTGCCTTTCAAATAAATAAATTCAAAAAGGAAGTCTTCTTTGATATCTGGTAAAACAAATAAATATAGTACTCCATTGTTTTAGCTTGCCTCACTCTCAGCTAAAAACAGTAGCTTTCCCAACTACCCTTGCAGCTAGATGAAGCCATGTGCCCAAGTTCTAGGTAATGAGAGCAGAAGGAAATACTGAAATATTCTGTCAATACTGAAGGTGAAGGGACATCCTTTTATTCCCTTCTGCAGGAGCTTTAGTGGCCACCTTGGAGCACAGGAGGGCTTGAGAATGGAAGCCGTGTATGGTAAAGCAATAAGCTAGAAAGAGCCTGGGTTCTTTATACTTAGAGCTTACCTGCCAACCTTGAGCTGATTATTTCCATACTCAATTGATGTAATCAGGAAATTAATTGTCTAGTCAAAGCCACTATTTCATGGATCTTTATTTTTAACATATAGTCAAATTTCATTGTTATTGATATATAGATTTGATAAGAACCCAAATGATATAGGGATTATAAGATAAACTTATCGTATAGTTTCTTTATTCTAGAGGCTTACACCATATTGATCGTTAGATTTATGGAAAGTTATTCCACAGTCTCTGGGCAGAGCCTATGTCATATTCACTGTTATAGCCCTGCACCAAAGTAGACAGTAGGCAATCAACAATATTTAGTGATGATTGAAATAATGTTCTATGCCCACACACACTGATGAGCTACGTAAAAATGAATATGAATCAAATCCCTTTAATTTGCAGAAAGATCAATAACAGTAAAAGAATTGTTGCATCTTGGGACACTTGGGAGACCCCTTACAAGTCTTCAAAATTCAGGGACTTCTGCATGACGGTATTCATTCTACTTTCATTTATTCATTCAACAAACACTCCTACTTGCTGAGTGTTTACTGTATACAAAGTGCTGTCTTGGGCCCCAGAGTTAACACCAAACCAGAAAAATCCATTATTTCAATGGAGTACACATTCAAGTAAGGCAGACCAAATCAAAACAGATTTTTTTTTTCTGAGAGAGATTTAACGGGGAAAAAATAGAATAAGGAGGATGAAAAATAATGGCATGAGTGGCTACGATTTAATAGAGAGCAACTGCAAAAGTCACCTGTGATAACTGGGCGTTTGAACAGAAGCGTGAAGGAAGCGATGAAGAGCCATGTACCCCCTGGGAAGAAAAGCATTTCAAGTGCAGAGGGCCTGATGTTGCAGCCTGCTTAGTGTGTGTGAGGACTACTAAGTTTTAGGAAATATAAAAGGAAGGAACGTTTCCTAAGCATGGGAGGTGTAAGAATTAATATCACCGCCACCATACTTCCGCTTTTGTTACCTGATAGCTGTATGCTAAAATTAGGGTCAAACTGGAAACAAAGGGGCACTGGTGGAGGGACAGAGGGTGCATAGAAAGGAGTCCCTGGGATGTGAGATACCCCTGTCAAACGCCCACCCTGCTTTGTTCTGCTCTTCAAACCTGCCACAGGGCCCACTCCTTACAGGGGTGCTCTTCCCGTGCTGTTCTCAAAGGTCAGTTTTGAAGCTATTTCTGAAAGACCTGCAATGTTTCAGTTTCAGAAATACTGACTTACAGATCCTTGACATAATAGGACTCTTCTTTAATACTCATGGTTCCTAATCCCAGCAACAGGAACGTGGATACCCACAGTGAGTGCTTAGCTCTCCCAATGCTGGCATAGAGTGAGGAACAGATTAAATCATGAAGAAAATAATCATCAGAGGATGTAAAAATGAGGCGAAGAATAAAGCAGTTCGATAGAAATTCTACTTATTTTTCTGGTCACATTATTAGGAATACCAGATTTGCTCATTTATGACATTTTTATTAACTCATTTGTTATATAATCTAGAAGGAATAATATATGACACATTCATACATGTTCCAGGAAGTTCTGTTTGTAATGCTGCTGCCTTATCTTGCAATTCTGAACACTAAAATCTTGGTTGCAGATATTGAAAGCCAATTAGGAACCTTTCTACTAGACAACCTATAAAGGGATTCTTGAGTTAGAACTTAGGAAACAGAACTAATAGTTAAAAAAGAGAACTCAAATTGTAAAATGAACTAGGCTCAGTTAAATAAATATATATGAAGTATTATAATATTTCATAATATATTATGAAAACCATAAGAAAAATATAGTTCTGCAAGAGTTTTGCTGAAATATTCAATCTCCCTCATTAATTATACCAAGACTATTATTGGTGAATGGAAAGCGCTGGTATCAAATGACTTAAGCAAAGGGAAACGTTGTTTCACTGAAATGGAAATGCAGATGCAGGATTCAAGACTTTTCTGATCTAGTAATTCAGCCATGTCATCACATTCTGCAGGTACCACAGTTGGCCTGGACTGATCACCTCGGGGGTGGAACGGACAGTGAGGTGTCAGCCGTAGCGAATGCTAAGCTGGGAACTGCTATGGCGCAAGCTGATTTTCACCTGGTCTCACCCACATCCTCTGCTGCCTTTGCCCCCAGTTTTCTGTCATTAAGGGTCCTCTGTTCATTCCAAACTGGTCACGTTAGAATGTTTTCTTTCTAATGTAATCCCTGTAGAAAATTCTCATTTTTTGTTTCTGTCTGCAACTGTGAAAAATGCAAATTAGATAAGAGCATCTTTATCAATTTGATTTCTGTACCTCGTTGTTTCTGTTCCTATTGGCTGTTAAAAAGATTTGTGCAGGGGCCGGCGCTGTAGCATACCGGGTAAAGCCCCCACCTAGAGTGCCGGCATCCCATATGGGCTCCAGCCCGGGTCCGGCTGTTCCACTTTTGATCCAGCTCCCTGCTAGTGCACTTGGGAAAGCAGAGGAAGGTGGTCCAAGTGCTTGGGCCCCTGCACCACGTGGGAGACCTAGAAGAAGCACCTGGCTTCGGATCAGCCCAACTCTGGCCATTGCAGCCATTTGGGGAATGAACCAGCAGATGGAAGACCTCTCTCTCTCTCTCTCTGCCTCTCCTTCTCTCTCTTTATAACTCTGCCTTTCAAATAAATAAATAAATCTTTAAAAAAAAATTGTGCAGCACCAAACCTCAAGGAAGAGGAACTCTCTGAGGGTACTCCAAAAAGTTTGTAGAAAAAATGGAATTCAAAAATGTGAGGAGTGGGCACTTGGCCTAGTGGTTAAGTCACTGGTTAAGATGCCCTTGTCCCATATCAGAGTGCCAGGGTTCAGTGCCTGGCTCTGCCTCTGCCTCTGGCTTCCTGCTCATACAGAGCCTGGGAGGCAGCGGTGATGGCTCAAGAGATGGATGCCTGCCACCCCCAAGGGAGACCTGGATTGTATTCCTGGCTACCAGGTTTGGCCTCACACCCGTTTAGGGAGTGAACCAGTCAATGGGAACTTTGGCTCTTTTTCTCTTTCTCTTTCTTTCTCTCTCTGCCTCTCAAGTTTAAAAAAATCTGAGTGTTTTTTGGTACAAAAATATTTTTCATAGTACGTGGAAAATGCATATTATGAAAAAACTACATGTATTTCAAAAAAACTTTCTGTACCAAAAAAAACCCCTCATACTTTTAACTCCAGTTTTTCATGAAGTACTTGCGTATTTTAATGTTCTCTTTTACAAACCAGCCTACAGGATCTACCTTTAAAAATAAGATTCTCTTTGCCCTGTGGCGGAATTTGGAAGAAAGGTTAGGTTCTGCCTCAAAGCTCTACTTCATTACACGTCCAAAATTGCTTTCTATGGTTTTTTGTGTATTTCACTAGCAAATATACACTTTGGCCCTTCTAGATGAAGTTCAAACTTTCCGGTTGCTCCCTCACTAAGGTTTTGTTGTTTAACTCTTTTATGTTCACCTGTGTGGGGGTTTTAAAGACAAAGTAATTATATTTTAAACTGTCTCAATGAATTTTAATTCTGTAATTGTATCAAATTTATATGCTTTGAAAGCCAGTTCAAATTATAATTGTGTTCTGTCTCATTAAAAATGAATTTTATCTTAAAATGAGAAATAGTTTTTATTATTCAGTAAGTTTACTCAATAGTAAAAACAGGAGTGTCAAACACATGCCGAGCGTGTGTACCTACCTCTTCTACTCTGCACCCAGAGGGGGGATATGGCTATAAAAGTAACCCTTGGAAAATTTGAGACATCCAGAGACGTTGACAATTAGTCTGCCATTTTCGATGTTCAGAGTGCATTGAATGTAATATCATTTCTTGTATACCCGTGTTTATATCTCATTCTTGGCACCCAGCCTCTTGGACAGAAATGAAACTGCACTGTTGCTGTATTTTGGAAATGTGCTAGGACAGGCAAACTGAAGAACCTGTATGTTGTGCATAGTCAGGGCCTTCAGCATCCTCTTCATCCAGCAACTTGGGCAAAGGCCAGAATTGAATTTTTTGCTGTCAGATTTCGGTGTGAACAAGGGCTTATCGGCAGAAAATAATGGAAAGACTGGTTAACCCTTTTATCTCCAAACATACCATGAAACCGATTTCCAGATGCTGTTTTCTGTTTTTCTGTTATTGGACCCATGTCTATAAAAATAATACACAACAACTTAATAGATACTAATCTTGTCTTTGCAAATCAGCCAAAAGTGGAAAATTTTTCTTATTAATTGCATTTTAATGTATATATATCGGTACATCCACAACAATTATGAGTAAGAATTGTTGCTCTTATTTTTCAAGTAGAATGCATTGCCTCTTACCTCAAGGACACAGTTTTTCCCAAAATGCTTTGCAGTGTGAATTTAGGTCTGGGGAAAGGGAGAAAAGCTTCCAAATTCAGATTAAGTCGAGAGGGTTTCTTTTTTGTCATCTCTTTCCACTTTTGCTTTTTGTATTCACTCTTCCATGTCTATTGTTCTCTTCTTGAAAGCAGAAATAAACAGAGCTTCCTGTTGGCCCTCAAGGAAACCAGGTTTAATTAAAACTTGAAAAGCACAAATGCAAATGAGGAATGGTAAACCAGAAATGATTTCTGAAGTGTTTAACCCCAGTCTGTGTATCACTACTATTCGAAATAGAAGAAAAACAGAAAAAGAAAAGCAGAGAACCTAGGGAAAGAGGAACCTAAGGGTTGGTTTTCAGTAGGATTCCCTGGGCATCACTTGGTGGAAGGAACGGGTGGCCCTGCTGGCATTAGACTGTTGTTCTGGAATGCCCAAACGACACATTCCTACAGACACTGCTTTGGAAAAAACACATGGTCATCACATGTCATTGAGTGAGTCCTGCATCGGCAGCAGTAAAATCCTCACGAACAAAGAGCTTTTGCATCCGCGTCATGTGCACAGTGAGTGCAAGGCAGCATTCCACGCCACTCAGCCACTTGAGGTGAATCTGATGGGGGAGTTGTCCTGGGTCACGGGCCACGTGGCCAGCCACGCCTGTATCTCCTTGTCCTCTTCTGTATGAAAGGCTACGGGCTGTTTCCTTGCAACATGTGTCTGGTGTAATATTTTCGTTTTACTCATTGTTTTCCACTCTGTATAGAATTTAAGCCTCAGAATTAATTTATTAAGCATAATATCCATTAGGAAGATTACCGCTTGAGAACTGTTCAATTTTTCAATATATCTACCAACCAATCTGTTAATTGAAGAATTGGCAGTCATTGTACTTGAAGTCATTGTAGTATTGAACCCATGGAAGATGCCATAATTGGATGATATTTTTGAACCACAGAAGTTGATATTCAATATTACTTTTGTGTGTAATCATTGGTACCCATTGCATACTACATGGTACTGGGAACTTGGTTTATAGGTCTGTGTTGATATTTGACCTTCATATATTTTTTTTTGACAGGCAGAGTGGACAGTGAGAGAGAGAGACAGAGAGAAAGGTCTTCCTTTTGCCGTTGGTTCACCCTCCAATGGCCGCCGCAGCCGGCACACCACGCTGATCCACAGGCAGGAGCCAGGTGCTTCTCCTGGTCTCCCATGCGGGTGCAGGTCCCAAGCACTTGGGCCATCCTCCACTGCCTTCCCGGGCCACAGCAGAGAGCTGGCCTGGAAGAGGGGCAACCGGGACAGAATCCGGTGCCCCAACTGGGACTAGAACCTGGTGTGTCAGTGCCGCAAGGCGGAGGATTAGCCTATTGAGCTGCGGCGCCGGCCTGACCTTCATATTTTAAGAACAATCTCAAAATGGAGTTGGCAACTTTTAATTGGCAACGTGTCCTTGACTGCTATCCAAGACTTTGGTACCATGAGATTTAAACAGGGAAAGTATATTTAAAGTAATGAGGATTTCAATAAGCAAGAAAGTAATTGAAAATAAAGAGCAGTCATGGATTAAGATTCAGTTTATCAGGAATTCTCTAAAATAGAGATTGGGCTATGCTCTACTTGTTCCTGGAGTAAACTAAGCAGTGGCATTGGACTTCAAAGGGAAAAGGGGACCAGGACTGAGCAATGGAAACTAAAGTGTGAGTTTAAGGCCCTTTGCTCAGCTAAATACAGGCTTCTAGTTTTGCTCACCTAAATAGCTTCTAGTTTGCCCTCCAAAAGCCCAGGGACAGAGAATACTGAAAACCTGATCTAATTGTTTTCAGGTATTCTTTTTTACATTAAAGTGCTCTCATCTCTGTTTATTAGTGATATCTAAAAACTAAAACAACTCTTCATAAATTTTTACCCAAGAGGAAAGAGAATATTCCTAGTACATACAAATATGCACCATAGAGCAATGGATTTATTAACATATGCCTTAGAAACACTTTATAGTCAACAAATATCAACACTGATAACAAGGATAAGCAATGAAATACTGGTGAATTTGCCTAAAACTCTGGATAGTCTATTTGACTTCAACTTAGAATGATAAAAGGGAGATAATACTATCCCTCTCATTTTTTTTAAATATTTATTTATTTATTTATTTGAAAGGCAGAGTTACAGAGAGGCAGAAGCAGAGAGAGACAGAGACAGAGACAGAGAGAGATCTCCCAGCCTCTGGTTCACTTCCTAAATGGCCACAATAGCTGAGGTTGGGCCAAGCCGAAGCCAGGAGCCAGGAGCTTCTTCCAAGTCTCCCTCGTGAGTGCAGGGGCCCAAGGACTTAACCCATCTTCCATTGCTTTCCCAGGTGCATTAGCAGGGAACTGGACTGTAAGTGAAGCAGTGGGGACTTGAACTGGTGTCCATATGGAATGCAGGCACTGCAGACAGCGGTCCAAACCACTACACCACAGCATCATCCCCACTTTAAATCTGCAGAAGAAAATATTACTGAATGATTTGTAAAATTTATGAAATTCATAGAATTGCAAAATTTTATGATCATTTGAAGCAAACAAGAGCACTTAACCATATTTTTATATTATTTTTTACTTCCTGTAAACTCCAGGTTTACAGGCTACACAAGAAGCAAGGAAGTCCTGAGGGATGTAGGAGTCTTCAGAGATGTGTAACTCAGTCTGATAAAAGCACAATTTTCATTTCTGTCCAAGGAACAATTGCGAAGTCAACAGAAGAAATGTGAATTGTCAAAGTTAATCAGATGTTCATTGATTTCATCTTTTTAAGGCTACAACTTGTTCATTTTATATTCTAATGATGTGTCTTCCTTTCTAATAAAATAATTGGTGCTAGCAATTTACTTATAAAAATAGGTCTTTATTAAAAAATAAAAAATTGTTACTGGTTATTCCCTCCCCACGCCCTACCCCCAATTTAGATTGTGCTTAGGAGAGAAAAGGAAAAGAGTATCTCTCCAGTTTACAGAATAAAATGCTCTCTGATACTAGGGAAAAAAATGAAGATAGAAATGTACAGTATTAGGGGTAGCAAAGATTAGTTTGTAAGTGAGTCACGAAAATCCTGGCTTATATTTCTAGTTCCAGCACTAACCTATCTATAAAAATCCTACTCTCCCTGTCTCAATCAAAAGGGGTTATTTCCTTCCATAGTGGCATAGGCTTAAGTCCTGGAAGCACCAAGAAAATATTTCAAACAGGAACCATGGCAACCTTGAGCAATGACAAGATTAACACGTCTTGAACAAAACTGGAACTCCTCCTTTCAGCTTTTAGCTTCTAGGGGAAATATTTACATCTTGGAGCTGGATCCCATGAATGCAAATAATGTCCAGTTATTTATGGGTGTAGCCCATTGCATTTGCATCATAATTTCAACCAAAATAGCTTGGTGGATAGGAAAACAAACAATTGCACAAGCAATAGTGGGGAGGCAGTTTGCAAAAGCATGGTGTATGTCAGAAAGGGTAAGAACTGCCTGGCCCAGGCTTAGAGTTTGTCTAGGAGAGGCATGCGACATGAAGTTAGAGCAGTGAGAGCCTTCAATGTCCGCCTGATAATCGCAAAAACACTGGTCAGTTTATCTGCCATTGAGTGTGGGTCGGCAGAATGCTAGACTTTGGATGGACTGTTTTATGTATTCATCTTAACCAGGGCCGCTAATCAGTTGGTAGACATTGTTGCCATGAAAATTTTTATTCCCTCTTCACAGGGTTCAGAAAATGTAGATAACTTACTCGAGTTTCATAGGTGGCCAGTGGCAAATCTGGTATTGAAACTCGGGTCTCTGTGACCCCTTAAGCTAAGCTCTTTGACTGCCAGGAGTTTGGATTTAATCCTACAAGTTTGTTGTTGTTGTTTAATCAAAATGATTAGCGAACAGTCCTACAAATGTTACTATGATAGACAGTAGTCTTCACCTGCCCCTGGCTCTTCCATTGTTTCTCTCTTGTTGGGGTAGGCTTTGGTATTGTGTCCATCAGTCTTGGCAGTTTCATTGGAAAGTGTGAATGCCAAATTTATGGTGAATATCTATATCTATAATCTATGTCAAATAATCTAATCTATAATCAAATGCCTTTAAGTAAAGATTGCCCTCAAGGATATGGGTGAACTTCATCCTAAAGAGGAAAAACCATCGTGCTGCAAGACTTCACCAAAGACATTCTGCCTCAGTTTCCAGCCTGGCAGCCTGCCCTCTGGACTTTGTACTCAGGATTACAACGGCAGCTCTTGCCAGAGTTTCCAGCTTCTTGGTCTGCCCTACAGGTTTTGGACTTTGCAGCCAGCCCCTGCAATCACATAAGCCAAGTCCTTAAAATCAAAGTCCCTTAACATAAATACACATGTGTCTTTTTAGCTCTATTCTTCTGGATAACCCGGCTGATATATGCAACCTCAGCTGTCTTGGGCTGGCCCGATTTCTTTCAAGAGGCTCATCTGGTGTCTGGACTAAAACGGCAGCCTGGCTACCAGTGGGAATAAGAAGGCTGCAGGAGCTTTTCTCAGTCTCCTGATTTCTTCATGGTAATCTCTCGGATCTGTTCTCTGCAGAGGATAGAAGGCTTTTTTTTTTTTTTTTTTTTTAAGAAGCATGACCTTCCTATAGAAGAGGAAACAATCACCTGAATCTTTGAGTCCTTTAATTTCCAATATTAAGCTTAAAAGTTCTCTAACATATGTTCCAAATATCTTGAAAAATTGGTTTCCTAGCACAGACTGACTCCGACTTACCATGGTTCCACTCAGGGCTCTTCTGACTTTACGATGTTGTACCGGTGACATGGATTCCAAAGTCTGCACTCTGATCTCTTCCCAGGCGAGTATAGGATGTGTGGTCCAACTCTCTGTCCCGGTACAGAGCCAGCAGCAGCCACCACAGTGCCTCATCAGCCCTGCAGTTACGAGGGGCAACCACCTAGGCTCCACAGTGCACTGCACTGCTGAGCTAGCTAGAATGGCAGGGCAGGTGGAGTAAATGCCTTTCAACATGGAACTCGTTCAACTTACGAAGGACTTATTGGGTTATAACCACACACTAAGCCAAGAAGCATCTCTGTCATTGTCAGTGGTTACCAACAACCGAACCAAAGTAGCCAAAATAACTTATGTGCCCGATCCTGTGGCTCCTTTACCAACGGCAGGGCGCTGGTCCCTGATTGGTTGGTCCTAAGCCTGGATGACCCTTGGTCTATGGATGGCGTAAGACCTACCAATCTCATAGCCGGTTCCATAGTAACAGGCTTGTTTTCTCCCATCTCTAGAACTCCAGGGTTGGTCACTGCAGCCTCACCCTGAGGCCAGCAAGGACCAAGTGCTTCCTCTCTCTGATTCATCTGCTTAGCATCCCTAGTGTGCTGCCAGGGTTTCTCTCATGGCTTCCAGAGGTTCCAGCAGTTCTGAGTATCACCTGCACACATGAAGATGTCCAGCAAAGAGGCAAAGCATATCCTCTTGTGCAGCTTTTTTTTTTTTAATTCAAATTTATTTCTTTGAGAGCTAGAGAAAGACAGAGCTCCTATTTATTCATTTAATACCTAAATGCCCACAACAGCTGAGATTGGTTGGAGCTAAATATGGGAGCCAAGAACTCAACAAGAGTTTCCAAGGGGTGGTGGAAACCAATGACTTTAGGCCATTACCTCTATCTCCCAGGGTATGCATTAGCAGGAAGTTAGTCAGGGACCAGAGCTGGGAATCAAACCTAGGAATGTAGGATGCAGGTGTCCAAACAGCATCTTAGCCACTAGACCAAATGCCCACCCCCATCTTTTTTAAAAAAAAAAAAGGTTATTTGAGAGGCAGAGTTACAGAGGGAAGGAGAGAGAAAGCAAGAGAGTGGGGGGGTGCTTCTATCTGCTGGTATACTCCCCAAATGGCTGCAATGATTGGGGCTGGGTTATGCCAAAGCTGGGAGCCAGAAGCTTCATCAGGGTCTCCCATGTGGGTGCAGGGACCCAAGCCCTTGGGTCATCCTCTGCTGCCTTCCCAGGCACTTTAGCAGAGCACTGGACCAGAATTGTGGTGCAGTGGGTTAAGCCATCACCTGCAGTGCCAGCATCCCATATGAGTACTGTTTCAAGCCACCCTCATCTTTTTTTCTTTATTATTATTATTATTTTTTTAATTAATGAGGAAAACTTTTCCCAAAAGTAGTCCCAGAAAACTTAGCTTAAAATAAAGACTGGGTCAAGCTGTCAACACATAAGTCACTCACTGGCAAGCAGGGGTCTGCTGTCATTGCCTTGGACGATGCCCATCTTCCCTGGGCACACACACAGCAAACACCAGGAGGGCGGGGCTGAGACTGGCTGCTGAGTATGCAATGAACAGTGTCTGCCACAAAGAGCAAGACCGGTCACTCTTTTCTAGCTCTGCAGAACTCGGACCTTGGACCTATGAGGCTCTGACATGAGAGAGCAGCTCTCTGTAAGTGTGATAAGCACAGGAGCTGAGCAGGTCCACTTACCTCACACCTTTCATCTGACATCCTTTGAGGAAGGAATCTTTGATTTTTAAGTACTCACTTTCCAACTTTTGGGGGGTGAAGTAGAGGAAATTAGGAGCTATTTGAGAATGAAGTTGTATTGTCATCACCACCACCTCTACCTGCATTGTCATCGTGATTGAGGTCATTACCATTAGGTGGCCTTTATGGGATGCCCACCTGGAGTGACACTGTGTTCCATGATGGGCAGACTCATCTGGATCAAAGTGACCTAAAGCCAGCTGGGCTCTGGGCCTCAACCTTTGCAGTGCAGGGACACACCTGACAGAGGACATTTTCATAGAAGGCCTATTCCCATGGGTATCCAAGATGCTCTAGGAACCCCGGGCACACTTACAGGGCAGGTTGTGAGTTATGTTTGTTACCACCCCACAAATTATCACTCCTTTCCTTTCTCTCGCACAGATAAGGACACATCAATGGCTTATGACACCAGAGTTGAAAGCTATGGCTTTAAAGATTTACAATCCATACGAATTCATTATGCACAGAAAACTGCTGGCGACATGCAGAGAATGATTTTTTAAAAGGGAATAGGCCAATTAAGCTGTTATATTATTTATCTGTCACATGCAAGTGCCAGTGGGGAGAAAGAATGAGTAAACACTGAGTACCTCTTGGAATAAGAAAAATGTCACTTCCTCTCAAATAATTCCAAGCATGCCTGTTTGTAAATATGTACAAGTATATGGGCTGGCAGTATTGGGCATCAGTGACTAAGTCACTCCAAAAAACATGTTAGACGATGTGTTTATATTAAAACCAACAAAAAAGCAAGCAAGCTTAATTTTCCTATCATCAATGTTCCTTACACTCCTTTCTTCTGATTCAACTCTTATTCAATTCACCAGGGAAAGGGAGAAATCCACCTTCTTGAAGAAAATATCTGTTAGATCATCGTCCTTAGCTTATTAAAAATTTCAGGTTTATCCATTTTTAAATTGTTTGCATAAGTATAGAATAACATTTCTAGGTTTGAGGCAATGCCCTCTGTACTGTATATAATTAATAAATCTTTAATAAAATTCTAAACAATAAGATTAAGACCCAGTTCTCATTTGTAGGCAGTGTGTTTTGATCCGCTAACTCTGTTAGACATGATGACAGGTTACAAGAGTTGTTCCTACTGTGGCTTCCTCTGCAGCTACACACTCTGTACCACAAACAGAATGGGGAATGTCACTGCCCAAAAAAATGGAGTCCAAACATGAAAATATGCCTTAGGGACCATTTTCACATTCATTTCTCTAATGAGCACAATACAGAGTTATCTTTTCTTTAAACATTTCTCTCTCTCTTTTTTTTTTTTTTGTTTTTGTTTTTTTTTGTTTTTTTTTTGACAGGCAGAGTGGACAGTGAGAGAGAGAGAGACAGAGAGAAAGGTCTTCCTTTTTGCCGTTGGTTCACCCTCCAATGGCCGCCGCGGCCAGCACGCTGCAGCCAGCGCACCCCGCTAATCCGAAGCCAGGAGCCAGGTGCTTCTCCTGGTCTCCCACACGGGTGCAGGGCCCACGCACTTGGGCCATCCTCCACTGCCTTCCCGGGCCATAGCAGAGAGCTGGCCTGGAAGAGAGGCAACCGGGACAGAATCTGGTGCCCCGACCGGGACTAGAACCTGGTGTGCCGGCGCTACAAGGCAGAGGATTAGCCTATTGAGCCGCGGCGCCGGCCTAAACATTTTTCTAATAAGTATTTAAAATACCTCAAAATCAGATTACAACTTTGTATAAAGCTATTCACTTTTCAGAAAGTCTCTTTGTGTCCCAGGATTTAAAAATAAGCAAAGCCAGCCGTGACTTTTTATCTAGTCCTGGTTAGGTGGTTGTAATTCTTGTATCATCCCTAGAAGCTCTCTCCCCTGTACCTTGCCTCATTCCAAGTACTACCACCTGGGGTAACAAATTCATAAATAAAATGCCTAAGTAAAATGAATTTTATTGTTTAAATTGTTTTGTTCTGTGTTGCGGTCAAAGAAGAGACTTTGCTTCAGGCAGGGGCAGAAACCCTTCATTTGTGTTTAAAGAGTGGAAAATGGAAATTTTTTTTAACTTGTATTTTTTGGATAGGCAGAGAGACAGAGATGCCCCATCCACTGGTTCACTCTTCAAATGCCTGCAGCAGCTCAGGCTGGGCCTAGCGAAAGCCGGGAGCCAGGAACTCAGTCAGGGTCTCCTGCGTGGGTGGCCGGATCCCAGTCCTTGCGCAGTCACCTGCAGCTTCCGGGGTATGCATTACCAGGAAGTTAGAATGCAGGAAAGAGCTGGGACTGGAACCAGCAGTGCAGGATGGGAGGCAGGTATCCCATGGGGCAGCATAACTGCTGTGCCAAGCACCCACCACAAGAATGAGAATTCCTTTCGTCCTTTCAATGAGCAGACCACTCCTCCTCGTGGCTGCCTTGGCTGCTGCGTGACTTCTCAGGGTGCACCTGCTCTTCAATGCCTGGAAGGGAGTCACTGGCCCCAAGGAGGATGGTGCCACTTTTTGGTAATGTCTCTGAACTGCGAAATATTTGCCTATCCTGGGACACCCACAACAGTAACAACAGCACAGCAGTCTAGTAACAACAACAACACAGCTGACACCTACATAAGCTCTGAGTGTTTTACCGCGAAGGAATCTAAGATGCAAACCAGTAGCATAAGAATTATTTTAAGCTGAAGACTTAGGAAGAAGCAGCAGCCACAAGAAAGGAACCTTATCTAAACTTCGTATTTGCTGATTTCAGCGGGACCTTCTAAAATATATAGATGTCGTAAATCTCCTCGCCAGAAAGGAGACTCACCATTAGCAGAGGGATGAGTAACTGTTTAAACAAACCATCTGAAACTGTCATGCCTTCCTTTTTTTTTTTCCATAGAAGTCACCCTCCCCCCCCCCTTTTTTTTTAAAGATTTATTTATTTATTTGAAAAGCAGAGCTACGGAGAGGTAGAGGCAGAGAGAGTGAGAGGTCTTTTATCCACTGGTTCACTCCCCAGGTGGCTGCAACGGCCGGAGCTGCACCCAATCCAAAGCTGGGAGCCAAGAGACTCCTCCAGGTCTCCCATGCTGGCACAGGGCCCCAAGGACTTGGACCATCTTATACTGCTTTCCCAGGCCACAGCAGAGAGCTGGATTGGAAGTGGAGCAGCCAGGACTCCAACCGGCGCCCATATGGGATGCTGGCACTGCAGGCAGCGGCCTCACCTGCCGTGCCACAGCGCCGGCCCCAGAAGCCTTTTCTTCCACCCTCCTCTCTCCTGTGTGGTGGGTATATAAACTCGATTGCTGGTTGTTCAGGGAGCCGTTTCATCTAAAGACTCCTGTGCACATAAATAAACTTTTTCTTTCTCCCATCAATCTGTCTATGGCCAGTTAAATTTGCACACTCCTGACTACTGAACTCAAATTAGAAGAGGAAACTTCGGTCGCTGGTGTTGTGACACAGCTGGTGAAGCCACTGTCTATGATGCCGACATCCCATATGGGCATGGGTTCCTGCTCCGCTTTCAATCCAGGTCCCTGCTAATGCACCTTGGAAAACAGTGGAGGATGGCCCACGTGCTTAGGACTCTGCATCCACGTGGGAGACCCAGATGGAGTTTCAGGCTCCTGGCTTTGACCTAGCCCAGTCCCAGCCAATAAAGCCATTTGGGGAGTGAACCATTGGATGGAAGACCTCTCTCTCTCTCTCTCTCTCTGTTTGTCTCTCTCTCTCTCTGTAACTCTGCCTGTCAAATAAATAAACCTTTTCAAAAAGAAGAAGAAAAAGAAGTAGCAGCAACAGCTACTTCTAAACTTAACTTGCCCAAGGCCACATGGTAGCTAAATGGCAGAAATTTTGGGTGGAATTTGGTGCAGTGGTTGAGCCACAGCTCAGGACTCCCACATCCCATATCAGAATGCCTGGGTGCTACAGCTTTCTGCCAGTACATACTTCGAGATGCAGCAGATGATGGTTCAAGTACTTGGTTGCCTGCCGCACACATGGGAGACCTGGATTGCATTCTGGATCGTGGCTCCAGCCTGGCCCAGTCCTGGCTATTGTAGGCATTTGAGGAGTGAACCAGAGAAGCAAACCAGAGCACTCTCCATCTCTCTGTCTTTCGAATAAATGAAGTATTTGAATCACCAGAGAAAGAAAAAGAATAAAAGTTCTTTTTTTAAAAAAAAAAGAATGGCAGAAATGGAGTTTGAACATTTATTCTCTGAAAAAGGAAAAACCCAGCTGATGGCTGAGTCTGGGATGCTGGTGTCCAGAACAGGTGTATGACTGATTCTATCTCTGCCCTTTGCTGGGATATTTGGAGATGTGAGGACGGAGCTGCAGCCCCAGTTGGAGGCAGTATCTTGGTTCAGGACAACTCAGGGAAAGGCGGTTCTAGAGGAAGTTCATCTGAAGTTATGAGCCGACTGGACATTGCATTGTGTTAGTACCTGTGGTGGGACGCCCAGGTGAGAAGGAAGAGGGAAGAAATGACAAGCATGCACTTGAGTGAGGTCATGCAACAGCTCAGAGGGCCGTTGATCCCTCCTGGGAGATCGTTCTCAACTTTGTTGTCATGACCCCCCAAGACAAGGGAGGATCTTAGGCACAAACCTCTCCTTTCTCTCCTCCCCGGGAAACTCACTGGAAAAGACCTGAGTGGCCGGCGCCGCGGCTCAACAGGCTAATCCTCCACCTGCGGCGCCGGCACACCGGGTTCTAGTCCCGGTCGGGGCGCCAGATTCTGTCCCGGTTGCCTCTCTTCCAGGCCAGCTCTCTGCTATGGCCCGGGAAGGCAGTGGAGGATGGCCCAAGTCCTTGGGCCCTGCACCCGTGTGGGAGACCAGGAGAAGCACCTGCCTCCTGGCTTCAGATCAGCGCAGTGTGCTGGCCACAGCGTGCCGGCCACAGCGGCCATTGGAGGGTGAACCAACGGTAAAGGGGCCGGCGCCGTGGCTTAACAGGCTAATCCTCCGCCTTGAGGCGCCGGCATACCAGGTTCTAGTCCCAGTTGGGGCGCCGGATTCTATCCCAGTGCCCCTCTTCCAGACCAGCTCTCTGCTATGGCCCGGGAAGGCAGTGGAGGATGGCCCAAGTCCTTGGGCTCTGCACCCGCATGGGAGACCAGGAGAAGCACCTGGCTCCTGCCTTCGGATCAGCGAGATACGCCGGCCGCAGCGGCCATTGGAGGGTGAACCAACGGCAAAAAGGAAGACCTTTCTCTCTGTCTCTCTCTCTCACTATCCACTCTGCCTGTCAAAGAAAAAAAAAAAAAAAAGAAAGGAAGGAAGACCTTTCTCTCTGTCTCTCTCTCTCTCACTGTCCACTCTGCCCATCCAAAAAAAAAAAAGAAAAGACCTGAGTGACAAAGACATTACTTTGAGGAGACCCATTATTCTGCTCCCATCTATTTACTAATGTTAAAGGTTTCTACTAAGAAATACTCTAGGGGCCGGAGTTGTGGCATAACAGGTTAAGCCACTGCCTGCAATGCCAGCATCCCACATGGGCGCTAGTTCAAGTCCCAGCTGCCCTACTTCTGATCCAGTTCCCTACTAGTGCACCTGGGAAAGCAGCAGAAGATGGCTAAAGTCCTTGAGCGCCTACACTCATGTGGGATATCTGTATGATATAACTCCTGGCTCCTGGCTTTGGCCTGGCCCAGCCCCAGCTGTTGCGGCCATTTGGAGAGTGGGCCAGTGGATGGAAGATCTCTATGTATCTCTCCCTCTTTCCCTATAACTCTGCCTTTCAAATAAATAAAATACATCTTTTTTAAAAAAAAAAACAAATGCTCTACAACTTTATTTTTAGTAATGTATGTGTGACATCTGCCTGGACTACACCTGTCATTTGATCCGCCAGGAGTGCGCCTCTCTGATGGTAGTTCATCTGGTTTCAGAGAGAGGAACCACAGAGGGTGGCAGTCTCTGCTTCCTCTCTCAGATGCCAGATCTGACCGCTCTGGGCATCTTTTCTGGGATCTGGTCTACCTTGACATGCAAAGACAAGCACCAGCTTGGAAAGGCACTACCCTGCATACAGCTCTTACCTCCTGTACTGGCCTTGAATACAGAGGAAAATGGTAGTCAACAAGAGAAGTTATCAGGCTACTGATACGGGCCTGAGAAACAAGGATCCGGTCTCCACAATGAGGAGGGAAGCTTGGGAAAGTCTTAATTTGAGCAATGGCTTTCATGGCCCTTGGGGCTGTCTCTGCAGAGGCAGTTAATCATCTGCTTGAACAATCCAATCGATATCCACAACCTTTTTCTTCAGTTGTTCTCCCCCTGCCGTCTCTCCTCGCCTCCGAAAGGGAGATAATGGGATCTTTTCCTTAGAAAGGAAAACACAAAATGGAAAGCAAGTTTATACATGAGGTGTTATTAAAAATGAAATTCTCCATGGAAGGATAGGCATATTTTTGTTGTTATTTGTAGTTATAGCATCTTCACATGTATCAGTTTATCTGATCTATCATAGTTCCCATCCATTGTCTCATAAAAAAATGGGACTACACTACTTTTCAGAGTAGAAAAGTGTTCGTTTCTGTACCCCGGATGGATTGTTGAGATGCGAGAGAGTAAGTGAACTGATTAAATGTCCACAAGTCAGTTCACTGAGCAAACTATCTAGTATCCCCTAGACCACATTATACTCACATCTCTGTTGACATGTTCTGAAATTCAACTCAAAAATACTCAGAACCTGGGTGATTTTCCAAGGAGCTTTGATAGCCTTGCAAACCGAACAGACTCCGTAGTGTGGTTGTTTCTCAGATCATCAAGAATTCATTGTACCTGCAGGAGAGGCCCTCTTGCTCTGCTGCCCTTCTCAAGTTTCTCTTTCGAGAGACAAGAAACAATCCCTCCCTGAAGAGTGGTGAGAATGAGTTTCCCTCTCAAGTTCAAAGGAGGTGGGACGTGTGAGGTGAGGTCAGGGAGCACCAGGGCAAAGTCGGTGGCTGAACCTGAAACCCATCCAACTGGTATGTGTCAGTGCTGACTGGGAGGGAAACAGAGCGAGAGAGAGAAAGATCTTAAACCTGCTGATCCACTCCCCAAAGGCCACCATAACTGGGTCTGGGCCAGGCAGGAGCCAGGAACTCCATCTGGGTCGCCCTTGTGGGCATCAGAGACTGAAGTCCCTGGGCCATGATCTGCTGTTTCCCAGGCACACTGGACTGGAAGCAGAAGCAGGATTCCATCCCAGGCACCCAGACATGGGATGTCGGTATCCAAAGTGGCGGCTTAACCCATGGCACCACAACACCAGCATCTGAAGGTTTTTATCTATTTGAAAGGCAAAAGTCAAAGAAACAGGTAGAGAGATAAAGAGAAAGAGAGAGAGAGAGAGAGAGAGAGAGATATCTTCCATCCACTGGTTACTCTCCAAACACCTGTAACAGCTGGGGCTAGGCCAGGCTGAAACCAGGAAGCATGCCACATGAGTGGCAGAGCCCCAAGAACTTAAGCTGTCACTCTCTGCCTCCCTGGGTGCACGTGAGCAGAAAGCTAGGATCAGAAGTTGAGCAGGAATCAAACCCAACACGCACACAGGGGAGGTGGATGTCCCAAACAGCATCCTGATCACTGTGCCCAAAGCCTGCATTCTTTTTAAAGATTTATGTATTTGAAAGTCAGAGTTACAGAGGTAGAGGCTGGGAGTGTGTGTGTGTGGGGGGTCTTCCATCCGCTGGTTCACTCCCCAAGTAGCTGCATCAGCTGGGGCTGGGCTAGGTCATAGCTAGGAACCTGAAACTCCATCTGGGTCTTCCATGTGGATACAGAGTCCTAAGCACTTGGGCCATCTTCTACTGCTTTCCCAGGTGCATTAGCAGAGAGCTGGATCAGAAGTGGAGCAGCCGGGACTCGAACCAGTGCCTTTTTGGGATGCTGTCACTGCAGATGGCAGCTTTTCCTGCTGCGCCACAGTGCCAGCCTCAGAGAATCACTTTAGATAATGAGTGGGTGCTAGTGCTATGTGCTGAGATAAGGAACATAAAGATTATGAAGCTTTAAGAGATGAGGCAGGATGCCAGCGCTGAGGCGCAGCGGGTTAACGCCCTGGCCTGAAGCACCGGCCTCCCATATGGGCACCAGTTGGAGACCTGGCTACTCCACTTCCAATCCAGCTCTCTGCTATGGCCTGGGAAAGCAGTGGAAGATGGCCCAAATCCTTGGGCCCCTGCACCCGCGTGGAAGACCCAGAAGAAGATCCTGGCTCCTGGCTTTGGATCAGCAGAGCTCCAGCCATTGTGATCAATTGGGGAGTGAACCAGTGGATGGAACTCTCTCTCTTTCTCTCTCTCTCTCTCTCTGCCTGCCTCCCTCCCTCCCTCCCTCCATCTCCCTCTCCCTCTCCCTCTCCCTCTTCCTCTTCTTCTCCTTCTCCCTCTCCCTCTTCCTCTTCCTCTCCTTTTCCCTCTCCCCTCTCCCTTTTCCTTTCCTTCTCCCTCTCCCTCTCTCCCTCTCCCTCTCCCCCTCTCCTCTCTGTGTAACTCTTTCAAATAAATAAATAAATCTTAAAAAAAAAAGAGAGATGAGGCAGGGAGAAGACAATTATGGTTGAACAGGCTGAAGTTGAGGTTCTTTGGACTTCGATGGACACAGGGAGCAAGCGGTTGGCATACGAGTGGAGCTGAAAGAGAGTTAGGACTGAGGATGTGGATTTGGGCTTTGGGGTTAAACGTGGAGGTGTGCTGCTCAGATTTCCCGTAGCAGCGAGTGGCGACTAGGGATGTAGCAGACAACTTTCTGCTCCTTCAGTATACCCTCAAAGCACTGCAGTGTGCACACGGCCCATGCTCTTCCCCTGTTGTCCCCACCCAATGCCTGGGCATGGGCACTGCTCTCGGTAAGTCCCTTGCACATCCCATTTCATTTTACTGTCTGCTTCTCCAAAAGCCTGACGTGACACAGGGAGTCATCGATACGTAGGGCGGCAATATCAAATGAATGGCAATAAATCAGATATCCCTGGGAAAAGAGAAAGTGAGAAAGGGAATAAAAAAAGATTGAAATGTTAAAATTAATTAAAAGGGTTGTTAAGAAGAAATTAACATTAGACAGTGATAAGAGGAGTTTTAGGGGCTGTGCGGGCAGATTACATAGCCTCCCGGAGCCTCATTTCCCTGTGGATAAGGGAAGGAAATAATAGTGCTCATTGCAAGTTTGCAGTGAGGATTTAAATGAGATAGTATTTGTGGGTTCCTAGAAAATGACCTGTGCATACTGGGGCCTCAGTAAAAGTTGCAGGTTAGCATCAGCTGTGGTAGATGAGGAGGCCCACGAGGAGCGAGGAGTGGTGGCGGAAGGAAGACGAGGATCCAAATAGTCGTTCCACGAGGACAAGGAAGCAGGAAGTTCAAGAGGGAAAATGATCTCAAAGAATAAGGTGGAATAGCATCCCCAAATCCTGGCAGTGAAGTTGGCTTTGACGAGCACTGTCTCAGAAGCATGAGGAAGATGCAAACCAGGGGACAGGGGACAGTGGCCTGAGAGTGATCATTCATTGGCTGGGAGATGGAGGAATGAGCCATCCTCCACTCCTTCCAGAAGCTGGGGGGGGGGGGGGGGGGAGAGAGAGAAAGTCAGATGGAGGACCTCATTATATACAGAAAAGGAAATAACCGAAGACAGGAAGACACATGGCATTTGGGCTGGTGAGAGAGCCTTAGGATGGGAGGGGCTCCGGAGCATGGAAAGAGGAGACACCCTGGCCAGCAGGAAGGAGAGGTGATGTTCTGAGACCAGCGAGGGAAAGGTGAGGACAGAGAGGTCAAAAGACAGAAATGTGAAGTGGTTCCCAACTGAGGAGCCTACTTTTCTCTCTAAAGAAGTTTCCAAGGTTGCATCTGTTTAAAATGAGGAGGGCAGAGGTGGGAAAGGCAACTCGAAGAAAGTGGGAAAAAAATACATCGTATTGATATGTGTATCTCAACTTCCCCCAACATGTTTACAGAGTACCTCCCCTGTGTGGATCCTCGGACATTCCATAGCTTCTGTCCTTAATGTCTTCCACTACCCCGGGAGACGGCTATCATTATCCCCATTTCACAGATGAGGACAGCTGAGGCTCAAAGATGGAGCCACCGGTCCGGGCTACACGAGGTCTGGAGGCGTGCTCAGTAAGTGTAGGTGAGTGAATAAGGCTCTTGTTAGTCAGTTATCTCCAACTCTGGGGTAATTTTTCCTGCAGTCTTCCTTCTGTTGAGAGTAGTCTTATGTAGTTAGGTCTTGGATCAGCCATAATTCCCCAGAGTTTCACAGTGATGCAAAATACACACAGTGGCTGGACAAGGAAGTGCCTGTGCTACTTTATTTACCCCAAACAGAAAAGCTACTTAAGTAAGATTATGAGTGCTTTGGTCGGACAAAAGCCCCTGAAGTTCCAGGGCTTCCCCGAGCATCAGAACTGATGTGTAGCCGGTTTTAGTTTTGTTGTTAATAATATCTGGATGAAAAAGCCTGCCAAAACATTTCACTGAAGGATTTAGGACACACTTTCCTGGTCCGATGTCCACGTGTGCCTGTTGGCATTCCCCAGATCGTCTGGCTGAATGAAGAATAACCCATCCTGTCTTCAAGAACACTGTGTGTTCTTGATACTTTGAAGGCAAAATCCAACTTGTGTTCTTCATGGAATGATAGCAGTCAAAAAGAGGCTAGTACAAGTAATAGCATTTAAGACCATGACTGATTAGGGTGCTAGATTCCAAGTTCCTTGTGGGCAGGGATAGCTTCTTATTGGAATATGCAATATTCACTTCAGAGGATGAGCACATTGTTGGGTGCGTGATGTGTGCCAAACACGTTCGTGCTGAACGAAGCTGCACAGCATCAACGTTGCAGATCCTGGGGAGGCCAGAAATCAGTAAACCAGTTCAGCCCCCCGTCATTTTTCTTCTAGAGCAGAGCACAGAGCTCTCATACAAGGATGCTGTGTGCACGAACGCCGGGATTCATTGCTGAAGTTCCAAAAGCGTTGTTAATCCCTGAGAAGAATCCACAGCCAGGGCTTCTGTCGCTGCAGTGGCAGGAGCGGGGGTAACTCATTTGCCTAGCATGCACCCTTCTTACCCCCCTGCAAGGCTGTGTTTTACAGCTCTTTGGAGCTGTGGTTCTAATTCTTATTCTATCCTTGATTTACTGCTTGACCTCAAAATGAGTCACTAAATCTCAGTTAATAGCTTCAGTTTCCCCTCCAGTGAGAGCCAAAGGGGCTTGGCTATCGGGTTAGCAAACACCAAGCCCTAAAAAGTGGCTGTATAACTAACTCAGTGTCATCCATCATTTCTGGAAGGTTAATGGGTGTGAACCGCCAATACAAAGCTCCACTCCAGCTCCCTCCGCTCCTCCCGAGTTAGCCCCTGGGGGTTGTTCCAGCGCTGGGTAGTGCATTTAGGGGAAAAGGACAAAGAAGCCGGAAGCAGTTACCCCAAAGTCAAGAGAGAAGACATCTTGGCAACAGAAAGCAGCTAGGAGAAACTATGACTCTCTGGCCAGAGTGGTTGTGATTTGGTTCCCAAGTTTCCCCCTTGGAAAGAATAAATTGGTTCCTGCTTTTAAAAGATGAATGAAAAAGGCCACTGTGCACATCAGCCTTCAATATTTAAAGGTAAGGCAGACACAGGTTTATGCAGTAAATCAATTATGGAGCGATTATTCACATTCCCCTAGCATTTACCTCTTGCTTTCTTTGCAGAGAGAGCATTGCCAGAGCTCTGACCTAAGATGTGGGTTAAACGTTAGAGATTTGCATACTGCCCTGCAGTAGAAATCTGATCGTAAGAGGAATGCTCGGCTTGTCTCAGTGAGTGATGGGTCAGGAAGTGTGAATGCACAATAGAGGCTGGCATTTCCTTCAGGCGTCCCCCCTGCTGCCCAAACCTGCGGTTCCTGGAGAGGAAACAGAGCACAGAGGGAAAGCCCAGGTCCCCGCGAGAAAGACCTGGAGGAGAGGGAGGCATTGGGTGGGCTGGTTAAGTCCCAGCTTCCGACACTCACATCCTGTGAAGTGCCTGGTTCACGTCCTGGCTCTACTTCCGATTCTAGTTTCCTGCTTGTGTGCACCCTGGGAGACAGCAGATGATTACTGTAGGACTTGTGTCTCTACCACCCTTGTGGGAGCCCTGGATTGAGTTCCAGGCTTTGGCCTGGCCCAGCCCCTGGTGTTGTGGGCATTTGGGAGGATTCTCTCTCTCTCTCAAATAGAATGAAAATAAATACATAAAAATTTTTAAAAAGAAAAGAAAGTTCACCTTTCTCTCTGTCTCTCTCACTGTCTAACTCCGCCTGTCAAAAAAAGAAAAGAAAGTTCTAGAAGGGCAGTGGGTAGATGACTCATCTCTGCTACAACAGAGCTTACAGCACATCACCCCAAGGGTGTGACCAATTGCGGGGGTTGTGGTCACAGTTCTTGTAGGCGCACAGGCCAATTGGAAACCTGGTAGACACTGCATTGCCTCATTCTCACGATTGAGGGCATCGGACCTGGAATTTGATGGTGGTGTTGTCTTCTACTCAGTTGCAAGCCCACAGGCTGGCTTCAGTAGGCAACTAAAGAGTGCCTTTGTGTCCCTACCCACCTTGCTGCTCAGCTCACAAACACTGTCGGTGCACTTACTGGGTCCGGTAATAACGGATGGACACTTCCCATATGAGAATCTCTAATGCTCCACTTGCAAAGGCTGGAAATCTTATGTACAAATTCCTAACTGACTGGTGAGCTAGGTTCTCCATACAACAGAATGCTCCAGGAAGCTTTGTGATAATGGCAGTTTATAAATTTGTTTTCTTGGGACAGTATTTACAAGCTCTGTTGATTCATGATAGAATTCAATAGTCAATATGATAAAACACTAAAATTGGAAGCAGTAATTTGTACATTCATAGAATAGAAATGCCTATTTCTCAATGTTTAGAGGGAAAATTGGAATCACTGAATAATCTGTTTGAAAACAACAATATACTATCTCACAGAATATTCCAGTCCAATCAGTAACAAATTATTTCAGTTGAACTGTACCCAGCCTTGAGGACGTCCTCAGTGGTCCCCTGCCACTACTAAAGATCCCGTAACAGGAAATAGATTGAGATTTTATTTTCACATTTTTATTTGTTTACTTCTGTTTGGTTGAAAGACAGAGACAGACAGATGCACAGAGAGATGTCTTCCATCTGCGAGTTCACTCTCCAAATGCCTTCAGTAACCACATAGGTGACAGGGACCCAAGTACTTGAACCATCACCTGCTGCCTCCCAGAGTGGTACACAGTAGGAGGAAGCTGGAGTTGGAAGCAGAGCTGGGAGTAGAGCCCAGGTACTCTGATATTGGGATGTGTGCATCCCAAACAGCTTTTTAACTGCTGCACCAAATGACTGTCCTGGATGGAGGTTTTTACCCCAAATATTTGTCAAGGTCTATTGCAAAGGAAGTCTTGGCTTCAGGTACAGGTGCAATAGACCTGGGTGACAGGGGCCCAAGTTACTGTTGGAGAGAATGAAGGTCAGATGCAATCTAGAGATTTCGCTTTCGGTTTCCTCCTCATACTGCAATTGTTTCAGGGAAGTAATGTGAGAATGACAATTGTATTTGGTCATACCAAAGTCATGGCATAAATGAACATGGTTTTTGAAGTAGATAGCTTCTTTTATGAATTATTATGATTAAATGCTTCTATGCTACTGATTTATTCATGTTTATAGTTAAGTTTTCCATGCTCTTTATAGTGAAGAACCATTCCTTTCGTCTGGCATGCACCTGTTTCCTTTCTTTGGGTGATAGCTTGCGGACTTTCTTTTGGAGAACTGTTCTCCCACCTTGAGAATAGAGGACTATGCATGTGGGTGACCACATTGCGACACAGCCAAGAGATCTAGTCCTCAGCTTCTCCCTGGTCCCAAGACTGCTTCAAGGAGAAGTCCGAAGTTCATTTAGGAAGCACAGCCTGAGACATTTGCTGGAAGTCCTGGTCAAGGAGCCCTCTCCCTCTCCCTATCCCTCTCCCTCTCCCTCTCCCTCTCCCTCTCCCTTTCTATAGGAACCTCTTAAGCAGAGCATAAGCTGCTTAGCATCTTGACAGCAGGAGGTGGTGAGCCCAACTTAGAAGAAAGCAGAGCCACCAGAGAGAGGGAGAGGACATCGTCTGTGTCCCTTAATAAATTCCCCTTTAAGCCTCATTGAATTTGGTTTCTGCTATTTGGGATTGAAAGTGGTCTGACTAAAGATCATAATTTGGGGGATGAATATGTTTTTCTTCCCCAATTGTTTATTTTTAAAGTTTTCAGATTCAAAGAAAATAAAAAGAATGGTAAAATTAACATCTGTGTACGCCTCAATTGCTAACAATGTGATATGTTAGTATTATTTCTTTTACCTCTATCTATCTATCTATCTATCTATCTATCTATCTCTATCCCTATCTCTGTCTCTACCTATCTTCATGTTTTGTTTTGCCTCTCTACAACTCCAGCAATATAAGAGAGTGTCCCAGCTGCTCCACTTCCTATCCAGCTCTCTGCTGTGGCCTGGGAAAGCAGTAGAAGATGACCCAAGTCCTTGGGCCTCTGCACCAACATGGGAGACCTGGAAGAAGCTACTCGCTTCTGGCTTTGGATTGGCACAGCTCTGGCCATTGTGGCCATCTGGGGAGTGAACCAGCAGATGGAAGACCTCTCTCTCTGTCTCTGCCTCTCTCTGTAACTCTCTCAAATGAAAATAAAATAAATCTTAAAAGAAAAAAAAGAAGAAATTCAGTTGGAGGCCGGATTTGGGGAAAGCCACGGATGCCTACAAACAAACATGGTGGTTTCACGCTGCACTAAGGCTTGCATGCTTTTCCACGACCCCCTTCCCTGTTTGGAGCAGTCCTTCCTCCCTTCGTACAGTGCTGGGGAAATGGGGTTGGTCACCCTCCCAGCAGCATTCAGAATCATCATGGCGTTTGCACAGGGACCTGGGGGACAGAAGTCCCTTCCTCACTGGGGTTTCTGAGCCTGGAGGATGTGGGTGTGGTCCTGCCTACCTGGTGGTAGGAGCCAGCATGCAGGAGGAAGCCGAGCTGAGACAAGCAGAATGGAATGCTGGAGGGACAGAGAGTTCCGATCATTGCCCTGCTAATGTGGAAACCAACAAGCTCCCTTTTTGTTTAAGCTAGCTGGAGATTGGTTTCTGACACTTCTCATCTGAAAGCAGCTTGGCTGATAGGGGAGGCTTGGATTTCATCCCATAGATCAAAGGTTCCCAAAGCGGTTCCCTTTGATCACTGGTCCTAGAGATGCTTCAAAAAAGGAGTTTCACGGTAAGACTAGTTTAGGAATACCTGAGTTTCCTTTGTCCGTGCGCTACGACGATGCTAATAGTCCTCTAAGTCCTCTAAGAAGTCCTCCCCTGAAGTTACTTGCTGCTGATGCTCCGTGCCTTTGGGCCGCAGCTGGGGCTGTCTGTCAAGTGTTGACAAAGGCCAAAGGGAAGGGCATAAAATGGGGGGGGGGGCACTTACTGCCGTGGCGCTGCCCTCCCCAGTCCTCGTGGGCCGGCGTGTCCCTCAACCCACAGACACGGGTGGTGCACTCTCCAGGTGCACTTCCCTTCCCACCCCCACCCCCCACCCCTCAGGCCTCGGTGGAGTCACCAGCTCCTGCTGGCACCAGCCCCAAGCCACTCTACTCTCCTTTGCGGTTTCCTCAAACCCAGCCTGGTCATTTGCTAAACCATTCTGAAATGACTTCGAGGTTGCCATCGGCTTCCCACCAGGACCTGACTGAAATTGTCCTGTTGATTCATCCATTGTTTCCTAAATGTGTTAAACCCGTAACCTCATTTTGAAACAGAGGCACACCGACCATCGTTCCACAGAACCCAGATTTGAGCATTCACTCTGGTAAACGCCCTCCTAGGCAGTGACTTTGGCACAGGATTCTGGAAAGGTGAAGGTAGCTGGCTGGCTTTTCCACTTTCACCCTGGAGCATTCCCCATAAGAACCTGGAACTTCTGCCTGCCTGGCGTACCTGGTGCCTTTCAGTTAAAGCTCAGGTTTTACTCCCTTCATGCACAGCACCTTATCCTCCTTCCCAGGTGCATTGGCAGGGAGCCGGGTTGGAAGTGGAGCAGGCAGGACTCCAATCCACTCTGATACGGGATGCCAGTGTCTCGCGCGGTGGCTTAGCCAGCTGTGCCACGACGCTGGTCCCTCTATGCACTTCTATCTTGGAACCTTAGCAGCCTTACGAACACTGTTGTGGGTTGAATTATGTCCTTCCCTGCAAAGAAAGTCTCTTATGTTGAAGTCCTGATTCCCAGTAGCTCAGAACATGACCTTATTTGGAAATAGGGTCATGTAAGATGAAATGAGTTCAGATGAGGTCATTCTGGAGTGGAGTAGGCCCCTAGCCCAATAGGACTAGCATTATCAAAGGGAAATGTGGACACAAACATAGGAGAGCACCAGCTGAAGATTGGAGTTAATGCTGCCACCAGCCGAGGCGCACCAAAGGCTGGCAGCAAACACACACAAGTTGGGCAGGAGGCACAGGATAGCTTCTCGCTCATGGCCTAGAAGGAACCGACCCCATCAGCATCTTGATCCCAGTTTTCGGACCTGGGACACAGTGAGTTGCTGTTGTTCAAGCTACTCAGCTCGTGGTGCTTCATTAGGGCAGCCGCAGCACACGGGGGTCAGCATCTCAAGGACGAGGACCGCCCGTGGGAAGCCCGGGGACGAGGATGCCCACGGCAGATCCATCACCTGTGTCTTCTGCAGACGTCTGGCAAGGGCGTGTGGTTCTCTGGGCCTCAGCGTTCTCTTCTGTACTGAGGAGACATCCCGGGTTCTTTGGAAAGTTGTCTGAAGGATTAGTGATCTTCAGACGCCAGGCACCGTGGTGCTCAACACACTTTCAATGTTCCATAAATGCTAGGCCTTGTAAGTCTAATCTTATCTTACAAAGGAGGCCCTGGGACGAAGGCATGCAAAATGCCTGTTTGAGGCTGCACAGCTAAGTAGCAAAAGCTTGCCAACAACAACAGCAAACAAACAAACAAATAAAAAAAACCCTCCTCCAACTAGATTTGCTTCAACACCTGTGTTTCCTATCTTGCTTCTCTGAAGAGAGCGATTAGTGCGGTGGCACTAATGGGATGACATTGTGGTGGGATTTTTGCTTTCTGCTTTGTGGCAGCTGAGGCCTTGAATTTGAGGAGTGGGGCTTTTGTGTTTTTTTCCATCTAGAGGTAACTGAGATACATCAGACCCTTTTGTGTGCCAAATTAAATTTATTTGCTTAAGAATCTTATGAATCACATAAATTATTTGAGTAAGAGATTGTATAAGAGCGTTCATTAATCACAAAATTTAGAGGAACAGGCTTACAGATCATCACAACATTATAGGCACGATCTCCGTACAACTGCAATTCTGAATCCCTCATCCTCTCAAATGCAGGGTCTTCAGTTTATGTCTATCTCCCAACAACCTGTCATTCTGGTGGCAACTTGCTTCCCTCTCATTTTGAACTGATTGTGATACCTCTGCAGAACAATTGGTTTCTAGACAGGCTCACAGGATAAAATGCATCCCATAATTACACTGTTTCTGGTAATGTAAGTACCAATGGATGATGTCTGTTAAGCTATGATTTCTTAAATCATTGATTATCAATTATCGCTTTTTATGCATCAGCTTGCTGCTCCTCCCACGTCCTGTCTCTGGACATGCTGGGAAATCAGTCATGAGTTGAACAGGTGTGGCCTACGAAAGGCTACTTCCACCGTATAAGGAGGTTGAGGATCCTGTTTCCAATGCCGCAGGGCTCTCTGGGAAGCTATCACTTTGATGGGCAGGACACCCAGCAAAAGCAGTGAAGAGAAACAGCAAGACAGGGGCCCTGCCTTCTGAGCCCTTGCCAGGTTTTTCTGTTCCCTTCCGTCATGCCACGATGACTTGCATCAGAGAAATTTCTTTTTTTTCAAAGCTGCAAAGGATATTGAAATATCTCCTCTCCCAAGAAACTTGGAAGCTCTTATTTCTGGGATGAATCTGTCAGGAAATTAAAATGGAATCAACACTTGACAGGTTAACTTTATGTTTTACTTTTGTGAACCTAATCTCCCCTCTCCCAGCAACCTCCCAAAAATCAGATCTTTTGACTGTTTTGAAGTTGAAAGGATGGGGACAGGAATCTTTTTTTTTTTTAAAGCAATGAAGAACAACTCCCTGGGCTCCCAATCAGCTTTGCTATCATCATCTCCTCCAAGGAGGGCAGGAAACTCCCGGGGGCCCAGGGTGGAGGAGGGTCATGCTGCGTGCTCTCTTTCATCAGCAGGCAATTTCTAAAGCACCTGCCTGCTTTTCCAGGCTTCAAGAGGCTTCCCGGCCTCCAGTCCTTTCTTGTCTTCCATAATCCCATGATTAAGACCAATGTTCACAAGGGCACAGACTATCCTGTGCCTTGACTCCTGAATGCTTTCTGTTTTCTGTCTCAGAATGGCAGTTGAGGGGCTGATCCTCTGCACTCCTGAATGCTAGGGGCTGGCGCAGGGCCCTACAGGGTCGTTGGCTGCACAAAACCTTCATCCTTTTCAGCGGAAGTTCTAGGCGCTACTTCCATCAGTTAGCAATAGGCACAGTTTAGGGGATTCCCAAACCCCTCAAAATCATATTTGAGTCTGTGCCTATGTGCCTAGGTGCGTTTGTGGAGAAGAGGTTCCATAGCTTTCAAAGGTCACTCCATCGGGAAAAAAATGAATGACCACTGCTTCATAAAAGGGTTTCTTAGCTTAAAAAAATACAGGGGTAGTGCTGTGGCGTAGTGGGCTAATCCTCCACCTGCAGTGCTGTCATCCCACATGGGCACCAGTTGGAGTCCTGGCTGCTCCACTTCTGGTCTAGCTCTCTGCTATGGCCTGGGAAAGCAGCAGAAGATGGCCCAAGTGCTTGGGACCCTACACCCACATGGGAGCCTGGAAGAAGCTCCTGGCTCCTGGTTTCAGATCGGCGCAGCTCTGGCTGTTGCGGCCATTTGGGAAGTGAACCCATGGATAGAAGCCCTCTCTCTGTGTGTCTCCTTCTCTCTGTCTGTAACTCTGTCTCTCAAATAAATAAATAAATTTAAAATAAGAAGAAGAAAGAGAAGAAGTGTGACCCAATAGATGGGAGAGCTCTCTTTCTCTTTCTTCTCTCTCTCAGAAAAAAGAAAAAAAGATTGAATAGGGTGAATTTTATAAGAATATTTTAGTCAACAATTACTCTCAGGTGTCTGAATACTAAAGAATAAATACAGAAAACACGATATTCCTTTAAGATATTTAAAGATATTGAATCCTTATTTCTTAACATGCCAAATATAAAATATATATCAAAATATCAATATCAAAAAGTTTGTGGAAAAGTGGCATCGAAAGCTGAGTTTATCTTGGTACCAACATAAATTTGAAATCTGTGCAGTTTTTTCATAATACACATTTCGCGCAAACTTATAGTTGACTCACAACCACAAATATTTATTGAATGCTGGCTATTCTGGAGATGCAAAACTTGGTGTACTTTGACCTCAGCGAACTTCCTTTCTTTGCTGGAGTAGAATATACAAGCAATTAAGGCACTAATCCAGCTGCCATCTATAATAAGAAGTGAAATATGGAGAGACTGGAGAATTGAGGAGGCTGGTTCATTTTAGAAATAACAAGGATAAGGGATCGATGCTGTAGTCTAGCTGAAACTGAGGCACATCAGCTTAAGGCTTACATGGAGTTTGGGGCACATTCCTACCTGCCTTGTGCATTTGTCCAAGCAGCACACCGCCTGCCACACAAGAGTTCAACCGTGAATGGCAAGGAAAGAAGTGGGTCATTTTGCTTCTAATATTGTCATGAACACATTCTCTACCATAGTTCTAGGTGCTTCCTTGAGGGCTCTAGAGGGAATAGCAAGGCCAAGGGGAAAAACAGGTTTGAGAAGAGGTGAAGGAGGTGAGATAGATGGGGGAGGGAGGTATGCCAACCGATCAGTCACCAAGCAAAAAGATGGTGACAAGTTGGCATGGGGATCCTGAAAAACAAAGTCCCGAGTCCCATCAGGAAGCTCCCCTGTAGTCTAGATCCTTTCCACTCCAGCTGGGGTCCAGGACCAGCAGCACCTGAGCACCTGGAAGCCCATGGGACATGCAGCTTCCTGGGCTTCCCCCTGATTCAGAATCTGCCCTCTAGCAACATCCTCCAGAGATTCACGTGAACACTAAATTTGAAAGGCAAGCAAACAGTTGCTTACTTTTTTTTTTCTTTTTTACTCTTAAATTGCATTCAATGTCAGACAACAGAAATGGAACACTAAGACAGATGCGGTTTGCATGGGTGCAGGGCTGGGAGTGTGTAGGAAAGACCACCAGAGAGAAAGCAAGAAAGCTCACAGGGAGAGCTTGCCCTGAGTATGTCCATTAAGCAACTATTTTCCTCAGAGCTTTAATGAATCGTTTTGCGTTAGTATACTGCAATGGCCTGTGTTTGCAAGCAGATGTTGACAGCTGTGGCAGCAGGAGTAGATGCTTCTACCCCAGGGGCGGGAATGTTAAATGTGCCCGAGAGCGGGGCCAGCACTGTGGTGCAGTGGGTTAAAGCCCCGGCCTTCAGTGCCAGCATCCCATATGGATGCCGGTTCAAGTCCTGGCTTCTCCTCTTCTGATCCAGATCTCTGCTATGGCCCAGGAAAGCACTAGAAGATGGCCCTAGTCCTCGGGCCCCTGCACTTGTGTGGGAGACCCGGAAGAAGCTCCTGGCTCCTGGCTTTGAATCAGCTCAGCTCTAGCCATTGTGGTCATTTGAGGAGTGAACCACCAGATGGAGGACCTCTCTCTCTCTCTCTGGCTCTACCTCTCTCTGTAACTCTGTCTTTCAAATAAATAAAAATAAATCTTAAAAAAAAAAAAATGTAGCCGGCGCCGCGGCTCACTAAGCTAATCGTCCACCTGCAGAGCCCATACCCCGGGTTCTAGTCCCAATTGGGGCACCGGATTCTGTCCTGGTTGCTCCTTTTCCAGTCTAGCTCTCTGCTGTGGCCCGGGAAGGCAGTGGAGGATGGCCCAAGTGCTTGGGCCCTGCACCTGCAAGGGAGACCAGGAGGAAGCACCTGGTTCCTGGCTTTGGATCGGCACAGTGCGCTGGCCTTAGCGGCCATTTGCAGGGTGAACCAATGGAAGGAAGACCTTTCTGTCTCTCTCTCTCTCTCACTGTCTAACTCTGCCTGTCAAAAAAAAAAAAAAAAAAAGGTGCTCAAGAGCATATTTTCACATGTGAGATGTGAAGTCTTGTTTTCTGACAGCTCAGGTCTAAAAAAAAAAGGAATAAATACAAAACTGGAGTCTGAAACAAACCTAAGTACTTTAAAAAGTCCATAAAGAGGCAGACATTGTGATGCAGTGGGTTAAGCCCCACCTGCAATGCCAGTGTCTCATATGAGAGCATCAGTGCCTGGACCATTGCCATCATCTGGGGAATGAACCAGTAGATGGAAGATTCCTTTTCTCCCCCGTCATTTTGTCTTTTAAATAAATAAATAAATGTATCTTTTTAAAAAAGTCTACAGAAAGTGGACTTAAAAGATAAATTTATTTTGGTCCAGTAATTTCAGAATTCATGCGTATAAGGGGTCTTCAAAAAGTTCATGGAAAATGGATATTGTGGAAAAAAAAATGCAAGGATTTCAATTTTTTTTTTTTTTGGTACCAAAATAAGCTTGTCTTTTAATTCCATTGTCTGTGGGCTGATTGAAGTCACCTCATAAGCAAACATTACATGTTAGCTGCCATCACCCGGGCTGTGTTTTACGTAAGGAGTTCACGCACTTTCAGATTCTGGAGAGGGAGGGGAGACAGGAGTTCCTGGATGTCCATGGGTGTCCATTGGTAAACCAGCACAGCCCAAAGCTTCTAAATCCCAATTAGGCTGCTCCAACCAACTGAGATGCCACAAATGCAACCTAGTGGCTTTTCCCATGGGAAGTCAGACAAGTGGAAAATATTTCAAGCCATTTGGACATGCTTGCATAACCCTTTTGTGCAAATGCCTGCGCTAACAATTTGCAATTAAAGTGAAAGTGAGTAAAAATAGAATGACCTCTCATATCCACAATGGCGGTGTTTTGTAGACTGTGCTGTATGAATGTGCTTTACCTCTGACCCACACAGAATGACGAAGAAACCAGAAGTCATCAGCTTTCCCCAGGCCTCGCAACAGAGAGGCCAGACCAGGAAGCAGGCTGCTGGCGTAACCTTAATGATGCCCTTCAGCTAAGAGAGACGATGTGGCTTCGTAAGACATAAAGCCAATCAATATCACACGAGCCTGGAAAAACACACCCTCAGTCCGAATGATAGTTGGGAATTCATATTCTCTGGAACAAACGTGGTTTTCTTGCTAGCCTGATGCCGGCAGCGCTCACACTTCCAAGTCACTCCACAATTTAGCATTCATTGCTTGATATCTGGGACTGGGAATTCATTTTTTTTTTCTTTTAAAGATTTATTTATTTATTTGAAAGGCAGAGTTACAGAGAGAGACACACACACACACAAATGGCCACAATGGCCGGAGTTGAGCTGATCCGGAGCCAGGAGCTTCTTTCAGGTCTCCCACGTGGGTGCAGGGGCCCAAGGACTTGGGCCATCTTCTGCTGCTTTCCCAGGCCATAGCAGAGAGCAGGATCGGAAGTGGCACAGCTGGGACTCAAACCTACACCCATAGGGGATGCCGGTGCCGCAGGCAGAGGCTTAACCTACTATGCCACAGCGCCAGCCCCTGGGAATTAATTTTTATCAACCTATTGAAAGCTTCGTTAGAACAGTCACTCTGAAAGATGGGCCAAAAAAAAATCATATATTATATAACAAAATGTGTGTATTTCTGCACTTATTGCTGTGAGTTATCTGTGCTATTTCCTTCCCTTAGCTTGGATAAATAAGAGTTCAGTGTTAACGGGGGAAAAGTTTGGAGTCGCGCTCTGCTAATGTCATTATGCCATGATTCTTTCAAACATTTCTGAGATGCCATCAGATAGTTATAGGCTTCCTTGGCAATTTTATAAATTCTATGATTAATGTGTAACGTGTTTATGTCATTTGATGACTAAAAATACCCACCAGAAGAACTGTTCTGGGATTGAATCACCTACATATGCTAAACAATTCAAGCTGAACTGGGTTCTTTGGCAGAGGCGAGAGCCTGCGAGTGAAAATGATCGGTTAATGAACTGAAATTGCAAATGGAACAGGGGCCCCATGCCACACCAGCTGGGTCCAGAGGTGAGCATGGAAGGACAGTTTGGAGCCCGCTATGAAGGGCCTACAGTTGCAGGCAAAGGACATTGATCAAAGACACTTAGGCCAGGTGACAAGGCGAGGAAAAGACATCCTTGGACGCACTGTCAGGTAGCCAGAAGAGAGACCCGTGTGCCTGGATGAAACATTTGTGAGAGTTTGAACTAAGTGTCATGAAAAGAAGTGGAACCAATGATGCATCAAGCTGGATGGAATGCGGGTTGGGCCAGCAGGTACACTTGAGGTTGGGGATAACTGAATTTTCTGCTTTGAATGTAGGTGGGTGGGTGTGGCTGCATTCACTGGGTTGGAAAACTTGGAAGGTGGAGGGACACTGTTGGATGTGTACACGTGTGAAAAGCAGTTAGAAACGTGGGCCTAGACTAGTGATATGATGATTTGGAAATTATGGAACCTGTAGATAATGGCTCAAGTTTTTTGAAGTTCTTGAGATTGCTCAGGCAAGAAAGTAGTATAAACAGAAAGAGAAGCTATCAGGGTAGTGGGCGCCAGAGAAAGCAGAACAAGAAAGGAATTTGAGGAAAATCAGTTATGGGGCTGGTGCTGTGGTGTTGTGGGTAAAGCCACTGCCTCCAGCGCCAGCATTCCATATAGGCGCTGGTTGAAGTCCCGGCTGCTCTACTTTGATTCAGCTCTCTGCTAAGGCACCTGGGAAAGCAATGGAAATTTTTGGGCCCCTGCACCCACGTGGGAGAGATCCAGAAGAAGCTCCTGGCTCCTGGCTTTAGATCAGCCCAGCCCTGGCCGTTGTGGCCATTTGTGGAGTGAACCAGCAGATGAAAAATTTCCCACCCCTCACTCCCGTCTCTTCCTTTCTTTGTGTAGCTCAGAGTTTCAAATCAATTAATAAATCTTTTAAAAAGTCATGAAAATAGGCGATCTTAAGAGGCAGTCAGCTGAATGATGTGCTGTGGAGAGATCAAATTCAGGTGGAAGAGCCTGGAGGCAGTGAGTTAAGCCACTGCACAAACACTGGCATCCCGTATGAGTGCTGGTTCGAGTTCTGGCTGCTCCACTTCCAATCCAGCTCCCTGCTAAAGCACCTTGGGAAGGCAGTGGAAGATGGCCCAAGTGCTTGGGCCCCTACACCCATGTGGGAGACTGACCCAGATGGAGCTCCAGGGTCCTGGCTTTGTCCTGGCCCAGCCCTGACTTAGTCCTGGCCATTGTGACCATTTGGAGAGTGAACCCCCAGATGGAAGATCACTCTCTCTATATATAACTCTGCCTTTCAAATAAATAAATAAAATCTTTATAAATAAATTAATAAAATAGCTTTTTTGGGAAAAAAATAGACTGAACTCCTTGCAGAATGGACTTTGACCTTGAAGAGATCCAGTTAGCTTCTAAGGAACGAGTCAACCAGCCACAGTCTCTAACCAATGCTTGAAACATTCATGTGTCTCGGAAGTAAGGATGAGGTGGTCCAGTGAGACAAAATAGAAGCTCTGGAGATAGACACAGTTGATTGGTTTAAGTCATCCAGGAACGGAGGGGTGCAGGGCGGAGTAGTAGCTGGCTGTTTACACACATGTGCGCAGGCCAGCCATACTGAGAGTCAAGGGCGTGGCCTCAGATCTATGGGCAGTTGACTGGTGAGCAGAGGGGACAGGGGCCTGGCTGGTGTGTGCACCAGGTCGGGCCTCTGCAGCAGGGTGAAGTTAGATGTACCCAGAGCTTTTTTTTTTTTTTTTTTGGACAGGCAGAGTGGACAGTGAGAGAAAGACAGACAGAGAGAAAGGTCTTCCTTTGCCATTGGTTCACCCTCCAATGGCTGCCGCACCGTGCTGATCCAAAGCCAGGAGCCAGGCACCTCCCCCTGGTCTCCCATGCGGGTGCAGGGCCCAAGCACTTGGGCCATCCTTCACTGCACTCCTGGGCCACAGCAGAGAGCTGGCCTGGAAGAGGGGCAACTGGGACAGAATCCGGCGCCCCGACCAGGACTAGAACCCCGTGTGCCGGCACTGCAAGGCGGAGGATTAGCCTAGTGAGCCGCGGCGCCAGCCTGTACACAGAGCTTTTATTCCTTAAGTGCGTTTTCCTGTGGCTTCACATTATCTCGTTTGAGCTGCGGGTCTACTTTACCAAGTATACTTTACAAATGAGGAAAGTGCGATTTGAAAAGCCCGGTAGCTGCCCAAATCCAGCAGAGTGACACAGACACGTTGGGCGGCCCAGCGGACCTTGTGAGGTGGGAAAGCAGTCACTGGGACATCTCTGCTTCTCTCATGGCTTAGGAGGAGCGGAGGGAGGCTGGCCGTGCATTAAGGGAGAGAACATGTGAGGAAACACCTCGTCAAGTGTCATGCAAATCAGTGACATCTGAATTATTTGATTCATTTCACAGTGGAGGAAACAGCTTCAGAGCAGTGCAGGCATTTTCCAAGGGCACTGAGGCAGCACCTGGACTTGAACTCCGCTCTTCCATCACCAGCCCCCTGCTCCTGCTGCACCACCCTCTGCAGAGTGCAACAGTAAGTGAATGAGATTGGAAATGGAAATGGTAAGGTGGGGGGAAAATATAAGCCATCTCCCTTTTCATTCTTGTTCTGAGTCACAGAAAAACAAACTCTTATCTATGTTCTAGCTACATGTGGCAATATTTGAATTGATCCCAACAGCCTGGAGAACACATGGTCCAAGATGTCAGGGTGACATTAAAGAGGTCAAAGGAAATGGGGGATGGGGGAGGAAGAGAGGGGGAGCCTTGGATCCAGAGTTGGCGTCATCACAGGACCTGCAAGTATTCAAATTTAACCATGTCAAGAAAACACTAACCCAGAAACGCTTGGTAGGACCAGATCAGTTTAGCCTGGAAAAGAGAACGCTCAAAGAAGATGTGAGCGCTGTCTAGAGCTGTTGGTAGGCTATCACGTGGAAGAGGGGCTGGACAGGACCAGATCAGTTTAGCCTGGAAAAGAGAACGCTCAAAGAAGATGTGAGCGCCGTCTAGAGCTGTTGGTAGGCTATCACGTGCAAGAGGGGCTGGACATGACCTAAAATAGGAGCACATTAGGGAGGAAGAATAAGTTGGGTGCAGGAGAGTAAAGACTAATAGGATTCAGAGGCAGAATGAGATACCCTTTGAGTAGTGAGTTCTTGGTCACTGAAGGATTTCAAGTGCAACCCAGTTATTAATTTTGTCAGGATTGTTGTCATATATCAAAGGGGTGATTTGCCTGGAACTGGTTTGTCCAATTTGTGAATAAAAGACTTCCAGGGATTTTATAAGAGGTCTGGGAATTCACGTGCACAAGTAGTGTTACTTTCAACAGAACAAAAAATGTCTGACGAGTGCATATGCCGTTCTTTTCCAAATTCTTTAGATGCTACTATGATTAATAAAGCACACATTAATTATGAATGTCACCAGCTTTAGTAAAACCCTTTTGCCATTTTGCATTTTTTTAAAGTACAGATATTAAAGATACAAGTACCCTCAGGTCAGGCCTCTTGAAGTCTTTTTTTTCCTTTTAAGGTTAAAAGGGATTCTTATGATCAAAAAGGTTAGGAGGAGCCTTTGAAAGTCCTTTCTAATGCAAAGATTGTCATTCCATGACCTCTAGGAACTTTGAGAGCTGCACTTGGTTTTGGGCATAAAAATCCACCCAGGCCTCCGTTGCTGGTGCTCATCCAGAGCGTAGAATTGTAGCAGACGTGCACGCACGCACACACACACACACACACGGAAACACTCTGGAATGCCACTCGTAGAGCAGAGTAAGCAGCTGTAGCTCACCAACGTAGGGTGTTTGGAGACCCATCATTTCCTTGCTCCTAAGCTGACACATCCTTATTTTGTTGCTCCCAATAGCAAAGGTATATCTTTGTCATTGTATGTGTTTAAGCAGTCATCCAATCTTTGTCATTTCCGAAAATCTTGATATCACCCTTTCCAAGTTTCTCTCCATCATTAACTATCTAGGTCATCTTCTTTGCAATTCCGTTGCTGATGAACTCCTTTGTGTTTAGAAAGAAGCACTTGTGTTTTCACTACCATCACTGTCACAAGCACTTATCACACGGGGGCATTTTGTCTGAGTAAATCAGCGAGGTTGAGTTCCCTGAAGTCCGTTTGTTTGTTGGGTAAGATGGAATCTGATTTTTAACTCACAATTTTTCTCCCTTTCTATTGCAATTATAGTCTTTACTCTCCAGAAGTATTTAAGCAAAGAAACCTTTGGGGCAACCTCCAAAGGAAACTGAAGCTCAGTTTCAATCTCTCTCTCCACACCTTCTCACTTCCTCCTTCAGCTATGTTTCCACGTGGTTTGTCTTCCGTAGCTCAGGGGCTAGTAGCTTGGTCCCCAGTGTAACAATACTGAGGTGGCCGATCTTTAAGAGATGGGGCCTAAAGGGCAATGATTAGATCATTGGAAGCAAGGAGTGCTCATCCTGTGGAGGGGAGTAAGGTCTCTAGCAACTGGATTAGTTCTCAGTGGAGTGGGTTGTTATAATATAAGGCCACCCCATGTACTTGCTGCCATCTGCACATGACCTGTTTTTAAAACTTTCTACTTCTGGGGCCAGTGCCATGGCTCACTAGGCTAATCCTCCACCTGTGGCAACAGCATCCTCTGTGGGCGCCAGGTTCTAGTCCCGGTTGCTCCTCTTCCAGTCCAGCTCTCTGCTGTGGCCCGGGAGGGCAGTGGAGGTGCTTGGGCCCCTGCGCCTGCATGGGAGACAAGGAAGAAGTACCTGGCTCCTGGCTTCGGATCAGCACAGCGCCGACCGTAGCAAGTCATTTGGGGGGTGAACCAACAGAAGGAAGACCTTTCTCTCTGTCTCTTTCTCTCTCACTGTCTGTAATTCTACCTGTCAAATAAGTAAATAAAAATCTGAAAACAAACAAACAAACAAACAAACAAAAAAAACCTTTCTACTTCTCTGTCATGTTTATGATGCAACCAGAGGGCCCTGGCCAACATGCTGGCTCCGTGCTGTTTGGACCCTCCTGCCATCAGAATTGTGAGTGAAATAAACCCCTTTACTTTGTAATTTACTCAGCCCCAGGCATTTTGTTATGGAAGCACAAAATGGACTAAGACATGGTCAATGTCATTCTGCTGCAATTCAGCCACAATCCCTATCCCCAGACACTTGCAGTACCTCAGGCTATTCTGAAGTGGATTCCTGCATGGTAATCTTCTTGTTCATACCATGTGGGTGGGACCAAGTCTTACAAAGACTGGGAAAGGCAAACTGGGCCCCTTCTGCACACTAGGATTTAAGGGGCTTAGATAAGACTCTTTGCTTAAAACTCTCTTTTGTCCAGCACCCTGGGATCTGAATTCTTTCCAGTCAGAATCATATCTCTGAATTCCTTTTCCTATCTTTTAAAAAAATCTAGATATTTCTGGACGAATAACTCATTAAAGCAAGTACCCAAAAATGCTGCTTTGTCTTTAAATATGCATTCATATACTTTCTTTCTCTATGGAAATTAGTGCTTTGTGTCATTGCATTCCAGTGCTTCTTCAGTAACTATGTCCTAGACACATGAAAAAAAGGCATAAAAATGGTTAAATATTTTCTATCCTGTTTGAAGCTGATGTCTAGGAGGTAGTAGGGACCAGGCCAGGAATGGCAACCTAGAACTGTGGAGTCCCTTGCAACATTACCTAAAGCACCAGTAGGCTAAGTAATGTGTTAACACTTGGGCCTAACATCATAACAGCAACCATCCAACTTCTTAGTTCTGAAAGAAAAGTTAAGAACTACAACACACCTGAAAAATCTGGAAAAGAGAATGCTCTCCATCCACAGAAATGCATAGGGACCAAAGGAATCCTTCCTTAGAAACAGTCTCTAAGAACCATGGTGTTTATAAAAAGAATTTGAAATTAATGATAGTTAAAGCCAAGAATCCATGGCAAGCTCAAAATAAATATATCAAATATGCAAAGTTTAATGCTAAGGACAATTGTATCATGTCAAAGCTTGAAAATGAAGAGGAAGTTGAGGAGTGGAGTCCTGAACAAACGTTGGCATCTTTGCAACATTCTGAGCTCGATAATGCCAGGGTCCCAACCAGGGCAAGCTGCCTTGAGATCCACAGTAAGTGGGCCACTGGGGATCGTGGGCTGTCGTGATAAGCCCAGGGAAGTGTAGGGGGCCAGGAGAGGGGAACTCTGTCATCCTGCATTGCATTGGATTTCTGGAAGCTCTTTTTGTAAAATCTCTGAGTCTGCTCGGAATAAAGGGAAAGGAAAATTCTCTGGTAAATTCAGCATTCTCAGTGGAGAATTTAGGTGGATGAAACCCTGAGGATAAATGCTTTCAATGCCTTTATTGACCACTCCATGACCTTTCCACCTTATGACAATGTCACATGCTCTTAGGAGGTGCTTTGACTAAGAGAATTCTTTTAGGTTCCATTTGTCGTAGCCCAAAATCTCTAGACACCCTGCTGCTCCCTTCAGGAATTTCATCCATCTCTCATATATTTTAAAACCACAATTTCTGCCGAGAGTGGTAGCCTACCAAAAAAGATAAATAAATATTCTGCTTTTTCAGTTAAAGAGAAGTTTGAAACACAAATATAATTGAGTAGCTAATCCATCATCTGTGCCAGAACTTCTTCTCTCTTGCCCTGATTACTAGGGGTTGAGGGAGTGGTCATGTGACAAGTTTTTGGCCCATGGTCTGCCATCAGGAGTCACTGGGGGCTTCTGGGAAACGTTTGGCTTTCCTGTGTGAACCAACACATGAGGCTGATGCTGTTCTTATCCTCCTTCTTCCTGCCTTAAATGCAAACCTGACACTTCAAACAGAGGCAGCCATCTTGTGACAATGAGGAAACCATGAGGAGAATTGCCAAGTGGCTGTGGCATCACTGCAGGCACTGATACCAGGCCACCCGCCTCTCGACCTACATAAAGAAAATTACCCATCATCTGCTAAAAAGCAGTGAGTTGTAGTCTCTACCACTCACAGCCAACGGAAATAAGCTTTTATTCACATGCAGGGAGAGCTTGGGCATGAGTTTCTTCCAACAATATGTAGCATTTAATTAAAAGCCAAAGTATTGCCGAGCCATGAACATCAGCTTGAGAACAGGCAGATATAATGACACCTGAAAGTTTCCAATAGTCACCGGGCTCCAGCCACAAAGGAAAATAAGATCACTCAGTTCACTTCTAAATTATTTGATTTATTGATTTACTACCAAGTATACTTATAATTAATTCAGGGTTTCTAGAGTTTGATATATTGATCCTTTGGCTGTTAATCTTATTAAAACTTCATACCAACTAGCAGCATGAAAAATTCCTGGACTATAAATATCCTTTGGGTCTGGTGAAACTTTGTTTTCTTTCAGATTGAAATAAAAATCTAGTAATCTGCTTAATCTATTTAATAAGTTCCCTGCTCCATTTCATGAAAGCCAAAATGATTTATTCCCAAGAAAAACACATGGTTAAGACAATTTTCCAACAACTTAGGGCAAAAATTGGAAAATTTGTCTCCTCCCAAGTGAATTCTAAAAGAGAATTCAGCAGGCCTTAGATTCATGCTTCTCAAAGCGTGAGCCATGAGCCAGGGATACAGGACTAGTCACCTGGGAGCTTTTAGAAGAGAAGTCTTGGGTCCCCTCCAGACCTACTGAGTCAGAAACTGCATCAGAGCAATCGCTATGGGGATTTGTGTAAACCGAGGGAAACAATGCCCTGGAGTTCCTCAGTCTTTCCTTGCTCAGCACCATCTGGCACAGGTGGACAGTGACCCCCTTTGCGTCCAGGGAAGGAGCACCTGCCAGTGGCTTGGCCCATCTAGAGACAATGACAGGTGGTGACAAATGGTGAGGAAGAAAAGAAGGATGGACCCCCGGCCCTGGACTTGGAGAAGGCCTGTCCAGCCTCACCCCGCGTTGCTGCTGTCTGTCTCCCAGGGGAACTGTGTGCTGGGAGGCTGTATTTCTCAAGCTGTAGGCTGTATACCTTTTCTTAGGGATGTGGAATCTTCCTCTTTTTTTTTTTTTTTGTAGTAGTCTATCTTAATTTCAATGATAATCTTTAAAAAAAGAATTACTATGATTAGAATCATGTAGAATTCTGAGTACATGCACCCGATACTTGTCCTTCCAATGAGGATGCTATATGGACAAAAATTCTGCAGGAGTTTGAAAAGAGGAAAGTGCTGAGGGAGTTGATTCACTAATCCCATGGTCAAAGTTTTACATTCAAAAGCATCCGCTCCGCTGCAATTGGTATGTATTCCTCTTGTGAGCAGATCCCACCGTTGTATGGACCAACCTGCCGCAATTCAAATCAGAGTTACCGTAGGATGAAACAGTTTTCTATTCCTTTCTCACACAGCAATTGAAAATCTTTTAATCCACTTAATGCATATTCCAATTTTACTGTGCTGTTGGTTTTTTCAAGACTAAGACATTTTTACTGAGCTACTTTTAAATGTTGGCATTCATGGGCTTCACACTGATAGTTTTGCTTATGTATGAAGTAAGGTTTTATTGAATTAGAAAACTAAGTCTTAAAATGTTAATAATGCCATGAAACAGTGTTCTGGGATGAATAAATAGGTATTAGTATGAGGAAGTCATGTTAATACCATTGAAGTCATAAAAAGATAACCAAAAAATATACAAACTCAGACAGGAGGCAGCGCTGGGAGTTTGCAGCAAAATAACCTTCTCTTTGATGTTAAAATTGTTGATTTGAGGGGCTGGCACTGTGGCATAGTAGGTTAAGCCTCTGTGCCTATGGTGCCTGCATCCCGTATGGGCACCAGTTTGTATCCTGGCTGCTTCATTTCTGATCCAGCTCTCTGCTGTGGCCTGGGAAAGCAGTAGAGGATGGCCCAAGTCCTTGAGCCCCTGCACCCACATGGGAGACCCCGAGGAAACTCCTGGCTCCTGGTTTCGGATTGGCACAGCTCTGGCCTATGCAGCCATTTGGGGGGTGAGCCAGCATACAGAAGACCTCTCTATTTCTCCTTCTCTCTGTCTGAAACTCTGCCTCTCAAGTAAATAAATAAATCTTTTAAAAAAATTGTTGATTTGAATATTTTAGTTTTGCAGTTTCCCTTGTGTTTAATTTTAAATTTGTCTTGTCTTATGGTTGTATAATATCTGTAAACATAAGGAGTTTATATATTGCTCCGTAACTACATATTAAAGTACCATTACAATAAAAGTAACCCAATAATGAAGGCTTCTGGTAATTACTTTTATTTATCAGCGAAATGTCCATTATTTCCTTTTGAGAAACATTGCTGTAAGAAGGCTGTTCATCTGCTTTGTCCCACTCCAGGAACTGGAATCTAGACTGAAGAATCATGTGTGTCTTACCCAATTCACAACGTCTACCTGCAGCATTCCTCGAAAGAGTTCTTTAATAGGTTGTTTTATGAAGAACAAAATGCACTGGCTAAAATAGCTGAACTCACACTGTGAAAGAAGGACTATTATTTCACTTGCATTCTGTCTTCTTCCAAAAAGGATTTAGGTAGTTTTAAAACGTAAATAAATCATTGCAAGATAAAAGCAAAATTGGAGAAGTTGAGCAAAAGAAAATAAGAACATGAGAGTCACAGGGATCCTGAAGGGAGCGCCCAAGTGCACCCCCTGGGGTCTTCGTATGATGTGTGCAATGGCGTCTTCCAATATGGTGCTCTTACACTTGACCTAAACCGAAAGGCCAAGAAGCAATCAATACAGCACTCTTGATAGAATAGATGTGACCCTTGCCCATCTCGCCATCCGCATTTCCCCAGGAACTTTGTTGGTATTCAATCAAGGACCGAATAACTGAATGAATGAAAAAGGTGGCTCACAACGGCCAGAGTGGGGGATAATAAATCACAACATAAGACAGAAACAGGGGCCGGCATCGTGGCATAGCAGGCACCCATGTGGGAGGCCAAGAGGAAGCTTCCAGCTCCAGGCTTCGGCTTGGCTCAGCCCTGGCTATTGTGGCCATCTGGGGAGTGAACCCTCGGATGGAAGAGCTCTTGCTCTCTCTTTCTCTCTCCCTCTCTCTGTGTAACTCTGACATTCAAATAAATAAATAAATCTTAAAAATAAAAGTAAGAAATAAATCAACTGTTCAAAAGATGTATAACTATATCTGAAATTGAAAGGGAAAGTTTTTCTAATAAATGACTGACTATAGATATTTATTTTCCTATGCAGTTGACTTAGTTATAAACATATTTCAAACAGGCCCGCGCCACGGCTCACTAGGCTAATCCTCCGCCTTGCGGCGCCAGCATATCGGTTCTAGTCCCGGTCGGGGCACCGATCCTGTCCCGGTTGCCCCTCTTCCAGGCCAGCTCTCTGCTGTGGTCAGGGAGTGCAGTGGAGGATGGCCCAAGTCCTTGGGCCCTGCACCCCGTGGGAGACCAGGAGAAGCACCTGGCTCCTGCCATCGGATCAGCGCGGTGCGCTGGCCGCAGCGTGCTACCGCGGCGGCCATTGGAGGGTGAACCAACGGCAAAAGGAAGACCTTTCTCTCTGTCTCTCTCACTGTCCACTCTGCCTGTCAAAAATTAAAAAAAAAAAATATTTCAAACAACAAATAAAAATAACTGGAAATAAAATCATCAAAATTTATATCATTTTTTTCTTGTTAAAAAATTTAGTTGACACATAATTGTATATGTTTAGCATGCTATTTCAGTACATGCACACAATGTATAATGATCAGTATATCACTTTTAAGTTTAGAGCAATAACCAAATTTAAATAATTCTCCAAGTTTAAATGTCTGTTTAAATATATATACATATGTATGTATAGTGAAATAAGAACAAATAATTATATTACATCCAGATGCTGGAATCTGGGAAATTCTGTCATTAAACAAAAAAAGATTCCAGGCAATTTCTTCCTAATTTGGGCAGGGCATCCATTATTGTCAAATGTGAGCCTACTGGCATGAATTTAGCTGCTGAGCCATGGATGGGTTGCAGATTATATAATTTAAAACCATGTGATAAAGATGGGCTCTTCCCTGAGCACCTTACCATTTAGCCTCCCCCCTACAGCCGTTAGCCTCACACAACTTTCCTCAAGATACAAATTCTGCACAGGATGGGAATTCACACAGCATCTACCCACTTACAAGTTGGCTTGACTGGCCTGGGTGGCCGAGTGCTCAGAGGCACTGTTGCAGAACAGTTTCAGTAGAGCACTTGCACACGCCTCTTCACCACTGCCTGACATGCTTCTAGAACAGTTAACACAGCAGTGGGCATTTCTGGGCTCAGGGATGGTCATGAGATAAAAGTCGGTGCACTCACGGTTCTTCCTTGAAATTAGTAAATAACTACTTGAGTTGGTATTTTGGAAAGCTGAGGGCTAGGATTATGGAAACTTATCTCTAATGGTTAACTTTATGTGCCAACTTCTCTGGGCCATGTTGTGCAGCTCCGTGGACCAACATTGTTTTGAATATGTCTACGAGGGTGATTTTGGATGAGATTAAACACTTGGGTAGATAGACTTGAGTACAACAGACTGCCCTCCACAATGTGTAGGACACTCATCCAATGGCTTGAAACCCTGAATAGAAAAAAAGATCGGCCTCCTCCAAGCAAGAGAGAATTCTCCAGTTTGATGACCTCCGGGCTTGAACTGCAGCAATTAGCATTTTCCGGGATCTCCAGCCTGCATCCTGCAGGGTTCGAATTTAACAGGCTCCATTATCACATGAGTCAATTCTTTAGAGTATATCTATCTATCTGTCTATCATCTACATGCCTCTCCATCTGCACACACACACATACACACACATGTGCACACACATACTATTGGGTCTTTTTCTCTGGAGAACCCTGAGAAATATACCATAATTGTCGTCTCATTTTAAACACTTTATTCATTTATTTATTTTCATTTTACTTCTTTAGATGGTGGAGAGAGAGAGAGAGAGAGAGAGAGAGAGAGAGAGACTAGATGATACCTGAATCCATGGGTCCAGCTCCCCACCTAAACTTTCAGTTTTACAAAAGTCAATAAATTGCCTTTTTGCTGAATCTAGGTGGAGTTGAGTTTCTTCTATATGAAAACAGAGTCCTGATCAATAAAATTTCAATTTCTTCATCCTCTCTTCTTCAAATTCAACACAAATGATATGTGTACTTATTATATTCATTTAGGGTAACTATCACTGAAATTTCCACCTGAGCCCTTGTCATATGTTCTGTCTATATTTGACGTATAACAGTAATTTCTTACCTTGGAATTGCATTTTAAACATTCAAAAGGCTGTCATACATATATTTTGTTGTTTGACCTTGAAAATTATTTTTAATGGGCTTTGTTTGGCCTGGATGAAATGATGCCACTCCGATTCTCCACTGGTTAAAGGTGTTGATGAATAGGCATAACATCAGTTGCATCTACCTGATAAAGTTCATTGTGTTTGTCCTTGTAGCGCCCCCAGCGTAGAAGGTTAGTGTTCCAAAGCATTTGGTTCAGGATCCCATTTACGTTTTGCGTTATAGGACTAACACTAATCCTCTCCTTATGGCTTCAGCTCCTGTGTTCTGTTAGAGATTTCAGTGCTTTCCCCCCATTGTCGGCTTCTTTTCCCCATCGTTGTGCTCCCCGTCCTGCTTTTCAGAGGGACAGATTTCCCTGGAGAGTGTTTCAAGACACCAGTGCATAGCCTTGACATTCATCAAATTCGAAGCAGAGCATGCATTCAGAGAGGTTACTTCGTTCCCATAGGAGTAAAAGAACAAAAATTTCCAAATTGCTTCTGATCACTTATTACAGGTGAACCTTCAACAACAGCAAAACAGAGCAATCTGAATGATCCCACTTTCATATGGAGAAGAAAAAGACAAATACATCGTATGTTTGCATTCAAAAGGAAGAGAATCAAGCTTTGAAAAGATTCTTCATTACTATCCAATTTAAAATTTCCTGTTTCTATATTCACATTATAATGTGATTACTTCTGACTTCCCTAACATTTGCTGCAAAAGAAGGCAAACTTGCCAAAGCACAACAGGTGAATGGTTATAGGAAAGCAAAAATACAGTCTCACCAGCTGCCCTGTATTGAAAATTGTTAAAATAATTCCAATGGTGAGTTTTAAGTGTTTGTTTTGCCACCTTCTAAAATAACATTCTATGACACAATTTGTTGGGAAGGTTGTGATAATATATTAAATACCAGCATGTCAAGATTGATCTTGGATTTTAAGTCTGAATTCCTCTGGCATATTTTGGTTCCAATCTGAAATCTGTGCTGTTTTGACCCACTTTTCCCGAGTTGGCGTGGAGGCATTTGGATGCTGCACATCTGTGTGGAGAATCCAGCAGGAGCACTGCTGTTTTGGTGATGGCTTCCCCATAGCACAGAGTGGCCATGTCGTTACAAATGACTGCAACCAGTGTTACAGGAAGACTTCGTTCACATATACCCATATTTTCTAGTCTCCTCAGCTACTCATTCTTACCTCCCTTGTCAACTTTCTCATTTATCTCTTCGTTGGATAGAGCCCTCTCTCAGAATGGATGCAGTTTGTGATCATGTCTACCTAACAATTTAATGTTCTTTAACCCTAGATGGGGTTCTCATTACATTTAGGATTAAAAATATGTCAGACACAAGCAGTCTCTATAGTGGTGGCTTCCTCGTTTCATTGCCAGGTGATTGGTATCATGGCTTTTTGTGAAAAAATTTTAAAGATGTATTTATGTATTTGAAAGGCAGAGTTAGAGAGCGAGAGTGAGAGCGAGAGCGAGAGCGAGAGAGAGAGAAGGAGAGACAGAGCTTCTATCCATTGGTTCACTCCCCAAATAGTCACAATGGCCAGGGTTGGTCCAGGTCAAAACCAGGAGCCTGGAACTCCAGTTGGGTTTCCCACATGGGTGGCAGGGGCCCAAGTGCATAGGCCATCTTTTGCTGCTTTCCCAGATGCATTATCAGGGAGCTGGATAGGGGGTGGAGCAGCTGCAACGTGAACTGGTACTTGTATGGGATGCCAGCATTGTGGTAGCTTAAGCCATTGTTTCACACCGGTTCCCTTTTTGTAAATTTTGACAGCTATCCCTAAGATGTCATGACACACATATTGGCATGAATTTTTTAATCCTAACCCAAAGGAGAAAACAATTGTGTATAGAGAGTGAGAATTGTGACACTAGATGGAAGAACTGGAACTTGGCCAGGGATTTAGACAACATCTGAGTTCCATATAGAGTCAGACATTTTGCAAACAGCCCACTAAAGTATAAATAAAACACCATAAAAGTTTTATTAACCCTAAAGAGGGCTTGTGACTATTGGAATAGTGGTGAAAATGATGATTCCATGGGAGTCACATTTAAGAATTCTGCCATCTCAGCAGTGGGACTTTTCCAAAGCATTGTGGGTGGCCCAAATGACTACTCATTCAAGACCAAATATTACTCTGCATTGCCCCCACAGAGCAGAGAGGAGACATGCAAAGTTTAATTAAAAAGAGCTCCTCAAGAACTAGGAGATCAACCTGCTGTTTAATTGAGTTGTAGGCATTTGGGAGACTGGCATATTTAAGGATCTGTATTATGTCTCAGGCACCTTTGTCTGATTGTGGACTTGGTCCATCAAGTCCAAAGCCAGCCACTTAGTGGATGACGTTTTCCTCCCTAAGGAGACCACTTGGTGCTCCACAGCTCCGCTTACTATTCCCTCCCTGGGCTTTGAGCAGTTACGTTGCCATGGCATTCCCCGCCCCCATTCTCTTCCATGAGCTTTCCAGACCTTGGCACATTTGGAAATGGCACCAAAATCCAGCCTTATTAAGGTCACAGGAGTCAACCCAGGTGGAGCCTGGGTCTGTTGGGAGGAACAGGGAGAAAGATAATGGTGGCCTTTGAAATTCCTCGCTTTTCCTCCCTTGCGCTCATGGCGTGGAGACAGGTGGAATCCCTCTGGAATTAGCAGAGCCCTGAAAGTTCTTTCTGCCTCTGTGACCTAGACTGCAGTATACTGATACGCTGCCCTTGACCTTGGGGAGTTCTGGTTGTCCCTAGGTCAGTGGATGACAGCGAGGCTCTCACAGACAGTTTCTGCAGTCTCTCTTGATCTCCTCTGGAATGGGAGGCACTCTATGCGCTTGAAACCTCACACTTTTTTACTAGCTTCTTCTCTGTGACCTAGTCCCAAATCCCTTCCACTTAAATAACCTATCCTGGCAGAATTGATCTGCCTGCTGTTAAAGAATGCAGCTAGCTGAAGTAGTAAATCCCATGGGTCTACTCCGATATTTATGTGCCATCAGTATTGAAATAAACCCTTCGGAATAAGGAAAAACAACATCCTCAGAGCAGCCAAGTGAAGTTCAAATATGTGACCTGGAAGAGAAAATTTATTTACCCAGTTAATACCCACTAACATTTTTTAAAAAGATTTATTTATTTATTTGAGAGACAGAGCTACAAGGAGAGGGAGAGACAGAGATAAAGATCTGCCCATCCACTGGTTCACCCCCCAGATGGCCACAACAGCCTGAGCTGTGCTGATCTGAAGCCAGGAGCCAGGAGCTCCCTCTGGGCCTCCCACAGGAGGTGCAGGGCCCCAACCACTTGGGCCATCTTCTACTGCTTTCCCAGATCATTGGCAGGGAGCTGGATTGAAAGCGGAGCAGGGGCTGGCGCTGTGCCCATAGCAGGTAAAACCATTGCCTGCAGTGCTGGCATCCCATATGGGCTCCAGTTCTAGTCTCAGCTGCTCCACTTCCCATCCAGCTCTCTGCTGTGGCCTGGGAAAGCAGTACAAGATGGCCCAAGTGCTTGGGCCCCTGCACCCACATGGGAGGACCAGCGGAAGCTCCTGGCTTTGGATCAGCACAGCTCTGGTCATTGCGGTCAATTGGGGAGTGAACCAGCGGATGGAAGACCTCTCTCTCTCTCTGACTCTCCTTTTCTCTCTATGTAACTCTGACTTTCAAATAAATAAATAAAATATTTTTAAAAAATTAGAAAGAAAGTGGAGCAGTCAGGACATGAACCCGCTGCCCTATTGGATGCCAGCACTGAAGGCAGAGGCCTAACATACTATGCTACAGCACTGGCCCCACCCACTAACATTTTGCCAAGTTTCAGTCCCTCATCTAAATTGTGGTGTTACTGGCAAGATATGGAATCCAACTGTGTCCTTCAACAGATGAATGGCTAAGGAAATTGTGGTGTTCACACAATGGAATGAGTTTAGTACCACTGGAAAAGACCAGGATGTGGTACTAGACATACAACAGGGAAGGGACAGGCACAGGAGCCACACAAAGAATTTCTGACCGTGGAGAGAGTAGGAAACCAAGTCAGAGCCTCCACTTCCGACTCTGAAGGAACAGACTGTGCCCACGATGCAGGCAGGCTCTGTGCCTATTGGTGACAAGCTGGGGACGGGCAGTCGCCTGCATCGCTAAAGCACAGCCATGAAGGAATGGGAGACAGAAACCATACTACCTATGAAAAAGATGTGCATCGGAGACCTTGGAGAAGCCAGACTAGGAAGGTCCATTTGGAGCCAGACACAGTAAGGACAGAAGTGCCTAAGTAAGACATGGAGCACCTGAAGGCTAGTTCTCCTCCCACATGTTGGTCCAGAATGTGTGAGAATCATTTAATAGGACCCGGACTGATGATCTCAAGATCCAAAGAACCATTCTAAACAGAACTAGGTGAAGCCCCATCCCGTGTTTTAACACCTTGACAATGTAAAGTAACTTGTGGTCCATTTTCTCTCATGAATATGTGTGATTTTTCACAATCTTCCTGTGAAATAGGTCAGCACTATGGATCTCGATTTATAGACAGAAAAACAGATAGTCAAGTAGCTTTCCCAAGAGTATAAGACGCTGAAAAGACAACCATGGTTGACAATGTTCAAATATCAAGTCCTCAAATGTCCATGGCAAAACCATAGTTTTTTTTTTTTTTAAATTTTTATTTATTTATTTATTTATTTGACAGGCAGAGTGGATAGTGAGAGAGAGAGAGACAGAGAGAAAGGTCTTCCTTTTGCCGTTGGTTCACTCTCTAATGGCTGCTGCGGCCGGCACATCGTGCTGATCCGAAGCCAGGAGCCAGGTGCTTCTCCTGGTCTCCCATGTGGGTGCAGGGCCCAAACACTTGGGCCATCCTCCACTGCACTCCTGGGCCATAGCAGAGAGCTGGCCTGGAAGAGGGGCAACCGGGACAGAATCCGGTGCCCCAGCTGGGACTAGAACCCGGAGTGCCGGCGCCGCAAGGCGGAGGATTAGCCTGTTAAGCCACGGCACCGGCCAAAAACCATAGTTTTAAGCAGAATTCAGGAAGTTCTGATGTGTGAGGGTATTTCAGAAATGTTTGGAAAATGAAATTAAAAGATAAGTTTATATTGGTGCAAAATGTTTTTGAAAGTCTAGTTTTTTCATAACATGCATTTTCATAAACTTTCTGAAGATATCTGATACCCTGTTCTAGTATTACTTGTGTTATAAAACTGGGCTTTTCAAGCATTTTGTAGCATCTGAGCTAAAGCATGTTTCTTCATTCAAAGTTTTTCTTTCTCGCTGTTTCTCTAAGTGTGCATGCTAGCCTTCTGTCTCCCTGGCTGCTACTTTTTGGTTCCTCCCACTCTTCCAACGGCTAACTGTTGGTGGTTCAGAGCAGCAGCTCTGTTCCATCCCCAAGTCTTCTGGTCCTGTCTCGACTGTATGTACCGCTAACCTACCCGAGACTCTCACATCGTGTTCTCTGGCCTTACTGTCTTTGCAACTCCAGACTCATAGCCCGTGTTCTCCCTAGGAGCTCTACGTAGACAGCCAGTAGGCATTTCCCATTTATTCTCTCTAGAAGAGAACCCTGGGTGGCTCCACCACTTCTCTCCCCACTCCCAAGCCGACTTCTCACCCATCTTTCTCTTCTCATAGATGCCACTGCTCTTCACCCACTTGCTACAAACCTAAAAGTCTTGCTTGAGTGTTCTTTTTCCTCACACACCCACATTCAGTCTGTCAGCAAATCTGGCAGTTCTACCCTCAAAATACATCATCGTGACCTCTCTCACCGCCTCCACCTCTGCCATCCCAGCCCAAGTTCCCATCGTCTTCCAATCAGGCTGACCTTCCGATGGTCTGCAGGATACCACCCATAGCCTCCCGCAGTCTTTTCCCTGGACCACAGCCAGAGTCATCCAATACGAAATTGTGCTATTTCCCTACTCACAACCTCCAATAACTCCCCATCTGCCATGGCATAAAACCTAACTCTCCTGTGGATTATCCAAGCCCACAAGACCTGCCTTCCGCCAACCCTGCCAAGCTCAACCACTGAATTGCTCCTGTACTTTCTTCTAACAAATGAGGGTCTTTATTTTTTTTTCTGGACTGTGGACCCCTTCCCATGGTCTGGGGGAAGCCATGGATTCCCTCTAAGAAAACTTTTCAATGCCTAAAACAAAATACAAAGGGTACAGTGACGCTAAGATACGGTTGTCAGAATATTTAAAACATGTTGTGCTTGCAGTCATCCATGTGCTTCTTCAGCAACATTTAAAATGCAGGATCTTCTACGACAATTTTGAAGTCGTGATGAGCGATGATGACATTTCAGAGCCGCAACAACTCTAAGCTGACAGAATAGTATCTGGGATTTTTAGCGGTGTCAGAGCCACAGATGCTGCTAATATCTCTGCAGCTTGTTTGCCCGCAGTCATTTCTGGAAGAACTGCTAAATTTCAGTTAGCAGTGAGTGAAAACAGACATGTAATATTTTTTTTCCCCTCCAGTCCAAGACCTCTTGAGTTTACCTGTGACCACCAACTTCTGTTTTTTGTTTTTTCTTTTTAAACAGGCAGAGTTAGACAGTGAGAGAGAGAGAGAGACAGAGAGAAAGGTCTTCCTCCCGTTGGTTCACCCCCAAAATGGCCACTACGGCCAGCGCACTGTGTCGATCCGAAGCCAGGAGCCAGGTGCTTCCTCCTGGTCTCCCATGTGGGTGCAGGGCCCAAGGACCTGGGCCATCCTCCACTGCACTCCCAGGCCACAGCAGAGAGCTGGACTGGAAGAGGGGCAACCGGAACAGAATCCGGCACCCCAATGGGGACTAGAACGGGGTGGGCCGGCACCGCAAGCAGAGCATTAGCCTAGTGAGCCGCGGCGCCGGTCACCAACTTCTATTTAACACACCAAGCTCATTTCTTTCTTTTTTTTTTTTTTAAAGATTCATTTTATTTATTTGAAAGACAGAGTTGCAGACAGAGGTAGAGACACACAGAGAGGTCTTCACCAGCTGGTTCACTCTCCGGATGGCCAGTATGGCTGGAGCTGAGGCGATCAGAAGCCAGGAGCCAGGGGGCTTCTTCCAGGTTTTCCATGTGGGTGCAGAGAACTAAGGACTTAGGCCTCCTCTGCTGTTTTTCCCAGGCCATCAGCAGCGATGCTGGGTTGAAAGTGGAGCAGCTGGGACTCGAACCAGCACCTATATGGCATGCAGGTACTACAGGCCGTGGCTTTAACCTGCTGTGCCACAGAGCTCATTTCTGCACTGGGCCTTTGTGCTTGTCATTCCTTCACCAGGAATGCCATTCGGCTGCATCTTTCTACAGCTCTCTCTCTCTCTCTCTCTCACGTAGCTCAAGCTTCTGGTCAGAGGTTGCTTTCTCAGAGGGTCTAAAGCAGCACCCCAATTCACCTGTCTGGCACCATCTCCCCACCTGACCACTCGAGTCATGTTGTTTGTGTGTTTACCTGAAGGTAAATTCCCCTGTCTGCCTTCATCCCCAAGGTCCCTGGGCCTCATCCAAGAGAGCACTTAGCAGATATCCGTGGGATGAGCACATGGCTATGAAAGGATGAACATGACCTAGACCTTCAGATACATGGAAGGATCTCTGCCACGAAAAAGTGTTTGGGACCAAATTTCAGTCAAAAGGAACACAGATCCAGAGTTTTTTATTTTTTATTTTTTTGACAGGCAGAGTGGATAGTGAGAAAGAGAGAGACAGAGAGAAAGGTCTTCCTTTTTGCCGTTGGTTCACCCTCCAATGGCCGCTGCGGCCGGCGCATTGTGCTGATCCGAAGCCAGGAGCCAGGTGCTTCTCCCGGTCTCCCATGCGGGTGCAGGGCCCAAGGACTTGGGCCATCCTCCACTGCACTCCCGGGCCATAGCAGAGAGCTGGCCTGGAAGAGGGGCAACTGGGATAGAATCTGGTGCCTGAACTGGGACTAGAACCCGGAGTGCCGGCACCGCAAGGCAGAGGATTAGCCTGTTAAGCCACTGCGCCAGCCAGATCCAGAGGTTTTTTAACATTTTTCCAAAGTAGGATTTCTAACAGGGAAATTGTTCCGTGTTTTATGGTTCATGCAACACCTTGGGCACGCACTTGCATCCCTACCAGAGGGCTAAATGTGGCAGCCCCAGGACATCGGTAACCTTTATCACCAAGAGAAATTGCCTGGTTTGACTACCTCGCATTTAAGTAACAGATTACTTCCCAAAATAGCTGTTTTCTTTTCAAACCTCCTTCCACCATTTTGAAGTCGGCTGACCCTGAAAAGGGACTTTCATCAACTTAGCATTGCTTCCCTCAAATGCAAATACTGTCAGAGAGCAGGCATGATGGCTTATCAGCATGTGGAAGTCAATGAACTCTTCATTCAGGATATGGCTTAATATTGGACATGCTGTGTTTGATACACTGTGAGACTTCCTGGTGACATGGCACTAGTTGCTATACGCGTAGGTCTCAGGAAATTAGGCTAGGCAGAGAGCTGCAGAGACAAATGGGTGTCATTGTTGCACACACAGTGATAGAGCGATGGCAGTGGGTGGGGTTCCCAGGTGGAAAATGTAGAATCAGAGAAGGAGCCAGGGCCCGCACTGTGGTGTAGCAGGTTAAGTCTGTGATGCGGGCATCCCAAGTGGGCACCAGTTCGAGCGAGACCTGGCTGTTCCACTGCTGATCCAGCTCTCTGCTATGGCCTGGGAAAGCAGCAAAGATGGCCCAAGTACTTGGACCCTTCCACCCATGTGGGAGATCCGGAAGAAGCTCCAGGCTCCTGACTTCGACTTGGCTCAGCCCTGGCTGTTTCAGCCATTTGTTGGTGGGGGTGGAGGTGAACCAGTGGATGGAAGATCTCTCTGCAAGCACTGCGGCTCACTAGGCTAATCCTCCACCTTGTGGCGCCGGCACACCGGGTTCTAGTCCCGATCGGGGCACCGGATTCTGTCCCGGTTGCTCCTCTTCCAGTCCAGCTCTCTGCTGTGGCCTGGGAAGGCAGTGGAGGATGGCCAAGTCCTTGGGCCCTGCACCCGCATGGGAGACCAGGAGAAGTACCTGGCTCCTGGCTTCGAATCAGTGCAGTGCGCCGGCCGCAGCGGCCATTGTGGGGTGAACCAATGAAAAAAGGAAGACCTTTGTCTCTCTCTCTCACTGTCCATATACTTGTTCAAGTACATATGACTCACTAGCTGCCTGAGACTTGAGGTTACTTCAAAAAGTTCATGGAAAATGGAATGGAAAGATAAGTGTACTTTGGTGCAAAATTTTTTTCAGATCCATACCTCCAAGGGATCTTCAAAAAACTTCATGGAAAATGTATATTTTGAAAAAGCTCTGCATGGATTTCAAAAACCTTCTTGCCCCAAAAGGAACTTATTCTTTCATTCCATTTTTTTCCACGAACTTTTTTGAAGTTTCCATGCGTGCAATTCTTGACCAGCTCTTGAGATAAGAGGGAAAGGCAGCACAAGTGTTATGAGTGTTTCTCAAAAACTCGACGCAACATAAAACTCACAACATCTGAAAGAATGCTGATCATTTCTCATTCTCAAATGATCTTACAAAAGCAAACACCTAAATGGAAGGGTTGGCAAAATGTAGAACTTGATAAAGGAAGCCAGAGAAAAAATACTAGGGCAAACCTCAAGTGAATACAGGAATAACTCTGAGAGCTAAAAAGGAAAGTTTAAAAAAGTATTAAATGCCAGCCAGTGGATGTGTCCCTGCTGTACCAAGAAACTGTTGATGTTCCTGGAGCATCTGTGTGAAGTAACTGAAACAAAATGTTTTTTTTTTTTTTTTTTTCCCTAAGCAACCGCATTTTAAACCGAAAACAGCGAAGCAGAAATAATGCAATCCTGAAACAAACTGACATACATATTCTATGAACTTAGTAAACACAGAACGGGAATAACCACTTAATTGCATTTAGGCAAGTGCTTCGACTGGCAATCATTTTGATCATATTGATCATATTTCTAAATGGCAGTGAGGATAGATCTAAGGAGCGGAACGCTTGTTCTTGATGAAAATGAACTCTTGGGAAACTTTTTTTCAAACTTTTCTTTTAAAGCAAAACACTTTCATTTCACTTCATTGGCTCTGCTGGAATCTGGTTGTCAGGCAACACGGAGCCCTACTCACTGAGCTGCCTCTTGTCCTGCACCCCCACCACCTTTCCCCACACTCGCTCTAGGTGACCCCCGAAGAACCTCCATGGAAACCCAGGGGTCCATGGAGCATGGTTGGGAAATTACTCAATTACATGCAACACATAAGATTGTTAATTCATTCCTAACACTTGCTTAGTGGCTTGATCCAAAATAAATGGATCTACTATTAACTAGAAGTGCTTTAGGCATCAGAAGCAAGTCAGCTTGGGTCTGTTTCCAGTTTCTTCATCTCAGCCATAGCTGCCATATTGACACATATCCTAGGCTCAATCTGCGCCCTGGTCATGGTCCAGTGGAGGGAGTGGGAGGAGGAAGAGAAGGGATCCTTTTCTACTCTATTTCCAGAGAAGCAAAGGAGGTGAGCAGTTCCAGGAATTCCATGAAACTTGACCTAAAGACCCATCCCATGACCCCAGTCAACAAGTGTCACCAATGCAGCCGAAGATCATTTCCTGCACAAATAAAAATAAGACATCCTAAAATTACTGCTTATAGATGAAAGAAGTTTGATAGCTGTTATCCCCTTCTTAAAAGTTTGCATGATATTACCAATATCATAGGTGAAGCCCTAAACACCTTTTCCATCAATAGTGATAAAAAGGGGTGGGCGCTGTGGCGTAGCGGGTGCACCTGCGGTGCCGGCATCCCATATGGGCACCGGTTCTAGTCCTGGCTGCTCCTCTTCAGATCTAGCTCTCTGCTATTGCCTGGGAAAGCAATAGAATATGGCCCAGGTCCTTGGGCCCCTGCACCCATGTGGGAGACCTGGAAGAAGCTCCTGGCTTCGGATCAGCGCAGCTCCAGCCGTTCCAGCCAATCGAGGAATGAATCAGCAAATGGAGGACCTCTCTCTCTCTGCCTCTCTCTCTGTGTAACTCTGACTTTCAAATAAATAAAAAAATCTTAAAAAAAAAAAAGTAACAAAAGCAGTTGTTCATCAATCATGGTAGAGGAAAGACTGAATTATCTTTGATTGCTATAAAAATTTATAGTCCCTAATCATGTTAATATAAAGAAGCAATTAATATGTCTGTAGCCATAAAACAAAGGTAGTAAAAAGGGCATTTACAGAAGTGTGGCAGGTGGTTAAATAAAGAAAATCTTTCTGGGTTTTGTAGTGTTTTTTGCTATTAGCCAGCCTTTTAATTGATCGTTTTAATTTTTATTCACTTATTTGAAAGGCAGATTGGTGGGGGACAGAGGAGGAAGTGATCTTCCATCTGTGGGTTTACTCCCCAAATCCTGCAACAGCCAGGACTGGGCCAAGCCAATGCCAGAAGCTGGAAATTCAATCCAAGTCTCCCATGTAGGTGGCAAGAACCCAACTACTTGAGCCATCTGTCACCTGCTGCCTGTCAGAGCATGCATTAGCAGGAAGCTGCAATTAGGAGCATAGTGGGGACTTGAACCCACACACCCCAACATGTAAGGTGGGCAAGGCAGGCATTCCTAACATTTGTTCTTGGCCAGCGTTTTACATTTTCAAATTCATTAGGATTTCTTTTATCATGCCAAACAAATATTCGTTTCCATACCCACCTTTGTATTAGGTATTTTGTGGTCTTGTTATTAAAGATAATGGCAAAAACTGTACAGGCTTCAGGCCCTGCAAAGCCTGGATCTGCACGTGTCTGCCACAGAAGTGCAGCAGGGCAGGCAACGTCTGGCCCAAAGCACTGTCTTGCTAGGCTTGTGGTCACACTAGTGAAATGTGCAGGACTGTGGACGGGCCTACTCTAGATGGGGAAATCAAGGGACAGGAAGCAAGTCTTATTGTAGACCACATTCATAACAAAGGTCCAGTTGCACCCTTTCCCTCAGGCCAACCAGACCCTTCCGTGTCCAGTTATCACTATGGACTTAGAAGCAGAAAATTGCTAGTGTATTGGGAATCCCAGAGTGCATCTAACGTGGGGTTTGGCCCTGGGTGTAAGGTGTAAACCAGGGGACAGAAGTTGACATGGAGAACAAAGAAGCCTTCCGGCGAGCGAAGCCGTACCCTTCGTGAACAGTTTGATCCTCTCACCAGTTCTTGTCATCAGACACAATGCATTGTGGCGCAACAGGTGAGGCTGCGGCTTGGGATACAGGAGTGCCCCTTCAAGTCTGCTTCTGACTCAACTTCCTGTTAGAGTGCCTGGGAAGCAAGTAGCAGATTTTGAGTATTGGAGTCCTTGTCACCCCCATGGGAGACTCTGATGGAGATCCTCCCTCCGGGCTTCAGCCTGGCCCGGCCCCAGCTGTTGTAGCAATATGGGGAGTGAACAAGCAGTTGAAAGATCTCTCCCTCTCTCTCTGCCATTCTGCCTTTCAAATAAATAAATACTGATGTCTTTTTTTTTTTTTTCTTAAAATAATGCTTGGTCTAACAGAGCATTCTTTATTAGCTTTTGCTTTTGTTTCATGGGCAACACATCCACACTTTATCACACACATGACATTGTTAGTGCTTTAAAGGAAAGGTCTGGCCAGCGCCATGGCTCAATAGGCTAATCCTCCGCCTTGCAGCGCCGGCACACCGGGTTCTAATCCCGGTCGGGGCGCCGGATTCTGTCCCAGTTGCCCCTCTTCCTGTCCAGCTCTCTGCTGTGGCCCGGGAGTGCAGTGGAGGATGACCCAAGTGCTTGGGCCCTGCACCCCATGGGAGACCAGGAGAAGCACCTGGCTCCTGCCTTCGGATCAGTGCGATGCGCCGGCCGCAGCGGCCATTGGAGGGTGAACCAATGACAAAGGAAGACCTTTCTCTCTGTCTCTCTGTCTCTCTCACTGTCCACTCTGCCTGTCAAAATTTAATTAATTAATTAATTAATTAATAAAGGAAAGCTCTGAGCCCTGAGGCTCTGCGAAAGCAGCTTCCCCAAGGGCTTGTACAGGGGAAGGCGAGCAAGATCCAAGAGATGTGCATCACGCAAAACACAGAGGGCAACTTCATCATCACCTTGAGGGCTCTATTGCTTTCCAGTGCGGTGTCATGGGTGATGGAAAAAGAGAGAGGCTTGGTGGACACAACATCAGGGGAATGGTGGGTGCCTGGCTGGAGCGCATTTCTCCGGAGCACATGGAGATGTCCTTTAGAGACACGTTGCAGAGGACTGAAGAGCTCCTGGCTGAGCTGGTGTGGGTGTGAACTAATGAAATTTGGTGTGGGTACGAGCTAATGACATTTGCTTTGCTACTCTGAATGCAGCCAGCTTCAGGCTGAGCTTGGGGAAACTAGGGTAACAATGGTAATGACAGGCAGGGAGCCTGGGTGCTCAGGGAAAACCAAGTCAAGGGGACCTGGATGTCATCTGGCTCTAAATCTCTTCTTCCTCAAGTGTGGGACTCCAAGGCAAGTGTCAGACAGACAGTCGTCAAGATATCTGCTAGCTGTCAAATCTATGACTCCTAATGAAAGTCTTTGTGTATCTTTGAGGGTAACATCAAGCAATTATAAGAGATTCTTTCAGGGCTAGTGCTGTGGCTTAGCGGGTAAGGTCGCTGCCTACAGTGCCGGCATCCCATATGGGCGCTGGTTCGGGTCCCAGCTGCTCCACTTCCCATCCAACTCTCTGCTATGGCCTGGGAAAGCAGTGGAAGATGGCCCAAGTCCTTGGGCCCCTGCACCCACATCAGAGACCTAGAATAAGCTCCTGGTTCCTCTCTCTCTCTCTCTCTCTTTCTCTCTCTCCACCTCTTCTTCTCTCTCTGTAACTCTGACTTTCAAATAAATAAATAAATTTTTAATATCTCTCACAAGCCCCCACACATGGGCACACACTGGATATCTGTCAATGTAATAAGGATCCAGTTCTTCTTCATCTGAACTTAGGGCTTAAGAAACATCTGGAAAGCTGGGGAAGCAACTTAAAAACATCTGGAAAGCTGGGGAAGCAAGTTAAAGATGAGATATGGGCCAACATTGTGTCGCCACAAGTTAAGCTGCTTTTTCTGATGCCACCATCTCATATAGGAGTGCAAGTTCAAGTCCTGGCTGCTCCTTTCTACTCCAGCTCCCTGTTCATGTGCCTGGGAAAGCAGTAAAAGGTGACTCAAGTCCTTGTGTCCCTGACACCCACGTGGGAGACTCAGATGGAGTTCCTGGCTCCTAATTTCAACCTGGCCCAGACCTGGCTGCTGTGGCTGTTTGAGGAATGAACCAGCAGATAGATCTCTTTCTCTCTGTCTCTTCCTCTCTCTTCATCACACTGCCTTTCAAATAAATAAATACATAGTTACATAGAGGTGTCTAATGATGATCCTTATTTGACTCTGTGAATGCAATAGAGGAAACCAGTATGCACACAGGTGGCTGGTTTCTGAAAACAAAGACAATCCTGATTTATGGCTTATAAGTTAAGGTGAAAGAGGTAGGTATCTTATATGACCACACTTAATTATGGACTTTTAGATGCTAATGAACAGAGTGTGGTTGTTTTTTGCACCATACAGTGAAGTACCTCTTAATGGTTTTTTTTTTCCCCATGGTTACTCATTGAGATACTGGTTCTTCCTGTGAATAAACTGGGAAATAGCATCAAGGAGTCACCTATTCTGAAATGTGTGATAGGGAGGCCCAAAGAAAAGAATCCAGTCTCAGACCTGACTACCAGAAGCTTCAAATTAATGTTCTTCTTACTAAATCAGAAAGATCATATTCAAATAGACTCAGCCATGCAAATAACTGGCACCCATGAGGCCTAGAGAAAGCGAGGTAGAATCGAGCTGAGATCTGGAAAGCACCTATCAATCTCCAGATGAACGAAGGGCAGCCCAAAGCAAGCACACTACTACACTGGTGCTGCATTTCTCAGGCGCACGATGCTTCTGGGGTCACGGAGGAGGAGCTGGAATCCAGAGAGCACAGGATGTGGCAGTGGGGGAGGTGGCTGTAGGGTGCTGAGCCCATAGAGAAGTGTTGGTGGCACCCCTAGGACTGTGCTGTGAGTCACTTGTCCAACTACACAAGGTGGCCCTGCTCTGTCCCCCTTGTCGTCACTCAAAATTATTTAGCTCCAAGCCCTATGACTTGCAGTCCCAGGAAAAGGAAGGGTGGAGGTGCTGGAGCAGCCCTCTGCCCTGCCCACTGCCTTTTCCTCTCCTAGGAATGCATTTTATTTTTAAAAGTGGCTTCCAAAATGGAGTTGATGGCTTTCCCAGACGCCCTGCAATCAGACAAAACTGCAAACACTGGGAAAGCTCCAATGGATTCTCATGCATGTTGGAAAGGTTAGAAATGACAACAGGAAATTAGGGAATTGCGAGGCGAATTGAAAATCCTTAGCTAACTCAGGAAGATGACAGACTGGAATTCTCCCGTCTGTTACGTTTCTGTCAAGCAGCTGTTGCCAAGGAGAATATGGACCACAATGTAGCACAGCCTCTTTCAAGATGGTGCCTCCCCATCTCCCCACAGAAAGCAGGGGTCTCTGGCTGAGAGGCTGGGAGAAGCAGACCAACCGAGCACTCGTAGAAGGCAGGGAAGCCGGATGCTAGGGAGAAAAGCCGACAGCAGCTACGCTTTTCCTCAAGCACATCCAGACTCATTGACTTGCAGCAAAGGTACCCAGAGATATCACAGAAAGCGACTCCAAGATGCCACAGCCCAGCCTACATCCACGCAGGGGAAACCTCATGAAGTTGGTAGGGATGCAAAGAAATGCATATGCTTTGAATTACTCAACCACCTTCTGCCCACATGTTCTTCCTGCAGATGCCGCAGAGTTTAATCACACACTGGGCCCCCACTCTGCCCCTCTGTAGACGTTATCCTCAGTTTACCACCCATGGTCCCCTCTGTGCAAGCAGGAATTGACACAGAAGAGTCCAACGAGTCAGTGTTTAGACCAGTGGAGCTCAACCCTGGCCATCCACTGGAATCATCTGGGGAGGGAGATTGGTAAAAAGTGCCCACACCTGGCTCCTACTCCAGACCGAATAATTCAGCATCAGAGGCTGGCACAGCAGCGTTTGCTTAAAAGCTGGTGCAGGCCAAAGCATCCTAGAATCCGAGAGTTCAATCAGTGACTCCCAAACTCTGCTCACATCCCCAACTCTTCTCCTTGCATTTCTACTCTTTGGGAGTCACAAATTCTGGTTGTATATTTTGGGGGAGTTTTTAAAAAGCTCGATGCCCACACTGCTTCCTGTATCAATTAAATCAGAATTTGTAGGGGGTGGGAAGCTGGCATCAGTAGTCTTAAAAATTTTCTCAGCTGCTTCCAAAGTTTGGATAGCTAGGAATTACTGAGTTAAATGATAACAACCTAACCCAAATAGTAGGCTTTGGGGGAAGGAATATCTGAAAGACAGAGTATCTTCTAAGCCAGGGACAAGAAATCTACAAAGCTTGGCTGGAGCCTTGGTGATGGTATTAACAAACCTAAAGATAGAACATGTCAACCAAAGCAGGATATGAGGGTTAGAGAGGGAGGACTTGCCAAGGGGGCAGTGCATGGGTGACCTCGTGGAACATCCAGTCCTATCTGTTTGGCAAGTCCAGCCCTAAAGAAGAAATGGAAGGCATGAGCTTAAGAAAATCTGACACCCTTTGACATTAAACCATGCCTCTGATATCTCCCGCTCAGGCTGGGTACTCAAGCTACATTCTCATTCTCATTTGTCTTCCTCTGGAGATTCCTGCTGGGAGAGAAAGTGTTAGTCAAGGTGACACAAATGTCCAGTCTGCTTAGAAGTTCTTATTTCTTGATGCAAATTAATAAATTGTCATTTGAGTTTCTGTTGCAATCCCCTGAGAGCGTGAGTGATGTGAATCTGTCCCAGAGAAACTGACTCTCTCTAACACACCGATACAGTCCAGTTTCCCAAACTGCAAAGCAACTTCACCAAAGTGGCACCAGCTCAACATTTCTGGAGCTCAACACAGAGCCTTTTTCAAGAAAGTTCTCTCTCAGGTTGAGAACTCCTGGAAGGCAGTGGTCAAAGCTTTATTCTTCTGTGTGTCACCAATACCCAGCTTAGTGCTAGGACAGGATAGACAAGGGTGACAGGCTGCATATCAACACCTATTCAGTGGCGTCGCCTTTCTGAACAACACCAGCCCAGCTGCCTGGAGATCCCTATGGCTGCAGGTGCCTATCTTGCAGGTATATGGCCTAAGAGAATCAAGGGGTCCTGGCAAAGGCATTGAGGGGCACTGGGAAAGCTCAGGGTCATGACCTTAGCAATCGGTACAGAAGTATTTTGATATTTTAAAAGCAACTGTATACAACCATACCTGTATACAGTGGTTGAATTTCAGCCATGTTTGTCGGTAACACAAATGTGTTCATTGCTACAGGCTGAGTATCATCTGTCCTTCTGAACTCATGTAGGAATTTAATCCTCAAAAATCTTATGTTAACAGGACTAAGAGAATGGAAACAATCCAAGTGTGTGTTTACAAGTGAGATCACTGGAACCTGTTCAAATTAGATTGAGGGGCTGGTACTGTGGCGTAGTGGTTAAAGCCCCAGCCTGCAGCACCGACATCCCATGTGGGTGCCAGTTCAAGTCCCGGCTGCTCCTCTTCCCATCCAGCTCTCTGCTGTGGCCTGGGAAAGCAGTAGAAGATGGCCCAAGTGCTTGGGCCCCTGCACTGGCATGGGAGACCTGGAGGAAGCTCCTGGCTCCTGGCTTCAGGTCGGCTCAGCTCTGGTTGTTGCGGTCATTTGGGGAGTGAATCAACAGAATGGAAGACCTCTCTGTCTGGCTCTACCTCTCTCTATAACTCTGTCTTTCAAATAAATAAAATAAATCTTTTTTTAAAAAAATATTAGATTGAGTCATCAGGGCGGAGCCCCATGATTGAATCCTGGTGGCTTTGTGCAGAGAGAAGAGACCATGCAGGCCTAGACAGACGTGCACACTCCCTATCTCCCGCCGTGTGATGCTCTGTGCCGAGCCAAGATTCTGCCAACAGAATGTTTCTCACTGGGTGAGGCCCCTGGACTTTACGCCTCCAGGACCATGAGCCTGAATCAATTTCTTCTTTTTATAAAATTAGCCACCTCGGTAGGTCGTGGGAGTAATGAAAACTAATCCGTTGGTTAAATGAATGCTTCCAGCTAGGGCATCCTTCCTGTGGCTGGTGCCACTCCCCTACGTGAAACCCGCTCCCCCCAAAACAGACAGACACCAAAGACTTCTGCCCCCAGAGCTCCTTAGTGGGCTGCCATGACAGAGTGAGTCTAAGCATGGTCTCCGCAGCTGGTAGCTGGGGCTGAGGGTTAAGAGGCAAAGAGACAGCCTCCGCACAGGTCTGGGAATACAAAGCACAGGCCTGCATTAGCCTTCCCATAGCAGAAAGTTACCGCAGCCATGCAAGTCTTTGGTGCTGTGAAACTCCTTTGACAAAAATCCCTGCTCTCCCCTGGGTCGAATATTTGTGGCAAGGCAGCCTTCGCAAATGAGAACAAAACTTCCATGCCCCTTTAAAATGGGAGGGGCTGCTGGGATTCCCCCAACACAGCAGCTGTCTAAGAACTGGCTCCTTAGCATTCCACACACTCTCTCTCTCTCCTACACTTGATACTCTGTGACAAGTCATTGTTGAGGGACATCACTGGGCAAGGACACACAAGAGCACTTGTTTACCATGTCATTCCTGCTGTGTCATTCCCATAGGGACCTGTCCCCTACCCTCCTGGGGGCACTTTGAAGGGCCTTGTGCAGCTAATGAAATAGGTCTAAAGAGATCTCTGTGGTTACTCACAGAATGCCGTCTTTGGGAAAGATGAATGAATATGTGTGGGCGCATGCTGTCCACAGCCTGGGCGTATGATTCCTCTCCCTCGTGGCTGACTTCCGCCCCCTTCCTCGAGACCCACCCTCCTCAATTTTAGTTAACGTGGTTGCTGAGCTCTTGAGAAATCTAGAGATGAGCTTAGACAAAATTAGTGTTCTTCCAGGAATAGTTGCCCACTCTCTAATACATAAACTACTTCCTAGCTTCTAGCTGCATGTGGTTAGAAGGAGAAGTCATGACACCTGCTCCTGATGAAGCTGCCTACCCAGGAGGAGCAGTCCCTATCATGTTATATTACCAAAATGTATCAGAATGGGCCACAACAGTGAAACATTTGTTTCCAAGTTACTATTTTGGTGTCATCTTCCGGGCATCTCAGAAGGCTCCGGGCTGAGACAGAAACAGAGTGTTATTATCCAAAAGGAAAAATCAATTCTATCTGCGGAGCCCAGGGTGAAAACAGCACGTGAACTCTGGGCTGTCAGAGGATGCTGGTGCCAGCTGCTTCAATGGGCAGAAGTGAGAATGTTAATAAACACCCTAATGAAAGGAGGTGGTTGGATCGTAATTAACATATGCCATTAGTATCCGTCCCTGTGGCCAGACACGGCAGACAGCCTGAAACCCTACATACAAATGAGTGTCTGCTAGGATCGTGCCGGGAAGAAAGGGGGCCAGCGTCACTGTGAGCGGCTGGTGCTGTCAGCGGCTCTAAATCACAGGGCCACTTAGAAACAAAACCAGGGAAAGCTTTTGTGTTCCGGAACAATCATGTGGCTTAACATTTTTAAAATTGAAACGCCATTGTTTTTCACTCTCCTTAACTTTTCCTTCACCTCAAGACCTGTCGTTTCCAGTAGTGTTTTGTTTTATTTTTATTTTTAAAGGACAAGGCTGACTTAGCGCTTTCTTTTATCTATTGGATTTTATTAGAGCAGCAGAGAGATAGAGATAGACACCATCCACTGGGTCACTCCAGTCCTCCCATGTGGGTGGCACCGGAATGCCATCATCCCCTGAGCCATCAGCATTGCCTCCCCTGGCTGCATTAGCAGGGAGTTGGAGTCAGGAGCAACAGCAGGGGCTGTGGCTCGAACCCCAGGCAGTCTGACATGGAACATGAGCAGTGTGACCAGTGTTTTAACCACTCGGCCAAATGCCCACCCGAAGCTTTTTTTTTTTTTCCCCCAGAAAACCAGTGACTGAAGGACTGCACCTTGGGACTTTTTGTTTTTAAACCACACTTTGTTAATCTCTCCAGGAAGTGCGTTTCATGGGTACCCTGCTAGTTGTGTTACTCAGGATTCATATCATCCCTTTCTGGTCCACCTACAATGGCTTATAAATCATAGCAGCTACTCCCAAAGGCTGCCCTCCCAACACAGTGGAAAGTCAGAACTGGAACACAGAGCTTGAAGTAACTTCTTGACAATAGGGACTCCATTTTATTTGTTTGTTTATTTATTTATTTATTTATTTTTCTCCAGAAACCTTTTATTTAAGGAATACAAGCTTCATACATTTCCTAATTTACAACTTTAGGAACGTGATGATTCTTCCCACTGTGCCCGCCCTCCCACCCCTCTCCCTCCTCCCTCTCCTATTCCCAGTCTTATTTTTTTACCAAGATCTATTTTCAATCAACTTCATGCACATATGGTTAACTCTATGTTAAGTAAAGAGTTCAACAAATAATATGAAAAAAACAAAAAAGAGAGAGAAAAACCTGTTCTGCAGCAGTCATGACAAGGGCTGTCCAGAGTCATTGCTTCTCAAAGTAAGGGACTCCATTTTAGCGCACCCAAGACTCCATCTTGAGAAAGCACCTCCACCATGAGAATCCGGTCTGAAACTATGATCTAAAACTTAGACAACAACAGTCCACTGCCTCCCACGTGGCAGAACATGGAAATGCCCTAGCATGATCGCTCAAGCTTGAAACAGACAGACTGCACCTGGATTAATGTTAAGATTGTAACTTGTCTATTGTCAAGATTGTAATTGATACTAGTTTCCCATAGGCCTTAGGTCAGCTTGACTCTAGCAACCATGTATCCACCCCCCCCCCCCACCTTGTGTTTTTTGCCTTTATAAACACTGTTGCTTTGAGCTTGGTGGATGAGAGTTCTTTAGGGCAGGAGCCCGCTCTCCCACTGCCCGCAATAAAGGACTGTCAAATTTTATCCATGTGTGGTGCTCCTCTGGTTGCACTCGCTCAGGCACATTTTGAAGGCCCCGGCGGGATACAGAGACCACCCCCGGGAAGACGGGGCTCTGATCCTTCTAGGTTGGTGCTCTGGCCATAGGGGAGGCACCTCTGATGATGTTCCAGGGCCCTGAGTCCCGATTCATTGACCTGGGAGGCTCAGCTCGACCTCTTCACTGACCAGTCAGCCCTAAGTCCCCTGGTAAGTCGACATTTCTTTGGGGTACTGGAGTTCTGATGAGACACCAATACAGTCTCCCTTTCCGTGTGAGTGCGGTGCATTAGGACGAGAGACTGGTCTGGTTAAAGAAAGTCCTTTTCTGGATACAATTGCTTTCTGTCATTGTGCTATTTGTCATTACTGTCATTCTTGTCTCTGTCTCCTACCTGAAACATTAGGACAGGAGACTTGAGACTCTGGTCTGGTTAAAAAAAGGCTTATTAACCTCTCCTGGTTGTACTTGTTTCTGTTCCTGTTTCGTGGCCACTTTCTGGCACCCATAATCCCGGGAGGTAAATTATTTTCCTTGTCCTGCCTGCCTGTCCCCTTTATTCCCTTGTCTCCGGAGTCTCTCTGTCTCTGTCCCTTCCATTGCACATGGGCTCTGTTCTGTCTAAGCTGACACTTTTTCAGTCCATGTTCCAGATTTTTTCTCTTTTAAATCTAGAAAGAGCACTGCCTTAAAACTTGCCTTGTAACTTACCAAACTTGTTTTGTGACTTGGGTTTTACAGATCTGTATGAAAAACAGTAATGGATAGTCAGCTCCTGTTACAGCCCCCTAAGGTGGATTTTGCAATCTCTGGTTTATGTCACTGATTTCCAACTAGAGTTTTACAAAAGGAGTAGAATTCCATGTAAATGTAACTTTGACCTTAATTCAGATAAAAGTATGGTAAAATACCAGCATCTTAAGTCACCTAGGTATATTGCTAAATGCAAATTGGGTAAAGGTAAATGAGTTAATGTGTCTAAATGTTAACTTTGCTACTCTTAACACCCTATATTATATGGAAAAAAAACTATTTGGGTTTGTTAGCAAAAATATTTTCATAAACAGTCCACATATGAAAAATAATTTAACACTGTTTTGAAGTAACTAAGATTAAAATGTGATGTGCTATCATATTCAGAAAATGTCTTAATTTAGAGATTTTAAAAGATCATTTTAATATAAATCAAGAAATCAGCAGAAAAATGGGGTCACAAGTATAAAAATGTATTCTTGGCCAGGAAAGTTAAAAAGGAAAGAGATTTAAAATGACAAAAAGTGGGGCCAGCCCTGTAGCATGGTAGGTGGGGCCACTGCCTGTGGTGCCAGCATCCCATATGGGTACTGGTTCAAGTCCCAGCTGCTCCTCTTCCAATCCAGCTCTCTGCTGTGGCCTGGGAGTGTGGTGGAGGATGGCCCAAGTCCTTGATTCCCTGCACCCACATGGAGGATCTGGAAAAAGCTCCAGGCTCCAGGGTCCAGGGTCCAGGATTCGGATTGGCTGTTGCAGCCATTTGGGGATTGAACCAGCGATGGAAGACTCTCTCTCTCTCTCTCTGCCTCTGCCTTTCAAATAGATAAATAAATCTTTAAAAAAATATATAAAAGGGTAGAAAGGATTAAGTATGGTGTGAGAAAGTCACAGAAGGTTGTAGTTTTTGTTTAATTGGTGACTCTGTCAATTTCCTAGCCAGCTCCAATAAGCTTTCTTCTCTTTCCTAGTTCTGACTGTTAAAATTGCTCCAAGTTATGGGACAATTCCATGTGCTAACTTATATTTAAGGTTTCTATTTCTTATTTTAGTGACAGACCAAAGAGAGACATTGATTCTATATCCTGTTGAGGTAATCTTTAGATTCTCTGTATCTCTTTAAGTTCTGATTGTTCAAAAACACCTGAGCTATTATTAGAGTTATGGGTTTGTTAAATATACACTCATTCTAAAACATTTGAGTGATCACTTTGTAACAATAGTAAAATCTGTTCTATATTAATGCTAGTGGTACAAATATCCAAAAGTTACACAAGTCTAATAACTTCGTTGTGTTATCAGTCATGATGGTTATCTTAATAAACAAAGGCCCAAACAACTAAAAGGGATAAATGTTTTATAAAATCTTACAGGTGCTTTCTAAAATACTGTGTAGATTAAGCAAGTGCCTCTTCTTGTTGGTTAATGAGTTTTACAATTTTAACCATGGCTACCTGAAGTCTTTTGTCATTCATGGTTTAGTATTTTCTTTTAAACATTAAAAACTAAATTTACTACTCATGAAAATTAAATGTGTTTAAATGTATCCTCTTTTAGATTCTTTTTACTGACTTTCATTGTATTCAGTACTTTGTGAAGGCTCTGCAAATTGATAAACCCAAAGTTTAACAGGTTCCAACTGAGAAAAAATATCCTTAATTCAGGTTACTAAGAGCAGAAAGTAATTCTAATCAATTGGTAATTTAACAAGAACAACAAAAAGTTAAAGATCTTAAAAAGCTGTTAGGAAGACTACTTTATTGTTCTATCCTGTAATGTATGTTATGTGTTTTATGTGTATACATATTGTGTGTCTACATGGAAATACTTATTAAGAGCTCTGTTCTAATTGGCTTATAGATAAAAGATTCCTCATAAATTTAAACTGCTAAGTTAGCCCAAAATGCATTTTTGGTTTACATAACCTAAATAAATCTCTTTATCAGATATTTTAAACTTTTTGGTAAAAAAATGTTTTTTAAAATCATTGACATGTTTGTGCTTGGGTTTGCTGGTCAAACAAGTTACACTTAGGTTAGATATTCCAAAAAATATTTCCAACTGCATATACTCTTTTTTTAAAAAGATTTATTTATTTGAAAGAGAGTTACAGAGAGAGGTAGAAACAGAGAGAGATCTTCTGTCTGCTGGTTCGCTCTCCAGATGGCCACAACGGCTAGAGCTGCGCCAATCCAAAGCCAGGAGCCAGGATCCTCCTCCAGGTCTCCCACGTGGGTGCAGGGGCCCAAGGACTTGGGCCATCCTCCACTGCTTTCCCAGGCCACAGCAGAGAGATGGATTGGAAGAGGAGCAGCCGGGACTAGAACCGGCGGGCATATGGGATGCCAGCACTTCAGACCAGGGCTTTAACCTGCTGCACCACAGCACCGGCCCTTGCATATACACTTAAAATTTTTAAAAGATATTAGACTTCTGGGTAAATGCTTACATAAAGTTGTTATTTGACAGTTAAAAATTTCTTGCTGAGTTTTCATTTGATATTAAGTTACTGACAATAAAACAACCTAAAAAGCCTGTATTCTCTTCAAGATAAAAAACTGGTTCTATTCTAAGTGCTCCATCAGGATGTGCTGTTTGATCTTCAGACCTTATAAAAGGGATGGCTAACATTTTTCTGTAATAGTGCTTGGCCACTTATAAAAAAACAAACAACATAGCCCAAATAAAAGCTTACAGTATGATATGATTTTACAGCTAGATTTATTTTGCCACAGGCACAGTATACAGGCAAAAATTCCCTTTCCAAACTAAACTAAGGGGGAGACACAAAGTATTACTAATTACTTCAAAATTTATAGACAGTTTAGATAAGGTGGTCTTCATGTTCAATGTTACCTAGAAGAATATAACTCTGTTCATGGGCATCGTCTTATCTCACAGGAAGAAAAATGTCAGAACACGCCTATGACAACAGATTTCTAGCTCAGGCCACCAAAGATTAGCTATGGGATTGAGCACCCCCTTGGCTGACCTCCTAAGGGCCTCCTCTGTGGTCTACTTTAACAAAGACTGGGAAAAAGTGGAGCGAGTTGGACAACAGCAGCAATGTAAGGATGGGTGACAGGCCAATTGATAACAGCTTTACACAGTGACCTGCCATCAAGGAGACCCCGCACGGCCAGTCCACCCTAGATGGCATTGGTTTCCAATGAGGAAAGCCAAGACTTCAGACAGACAGCAGTCATGGCAGAGCCAGCCTCTGAAGAGCCCCGGCAGCTCTGCCAGCCCAGAGCTGGGTCACCAGAAACAGAACTGCCCTGGAGTCGAAGGACTCTTAGGTCAGAGCCAATGACCTTGCTGGCTCTAAGCTGCAAAGCCCTTCACTCTGCCCAGCTTCCATAGTAACCACCGCCACTGGGGGACAGCCTGGGGTCAGTAACATTGCAGGCGGAGCTACTGAGTTGCTTTTAGAAATCCTGCCTATTCCATACTGACCTCCCTTTCAGGCCAGCTCTGCTCCCAGGCCAGATTCATTTTTTTCCAGACTTAAAGCAATAAAATTGTAGATGGCCATACACATAAAACCTTAGACGGAAGCAGTGTCTACAAGCTGACACTACAGCCCCCTCAAGAGGCCACCTCCTGTTGGAACCCTGTTATGACTGCCACTCCCCACTCCACACACTAAGTAGGGACACCTTTGTAGAGCACCCAAGACTCCATCTTGAGAAAGCAACACCCACCCTGAGAGTCCGGTCTGAAATTATGATCTAAAACTTAGACAACAACAGTCCACTGCCTCCCACGTGGCAGAACATGGAAACACCCTAGCATGGTTGTTCAAGCTTGAAACAGATAGACTGCACCTGAATTAATGTTAAGATTGTAATTTGTCTGTTGTCAACGTTGTAACTGATACTAGTTTCCCATAGGCCTTAGGTCAGCTTGACCCTAGTAACCACCTATTCCCCCGATCTTAGCAACCATGTATTCTCCCTCCTCTCCTGGTGGTTTTTGTCTTTATGAACACTGTTGCTTTGAGCTTATGGTTGAGAGTTCTTTAGGGCAGGAGCCCGTTCTCCACCATCAGCAGTAAAGGACTGACAAGTTTTATCAGTGTGTGGTGCTCCTCTGTTGGCACTGGGTCAGGTACGACAAGCTCAGTTGACTCCACTGGTTGCTTTTTTGCCTATGGGAAATAGGCTCAGAAAGTAGAACCATTGCCAGAGATGGCTGCTGGGAGGTTCTTGTCTTCTGGTAGTGACAATTCTAATGTGAGGCAGAGTAGCCGTAAGCATGCTAGCCAAGTTTAATGAAAATACACGTCACAGACCAGGCGAGCATCTCAGGAAAGGACTGAGAGCCCAGCCTGTATTCAGACTGGAGTTTTTATGGATATGGGTATGGGCCCTCCTTTTCTCCCTCCCCCCCCCCACCCAATACTTCTCATGTTGCTGATGGAGGGCTTCCTAGGATGGAATTCCCAAAATTTCACCACCACGGGTCATTCATTGGATCTAATTCCCTGTTGGTGCAGCGTGGGCAAGAGTCCTGTAAGCTGCCCCTGGGAGAAGGTTGGGACCCGCCTAACATCATCCAATCAGGACAAGACTTCTGGTGTGCAATGCTGTTCTGCTTCCAAGGCTTGCTTCTACATTTCTTCCCTCATTCAATATTACACCAATTCCTGTTTTCTTCAAAAATTGTCCATTTTCTTCAGCCTCCTCTCACACACGTAGGCTCATCTCTACCTTGCTACCTAACAGAACCAATGCACCCTAAGTCACAGGTCTGGTCTACAGACCATTGGTCAAACCTTTTCTCCCTCATAGCCACACTGTCTCACTATTTGCTTCTTTCTCATGTCGACCACAACCACGAGTTATCAATACCTGCTGAGAGAGGAAAAGAAACATTATAAAGAGATCACACCACATTTCTTCATGTGGGTTGATTTGTTGGGGGTACATACATCGGGGAGGAAATTCAACACTTTTTTTTAAAGATGTATTTATTTATTTGAAAGGCAGAGTAACAGAGAGAGAGAGAGAAAAAAAAAAACAGAGAGAGCAAGAGAGAGAGAAGGTCTTCCATCCTCTGGTTCACTCTCCAAATAGCCACAATGCCGGCACTGAGCTGATCCAAACCCAGGAGCCAAGATCTTCTTCCAGGTCTCCCACATGGACCTGGGGCCCAAGAACTTGGGCCGTCTTCTATTTTCCCAGGCCATAGCAGAGAGCTGAATTGGAAGTGGAGCAGCCAAGATTTGAACTGTCGCCCCTATGGGGTGTTGGCTTTACCTGCTACATCAGAGCTCTGGTCCCTAACTCAGCACTTCTGAGATACTGGAAGTAGTACAGGCTGGTGCCATTTGGCTGTGAGAAGTCACGAGGAGTAAAAAGGAGAAAATCCAGCAGGAACTAAGGATCAGTAGAAAAATATAGGACTTAGCAATCAGAGAGATTACAGTAAAATATGAGTTGACAAGGAAGATGGATACCACAAATAAGCATGTAGAAGCCTCAGGAAGAATCTAATGTGCAATTTAACAAATAATTTTCATATTATAATTTGAATGGCTGAACTTGGACATCTGTGGATAATTTAAGTTGGCCGAAGTTTCTCCTTGTGCTATCTTTGAAAAATAACTTACTAAACTAATTAAAGTATAAACAAAAGTATAGCCAAATCAGCTTACTCTGCTTATGATAAAATATCTCTCATGCATTGTTCAGGCTTTTTTTTTTAAATGCAATGTGTTGCCTTTAAATGAGTACCATTGACTAACTAAAACAGACCCAGAAAGCATCTATTTGCATTTCTTCACTAATGGTTAGTTCACCTCCCAACCATAACTGAAAAATCAAGGGCTTGATTTGGCAATAGATCCGTGCTGCTTTTGTTTAAGAATATTCTGTGTACGAGTGATGAGTGCTTTCTTCCCCATTTGCTGCCCCTGGGACATTTTTAGCCATCAAGGAGTCTTTCCCAGAATACAAGCCAACTCAGAGTGGTCAGAGTTTCTGGGGCCTCTGGGAAAAGACCCGCCCTCAACGCCCATGCCAGGCAGCTCAAGCTCTTGTCTCATCAGCTGGTGACATCATATTTGTTTGAAGAACTTGCACTGTGTGTTCCTTTTTGGCATTGGATGCAGTACTTGCCCAGGGGCCCCCCTGTTTGAACAGGGCCAAGTGAGTATCTTTGCGTAGCACCTGCTGTTTGCTGTGCTTGCCACTAGGACAGATTCTGCACCAGCTTAAAGCATCAAGATGTAGTTTGTTTTTGTTTTGAAAGAAGGACGAGGTAGCACAGTGAAAGGGTTTAAGTGTTCATTCATGCTGCAAGTGAGTGGGCTTCACAGTGGGCCCAAGGAGCACTGGGTAGAGGCTGTATGTCCATTCAGAAGTTCACAGACCAAAATACAAACGCTAATGCTATTTCCTTTCATTTGAAAGGCAGAATTACAGCAAGAGAGGGAAAGACAGACGAAGAGTTAGAAAGGAACGAGATCTTCCATCCACTGGTTCACTCTCCAAATGACTACAATGGTCAGAGCTGGGCCAGGCCATAGCCAGGATCCTAGAACTCCATCTGAGTTTCCCAAGTGGGTGGCAGGGGCCCAAGTACTTAGGCCCAACTTCTGTTGCTTTCCCAGGCGCATTAGCAGGGAGCTGATTAGAAGTGGAGCAGCTGGGACTTGAATTGGCTCTCTTATGGAATGCTAGCATTGATGCCGCAGCTCAAACTTGAGTGTTTTTAAAGACCCTGGCTGTCATCTGGGTTGTATAGAATGAGGACATCGAAGCACAGTGAAGTAAACAGCTCTGTCCCAGATTGTATGGAAAGTTTAGGGCAAAGTTGGCTCTGTGTCTTGTACCAACGTTGCACACACATACACAAAGCTCAACGAAATCTTGCTGTGAACAGAAACTATTTGAGAGTCAAAGATAAATTGGGACAAGTTTACCTATAAAACAGATTGTCAAAAAGCAGACTAACTTTTGGGGGCCGGTGCTGTGGCGCAGTGGGTTAATGCCCTGGCCTGAAGCAACGGCATCCCATATGGGCGCTGGTTCGAGACCCGGCTGCTCCACTTCTGATCCAGCTCTCTGCTATGGCTTGAGAAAGCAGAACAAGATGACCCAAATCTTTGGGCCCCTGCACCCACGAGGGAGACCTGGAAGAAGCTCCTGGCTCCTGGCTTTGATCGGCTCAGCTCTGGCTGTTGCGGCCAGCTGGGGAGTGAACCATCGGATGGAGGACCTCTCTCTCTCTCTCTCTGCCTCTCCTCTCTCTGTGTAACTCTGACTTTCAAATAAATAAATAAACAAAATTAAATTTAAAAAGCAGACTAACTTTCTTCTAAAATTTTTATGGACATTTATTCATAATTGGTCCCAATAGTAGTCCCTTGTGGAGCCCAAATGTGAGTCCAACACACTTTAACCCTGCCAGAGAGACCCGGGTTAGACCCAGCCTCCACTGCCATGGTGGTCTCTCAGGTCCACTTCTGAAAAAGTTTCCAGCAGGAAATCATTTGTCATTGATTTATCAGCAATGGCGACCAGGCAAGTAGCCACACAGGGTTCCTTCCTAGGATTCTGTTAAGGGGGCCAATGCGACAGTGTGGCTATCATGGGGAAATGGTTTGACCAATGGGCCATAGACCAGGCCTGTGACTTAGGGAGCATTGGTCTGATTCCTGTTATTGCAACTGAATGCCTCGAATTGGATCCCTCCCTCCCTTCCTTCCTTCCTTCCTTCCTTCCTTCCTTCCTTCCTTCCTGAGTCAGAAAACCAAAGAAAGACAGAGAGAGAGAGAGAGAGAGAGAGAGAGAGAGAGAAAGAGAAGAGAGAGAGAGAGAGAGATGGCGAGCTTCATCCACACATTCATTTCCCCAAATGCTTGCATTGGCTGGGGTCAAAGCTTGGACAGGCAACTCAGTCCAGGCCTCTCACATGGACTGCAGGAACTCTAATTTCTTGAGCCATTGCTGCTGCCTCCAAGGCTCTCCATTGGCAGGAAACTAGATTCATGAGCCAGAACCGGGGATCAAATCCAGGTACTCTCCTATGGAAAGCAATGCTTTACTTGCTAGGCTAAACACATGCACTCACATTCGGCAATCTCTATTATTCTCCCCTACCTCGCTGCTTTAAGCACAGTTATGTAACACAGCACCATATCTTACTCCTATTATAAACTATGAAACTTCAATTCTGTGCTAGTTAAATAACTGTTGTACCCAAATGAGGAAATGTGGGTTTTAAAATGTCACACAATTTTTAAAAAAATTACAGGATTAATATCACCACTTGTTATCTGTGATCTTGCCAGTGTTCTCTTCTGTCTCATTTATCAACATAACTGCTAGGTTTTACCTATATTTTCATTTTACAAATTGACATCAGCGGCAGGTGTTTGGCATAGTGCATTAGGCCACCATTTAGGATGCCTGCATCCATATTAGAGTGCCTGGCTTTGAGTCCCAGTTCTTCCTATCAGCTTCCTGCTAGTGTGCATCCTGAGAGTGCTGGCTCGAGTACTTGAGTGTGCACTCATGTGGGAAAGCTGGGTTGAGCTCCAGGCTCCTAGCTTTTGCCTGGCCTAGCTCTGGTTGTTATGGGCTCTGAACTAGTATATGGGAAATCTATGTCTCTTGTCCTCTCCCCACCCCCTTTCAAATGAATTAAAAAAATTAAAAACTGACATGAAAGAAATGATAAACAAGTTCCTGGGATTTGTGTCAGCAAACATCTCAGAGAGAATGCTGGTGGAAAGAAGCATTTCGGTGTCCACCATCTACCTCCCCAGTGGATTCTTCACTAAATGCTAAACCATGTGTTCACCACATCGCCACAAAATCACCCACTTCGTGCCGCGTGTTAGGCAATGGTCCACTTGGGTTTAAGAGTGTGCTGTGTCTCATGGTTTGGGAAGATAATTGTTATGGAATCATTAAGAATTGTAAGAAATTTAAGGCAAAAAATCAGGAGATTTGTTGTGATAATGTAGGGAATGAACGAAATGCTAGCCCAAGACGTCTGAGAAGATTTGTCTGTTCACGTCAGGATTGTGTTACAAACACCAGCCCTTAAAAAATGACATCAATCATGTGTAGCCTTCCTAACACACAATACCAAAGCAAAAAGAATGTGCAATAAAAATGGAAACTTGGCATAATATGGAGTGTTTGGTCACGGAAGATATAAAAGCTTTAAAAAAGAAAGATGATATTTTTGACCTGTTATATTACCAAGTTGTGCTGTGGAACACTGGAACTTACTACTTCTTTCTCATAGTGTTTTGGTACACATTATCAAATCTCCCTCCATCCCTCCTACCCCATGTTTCCCAACCTCTAGTAGTCACCATTCTATGTTCAAATTATCCAAGTTTTTACATCTCCATATATATGATAGGAACACGTGATATTTGTATTTCTATGCCGGGATGTCACCTGACATAATGATCTCCAGTTCAATCTATTATGGTGCAAATGTCAGGATTTCATTCTTCTTGATGGCTGAATAATACTCCATTGTATGTATGGTGCTGCCATGAATATGGGAGTGGAGATATCTCTTTCATATGCCAATTTCATTCTCTTCAGATAAATGCCCAGAAGTGGGAGTGCTGACTCATAAGGTAGACCCATTTGAAACCTTCTGAGGAATCTAAACTCTTCGCCATAATGCCTATACTAATTTGCATTACCACCAAGAGTGTATAAGGGTTCCCTTTTCTTCATATCACTGCCAGCATTTATTGTTTGTCTTTTTCATAGTCAGCACTCTAACTAGAGTGAGATTATACCACACTATTATTTTGATTTGCATTTCCCTGATGGCTAGTGACATTGAGTATTTCTTCATATTTGTTGACCATCTGTATTGCTTCCTGTGAGAAATGTCTGTTCAGATCCTTTGCCCATTTATTAACTGGATTCTTTGAGCTTTTGTTGTATTTTTAAATTTAGAAAAGCTAATCCTTTGTCAAACAAATAGTTTGCAAATATTTCCTCCTATTCGATTGGCTGTGTCTTTGCTCTGTTGATTGTTTCCTTTACTGTGCAGAAGCTTCCTAGTTTGATATAATTCCATTTGTCTAGTCTTCTTTTTGTTGTCTGTGCTTTTAGAGTCTTCTCCAAAACATTGTTGCTCATGCCAATGTCTTTTTCTAAAAATTATTTATTTATTTATTTATTTGAAAGGCAGAGTTATAGAGAGGCAGAAGCAGAGATAGAGAGAGAGAAATCTTCCATCCACTGGTTCATTCCCCAGATGGCCACAATGGTCAGGGCTAAACCATGCCAAAGCCAGGATCCAGGAGTTTCTTCCAGGTCTCCCACATGGGTGCAGGGGCCCAAGTTCTTGGGCCATTGTCTACCACTTTCTGAGGCCATAGCAGAGAACTGGATGCAAAGTGGAGCAGTCGAGTCTTGAACCAGCTCCCATATGGGATCCTGGCACCACAGATGGCAGCTTTATCCATTATGCCACAGTGACAGCCCCGTGCCCATGTCTTAAGGTGTTTCTCTTGTGTTCTTTCTAGAAATTTCATAGCTCCAGAGCTTACATTTAGGTATTTGATTCATTTTGAGTTGAATTTTGTATAGGGTGAGAGATTCAAGTTGGAGGGTCAAGGGCAAGTTTCTGCATGTGGATTTCCAGCTGTCCCAACACCATTTCTCCAGCTTATGTTTTTGACACCTTTGTCAAAGATCAGCTGGCTATAGATGCATGGATTAATTTCTGAGAATTCTATTCTGTTCCCTTGGTTTTTGTGTCTGAAGTGCCTTTTTATTTTTATTTTTGGAGCATATTTATTTATTTGAGAGGTAGAGAGAGAACCAAAGACAGAGAGAGGCCTCCTCTCTATCCCATCTAGTGTTGTATTATCCAAAGGCCTACAGTGATCCCAGGCCAGGGCTGAAGCCCGGCAGCAGTGAACTCAATCCAGGTCTGCCACATAGCTGGCAGGAATCCAACCATTAGCAAGAAGCTGGCGTCAGGAGCTGCAGCCAGGAATCCAATGCAAACACTCTGATGTGGACTGCAAGTGTCTTAACCACGAGGCCAGTGTCCATGTTTCACAGTTGTCAAGCCAATAGGTAAGAACCTCCCCATAATTCTTAGCTTTTTTTTATCCCATACTCAGTCAGCATCAAACAATATTTGCAGCCTCAGTCCTCTTACTCTTTAATATTGAGTATCAACAAGCATTCTACATGCATTGTCTAATTTTAATCTCCACCACAGTGCTACAAGAAAGGCACCATTTGTTCGCTTTTCCAATATCTGAGTACCTGACATGAGGTAGGCACTGTTCTAAACACTGAAGATACAGTAATTTGAAAAATTAAAAAGTCATTGTTCTCATAGAGATGAGCTGACATTCAAGTGGGACATAAGATAGTCACAGGTGGGGCCGGTGCTGTGGCTCACTTGGTTAATCCTCCACCTGTGGTGCCGGCATCCCATATCGTGCCAGGTTCTAGTCCCGGTTGCTCCTCTTCCAGTCCAGCTCTCTGCTCTGGCCTGCGAGGGCAGTTGAGGATGGCCCAGGTGATTGGGCACCTGCATTCATGTGGGAGACCAGGGAGAAGCACCTGGCTCCTGGCTTCAGATTGGTGCAGCACGCCAGCCGTGGCAGCCATATGGGGGGTGAACCAGCGGAAGAAAGACTTTTCTCTCTGTCTCACTCTCTCTCACTGTCTAACTCTACCTGTCAAATAAATTAAAAAAAAAAAGAGATAGTTACAGGTAAAGGCATGGATCTGGAAAGAAATATAAGGAAGGTAGTGGTGAGGATCAGGTTGAAAAACACATCAGGGGAAAGGCACGCACGATCCAGAGGAGGATGGTGGGCGAGAGAGGAGTGTGGTTGACTACGGCCTTCTGGACACTGAAGGGATGAACTGAGGCTAGAGCGTTCCAAGCAGAGGCCACCCCTGTTGCAAGCTACTTGATTGTCTACTGAGCCGAGAATGAGTGAGCACCAGAGGAGGAGCACGAAGGCAAGTATGGCTGCAGTGACATGAGTAAGAAGTGGGGAAAGAGACTGGGTAGGATGCAGGAGCCAGATAAGTGGGACCCAATAGGCTTTGCTATATAGTTTTTTAAAGATTTATTTATTTATTTGAAAGGCAGAGTTACACACACAGAGAGAAGGAGAGGCAGAGAGAGAGAGAGGTCTTCCATCTGCTGGTTCATTCCCAGATGGCTGCAACAGCTGGAGCTGTGCCAATCTGAAGCCAGGACCCAGGAGCTTCTTCTGGGCTCCCACGTGGGTGCAGGGGCCCCAGGACTGGAGCCATCCTCTACTGCTTTCCCAGGCCATAGCAGAGAGCTGGATCGGAAGAGGAGCAGCCAGGACTCGAACAGGAGCCCATATGGGATGCCAGTCCTGCAGGCGGCAGCTTAACGTGTTAAGCCACAGTGCTGGCCCCGGTTTTGATATTTTGTGCTGGGTAAGATCAGACAATGCTGGAGAGTGTTTTGCACAGAGGAGTGGCCCGATCTGGTTTACAGTTATGACCACTGCTTTATAGATGAGTAACCTGAGGTCCAGAGAGGTAGGTAAGCTGCCCCAGGTCACACAGCAGGGAAGCTTCAGAGCCCGGGTTCACGTCATGCCAGCATGACGCCAGTCCCATGCTCTTGCCCACTGGGCTTTTGCTGCCTGCCCCACACAACCTCAGGTCAGCTTGGCTCACACTCTTCAGGTTCTGAGCCCAACTGAAAAGGTCCAAAAGTTTGTGAAACAAACGTTCCTTGTCTAAGGGAAGGTGGATTTCTGAGCCCTGCACTGGAGGCATTCTCTTGACCTCTGAGCTGCAGGATCTTTCTTGCCTTGGTCCTTGCCATTCTGCCTGACGTCCACTTCTTAGTCCTACTTCCCAACGCCAGTGGCCACCTGGAGTGCTCACCTCGCTTCTCAGCCTTGGACTGTTCTATGGTTTGTACGTTGGTTTGTATCTTCCAAAGACCGGTGTGTTAAAATCTTGGTTCCTAGGGCAGCGTTGTTAGGAGATGGTGGAACCTTTAGGCCTAGCGGGAAGTCGTTAGGTCACTGAGGGATGTGCCCTTGGGAAGGTGTTCTCATGGAAGGGTTGTTACACATCTCTGGGTTTTGTCCCAAGCACTTTCTCTGCTTCCTGGATCCCCATGTGGTACTCTGTGCCACTTGGGGTTCCTGCCAGCCAGAATGTCATAACTAGAGGCTAAAACAGTGGGCATCCTAATCTTGGACTTGCACATCCAAATCTCTGAGCTAAATAAGCCTTTTCTCTGGACAAAGTTAGTTGCCTCGGTATTTTGTTGTGGTAATGCAAAGTGGACTAGTACAGATTGCATACCCTTTGCAATCACTTTCAGAAGTAAGAAAAGTAGTGGCTGGCATTGTGGCATAGCTGGTAAAGCTGCTGCCTGCGATCCTGGCATCCCATATGGGCGCTGCTTTATGTCCTGGCTGCTCCACTTCAGATCCAACTCCCTGCTAATGGCCTTGGAAAAGCAGCTGAGGATGGCTCAAGTGCTTGGGCCCCTGCCACCTGTGTGAGAGACCAGGATGAAGCTCCAGGCTCCTGGCTTCAGCCTGGCCCAGCCCTGGCTGTTGCAGCCATCTGGGCAATGAACCAGCAGATGGAAGATCTCTATATCTGTCTCTCCCTCTCTCTGTAACTCTGACTTTCAAATAAATAAATAAATAAGTCTTTAAAAAAAATGTAGCCCAAAAGGCATTGGCTGTAGCATTAGGATGTTTGGATTCATGATCCAGCTATACTACCTGTAACTTGTGACCTTGGGCAAGTCACTTAGTTGTCCTCAGCTTCAGTCTCCTCACTGTCCAATTGCGATAATCCTAACAGTGACACCTAGGGATGTTGTGAAGAGTGAGTGTGACACTTGGCACAGAGCTGTCATGTCGCGTCTCGCAGCCTATCCTGTTCACCTGGTGAGCTCTCTTGCATTGTTGCACATTTTGGATTGACTGCCACATAATAATGTGGTGCAAAATACAGGAAGACAAGGAAAAGTGGCTTTAAAAGAAAAAATTCAAGTTGTACATCTCTTTTCATTTTTACTCACAATGATCCTAACAACCACTTTGAAGCTACATTCTCTTTTCTAGGTCATAGCAAACTCTCACTTTATAAGGGAAAAAAGGCATGTTTTTATATCTATATAAAATATAGATATTTTTATAGCTATCAACATAGGATTAGGCATTCAATTCCTTGGAAGTGAGTGACAGCAATGAACACGTAGATAGGGGTTTAAGAGTTGATTAGTTTTGTCTCTTTCTACTTTTGTTTGCAATTGCTAGAAAATGCACATTTTTCAGATTAGTGCATGGCATTTGGAATATTATATGTGTTGGTATTGGACTGAGGGTGTCATGAAGAGGAAAATTTCTATTATTCCCATTTTAAAAAATTTTTAAAGTTTTGAGTAATTTTAGTCTTATGAAAAAGCTGTAGAAATAGTCCAGAAAGTTCCCACGTGGTCTTCCCCTAATGTTAACACTGTGCATATCCAAGTTATAATTAGAAAATGCAAAATTAACATTGATACAATACTGCTAACTATAGATTCTCATTAGATTTTCCCAGTTTTTCCACTAATGCCCATTTTCATCCCAGCATCTCACACTGCATTTAATTGGCATGTCTCCTTAGTCTCTTCCAATCTGTTACCTTTTTTTTGAATTTTGTGACCTTGTCAGCTTTGAAGACTACATGGCAGGTATGTAATCGTATATCCTTCAGTTTAAGCTTGTCTGATGTTTTCTCCTGGTTAACTTGTGGTTATAGATTTTAGAGAAGAATCCCATGGGTCAGGTGTCCTCCCTCATTTATTGTATCAGGCAATACACATTGTCTTATTGTCAGTGACGTTAACTCTGATCGTTTGGATAAGGTCATAGCTGCCATGTTTCTCTAACATTCTGTTTCTATTTAAACTTTCCCCCTCTAATTTTAGCATGCATAAGAAGTTCTTGCCTGTGGCAGTTATTTCTCTGGTATTCTAACTGTTCTAATGGTTTCCTTTCTTCCTTTTGTATTTATTAATTTGAATTCTTCTAGAACGAAGACCTGTCCTTTCTTTCCCATTTATTCATTTACAACACTATGGACTCATGTGTATTTGTTTCATCTTTGTTTTATAATTCTGTGTAATTGTTATTTATTATGTCACTCAAATTATTCTAGTCTTTGGCTACTGGAAGCTTTTTCAGCTCTCATCAAGCCTCCATCCTGTTTTGTTTTTTCTTGAGCGCTTCCTTATTGTGTTGCCCACAAAATATTTGAGATTCACTTTGCATTCTCTTCATCCCTACCCTGGAACCAGCCGCTTCTCCAAGGAGCCATAATTCCTCTTTTTGGAGAATGCTATTTAGGAGCCAAGATCTGGATGGGAGGTGAGCTCAATGCTACTGGGTTGTCACTGTTTCCAGGGCTTCTCTGTGAACAGAGCTAAGAAATGATGTTGTAGGCACACATGCCTATCTGTATTTACTTTCTGTAAATGTCTAAGGCAGTAGCTCTCAATCTGAGGCAGACTCACACACATTCCCCCCTCCCCCACACACACATACCTCAAGAGAGATTTGCCAATGTCTAGAGACATTTGGGGTATCACAGCTCAGGGAGAGATGCTGCTGGACCTAATGAGTAAAGACAAGGATGCTGCTAAGTACCCTGTAATGCACAGGACAACCCCTCACAACACAGAATTATTCAGCCCAATATGTCCACAATGAAAACATTGAAAAGCCCTGACCTATTTGTACATTGGAGTGTATTAAAAACACCCACAAAAACACACGTGAGATTATCTGAGTTTGGACCCATTCCAACACAACAGCGTTCATTCTCGCATTCTTCCCATGCTTACTGGTAACTTCCTTCTCCAATAGTGAGAAACCTGGCTGTCTCTACCCACAGTATATTCACTCATTTTTAACTGCTAACTCACACCCTGTGAGAGACAAATTTACCTACTGGAGTACAATCCTTTCTTGTCTTTGGCCTTATGTACTCAAAACACTGTTTTCCAAAGTTTCTTCGGTTGGCTGCCTTCTTGCCTGATCCTTCGGTACAGAATAGCATTTATCTGTAATACGCTCAGGTTCAGTTGCCAGGGTCTGAATTCCAATTTGGGTCTCTGATTACCTGGTGAAATTTTTTCCCCTTGTTTAGAGTAAAATTCCTTCTTTGAGCTGTACAAGCCTATGGATTTTGACCAATGCATGGCGTTGTACACCCACCACCACAGTGGCATACAGAACACCTCCATCACCCCCAATATTCTTTTGTGCGTTCTCATTTTAGTTGATTCCTGTCCTATCACCAAGCCCCTAGCAACCCTTCTTATAGTTTTTCTCTTTTGGTCTTGGCCTCTTTTATTGAGCAAAAAATATTAAATATCATCCAAGTTGCTCTGTGTATCAATAGGTTGTTCTTTTTCATTCTGGAATAGTATTCCATTCTATGGAGCTATCACAATTCCTGTAACCATTCACCAGATGAAAGACACCTGAGCTGTCTCCAGTTTAAGGTAACTATGAGTGAAGTTATTATAAACTTCCATGTATAGATCTTTTGAAAACACAAACTTTCAGATCACTGGGGTAAAGTCTAGAAGGAGGACTGCTGGCTTGTATGGTAGGTATACTGCTTTGGATTCTCATCAGCAACGTATGAGATGTCACCCTCACCAAGCTAAAAGGTGTGTGATGATATTTAATTGTAGCTTTAATTTACATGCCCTAATGACTAATGACGTTGAGTATCTTTTTACATGCTTCTTTGCCACCGGAACGCCTGCTTTGATGAAGTGTCTGTTCACAAATTTTGCTCTCCCTTTTTTAAACCTTGTCCTTTTATAGACATAGAATGCTCACATGCACACCCATTTCTGAAACGCCTGCTTACAGGGGCTTCCCCTGTTATAGTCACAGATTCTTCTAGATGTCCCCACAGCCAAGATGGCCTGTTATGTTTTACTTTTTGTAGTTTGTATTATACAAGCATTTTTTTAAAAACAAAGGTAAAATTAGACCTTTTTAATTGACCCACTTTGTCAAACTACCACCCCTAAGATTCTCATAACCACGCAGTAGGGGACATGGCTTCTGGATGTGGTCTCCTAGGCACATGGCCCAGTAGTTCTGCCAGAGAGTTGTGCAACCTGCACATTGTCTTTGGCAGAGTGAAGGTCCTAGAGGGCCTTGATCTTGAGTCGGGGGAGATGTTAATGCAGGTATCACAGGTTCCGGGTGGCCACTGTGTGACGCAGGGAGATGTGAGTGGAGGAAATGATTCATTTCCACAAGATACCTGACTTGTGGAAGTGCCTGTCCCTCCCTCACTCTCCAGAGATCAAGTTCAGGAATTATAACTAAAATAGAAGCATCACAATTAAGGGGGCAGACACTTTGTATTCATTAATTTATTTAATCCTCACAACTCTGTGTGGTCATTTTCCCCCATTTTACAGATGAGAAACTAAAGCCCTGAGACTTAGAGACCTGTGACGCTGTGGGGCCTGGCTACACCCCACCGTCGTCTGACTCCAGCATCTTCACTCTTTCCTTGGCATTGTCTTACAGTCTCATGTATCTAACTCACGTGTAATATTAGAAAGAATATTGTAAGAAGGTGGCAGGTTCCAAAATCCTAGAGACCCTGAAAGGTGAGCGCTGGCTATGGCTGGACTCCAGCCATATTTCTGACTCTCAAGCATTTGCTTTGTGAATTTGGAGACTGCACTGAGCACCGTTTTGGCCTGAGTTTACCTCCGTTTCACAGTGGTCTTCAAACTGTTTTGGTAGTACAACCTATCAGTAAGAAGAAAAAAAAAGTTTAGCCCCTTCATTCATGGAATATTTCTCTCGTTATAAATTTATCCACATATATAATTATGCTACCATGTTGTGTATGTTAAAAATATTTGCAAAAATATCCTTTTTAGTATTTGTTGTTGTTGTTCTAGTACTAGTGATTGAACTCTGTAATTAACACACAATTATTCTTAGGTGTTTAAATTTTAACTGAAAAGTGATCCCTGTTAAATTTAAGAGTGGAAAAAGACAGGGAGGAGATGTACAATTTGGGACATGCTCAATCAGACTTGCCCCAATTGATGGAGTTAGAAATGTGCCAGGGAATTCCAATACAATCCCATCAAGGTGGCATGTACCAATGCCATCTCACTAGTCCCAGTGATCAATTTCAGTTCACAATTGATGGCTCTGATAGGTCTAAGAGTTAAAGGGATCACACAAACAAGACAAGTGTCTGCTAACACTAACTGATAGAATCAAAAAGGGAGAGAAAGATCCAGCATGGGAAGTGGGATACACAGCAGACTCATAGAATGGCAGATGTCCTAAACAACACTCTGGCCTCAGAATCAGCCCTTAAGGCATTCGGATCTGGCTGAAGAGCCCATGAGAGTATTGTAGGCATGGAAAGCCAAGATACCATGGAAAAGAAAAAAAGAAGAAGACCTAAATGAAAGATCTCTGTGAGTGAGATCCCAGTGGAAAGAACGGGGCCATCAAAGAAGGAGGTACCTTTCTCTGAAGGGAGGAGAGAACTTCCACTTTGACTGTGACCCTATCGGAATAAGATCAAAGTCAGCGAACCCTAAAGGCTTCCATAGCCCTGGCAACTCATGACTAGAGCCTAGGGAGATTACTGACGCCATGAACAGGAGTGTCAAATTGTTAAGTCAGCAACAGGAGTCACTGTGTACTTACATCCCATGTGGGATCTGTCCCTAATGTGTTGTCTAATGTGCAGTGATGCTATAACTAGTACTGAAACAGTATTTTTACACTTTGTGTTTCTGCGTGAGTACAAACTGATGAGATATTTACTAATTATATACTGAATCGATCTTCTGTATATAAAGATAATTGGAAATGAAAAAAAAAAAAACCTGGTGCTAAATTGGAAATGGTATAGAAAATTACTTAATTTTTAAAAAAAATATTGTGTAGGATCTCTGTCTTTAATGTGCTGTACACTCTTATTTAATGCTATAACTAGTACTCCAACAGTATTTTTTTTCACTTTGTGTTGCTTTATGGGGGCAAACTGTTGAAATCGTTACCTAATATATACTAAACTGATCTTCTGTATATAAAGAGAATTGAAAATGAATCATGATGTGATTGGAGGGGGAGAGGGAGCGGGAAAGGGGAGGGTTGTGGGTGGGAGGGAAGTTTTGGGAGGGGGAAGCCATTGTAACCCATAAGCTGTACTTTGGAAATTTATATTCATTAAATAAAAGTTTAATAATAATAAAAATATTTGCAAAAATAGAAATATCAAGAGGTTGAGAAGAATAACTGAATCTCTGCTCTCCTTAATGTTTTTAATTGGGCTCCACTTCATCTTTACCTCATGTCTGCTCTACTAAACTCTTGCTGTTGACTTGTCCTTGTGTTTTTTTTACCAGCTTTTTAATAAAGAAAAGATTTATTTATTTATTTGAAAGAGTTATATATAGAGACAAGGAGACATGGAGAAAGAGAGATCTTCCATCCACTGGTTCACTCCCCAGATGTTCCCAATGGCTAAAGCTTAATCAGGCTGAAACCAGCCCAAGTACTTCATCCAGGTCTCCCACGTGGGTGCAGGGCCCCAAACACTCAAGCCATCTTCTGCTGCTTTCCCAGGTGCATTAGCAGGGAGCTGGATCAGAAATGGAGCAATCATGGCAGGAAAGGCCCCCATATGGGCTGTTGGCATTGCAGCTTCACCCACTGTATCACCACACTGGCCCCCCGGTACCAGCTTTACTTTGATTCCATTAGAAAAACATTTTCTAGTCATTATCCTAGTTTGGTCAGGTTTCGTTTTATTAACACTAGGTTACCATACCTGCAAATCCATGCAACCTGCCGCACATAAACAGCATTGTCCCAATACACCAAACATTAGTAAATGATGACAGTGCTACTAATCCCTCCAACTTGTGGGGTTCGCTTGGCTTTCTCCTCTATTATTCAGCACACCTGACTTTCTGACAAGTGAGCTGAGAGAGGAGACCAGCGTGAATCCGTGTATTAAATAAAGTCTAACTCCTGTCTTCCTTTGGACCAAAATGAGTCTAAGTTTGAATATTTCTGTACTGTGCTCCAAAGGATGGTCTTACATGTCCTCTAGGTGCAAACAACTCACATTAGAGGCAGCTGATCCCAATATGCATATACTTTACCCCAAAACAGGGGAAACATAGCAGTCGATGGTGTGTGTTCCATTACACAATGTCGAGTTAGTCAGTGAAAAGGATAAATTTGCCTTTATGAAAAATATTTGTGCATCTCTAAACTATTTTTGCTTCAAGAATTGAGAGAAGCTACGAGTGTGGCTGATGGTACTAAAAGCAGGGAAGCAGAATAAGTGTGAGCTCTCTACACTTCTAAAGACAGCCTATTCCCTCCTGCGCCTTGGATATTGAGCTCAGTCCTGGGTCAGAGGGAGGAGGCTCCTTTGTTGGGCCTTCTGGTCCAATAACCCAGATGAGTCTTGGATCCATTCAGAATAGTCTTCTCTGAGTATGCTTTCTCATTTTAGTATATCTGAAGCCATGTTTATCGCTATACCCCAGAACAAGCTAGGCCCAGTCCCCAGGATGTTTTTATCAGTGTACCCCAGAACAAGCTAGGCCCAGTTCCCAGGAGGGAGAGCAACCTTGGGCTGATCCAGACAAGCTCCACCTTGACTGTGGACCACAGGAGCAGCTCCTGAGAGCCTAAGTGGGTTCCAACCCCAGCCTAAGGGTTTTGGATGGAAATGAGTCAACTCCAGGAATGAAGGAAATCTGAGGTCAGCTCCCCTGGAAGCAGTGGTGCTGGCTGGCCATGCATGTGGGAGACTGATATTGAATTTGAGGCTCCTGGCTTCAGCCTGGCCCACTTCAAGTTGTGAGCAGTTGGGAAGTGAACCAGTACATAGAAGATCTCTGTCAAACAAATAAATAGTTTTTAAAAATAAAAATGTTCATGTTTACCTCGGATTCTTCACTTTCAAACTTTGATAGTTCTCCTTGATTCTTTAATTTTAGCATTATCTGTTTACTTCCTACTACAGAAGATTTGGGTTAAGCTTAATATTCAATATTCCTTGCCCTACTCCCTCCCTCACCGCTATTATTTCCTGTCTTTCTGTACTTCCAGTGTTGACATTTGGGTAAAATCAATATTCCGTTGACATCACCTTAATAATAAAAGCACTGTTGACAGCTGAGCCACCTTGTATACTGTGATGACTTTTCTTTTGCTGTACAGCTCTTTCTTTTCCTTAGAAAACGCTTTATAGAATTAATATCAGTTCTGTGATGTGCTTGATAAGATTGTCTTAATATGTTGGTCACTAAGCATATTGCATGCATCTTTCCTTGACCTTTATGCCCTTGGAATCTCAGGAATTGCATCTTTTTTAAAGATTTATTTTATTATTTTAAAGTCAGGATTACATGGAGAGAGGAGAGGCAGAGAGAGAGAGAGGTCTTCCATCAGCTGGTTCACTCCCCAGATGGCTACAACAGCTGGAGCTATGCTGATCTGAAGCCAGGAGCCAGGAGCTTCTTCCAGGTCTCCCACACGGATGCAGGGGCCCAAGGACTTGGGCCATCTTCCACTGCTTTCCCAGGCCATAGCAGAGAGCTGGATCAGAAGTGGAGCTTCCGGGTCTTGAACCAGCGCCCATATAGGGGGCTGGCACTGCAGGCGGTGGCTTTACTTGCTACGCCACAGCAGAGAACCCTCGGGGGGTTGTGTTTTCTTGAAGAATTCTCTTTGCAGATTTCTGGCTGTGTAGAGTGACTTGGTAGCTCTGTTTTCTTTTCTTTTCCTTATTTTAAAGATTTATTTATTTGTTTGAAAGTCAGAGTTACACTGAGAGAGGATAGGCAGAGAGAGAGAGAGAGAGAGAGAGAGAGAGAGAGAGATCTTCCACCTGCTGATTCACTCCCCAGATGGCCACAATGGCTGGAGCTGTGCCGATCTGAAGCCAGGAGCCAGGAGCTTCCTCCAGGTCTCCCACGGGTTCAGGGGCCCAAGGACCTAGGTCATCCTCCACTACTTTCCCAGGCCATAGCAGAGAGCTGTGCCCGTGTGGGATGCCGGCGCTTCAGGCATCACCAGTGGTGTGCAAGGACTCACAGCTCTGCTCCATTGCAGAAACCAAGGTCCTGAGAGGTTACATGGCCTTGCCTTAGGGCTAGCAAATGACAGAGCCAGAGGATTCTTTGCAGCCTCTAAATTCCCTGCTTGTTCCTTACAACTCAGCCCCGCGGCCTGGGCCTCTGTGAGATGAGCTCTAGTTGTAACTGGATACCCTACTTCTCTGAGCTATCCACCACCACACTAGCCAATGCCCCCCTCCCCAACTACAGCCCTTGCTTGAAGCTAACAGTTCCCAAAATGCCCCACTTCAGCCCTCAATAGGGCGCTGCATTGGTGGAAAAATAAATGAGGTCAGTATTCTTTTCTACTCATCTGACAAGAATGGCTACTTATTAAGTAAGCAAACTTTCCAATGTGGCTTCCAAAAATCTTACTCATTCCAAAATTAATGAGGAGGGGCCCCAGAGATGTGCACGCTCTTTTCTTTGCTGAGCACAATGTATAGGACTTCCAAGGGCCAGCCTCTTCCTAACAGAAAGTAGTACTGTTTGTAAATGGCAGAATTGGTTTGTAAACACAATTTGTTCCAAACTCATCATTTAAATAGAAATGGCCCAAAGCCAGCATTACTTCAAGCCTAGGAATTCTCACATCATTTGTCCTCACCAACAAATTCCACAGTACCAAATTTAGCTGGGTGAGACCAGCACGATGCTGAAAATACTTCCTCTGCTGTTATCTAGCATTGTTTAATAAAAGAGGAGCAGATGTTGAACTACAGAGACAGGTTACATTTTGAAATTACAAATGCCAGTATGACTAATGAGAGCCAGAATAAAAGATACACATTTTTAGAAGGACAAACATCATTTGAAATAGCACTCTGGAGTTTGCTTTAACAAGACTTGACCTGTGCAATATGTTTTATGGTGCCATAGCAAGTACAGTGTAAGAAACTTTTATGTCTTCCTTCTTTGTGCTGTTGTGATAGGTTTTGTTTCAACATATGTTATAAATCCTGCCATAATCTGATTATGTTTGCTTTACATATTTGATCATCTTTTAAAGAAATTACCCATAAAATTGCTGATTCCTACGAGCTTCAGTCATTTGTGTAGATCTTTTTCTTGTGTAGTATCCTGCCTGGAAACCTCTCATCATCAGTGTTTCTTGTAGTACAGATTCCTAGTGATGAATCCTTTAGCTTTCGTTGTTTGAAAAGTTTTTGTTTCACTTCTGTTTTAAAACATTTTGGCTGGATATAAAATTTCCTGTTGACAGTTTTTCTTTCATTATTGCTTCATTTTCTTCTGGATTATGTGATTTCTACAAGAAATCTGCTGTCGTTTTTGTTATTGTTCCTATGTATGTGAAGTGTCCCTTTTTTTCGGGCTGCTTCTAAGATTCCCCCCCCCCCTTTTTTTTTTTTTTTTGACAGGCAGAGTGGACAGTGAGAGAGAGAGACAGAGAGAAAGGTCTTCCTTTGCCGTTGGTTCACCCTCCAATGGCCGCCGCGGCTGGCGCGCTGCGGCCAGCACACCGCGCTGATCCGATGGCAGGAGCCAGGTGCTTCTCCTGGTCTCCCATGGGGTGCAGGGCCCAAGCACTTGGGCCATCCTCCACTACCTTCCCGGGCCATAGCAGAGAGCTGGCCTGGAAGAGGGGCAACCGGGACAGAATCCAGCGCCCCAACCGGGACTAGAACCCGGTGTGCCGGCGCCGCAAGGTGGAGGATTAGCCTATTGAGCCTCGGTGCCGGCCCTAAGATTTCCCTTTTACCCTTGGTTTTCAACCATTTGATCATAGGGGGCTGATGTGGTACAGCCAGTGAAGCCGCCATTTGTGATGCCAACATCCCTTTTAGGAGTGCTGGTTTGAGTCCAGGGTGCTCTGCTTCCAATCCAGCTCCCTGTTAATGCACCTAAGAAGGGAGCAGAAGATGGCTCAAGTCCTTGGGTCCCTGCCACTCATGTGGGAGACCAGGATGGAATTCTCAAATACTGGCTTCGGCCTGGCCTAACCCTGGCTGTTGCAGGTATTTGAGGAGTGAACCAGCTGATGGAGTATGTCTCTGTGTTTTGTTCTGCCTTTCATATAAATAAGTAAATATTTTTTTAAAAGCCCACAATTTGATTATGGTGTGCCTTGGCATGATTTTCTTACTATCTACTCTGCTTGGTGTTTGTTGGGCTCCTTGGATCTTTCGGTTTATGGTTTTCATCAAAGTTGGAATATTTTTATCCATTATTTTTTAAAGTACTTCCTCTCTCTTCCCTCATACCAATTTCTTGTCCTAATTGTTTCACACATATAATCCACTTACAGATGTAAAATTCACAAGTCATTCTTTTTTTTAAATGTTTTTTATGTCTATGCTTCATTTTGGATGGTTTCTCTGTTTTCAAGTTCATTTATCTTTTCTTTTGCAGTATTCATTTAGCTAGTAATCTTGTTCATTATTTTTCCTTTATATTATTGTATTTTTTATTTTTATATGTACTCTTTAGTTCTTCTTTATATTATCAATTTATCTTTTTATTGTGTTCATATTTTTATTTACTGTCTTGTAGATGAGAAACAAAATAGATGTTCTGACGTTCTTGTCTGAGAGCTAGCTCATCATTTTTGTAATTTCTGCTTTTGTTTCTGTTGACTGTTTTTCTTTCCAGTTACAAGAAATGGTTTCTTGCTTCTTTGCATGCCTGGTAATTTTTTACTGGGTACCTTACATTGGGATTCTACACTGTTGGTAACTCTATTTTGTTGCATTTTTTTAAACTTTTATTTAATGAATATAAATTTCCAATGTACAGCTTATGGATTACAATGGCTTTCCTCCACCCCAAACTTCCCTCCCACCTGCAACCCTCCCCTCTCCCGCTCCCTCTCCCCTTCCATTCACATCAAGATTCATTTTCAATTCTCTTTATATACAGAAGATCAGTTTAGTATATATTAAGTAAAGATTTCAACAGTTTGCACCCACATAGAAACACAAAGTGAAACATACTGTTGGAGTACTAGTTATAGCATTAAATCACAATGTACAGCACATTAAAGACAGAGATCCTACATGATATTTTTAAAAAATTGATTAATTTTCTATGCAATTTCCAATTTAAAACCAAGTTGCATTGTTTTCAATAGTGTAAGTTGTATTCTGGCATAGAATTAAGTTATTCGGGATAATTGGATTCTTTCAAGCCTCCTAAGCTTTGTTTTAGTTGGGCCAGAGCAGCCTGAAGTTCCAGGACCTCTCACTCTCCCTTCTGAGGTCTATAGGAGGGCTTTCTACTCTGGCTGTGGGGACACAGACTATTCCTAGCCCTGGGTGAGCCCCAGGACTTTTTCACTCTGCTGTTTGTGGGTGATTCTTTCCCTTCAGATAGTTTCCTCTTGCAGGTAGATACTCAACCAAAGCCTCAAAGGGACCCCTCTTGCAGATCTCGCACACACTCTCTCTCTCCCCAGCTCCCCCACTCAGTGGCTTTGCTGTCTGTTGGCCTTGATCTCTGGCTTCCCATCTCAGGGAGACGCCTGAGCTCTGGTTCTCCCTCCCTGCACAGCAGCCTGGAAACTATTTGAATCTCCTCCTTTCTGATCAGACCACAGTTCTGTGCTTCCTGTAATCAAAAATCTGCAAACTTTTGTGTGTCCAGATAGTCTAGTTGATTTTATCCAGTTTTCTAGTCACACAAGGCAGGAGAGTGTCTCCATTGCCTGTTACTCCATCATGGCCAGCAACAGAGAAGTGTTTTTGATCCCCTAAAATGAATATTTGTGGTCGGAAAAATGTGTTCTCTACAACTTTTCCTAATGGTTCTACCATTTCCTACCAAGTCTAAAGTTATTAATAATCATGTTGGAATCTTTATTTTGGTCACATTAGCAAAAAGCATCTGTTTCTATTTCCTTTCCTGACATCTGCTGGATTCCCAAGGGAAGAGAGAGTCAAACACTTGGTTTCCTAGGTTTAAGGCTCATTGATTCATTTTTTAAAAAAGATTTATTTATTTTGAAACTCAGAGTTATATATAGAGGGGGACACACACACACACACACACAGGTAGGGGGCAAGAGAGAGAGAAAGAGATCTTCTATCCACTGGTTCACTCCCTAGATGACCACAATAGCCAGGGCTGGGCTGGGCTGAAGCCAGGAGCCAGGAGTTTTCTCTGGGTCTCCCATGTAGATACAGGGACCCAAACACCTGGGCCATCTTGTGCTGCTTCCAGGTCATTAGCAGGGAGCTGGATCAGAAGGGGAGCAGCCAGAGCAGGAAGCAGCACCCTTATGTGGTGCCTGCATCTCAGGGGGCAGCTTAGCCTGCTACACCGCAATGCCAGCCCTTCATTGATTCACTTTATGTGATGGTGACTAATATTTTAATGCCTAGATCAGCATGCATTATGATTATCTGATACAGACTATAGTTGTTGGAACTGATATATAAAAAGTTTCTCTTGAGCAACCCTGATCTCTTTTTCTTCTCCCATGATACCCCTGGTCCCTGGCTTCAGGCCTTTAGTGACTCAGTTCCCTGGCTCTCCAGAATCCCTTCTACATACAGGATTGTCCTGTGTCAACATTATCTTTTCCTCCTTCTTGTAAAGTGGATAAACTCCAATGATCTCACAGGCTTAACCCATTCATACCAGGAAGTTTGAAGGTAGGAACTAAATCTTGGTTTTGGTGTTTCATCAGCTCCTAGAACACCATGGGACATAACCTAGGGTGGACAAGAGCAGAAAATTCAGAGCTACTGCTTGCTTATATGTCCTCTGCCTTCTATGGGATTCCACACAAAGCAAGGCTGTAGGAGAGGCTCCTTTTTCTCTTGGTCCCATTTTCCTAGTGAGAATGCTGCCTCTTATTTGGTCTCTGTAACAGAAGGGGCTGGGGGTAGCCCCTGGCAAGGTTGATTTTGGCTTCTTCCCAATAACCCAGCTCTTCTATGCTTTCCCACCTGGTGAAGTTGAATCTCCAATGGTCTAATAGTTTCACTCCCCTATAAGAATTTTCTGCTAAATATCAAGTTAATAATCTATCTTTGTCGAATCTTTATCCCAAGTCCCTATTCCTGAATTTTTTATGACTTTTATTCTTTTAAGTTTCACTGATTTCTCATTATACCCACGAGCAATTTGTGTCTTGGTTCCATCAGCTTGAAGTGACGAGAGATTCACTTCAGCTCTCGAGGACTTGCTTCCATAAAAGAGGAAATCAGTTTCTGTAAAAGTGAACTTGCGAAATGAAGTCACTTTGGCATGGGGAGTCTGGACCTCCCACAGCCACGATTGGAGACAGGGATAAGTACAAAGGCCCTCCAAGTACAGCAGAAGATATCTCATTTCTCCCACTTTGCCCTGTGGTGAACAGGATGAGTGACTGGCCACCAGGCCAGGCTAAAAAAAAAAAAATCAATAGGCATGAAATGGTTTGTTCACAGATGCTTCAGTACCTTTTAAATTTTCCCCACCTTGCTTTCCACTGCAATGAAATGTGGTCATTCCATCCACCTCTGTACACCCTAGGGTAGATACTATTCTTTTTCTTTCTCCTTGTGTCTCTAGCTCCAAAATCAGAAGCACAGCATGTTTTCTTTTTTTTTTTTTCCCTTCTCTCATGGTACCCATTACTAGATCACAAGAAATGTGTGATATTGTATACAAACTAAATTCATACACATCCCAAGTCCTGGTGAGAATTAACATGGACGTACGTATCAGACTGTCAACAGATGGCTTTTGTCTGCTAGACAATATGGCTTGGGTGTGGCTGACACACGCTTTGACTCAAACGTTGGACACAAGACTTAGGTTGGGCAATCAAAGTGGTTCAAGGATGAGCAGAGCCTTCCCCAGGATTTTTCTGGAATGATTTAAAAATGAGCGCTCTCTCTGCTTTGTTTGCCAGCTGTGAAGACACAAAGCCAGAGATCTTGGGGATCATCTCTGCCACTGAGTGAGGAGAACAAGCAGGAGATGCCACAGGCAATGTGCAGAGAAAAGAGAAGCGGCATATTTTCATGGTCTGGGCTCCTGGATTTCAGGACTTAGATTTGCTCTTGGGTTTCCCCATAATCTATAGCTTGTGTTTTTGCTTCAGTTGGTTCTAACTGGGTTTCCATCACTAGGAGTTTTAGGTGGACTTTTTACTTGAAGCATCAGGATGCTGGTAAGATCTAAGGCAAATGGTGAAGTACCTGTCAGGACGGCTGGAGCTGATACTGTGGCCGCCCTCTCACCACAGCCTTGCTGCTACCTGCATTGAGAGAACACAGCTAGGAGGGAGGAAGCTGAGCTGAGCCTCCACACGTGGGGACCAAGCCCGGGACACGGGTGTGCCCAGGCTGCACTGCCCTAACCTATGGGTTCCTTTTGCTTCTACATGCAGCCTCAGGTACCTGCACGAGGAAGGGAAAATGGGCAGAGCTACTTCACGCTGACTTGAACACAGACCAGAATCTCCCTCTCTGTGCCCTGCTGGTCTGAACCTTCATGGCGCCCACACTCTAATGATGAGGCAGAGTGGCAGCTACATATTTCCCAATGTCCCCGTTCCTCAAGTCCTTGGGAAGTTTTCCCTGTGTAATTCCAGGACGGCAGGCAGGTGTTATGGGGGAGCAGGTGGCCAGGAGAGGGGAGCGCCCCACGGCATCTCAGTCTGATGGATTCCTTAGGAAACTTATGGCCTCCTTCCTTTCCGCTCCTTGCCTTTGGCTTCCCTCTCCCAATTGTCCTTTGGCAGAGGAGCAGAATGCTGATGAGATACCCCTTGGACCCCTTCCAGAAGAGCCTCCAATTAAGACAATTAAGTGAGAGCCAGAGAACAATGTAGTGAGCGTGCCGTGGTGCCAACTCCTGGTCTCCCGGGTCAAGAAGCCAAGTCGCAGCTCCGCTACTGATGTGCCCCGAGGGGGCGCTCAAGCAAGCTGGCACAGGAAGAAATCAGCCTTCCTTTGGGACAACACTCCAGGCTGTCCCACAGAGTGCACGCTTAAATAAATGTGTCTTGAAGAGCGTCTGCCTGGTATTTGTCAGTTATCAACTCCATTCGCAGGTTGCCAAGATGAGTTGACAGGAACCGCATCACCGAGGGACAGATCATGTCAAAACCTGTTTTGAAAGTCAAACTTTTGAAAAAGCCAATATTGCAGGGAGAGCTGTAAAAGTAAACTTTCTGTGAGTGACTGCCACGTGGTCAGGGCTTTTGTAGACAACTGCTTCTCTTCTGCAAGGTGGGTCTGGTTCCCATTTTCTGAGATATGAAATAACTACAAAACTGCAACTTCGAATGTCTGGATGGAATCTTTCTTCGACATCAGAGTCTTGTTACTCCATCATGCTACCTCCCGAAAGCCAATGAGCCCCCCGCCCTCCATGCCACTCACACACACGTGACCAAGGAAGGCAAAAGTACCGTGACCCCTAGCAGTCAGGACTCTCGTTTCCCAGGGAACCTGTCCTCTGCCTCCATTTTCAATATCCTTAAAACTCTGAGGAATGAGCCTCCTCCTCCCCATACTCGACTACGGTGGCTCGCACGGTTTCACCCAATGAGAGGAGAGATCCCTGGGGAAGGGGAACACCTGGGCTTCTGTGCTAAGCTGCCTAATTGCCTTTTTCCTTTCACTATCTCAAGCTGCTTTAATCTTTCATTGTGTGTTGATTTTTCTTTGAATTCTAATAAAGTCTACATAACATAGAATTGACCCATCTCACAGTTTTTTAAGAGTGCAGTTCAATGGCATGAAGCATATTTATGTTGTTGTGCAGTCATCACCACCATCCGTGTCCAGAACTTTCCATTAGCCCGAACTCTACCCATTGAATGCAAATTCCCCACTTCAGCTTCCCCTTGCCTCCACAACCAGCATCCTACTTCCCTGTCTCCATAAATTTGACTACCCAGTAAAACTTATGTAACATCTGAATGTAGGTAAAAGCATGAAGTAGTTGGCATTTTATGTCTGGCTTATTTCATTTAGCATAATGTCTTCAAGGTTCTGTTAGCATCTATCAGACTTTTTTCCTTTTTAAGACTAAATAATATTCCATTATGTGGACATCCCACCTTGTGTTTAGCCGCTCATCCATCAGTGGACCCAATCCACTCTTAAACAGGTCTAGGGGATAGAAAAGGCTTTCTTATTTTGCTCCCAATTCTGTTTCCTTCTAGCTCGGAGCCACAGATCCCAGTTCTGCCTCCTCCAGAGCTACACAAAACCAGTTGAAGCCCTCTCCCCCTTGTCAGTCCTGTACTTATTTTAGGGCCATTTCCAAGCTGTCTCCAAGACTTTCTCTCTATAGACGTGAAATGAGACCCGAGGGGCTGCCCCACTGGAGAGTTATCTTGTGTCTGTTCATTCTTTGCCTCAAGCTTGACCAGGGATCTGGTCACACCCCACACCCATGCCCCATTGCCTGGAGACAAGGGTGCTCACCATTGCAGTCCCCTGGGGTGGGGAGACCATTCATCACACTCACCCCAGAGCCCAGAGGATCAGGAGAACCTCCCAGAAGCAGGCACTTCCCTCACCCTGAGCCCAGCTTCAGAGCGCAAGCTCCGTACCACCGGTGCTAACCAAGGTGGGGGTCACACAGCAGCCGTGTGAAACGTTTACAGAAGATTACTCAAAGACACGTTTCTCCCAGCAAAGTCTCCCCGAGAACACTAGTGGGGATGAAGCCAGAAAGACAGACTACATTGGGCCCTCCCCAGCTGGCCGGTGCCAGAGGCTTGCCCTGAGTGGTCAGGGGAGACTTCAGCTCCTGCTTCTCCCCCGGGGAGGATGGGGCAGATCAGGTTGCCGCTGGCTCCCGCCCCATCCTGAGGAATGGGCTGAGTGACACTGCAGGCCTTTCTCTCCCCGGATATCTTTGAGTCAAGGCGCCTTGTTGACCAAGTGGGTCAGATAAAGGACTGCAGAACCATTGTCCCAACCGCCCAGGGAGGATGTGGCCAACATTCCTAGGTGTGTTTGCAAATATGGCTGAGAGAGAAGGTGCCGGTGAGAACTGCTGGCAAAAGAAGCCCACATTCCAGGATCGGGACTTTCCTCCAGCCACTGGCTACTTCGGATGAAACGCCTTCCAACCCGGGGGTGCATGTGCACGCTGCCACATCCAACCACAGCAGGTGAATCCTGCACCCCGAACTCGAGCCGCGTGACTTCTGCAACAGGATGGAGTCTATTGCAAAAGAATCCTTCTGTTTTTCCAAGATTTAGTAAGCACTGACTAACAGATTTCTCTGTTATATGCTTTTAAGATTCCAGAAAATTTAACTCGTTTATTACTTATTATACACATTATTCCTCTGAATTATACATCCGACCTCCAAAGTCACAGACAATTGCGTGATAAATATTCCCAAAATTCTTACACCAAGGACTTACAGTCAAGTAACAAAATGGGCTGAAAGAAACAATTAAATTAGAAGACATGAACCAGGGAAGTATAAAATTTATCTCTGAGCTTCTACAATAAAAAAGGGAGGGAGGAACAAAAATGAGGCTGTGTATGTCCCATTATTTAATTAAAAAGGACACGCAGATCCACCAGGAAGTGTCACATTGATAAATTTCAAGTAGGCATTACCCACAAAAATAGAGTTTAAATGCAACTTCATAGGAAGTAGCTCTTACGTATGTAAGACCTACATGTATGTGTGAGCCCGTCTCTGTGTATGTATGGCATTTACATCCACCTGTCTATCACCTATAGTCTCTGTACAGGTATCTCAAGATTTAAAACAAAACAACACTGCCAGGAGCTTCCATGAGATCTGGTGTCTTTACAGGAAGGAATCTGTGGGGAGGGTGGATTACAGGTAATCCCCTGGTCCTGGACATCTGTGTGCTGTCTTGCTCAGGCGCCGAGCTGGCCCTGCTCAAACCTGGTTGTTTCATCATCTGGGGCTCTGCTGACAGTAGGACAAGGGGGATTCGGTCCATCCTGCTGCCCTACAGCCCGGAGCCGGGTGTCCGAGGAAACTCTGGCACCCAGAGCGTTTCTCTCTAAACCTTCTCTAGGGGCCAAGCCTGGCATATGACCGGGCGCCTGCTCAGCTCCCAGTTGGGCTCCAATCCTCAGCTGGCCCTGGAACCCAGCCCCAAACCACAGCTGCCTGGCTTAGGGCCTGGCAATCTTCCTCTTACTGCCAGAATACTCTCTCGCTCTCTCGCTCGCTCTCTCTCTCTCCCCTCAGATGGGTGGAGCGTGTCTCATCATGCCCTTCCATCAGCTGTTGCCAGGGGTCCTGCCTCCACTCCACCCTGACGGCCCAGATCAGCCCGACTCCCATGAAGCCTGCCTCTGTGTATGTTCCCAACTACCCCATGCCTCCGTCTCTCTGATTAAGGCCAGAGGAAGGTCAGACTCCAGTTCACCAAACCCTTGAGTGGTCCTGATGTAGATTGCCGGTCGTCCTCCATAGACGCCAGCTCGGGCCAAACCTGGAGCCTCTCCTCTGCCTCACTGACTCCCTGTCTTTTGAGGCTAACAGGTCCCAGAAAATACCAACCGCTAAGACAGCCAGCTACAGATGGGGTCTAAGCTGTGGTGTAGAAGGTTAAACCTCCCCATACAGCACTGGCATCCATATGAGTGCTGGTTCATGGCACGGCTGCTCCACTTCCTGTCCAGCTCTCTGCTATGACCTGGGAAAGCAGTAGAAGATGGCCCAGGTCATGGAAAGCCAAGATACCATGGAAAAGAAAAAAAAAAAAGAAGACCTAAATGAAAGATCTCTGTGAATGAGATCCCAGTGGAAAGAACGGGGCCATCAAAGAAGGAGGTACCTTTCTCTGAAGGGAGGAGAGAACTTCCACTTTGACTATGACCCTATCGGAATAAGATCAAAGTCAGCGAACTCTAAAGGCTTCCATAGCCCTGGCAACTCATGACTAGAGCCTAGGGAGATTACTGACGCCATGAACAGGAGTGTCAAATTGTTAAGTCAGCAACAGAAGTCACTGTGTACTTACACCCCATGTGGGATCTGTCCTTAATGTGTTGTCTAATGTGCAGTGATGCTATAACTAGTACTGAAACAGTATTTTTACACTTTGTGTTTCTGCGTGGGTACAAACTGATGAGATCTTTACTAATTATATACTGAATCGATCTTCTGTATATAAAGATAATTGGAAATGAAAAAAAAACTGGTGTTAAATTGGAAATGGCATAGAAAATTAATTAATTTTAAAAAAATATTATATAGGATCTCTGTCTTTAATGTGCTGTACACTCTTATTTAATGCTATAACTAGTACTCCAACAGTATTTTTTTTCACTTTGTGTTGTTATATGTGGGCAAACTGTTGAAATCGTTACCTAATATACACTAAACTGATCTTCTGTATATAAAGAGAATTGAAAATGAATCATGATGTGATTGGAAGGGGAGAGGGAGTGGGAAAGGGGAGGGTTGTGGGTGGGAGGGAAGTTTTGGGAGGGGGAAGCCATTGTAACCCATAAGCTGTACTTTGGAAATTTATATTCATTAAATAAAAGTTTAAAAAAAAAAAAAGAAGAAGAAGATGGCCCAGGCACTTGGGCCTTTGCACCCACGTGGGAGACCTGGATGAAGCTCCTGGCTCCTGGTTTTGGCCTGGCTCAGCCCTGCCTGTTGTGGTCATTTGGGGAGTGAACCTGTGGATGGAAGATTCTCTCTCTCTCTCTCTGGCTCTCTCTCTCTGTCTCTCTCTCCTTCTGTCTGTGTATTTGTGCCTTTCAAATAAATAAATAAATCCTAAGGTGGGGAGGGGAGACAGCCACGGCTGATGACTGCCCTGTGTGGTGTCACCTACTCAAAAGAAAGTGACATCTATAATAGGCCATGGGGATGGGAAGTGATGTTGCACTGCCCGGTCCATAGTGCCAGTCAGTATATGTTCACAACTCCTACCCATCAGAGACACGGCTGACAAAGGGAGAGGGACACAGCCCCAGGGCCAGCAGGTGCACAAGGGGCAGCCCAGGGCTCCTTTGGGGAAAGCAGAGCTATAACCCGCATACCTCCTGCTGAGGCCTTGCCTCCCAAAGAGACTTTGAGACGCCATTGCCATGTGGAGGGACAGTTTCCTCTGGGTTCCTAAACGTCAGCCTGACTCTGCCTTCCAGGGGGATGTCCCTGGGGACAGTGAAGGGACAGAACTCTGGGGTGGGCAGTGGGGGCTGAGGCAAACCGTGAGAATAAAACTTGGCTGGGTCCGGGCAGTTCTCCTCTTCAAAGCACCTGAGCTGCACTCGCTGGCGCCTCTCTTTTGTAACTTAAATTCCAAATGCGTGGGTATCTGTTTTCATGTCGTGATTTAAAAATAGATAAAAGTCATAAATAGTGAGCCGCCCAGCTGAAGCGACCTTCAAACAGAGTAGTAAGAAAGTGCAATTGCCCAGAGAATGCCTCTGGTTTTAGACATGCCAGAAAGCTGAACAACATAGAAAGAAAATCCATGATTCAGGCTCAATAAGACAAGGAGTGATTGTGGACAACTCAGTCATTTGCTTAAAGGAGAAATGACGAAGGCACTGAAATGGTAACCTGCGGTTTGACTGGGGTGCTTTAAGACTGGAAAAAACTGAACCCAGCCTTTCCCGGGCCCGCTTCTCCGCAGCTACACAACCCAGGCACAGACGGAGGAGTGGCTGCCATTTCTGCCATGAAGAACCCACCTGGCAGGTGGCAGGGTGTAGGGCTAAGGGCTAAGGAGGGCTGGAGCTGCAGCCTGCACCCTGGCTTGGAGGCCTGCCACCAGGAAGCCACAGGGGGCACGCACGCAGTGGTCACAGGAGGGGCTTCCCAGCAGGATGGCAGTAGCAGGGGCGAGATCCTTATCAAACAACAGAAATGATTCCAAAGCGAACGTTGCTAACAGTTCGAGTGAGTCCACTCGGCTGCTGTAACACATACCATGACTGGGTGGCTTGTAGATGTGAGGAATTTCTTGCTTGTAGCTCTGGGGGCTGGGAAGGCTGTAATCAAGGTGCTGGCAGAGCCGGTACCTGGTGGAGGTCTGCTTCGGGCTCACAGGCCAACAGAGGGAGAAGGACTAGCTAGCCCTCTGGGCACTCTCACAAGGGCAGCCATCCCATTCTGCAGGGCTCCACTTCATGACCTGATTGGCTCCCAAAGGGCCAGCTTCCTGCTACCATGCCCTGGCGGTGAGGGCTTTACACGTTGAGATGTGAGGGTCGGATCTGAACGTTCCAACACTGTACTGATGCTGTCCAGACGGGGAAAAGCTCACTGCTCCAACGACAGCCTTGGAAAATCTATAGTCATGTTTAAATCTTTTTTTTTTTTTTTACAGGCAGAGTGGAGTGAGAGAGAGAGAGAGAAAGGTCTTCCTTTTTGCCGTTGGTTCACCCTCCAATGGCCATTGCGGCTGGCGCATTGCACTGATCCGAAGCCAGGAGCCAGGTGCCTCTCCTGGTCTCCCATGCGGGTGCAGGGCCCAAGCACTTGGGCCATCCTCCACTGCCTTCCCGGGCCATAGCAGAGAGCTGGCCTGGAAGAGGAGCAACCAGGATAGAATCCGGCGCCCCAACCAGGACTAGAACCCGGTGTGCTGGCGCTGCAAGGCAGAGGATTAGCCTGTTAAGCCACGGCGCCGGCCATGTTTAAATCATTTTTGCATGCACTCAGAAAACAGTTCCGCAGGTGGAGTGTTACCTGTGCGTGGGAACTGCGAAAACAAGCAGAAACTCCAAGGGCACTGCTTTCCAAGTGAGGGCCACAGGATCCCTTCCTGCAGAATTCCAGGCCTTCCCCCCAGGCCCATGAGGCAGGACCTCTGAGAGCAAGGCCCAGGAACCTGCATTTTGAAGCTTGTAAGTATGCTAATTTTGAAAACCATTAACCCAAAGGCTAAAGACCAAATTGCCAACATTTATCTCACCCTTAATCTTGCAGCCAGGCACTAAGAAACACATTGAATTTGGAATCAAAATGCCCGAGTTAAAATTATGCTACTTAGCCTCGAGCAATTTGCTTAATTTCCTATGGCTCCAATTTTTTTCTCATTTGCAACATGGAAATTCTGCCCAGAGTTGTAAACATTAATTGGCAAAGAATGCGAGAGCATTTTCATTGTCAGCTCTAAGGGTTATATAAATGTTTATTATCATTATTAACTATTGTGGCATCAGAGGTTCTTGCCCACAGGGTCAGCACTCAGGCCAAAGCTATCGCCAGCTCTTACCTGGGCTTCGCGAACAATCTCCCTAAAGTCAGGCTTCTCCCCTCTCCTTTCTGTTTCACACTCTGCTGAGGGTACCTCTCTCTTGCTTGTACCCTTGAAAAGCTTCCTGCTGTCTTTGAATACAGTCTAAAATCCTTATTAAGACAGGCTCTCGGCCGGCGCCGTGGCTTAACAGGCTAATCCTCCGCCTTGCGGCGCCGGCACACCGGGTTCTAGTCCCAGTTGGGGCGCCGGATTCTGTCCCGGTTGCCCCTCTTCCAGGCCAGCTCTCTGCTATGGCCTGGGAAGGCAGTGGAGGATGGCCCAAGTGCTTGGGCCCTGCACCCGCATGGGAGACCAGGAGAAGCACCTGGCTCCTGATCAGCGAGATGTGCCGGCCACAGCGGCCATTGGAGGGTGAACCAACGGCAAAAAGGAAGACCTTTCTCTCTGTCTCTCTCTCTCTCACTATCCACTCTGCCTGTCACAAAAAAAAAAAAAAAAAAAAAAAAAAAAGACAGGCTCTCACCACCAAGAGCTGATCAATTGTAAGAAGACTGATAGAACAGAACTGAGGAAAATCCAGAGAAGCAGTGACTGCTCGGCGAGATTGGTTCTAGCATTTGGGATCCCCAGACAGGCGAGATGCTGCACAGATGGGGCTCCTGGCTCTGTTGGAAGCCACACATTGAGGGAAGGCAGGATTGGAGACAAAGCCATGGCCTCACAGGCAACCTATGGAAGGAGATAGCACAATCCTACAAAGATCGGCTTTGGGCTGCGTGGTCAAAAGAAATCGTTCTTATTCCTAGTGTTATAATAACACAGTTAAATATAATTTAAGCGGCTAAAAGTACATTTAACTTTTAAAATAGACAAAGACACTTGTTGATAGACACTTGTATTGATGGCAGCATTTAAAATTGCTTAAATAAGTGACTTATTTTCGAATAGTTTTATATCGATAGCTGCAAAGATAGTCCTGGAGGTTCCCAGCTGCCCCTCGCCTGACCTCCCCTGTTGTCATCGCCTTACATTACAGTGGCTCATTTACCAACAGAAGCCAATGTCAGCGCAACTCCGCTAACCAACCCCCAGCCACTACTCAGATGTCCCCAGTTTTCCCACCAATGTCCTGCTCAGGACCAAATGCAGGAGCCAGCCACGTCCCTGGTCTCCTCAGGGCTGTGACAGCCCCTCTGATTTTTCTGGGTTTGTGGTGACCTAGGGCTCTGAGGAGTGGAGGTCTGGTGCTTTTGCGTTTGAAAGCCCCTCGGTTGGACTTGGTGTTTCTCAGACTTCCTTCCCAGGAGGAAGAGCACAGAGCACGACAGGAAGTGCCCTTGGCATCACCCTCTATCCCAGAGACCTCCTGTCAACATGACTTAGGAATACTGTTGGTGCTGGCCTGGATCACCTGGCCTAGGCTGTCCTGACCAGATCTCTCCACCTTAGAGTTCCTTCCCCACCCCACCTTTTCCACACTGTACTCTTTTTTAAAGATTTATTTATTTATTTGAAAGAGTTATGGAGAGGCAGAGGCAGACAGAGAGGTCTTCCATCCGATGGTTCACTCCCCAGATGGCCGCAACAGCCAGAGCTGCGCCAATCCGAAGCCAGGAGCCAGGAGCTTCTTCCAGGTCTCCCACGTGGGTACAGGGGCCCAAGCACTTCTGCCATCTTCTGTTGCTTTCCCAGACCATAGCAGAGAGCTGGATCAGAAGTGGAGCAGCCGGGACTCGAACCTGCACAACCAGCACTAAAAGAGCAGCTTCACCAGCTGTGTCATACAGTGGCCCCTGGTTTGGTTTTGTGTGGTGGGAAACTTATTCATTCGTATAACAAAAGCAGAGAGAGAGAGAGAGAGAGAAAACACAGATAGAGATCTTCTACCCACTGGTTCACTCCCCATAGGGCCTCAGGAACCAGGTCTGGGCTGGCTCACATCCAGGAGCCTGACCATCAGGTGTCCCATGTGGATGGCAGGGACTCAAGCACCTGGGCCATCTTTCTCTGTTTTCCCAGGAGCACTAGCAGTGCAGCGGGGGCTCAAAGCGACGCTCCCATGTGGGACGCCTGGTGTCCCCGGCTGCGCCACAGCGTCTGCCCCGCGTTCCCCACTTGCTGCTCCAGGCTCTTCTTGAATTTTCCCTGCCTCAGTTCTCCATTTGGCCACTTTCCCAAGAAGCCTTGTTTCCTTTAATTGGGGAACGGTGTTATAAACAAAGATGTGGGTGATTATAAAAACTCTCATTAGTGTTCATTCCTAATTGTAAAATTAACACATGCTGTTGGTTATTTTCATATACACATTTCAAACAACATAGAAGTATATCAAGTTAGACATGAAAAAGTCCCACCTCCTTTTCCCCTTCATCTATTTTGCAGAATCATAGTTTGAGGTGTATTTACGTGTTTTTAAAAATTTATATATGAATGCATTTCTATGGCTCACCACTTGGAAACTACTAAAAATTATAAAATAATGTTCCAGAATGTTTATTTATTTTTAGAGTTCAGAATTTTTTTTGTATTTCTTCTAATAGGGAAAATGAGAAAGATGATATTACTTTACCAACAATGGTATTTTAATTAAAAGTAGTTTATCCATTAAAAATAACCGTGGGGCTGGTGCTGTGGCGCTGTAGGCTAAGCCTCCACCCTCTGCACTGGCATCCTATATGGGCCCCTGTTTGTGTCATAGCTGCTCCTCTTCCGATCGCACTCTCGGCTATGGCCTGGGAAAGCAGTAGAAGATGGCCCAAGTCCTTGGACCTCTGCACCCATGTGGGAGACCCAGAGGAAGCTCCTGGCTCCTGGATTTGGTCTGGCCCAATTCTGGCCTTTGCAGCCATTTGGAAAGTGAACCAGAGGATGGAAGATCTCTCTCTCTCTCTCTCTCTCTCTCTCTCTCTCTCTCTCTCTCTCTCTCTCCCCATCCCCGCCCTCCATAACTCTGCCTTTTGAATAAATAAATAAATAAATCTTTAAAAAAGAAGAAGAAAAGAAAACAACCTAAACTTCAAAGCCTCATAAGGAAACTGCGGTGTCATCATCCGATGACGCAGTATGTACCCGTTCGTTCAGGCTTGTCGACCCTGGCAATGTGTAAAATCATACATTGTAATTGAAAAGGAACAGACAGCAAAATAATGTATAGAAAAGAATACCTTTTTAAAAAAACAACAATGTGGGTAAGTTTGTGTATAAATATTTTTACATCCATAGTCTACCTCCATTCGAGAAAAACCACCTCTCTCACCCATGAAGTGACAGGGAAGAAGACGGCCTTTGTCTAAGATCTTCATCAGAGTCTTTAAAGTGAAACTCCCAGGAATGTGTTGCATCCTTGGATGGGTACACAGAAGTGTAGAAATAGCTCTGAGACTGGGGCGCAGTGGGGACACGCAGGGGTGTTCTGAGTGGATGGAGAAAGTGCGGCTGAAACAGAGTCTGTCTGCTTCCCTAAGCTCTCAGGGTATCCACGATGCAAAAGCCTTGAGTTAATTTCATCTGTGTGTGTGTTTGTGTGTATGTGAATCAGGAATAGTGACTGAGTCACATATTCAGGTCCACGTCAGTCTGTCCGTGATTAAAGAGCTACAAATGCAAGGAACAAGACCTCAGTGGAGGCGAAGTTGGAGCTAAGGGTGACCACGAGGACAAAAACCTCCTGAGGACAAAGGCCAGGTCACTTTTGTATTTACTTCCTTGGCACCTAGCTAAGTGGCACATTCATTTAAACGTAATGTAATAGAGACCAGGGTATTCGAAAGCCAAGAAGGTTTACTTTTCTTAACACTTCTCCATATAGTCAAGTGTCATATTAGTAAGCACTAGAAGTTCAATTGTATACCCTTTCTGATTTCATCCCCTATGTGTGGGGTCATTAGTTTTGTGACAAGCACCAGCTTACTTGCAGTCACACCTTAGCCTCAATGTCAGTCATTTTCTATCCCAATGTCTTCGCTCCTCACAATGTCTTCATTATCAACATCAGCATCTGCCCGCTCACCACAGTAAGATGCACAACTGGTTCACTGGGTACCAGGCATTGTTCTAAATGCTCTATGTAGGAGCAGGTGTTCTGGCACTGTGCCTTAAGGTGCCACGTTCCATATGGGAGTGCTTGGGATGGAGTGCCACTTCCACTTCTGATCCAGCTTCCTGCTAATGTGCACTCCGGGAGGCAGCAGGTGGTGGCTCAAGTAGTTATGAGACCAGGGTGGGATTCCTGGATCTGGGGAGTCAACCGCACGTGGAAGATTTCTCTCTCTCTCTTTCTCTCTCCAGCTCTGCCTTTCAAACAAATTAAAATAAACCTTAAAAATAAAGGAATGTTTATGTATATTAATTTCCTTAATCATCACAGCTCATGGGATAATTACAGATGAGGAAGCCAAGCTCTAATAACTAAGTCCCCTTTTATTCTCACCCTATGTACAATCCCCAGGTGCCTTATTTACCCATTTGGCCTCCAAGGTCACTCAGACACTGTTGACACAGGCTTTAATGTAAGCTCCTTTGATTCAAAACCTTTCCATCCTCCCATATGCCCCCGGACCCTCGGCCAGGACTGTAATGAAGACTTGTTGACAGGCAGGACGAATCTATCCCGGAGATTTCTGCTCACCTCTGCTGCTAGCATTTCTCCTTGCTTGCTGCACTGCCGCCTCACACCCATAACGTCCAGAACACAAGTGATCACCCCCAGCTCGTGTCCACCCCCGAATAGTCTCTGGTGCTTCCTCTCTCTCCATCAGCAGCCTCATCGTCTCTCAGACATCTCCATCTCTGTCCCCTGCCTCACCACAGCCAGGCTGGTCCCCAGGTTCCACAGCCCAACCCCCTTCAACAGCTCCTGAGTCCACCTGCTCCTCTCCACTCCTACCCTATGTCTCAGAGCAGATATAAGGCCAAGGCTCAGCAAGGTGCAGAGCAAGGGTTCCTGGGATTGCCATCAGAAGTGTGGAGTTGGGTTGTGGGGGCTGAGATTGACAAGGAAAAAAAATCATCCTAATCCAAATCTTGTTTCAGTTATAAATTGACAGAGGCAAGTTCGACTTGAAAGTTGCAAGCAATGTCTGCTGAGCTGTATCTGAAGTGCTTGTTGGCCTCAGTCCGGGAGAGAGGGGTGAATCGGCTATGGCTCAGGCCCCTGGGGAACACATTTTCATAGAGGAGGCAGACAGGTGGGTAAAACTGCATGGCAACCTGCTTTGACAGTGGTGCCCAGTGAGACCCCAAGGATGCTTTGGGAAGACAAAGCAGGGACACGCCTGGAAAGAAGGTTAACAGGAGAGCAGGACCATGCTGGTGGTGAAAACACCAAATTTAGGGAAATGCTCTAGTTCTGTTACTGTTGTTTTGTCTTCCTGTCATTATGTCAAGTCCAGGGTTACTTTTAACTGCCAATAATGCAGCTGGAAAAGACCTTTTAGCCAAGAGACATCGAACCTCTGAGCTCCGCACAGCTATTGGTTTTTGTCTTTCCGAAACAAAAATATGCTGATCTTCAAGAACTGGGCATGAATGACGAGCTGTGTGCCTTGCCAGAGCTGAGTCACGGCCACACAGCGAGGCAGGCTGTCACGTGGGGCCCTGCCGCCTCCCCACAGCATCTCGTCCCCTGCACCAGGGAAACGCAAGACATGGAGCCTCCTGGTACCCCAACTGCCTCGCTGAGTTTCTGGCTCCGCTACTAAATAAATAAATAATAAAAATACTGTCCTCCCATTATGAGAAAATGGTCTCCATCTGCACTTTCCCCATGGCCTTAGATTTAACCTGTTGAAATGCTTTACCACATGCTGCCCTTGGGCCCAGACTTGGATATTTGTCCTCCCAAACACATATGGGCATTTAGTCCCCAAAAGACTCATGTTAATGACACTGAGAGTGGGGACAGTTAATCCAATCCTGGTGTTAAGAAGTGGAGTCTAATGCCACGGGATTAGATTATTCGGGTGGAAGTCCCAGATTGAATTCTGGTAATTTCATAAACAGAGAGACCACACAGACATGGATGGAGGTGCACCTGTGCTCTCACCCGGATGTGATACAGCCAAGGTGGTTCCTTTCCAGGGCCTGCACAGTACTGTGAGGACCTTGTACTTCCAAATAAACTGCTTTTCCTTTTAAAGCAGCCTCTCTTTGGTATTTTTGTATAGTCACAAAAGATGGTTAATACCAAGGTCTTTCAGAAAACAAGACTTTCCCTTAAGGAAAATCTGCCCTTTATAGGAGGGGTGAAAGTCTTTAGTCAACTCTCAAAAGAAATGAATTTTTGCCTTGTAAGACACCTACCTGCCTGCCTACTACATAGATAACACTGTAGCGATTGCATTGCAATAAAAGGAAGCCTTGAGACACCATGACGTAAAGGCCAGGTACACTTAAAGATGTTGGCCCTGTTAGGATCCTGAATGCCACCTCCTGAAGTTAATTAAAGATGAGTTACCAAAAAAGAAAACAAAAGAAAAGAACACGAGGACTCTTTTACAGAAATAACTAATCTATCACGGATAGAGTGGCCCTCAAGCACTTACCATATGTTCAAAACCAGTCTGAGTTTACTCAGCTATGGTACAGGCTGTCTCCAGCTTACACAGCAGGTGTGTGCCCAAGTTCATCGGTAGGTTTCTTTTCTTCAACACAGGAAAAAAAAATTCTTGTAATCACAAGTTTTCATTTCCTATATTACGCATTAAATAGACCTTTGTGGGACAGCCCAGGGCGTAGCCAGCATTTATTGTTTATGTGGAAAGTGTTAGCCATGTCGCCATTTATAGCTCAGTCACTGGGAACTCACCCCTGTCCCCTTCCCCCATGACAGGAAGGATGGAGGGGCTGAGTGGGAGATGCAGGGTCCCCACCGTGGCCTCCGGCTGCTCTTCTATCACCTCTGCCTGAGGCCTCAGCCCCTGATCAGTTCTGAAGGAAGGCATCAGGCCCTCTCTGAGCCCTGCCCTGGTAAGACTCCTGGTTTGAGAATCAACCCCTAGTGATTGAGGTTGTCTTGGGGGGATTCCGAACTACGCTCCTGGCTCCATTTCCTCTCCATCAGCCCTCAGTGGTGCAAGAGCTCCACAGACTGGTCATGTTCAGAACAGGAGATGGTCCCAGGCTGTGTTAGGAGAGAAGTCTTGGCTGGTTCTGTGGGCTGGGCTGGGCGACTTCCGGATAAGGCAGCCTAGGTCTGGGAGTTCAGCAATTCCACGCAGGGAACCCAGCATCCTTTGGGTAGGAGGAGCTCACATAATCAGGTGAGAATAAGAGAGGTGGGTCACGGGACCCATATGCCCCAGCCTTACCAACAGCCATCAAAGCCTTCCCAGTGAGCATTTAACATCATTTCTACAGCAAGTCCGGGGGTGGGGGTGCAATTCCAGGGATGGAGCCTCCAGTCATGCCTGCCTTCAGTGGGCATTCTCCACTTTCCCTGCTCTGAAGTGCCAAAATGCAGGTGAGCTGAACGGCAGGCAGGCCTAGCCTTGTTGGAATCACATGTTCTCCAATTGCCTTGCCATGGGCGGGACTGCGCCCAGTAATTGCCAAGACTGCCTTCGGCTGATTTCCAAGGCAGAGTCTGACCAGAAAGCTCTAGTGAGAGATCCGATTCCAGAGTTGCAGGGGACAGAGTGGGAAGGCACTGGATATGTAGGAATTGAGAACTTTATTTAGTTTCGCAAAAAAAATTCAGATCCAGATACAGATTCAGGACACCTGTATCTATGTGTAGGGATCTACAAATGAAATTGTTCTCATCACTCCCAAAGAATGGGAGAGGGGCCAGGGCAGATCTTTGGTGCCCATGTGTTTGGGATGTTGTGTGTCCTGCTAGGGATGCCCACACCCCACATAGGAGTGCCAGGGTTCGAGTTCCACCTCTGCTTCCAATTCCAGCTTCCTGCTAATGTGCACCTTGAGAGGCAGCAGGTGACGGCTCAAGTACTTGGATCCCTGCCACCCTCACTGGGAGATCCAAATGGATTCAGAGCTCCAGGCTTGGCTTGGTCCAGTCCCAGCTGTTGTGGGTATTTAGGGAGTGAATCTGAGAATAGAGGATCTTTCTCTGTCTGTCTCTGACTCTCTGCATTTTTCAAATTAAAGAAAAAATGTATTTTTTTAATGAAAACTTAAAGTGGATGGTAGAAGGGAAGCAAGAGTTGCCTAAGTAGAAGCCAGAGAAAACTGAGAAAGAAGGGTTGGAGCTATTCAGGCAGGGTGGGGGAGCTGGTGATCAGAGTTCAAATTCAGTGTCATATGCAGGAGTAAATCAGAGCATGAGCAAGGCTGCTCCAGCCCCGGCAGACACCAGCCCCAGGGAATCCATGCAGAGTAGAATAAAGGCCACACACAGAAGCATCCCTGGCATCCGGGACTCTGTTAGCAATCCCAACACAAGTAGGCATCAGAGTTCTTTCTTCATAGAAGGAGACACGTGCACCAGCCAGGGCTCTTTCCACTGCAAGTGACAGAAACTCAGCTCCAAAGTCACAAACAAACGAGAAAAAACAAAATCCATACGCTGGATAACTGAAAATCACATAAAATAAAATCTCAGGCATGAGCTGATCCCAGAACTCCAGTGAGGCCATCCAGAATGTGTTCTTCCTCTTTTCCTACTTTCTGGGAGTTTCAGCAGTCAGTTTAGGGTCAGTTGCAAGAGTTCAACCCACATGGTGATAAGAGGGCAGCCGGCTCCTGCAGGCTGGCTTCCCAACTTCCTTTTTACCTCTTTCTTGTGCGAAGAAAGCTCCTGCCTTATTCCTCAATTCTAAAATTAAGTTTGGAAGTTCCTGCTTTGATCTTAGAATCGTTCCTGAACAAGTCGCTGTGCCCAGAAGAATTCGGGGCCCTGGTGGTCCTATTTCCAATCTTTCCAAATCAGAAAGAAATGCTTCTTCATGGAAAATGGGTGCCCTATCATCAGAAGGAGGAGACATCCACTGCAGGGAGCGGTTAACTAGGACTCTGCCAGGTGGGCTCCCCTTGACCTTGCTTTGAGCATGACTGAGCTAGCAGGTGGCCGACAAGCCTTTATGTTTCCACCTCGTAAGAACACACAGGGACCAATAAAGTCCAGGTGTGGTAAAATGGAAGAGAAAGTCTTGTAAAGTCTTATATTTGCTTAATATGAGAGCTTTTCCAAGTTTTTTTTTTTTCAAAAATTTCATTATTAAATACTATTTAATTAAATAAGCTACTTAATATGGAAAAAATGCTATTGTGAGGAGATAGATAAACTAATAGACAGTTAGCCCAGGTACCTGTGGGAATGAGAAAAGGGGGAAGTCTCTTAAGAGTGTACAGATGCAGGCTTCTCCCCAAAAGTTACTTTTAGCAAAACAAAAGCTCAATCCCACCCTTCGAAGTTTCTATTTTTATCAAGAGAATAGAAAGAAATTACCGGGGCAGCAGCAGGTTAAAGCCCTGGTCTGCGGCGCAGCATCCCATATGAGTGCCGGTTCTAGTCCTGGCTGCTCCTCTTCCCATCCAGCTCTCTGCTATGGCCTGGGAAAGCAGCTGAGGATGGCCCAAGTCATTGGTCCCCTGCACCCATGTGGGAGACCCGCAAGAAGCTCCTGCTTGGCTTCGGATTGGCGCAGCTCCAGCCGTTGTGGCTGGAGTGAACCAGCGGATGGAACATCTCTCTCTCTCCCTCTCTCTTTCTGTAACTCTTTCAAATAAATAAAATAAATCTTAAAAAAAAAAAAAAAAGTTACCTAGCCCACCCTTCTGATGGCTTTTTGTTTTATCAAGGGCGGTCTAGACAGTATGCTGTTCTGATTGATTGCTTCTGTTCTCTGTTCTGCTTTTTTTCCTCCTAAAATTGTGGTTCAAAGACTCCACCTCTGGGGTGGGTGCTGTGATGCAGCGGGTTAAAGCCACAGCCTGCAGTGCCAGCTTCCCATTTGGATGCTGGTTCAAGTCCCCCCTGCTCCACTTCAGATCCAGCTCGTTGGTAATGGCCTGGGAAAGCAGAGGAGGATGGCCCAAGTCCTTGGGCCCCTCCACACATGTGAGACCTGGAAGAAGCTCCTGGCTTTGGATCAGCTCAGCTCTGGCCCCACCCGTTGCAGCCATCTGGGGAGTGAACCAGCAGATGAAAGACCTCTCTCTTTAAGTCTCTACCTCTCTCTGTAACTCAGACGTCCAAATAAATCTTTAAAAAAAAAAAAAAGACTCTACTGTGACAGTTTCTCAGGTCTACCTTTGAGCGCCCCTCCTGGCTGCTACAGCAAGAGGTTTCTGGCTCAAATAAATCTTACTTTGCTCACTGCCTTGTCCACATGGAAATTCTTCTTCTATGTGAGACAAGCTCTGAGGTAGTCTTCTCTGTAACACTATCTACTCCCATCACAGGGCTGACAAAATCAAGGTTCCCATAAGCAGATGCCTCGTTTTATAAGGGGTAATCTGGTTGTTGACAGGTTTGGGCATAAAACCTAGTCTCTAAACTCATTGTTTACCTGACTCTAGCAAAATTGCATTTGGGGAAAGTATGTCTCAGAGTGTTGCATAAGGTTTTGAGTCCACAGGAGGGGATAGGTAGTCATTTCACATGGCAATGCCCTTGAAAGAATATTCAAGGTAACCTTGTTCTGTCAAGACAACCTCCTGGATATATTACACACACATACACACACACGCATACACACGTAGGATGTTAAGCCTGTGGTTAAAATCTGATCAAAATAATGAGGGCATTTTATGAGCTTTTAACTATCAATGCTTTTTACATTTATGTGTGAAAAGTTACTTAGAAGAATTCTAATTTGGTAAAAGAAACACAGAACTATTGAGAGAAGAAAATCAAGCACTCTAAAAATGTACCTTTGAGAGAAGTAGGAATTTAAAGCATTATCTAGTAAATAATTGATGTTAATGACCAAAACAGTAGTTGATGCTTTTACACTGGTAAGATGTTAAGCAAAAATATAACTTTGAGCATATTTTTTAAAAATTTAATTAATTTATTTTATTTGAAAAGCACAGAGACAGGGAGAGAGAGAGACAGAAGCAGACACAGAAAGATCATCCATCTGCTGGTTTATTCGTCAATCACCCTCAACAGCTGAGGCTGAGCCTGGCCTAACCCAAGAACTGGAACTCAATCTGGGTGTCCCACGTAGATTGCAGGGACTCAAGTACCCGAACCATCACCCGTTGCCTTCCAGCGTGAGTACTAGCAGGAAGGTGGAATCAGAAGTGGAGCCAAGAATCAAACCCAGTCACCCTGAAATGAGAAGTGGGCATCCCAAGCAGTGCCTTACCCGGGGGTATCAGACACCCACGGAGCACCTCTAAAACACACTGGTTTCCGTGGACTACTAAGGTGCTTAGATCCCTATACCCACACTCTTACAGGTAAGTGGCACAAATGCTTTCCACAACTGGAGAAGAGTTTCAAAAATTCATAGCTGATATAAGAGGCTTCAAAAATTTCATGAAGAATGTATATTATGAAAAAAATGTGCATAAACTTCAAGATTTTCTTGCACATAAACTTAGCTTTTAATTTCATTTTTCTACAACTTTTTGAAGTCCTCTTGTACATGGAGAAGAGAGTTTCTTGAGGGAACCTGGCCTGTGCCCAGTTAGCACCTGCAACAAGGATGGCACCAACAGCGTAGTATCTCCTAACTCCCTACCAGGAAGGAGCAGTGAGCACACCTATTATGCAGGGAGGTGCTGTGCGTCACTGTCAACTCCAATAATGCGGGTATAGGAACTAAGCTCCCCTGTTTTTATTATAGTCGTGGGTACAGAGTGTCACATTTGCAGTTCTCCAACGATATTGACATTTTTACAACCTAATATAACCCTGCAGGAACTCAAATTTAATGGATAGGTTCACATTTAAATACTGTTAAAGGAGGCAGGTGTTTAGCACAAGCCATTAAGACAGCACTTGGGATGCCCGCATCCCATATCAAAGTTCCCGGCTCTGGGTCCTGGCTCGGCTTCCAAGGTACACCCTCGGAGACAGTGATGGTGGCACAAATGGCAGGGTCAGGGACACCATTGCGGGAGACCCATATTGATTTCTGGGCTCCTGGCTCCCATCTGGTTTAGCCCTGGTGTTTTGGGGAGTGAACCTGTAGATAGAAAATCTCTGTCTGGCTGCCTGTCACTGTCTCTCTGCCTTTCAGACAAAATAAAAAACGCCATGCACGGCAATTGGTGCCTCATATGAGCATTTTAAGTGACTGTGCCTGTATAGGAATATAAATGCCACCCCCTCACTTTCTACAGCAACAAAATTTTCAGCACTGTGGAGACTATCTTTTTGGTAAAGAATATGTCCACATGATAATTACCATCTATGGGCTTTGCTTTTCCCTAAGTTAAGACCTTACATATAATAAGGGGTAGACTCTGTCACTTAGCTTCTCAGAAGAATACAAAAACTCCCCTCCAACCCCCCCTTCAAAAAGCAAAACTATTGTTTGCTTTCTGGTCCCTGAAATTTCAGCCTTGGCTTAAACCATGATAAGTAGTTTTCAACATAAGTGCCAACTTTCACTGGTAATGACAGATGGGTCCTAAGAGCAAATCTAGGTTTGGCAGGATAACGTGCTATTGAGAGGGCATTGAACTCTGCTACTGTGCAGGCACCCCGGGAAGGGAAGTTGTCTGAGGGCTGACAGTCATTAGCACCTTAGAGGGACTGAGATGCCCAGAGGAGAGGGAAATTGGAAGGGGAGGGACTGGCGGAAGGTGCAGATGCTGGGGGGAAGAGTTATGGGGGGCCAGTAAGGGGAGTTAAAAACCTTCACAGTGTGGCTGATCATCACAAAATAAGCACGTGATCAGAATGGGATTGTTAGAGTATTTCAGGGCTGGTTTGAGCTGGTTGTAGGACAATGGCTGTCTATGCTTGCTGGCCCCAGCAGAGACTCCCCCGTGCTTGGAATACAATGACAGTTCAAAGAACATTGGTGTTTTTAATGAATAGGCTTTTTTTTGCATAATTAAGAAAAACTTCTTTTTACTGGCAAGAGATGGTTCCTCCAACCAATAATTTTAGGAAGAAACACATTTGACTCAAAGTTCTGGAGAAGTGAACACTAGTTTCATGCTTTGCCTTGATGAGAGCCTGGATTCCAGGCAACCCTCCCCACGTTAAACAAGTAGAACCCATCTGGACAGCCCGGAGGGTTAGTGGGTGAAAACAGTGGCAACTGGAGCTTATTTCAGAATGTTTTCTCATTGTATTTCATATTTGAAATACATATTTGAAAGTTCATCATTTATTCCCTTATAAAATACCACATCCCAGAAAGACAAATGCATACACCACTTTTTTTTCTTTTTAAGATTTATTTATTTATTTGAAAGGTAGAGTGACTGAGAAAGAGAGGGAGAGAGATCTTCCATTCACTGGCTCACTCCTCCAATGGCTGCAAAGGCCGGGGCTGCTGCTGGGCCAGGCCAAATCCAGGAACTGGGAGCTCCATCCGGGTCTCCCCCATGGGCAGCAGGGGCCACAAGCACTTGGCCCACCTTCAGTTCCTCTCCCAGATGTATTAGCGGAGGGTTGGATTAGAAGTACAGCATCCGGGACTCAAACTGGGGCTCATATGAGATGGCAACACCATAGCAGCTTAATCTACCGTGCCACAACATAGAGCAGTCTTTGCCTGTCTACATTTAATAGCGTTTTCCAGTTAACAATGACATTATGTATGCCAGGTACCTGAGGCTCAGGGGAGCCAAGTGAAATGCCTCCATAGTCCCCTCTAGATCTTGACAGTATTTCCTGAACACAAGGCCAGTGTTTTTTCTCACTAAGTAAATAACGAAATGCTAGAGGCATTATCTGTATGCATAGTCCCAAACTACTTAGGTTTCTGTACCTCATAATAGCAATTATGCTAGTGTTCTTGAAAAGAAAGAGATAAATGGGGCCGGCGCCGTGGCTCAACAGGCTAATCCTCCGCCTTGCGGCGCCGGCACACCGGGTTCTAGTCCCGGTCGGGGCACCGATCCTGTCCCGGTTGCTCCTCTTCCAGGCCAGCTCTCTGCTGTGGCCAGGGAGTGCAGTGGAGGATGGCCCAAGTGTTTGGGCTCTGCACCCCATGGGAGACCAGGAACAGCACCTGGCTCCTGCCATCGGAACAGTGCGGTGCGCCGGCCGCAGCGCGCTACCGCGGCGGCCATTGGAGGGTGAACCAACGGCAAAAGGAAGACCTTTCTCTCTGTCTCTCTCTCACTGTCCACTCTGCCTGTCAAAAATAAAAATAATAATAAAAAAAAAAAAAAAAAAGAAAGAGATAAATGGAATTGGAGAGGACTCTGCCAGGCCCTTAACCTAAGGGGCAGGAGGTCAGTGGGGACTTCAAACCATCCACCTGGTAGTCCTCTTTTCCACGGTGTTGCCTCCATCTGCTTAAGGGCAAGGTTGTTTCACCATCTGGTATCACACTTATTAAATTCCCTTTCATCTTAGGATGAGGCCTCACCCCACCCCCACCCCCGGCTGCTTGGTGGGAAAACAGAAAGGGAGATGTCTGTGTGCAGAAGGAGCTCATGTCAAGCAAGGAAGCAAGAGAACATGGAGGGGCCAGGCTCATTCTTTCATAACCGCCTGTTCTTGTGGGAATTAATCCACTCCAATGAGACCTACATTAATCCCTTTGCAAGGGCAGTGCCCCCATGAACTAACCATCTTCCACCAGACTTCACCTCTTACAGATTTACCAACACACTAGGAACCACAGCAATTTGCAAAGTTGTCAGTCTTGTGTCAATTAAAGAAGCTGCTTCCTAGCTTACAGCTAGAAAGCAGCACAGTGTTCTATCCTGGGTTCCCTGTAGGGAAAAGAGGTGATGTGGTAATGGGAAGGCAAGAGTTAAATGGAGAGGATTTGGGGAAAGATTTTGGAGGATGGAAAGGAAATGTAGCTGTAAAGCTTTGGTTGGTGTTTATTTTCCTGAACTGGACTTAAGAGGCACTGATGCCTCCTCTGAGACTGGAGGAGACCATGAAGTCAACCCTGTCTACCCCAACTTCCAGAAGTTGGTAAACAGCACAGCTCTGCATTACCTAGAGAGGCCCTGGCTACCAGAAAAGTGAGTAGGGGCTCCAGCAGAGGTAACTAATATATATTTTTAAATGCTTACTTATTTCTATTCATCTACTTGGAAGGCCGCGTGACAGAGAGCAGTAGAGAGAGAGAGAGAGAGAGAGAGAGAGAGAGAGTCTTCCATCTACTGATTCACTCCCCAAATGGCCTCAATAGCCAGAGCTGAGCTAAGCAGAAACCAGGAGCCTCTTCTGCACAGCCCATGTGCATGGCAGAAGCCCAGGAACTTGGCCATCTTCTGTTGCTTTCCCAGGCACATTAGCAGGGAGCTGGATCGGAAATGGAGCAGCTGGACATAAACCAGTGCCCTCAAGGGATGCCAGCATCACAGGCGGTGGCTTTACCCGCTACGCCACAATGCCAGCCCCAGACACTCAGTTCGTAAGTGAGTTAAATCTAATTATCTTCATAAGAACCTTGAGAAGTAAGCATGGCAAACGTTACCCTCTTTTGTGGAGAAGAACTCTGAGGGTGAAACAAGCAGTATCACTAGTCTTGGGCACCTCATGGGAAGGCATTCACCGGAATCGTCACGCCCTTCCACTCCTCACTGCAAAGACATCACCCTGGGGTTGCCAAGGCTTCCAGTGGCTCTGGTCACATGTGAAGGAGTTACACAAGTTAAAACCAGAGTACTTGGCCCCTATGGAAAATGGCTACTTAGAACATTTCTCATAGCAACAAGCATTGTTTCTCTTGGACAGCAATAGCACCAACTGAGATACTCCTTGGAGCTGTGATCAATCCACGAATCTACTCAGCCCTCTTTAGTTTGTAAACACAAACCCTTTTTCATATTAATGTATAATTTATATACAGTAAAATACATATTCCCGTGTTCAAGTTGATGAATTTGGACAATTGTATATACACCTCATAAGTGTACAACTTCTTGTACATCTGTGCAAGTGTGAGAACAAATGTATTTAAAATGCATAAAGCAACAGGGACAGGCACAAAAATATAAAGATACCCGGAAAGGCAGCATTAAGTCGGGTGTGTGAAAGGGACCTGGAATTGCTCACCAATTTTGACATGGTAAGTGGTCAAAGAAATAACAAAACAAATGCCAAACTGCTGAAATAGTTTCCTTAGAAAAAGAGGTTAAAGATTTCTGATTCAGGGATGTGTGGGCGGAAAGCAAAAGCTGAAGTCAGAGGTCAAAGCCAGTTCCTTTCTTTTGACAACTCCATGCACAAAGGCAAAACCACGCAGATGGTCCTAAAAGCAAATTATTGATGGCTACATGGCTGAAAAATAATCAGTGAAAAGGAAAGAACTCATCCAAGGTCTTCAGGATCGAGTCATGTATTCCAGAGGCCAAAATAATTTCCACCCAGATTAACAGGAAAATACAGCAAGAGGAAGTGCAGCAAGACTGGACTCACAGGGTGGAGGGTTGCTGCTTTCTTTACTCCAAGCTCTTAAACACACACACACACACACACATGCACGCACGCACATGCGCACACACACGCACACGCATGCACACACATACACCCGCACAAAACGCCTGGTGTTGTGATGTAGCTGCCAACTGTGATGCCAGCAACCCTTATAGGTGCCAGTTAGAGCCCCGGCTGCTCCACTTCCAATCCAACTCTCTGCTAATGCACCTGGGAAAGCAGCAGAAGATGGCCCAGGTGCTTGGGCCTCTGTACCCACCGTAGGAGGAAGCTCCTAGCTCCTGGCTTCAGTCTAGCCAAGCCCTAGCTGTTGTGGCCATTTGGTGTGTGAACCAGCAGTTGGGAGATTGATCTCCCTCTTTCTGTCTCCCCTCTCCCTCTGTAACTGTGTCTTTCAAGTAAATAAAATAAATCTTTAAAGCACACACCCGCACATCTCAGTTTTCAATTCAACTGAAAAAGTCAAGTGAGTAAACCATGTTTCCATATTCCACAGGCCGTGTTTCATATTCCTAGTAGTCAGGCAGAGATATTGAGATGTCAGCTCTCAGGAATATTCTGGGAACACTAGCTATAGATTGCATAATGGGATCTTCAAGGTTTTAAGATTCAATCTTATTTAGATCGCAAGTTCCCAGGTTGGCACAAGGCTGCTTCTAACCAAGATAGTCCTGACGTGCCTCTCCTTCGGGGACCTCTGTTTTATAAAATCAGAACCATTTAGAACTGTAATACCAAATTGGATTAGTTTGGGGAGTCTTTAAATAGGATGCATTTAACCAAATAAAGGCTGTAAGTCAGATTGGTGTAGTCTCTCCACAACTGTTTCCATTTTGCAAATCTCCTCTACACAATGAATAGTGCATTCATTTTTTGAAAAGGATTTATTTATTTATCTGAAAGTCAGAGTTACAGAGAGAGAGGGAGAAAGAGAGAGAGAGAGAGAGAGAGAGAGAGAGAGAGAGAGAAAGGTAGAGAGAGAGAGATCTTCCATCCACTGGTTCACTCCCCAGATGGCCTCAAGAGCCAGGGCTGGGTCAGGCTGAAGACAGGAGCCAGGAGCTTCTTCCAGGTCTCCCACATGGGTGCAGGGGTCCAAGCACTTGGGCCATCTTCCATTGCTTTTCCCAGGCCATTAGCAGGGAGCTAGATGGGAAGTGGAGGATCCGGGGCATGAACTGGCACCCATATGGGATGCTGGCCATGCAGGTCTTGGTTTTACCCACTAGGCCACAACACCGCCCCACATTCTTCTAAGAAGCATGTGTTTCTTGAGCACCAGATATGTGTCAAGCTGCACTGGAAGCTCCTGGGAAAAGTCCCAGTTTTCATGGAAGTTACTGTCCAATCAGAGGGATCAATGGTAGACAAGTAGACCAGGAAACCTAGCAGGTCAGAGGTGGGAAACACCACAGAGAAATAAGGCAGAGCCGGGGAGCCAGGCGGGGGCTGCCTCCTGGGGTTCTCAGCGACTGGCCTCACTCAGGTGCCTGACACCTGGGGAGAGGCACAGCTGGGCATGCCGTAAGTGTCAGTGGTGTCATTGTGATCGGTGTTTAGGAGACCCCTACTTCCCAAATAGCTGGTGTCGAACTCCCCAGAGAAACTGAAGGTTGTTACATTTCTGCAAGGGAGATGAGAACTGCTATAAGGGACAGCCCCGCCCCTCACCATCTGTGTTGGCAACATATAGGCTCCCCCACCCTCCCCTCCCATCACTCCTGCCACCTTCCAGCCACCTGGGCTACTCTGTGCAAACAGCATCTTCCTGTGCTCCAGCCTGGGGTGTGTGTCCCACCCTCTTGGCACCTTCCAGCTTTTATGCCCGTGCAGTGTGGTTGCATACTATTGGTCACTTGGGAAGTCTGCCACCTCACTAGACTGCACTTTCCATGAGGGCAGCGACGCCATCTGCCTTGTCTAGTTCTAAACTGGCATAGACACCGGATGATGGTGTGCTGAGCGCTCTGCCCTTAGCTGTGCCTCTGCTTAGGCAAATGGAGTTGGCAGGGGACCTGCACCTTGGCATCTGTCACATGTACCTCTCCTTGTATTTCCATTCAGCATATTTTGAACTCCTCATCATGTGAACTGTGGACAAAGATCAAAGCTAATCTACAAAACAAACAGTCTTTGAGGGAACACATAATAACTGGCCAGAGTAAAGAACCAGGCTTAATATTCTAGGGAAACAGAGAAAAAAAAAAATCCCCCAAGAGGCAATGGTGGTCTCTTTTGCACAGCCTGGCATTTAGAAATCCTTGGCGCAATCTTATTTGTATTTACGATCCCAAACTCTTGACTCGTGACCCACGGAGAAGGCAGATTACAAAATACAGATTTTAAGCTGTTAGCTGGAAGACAGCGCAGAGATGGGCCAGCACCTCAGCTGGGTGAGTGCGTGTGTGCACACGGGCAAGGGCTCAGAGAAAAATTTACACCGATCAGAACAGGTCAGATGGGGGGGGGGGGGTCAAGCGTTTGTGCTTTGATTTTTTTCAACAGAATTGAGTTGCTAACACTAATAACTGTCTCATTACCTCCCAGGATACCCCAGCCCATCCATGCAGAAGTGATACGAAGAGCAGATCCAATGCCAAGTGGAATAAAGGCAGGACATTCTTTGCAGGTTTCAGGTTCCCTGATTCACCTTGAGGGGCGGGGGGTGGGGGGACTGACCCTGCAGGGCTGGGACAGTGCCGCTGAAGGCAGGCTGTCTGCTTTAGAGACCACCTACCCCTTTGGGCCCTGTTTTCCTTTCTGCCTGTATCTCCTTCACATACGTCTTGATCATTCTCCACCAGTGGATGTCTTAGTCCATTTTGTGCTGCAATACGAAATATCACAGACTGGGGAATTTGTACACAATTGTAGTTTATTTGACCTGCAGTTCACATCAAAGTGCTGGCATCTGGTGAGGGCTTTGGCTGTGTTAACAGCATGGTGCAAGGCATCATGGGAGACAAAGAGAGGGTGGAGGCTTGAATCTCCCCTCCCCCTTTTATAAGCAACCACAGCGGCTGCACTGGCGTTAACTCATTCATGAGAGCACTGCCCCCACGACATAATCACCCCTCAGATGTCCTACCTCCCAACACAGATGCACTGGGGATTAAGTTCCCAGCACATGAGTTTGGAAGGCTACATTCAAGCAAGAGCGGTGGCCGAGCGGTAACCGGCAGCGAATTATAACGTTGAGTTGCTGACTGTCACCCCCAGCAAGAGGCAGAAGGTCAGTAACGTTTACCAATTTATTTAGATTCAGGTTGCACTTTCCCGAACTGCTTTTGTTTTACTCCTGCTCTCACCCCCTAACACAAAGAACAACTTGTCAGAAGCTATCTCCCCATTGCCACCGTGGATCTGCCGTCAGCCAGGGCCATTCTGTGGAAGAAGAGCACGCGGCCAGGGTGGGAAAGGTGAAGGAGAGGGTAAAAAAAATGGCCAGGCTTCAGGAGCTGAGTCACATGGAGAAATTAGCTGAAGCGAATGTCACTTGCAGTCGCTCCGGCAGAGGACAAGGCAAGGTGCAGGTTGACATCAGGCGAGAGAATAGACCGTTAACGGTTTAGTCACGGTTGCTTTATGGAAAGCAAATAAGAATCACAGAGCAAGCTGCCAAGTCCCAAAGTGGAAGCTCCCTGGACAGGGGCCAACTGGGAAGTTGTGGGATAAACGTCTAGGGAGTGGCATGGAGGGGTGGGGGCGGGGAGGAGGTACCAAGTCACTTCTGGCGTAAGATGAGACGCCTGTCCCCCGGTGTCACAGGAGACCCAGGCACGACATGATTGATTTCACACCCTGGAAAGGAGCTTTTACAAAGAAGCCTGGCTGGTTTTGAAATATGAGGCCACGGGGTGGCTGACTGTTCATCTTTGGCTAGTTTTTTTTTTTTTTTTTTTTTTTTCCTGTGAGGCAATTACATTAAGTGCTTGACATCAATCCAAAAAGGAAAAATAAGGGCACTGCGTTTTGGTGGGAGGATACGGTGGCCGATGGGAGCTGGGCGACTGAACCTTCCCCCTGCCATCTACACGCACAGCACACAGAGAACATGACCCCTACAGGGCCTGAGTGCTGACTACTGTGGGAAGGGAACACACGAAGGCCCAAGAGCATGAGGTCATAGTAGCTGTGTCAACAATTGCCTGTTACAATGGCTGAAGGTGAGTGAGGCTTGCCAAGTGTTAATGGAACTGCTGGAAGTCAAGACAACCGGGCACCTGCTACAAGCTGCCTGACCTGGCTGACCCCACCAAGCTGCCTTTCTTTTCCTCTTCGCTGTTGGGTGCAAAAAAATGAAGATTCCTTCCTAAATGTGTCTTAGAACCTGGCCTGACCGCAGAGCAGTTGACCAACGTCCCCAGTTATGTGCTACATCCGATGCCAGGGAAAATGCACCACTTGCAGGTGTAAATGCCCCAGAAGCTTCCCAAGCTCTCACGCCATTGTTCCTCAGGATGGTGTGCTCCCATTGTGGGGAGGGCAGCCAGCAAGAGAGGGGGAGCAGGACAACCGCAGAAACAAGTCTCCAAAACATGTTGTTCAACCCCGTGCAAAGGAAATACACGGACAAGAGCTGCAAACAGCCAGGGCTGTTTGCTGCCCTGGAAGTAGGACATTGCCTAACCAGTTGGAGAACCTCAATACACACTGGCAGAAAGACAGGGCTGTGGAACAGGGGGTTAAGCCACTGATTACAATACCTGTATCCCATATGGGAGTGCCAGTCTGAGTCTGGGCTCCTCCACTTCCGATCCAGCTTCCTGCTAATGTGCCAAGCAAGGCAGCAGAGGATGGCCCAGATACTTGGGTCCCTGCCCCCCACATAGGAGACTTGGATGGAGTTCCTGGCTTCTGGCTTCATCCTGGCCCAGCACTGGTTGTTGCAGCCCACTGGGGAGTGAATCAGAAGATACAAGATCTGCCATTATGCCTTTCAAATAAATAAATAAATCTTTAAAATTGATAGAGTGATTCTGGCCTTCAAGAACATCAAATACTAGTGGTAACAAGATGAGTAAGGAATCACTCCCCCCGATAAATCTTTACAAAAAAAAAAAAAAAAAGACTTTCGCTTTTAAAGGGCCCAGAAAAGGAATATAATTAAGCAGAAAAATCCCTTTGTATTAGTGTAACTTCTTAAATAGACATTTCCAGTCATACAGAAAACTAGAAAGAATAAAACAAGCCCCATGTACCCCTCACCAGCTTCAGCAAGTTTCATGTTTGTCTATCTTATCTTGTGTGGTTCTACCTTCCTTTCTTTCTTTCTTTCTTTCTTTCTTTCTTTCTTTCTTTCTTTCTTCCTTCCTTCCTTCCTTCCTTCCTTCCTTCCTTCCTTCCTTGTTTCTTGGAGCATGGTAAAGAAAAACATCCTGGAATTTTTACCATTTCATACATACAGACTTCAGAATACAGTTATTAAAAATGGTTTATGTGCATTTTTGAGACAGTCTATCAGAGAGAAAATGAAAAGGAGAGGACACCTTTTGAGAGGCACTAACGGAGCATCTATAATCTCCTATCCAGCTGCCGTCCTCTGCAGGGACACGTGAAGTTTTGCTTCTGTGGGCAAGTGGGCAGGTGGACATGTGAGCAGATGGGTAGGTGGGCAGATGGGTAGGTGAACAGGTGGGCAAGTGGACAGGTTGGTAGGTGGGTAAGTGGGCAGCTGGGTAGGTAGATAGGTTGGCAGGTGGGTAGGTGGGTAGGTGGGCAGGTAGGCAGGTGGGTAGGTGGACAGGGGGTAGGTGGGCAGGTGGGTAGGTACACCAAACACTTTTAGGTCTTCGGTTTCCCAGGCGCTTAGTGGTTTCTTTTCCCTGGAAACAGAGTGGTGGTGATGGCTGCTGTGTGGGACCCTGCCCCGCTGGTCTGATGGCATTGTTCCAAGTACAGAGACACTGGCCCAAGGTGGTCATGGAGATTCTCTGCGGGATGCTTGAACTTGATAGAAGACTCTACACTGGAAGGGAGGTTCTCTCGCTCCTGCTGCTACTGAGAACCTGCTCACTGCCCTTCTCCAAAGTTTTTGAGGAAGGTTTCTGGCCTTCTCAAAGCCTGGGGGGCAGCATTTGCTGAGATTCCATGAGACACTCCATAATTTTTCAAATAAATCTGCCTTTATGCATTAGCCAACCAAGGCTGGCTTTTACTGTGTGGCCAAAAGGACTTTCACTACCACAGAACTCTCTAGAAGGACCCCATGGACCAGAAAGGCAAGAAAGCCACAAACTAATGTAATCAAACCACGGCCAGCACAGTGCCCGATGCAGTGAGTTGTCTACTAGTCTACTAGTTAAGTAAATCACAAATCGCCCTTCCTAGTAGGGAAATGTTGTGGAACCCACCATTATGGAGCAGTCCCATTGTCTTAGCAGAAATGTGGGCGTGGCTCTGCCTCTGCCTCTTCCTCTCTGTATGAGCAGTCAGCCTCTCTGGACCTCAATTTCCTCATCTGTAAACTGGGGATAATAAACTCGGCCAGCCTTCCAGAGACATTGTGAGGCTCCAATGAGGTCATGCGACACGAAAGTGCTTTGTAAACGAAATTGTTTGTAAATGAAAGGTATTATTAACTTTTCTAGCTACAGATTCCATTCTGCCTATCTCAGCTTTTTAAATTTTTTTTTGGCCTGAGAAGCCTTCAGGGTAAAAGTGGATGATGAATTGTGTCTTTCATCCTTTTATTCTTTTCTTGGTTCCTATTCTAACCACTTCTTTGAAACCCTTGGAGAGTCTGTTTTATAGATTCAACAATGACAAGCCTAGAAACAAAAATGATTCTTTTTTTCTCAAAACTTTTGCTTCTCCATTCATTTCAAGACGTCACCTGCTCACTGGGGTCCACAGTCCTTCTCAAAGTCAAGGGTATGGAGGCAGCAGCCCAGCCTGGTTATAGTACCCCCATAGGGAGGCTCACGGGCTCACTGAGCAAGGGACATGGAGGCACAGAAGGAAGTAACTGGGCTGTCCTGCCTGGGATGCCAAGAAGCAGGTGGGTGTCTGCTCGCTGGGTCCTGAGACAGCTTGAACTTTCCCACTACCTGAGCGGCCCCACACTTCTAGAACATTGCCGCATTGTTCTGGGTGGGAGCTTCCCCGACAGCAGGCGGTGCCAGCAAGCACAGAGCTGTGAGGATTCCTCCGGCTAATTGAGTTCACCGGGGCAGCACCTCGCAGCACCACTGCCCAAAGAAACAGAAGCAGGGCTGTGGGGGGAGGGGATTACATCACTGTTATTGTTATTCACTTATCAGATGATTATTAATTATACTTCAATTAAAGGCTTGCACTCTGTACAAGCATGAGCTCATCAGCCCTCACAATGCCCAAAGGAGGTCAAGACCCCGGAGATGGCTGATTTGCTCATGAATACAGCTGACCTGAGTTCCAGAGATCCTGGGATCCAGTCCTCGGGCCAGCCCTCGATCCCTTTCTCCCCCTCTGTTTCTCTTCCCCTACCAGCCACTTCCCTTCCCAGGCCCCCAGTTCCTCCAGTGACTCAGGGACAGATATGTTGCCCACATCACTGACTGTGCTTGAGAAAAGTGGCAAGGAGAGAGAGAAAACTTTCCTTTCTCGATGCTTCCTTGGGTTAAAACAAATACACAAAAGGCCAATGAGGAAGCACTTAATAAGCAGGTGCTCCCGGGCAGCCAGCTCCCCTCATCAAGATGACACACAGAGCAGGCACCTCCCCAGAGCTGACCACACCCCAGGAGCAACAAGGCGGCTGGGAAGGCCGTGGAGCGTCCATGCACTCCGGCACCTCTGGCTTGGAGGCTGCGGCCAGTTTGGGGAATCGGGAGGTCAGACAACAAGATGACAAGGCAGAGGGACAATACATGGTGAACAGAACACTGGTAAAGTCCTGGGGGGATGCAGGTCCTGCCCCCAAGACAGCATCTCGGGACCCGTCCCCTTGCCAGGGCTCCTCACAGCCATCAAGCGGTCACCACCCTGCCAGACCTCTCTCCCAGAAAGGCATCTATTTAAAACGGGCAGGTGTTGTGGCACAGCTGGGATGCTCACAACCACCATACCTGGTTCAAGCTCCTACTCCCCTTTGATCCAGCTTCCTGCTAGTGTTTACCGTGGGAGGCATTAGGTGATGGCCCAAGTACTTGTATCCCTTTCACCCTTGTGGGAGACCAGGATGGAGTTCCTGGTTCCTGGCTTTGGCCTGGCCTAACCCTGAGTGTTGCAAGCATTTGAGGGAGTGAACCAGCGAATGGAAGAACTCTCTCTCTCTTCCTCCTGCCCCCTACTTTTTTCTCCCTCTCAGCCTTTCAAATAAATAAATATTTAAAATAAAATAAAGTTCAGGTAGAACCACTGCAGAGTGGAAGCAGGGTTCTTCCTTCCTTTTAATCTTTCCCTTTTTAGGGGACTCTCTTGGGAGGCACAGGAAGGTGACGTGAGTTTCATAGTGGATTGAATGCCCTGTCCCAAGCTGATGCCTACAGCCTGGCTTTAGAGTTAATAAAACCTGAAGGAAACAGCGAATGGGAGACACAGAAACCTGAGAAAAAGCACCTTATCTTGAACTAAATCAGCATTTTAGTTAGGGGAAGGGTTTGCCAAGTAAAAGGCTCTTGAAAGAAGTAAATAAATAAATTCCTGGTGAGTTGTCCTGGGCTGGGTTGGGAGGAAAAGTCTCAGGGTTTGCTTCTGGAAAGGGTGTTTTAAGTAAAGGGAGTGAAGGCCTTCGCCTCGCCACACCCTCCCTCCGCCATCCTTACCCAATGAGGCTTGTAGTGATCTAATCTGAGAGAGAGATAGCACCCAATTTCCTGGGTTCTGGGGCTGATAAAGACCAAGCCAAAACCAGCGCTGCTCACAGGGTAAGACTTAGAGCTCTCAGGAATCCGATCAGTGCCGGGGTCAGAAGGACAAGGACAAACTCACATTTCCCAATGCCATTCTGGGCCGTCATGAGCGCCTCTCACTGGAATTGAACCAAGTGGAATTAGCATCGTCACCACCCATGTCTGTATGGGTGGCGTATTAGCTGCGACCAGCCTAGCTGCCATCTAACTCGCTGGCCTCACACCCCAAGCATGCCACTGATGTTACACTCTGTAGCAAAGCCAGGTTCAGCAAAATACATAACTAACATTATTCCTTACTTCCCGAGGAAAGATCTAAATCTTAGAAGTTATACATCCCCTCAATGAAGAGAGGTGCCTCTTTGTTTATAAAATGCGCATGGCAAGGTGTTATCTGACGTTCTTGCAGTTTATTAGTTGTGCACTGCAACTTCTGTGCCTCGGAGCAGTGGAAATGGTATGATAATGTGTATTACGAGATGTAAGGGCAGAGGGAGGGAAGCAAAGGCAACAAGATGTATGGCCACGCTCTCAGCACCACCACGGGCGCTGAGATCCCACCTAGAGTCAGCCATATCTTATCTGCCCCGGAAACCATCAGGAAATGCCAGTGGGAAACGGACAGGTCTCCATGGGAAATGCACAGTCTCCCTTTGGATCAGAGAGAATCCTGGCTGGGACAGAGAATTTGGCTATGAACGTCTGGTTTCCACATCTGCAGTAGGACGACGAATGAATGTTGCAAATACCTTACTAGAATCAAGAGGGAGGGAGAGTCTGGTGCGCCATCAGTGGTTCTCAAAATTTTAAAAAAGGAGCCAGCATTGTTGCTTAGCGAATAAGGCTCCTGCCTGAGATGCAGCAACCCACATGGGCCGTGGGTTTGAGTCCTGGTTGCTTCGCTTCTGATCCAGCTCCTTGCTGGTGTGCCTGGGAGGGCAGCAAGGATGGCCCGGAAAGTGGGTCCCTGTGTCTACATGGGGGGACTGGGGGTGGCTCCTGGCTCCTGGCTTTGGTCCAGCCCTGCTCCAGTTATTGTGGCCACTTGGGAGGTGAACAGTGGATAGAAGATCTCTCTTCATGGCCGGCGCCGTGGCTTAACAGGCTAATCCTCCCCCTTGCGGCGCCGGCACACCAGGTTCTAGTCCCGGTTGGGGTGCCGGATTCTGTCCTGGTTGGCCCTCTTCCAGGCCAGCTCTCTGCTGTGGCCAGGAGTGCAGTGGAGGATGGCCCAAGTCCTTGGGCCCTGCACCCGCATGGGAGACCAGGAGAAGCACCTGGCTCCTGCCTTCGGATCAGCACGATGTGCCGGCCGCGGTGGCCATTGGAGGGTGAACCAACGGCAAAAAGGAAGACCTTTCTCTCTGTCTCTCTCTCTCTCACTATCCACTCTGCCTGTCAAAAAAAAAAAAAAAAAGAAGAAGATCTCTCTTTGTTTCCCCTTCTCTCTGTAGCTCTGTCTTATAAATAAATAGATAATGCTTTGAAAAAAAAATTTTAAATCACTGGAACTCATCTTTTTAAATACAACTTGTCATGGTTTTCAAATATACAAAATGGATAAATATAGTATTTTACTTGTATAAGTTCATCTTGAATATTTTATTTTGAATATTTACATCTCAATCAGAACAGTAAGATAACTGTGATGAACATAAACTTCTGCACTTAGATGGTGCACAGTGAGCGCATGGAACTGTGGTGTATAATATGAGGGTATTTCCGAAAGTTCACACAAAATGGAATTGAAAGAACACTTTCAGGGTGGGTGTGACGGTTCAGCAGGTTCAGGCTTTGCGAGGAGCACCAGCATCCCAAACAGGCGTCTCATTGCAAGCCCCAGCTATTCTGCCTCCCATCCAGCTTCCTCTAATGCATCCTGGCAGGCAACAGATAATGGCTCGAGCGCTCAAGCCCCTGCCACCCACATGGAAGACATGGATGGAGTTCCAGTCTCCTAGTTCAGCCTGGCACAGCCCTAGCTCCTGTGGGCATTAGGGGAGTGAAGCAGTAGATGGAAGATCTCTCTCTCTCTCTCTCTGCCTTTCAAGTAGATGAAAATAAAGATTTGTTTTAAAAGATCAGTTTATTTTGCTGCAATAGCAATTTTGAAATGCATCCATAGCTTTTTTTGCAATTTCCACAAGTTTTTGAAAACCCTGTGTACATTTATATGAATGCTTTTTCTTATAGTTTTAAAAAATAATTTGAATATATTTATAGCATAAATTTGGGTCAGACATCTGTACAAATCCTAAAGCTACTTTCATGAAATGTATGTGTTCAGCCTGGGTGCACTTTGGGTTTTGGGTGGGCCAAGATATGGAGCAGAGATGCACGAGTGGTACAGGAAACAAGGAGTCAAATTATAAAGGGCTTTATATGTAGTATGAAAGAGTTTGAACTTGACCTTCGCAATCATGAGCAAGAAAGTGACAGCAATGAAGTCTTCATTTTAGTGAGATCACACTGGCTGCCGTGGACTTGGCGGGTGTGGAGGGGAGGACAGGAAGAGAGACAGATGCAACAGTTAGGAGAGGTGACAGTGTAGGTGAGGGATGAGGGTGATGAGCACTAGTCATAGTACTGTGCAGGAAAGATCAGGAATATCCACCTGAAAGTTACTAGGGAGGGGCCGGCGCTGTGGCTTGGATGGTTGAACTTCCACCTGCAGTGCTGGCATCCCATATAGGTGCCGATTCAAGTCCCAGCTACTCCACTTCTGATCCAGCTCCCTGCTACAGTCCCAATGTTTGGACCCTTGTACCCATGCGGGAGACCCGGAGGAAGCTCCTGGCTCCTTGCTTCCTTCTGGCCCAGCTCCTGCCATTGCAGCCATTTAGGGAATGAACCAGCAGATGGAAGATAATTTCTGTATTTCTGCCTTTCGAATAAATAAGTACATTTTTTAAAAGATCCGTTAGGGAGTAGAACTGACAGGCTTCAGTTATTGATTTAGGTGGTGGCTGAGGAATTGAGAGATTGGAGAGTGATGGTCGATTTTCTGTCATGACATGAAGTGGCTGGATTTTCATTACCAGGGCAGACAATTCAGGCAGAAAATTCAAAAGAGATCGGGACGGGAGTGGAGAAAACACACAGAGTGCAGACACGTCTAGTTTCAAGTTTAAGTCAATAGATAGTCATTGAGTCTTTGCAAAAGCTATGCTAACAGAGACCAGCACACAAAAATGAAGAAGCAGCAGATCTGTCCTCCCTGAAGCTTACAACAAATATGAAGGACGTCAAAAAGTTCATGGGAAATGAAATAAAAAGATGTTTATTTTGGTACAAAACATTTGAAATCCATGCATAGTTTTTTCATAATGTGCATTTTTATGAATTTTCTGAAGACCCCTTATCTGTGTGCATTTCAAAATTATTTTACACCAGAATCAACTGTTCATTTAATTTTTCCATGATCATTTTAAAATAGCCTGGTGTAAACAATCTGATTATACATATCCCTACATATCTTTGTAAAAACAAGAGAGAGAGAGAGAGAGAGAGGGAGAGCATCTATGAGAAAGGCTCACAGACCTTGAAAGATGGGTTTGATTTGATTTTGCAGAGCTGGGATAGGAGACATGTAATTCAGATGGGGACAATAGCATGAGCCAGATATGGAGAATGAGGTAACATTTGTGGGAAACTGGACTGCACCAGTGTGGGCGGCTTAGAGTGGCAGGTAGACTAGGGAAGACCAGGGCAAGCCTGCACCCTGCGTTTCATCGCGGAACCACTCCACGCGTGTGGTAAGGCAGTTATGGGCTCCAGCAGGGAAAAGCACGCCATCAGGAACACCAGAGCACTTCCCTTCTAAGGGCAGGGACTCCAACTGCAGGGGCTGCTGGGAAAGAAATGGCATCTCTTCCCCCATTGGCATCCCCAGGTAAATGTCAGTACAGAGGGAAATACCAGCAGCAGCCAAAAGCCACTGCAGTGGCCCCGTGGGTGAAGCCAGTCTTCCTGAGTCACTGAGGCTGGAATCTTTGGTTTGCGGTGTGGGGGTGGGTAAGTTGGCAGAAACTGCAGAAGTGGCTATTACTCCATTTTGATTTGAGGAGCTTGTGCAGAGATGTAAAGAACTTTTCTTTTACTTTTGAGCTTGTGTCTCATTCATACGCTTAAAAAAAAAAAAAAAAAAAAAAGATCCTGATGTTCACATCCTTTGTTAGAGTTCCAAGGATACCCGGGCAGTGATTCTGTCATTGGGATATAAAAGTTGAACTCTTCTCTCAGTATGAAGCGAACTGTGGTTTGATAAACACTAAATGTGGAACACAGGAAAGGGGGAAAAAAAAAACTTAAGAAATTCAATGAAGGCAACTATTAATGCCATCTCAATTCTAACCACTGCCCGTGGAAAAAACCATGACAAATGCATCTAAAAAGGCCAAGAGTTTCCAAATCAAGTTTCTCCAGGCTTCTTATTTTGTTTATTTTCTATTTGGCTACATCAGACTGACATACCTGATCTGTATACATAGGATTAGTTTTACACACAAATACCCCCCCACACACACACACACTGCGTGTTAGCAAGTTAAGCAACCCGCTTGCAGAGTTCTATTTCAGAACATGAATTTGCATGTGCTTTAAAATTTCAGATGATGAAAGAGCCTATCCCATTGCAAATCTCTCCTAAAATGACTGGAAGCTTCATGGATTAGAAATGGATAGTCTGAGGCAAATACATTCTGGAGAAGGAAGGAGAGAAGAAGAATGTTCAGAGTGATCAGCAGACGAACCCAGTTAGAAATGACCGCTGTTGGACAGCTGGCATGGAGAATTAGATCACCAGATGGCCTCTTTCTCAAGCTAAGCCAAGTTGGCTAGAGCAGTAGACAGGGTGTTTTCCCATTAGAAGTCAAAGGGGCAGTAAATATCAAAACTCCAAAAGCAATTAGGGAATGTGCAGAAGATCAATAAATTCTTTTTCCCCAACAAGTTACGAATCATGAGCCAAAATCTTCAACCTGATGTCAAGAGATCCAAAATGTGAGTGGTTCTCCATTTCCAAAGTGCTAGAGACAGAGATTAATGGTTATATCCAAAGAATTTGGGCTCAAATGAAAAATGGAGGTACACTAACCAGTTTAAGCCAAAGTTAGATGAAGCCATGGTAATTAGCTCCTAATGTTAAATGCTAAAGGTAGCAAATTGTATTTCAATATTTGTTTTTATTTTTATCTTGCTCTAAGTTGAGCTCTTCTTACTACGTGAGGTTAGGAATTAATGACTAAATGGTGGCAACTGCATGGATTGCAGACAGAGTTCATGGGAAGTAAATCACGTCAGAAGCATTATTATTTTTTTAATTTATTTATTTGAAAGGCAGAGTTACAGAGAGGCAGAGGCAGAGAAGTAGAGAGAGAAATCTTCCATGTGGTGGTTCACTCCCCAAAGGGCCACAATGGCTGGAGCTAAGCCAATCCAAAGCCAGGGGCCAGGAACTTCTTCCAGGTCTCACCTGCAGGTGCAGGAGCCCAAGGACTTGGGCCATTTTCCAATGCTTTCCCAGGCCATAGCAGAGAGCTGGATTGGAAGCGGAGCAGCTGGGACTCGAACTGGCGCCCATACGGGATGCCAGCGCTACAGGCGGAGGCTTTATCCACTATGCCACAGTGCTGGCCCTGGAAGGATTATTTTTAAAACTGAAACTCATAAAACTGACCACAAATACTTCTGAGGTATTTGGGATGTTTTTCCTGAATTCCAGCATTTGATCCTGACTCTCAGTGAGTTAAAGCTTATGTTTTATTTATCCATCAGTGTGAGAAACAGTCATCAGAATTCTGTCTTAGCCTGTTTTTTTTTTTTTCAATATCACATTCCCAAGGACTTTTGCAGTTTAACTCCAAGGATTTCATTTTTTCTATTTTCTAATAAACAAATTCTTATTTTTAAAAAACTCCAATGACAGATAAATCAGAAGTTATCTGTTTCAATAAACCCATATAGCTGCTTTTTTGTTTTATGCTTTTTACATAAACACTATTATGCTGAACATCTTTTTCTATAATTTTATTTTTTGAATGTGCCAAATTCTTGGAGATGTTTTTCTTTAGAGTATGGTAACTAACTTCATTTTTCTCTTTAAGATTTTTTTTTCATTTTTTAAGAAATCTTTTATTTTGAAACTGCGGGTCCACGTGAAATTATTGCCAAAAATAAAAATCCAATAAAAGCCATGTGCAAGGAAGTCCAGTGTACCCTTCACCCGACTTCCTCTACTGCTAACATCGTATGTTAGCTATAGCAGAATAGCAGAATCAGGAAATTAACACTGGTCTAATTCACAGGGTGTATTCACATTGCATCACCTGTGCGTTCGCTCATGTGTGTGTATGAGTGTGAAGATGAATTTTTTTAAGATTTATTTATTTATTTTAAAGGCAGAATGACAGCGAGATAGAGATCTTCCATCCATTGGTTTGCATCGAGTATCTACAACAGCTTGGGCTAGACCAGCCCAAAGCCAGGAGCCAAGAACTCTACCTGGGTCTCCCATGTGGGTAGGAGGGATCCCAGTACTTGGGCCATCATCCACTGTCTTGTCCAGGCACAGTAGCAGGAAGCTGGATTGAAAGTGGAGTAGCCAGGACTGAAACTCACACTCAGATATGGGATGCAGGTGTTGCAAGCGGTAGCTTAACCTATTGTGCCACACTACCCATCCCTGTAGAATTTTATCACAGGTATGGCTTCATGTAAGCTGACTTCAATTTTAGGACAGTACTTTGTCCACATGTACACCTGGAAAAACCTTGCATAAGTTTCTCAAGAATGCATTTTCAAAGTGGCTTTTAAAAAGATGGTCTTAGTAGTTTCTCTCATTAAAAAGAAACTGTTAGGGGCCCGTGTTGTGGCACAGTGGGTTAAAGCCCTGGCCTGAAGCGCCGGCATCCCATATGGGCGCAGGTTCTAGTCACGGCTGCTCCTCTTCCGATCCAGCTCTCTGCTATGGCCTGGGAAAGCAGTAGAAGATGGCCCAAGTTCTTGGGCCCCTGCACCCACGCGGGAGACCTGGAAGAAGCTCCTGGCTCCTGGTTTCAGATTGGTGCAGCTCCGGCCTTTGCAGCCATCTGGGGAGTGAACCAGCGGATGGAAGACCTCTCTCTCTGTCTCTACCTCTCTCTGTAACTCTGTCTTTCAAATAAATAAAACAACTCTTTAAAAAAAAAGAAAAGAAAGAAACCATTAAGGTGATTAACAAGATGAAAGATACTCTGTGGCTCTTCTACTGCTTATCACGTATCTGCAAATAGAAAGAAAGGTGGACAACTGGATGTCTGGATAGCTACAAATCGGCTTCCTCCCTAGACTAAAAATCCCCTGGAGGGTGAGAACCAAGTGTAGGTTTACTGCGAGGTTGGCAAGGCTGGTTGGCTGGCCCAGTTTCCTCAGCCTACCAGAAAAGCCCCTGAGTGCTGACCCTGTCTGAGCAGCAGTAGCGCTGAGTGAGAGAGCAAGCCAAAGTGCATATCTCCACGTGGAAATCTGCCCCTGGGAACCTCGATCCAAACACATTCACTTATTCTGCTCTCAATGTCACAAGCCTTAGTGAAATATTCATGGGAACATTATGAAAGCCCACAGATACCACAGCGATAAGGTTTATAGAAGCAACAAGGAGAAAAGGTAGCTAGATATTTATGCTTAGCTACAAATTCCTTCCAAGCCAGTGGCAATTTCCTACGTGGCTTGTGGCAAGTGTGCCAGGCCTACTAATGAAGTGGAGGATCAGGCTCTCCTGCTGCCCCTGGGTGAGCCTGGATTCCTCCTGGGCTGCGGGGGCAAGTTCAGCTAAGGTTACATTTATCTGACTTTGTATTCTCTTTCAAAACATTGTTATTATGGTCAATGTCTTAATTTCCCTGCAAGAAAAGAAACCTGAATATTAGGTCAACAATTGATTGTAATTTTAAGGGACATTGCACCAATTATTTCTTCCCAAGGGGAAAAATTTCCTGCAAATAGATTACAACAAAATAGCATAGAAAAGTTATGTCTTCCTTTACCAATCCTTATCCTTCCTGTAAAAGGAAGCTCAAGCCCTACTACTTTCTAGAAAGATCCTCCATTTCATAGTCTAGAATGAGAAATGTGCCATGAAAAACACCCTGTCCAGGCCGGTGCTGTGGCACAGAAGGCTGAGGCTCCGTCTGCAGGGCCGCCATCCCGTGTGCTTGGGATCTCGTGCACCTGTTTGACTGCCAGTTGTTCCACTTCCGATCCAGCTCTCTGCTGATGCACCTGGGAAAGCAGCAGAAAACGGCCCAAGAACTTGGGCCCCTGCACCCACGTGGGAGACCCGAAAGAAGCTCCTGGCTCTCAGCTCCTAGCTTTGGATCGGTCCAGCTCTGGCTTTTGCGGCCATTTGGGGAGTGAACCAGTGGATGGAGGATCTCTCTCTGTCTCTCTCTATCTCTGTCTCTCTCTGCCTTTTAAATATAATAAACAAAGCTTCTAAAAACAAAACAAAAAAAAAAAACCTGTCCAAGTCCTGACTCTACCACTTAAGAGCTCTGTGATTTTGGACCAGTCATTCAACCTCTCTGAGCCTGTTTGAGCAATAGTAGTCCCCTGCTTGCCTTAAGGATGAAATGTAAAGTGTTTAGCATATACCTGACAGAGTGTCTTGGCTTTCCATGCCTAAAATACTCTCATGGGCTCTTCAGGCAGATCCAAATGCCTTAAGGGCTGATTCTGAGGCCAGAGTGCTGTTTAGGACATCTGCCATTCTATGAGTCTGCTGTGTATCCCACTCCCCACGTTGGATTGTTCTCCACCCCCCCCCTTTTTTTTTTAAACTTTTCTTTCTTTCTTTTTTTAAAGATTTATTTTTTATTTATTTGAAAGGCAGAATTACAGAGAGGGAGAGACAGAGAGAGAGGTCTTCCATCTGCTGGTTCACTCCCCAAATGGCTTCAGCTGGAGCTGGGCTGATCTGAAGCCAGCAACCAGGAGCTACCTCTGGGTCTCCCATGCAGGTGCAGGGGCCCAAGCACTTGGACCATCCTCTGCTACTTTCCCAGGCCCATTAGCAGAGAGCTGGATTGGAAGACAGGCAGCCAGGATTAGAAATGGCACCCATATGGAATGCGGGCACCACAAGCAGTAGCTTTAGCTGCTATGCCACAGCACCAGCCCCTGATCTAAACTCTTGACTTTGGATCCTAAAAATTCAAAAGAAGAGGAAGGAAGACATTGTTATGATCCTAAACTGCTGTTGAAAAAAACCTTGAAAGATTTTTTAAAAAATGCTGCCCAGCATTTGCTGAGCACTTACAATATGCCAGCATACTGCATGCTAAGTGCTTTGCTGTATCTATCCCCTTGAAGATTTGCAATACCAGGTGAGGCAGGTAATATTATTAGATCTATTGTCAGATGAGGAAACGGAAGCTTAGAAAGGTTGCAAAACTTACCCAAGAGCTAGGAAATGGCACAACCCTGGGCTGTCTGATCCCAAGGAACACACTTGTCATCGCTTTCGGATACTGCCTTCCAAAGAAGCCGATCAACAAACACTGATTAGCCAGAAGCTGGCTGTGACAGAAGTCTTTGAGCTCACTTGTGATTTCCAGGGCTCTTGACAAGAACCCTGAATCTATTCTCATATTGGAATTTACTTCTATTCAATCAGCAGAAAAGTTTTTTATCAGGCATGTGCCTCAAAGATAGATGAATGAGACAGTGTCCTAGAGACAAATAGTGATAGCACAATACAGAAAGGTTTTAAAGAACGTTTGAAAAATAAATGCCACGAAAATATGGAGAACAAATATTTTAAAATAGTTCACCATATCGAGGCACCACTTCTGGAATTCCTGCAGGGTGCCACTGGGCTAAGCCATTTACAAATATTTACTTGTGGGGCCAGCGCTGTGGTATAGCGGGTAAAGTCGCCGCCTGCAGTGCCGGCATCCCATATGGGCGCAGGTTCTAGTCCTGGCTGCTCCTCTTCCGATCCAGCTCTCTACTATGGCCTGGGAAAGCAGTGGAGGATGGCCCAGGTCCTTTGGCCCCTGCACCCACGTGGGAGACCTGGAAGAAGCTCCTGGCTCCTGGCTTCGAATCAGTGCAGCTCCGGCCTTTGCAGCCATCTGGGGAGTGAACCAGTGGATAGAAGACCTCTCTCTTTCTGCCTCTTCTCTCTCTATGTAACTCTGACTTTCAAATAAATAAATAAATCTTTAAAAAAGATATTCACTTGTTCAACTTTCACAGCTGCCCCACGAAGCAGGCCATAGCCACATTTACAGACGAGTGAACCGAGGCACAATGGTGATAAGTGGCTTGAACAAATGCAGGCAGTTGATGAGTGGGGAAGCCGGATTCAACCTCAGATCTACAAGACAACAAAGTCAGTGGTTGTTTTTCTGGTCCCTGGCACCATCAGGAAACATCAGAGAGAGCCAAGTGTGTAAACAAAGCTTCAGGTCTGTCTCTTTAAGGGAGCTCCAAGCACCTGCACTAACCAGCAGGGCCATACGCCTGAGTCATGGTCTGAGTGGGGAGTAGATTATTTAGATATCTTGCGTCTGGCTTCTTTTTTCTCAGGGTTTGTAATTCCCATTGTTCTGTATGCTGACATCAACTTTTACGCTAGCTGATCTTGCTGAATTTTATTTTCACCTTATGTCCACACAGGTCATGCAAATCCCTTGCAGGCATGGTCCTTGGAGCTTCTGTACTTTTCCCTTTCCTCTTATCCCATCAGGCAAGAGAGTCACGTCAGTTAGTTGGTTGGTTAAATAGCCATTCCCATGACAAAGCTTCTAGATGAAAGCCAAAGCATGATCAATAACTTTCAGAGCATAATTTGGGGAAAGAAAGCAAATGCAGAACATTTTCAGCAGGCTCTCTGCTGGAGAAGCCTTGGACTGCCCTTGGGAAGGGTAGGCTCTGGGAACCTGGGATACACAGCCTCCAACTGATCAAGGAGGATCAGGGGAGGATCCAGGACTAGGTCATCAAAGGAGACAGCGGGAGGCTGCTAGTGATGGGTGACAATTTGGCAGCACGGAACCAAGACTTTAAATATATGCCTGCCTTTGGGCCCAGCAGTTCCATTTCTAGAAATCCATTCTAAAGTATATTAAGGCAACCAAAGCAAAACTAGACAAATGGGATTATATCAAATTCAGAAGCTTCTGCACAGAGAGGTAGATAATCAACTGAGTGAAGAGACGTCTGACCAAGAATGGGAGAAAATATCAACAAGCTACTTAACCAACGAAGGATTACTATCCAGAATATATCAGGAACTCAAAAAAAAAAAAAAAAAAAAAACTTAGTAACAACAACAAACCCACAACCAATCCAGTAAAGAAATGAGTAAAGGATTGGAATAGATATTTCTCAAAAGAAGAAATACAAACGGACAACAAATATATTTTTAAAACTGCTCAGTATCTCTAGGCATCAGGGAAATACAAGTCAAAAGCACAATGAGATGCCACCTACCCGTGTTAGAATGGCTGTTATCAAAAAGACCGAAAGTAACAACTGCTGGTAAGGATGTGGAGAAAGCGGAACTCTTACACATTGACATTGGAAATGTAAATTAGCACAGCCAGGGTAGAAAACAGTATGGAGCATCCATCGTCATGGTGCGACAGGTTATGCCAGCGTCTGCAATGCTGGCTTCCCGTACGGACGCCAGTCCGAGTACCTGCTGCTTCACTTCCAGGCCAGCTCCCTGCTAATGCACCTGGGAAAGAGTGGAAGATGGCCCAAGTTCTCAGGCCTCTGCTCCCATGTGGGAGACCTGGATGGAATTCCAGGCTCCTGGCTTTGGTCTGGCCCAGTCTGCTGCCATTTTGGGAGTAAAACAGTGGATGGAAGCTCTCCCTCTGTTTCTCCCTTTCTCTCTGTAATGCTACATTTCAAATAACTAGATAAATCTTGAAAGGGGGGGGGGGGGGGAGGGAGGGAGGAACTACAGCTGAGGGCCAGGCAAAATTGCCATCCCAACCTGGAGAAAAAAGTGACAGGTCGCGAGAGCTCCGCCGGTGAGGAAATGAAGTGTATTTCTCTGGGGTCTATGCACCTGCTACCCTGACCCTGGCTCTCATAGTTCAAACTGCAGTTGCTGGCAGCTACATGGTGGCGCCTTCTACAGCGGCTGTGAGGTTTCTCCTGGGTCAGCAGGGAAAATCACTATGGCATCCTCTGTCGTAGTCTCCTGCCTCTGCCCCCATTGCCCCTCACCCACCAGCAACCCTACACTTCATGCTCACACTCACAGCGGCTTCCCTCTATTTGCAATTACTTTGGATCAAATTTCTTCTCAATTCGGAATTAAGAAGCTGTGAGTGAGAAGCAATACAATGTTGAGATTAAAAAGTACAGGCTTTGGACAAAAGCTGACCTAGATGGGAGTCCCTGCTCTGTCCCTTTAACCAGGCAACTGGGGGTGAGAGTCATTTCTTCCTTTGAAATGGAGTTAATTACAGTACCTACCTCATAGGGTGACTTTGATGAGTAAATGAAGTAACACCTCACAGGGCCTGGGGTTTAGTAAGGCGGCTTTGAGACGTTGACCTTGAAAGAGAAAAGGAGGGTAGGAAGAAGTGATGGGTGTAAGAACATCATAGAGTTTCCTGTCTATGCAAGGGATAAAACCACCCCGGAAACGCAGGTCAAAAAACTCTGGGTGACTTTGTCGCTAATATACTCAACCAGAAAATTCCAGCCACCCTTGTCTACCCCACCCTGGCCCCCAGATCGCACTTACTGCTTTTTCCAGGAACTTTTTAGCTGTCTTATCACTCAGTCAGCTCTGGACACACGGTATTGCCTTATAGTCTGAGTACAGTTAACTAAATAGCAATGGATCTATGAACAAGAGGCAAGAACCAGTTTCTTCCTGAAATTTCTGCCCACTGGCTTTGGCCTGCAATGGGAAAGTCCAGGTGTGGTAAGCATGTTAGGCTTTATCTTATTATGTCAGGCTGGGCCAGGGTTGTTCCCCCCAACTCCACAGTGGGAAAAATGTCTTGTATTTAGGACAAGCCAGCTGTGTTGATAGGGCCTTTGTTACTGTCACCCCATGTGATGCAGGCAGAGCCACTCTTACACCTCTTCATTTCTCTAGTCCAGGTCACAGCAGTGCCTTTAGTTTGCTCTCCGGCTTGCTGGCCCGGTCCTTGCTGATCAGTGTCAGCATGGTTTTGTCTTCTGTCTTCTTCGTGGTAGACTCCAAGGTTGGGTGAGAGGCGGAGGCCGGTGCAGAGAAAGTTACCACCTCTCTGTTTCTTCTTTGCCTCTTATTTTTGTTGAAAAGTATCTGAAGATATATGCTAGAAGTAACCAAGTCCAGAAAAAGAACTGTGTAGTTTTATCCAATGTCCCACAGATGCCATCAAAATTAAGCATTGGTACTAATCTTTGCTGTTCATAACTGGGGCAGTTCAAGTAAAATTTAGCAGAACTATGAGCGTTTTCCCTTCCTGGGTCTTTTTTTTTCCCCTGGCTTTATTTCTTCTTCTATTTTTTTTAATCTACAAAAAGAGAGCAATGCAGTTATTTTTTCGGTTGGCAGGTTTGAGGGTTTCTTCTAAGTCAAATGTTAACATAAGCATGGCAGTCACAATGAAATGGTACTTTATCCTACGAAACTAATTTGCAAGAAATGTGTATTAGGTTCTGTGTTATATTTCACCAGAAATGTTCTACATATCTTTCTTTGCTGAAGTGATGAGCAGAACCTTGAAGGTTTTGACATTCGATTTACTTCTGTCAACAGCAATATTTCAGATATTTCAATCTTCTGTCCAAGAATCTCCGAGCACATGGCACTGACTGCCCAGCAAAATACAGTAAATCCCTCATTCCCCAATTTGAGCAGCTAAGTGAAGAAATGTATCTGGTTACCCAGCCAGTTCAGTGAGGCCTAGAGTGGAAAAAAAAAATTTTTTTTTTACTTTTTTTTTTTTTTTGACAGGCAGAGTGGACAGTGAGAGAGAGACAGACAGAGAGAAAGGTCTTCCTTTTTGCCGTTGGTTCACCCTCCAATGGCCGCCGCGGTTGGCGTGCTGCGGCCGGCGCACCGCGCTGATCCGATGGCAGGAGCCAGGTGCTTCTCCTGGTCTCCCATGGGGTGCAGGGCCCAAGGACCTGGGCCATCCTCCACTGCACTCCCTGGCCACAGCAGAGAGCTGGCCTGGAAGAGGGGCAACCGGGACAGAATCCGGCGCCCCGATCAGGACTAGAACCCGGTGTGCCGGCGCCGCAAGGCGGAGGATTAGCCTAGTGAGCCGCAGCGCCGGCCCTAGAGTGGAAAAATTTGAAGGTTGTACCTGATGGTTAGCCTTATTCATTTTTGGTCAATTTCATTAATGCTTCTATGATTAGTCTTTTAATTGAGATCACAGTTTTGAGGGTTTTTTAAAGATTTATTTATTTATTTATTTATTTGAAAGTCAGAGTTACACAGAGAAAGGAGAGGCAGAGAGAGAGAGAGAAAGAGGTCTTCCATCCACTGGTTCACTCTCCAATTGGCTGCAACGGCTGGAGCTGTGCCAATCCGAAGCCAGGAGCCAGGAGCTTTTACCGGGTCTCCCATGCGGTGCAGGGGCCCAAGGACTTGGGCCATCTTCTACTGCTTTCCCAAGCCATAGCAGAGAGCTGGATTGAAAGTGGAGCAGCCGGGTCTCGAACCGGTGCCCATGTGGGATGCCGGTGCTTCAGGGCAGGGCGGTAACCCGTTGTGCCACAACACTGGCCCCGAAATCACAGTTTTTTCAAGATACCAATTCATATATTGTACCTGCTATGGTTTGAATATTCTTGACCCCTCCAAAATTCATCTTGAAACTTAATCCCCAAAGCAACAGTATTAGGAGAGATGGTCTCCAGGAGTTTGTGAATGGGATGAGGTGCCCTTACAAGAAGACTTCACACATCTCCTGCCATGAGAAGACACAGCAGTCCTCCCTTTCAGAGGACACTATGCTCAAGGGGTCATCAGAAACTGGACCACGAACCTACTGGTACCTAGGTCTTGCATTTTCCAAACTCCAAAACTGTCAGAAAATACATTTGCGTTCTTTGTAAATCATCTGGTCTCAGGTACTCTGTTATGGCAGCACTAACAGAATAAGACAACACCTAATTCTACCCGCAGACTGATAGTTCTATTATTCTTGATTTAAAAAGTCTTCATACGGGAAAAGAGAAGGGAACCAACAGGCACCATGCCCCTGTGCCAAGTAGTCTACCACTAGGCACTAGTAAACACAACTTAAGCAAATCCTTCCTACCATCTGTTTTAAGATTTATTTATTTATTTGAAGGCAGAGTGATGGAGGTGAGGGGGGCAGAGGGGCAAATAGGAGAGACAGAGCAAGAGTTCTTCCATCTGCTGGTTCACTCTCCAAATGGCCACAACAGCCCAGGCTGGGCCAGGCTGAAGCCAGGAGCCAGGAACTCCATCTGGGTCTCCCACATGTGTGGCAGGGGTCCAGGGCTTTCGCAGGTGCAGAAGGGGATTTCTGAATCAGAAGTGGAGCTGCTGGGACTGGAACCAATGCTTGGGATGCTGGCGTCACAAGAGGAGACTTAACACACTGTGCCACAACACCAGCCCTTCCTGGTACTTTTATTCTTATTTTATATGAAAAGATCAGAGATCAGAGAAATTAGATAATGACCTACTCAAGAAAATGCAAACAGTATGATGGTGGGAATTGGATTTTGACCCTAGGGTTCTCTAACTCCAAAGTTCATGCTGATATTAAAATGTTTTTACATTGTAGCTCAAATCCTTTAGTTTCATGTTCTCCAAGAGAAGTGAAGGCTTACACAAAGTGAACCTCTTCTATCTGAAGTTCAAGTAAATAATTAGCCCTCTGAGGAAGAGATCATTCCTATAAAGGATTAAAAAAAACAAGCTGGAACCCTTGAGGAAAATTTTGAGTTCTTTCTCACATGCAGGATAGGGACAAGGTTTGGATAACTATCTAGAAATGTTGACAGCAAACAGTGCTGTTTGGTTTAGGAGTTGTCACATCTCAAGCACTATCATAAATGATATCATTTCCAGATTTCTATATATTATTCTCATCTCTTTTAAAAGTAACAGTATTATTGCTCTCAAAACAAGAAGACAAAACAAAATAAAAAAAGACCACGAGTTATCAAAAATATAAGTGACATGGCAATGTGCACCAAATGAATTATGGAAAAGTAGATGGACAACTGTAATCCACATTTCCCAATCCCTGGTCGCATATGCTTTCATTTTGAAAGCATAGTCTCTTTCCAGATCATTTTATGAGCACAATTTGAAATAGAAGGACTTCCTGTTTTGAGAACATACCATAAGGTTTAATCATTTGACCAAGAAAGAATGACTTACCATCTTGTTACAGAGTGGCATTGTTAGCATTCAAACTTCTAGAATTGGGATTATGTCTATACTGAAACTCCATTTTCCTATTTAAGTATTCTTTAATTTGTCCCTGGGGTCGCCCTCCTGATTTTTATGGCCCTATTTGCTTTACAATCTTTTCCAGAAGGGATTTCCAGGCATAGGGCTTTAGCCTGGGACTGAGATCACACACAAGGGTTGCAGTTGTTGGTAAGCATTTACTTAAGATGAAGAAGCCAGGACATGCCCGGGGAAGCTTCACAGACATCTCACCCTCTCAGGGCAATGGCTGGCAACAGTCCCCCAGGGCCTCTATCACATTACTCAATAACGAACTAGGTAGATTGCACCATCTCGACAAAGGAGGAACAAAGAAGGGAAAATGAACGTGAACACAAGAGTGGAACCTATGGAGGGAGTAGGGTGAATTCAAATATAGATGTGAGGTGTGTCTGATAAATCAAGTCAGAAAGATAACAGATGATCTGGATAGTTTTTATTATTTTTCTCACCATCTCATACAGATTTACATAAAAGAAATCTAATAGAACATAAGGTAAAATACTCTCCCTGGTTTCCAGCTCAGTGAAGTAAGACCTAGTAAATACTTGCAAGGAAGATGATTTTGTAATGTTAGCAAGAAGTCCAGGGGCCAGCATGGCGATGCAGTAGGTTCAGCCACTGCCTGCCATGCCAGCATCCCATGAAAGTGCCAGTTCGAGTCCCAGCTGCTCCACTTCCAATCCAGCTCCTTTAATGCACCTGGGAAAGCAGTAGAAGATGGTCCAAGTACTTGGGCCCCTGCCACCCACATGGGAGACCCAGAAGGAGCTCTAACCTCCTGGGTTTGACTTGGCCCAGCCAAAGCTGTTGTGGCCATTTGGGAAGTGAATCAGCAGGTAGAAGATTATCTCTCTCTCTCTCTCTCTCTCTCTCTCTCTCTCTCTCTCTTTCTCTTTCTCTTTCTCTCCCCTCTCCCAGTAACTCTGCATTTCAAATAAATAAAGTAAGTTTTTTTAAAAAAGAAGTCCATTTTAGAAGCTGCTAAAGGATTAGCCTTGTGACCATGTCTACCTGTGTGGGGACATAGCCACATGCTATGATGAATGTCTTCTGCAATAAGCCACAATTCCGTGGGGCAAGACCAAGGACTGTGTATGTCTTGTTGAACACCATCCTCCGGGACAAAGTCAACCCCGTTTTTAAATGAATACATTTAATAGACAAATAGTATTATGTCTAGAAAGATATGTGCAATTAAAATGGTCTAGTGATTTTTATTTTTGTCATTATCTCTGAATTTCTCTTTTTATAGTAAGCATCATAATTTTTCAAAGTATTAAAAGATTCATTTAAAAAAATAGAGATGTTTGGGACACTTAAATACCCAAAGGAGAAGCACTTTGGTCATACAACCCAAACTCAAAGGAAATCATCAGCCCAAAGATCTTCTAACCAATATTATCTCTGGAAAGGACCCTTCCTTTATCTCAAATTGCAAGTCTGGAATTTTTCACCCTATCCACCAGGTGATTCTCCCTAGATTTGTCTGTTAGATTCTCATGCTGGCCTGGTAGACAAGCCCAATAAGTCAGTACAAAGGAGAATCATATTAGTCAGAGCTGATAGGAAATAATAAACAGAGATGGAGATAGAGACATGTGGAGAAACACAGAGATTTATTCTGAGGAATTGGCTCTTGCGGAGACTGGCAAGTCCTGAGAATTAGGAGAGCTGATGCTATAGTTGAGTCTGAAGGCAGAAAAAAAAAAAAAAAAAAAAAAAAAAAAACAACAACAAACCAATGTCCCAATCTGAAGGCAGTCAGACAGGAAGATTTGCTTCTGGCTCATGGGAGGTCAGCCTTTCTGTTCTCTTTAGGCCTTCAGCTGATTGGATCAGACCCTCCCCTCACTAGGGAAGGCATATGTTCAATGGAAATGCACACTTGTGTTCAATGGCACAGTGTTCAGTGGAAATGCACACACTGAAATCCCAGCCCCCAGGATGAGGGCATCAGGAGGTACAGACGATGGGAAGTGATTAGGTCGTGAGGGTGGAGACCTTGTCCCAGCGATTGGAGCCCTTCTAGAACAGACCTGAGAGAGCGCCTTTGCTCTTCTTTCCACTGTGTTAGGATGTGAGAAGTTGTCGGTCTGCAGCCCAGAAGACGTCCCTCACCAGAACCCGACAATGCTCTCAGCCTGATCTCTGATTCCCAGGCTCCAGAACTGTGAGAAATGGATTTCAGCTGTTAATCCGCCACCCAGTCTAAGGTTGCTCTGTCATAAGCAGCCCAAATGGATCGAGACAGAAGGCAACCTCCTTTACTCTGTCTATGAATTAAATGGTGTGCTCCTATAATAGTGCCCTCACAGAAACATCCAGAACACTGGTTGGCCAAACATCTCTGTAGCCCAGTCAAGTGGACACATGCAGTTAACCATTGCGTGACTCACTTCAAAGACTGGGGCCTCTGCTTCCACCCATGCTTCATGGCATAGGGGATTAAAGGGCTTGAGAGACTATCTTTTTTCTTTTTCCTGTTGCTCAAGAGTTCCTAATTGCAAGCAACAGAGACCAAATCTTGTTAATTTATGCACAAAAGTATCTCAGGACTCTGATGATATGCATAAGAGGACTACCAAACCATGATTTAAGGTAGCAGGCATCCCTGGAAGGCTGGGCAATAGATACTAGCTTGCCAGCACTCCATCACCACTGAACTATACATGGCCCCCACTCCACATACACCCAGCAGGAAGCTGGATCGGAAGCAGAACAGCTGGGCTCAAACCACCCAGGCCCCATGGGATGCCGCTGTTGCAGGCAGTGGTTTAACCTACTAGGCCACTACACTGCAGAAATATTGGAAAGAGTTCTTGATTCAATTAGTCTACTGAAAAGTACTGCGTGTACATTGGTTATGCAGCTGGCGTACTATGTACAAAAGAACCACCCTTGCAAAATAAATAGGCGTTGAGCCTCTACCCCTCTACTTTTACATTGGCAGGAAAGAAAAGAGGAAATCCACCTATGCTGGCCCCTTGCTCTGCCTGCAGTTTGTTTCCCATTACTTCTAGGACTTTCTGGGCTTTCTCTCTTACGCTGTCAGGCCCCAGGCCCTGGATCACAATGTGGACCTAGAATGAAGTTGAGTGTGGCTTGGACAAGCAATCACTATCAGTGGTCTCTCAATATGGAAGGATTTGTCACCTGTTTGGAAACCAGGTCTAATGGAAGTCCTTGCCTCACCCCACCCCCACCCCATTCATGTCTTCTTACAAAAGATCAACTTTCAGCAAATTTAGCTAAATAATCTAATTGGCTTTTATTTGTGATTTGTGAACTGAGCTGTGTCTCTACACCAGGCAAGGCAGAACAGTTGGTTTTTATAGGGTAGCTTGAGCAGGAACAAGGAAGCAGTATAACCAAGAAAGTGGATTGATTAACATCAGGTTACTTTCCCCAGAAGGACTGAAGCAGAGAGCACTTCCTTGTCATAGCAGTGAAAACTTGCCTGTTCAGAGATCCAGCTATTGTCTTTCTCTCCTAATTCCTCAAAAGATCAGATTAAACAACTGAATCTCAGCTTTGTGATGGGATCTTTAGCACGAGTCACTCCATGCTGGTTTTTTCTGTTGGAGGCTCGGGCAGAAGCTCAGTCCAAATCAATGCCCTCCTGTACATTTTTATTTAACAATGCACAAAACACCCAAAGTCTTGGAAAGCACTTGAGAAACTTTACATGCTCCCTGGAACTCTAAGGAATCTAAGACACTCGGGCTAAAAATTTGTGTTCTGGGCTGGTAGTGTGGAGCAGTGGTTAGGCCACCACCTGCAACACTGGCATCTCATATCATGGCGCTGGTTAAGATCTCAACTGCTCCACTTCTGATCCATCTTGTCACTGATAGGTCTGGGAAAACAATGGAAGATGGCCCTGCCTCCCATGTGGGAAACCCAGGTGGGGTTTCTGGCTCCTGGCTTAAGCCTGGCTCAGCCCCAGCCACTGTGGCCATTTGGGGAGTGAACCAGTGGAAGGAAGGTCTCTCTTTCTTTGTCTCTCCCTCTCTGTCACTCTGTGTTTCAAATAAAATAAAACAATGTGTGTCCTAAGGGTAAGAAAACCAAAGCCCTCATGAATATTTCTCCCTTTCTTTACCATCTCGGACAGAGCATAAGCCACGCAGAAAAACCATCTTCTTGCAGGTCTCCCAGTCAGGCTGACAAGGGTCCTCAGACTCCAAGCCATACACAGCTCCGTGGAGTATCCTCCGCACCTTCTGAGACACTCACTCACCCCCTTGCGGCCCTGCCGTTGTGAACTCTTCGAGTATTATAAACTTCCAAACTTCTCTGAATATCGTAACGCATCTCACTAGAGTAGAATGGCTAGTCTCTTAGACTAGAAAAGCTTTTAAGCAAGCAATTTCCTTTCAAGGAGCACACTTCTCGCTGTCACCGAGGCTCATTCCCTCAGAAGTGTCCTGGGTCCTCTCTCTTGCTCTCACTCTCCAATTCAGCCGCTTAGCAAGTTCTAGAAATTCTTCCTTTCACATGTTTCCGAAATCCGTCACCTAATTTCTGCTGTTTTTCTTTTTTCTCCTGCCTTCTTTCAGACTTCTATAACCTCATACCTGGTCTACTACAATAAGCTTTTCACCACACTCTCCCTTTCTGTCTTCCTCCAACCCATTTTACACAGTAGAAGATTATTCTTCCTCAATGCATCCATTTCATCAAATCATTGCCTTCATCGAAACTTCTGTGTTACCATTGCCTTTGAGAGGAAGCTACAACTCCTCTGCTAAACCTAGGGATGGGTCTGTGCTAAGCAGAGTTAGCTGATCCGGAACTACATTTTCCTGATCTCTTCCCCAAGCAGCTCCAGAGGAGGGTTGCCCACAAGAGAAATTTGCATGACATTTGGAAGGCAAGAGCAAAGGAAAAGCCACTTTTTATTAGTTGATGGTCAGAGTAAGTTCAACTGCAACAGCTCACAGACCCCAGCTTGGACCTTCTGGCTGGTGCCTGCCAGATGCCACCGTTGAGCTTCTCCAAGTCTAGGTGCATGCGCAGCTCAAAGGCAAAGAGCCCCATCACAGGCACGTCACCTGTGTCATCAGGGTTGGGGGTGGTGGGAGAGTAATGGGAATCCAGTGTGCTCTTGAGGGCTTCGGTCCTTGTGGGTTCCCATCGGCTCTTCCCCTTTCCTATTTCCTTTCCAGCTTTGTCTTCTGCCAATGCCTCTTCAGTCTGCAGGATTCCGCTCACTCTCCAGGCCCAACTCGAATCCTCCCTGCAGCTTCCCTGGACCAGCTTAGTCCCAGTGGCCAGAATGGAGCTTCCCACTTGGTCCCATGAAGGTACACGTGATAAGTGAGCCCCTGAAACCATCATGTCCCTCCAGGGATCAAAGGGTTAGATTAGCATCTCCACATCAATACACCATGTAGGTTAATTTTCTGTAACACCAAGTTAGAATTTAAATTATCTTGCAGTTAAGAGACACAGTGCTTCACAATGAGCAGTATAGACTTTGGAGCAAGTGAGTTCTGAATTTAAGTCCCTACAAGATCAAGTACAAGGGGAGCCCCAGGTGTGTATTACTTAGTCAGTGTAAGCCTGAGTTTCTGAGCTGTACAACAGAAATAATAGCATCTACCTCACTGGGATGCTTGTGCAGACTGATTAGGTAATATGGAGCAGGCATACAATGCTCTGTGTATACCATTGCCAACAAATGTTGGCTATAATTATCATTATATATATTTTGACAGGCAGAGTTACTGAGAGAGAGAGAGACAGAGAGAAAGGTCTTCCTTTTTCCGTTGGTTCACCCTCTAATGGCCGCTACAGCCAGCGCCCTGTGCCGATCCAAAGCCAGGAGCCAGGTGTTTCCTCCTGGTTTTCCATGCGGGTGCAGGGCCCAAGGACTTGGGCCATCCTCCACTGCCCTCCCGGGCCACAGCAGAGAGCTGGACTGGAAGAGAAGCAACCAGGACAGAATCTGGCGCCCCATCTGGGACTAGAACCTGGGATGCCAGCGCCGTAGGCGGAGGATTAGCCAAGTGAGCCACGGCACTGGCCTATTATATATATTTTTGAGTATGCCAACATAAGAGCATACTAAAACATTTGTAAGAAAATAAATCTGTAACATTGTTGAACACTTACCTTGGGTTGGACATTAGACTAAGCACATTTCGTAGCTTACCTCATTTGATTTTCCCAACAACCCTTCGAATTGAGTATTAACAAAATATTTAATAAATGAGGACATTGCCATACAATTTATTTGCCAGTGTAACCCAGCATTTCTCCTGTCCACATGCTGGGACACACACACACACACACACATGCTGTTTCCTTGGCTGAATGCAACCTTTGGCCCTGTGGTACCCTTTATCTTTATAATTACATCCTGCTGACCAGAATTCAATGCTAACTGTGGCCAAGAGGACCCCAGATCAGGGAGGTTGTTTAAAATTAATCACAAAATGGTGTGGAAAGAAACACATGGTTTTTCTCTCTATAATGGTAGAAAGGCTGTAGGTAACTCTTGAAGTAGGTTCCTCCACAAGAGGATGAAGCTGTAGCCCCAGTACCTGTGAATGTACCTTATTAAGAATGAGTCTTTGCAAATGATCAAGTGTGATAAGGTCGTTAGGGTGGACCTTAACCCAATATGGCTGAAGTCCTCATAGAAAGTGTAGTTTAGACAACAGAACCAGGCAGGCATGGAGAGAAGACAATATGCCATCTGCACCACAAGGAGCTCACTCCCAAGATCACCGCAAGCAAGGAGGGAGGCATGGACACTCTCCCTCACAGCGCTCAGAGAGAACCCCTACTGACACCTTGATTCCAGCTGTCTTATCTCACAGCTACGAGGAAATAAATTTGTTTCTAAGTCACCCAGAGCACAAGCTGAAAACCAATACAATTCCCCACTCATCTTTCCAAACCAGGGGTGTCTCCACATTGCTAGTACTTCCCCGGGCCCCTGGCCCCTGACTTTTGGAAAGCAAAGAGAATTGACCATTTGGAGGGCACCAGACTCTGTGCTAGATGCTTTTCATTCCTCATCTCATTTAAGCCTCAGACAGCTTTGGGAAGTATTCAACATTGTCCCCATCTTTGCCATGGTTTAAACATGACTTAGCTCATGAAATCATGCACTAAGAGGGTGAAAACCTAACCCAATTGTGGCGTCTAGCAGGTGTGCCAAGTGGGAAGGCCTTAGGTCAGTTGGGGACTTGCCCTTGGAAGGCAGTTCTCATGAGAAGATTGGTTACAAAAGTGCAAATAGGACCCAGCCACGCTTTCTGCTTCCTGGGTCTCCATTGGATCCTTCCTCTGCAGGTGCTCTACCCTTGTCATCCACCACCCTCACCAGACGCTAAGCCGATGGGACCACTCAATCTTGGACCTGAATCCCCAAAACTGTGAGCTAAATCTCTTTATGAATTTACCTTCTCTTGGATAGTTCATGATAGTGACAAACAGCTGACTAATACACAAATGGAGACAGAGGTGTTATAGAATTACCCAGGGTACGTGATGGAAGTGAGATTCAAGTCCAAAGCCAATGTTCTTCCCACTATTTCATTCTACCCTCCTTGCATTAAGCAGAAGATAACTCAACCTTCCAACCATTCCTGTCCTCGTACCTTTCTCACCTTCTAAACACTTCCCAAAAGAGACCCTCATTATTGCAAGAACTGAAAAGCACAGTATTTTTTTTTTCTTTTTGACAGGCAGAGTGGACAGTGAGAGAGAGAGAGACAGAGAGAAAGGTCTTCCTTTTGCTGTTGGTTCACCCTCCAATGGCCGCCGCGGCCAGCGCGCTGCGGCCGGAGAACCGCGCTGATCCGAAGGCAGGAGCCAGGTGCTTCTCCTGGTCTCCCATGGGGTGCAGGGCCCAAGCACCTGGGCCATCCTCCACTGCACTCCCTGGCCACAGCAGAGAGCTGGCCTGGAAGAGGGGCAACCGGGACAGTATTTTCTTAATACGGCTCAGTCCCCACCCACCGATATCTAGACTTATATATATTTCCCTGTCTTGCAGAGGTTTTCAAGGAAGTCTCAGCTAATCAGACTGATTGTGAGAATGTCAAGAAGAAATTGAAAAAAACAAAAGAGAGATTTACAGGATGTCTTTAAAGTTGCAATTTTTTACTTTCAAGTGCACATAAAATATAAAGTAGCCAACAAAGTGCTGCTTGCGGGGGACCCCTTTGCGGATCTGCTTTAATCAATAAATAAGGATGCTTTTGAAATTAGCTTTCCATTGTTTATGGTAAAGCTCCATGGGAGCTTGAAAATAGTTGTTTTCTTATTCATGTAAAGAATTCCCCTCCATTGTCCTGGTCACCCTGTTGCGGTGGGGACGGCAGTTATGAAGAATTTCGGTTCAGGGAAGGCCAGTGGTGCAGAACCCACCAGAGTCAAGATCACTGGGCAGAGGCCAATGTTGTGAGACAGCCTGGGAAGGCTCCAGAGAGAGAGTCAGATGAACTGGGCCTCCCTGGATCCCTGGCTGCTCACTCATGGGACCTACCTACCTACCCCAGAGAGAATTTCAAAGAGCTCCTGACCTAATAGTGACTTTGTTGTTAAAACCAACCCCTTGAGTTGATATGTTGGTAGGCATTGGGTCCAGCCTCTTCCAAATCTCTAGACCCTGAAACAAACCTAGCCTCCTTCATGGCCTGTGCCCCCAGGTCCAATCCATCCCCCATTCTTCTCCACCTCGCTCTAGGCCCCAGTTCTCGAAACGCTAAGAACTGCAACCTTGGACTCTCTTCCCTTCTGGCTTCCATATTCAGGTATCTGTTACCCCTGATTTCTCTGTTACCCCTGGTCCAAGACTTGACAGAAGCGGCTTTCCTCCCCAAAGGCCAGAGTTGCCATCCAGAGGTGCCTTTCCCTACAGCTGTGTTCTCTGCCTGCCTTGAAGGAGGTTTTTCCTCTCTAGGTTCAGCAGTGCTAATGATTTCTTGTTATTGGTATCTTGGGTCTTCCCCATCTCTTCCTATAGCCCCGCCTATGCCTTTGCAAATATTTCCTTCATTAACTCTCTTGAAATTGACCCTACCTCCAGTATCTAGCACTTTGGTAAATAGTAGATACTCAATAAACATTGTTGGAGAAATAACAGGTTGACAAATAGGGAATAGATTTTGCTTCAGCTTTGAGATAATTCTGCTCTTTCCTTCTCTCTCTTCCTAGCTTCTTCTTTGCTTCCATTCCTTCATTAAAGATTTAGCCTTTGGTTTATAAGCTCCAAAAATTGTATTACCCGCCACCTCCTCAAAACAAAACAAAACAAATTAGAATTTGCAACTTGGGACATCTGTAAAAGTCCGTATTTGAACACTGCCAAAAATGTCAGCAGAAAATATGACACAAGTGGTTGATGAGCCGGGCCGTGGCTGTGTACAGAAGGCGGCAGGCTGATAATCTAGCCACACAGCCCAGCCGGCATGAATGGGCGACCTTGGAGCTTGTGGAAGGGACTCCTTGATCCACAAGCATCACACCCGGGCATTTCTTGGTTTCCATGAGAGCATGCTGACACACTGTGATGAAAGATTGTCTTGTTTCATTAGGAGAGAGAGCTCAGCTGCCCCAGGCCCTCCTTTGGGTGAGGACACCAATGCAGGATCAAGGCACCTGCGCTGTGAAAGGCGATTGGACGTTGCTACTTATTATCAGGGCTACCAACTAAGCAGAACAACCAAGTAGAAACATGTTCAGCCAGAACTTCTGGCCCTTATGGGATGAATACTAAGACAGAGGGATCCATGGCTCAAGTGTGACAGAAACCTTGACCTGCATTTTTTTCTTATACTGACTTTTTTTGAAGTAATTTTCTTTAATGTCTTTTTAATGATTAAGAACAAAGCAATATAGTCAACATATTCTTAAAATCTTTGTGTTAATGTAAAGAGAACAGACTTTATGCATTGCATAAGTACAGTTCCAAGAAGACAGCTACACTTCCCTCACTCCTCTGCTCCTCCCTTCCTTCCCTCCTTTCTCTTCATCAATTTTTTGCAAAGATATAATTTTAATCCACTCTATGTTCATGGGCTTAATTTGCCATTAATCATAATATTCAATATGTAAGAACTAGGAAGACCACAGTTCCCCAGGAGTATAAATAAGAGCTAAAAATGACAATCATATCCCAAAATGATCATTTCATTCCTATACATTGTTTTATATTCTATATTAAGTGCCACATATCAGAGAAAATTTAAGATATTTGTCTTCTTGAGACTGCCTTATTTCACTAAGCACAATTTTATTGCAAAATTTATTGCAAAAGACAAGATTTCATTCTTTTTATGGCTGAGTAGTATTCTATAATGTATATATACCACACTTTTTTATACAGCCATGAGTTTGTGGACATCTGGGTTCTTTCATGTTTGTGTATTGGAAGAATTAACATCGTCAAATGTCCAAAGGCAATCTACAGATTCAATTATACTGATGTATTTTTTCTTTACAAATGCCTATATAAATGTCTTGTGTTGAAGCAGGGGCATTTTCTGTGTCTTTTAGAAGAAACTCTCAGAGAGTCTCAACCCTCTACCCCCTTTCATCTTTCTGCTTTTGTTCCATTTGCTGTAGGTACCTGTTGAATGTCAGGGACATTTCCAGGCCTTCCTGGTTGACATGCCTGGAGATGGACTTTAAGAGGAGAGGACTTCCTTTGGCCTCTCAGGGACATGCTGGGGACAGTAGTCAGCTAAGACAGGGTCCAGCCTGGGTAGCAATTCTGGCTCTGCCAGCGTTCATGAGCTGTGTGACCTTCTGTCACCTCTCCGCTGCTGTTTCCACTGGGCTGCAGAGGGGAGCATCCCTACATCATAAGTGTTGGGAGGATTAACTTAGGCAGGTGTGCCCAGTCCCTAGAACAGTCCCTGGCCCTCGGGAGGCCCTTGGTAGGCAGCGGCCATAGGGGCTCTCCGGCTGCAAGGCTTCCCTGCACTGGGTGACCATAGAGACGTGGTGACGGTGCACACTGAAATGAATCACTTTTGTTTGCCCCATGCTGACAAAAGCAGTCCCCTGGCTCTCGCTGGGTATGAAGCAGCCAAAGCAGAATGAGTACTAAGAGCCCCCTTTGTCCGGACAGAGGCCTCATTTGTTGGACACAATGCTGCTCTGGCAGTCCTGGAGCCGGTGCCACTGTGACAAATCTGTTTGGGTTGGAGTAGCACCAGCTCACCGCCGCGATGCGGCCAAGCTCGCAGGCCGCCGGAGCGCAGCTGTGAAGCCGTTCGGAGAGGCCCTGCGCGCCGGGCTCTGTCACCCCAGGCAGGGAAATTCAGAGAATCAGCAATTCATTCTGATGACCCCGCTGGCCTCGGGGTTGAGGTTTTCCAGGGGCCTCGGCCTGCGAGTGGGTAGGATGACTTCTGGAGAGGCCGCCTAGGCTCTAGGAGTGAGACTTATTAGCGTTGGAAGAGAGATACCCTGGCGTTCATGCTCCCTGTTGGCTGCTCTTCAGAGCCTGTGCATGACATTGGCCAGAGAAAGCCTCTGCTTTTGCTGCCGAAGTTGTTTAAGAGAAGAGAGGGGACTTGTACTAGAATTTAATAGCGGGATCGTGGTGAACACTTCCTCATTTTCTGATGGACTGCAACCTAGAAGAACACCCTGGAAGCTGATCAGGGCAAGGCTGACGCCTATTAGCACATGAGTAGACCTGGTACCAGTGTTCAGATGGGAATGCTGCAGGGATCTGCCTCTGAAGGTGTCCCAGTCACAGCGATTCCTCCCAGGCAGCTGGTCCCTCCTGAAGAGGCGTGAACAACACACACCAATGGAACCAGAACTTTAGTGCGAGTATCCAGGACCTTACAAACGAACTGTCTATAAAGAAAAAAAAAAAAGATTTATTGATTTATTAATGTGAAAGGCAGAGAGGGAAAGAGACAGAGACAAAGAGATTTTCCACCCTCTGGCTTTCTCCCCAAATGCCCACAACAGCCAGGGGTAGGCCAGGTCAAAACTAGGAGCTGGGAACTCCCACTGGGTCTCCCACATGCGTGCCAGCATTCTGAATGTTTGGTCCAGCCTCTGCTGCCTCCCAGGCCCATTAGCAAGAAGCTAGATCAGAAGCATGGAGTAACCAGAACTTGAACCCGGCACTAGGATATGGGATGTAAATGTCTCAGGCAATCACTCGGCGCACTGCACTACAACGTGCACCCCAAACAGCGTGTCTTTTAAAAGATTTTAAAATTTGTGTTAAAATACATATAACTGAAAGCCTACCATCTTAGCCACTTTTAAATGTATATTTGAATCACATTTGGCCTAGTCAGTGCTTCGCAGTCTCCAGACCAGAACACTTCTGCTGCCTGCACTGAAACTCTATACTCATTAACAATCATTCCCCAGACCTCTTCCCCCCTCATCCCTGGCAACCACCCTCCCACTTCTGTCTCTATGAATTTGATTCCTCCAGCTCCCTCAGAGAAGTGGAATCCTACAGGTTTTATCTTTCCATGAATGTCTTATTTCACCTAGCATGGTGTTCTCAAGTATTATGTCATCTGCATTGTGCCATATGTCGGAACTTCATTCCTGTTTGTGGCTGAATAATATGACTAGCTGTCTTTTTACACTCTAATCCTATGAGGGATCCTTTGGATATGAGATGGAGCAGGGTTGACCCTTTGTTTAGGGTTTCAGGTTTTCATGAAGCCTGCACAGATAGAATCTTCTGGATTTTTCTCACCTGTGCCTTGATGTCCACCTATACAACTCATCAACTCATCAGTGAATTTTGATCATGGCTGTGCGGAGAGCTATGTGTCACGTCTGACACTTTGTAGGGAGTTACGGGGACGACAAGGCCTCCCTTCAGAGGAGAAGAAGGCTTACCACACACAACCCTGACCCTTGTTACAGGTGACATCCTTGGCAAGCCACTTCTCTTTGTAAGGGAGATGGTGTGACCTGTCCCAGGCTGAATGGGCACTACATTAGGAGACACACAGGTGAGGCATTACTAATCCAAAAATGAAAGATTTGACAAGCTCCAAAACCTGACACTCTTTGAGCACCAACGCAGTGACACAAGGGAAAAATTCCACCCCGTGAAACTTCATTTCATGCACAAAATTATTTAAAGTATTGTAAAAACTTATCTTCGGGCTATGGATATAAAGTACACATGAAACATAAATGAATTTTGTGTTTAGACTTGGGTCCGTTCCTCAAGATCTCATTATGCACATGCAAATATTCCAACAGCATCCCTCCCCCAACAAAATTCAAAATCTGAAACACTTCTGGTCCCAAGCATTCCGGGTAAGGGATTCTCAACTTGGATATTAAAGTACCAGGCATGGTGTCTGATAAGATTTCAGCAAATGGATGTTAAATCTTACTACAGAACAAATCAGAGATGAGGTTCCTCCCTTTACCAAGCACAGCCCCCAAACAGGGCAGCGGTTCCCCAACTGTTTATGGCTCAGGGACTGCTTTGAGAATCACACACACATGTAGACAACAGGATGTTGAATTTCTGGGAGCTCTTGATTCTTGTGATAGCCACACATAGACTTCAGGCTCAAGATCAGGCACCTGGGGTCAAGATGTCAGAAGAGAACAAGCTCCTATGGAGCACAGATCCTGTTTCGCATAGTTTGAGTAAATAAGGGACAGAGTCCTGCATGGTGCTGGCGAGACATGATTAGAGAGGGTTGGAACAAGCAAGTGGATCCAGTTACGAACACCACTTCACGGGTATTCAGAAATGTCCCAAGAACTTGGATTTACTTTTCATCAGACAGAGTGTGGTGCACCTGTCTTAAGAGTCCTTATACACTCAACACCCTTTGAAAGCATTTATCTTCATAGCTACACAGTGTAAATATTTATTAGTATTTGTCTTGCGGTTGGCTTAATTCAATTTCTGGTTCCACCTGCATGCATTCTTCCTCATGTTGTGTGCTCAGGGGAGCCTGTGTGTTGCTGAGTACATCTCGTAGTGCCTCACAAACACAACCCTGTCAATGAGATTGTGGTAACCAGTGGGGGAGTTGCTGTAAACTTTGAGATTCAGCACTGTCCCATAGGATGAGATCTGTTCTCAACTAATTGAAAGACATAACATTTAGGATATATCTCCATAGTAGCTTGACATGTCTCTGGTGGCTTGACATAGCACAGGAAAGCATGACTTTACTTTTTTTTATATATTCATTTATTTATTTTAAAGGCAGAGTCACAGAGCAGCAGAAGCAGAGAGAGTGAGATAGAGAGAGAAAGGTCTTCCATCCTCTGGTTCACTCCCCAAATGGCTACAACAGCCAGAGCTGGGCTGATACAAATCCAGGAGCCAGAAGCCTCTTCCAAGTCTCCCACACTTGGGCCATCTTCTATCTTCCATTGTTTTCCTAGGCCATAGCAGAGAGTTAGATTGGAAGTGGAGCAGCCAGGACTTGAACCAGTACCCATATGGGATGCCAACACTGCAGGCAGTGGCTTTACCTGCTATGCCACGTGCTGGCCCTTGCATGTCTTTCTATAAAGATTTATTTTTATTTATTTGAAATACAGCATGACAGAGAAAGAGAGAAACACAGATATTCCATCCTCTGATACACTCCCCAAATAGATGCAGTGGCTAGGGCTGTGCCAGACGCAAGCCAAGAGCCCAGAACTCCATCTGAATATCTCATGTGAGAGGCATGGGACCCAAGCACTTGGGCCATCATCTGCTGTGTTCTCTGGTACATTAGCAGCCAGTTGGATAAACAGCAGAGCAACAAGGGGACTCGAACTGGTGCTCCAACAGGGGATGCCAGCAGTGTCACAAGTGATGGGTTAACCTGCGGCTCTATAACACTAGCCCCATGGTCTTTTTAAGGGAAAAAGACATTTTAAGGGGGAAAAATTTAATAACTCAGCTTATCACTAAACTCCAACTAGCATCTTCTCCCTCATGGAGTTACCTGTCTCCAATGCAAGGAGCCATCCCAGCCGCCTGCCTCCCCACCACCCTGGACCGTTCCCCAGCCAGGCCCCAGCCTGGGCATCTGTAAGCAGTTATGCGAGTGTTAGCTGTTGGTTTGAGCCCGTTCCCTGGCACCATGCCAATGGCTGTTACAGATACCATTGCTGTAGCCTCCGTTCCGTGGTCTGGTGGGAGCGTTTTACTGAATTTCAGTATTCCTTGTCACTGCTGCTGCTGGTGTAGCATGAAAGATTTATACGGTAACAAAAACCTCTTGTGCAAGCAGGTAGGGGGAAATAACATATGGCGAGCCTAATCTTCTAATTGTCCAGGAACTGGCAGGCTACCTCACTGCTCATTCATAGAGCCTTTGATTTAAGTCAAATAACAAACCTACTAAATCTGATATCGTAGAGTGGTTTGAGTAACTATACTGTTATAAACTAGTTTAAAATAGCAGTAATCTGAAGAATCCAGAAGACGATAAGAACCAAGTCTACTCACACAGCCAGAACAAATAACTCCAGTTGGCTCAGAATGTGTTAAGCCTTCCAAACCCAGGACCATGGAAAAGACAGCAGCTACCTAAAAGATTCTCCTCTTTTTTCCTCCAATAATCTCAATTCCAGCAAAGCCAAGTCTTAATGGCAGGGTATCCTTCCTGTTTGGTTTTGTTTTTTAAAAAGCACTTTTCTCTTAATTACAAAATATGTTTGTGCTTTGTAGAGAAAGTTGGAAACAAAAACACAAGATGAAAGTTACTTAAGAAATTACATTCCAGTCATGAGTACTTTAAGCATTTTAATGTCATTCCCTTTCTTTGTATTTACATAAGCATATAATGATTTTTGATAAAAGTTAGGTACGTAGGCCTAAAGTCTTTGCCTACTGATACATTGATTTCATTTATCAATATATGATGTTTTCCATACCCGTATTATTCTTCTAAATATGTTACCTAATGGCTACATACAATTCTATCTTTAAATTATTGTCATTCTCTCTGTTTCTACACAATGTTTTCCTGATATAAATAGGATTCTGAAGGACATCTCTGTATGAAAATCTTTAACTCCATTTCTGATTGTTCTTGGGATAACTTCCTAGAAACTTACCTCCTGTTAACAAGCGAACATACACTTCTAATCTTAAGCAGATTCACCCTTTAATATTATACATATTTAGGAGTAATTTCACCTCTACACAATAGCAGAAAAATAGATGCCAAAACAAAAGGAACACAACTGGCTCCTGTAGATCCTGAAATGTATCAAAAATTCAAGTTGTTCATTAAGGAAAGCTTTAAGGCCAGACCAGCGATGCACTATTTCCTGTGACATCAAATAGAGAAATGAGCTCTCTCTTAACATCAAGAGACATTTACGAAAACACAACTTCAAATGAAATTCCCAGCACTTCCGAAAGCAGGTACCTACGGAGGAAGGCAGTACGGTTCGCAAAGACACAGGTCTGCTGTGCAAAACCAACATGCTGCCAATGATACAGACTCACATTATCTGTGGATTAGCATGGCAAAGATAAAATTGGTAGTGATAGGAATCACATCAATTGTATTTTTTTCTACCCGTGTTCTGCCTACATATATTTCAAAAGGGAAATAGTTTTACAAGGTTTAGTATGAAAAATGGCACTCGCCTCACTCACGTCTCTCATTTTCTCCTTGCCAGAGGCAACGACTTTCTTATCTTTTTAAGCTGATTCTCCTGGCATTTGCTTCCATTATCCCAAATAGATTATTTTTAGATACGATTTTTTACGTAATTTTTTTTTCTGGCTTTTTATTAAATCAGATTGCGGGGATTACTTCTCCAATGTTTTAGATGTAAACATTCCACTTTGACTTTCCACTATGGAAGATGAGAATTTTGCTCCATTTCCACAGCCATGAACACACATGCAGCTTCTCAATATAACTATTGATCTATCTTCATGTATATGTGCATTGTTTTTATTTATTTATTTATTTATTTTTGACAGGCAGAGTTAGACAGTGAGAGAGAGACAGAGAGAAAGGTCTTCCTTCCATTGGTTCACCCCCCAAATGGCTGCTACAGCCGGAGCTACACCGATCCGAAGCCAGGAGCTTCCTCCTGGTCTCCCATGGGGTGCAGGGTCCAAGCACTTGGGCCATCCTCTACTGCCTTCCCGGGTCACGGCAGAGAGCTGGACAGGAAGAGGAGCAACTGGGACAGAATCCAGCGCCCCGACCGGGACTAGAACCCGGGGTACCGGCGCTGCAGGCAGAGGATTAGCCCAGTGAGCCACGGCGCTGGCCTGTGTGCATTGTTTGTTAGGTCAATACAATGACTTCATTATTATAATAACCTTCTCTGATTTCTTCTCACACAACCTTGTCCTTCTCCAGTTATATCATTTTCTTTGTTTGCCTGATTTTGTATGACTAGTCATTGAATCAATGTCAACTTCTCTACCAATTTCTTTAAAAACGGTCTGAAGACATCGGTTGTCTAAATCAAGCCATGCTGATGCCCCCACTCTCTGTGCCTTCTGCCTTGAAGCTGTCTCTCCTGGGCTGCTCACTGCTCCAGATGATCCAGTTGCCTGGCTCTCGTCCTCTAGGTTTGATCTCCTGCCTCCTAAACCCCTTGTCTCCCTCTTTCTTTGTTAATCCCCCAGGAAATTTTCAAGAAGGAATACTTAGGAATAAAGTCTTCGGAGAATTTTTTTATGCTAGCCTCTCATTTGGCTGACATTTAACTGAAGATAGAACCCTAGCCTAGAAATAACTTCACCTCCAACACGTGATGGCACTGATCTATCACTGGATAGACTTCAGAACTGTGGAGAAACATAAAATGACTCTGATTTATAATCCTTTGTATGTGGCTTTGTTTTCTGGCATATATGTTTTTCTCCTTTTAGGTAGCCTGAAAGCTCATGATAGGGAGATTATTTTCACCATTGTTCTGTCTACTTCTGTTCTGTGACACTCTTGAATTACCAGTGACTTAATCTCATTTTTCTAGTCTTATTTTTTCCTTTTTTACCCTACTTTTGCCTTTCGTTTGCACTTTTTGAGGTGTTTCCTCAACTTTTTTCTTCTATCCCCTCTAGTGAGCTTTTCTTTGCAGAGATTGTGTTTAATTCCTAAAAACTCTTTTTTATTCCCTTGCTTTTTTATATATATAGCATTCTATTCTTGTTTTATGGATGCTTTCTCCGAGAATACTAATTATACTTGTAAGTGTTCTTTCACACATGATCTCTGTTTCTTCCAAATCCTTTTCTGTTATTTGTTTGTTTGGGTGTCCATCTTTATTTTTAGAGACTTGTCTCAAATTTCTAGTAACCTTTCTATTCGGCACATATGTAAGGGGAGTTCTCAGAACATGGGTGGAGCTTATTGGATGTGGGCTTCAGCATAAGGTGATCTGACTGGGCCATTCCCTTAGAGAACTTCTGATATTAGTGTCTTCAGGGCTTTCTTCCTGAACTGGCCAGATGCTCGGGGAGGATTATGTGATTTCTTGCCTGGAGGTTTTAGACCTGGCTTTCACTATTCTAAAAGCTTAGTGAGGAAAGAGAGCAGGAAGTCAATGTACCTGTCTGTGCAGTCTCCATGGTCAACCTGCCTGGTTTTCTCCAGGCCAGAGACTCCCCTTTCTCATTCCCTGTAGAAAAGAACACCCTGCTCCTGCCGGGGTAAATGATGAACAGCCCTGAGCTATGCTGGGCAGGAGAAGCTATCAAGATACCCAGCTAGTTCTCAAATAGACTCTTCATCAGTATCCATAGTCTTAGTCTCACCTTCAAACCCATATCCATGGATGTTATGTCACGGATTCCTGAGCCTTTGGGTGTCCTTGGTAAAACCGGGCAGCTGCTCTGGTACCCACTGTCAGCCAAGGAAGCTGCTCCCTCAAGTCAGCCAGGGCAGGCAACACGCATCCACCTGCTTGCCAGTTTCAATTCCACCGTATTTGCCTTTTCACCTCAAATATTGGTGATTACGGTGTCTACTGGGCATGACTCAGCCCTCAGATGCAGTGGGTACTTGTATGGAAGACCTGTAGACAGACCCGCTCCTCCATACAGCAGGCTCACCCAGGCTTCCCACCTCCTGGTAACGTCCTCCACTTCTATCTGGAAGTTGCCTATCGGCTTTTGAACATGCTTGAGTATGTGACACTTGGCTTCCACCCTGTGTGCCTTACTCTCTGGGTACCCTTGGAAGTGTTATCGTGTGTGTACAAGTTCTTCATCCACTACCAGATGGCGAAGTCATGGGAGGCAAGAGCTCTCAGCAAATGTGCCTCACTAATATTTATTATGCATTTCTTTACCAAGAGCTGGTCAGGGTGGCAAACTAAAGAACATGCCTTCTAGAACAAGGCAAGAACTGACTTATTGAAGGATTGGGACATGTTCTGGGTTTTTTTCTTATGATGTCTTTGAGCGTTAAAGGAATGCAATACACCAGGCATAAGCTATTTCCTTAGGGAGTCCAAAAATTTACAATACAAAAGCATTTGGGATTGCTTTTGAACACCAGGTATTTAAAGTCTCCAACATAATGACTTATTAATAAAGTTCTCAGCTGCTCCTAAGTGAATGTTAATAACAAATCGCATTTAATCAGTCAATATAATCTGATTAACTGGAATAAAAGAGGCATTTAGAGCCCCAATAATTTGCTGAACTTGCACTACACTAAAGGAGTCCCCCTTGCAAACAAAGTAAAAACATTGTTGAACCTGCGTGTGAGGGGTATGAGCCATGCCCGAGACCCAGGCGCCGCGGGCTTCTTGACTCACCCATACTCAGCAGCAACCCCTCCAGGGCCCTGTCTGATCCAACTCCAGTTCTTCTGTCTTCCACGTTCTGAAGTCACAAAGCTGGACAGCCTCCTCTGGGTGCCCCGAGGCCATGGAGCTGGAAACCACCACTATTTGAGTCATGGAGACAGAGGAGAAGTGGCAGGTACCCAGGGCCACCAGTCACCGTCTTCTGAGTCCATGTAGGTCAGGGGGACTCTTCCTGTCTCTCCAAAGCTTGGGGTCTGCTGACCGCCATTTCCCATTCCTCTCTAGCAGTTAGCTAGGATGTTCAAGCAAAGAGCTGCTTCACCATCCTCAGCTCCAAATTTGGGCAACTATCAGGGAATGGAAAGAATCAAGTAAAAAGACCCCATTAACATCATTTTGAAACTTTCCAAATCCAAGACCCTGATCTGCTTTCCCTGCTGTACTTATCGAACTACCTTGCTTCTCCCCTGAGCACCCCCCTGCCCCATGTCTCCACCCCTTTGCTTCTGCTCCTTGCTGGACCTGCAGCGTCCACTCCCCCATGATCAGAGTTGGAGGGCACAAGGTGTTGGGGCTGGGGGTGGGGGGTGTCTGTGGAACTCCTTCCCCAGATTCTCTCCTTAGGTTCTTCTTCAAAATTCAAAACAAGTCTTACTTTAAAAAAAAAAAAGATTTATCTTGTTTATTTGGAAGGCACAGCTACAGAAAGAGAGAGGGAAGACAGAGATCTTCCACCTGTTGGTTCACTCCCTGAATGGCTGCAATGGTTAGGGCTGGGCCAGGCCAAAGGCAGGAGCCAGGAGCTTCTTCCTGATCTCCCAACACCATAGGCTTCCAAATGTGTCCATGAAGCCCCTGGCACCTGGGAACCTTGCTGGGAGGTGCTGATAGCCCTGGCTATGCCATCAGGAATGCTTCTGGCCAGTGTCGGAAGGGAAGACCGAGATAGGCCTGAGTCTCTTTGCCTCTTGCTGAATGTGGGAAAAGTCATTGAGAAAACCCAGAACTGGGCAGGTGCACAGCTGAGCATGAAGAGGAGCATGGAGCCCAAGCTCTGTTGGAGTGACCCCTGCACGGCCGTCTGGCAGGTAAGGATACTCACCTGGGTCCTCACTGCACCTGTTGGCACACTTCTGGCCTGATTTAGATCACCTGGCCGATCCCGACTGCCTTAGGTCTATGATGGATTCAGGCTCTTTGCTATGAGTCATTTCCCTGCTCACATAACTGGAAAGAAAAATTTTAAAAAATCCCTCAGACAGGCAACTCTGTAGCTCATCACATAGTGAGGAGCACGTGACTGTTAGGCTGCAAATTTATTGGATTAACTGGCCAATAAATCTGTCTAAGGATCAAGATCTACAGCACCTCTGCTTGTGATAAAAAGAAATATATCTTCAACACGCTTTTTTGTTTTAATAAGATTTATTTTTACTTATTTGAAATTTAGAGTTACAGAGAGAGAAAGAGAGAGAGAGAGATCTTCCATCCGCTGGTTTACTCCCCAAATGACCACAATGGCTTGAGCTAAGCCAATCCGAAGCCAGGAGCCAGGAGCTTCTTCTGGGTCTCCTACATGGGTGCAGGGGCCCAAGGAATTGGGGGCCATCTTCTACTGCCTTCCCAGGCCATAGCAGAGAGCTGGATTAGAAGTGGAGCAGCTGGTACTAGAACCAGTGCCCATATGGGATGCCGGCGCTTCAGGTTGGGGTTTTAACCGGCTGCGTCACAGTGCCAGCCCTTCAGCACGCTTTTTAAACTATGTGCTAGGAGACAGAGATATTAATTTTTGGTTGTGAAATTGAGACCAGTGTAAATGAGGTGGAGACAATGGAGGGAAGTTTCATATCTTTAAAATATAGATTTGTTGGGGCCGGCACTGTGGCGTAGCAGGTAAAACTGCTGCCTGCAGTGTTGGCATCCCATATGGGCACCAGTTCAAGTCCCGGCTGCTCTACTTCCAATCCGGCTCTCTGTTTTGGCCTGGGAAAGCAATAGAAGATGGCCCAAGTCCCTGGGCCCCTGCACCCAGGTGGGAGACCCGGAAGAAGCTCCTGGCTCCTGGCTTCGGATCAGCGCCACTCCTGCCGCTGAGGACAGCTGGGGAGTGAACCAGCAGACGGAAGACCCCTTCCTCCTCTCTCTCCCCACCACCCCCACCCCGCCTCTGCCTCTCTGTAACTCTGCCTTTCGAACAAATAAATAAATCTTTAAAAAGAAAATCAAGGAGAGTCATTCCATACAGGAGTGGGGCGGCTTTGTCAGCAGGAGGTGCACAAGTGCACCAATCGCCTTGGCGGCTGCTTGGTTCGTGCCTTTCCCTCCCCCTGATTGTGGCTGCTTCCAGAGCCTGGCCTGTGGTAGACAGGGTGGGAGAGACGGAATGTCCCTTCCAAGAGGGGTTTATAACTGGCAGGGGCTTCTTTGCTGTGTGTGCTCCCTCCATCCCCCCCCAACCCCACTTCCCTCCCCCTGCTCATTGCTTTCTCCCTCTTGCTCCCTCTCCCCCAACCCCTCTGTGTCTTTCTCCCAGGGTGCAGCCACTGGACCTGTCCAGGAGCCCCTCTGCCCCCCAGCCTGGGAGGGAGAAGCCAGTTCCCTCCTCTTCCCCCAGAGGCCTGGAGCCTTGCCTAAGAGACAGGAGGGTCCCTATGCGTGTGTCCTGGCGGCTGGTTTGTGCAGGCCGGCTACCTGAGCTAGCCTAAAGCAGCTCTCCTGGAAGGTGAGTGGGAGGCAGCCTGGCCTCCCAGGGGGAGCCGGGCTCCTGCTGAGAAGCCTTTTGCATGGCTGGAGTCTCCACCGGTCCCAACTGCACATGGTTTATTTCCATCCAAAGAAAGAAATATTGAAGAATGAAAATCGAAACCAGCAGGAATTTCAACAGCGAACTTGTGGGTGGCGAGGAAGATCTGTGATGATTTCACAAGCAGGAGCTCAGACAGGAGTCCCTCCAAATACAAGATAAGCTGAGGGCGGAGCATGCCCTTCCCACACTGCTGGGGGGCGCTCAGCCCCGGGATTCTGGGTCCCTGTTTGATCTTTCTTCTGCTTGTGCTTACTGAATACTGTGGAGACCAATGCTCTGTATGTGCCTCTCAGTTAATTATCACAACAAAGTGAGGCCTTACTTGGTTAACAAACAAGGAAGCTGACACCAGGGGTTTTAACCAGTTCATGGAAAATGGAATTTAAAAACAGCATACGGATCCTTTCTGTGGTTCACAAGCATGATGACTGAGTGTATACACAATTCTATGAGATGTTATTAGCACAGTACCCATCTGACATAAGAAAAAAAAAAAAAAGATGGCATACAGAGGCCAGCATTGTGGTGCAACCTGCAATGCCAGGATCCCATATGAGCGCTGGTTCAAATTCTGATTGCTCCACTTCCAGTCCAGCTTCCTGCCAATGTGCCTGGGAAGGCAGTGGAAGATGGTCCCTGCCACCCATGTGGGAGATCTGGATGGAGTTCCAGGCTCCTGACTTAAACTTGGCCACTGTAGCCATTTAAGGAGTGAACCAGTGGATGGAAGGTCTCTCTTGTTCCATCTCTTCCTCTCTCTGTAACTCTGCCTTTCAAATAAACACATAATCTTTAAAAGAAAATGACAAGCATTTTCCATGAATTTTTTGATGCTACCTCTTAATGATTGAGTTCAGGTAATTTGCCCAAGGTCACAGAGCAACTCAGCACAGCCCCAAAGCTCCAGCTCATTGTAACTTTATTGTTGTTGTTATTGTTGTTGTTATTTAAGGTTTATTTATTTGAAAGGCAGAGTTACAGAGAAGCAGAGGCAGAGAGAAAGGTCTTCCATCCACTGGTTCTTTCCCCAAATGGCTGCATCGGCTGGAGCTGCGCTAGAGTTTCTTCCAGGTCTCCCATGCGGGTGCAGGGGCCCAAGGTCTTGGGCCATCTTCTACTGCTTTCCCAGGCCACAACAGAGATCTGGATTGGAAGTAGAGCAGCCGGGACTCGAACTGGCGCCCATATAGGATGCCAGAACTGCAGGTGGCAGCTTTCCCCGCTACACCACAGCACCGGCCCCCATGATAACTTTAAAGCCAGGCCGGTAACCAATGTGTTTCACTTACCCTCCCCAAGAAGGGACTGCTTCCCATCTTCTTCTTTTTAAACAAAACTGTGCTCTTCAACTTATAAATTTATTTCATTTGTCCACATAAAAATTCACTGACTTAAAAAAGCACACATTGGCTGTGTCCCAGTGTCTGTGGGTCAGGAACCCAGAGGCAGCTTAGCTGGTGACACGGCTCAGCATCTGCCGCTGCTGGCTGCAGCCAAGGACCACCTGGGGCTGCAGGCATCTCCAGGTTCAAGGGCACAGCGTCCCCGCCAGGCTCACTCAGGTGGTTGTCAGCGGCCAGGCTCCTCACAGGTGTTCCGAGGACCTTGGTTCTGCGCTGGCTGTTGGCCAGAGGCTTCCATCAGTGCCTTGCCTCCCTGGGACATGTCACAACACAGCAAGTGGCTCCCTGGCAGCCAGCAGGCAACAGAGCAAGAAAGGGCATGTGCCCACAGATGGCCTGTGCAACCTCCGTGCGGAAGGGGTCTCCACCGCCGCTTTCCTGGGATTTCCGTTTCTGGGTGTTGTACCAGACCTTAAATAGCAGGAGGTCCCCAGGACTAACCCTCAGGGTCAAAGAATTGCCCACTGAAGCTGTGGCTGAGCCCTGGTCTGGCAAGAAATTTGTCACAGGGAAATCACTCCCTGCTGCGACGTTAGCCCTGGTTAATAAGAGCCACCGCAGTTGAGATTTAAAAAAAAAGGCAAACCTGATTAAAACCGCAGAGCTTTTGGTAACCTGACACAGATCAGAAAGAGCTCTTCAGTCTCTTGGCGGATCTAGAACGCACTTGAGCTGAGTGACAGGCTCCGTGCGAAGTTCCAGGGACACAACAGGGAATCCAGAGTCGCCCCTGCCTTCGGAGAAGCTGCTCTCTGCTAAGAGAGGAAGGAACAGACCAAGGCGAGCACTGCGCATTTCATGCGTTTTACCATAGGAGAATCCGGCTCAGAGAGGCACGCACACCACGCTGCGGAGCCGGAACCTGAATGCAGGTGGGCGGCGGTGGAAGGTGATTGTGTCTGCTTCCTTCAGGGTCACCCTTGTGGGAGGACAGCATTCCCACTGCACGCCTCCCCAAGCTGAATCTTTCACAAACATTTACTTTCTAGCACTTTCTAGGGACCACGCTTTAGGAGAACACGAAGCCTAGATCCCAAAGCAAAACATGAATACAGGGGAGAGAAATGAGAAAGAAGCTGTCACACCCTGCTGTGGACGGGGTCAGGTACTGCTCGTGCCTGCACCCGCCTCCCCATAATATAGGCACCACAAATGCCTCCAGGACAACCCTCCTCCGGAAGGACCCCCCCCCCAAACTTTTGCTTAAGAAAGACCTTATCTTAGGGCCCAAGGTGTGAGTGACACAGCAGATTCAGTGGCCACCTACGATGCTGGCTCTTGTCCTGGCTGCTCCACTTCCAAACCAGCTCCCTGCTAATGTGCGTGGGAAAGCAGCAGAAGATAGTCCAAGTGCTTGGGGCCCTGCTACCAACTTGGGAGACCCAGATGAAACTTCTGGCTTCTGGCTTTGGGCTGGTCCCACCCTTGCCATTGCAGACATGTGGGGATGAACCAGTAGATGGAAGATCTGTCTTTCCCTCTCTCTCTGTTACGCTTCCTTTCAAATAAGTAAATCTTTTAAAAATAAACAAATAAAATTGAAATTAAAAGAAGAAAGACCTTATCTTGAGGCCAAATCCATTATCCCAGGCACAGGAATGGAAGCTAACACCTGATGCATAGCCCTGGGGCCTAATTCTTGCCTCTTATCCAAGGAGAGTAAATGGAAAGGGACCCCAAAGGTAAAGGGGGAGGGGAAACTGAGTGCTAGTTAAAGAGCAGACCAAGGGCGCTTCCTTGGCCAAGGCCACAGTTGAATTTCTCAGCTCCTCTCCCCTTCTCTCCTGCCTCCATTTTTCATCTTTGAATTTTGGGGGCTATACTTATGCTTTCCCTTTATCCTTTCTGTCTCCTTAAATATTTATTTTAATTTAAAATGTTTTAAAATTTTTGTTTAACTTGTAACAACAAAAACACATACATTTTTGTGAGGGTACTGTGTAATATTTCAACACATGTACACAGTAGACACTGATCAAATCGGGCAATTGGCATTTTCTTATCTTTTATTTGTGTTCAGAGGCTACCAACACCTCTCTTCCAGTTCTTTATACAGAGTATCATCCATTATTGGGAAGTGCAGTCACCCTGCTGAGCTGTGCACACTAGAACTGTGACTTTATCTGACCGTGCTTGGTGCCCATGGGCCAACTTCCCTCTAACTTCCCTCCCTTGCTTTACCTTTTAAACTAATTTCTCATCAATGACTCTCACCAAGTGTGGTTTAAATGATTAAGTAATTAATAACAAAAAATTATTAATATGAGCACTAAGTGATTCGATAATGTAAATACACATTTAAGTACTTTCCCTGCAGGTTGGGGACACGGGTACTTGTTCCAAAAGGCAAGGGGATGTGCAGTGTGCAGAGGACATGGGATTCCCCCCACCAACTGCCACCCTCTTCGGCCATCCGCGGGGGCCTTCCAAATGACAGCTCACTTAACTCTAAAGGAAAGAGAGTCCTGCTGGGCAATGAGAGAACAAGACACGGCTAAGCCTCTCTTGAGTGACTGAGCTGAATTCGTGTTCGTGTGGCTTCAGTTCTGTGCGTTTCTAACTGCACCCATTGCCCCCAGGTGCCGAAAACAAACCAAGGAACACTACTGTGCTTCAGCATCTACACTGACATTTGGAATCCATTGGTCCTGCTGCTTTTCACTGTCCCTCATCCCCACTGTGTCCCTTCTTCCCTCCTGCTCCTTAGCAAATTCCAGCAGGCAATGTGGCCCAGCAGGTGAAATGCGGCTTCTGATGCTCACCTCCCAGATGGAGTGCCTGAAGCCAAGTCCCAGCTCTGCTTGCCATCCAGCTTCCTGCCGTGCGCCTGGGAGGCAGCACAGGATGGCCTATGAACTTGGGTTCCTGCACCCACACGGGAACCCAAATGGATTTCCTGGCTCCTGGCTTCAGCCTGGCCCAGCCACAGCTGTTGCAGGTTTTGGGGGACGGAAACCAGTGGATCTCTCTCTCTCTCTCTCTCTCTACCTCTCTACCTCTCTGCCTTTCAAATAAATAGATACCTTTTCAAAACAGAAGTACAGAAATGTATCATCATGCATTTTTTTTTTCCAATCTGTGGTCAATAGTACTCTCTCAGACTTCCTTCCTTGAACCAGGCTTACTTACTCTTCAACCCTGGTAACACCCAACTCTCCCTCCACCTTAAACCTGCACCCCACAGCTGACCCAGCTGAAGGAAAGCTGACAGGACCCTCTGGGGGGCCTCAATCTTCCCGGTCATCCTAGGGAGCTCCCCCGGCCTTCCCTTCCCACTGCGTGCCCCCTCCAACCTCAGCTCTCCTCCCAGACCCTTGCTCTCCGGCTTCCTGAAGCTCTGTGAAGAGCGCTCCCACTCTGCTCCCCTGCCTGCTCCCTCCCCTTCAACTACAGAATGGCCCTGCCCTTAAGGGTTACAGCCATGCCCTCTGCCACCCACTTGCCTGGCTCCAGCCATTCCCCTCCCTCTGTCTGCATCAGCCATCTCTCTCTATTGAATGGATCCCATCAGCATTCAAACCCGCCATTCTCTCTGCCCTTAACCCACTCAATCCCATTTCCTATACAGCTGCCACCTGTGTCTCTCCTTCCTTACATGGTTAAAGCTCTTAAAAGAATAGCAGTCACCTGAGTCCCCACCTCCCCGCCAAACCTGCTAAGCCATGAAGCCATGAGTTTTTCCATCTCTGTGACTGGCCAGCCGCTTAGCCTCAAAACCTTACTGTCACTGTGGTTTTGTCTTTTTGTCCCAAACCTCAGAACCGACCCACCAACAAACACTATCTCAGTGTCCTTTAAAATAAACAAATCCAGAATCTAACCATTCCCAGTACTGCTACCGTGCTACTCTGAACCACCATCACCTACCCCCCAGATGGTTGCAACAGCCTTTGGACCGGGCACAGTGCTTCTACCCCTGCTCCTCCAGGTTGTGTCTGGGGCAGCAGTCAGAGCTGTCCTTACAGGGGTGGGGAAATGTCCAGCCCTTGGGCTGTAGAAAGCCTGGGAAATCATTTGGTCTGGCCCTGCCAAGGCACCCACAGGTGGGATGCAAAATTCAATAAATCTATAGCGGGCTAATCTAAGTTGATTAATTTGTATGGCCCCCAGATGATGCTATAAATATCTGAATGGCCCCAGCCCTGCACTCACAGGTGACACTGCCCTGCTGAAACTGCCCCTTTGGCCAAAACATTGAGACACCAACGTCCTTAGGATGCACTGGAATTCCCGCGGGATCTGACACCTGTCATGCTCTGGTCCTCATTTTCTCGCTCTCTTCTCTTTTCCTGCCCCACCAGCCCCTTTCTGTTCCTTGGAAACACAACGCATGTCCCCCACCAAACTGGGCGGGATGGAAATGTCCCACAGGGGATCATGGGAAGGGTTGCACAGCTCTGAGAATGTTCTAGAAACCATGTACTTGCCCTCTTTAAACAGGGGACTTGTGTGGTATGTGAACCACATCTCAAGAAAGCTGCTATTTGCCAAAGGACGAGGCTGTCTGGGGGTCTGGGAGGAAGGGGCAGATTCAGCCTGAAGCTAATGAAGCTGAACCTCAGCGCTCTCCTTTGCAGCAGCCCCTTCAAAAACAAATAATCAAACCAGAGCTGATTTTGCAATTTTTTTTTTCCTTTAAAAACTGCCCCAAATTGTACGAGCTTTAGAATCCACAAAGCCTGGTTCTGCCTTGATGAACATATCTTTATTTGATAGCTAGAAAAAAGTAATCATGACTTAAAGGGTTTTTTTTTTTTTTTTATCATTAATGCACCTCCCTTTGTGCAGCACCAGGGCCTCAGGGAAAACAGAGCCCCTGCATGTCCTGAGGTCCCCTCTCACAGCCACCCCTCAGGAAAGCCTCCTGTTGGACCCCAGGCTCAGGCTGGAATAACTCGTGGCTCCTTCTGGGCTTGAGAGAGAAACAAGAGCACACAACCCCCTGTCCATGTAGAACATGGCTCTAGGATGTTGGCCCTTCAGGAAAAAAAAAAAAGTGCACTTTTTGAAATTTGTTTCTTGACTTTAACCTTATGGAGTTGCCCTATCCTTTAAGAAAAATTGGTCTAGGGGCCGACGCTGTGGCGTAGTAGGTTGATCCTCCTCCTGTGGCGCCAGCATCCCATATGGATGCCAATTCAAGTCCCAGCTACTCCACTTCTGATCCAGCTCCCTGCTAATGCACCTGGGAGAGCAGTAGATGGCCCAAGTGCTTGGTCTCCTGCACCCATGTAGAAGACCCAGAAGAAGAAGCTCCTGGCTCCTGGCTTCAGATTGGCGCAGCTCTGGCCGTTGTGGCCATTTAAGGAGTGAACCAGTGAATGGATGACCTCTCTCTGTCTCACCCTCTCCCTCTTCCATTAACTCTGCCTTTCAAATAAATAAATAAAATCTTTAAAAATAAAAGTAAAATAAAGTGTATCTGGTAACCATCATCTTTTTTAAAAAAAAAATAAGAAACTTGAAAAAATATGAATCTTTGTTTAAAAAATAAAATTGGTCCTAAGTCTCCAGCACAGAGATGATGGGAGTAATGTAGTGCTCTCCTCCTCTCCCCTCCATTCTTCCCCCCCTCCACTCCCCCTTCCCCTCCTCCCTTCCTCTCCCCTCTACTCTCCTCCTCCCCTTTCCTCCCTCCTCCCCTCCCTTCCAGTGTCTGCTGAGCCTCAGGGTTCTAAGCTGGAGCCAAGGAAAAGGCACCAGGGGAAACACGAGCTGTTGTAAACCCGTCCTGCGCCCAGGCCCTCGGGTGCAGTGCGGGGTCTGGGGCCAGGGGGCCCTGACAGAGTCTGAGAAGGAGGCAGAGTGCAGGCCCTGTGGTTGGATCCAGAGAAGGGGCTGCCTTCCTGAGAGGCAGGATAGGACCCCTCATCTGTAATTGGGGTCCCAACACCCACCCCCTCTTGCTGCTTCAATCTGTGTGGACTTCTTACTCGGAAATCAAGCTGGTAAAAAGAGGTCCCCAACTGATAAAACTCAGGCTCCTCGAAGGTCAACAAAATGCCACGTGTTGACATTACTATGAGATTTTTATTGGTGGCCATTCTGATCCCCTCATTAAGTTAACGACATGGACTCTCCTGTCTCTAGGGAGCTACCTGGACTCCCTTACCTGGGCCAGCAGGATTCTCAGTGTCACTGTTTCTGAGGCAAGAAGCTCATCGATATTCAGGGCTCATCATTTTAGGCAAAGCTTTCATGCCTTTGAGATGTCCCCATAACTATGTGCGATTTAAAATACTTAAATGCAATTGAAAATACTTAAATCCTGGCTGTTCCACTTCCAATCCAATTCCCTGCTGATGTGCCAGGGAAAGCAGTGGAGGATGGCCCAGGTCCTTGGGCCTTTTCATGCACGTGGGAGACCTGGAAGAAGCTCCTGGACCTTGGCTTCTAATCGGCTCAGCTCTGGCTGTTGTGGCCATTTGGGGAGCGAACCAGTGGACAGAAGACCGTTCTCTCTCTCTCTGTCTTTACCTCTCTCTTTAAATCTTTCAACTAACTACCATTGGTCTTTTAAAAAAATAAAGAAAATACTTAAATGCCAATGACCGTCCCAAGACTGAAACAGCCAAGGTATCCAAGATGGGAACAAAGTCAACCTTACATGCATGCCACAGAGCTCCTCCACACCATCCTAGTGTTCCCTCCTCCCCCTGGAGGGGCCTGGGTTACCCCTCCCCAGGGAGAAACCAGCCATTACTTGCTATGCATAGCACTTAAGCAGACCATATCGGGGCTGGGAAAGAGCTAACATCCTTCATCCCTTCCTGGTTCTGGGCAAGCAGACTGCACATCCAACTGTCAGATGCCAGCCCCACACAGCCCTGGACACGTGCAACTGATCACCAGTTCTCTGGCAAAGTAGAGGCTCAGAGAAGTTGAGTTACTCGCTCGAGGCCACCCAGCTGTTATGTGGTAGAGCAGGGAGGGATTCCACCAGTCTGTCCAAAGCTTTTCTTCTTTCACCGCTGTTCAACTCTAAACAGTAAAGGATGTGTGCAGTTAAGGGAAGCTGTGGAAGAAACTCCCGGGCCCTCGTCTAACCTCAGAAACAGCCTAAGATGCCTTTGATAGGAAACTCAACTCCCAAGCTTTTCTCCACCACAGTTATTTCCCCTAAACATGAAAGCACAGATCTTGTTGACAACTCCACTTGGATGTCTGGTAGATCTGCCAAAGTCAACCTGTCCAAACAGCCCCCAGCTCCAAGCTGCTACTCCTGGTGCCGGCTCTAGCTCACAAAGGGTGTCTCCAGCTTCCAGGCTGACGACCCTACCATCATCCCTGCCTCCTCTCTTGTTTCCTTTCTACATCTCACCCCTTAGCAAATAATGTCAGCTGCACTTCCCAAATATGTCCAGGACCCAGTCACTACCACCCCCACACCCCAACACACACACTGCCAGCCTCTTTCTCTCGCCTGAATGACTGCTTTGGGGTCCTGATGGGTCTCCCTCACCTTTGTTCTCCTACAATCTTTTTTTAAAATTTTTTTAATTTTTTTTTATTTGACAGGCAGAGTTAGACAGTGAGAGAGAGAGAGAGAGAGAGAGAGACAGAGAGAAAGGTCTTCCTTCCATTGGTTCACCCCCCAAATGGCCACTACGGCTGATGCTGTGCCGATCCGAAGCCAGGAACCAGGTGCTTCCTCCCATTCTCCCATGAAGGTGCAGGGGCCCAAGCACTTGGGCCATCCTCCACTGCCTTTCCGGGCCACAGCAGAGAGCTGGACTGGAAGAGGAGCAACCGGGACTAGAACCCGGCGCCCATATGGGATGCTGGCACCGCAGGTGGAGGATTAACCAAGTGAGCCATGGCACCGGCCCCTGTTCTCCTACAACCTTAATACGGCAGCCAGTGACTTTGTTTTGGTGTAGAATCAAAGCCTTGCCTTCCCTGCCCCTCAAGGCCTTTGGCTCTGGCCCCTGACTCCCACTCCTGCCTTCTTCCCCTTCCCTGTCCGTCTTCTGCCTGCTCATTTCTGCCTGACACACCTACACACTTGTTTACTTTATTACCTGGTTATCATCTCTACTAGAGTATACCATACAAGAGCGCAGGGAATTTCATCCGCTCAGTAGTATCCCTAAAGTTGGAAAGAATGCCCAGCACACAGAAGGCCTGCAATAAATATTTGTTGAGTGAATGGACAAATGAACCCTCTCCTCTTTATCACACCTTTGGTGCACACCAAACTTTGTGTTTCCTGAAGAATAGAATGTAGCTAATGTTGGAAATGACTTCAAACTCAGTTTCAGTATAGACACATTTTTTTTAAAAAAAATGATGTTTTAGGGGCTGGTATTGTGGTATAGCCGGTATAGTGTGGCATGCGATGCAGGCATCCCATTTGGGTGCCAGTTCGAGTCCCAGTTGCCCCACTTCTGATCCAGCTTCCTGCTAATGTGCCTGGGAAAGCAGTGGAAGATGGCCCAAGTCCTTGGACCCCTGCACCTGTGTGGGAGACCCAGAAGAAGCTCCTGGCTCCTGGACTCAACATTGCCCAGTCCAAGACACCGCAGCCAGCTGGGGAGTGATGGAAGATCTCTCTTTTTCTCTGTCTCTCCCGCTCTCTCTGTAACTCTGACTTTCAAATAAATAAATAAACCTTCTAAAAAACATTTTATGGAATCATGAATAATCAAGACAGCAAATTCTTTATACTCTTCAATATGTGTGTGAATTTAATGATTTTTTTCCTCGACAGATTAGTAAATAAATATACAAGTAGACAGACAGGACCATCACTCAAACTTGAAATCTGTTTAAATGACAGTTAAAGTTGATATCACAGGGAAGACATGTCACGGAGTCTCTCAAGTTTCATAATGGTGGTAATGAATCAACATTCCCCAAAGCCTGGAGCACTACAACCCTCTGGAAAAGAATTCCTGCAGGAAAAAATATGAAAATCAAGTCATAACTAACTGCACAAAATCTACTTGTAAAGAGGAAAGTGTGTTAGAGAGTTGATGAGAAGGGACCCAGGAGGGAAAACTTGATGAACAGGCAAAATCTGCTCTAACAAAAAAGTGGCGAGGGACAGTGAGGGAGGAAGATACTATATTTATATTATAATATAAATTATAATAACCATTATAATAACCAGCAGGGTACAAAGTTGCCACAGAGGGGTTAAAGAGGGCCCACTACCTACAAAGAACATGCCAGGGATGAGGGGTGATCTTTTAAGTCTTTAAAGATTTGTATTTATTTATTTGAAAGGGAGAGAGAGAGAGAGAGAGAGAGAGAGAGAGAGAGAGAGAAACTATCTTCCCTCTGCTAGCTTACTCCCCAAATGGCCACAACAGCTGGGGTTGGGTCAGGCTGGAGCCAGGTGCCAGGAACTCCATCGAGGTCTCCCAGATGGGCAGCAGGGACACAAATTGTTGAGCTGTCTTCCATTGCTGTCCCAGACACATTAGCAGGCAGCTGGATCCAAAGCAGAGTAGCCAGGACCGGAACCGGCACCCTGATATGGGGTGCCAGCATCAGAAGCAGTGACTGGGGCTGGCGCTGTGGCGTAGAGGGTAAAGCTGCCACCTGCAGTGCCAGCATCCCATAAGGGCGCCGGTTCAAGTCCCGACTGCTCCACTTCCCATCCAGCTCTCTGCTAAGGACTGGGAAAGCAGTGGGATATGGCCCAAGTCCTTGGGCCCCTGCACTCACGTAGGAGACCTGGAAGAAGCTCCTGGCTCCTGGCTTCAGATCCACCCAGCTCTGGCCATTGCAGCCATCTGGAGAGCGAAATAGCAAATGAAAGACCTCTCTCTCTCTCTCTCTCTCCCTGTCTCTCCTTCTCTCTGTATAACTCTGACTTTCAAATAAATAAATCTAAAAAAGACACTAATTTTCTGTATTGGAAATATTAGAAATTGGGTTCAATACTTGGCTTCAGCTGCTGACTCCAGCTTCCTACATTAGCAAGAGGCAGTGGTGATAACTGGATCCCTGTAATTGGATCCCTGCCACCCACATGGGAGACCTAGATTGAGTTCCCAGCTTCAGCCTTGACCCAGCATGGACCCCTACAGGCATTTGGTCAATGAACCAATGGATGGCAATGATTTTCTCTCCCTCTCTCTCTAAAATGAAATTTTGAAATAAAAATCATAACACGATGCTATGATCCTAAGGAAAAATTAATTCTAGACCAGGAGGTGCTGCAGATCAGTGGAAAAGAATGAGCCATACTCCAGTCTAGCTAACCAGAGGCATGAGACACATGAATAAAAAATTCAAGTAGAGGGACAAAGTCCGCACCTTAGAGTTCGCACTGCCAACCCTACTTCCAGTTAGCACCCCCAACTCCTTCATTTGCTGTTTGAAGGCTTCAAGGGCATCTGGCCACAGAGCATGGTAATATTTTTGTAGGGCAAACCCCCAAAACTAGTTGTAGGAGTTGCCACAGAACCCCCAAACTTGGGTCTGCTCGCTCATGGGGCAGAAAGCCAATCACTGACACCAGTGTGGTAGAAGAAAGTAGATATCTATTTGCAAAGTGCAGAGCACCATGTGGAAGACCCAGAAGAAGCTCCTGGCTCCTGGCTTCGGATCAGCACAGCTCCAGCTGTTGTGGCCATTTGGGGAGTGAACCAGCGGATGGAAGATCTCTCTCTCTCTCCCTCTCTCTCTCTCTCTCTCTCTCTCTCTGTCTCTTTCTCTCTCTGCTTCACCTCTCTGTAATTCTGCCTTTCAAATAAATAAATTAAATAAATCATTAAAATAAAGTGCAGAGCAAGGAATCAGGCGGTTATCTTTTAATTCCTGGGCTCCCCAGGAATTGGGGGTAAAGTTTCTTATGGACTGAAATGGGCTGAGAAGTGCCTGCTCACATAGGGTCCAAGTTCTTTGTTGGTCAGTGGTGCTCACGACCTTCCTTAGTTGATCAGTCATCAGTGGGCTTCAGTGACATGAGTTGGTGGTCACATTCTTCCCTAGACCTGGAATTTCTTAGCGTGGACATGGAATTCAGCTAATAAAACTCCTCCAGACAATACTGGCCAACAAGATTTTACCTACTGGAGAAGCAAATGACTTCTTGAGTCTGGTGGCTAGATGTACCACTCCCTCAATTCAGTGAATTCCTTTTGATAAATGGTTAATCCTAAAGGATAGGCAAGGACACCTTGGGCTAAGGAGGCAGATGGTGATATCTTGCTTCTACGTTAGGGACATTCGTAGAGGGGTTCAGTCTCAATGCCAAGCTCTGTCCCGGCCATGTCTCATGTTAGTGTGTGACTGTAGACAGAGTGCTGAGCTCTTTAAGTCCAATCCATAAAAAGAAGACAATACTACCATCTGCCTCGGAGGTGTTCTATAAGGCCTGAATGAGTTAGAGGTGGTAGTCACTCAGCAAGCATTTCACTCAGAGCAAGTATGCAAAATCTATTAACTTCTGCTATTGTCATTGGAAAGTATGGTGAGTGGGCATATCAAAATCAGGATTAAGAGTACTGATTTTCTAAGATATCTAAGATACTCAGTTTTGAGCCAAGTCACTAAGACCTCTGGGAAATTTTTGATTGTTGGTTTTGAGTTTCTTAGTATCTTAGATTCTGTTGAAATAGCCAGTAGAAGCTATTTATTTTGGCTTCAGCAAAGCATGCTATTCAAAAGCATATGACATTTTTATTGTAACGCCACTTAAGATGTCTTAGCCAAGACCGTCTTAAAAATGGGGTAAATCCTAATAAAAGCAACATACAGCAAGAAGGATGATCCGTGTGAAAGCAAAGATTACATTCCAAAGACCATTTTGGAGATGAAACAAATGTTGAATTTTTTGTGACTGTTAAGACAAAGGAATGAAAAAGTGGTGACAATTTTAAGAGCGACCACCAATGAAAAGCACCAAGAACAACAGGAAAGAGCAGGGCTAAAACTTAAGACTTCATAAAATTGGAAGAAAGTGAATTTGAAAACCAGCAGATTAAGTCTGAAAGGGTAGAAGAGGCTAAAACAAATATTCCCTAAAATGGAAAAGCCCAGGGAGAGGGAATGCTGAACAAGACCCACACTCGGTCGATGGCCTGAGGATGAGGAGAAGGAGATGAAGGTGGCCGTGCAGAGAAAGCACCACCTTTGCCCCTCCACGCAAGCTGCTGTCATTCCAGGCTCCACTTGTGACTTCTGAGAAATAGAATAAAGTCAAAAAGAGCGGGGGCGGGCGCTGTGGTGTAACTGGTAAAGCCACCACCTGCAGTGCCAGCATCCCATAAGGGCACCAGTTCGAGTCCCGGCTGCTCCACTTCCGATCCAGCTCTCTGCTGTGGCCTGGGAAAGCAGTAGAAGATGGCCCAAGTGCTTGGGACCGGGCACCCGCATGGGAGACCGGGAAGAAGTTCCTGGCTCCTGGCTTCAGATCGGCACAGCTCCAGCCATTGCAGCCAGTTGGGGAGTGAACCAGCAGATGGAATATCTCTCTTTCTCTCTCTGCCTCTCCTTTTCTCTCTATGTAACCCTGATTTTCAAATAAATAAATAAATCTTTTAAAAAATGAAGAATGTGTTAGGAATTTTAATTAATTTAAGTTTTAATTTGTTTCGTCCTTCCTTATTGCAGCAACAGTTTGAGGCTGTTGGATGGTAAGATAGCTCTCTGTGTCCTTCTTGCCTCGGGGACTTTGCACCTGCTATTCCTGTGGCTAGAAAAGCCTCATCAGATCCCACATCACCTAGTTGGCTCCTGTTCCTGTTGTTTGACTCTTCAGAATGATGGGGGCCCTTCCTAGACACTCCCACGACAATCTCAACTCCCATTACACTGCTCATCTGTCTCGTGTCTCCGTGTGGCAAGCCCCTGGGAGCAGGGAACATATCTCATTCACTGCCGTGTCTTCCGTATGCAGCACAGTGCCTCTTCAGTAGGGGACACTCACTAAACCCTGGTGAGAGAATCAACACTTGCATTTCTTGAACCTTTACTGTGTGCCAGACACCGTACTAAGCAATTTCTATTTAACTCGTACATTTCCCACATTTAAAGGAATCAAACTGAGGCACATGGTCACCCAGTTAGCTCTTAGAGTTGGGATTCAGCAAATTCAGTCTGACTCCAACCTACCTTCTTCTTCATTATCCTCATAGAGGGAAAGGATAAACAGAGAGCAGAAGATTAAAGAAGGAAATGCAGCCATCAGGAAAATGCAAAGCAAAACCACGACAGTGTGGGTGTTCAGTCCAGCGGTTGAGACACCTGTTTCCCATACCAGAGTTTCTATCTGGGTTCAATTCCTGGGTTTGGGTCCTATCTCCAGCTTCTTACTAATGCAGATCTTGGGAGGCAGCAGTTGGTGATGATTCAAGAAATCGGGTCCCTGAAATCCATATGGGAGACCTGTATAGCATTCCTGGCTCCTGGCTCCTGGCTTCAGCCCCAGCCTGCCTCTCAAGTAAATAAATAAGTAATGAAAACCACAATGAAGTATCATCTCACTCCAGTTAGACTATTATCGAAAACAACAATTGCTGACAAGGATGTGAAAGAAAAAAGAAACCTTATTCACCCTTGGTAGAAATGCTAATTAGTATAGCCCTTATGGAAAACAATGAGGGGATTCCCTCAAAAATCAAAAATAAGTCCACCATATGAGCTAGCTAGCCCTCTTCTGGGTACATATTGGAAGGAAATGGAGTCAGCGCATCAAATAAATAGTACTCCCATGTTTAATGCAGCACTATTCACAATAGCCAAGATCTGGCATCAACCCAGCTGTCCATCACTGAATGGACAGATAATGAAAATGTGGTGTGTGTGCACAATGGAATATTATTCAGCCATAAAAAAGAATGAAAGCCTGACATTTGGAGCAAAATGGCTAGAATTGAAGATCATAATGTTATGTGAAATAAGACAGACCCAGAAAGACAAATACTGTATACTCACTCTGATATATGAAAGGGAAAAAAAAGTCAATCTGAACTTAGAACAATGATTAGAAGTTAGGAAGGGTTGGGGCCATGGGGTGAGGATAGTGAGGTTGGATAATGGGTACTGAATCACAGGCAGATTGAAGTAACAAGTTCTAGCGTTCCGGAGCACAGGGAGTGACTGCAGTTCACAATCGTGCGTTACACCCTGAACGGCGAGCTGCCTTTGAGAGATGAGCCTGCAGGTGCCAAACCCAATGAAAAATCAAGGAATAGAAGGGCTGACTGCCTGGTTTGAGTGGCTTATTTCATGTATATGTGTTGAGGTGTTGCACTGTACCCCAGAAACATGAACACAAGTATTACATGTTAATCAAAAAACTCAATAAAGTAATTTTTAGAACAGGAATGTGTGTGTATGTGCATGTGTGTGTGTGGAATGATGTTGAAATAACCATGACATGAATGATAACAGACCTGGGCAAGCGTGAAGAGAGCACAAGTTGAAGTCCTACCAGACACAGGAACACAGGAGGTCAGTATGATGAATGGGTTTAGGCAGGGCATCAACGATTACAAACACTCTTGGATCTGACAACATGGCTCCCAGGCCCACATGGAGTGTGGCCTTCCCCAGGACATGAGAAGTCTGTGAGGCCAAAGGGACAAGCTACTGCAGCCAACTACAAAGCTATGTTCCAGGTGCCCAGAACTCTCTTCTCCAAACAGCCCGGAGGCCACGTCTCAGACTCGTGGGGGCCTCTCATAAACTTTGCCCTCCAGGGACATACCTCCCTCCCAGGTGCAGTCCTAGAGACCCAAATGGTGGCCTGGGGCCAGCTTGGGTGTGTGGAGTGGGATGTGCTTACTCTGGCGTGTTCCGGCTTCACGGGGTGAGACAGACTCCAAGGAGGGAGGAGCCAGCAGTGGAAAGGGAAGGGGAGTGGAGCTGGTTCCTCCCCACATGTCCTGGCACAGAACACAGAGCTGTAAATTCAAGCCTAGCCCTTCTGAGATCAGGAAGGGAGAAAGCAAAAGCATCATGGCACCGTCAGCCGGGCTTGAGGTCTCCAGGGGCTGACCCCCAGTGCCATGTGGGCTATGATGTTCTCTAGTGGACATAAACAATCTCACTGAGACCCAGCATCAGACAAGGCCACTGTGTGGCCAGGAGGGCGCAAGAGGCAAACAAAACCACTCTGTAATCATGTCTGAACGCAACCCCAAACAAGAACATTATCCGCGGCACCACAATGACCACACTCCTCCATCCTGCTGTTCGCAGGACCGCTGCTGCTTTCCGGGTCAGAGTGAGCCCTGCCTTGCTAAGATACCTGGCCAGAGAACTCCCCCTGCCTCGCAGCCCCATCCATCGAATCCCCAGCACAGTCATGCCTCCCTGCACCTGCCCCCAAAGCACCCCATGGTGGCCCAGCTCTTCCAACAGATCTTATCTAACACCTGCTGCTTGACAGACCCAGCCATTCTCATGGGATGTGGTCCCCGGTCTTTCTCGTTGAAACAAGACAACGCGCCAACTTGTCTCACCACAAGTGTGCTTCTGGTGACCTTTCCTAAAGGGCACTGACAAAAGGTACATTTGTCACGGGAGAAGCATGACCACAGTGTTAAGTAACAGCAGTTCATAAACTAACCTTATAATGTTGACACACGATAGCATATGGCATATGGGTCTCTGTGTGGACTCTGGCCCAGCTGCTCCAATATGAGCGTGGCCCCGACTCTAAGGTAGGATGCAGAGTGACTGTGTGCCAGCCTCACTGTGGTTGTGCCTCTGGAGAGCAGAGCCAAGTCCCGAGCTGACACACAGAGGGGTCTCTCTAGGGAGAGGGTGAGAACAGACATGGCTGTGGCGTAGCAGGTGCCAGAGAAGAACAATTGGAAAGAGCGCTCCAGAGCCTGGGAAAAACTTTCTGCAGGTCAAGTACAATAAGGGGAAGACCACTGCCCCTCGTTGTGTGCTCTTTTGGAGATAGCTCGTGAGGACAGAAGGCACTCTGTGTGACAGCGGAAGTCACAAGCCCGGGGCTCCAGACACTGGCATGCGGCCAGGTGTTCTAAGAGACCTGCCATACAGGAAGCTCTGGAAGGAGGCATCAAAACCTAGAATTCCAGCTCAGATGGTTAGAGATACAGAGTCTGTTAAGCGATTCTCAGTGCTTCTCAACCTGGAGCAATTCCCACCACCACACACCCCCAAGGAACAATAGGCAATGCCTGGAGACATTTGTTGGTAGTCACCACAGGAGGGAGAAGATGCTCCTGGCATTGAGCAGGTGAATGCCAAGGAAGTTACTCAACATCCATACCACGCACAGGGCAATCCCTAACCAGAGAATGATCTGGCCCCAAGGGTCACTGGGGCCCAAGGTCCATGCAATAAAATGTGTTAAACGTGACACTTAGGGAATCTAACTGCCGTGGCAAAGGGACACCCGCTTTAAAAGACAGTCCATCGTTTTCATAGGGTTATTGTAGGTGGACTTGAATAGAGGCATCCAGTGGTTGCCATGGAAACCACGAACTAGGGCAGGCTCTCTGGTAGTCTGGGGTTTGTGGATTTGAAAGACAGAAGCTCTTGAAAATATCTAGGCAAAGAATTTTTGGAATGAGAAGGATACATTATTCAAGGTGCTTAGGGATCCCATGGGAAAAGCACACGCACTCGCTTGTGAGGAGTCCAGTTCCAGGCTGGGACCCAAGCTAAAGAGTCTTCACGCCTTCCTGTTTTCCTTGAGTAGCCCCCAGCGCCTGCTTGGAGCTGAAATGAGCATCTCATGGCTCAGGCCTCGGGTCTGCCTAGGCCAAGTTATTGCAAAGACAGAAAGGAACTGTTGTCCTTATCTTAGCTACACGCGATCTCGTTACAGGCTGCTCCCCTTGGTGTCTTGCCTCTGCTTGAAGGAACATCTGCTGGTGGGAAAACATAACCCACAAAGATTCACAAAGGCTGCCTTGTCTGTTGAAGCAGAACAGAGATCACAGGCCTCACCCCCAAACTCACTTGGCTTCCCCATTCCTGTTCAGATAATTAACTCGCCAATTAAACTCAGATCTGGAAAACAGGGCCACAGAAGTCCTCCGAAACGTTGGAGCCAGAAACAAAGGGACAGAGAACACGGTGTTCAGCACAGGCAAACACACAGGCACTCAGGGCCAAGAGATTCACTGACCCCCTGCAGTGGTTTGTTTTATAATTTAGATGACTCTCAGGATGAAGACTTATTTATCCTAGTTTTTAAAAAGTAGTTATTTTGGGGGCCAGCGCGGTGGCTGTGGCATAGCAGGTAAAACCGCCGTCTGCAGTGCTGGCATCCCATATGGGAGCCGGTTCAAGACCTGGCTGCTCCTCTTCCATTCCAGCTCTCTGATATGGCCTGGGAAAGCTGTAGAGGATGGCCCAAGTGCTTGGGCCCCTGCACCAGCATGGAAGACCTGGAAGAAGCTCCTGGCTCCTGGTTTTGGGGAGTGAACCAGCAGATGGAAGACCTCTCTCTGTCTCTCTGTAACTCTGCCTTTCAAATAAATAAATAAATCTTTAAAAAATAAGTATTTATTTGCTTTATTTGAAAAGCAGAGCGACAAAAGGGAAACACACACACACAGAGAGAAAGAGATCTTCCATCTCCCAAATAGCCACAACAGCTGGCAGTGGGCCAGGTCTCCCCACGTGGGTGTCAGGGACTCAAGTATTTAAGCCATCATCTGCTGCATTAGCCGGTAGCTGAATTAGAAGAAGAGTAACTGGAACTCAAACAGCACCTTGATACAGCGTCCCAGGCAGTGGTTTAACTCGCCGCACCACAACACCTGCCTGAGGATGAAGGGCTTAAAATTCATTTATTTTTAGATAAACGTCCCTCCTTTCAGCTAGAAATACTCCCTAACTGGTGACTATAGAGGAAGTTAAACTCTCTCCAGTACTAACCCTGGTAAGTCACACACTATGTATCAGTATTTCTCAAACATAGTCTCCAAGATGGGTTCAGTTACAATTGATATTTACTACTAAAAGTAGCAATTATTCCTCATGACTATGTAAGTAAGGACAGGGATCTTTGTCAGAAGTGAGAGTTGAGATTACCCATTTGAGAAATCAGTGCAAAGTAAGCCTAAGCCACACGGACGTGGAAGAAATACTGGTCCGTGTGCGCAGTGTCACCAGGTGAGAGTTTGTCAGCAATGACACGTCATTGGCTACATAATTTTATATGAAGCAACAGATGAGAGCTAGCATTTGACCTAGCAGTTAAGACCCCACTTGGCCATGCCCTTACCCCTATCAGAATGCCTGGGTTAGAGTCCCGGCTCCAGCTCCTGACTCCAGCTTCCTGCTAATGTGGACATTGGGAAACAGCAGATGATGGCTCAGCTAACTGGGTCCCTGTCACCCACATGGGAGACCTAAGTTCTATTCCTAGCACTTGGCCATTTGAGGAGTGAGCTAGCAAAATGGGAACTCTCTGCTTCCTTCTCTCTCTCTCTCTGTCTCTCTCTCTCTCTCTCTCTCTCTCTCTCTCTCTTCGTCTTTTTGCTTCTCAAAATAAATGAAGCAAATAAAAACATCTTAAAAAGATCAACTGTTGAAGTGAGAGTAACCTCTGGGGACAGGAGTTGAACAAAGCATCCCAATTTCTAAACCCATAGGGGCATGACTCAGTGGGGACAAGCAGGAAGCAGGATGTGGTCAGTATTTGACAGGTGTGGTCAGTATTTGAACCTATGGGCAGACGGAGTAAGAGTCGGTCCACTGGGTCAGCGTCACCCTCTCCCACCTGCGGGAGCAGCGCACGCGAGGTTGCAAGGGCTGATTGTGTTTTCCCAAAGCTGTGGTCATTGACCTCAAACTGATGGCTTGAAATCAGCCCTGGTGAGAGTGTTTACACCACTCAGGTTAGCAAATCTCCTCCTCTGGGCAGCTGACTGCTGAACACCAGCACACCACTGTACACTGTCACAGAGAGACATTACAGGTGGGAAGGGACTTGATAAATCATAAACTATAAATAAAAATCAATTACTATAAAAAGTAATGCTGTAGTTCTTTTATTACAAATGCTTATAGATGTAAATACATATAGGAAGTAGGATAATACTACTACAGCAGTTTTTAAAATTTTAAATTTGAATTATCTCTGGGTGGACTTCACTTATGTGTGGTGGAAGAACCGTAATTTCATTTCCAGAACAACATTTTGTGAGGATTCCCTTTCTTTGCCCATCATGAAAATAGAAAACACAAGGGGAGTTGGGGAGGCCAGCATTGTGGCACAGGGGGTAAAGCTGCCACTTGGCAGTGTCAACATCCCATGGGTTGTGGGTTCACATCCCAGCCGTTCCACCTTGAATCCAGCTCCCTGCTAATGTGCCTGGAAAGGCTACAGGTGACAGCCCAAGTACATGGACCCCTGCTACCAGTGTGGGAGATTAGGATGGAGTTCCAGGCTGCTGGCTTCAGTTGCAGGCATGTGGGGGAGTGAACCAATGGATAGAAGATCTCTCTCTCTCTCTCTCTCTCTCTCTCTCTTTCTGTAACTCCCTCCCTCCCTCCCCATTTCAGTTAAATAAAATAAATATTTTTCAATGCCAAAATACCTTAAGGGGATGAACCTGGACTACATCCAAGGTTCCAGCATGTCCAGAAGTGAAGAGCAAATATCACGGAGAAGTTCACTGCCTTCACTAAGACTAAGTATGAGGGCAAGGTGGACCTCCAAAGCCAGTTTCCTGAATCCTGTGGGTCGTCTTTTATTTACTTACTTACTTACTTACTTGAAAGGCAAAGAAAGACAGAGACACAGTTATGATCCACTTGTTGTCTTCCCAAATACCCTCAGCAGCTGGGGCTGTGCCAAGCTGAAGCCAGAAGCTAGGAACTCAACCCAGGTCTCCCACATGAGTGGCAGCGATCCAAGTACTTGAGCCATCACCTCCTGCCTTAGCAATTGCTGGAGTCAGGAGTGGAGCTGGGACTCGAACCCAGGAAGTCTGACGTGGGTTGTGGGAGTCCCAGGCAGCAAGTTCATTGCTGCACTGAAGCATAAGACACTGATATGTCTTCATTTGGGCCTTGTGTGGGTAGCCCTGAAAACTTGGCCTCACCAAATCTCACACCTCTCTTATGCTCATTCACAGGCATCAAACAACAGCTTAAGACACAACTCCTATAACAAATCAGCTCCCATGGCCACAAAGCCCAGGCTACGTGCCTGTGACACACAAGTGGGACTCCACAATGACACCCTGGAACTCAGGGATGATCCAGAATGTGGGTACAGTTCAAGGGAAAAGCTACTTTAGAAAACAAGACAAGGAATTCCCAGTTAAGACAATGTTGTGGGGTCCCGCATTATGAAGTAGCAGGTAAAGCCACTGCCTTCGGCACCAGCACCCCATACAGATGCTCCACTTCTGATTCAGCTCTCTGCTGATGCACCTGGGAAAGCAGCAGAAGATGGCCCAAATGCTTGGGCCCCTGCACCCACTTGAAAAACCAGAAGAAGCTCCTGGCTCCTGGCTTCAGATCAGCCCAGCTTTAGAAGTTGTGGTCTTTTGGGGGAGTGAACCAGCAGATGGAAGATCTTCTCTCTGTCTGTCTCTCTCTGTAACTGTCTCTCTCTCTCTCTCTCCCTCCCTATAACTCTGCTTTTTCAAATAAATTAGAGAGAGAGAGAGAGAGAGAGAGAGAGAGACTGAATGTTTTATTGTCTTAAAGGCTTCAAAATCAAAACATTGTCCATAACAACCCAAACACACCCACTTTTACAAAGTATTAGGCCAGAAAACTCCTCAGCTGTCTTAACTAGCTTTATAGGTGACTATCTGGAACTGTTTTCACTTTTCCTTTTCTTGGGCGTGGAGTACAGGGCATTTTTCATGTTTTAAATTGCTGGTTTAATGAAATCAATGACTTAAATATTTCAAGTATATTTTCTGCTAAATAGCTGCCCCCAGGGTGAGCAAGAAATCTAAGCTCTAAATTCAACTCAGTTTCACTTGGTTTGGAATTATATTTTGAGTTTTGCCAAAACAAATAATAATAATAATTGACCCTGATCAATTTTTTTTAAAAAAAGATTTATTTATTTATTTGAGAGGCAGCATTACAGACAGAGAAAGAGAGAGACAGAAAGAGAGAGGTCTTCCATCTGCTGTTTCACTCCCCCAGATGGCCGCAACTTCCAAAGCTAGACTGATCCAAAGCCAGGACCCAGGAGCTTCTTCTGGGTCCCCCACGTGGGTGCAGGGGCCTAAGCACTTGGGCCATCTTCCACTGCTTTCCTAGGCCATTAGCAGGTTGATGGATCAGAAATGGAGCAGCCAGAACTTGAGCTGGTGCCCATATGGGATGATGGCGCCACCAGCCTAATCTACTATACCACAACACAGGCCCCTGGTTGATTAAATTTATGCCAGGCAAGGTTTCAAATATGTGTATACATGTGGTCTTCTCAACAAATCCAACAAAGTGGATACTATTATTTCTCCATTTTTATAGATATGAAAATTGAGGCACAGGATGTTAAGGTAACTTGCTCCAGATTAGGCAGTTTTTAAATCAATTCAATTAGTCTGTAGAGCTGCCCTGCCCAATGCAGCAGCCACTGGCTACCCACAGCCATTGAACCCTTAAATTGCTCTTCGTCTGAATTGAGAAGTATGGTAAGTGTAAAGTGTGCACTCATTTTGATTACATGAATGAAGAAAAGAAGGTAAAGTATTTCATTGACAATTTTTAAAATATTGATTACATGTTAAAAACATTTTTTGGATATATTAGATAAAAAAATGTTGCTAAGGTTAACATAACCTACTTGTTTTTACCTTTCAAATGTGACTGTTATAAAAGTTAATGCTCCACGTGTGGCCTGTACCAACGGCTCACATTATACCTCTATTGGACCATGATGCTTTGGAGCCTGAATGTGTCACCATTATGCTTTACCCCCAAGGAAGAGAGTCTACTATTCACATTTACAAGGAAGTGGGATCCTCTTTCATCATCAGATTTCTGTGTTGTTTGTGTGTGAGGAAATCAAGGCATAAAATAGTACTTAAGACCAGAAGTCAAACATTAACCATGAAGCACTCTGCAAAGCATACTGAGAACAAAAGATCACACACTGCACGCTCAACTCGGCTTCTTTGACCTGCTTTCCAACCTGGACCAAGGCCGTAGAGTTCAAGAAGGTTAACAACTGCTAGAGGTCAAAGGTCTAATCAAAGGCCAAGCATGGCCTCTGCTTGGATTTCTGCTTTTGCTCTCTGCCTACTCATGCTATTCTCTGATAGAAGGGCACAGCAAGTTTGGGCAGTGGCCAGCTTGTACAGCTTTTGTCCAGGGTCATGCTCTGGATTTTTGTAAGATTAATATTGTAATTATTTCATAACAATCATTGGGTTTCCCCTATCAAGGAAAACGCATAAGACATATACTGATAAACAAATACATTGAATGGATGAAAAGCTCCTTAAGAAAGCCTAAGCTATTCATAAACTCTAACTGGGGCTCAGATGCTGGCTTGGTTCAGGGTTGAAGCTGGATTTTCATATTTTCCTCTGAAAGGTCTCTAAGCAGAAAATATTTCCTGAAACATGAGCAGCTCCACAGGTGCCATCTAACAGAATGAGACTTGGCAATTAAAACCAGAGATCTTCTTGTATTTTCTGCTGTGCTCCTGGTCCTGCCCAGCCCCCACCCAGCTCCACACATTGGATGGCTGTGCTTATTTACTTAGTTCCCTGGAGCTCAAGGCAGCTTTTCTCTGTCGTTATGTTCACCTGTGAGGGGTCTATTTACAGAGCTTGTATATATTGCCCTGAACATTGACACGTGAGTCAAACCCTCAGCTCAACCTGTCATCGTCTTCCCTGTCCTATTTTTCCCCATATATCTCTCCCCCTCTGTGGTCCTCTAATTCTTCTTCCTCCCTTGCAAGTCCATGGAGGCAGAGGCTGTGACACTGAACATCTTCCTGGGAGGTGGTAGGACTGGCGCTCCACCCTTCTTAGCGAGGATTAAGTGTTCCTCCCTCGTGTCCCAGCACTGGGCAGCTGTTCCCGAGCTGTTTGTGATCAGCCAGTGACACTCCAGAGAGCCACACTGCACAGGACAGAGGCCCCATGACATTTTTTTCATGGGACTGTGTGTGCTTGTATAACCTCTCTCTAAATATAGAGAGACCCATGAGTACCTTTCACAAGTCCTCATCATTTCACCTTATCTGACTCGAGTCATTGCATGTTGGATGTTCCTGGTGGACCGCATTCCAGGTGGCTGAGTAGCAGACGTGCTGAAAACTCAGGGGCTCAGATTCCAATCACTGCTCTGTTGCCAACCAGCTGTGTGGCTCTGGACATGTCATTGGCTCTCTCTCGGCCTCTTTCCTCAGCAAAGGGAAAGGTTGGGTTGGATGATACCAGGAGCCTTAGCTGTTTTGCAATTCTGTGATCCATGACCTTTCCAGACTATCCCTAATAATTAATGGTTAATATTTCACTCCTCAAAATACGCATTTCCTGTAATACTAACCCCACAGAGTCACCCACACTCATGGCTGCCCCATGGGAAGTGAAACAACCAGGTCCTCCTACAAGAGGATTAATCTCACTCCATTCCAGTATCCAGGACAATGCTCAGGTTCTATTGCACCTGCACAGGGGCTAACCCGTGTTTAAAACTTCCAGGGAAGGAAACTAATTCATGAAAGAGTAGTTGGTAGGAAATGGAATATGACCAGGGCCTACATTCGTGTGTCTACAAATCTTGTGGGGTTTTTGTGTGCTCTTTGTTTTCCAGGTTTTTGGCTGAAAGAAAGCACTCCTTCTACACCACGGTTATTTTAGAATGACTGCGAGGTCTTCAAAATAGGCCTCCTGGTTCCCACTTCTCCCCACTCCATCCCATTTCACACACATACCACTAACGCTGCTCTTACCTCGCTACCCCTGCTCACAAAGTCCACTGCTCCCTGGTGGCCAACTAGCTTACACACAACCCACACAGGTCAAGCCCACCTGCACCAGGCCTCCACAGTCCTGGCTACCTCCTTCCAGAGGCTGCTCCCTGATCACAGTGCCCGCAGGTCTCCCTCAATGCATTCAACATGGGATGCATTGTCCGCACGGTACCGCTGGGCGGTCTCTCCTCACTCCACCTGAGCAGTCTGGTCAGCTCTGTAAAGTTGATGGAAAGCATTAATTTCTTGATGCATTTTCTCTCTCATCCAAAATCTCATAGACCAGCCCTGTCCAACAGAAATAAATGCAAGTTGCATATAGAATTTAAAATGTTCTAGTTGTCATATTAAAAATAAAGAAATCAGGGTCCGGATCTGTGGCATAGTGGGTAAAGCTGCCACCTGCAGTGCTGGCCTCTCATATGGGTGCCAGTTCAAGACCCGGGTACTCCACTTCCAATCCAGCTCTCTGCTATGGCCTGGGAAAGCAGAAGAAGATGGCCAAAGGCTTTGAGCCCCTGCACCCGCATGGGAAGACCCAGAAGAAGCTCCTGACTCTGGATCAATGCAGCTCTGGCCATTGCGGCCAACTGGGGAGTGAACCAACGGATAGAAGACCTCTTTCTCTCTCTGCCTCTCCTTCTTTCTATGTAACTCTGACTTTCAAATAAATAAATCTTTAAAAGAAAAAAAGAGGCCGGCGCCGTGGCTCACTTGGCTAATCCTCCACCTGCGGCGCCAGCACCCCAGGTTGTAGTCCCAGTCGGGGCTCTGGTTCTGTCCCGGTTGTTCCTCTTCCAGTCCAGCTCTCTGCTGTGGCCCGGGAAGGCGGTGGAGGATGGCCCAGGTCCTTGGGCCCTGCACCCACATGGGAGACCAGGAGGAAGCACCTGGCTTCTGGCTTCAGTGTGTTTCGTGGAGGCCTTACAAATACCTGATCCATATTTCGATCTCATAAACTTTACCATTGAAAAAGCAACCTTCAGGCAAGTGTTTGACAGAGCTGTTAAGACACTAGGGACAACAGCTTCACATACTGGAATCCTGGGTTCAAGTCCTGGCTTTGTTCCCAATTCCAGCTTCCTGCTTATGTACTCCCAGGGAGGCAGCAGGTGATGTGTCAAGTACTTGGGTTTCTGCTACCGACACGGGAGACCCAGACTGAATTCCTGTCTCCTGGCTCCAGCCTGGTCCAGACCCGCTATTGAGCCCTGCCGTTGGAAGGAGTCTCTCTTTCTCTGTCTCTCTCTGCTGTTCAAATAAATGGCTATGCAACGTGGTTCATGTTGTTAAAGAAACTTCATAAAGTACCCAAATTGTTCCAAACAAACCAAACAGCCTGACAATAACTGAACAGAGTCTCTGTTTTTAAATTTTAACTTAATTAAATGAAATAACCTTAGATTTCCAGCTCCTCCATCACCAGCCTCATTTCCAGTGTCCGTGGCCGCATGTGACCAAGGGGACTGTCCTATGTGGTACAGCCACAGACCAGGCACCTCCCAGAGCTGTGTCTCCCTCTGGGCTTGGTCAGAGATGGTTTCACACGGGTGTGGTGTCTGCTACAGCAGAGGGCTCCCAGGGGTCAGGCCTGTATCTTTCTCTCACTCTCGGGACCCCAGGAGACAACCCCACTTTATTCTCAGCGGTGAAGCACCCAGGATCCAGAGGGCACCCTTGCTCACCAGAGGAAGGATGGCGTGAGCCTGACTTTCCCTAACGTGCCATTACTTGTGTTCTAAGACTACGGCGCAGCCTGGCTCAGCCGGGACTCTTTAGCGTGCCGGGAAAGCCGCTGGGCGTTGTCTCACACCTCGGGCATGTTCGTGAGTGGGCCTGGGCTTCATTCGGGACTGGAGCCCAGGGCTGAAGCAAGGCCGCTGGCACCTTGACACTCATGGTTTCCTCTGGAAGTCTTTTCTACAGCGTCTTCTCTCCTGTAGCTGCGTGTGTCCTTTAACAGAGCGGGAGAAAGGACTGCTGGCCGCTCCAGGAACAGATTCCTGGCTTGGAACTCCCAGTGAGAAAAGAATAGCTCTTTCCTGGTATGTTAAAGAAAAAAAAAAATCTGCCCTCGGAAGGCTCCCGCTGGCCCTGATATTAGCGCACGCCTCCTCTGGAACAACCACTTCCTCGGGGGAATAGGGGACTGTGGTTGGCTGGAGCGGATCACGTGTGCAAATCTGCCCTAGAGAGGGCCCCAGGTGTAATGGATCAATCTCGGGGCTGCTCCAGGGAATGGTGTGGAGGCGTGGCTGTTACTTCCCTGGTTTTCCCTTACCATGCATTACTAATTTTCTACTTTGCAAGTAGTGAGCAGACAGCTTAAAATGCCTGTTCTCATGCAGATTTTATTCCTTCTTTTTTAAAAGATTTATTTATTTGCCTGAAAGACAGAGTTACAGAGAGGCAGAGAGAGAGAGAGAGGTCTTCCATCTGCTGGTTCACTCCCCAGATGGCTGAAATAGCCAGAGCTGTGCTGATCTGAAGCCAGGAGCCAGGAGCTTCTTCTGAGTCTTCCACGCAGGTGCAGGGGCCCAAGGACTTGGGCCATCTTCTACTGCTTTCGCACGCCATAGCAGAAAGCTAGATTGGAAGTGGAGCAGCTGGGATTCGAACCGGTGCCTATATGGCACTGCAGGCAGCAGCTTTACCTGCTATACCACAGCACAGGCCCCTCATGCAGATTATATTCTACTACAATAGTTTTAATAGAGATTAAAAAGTCATAACAACTAAATTCAAAATGTCACCCTTGATGTGACATTCTGGATTTTTAACAAAAACAAACAACAACAATCATCAAAGACATTTTAGAGATAATAGGGAAAATCTGAAAGGGCTGAGTGCTGCATTGTTGTGAAATGTTTAGGTGAAGTTACATGGTTTTATAGTTGTAGGGGGATATCCTTGCTCTCATGAGACACAGGCCAAAGGACTTAGAGCTGAAAGAGTCGTGATGCCTGTGACTAATTCTCAGATGACTCAGTAAAAATAAAATTGTGTGTGTGTGTGTCTTCTTCATCAGCAAACTGTCCTTAAACCCCCTGGAAAAACACACAATCCAAGGAACAAACCCTGGGCTAAGGGAAGTCCCTTAGCTCCCTTCGGAATGGATGAAATCCTTAGCTCAGGCTACACAGAAATCCTAGAGCCCACATTGTCCGTTCCTAGTGGGGTTCCGTGAAATCTAGTTATACTAGTCACTTCAAATACTGATCATTATCAATAAACACTCCCCCACCTGGTTTTATGTCCCACCCCTGGCTCTACCCTGAATAAGGAACAGGGGGCGCCGCTCAGGAGCCCCGCTTCTGCCTGAGTTCAGCCCTGACTTTAGAAAGGTAACCAACTTGGAAAGTCAGACACCTTCTTCTTTGCTACAGCTCTGGCCCTCGGTTCTTATTAAATCCAACAAGCGTGCAACACCTCTGAATCTGTTTCCTATCACTGCTGTGACAAATCACCAGTCCAGATCTACTGTCCCGCACTTCTGGAGGTCAGAAGTCCAGCATGACTCTGACCTCAAAATCAGCCCTTCTGGCATTCTGGTCTGGCTGAAAAGCCTGTGAGAGCATTTCAGGCATGGAAAGCCAAGACACTGCGGCAAAAAAAAGTCCTATATGAAGGACCTTGGTGGGTGAGACCCCAGTGGAAAGAAGGGGCCATCAAAGAAGGATGTACTTTTCTATGAAGGGAGGAGAGAGCTTCCACTTTGCCTATGGCCCTGTCTAAATACTGATGGAGTTTGTGGATTCAAAAGGCTTCCATAGCCTTGGCAGCTCATGTCAAGAGCCTTGGGTGATCACTGACATCATACATAAGAATGTTAATTGTTAAATTAACAACAGGGGTCACTGTGCACTAACTCCTCTCTGTCCTCAAAGAGTTGTATTATGAGAGTTAACTGTAAAACTTGTTCTCAAATAGTTTTGTGTGTGTGTGTGTGTGTGCAAATTGTTGAAATCTTTACTTAGCATAGAGTGGGTCTTCTGTGTATAATGTTACTTGAAAATGAATCTTTTTTTCCTATTGCATTTTTCTTTTTATTAGTTTTTCTTTTTTAAACTTTTATTTAATAAATATAAATTTCTAAAGAACAGCTTATGGATTACAATGGCTTCCCCTCCCCATAACTTCCCTCCCACCTGCAACCCTCCCATCTCCTGCTCCCTCTCCCATTCCATTCACATCAAGATTCATTTTCAATTATCTTTATATACAGAAGATCGATTTAGTATATATTAAGCAAAGATTGCATCAGTTTTCACCCACACAGAAACATGAAGTGTAAAATACTGTTTGAGTACTAGTTATAGCATTAATTCGCATTGAACAACACATTAAGGACAGAGATCCCACATGAGGAGTAAGTGCACAGTGACTCCTGTTGTTGACTTAACAATTTGACACTCTGGTTTATGGCGTCAGTAATCTCCCTAGGCTCTTGTCATGAGTTGCTAAGGCTATGGAAGCCTTTTGAGTTCACCGACTTCGATCTTATTTAGACAAAGTCATAGTCAAAGTGGAGGTTCACTCCTCCCTTCAGAGAAAGGTACCTCCTTCTTTGATGGCCCATTATTTCCACTGGGATCTCACTCACAGAGAGCTTTCATTTAGTTTTTGTTTTGTTTTGTTTTGTTTTGTTTTGTTTTGTTTTTGTCAGAGTGTCTTGGCTTTCCATGCCTATAATACTCTCATGGGCTTTTCAGCCAGATCCGAATGCCTTAAGGGCTGATTCTGAGGCCAGAGTGCTATTTAGGACATCTGCCATTCTATGATTCTGCTGTGCATCCCACTTCCCATGTTGGATTGTTCTCTCTCTTTTTGATTCTATCAGTTAGTATTCGCAGACACTAGTCTCATTTATGTGATCCCTTTGACTCTTAGTCCCATCATTGTGATCAATTGTGAACTGAAATTGATCACTTGGACTAGTGAGATGGCATTGGTACATGCCACCTTGATGGGATTGAATTGGAATCCCCTGGCACGTTTCTAACTCTACCCTTTGGGGCAAGTCAGAGTGAGCATGTCCCAAATTGTACATCTCCTCCCTCTCTTATTCCCACTCTTATATTTAACAGGGATCACTTTTCAGTTAACTTTAAACACCTAAGAATAATTGTGTGTTAGTTACAGAGTTCAACCAATAGTATTAAGTAGAACAACAACAAAAAAAATACTAAAAGGGATAAAGTGTCTTAATGGAGAATGGGACTGGGAATGGGACAGGGAGGAGGAGGGGTGGGAGAGTGGGTGGGAGGGCAGATATGGTGGGAAGAATCACTATATTCCTAAAGTTGTACTTATGAAAATTGTACTCATTAAATAAAAACTGACTTCGGGGAAAAAAAAAAAGAAAGAAAGAAGTCCAGCGTGTAGGTGTTGGCTGGGTTGCCTTCCTTCTGGAGGTGCCAAGGGAGAATCCATTTCCTTTCCTCTCCAACTAAATATGCAAATAACATATAATTACCAGCTGCCTTCTGCAGTGCTTAAGAAAGCAGACAGCTCTGCCACAAACACCCATGTCTGTTAAAACTAGAGGTAACGGGCCGGCGCTGTGGTGTAGTGGTTAAAGCTACCACCTGTAGGGCCAGCATCCCATATGGGCACAGATTTAAGTCCCGGCTGCTCCACTTCTGATCCAGCTCTCTGCTATGGCCTGGGAAAGCAGTAGAAGATGGCCCAAGTCCTTGGGCCCCTGCACCCACATGGGAGACCTGGAAGAAGTTCCTGGCTCCTGGCTTCAGATCGGCCTGGCTCTGGCAGTTATAGCCATCTGAAGAGTGAACCAGCGGATAGAAGACCTCTCTCTCTCTCTCTCTCTTTCTCTCTCTCTCTCTCTCTCTCTCTCTCTGCCTCTCTGTAACTTAGCCTTTCAAATAAATGAAGAAATCTTTTAAAAGTAAATAAATAAATAAAACCAGAGGTAGCAGGTGACAGGGGATTCTACAAGACTGGGATGAGGCTAACACCTGAACCCCATGATTAATCCTAATATCACAAACAGAGGGAAACTCCCTATGGAAAGTGGTCCCAGAGGAATGACACAGCCCCCTCTATGGGGAATTGTGGCCAAAGGGAAAAAAATGTCATCTGAATTTGACCAAGGTTCTAGACATACTGAACAGGTTACTAGAGATACAAATGATATCAGAGAGCTGTCGAATAAAGATTCAAGGGTACAACTAGCAAAATCTAGTGTCTGGAAAATTCTATAAGACAAATGATTCATTTTTCATCCACATGTGTTATGAACTATAAAAATGGTAGAAAAATATGATTTAGATGAAAAGAAACTTAAAGTTTGTATTACCCAGAGATATCTCCAGACCTTGTTTAGATCATGAGTTAGCTAAAACAGCTGTAAAAAGACATTTTTGAGACAGTTGGAAAAAGTTAAAGATGGACTGCTCATTGTGATGTTAAGGAATTTTTGCTACTTTTTTTTTTTGGTATTTTGGTTATCTTAATGTACTTATCTATTAGAAAAACAGAATAAGCTATTTAGAAATGAAATGATGTGCTACATGACATTTACTTCATAACAGTCCTAAATAAAATATGGATAGAGTACCTAAAATGTAATGCATTAGAGTGCAATTGACTTTTTAAAAAAGGTTTATTTATTTGAAAGGCAGAGTTACAGAGAGGCAGAGGCAGACAGAGAGGTTCACCAGACATCAGCTGGTTCACTCCCCAGTTGGCTGCAAAGGCCAGAGCTGCACCAATCTGAAGCCAGGAGCCAGGAGCTTCTTCCAGGTCTCTCACATGGGCACAGGGGCCCAAGGACTTAGGCCATCTTCTACTGCTTTTCCAGGCCACAGCAGAGAACTAGGTCGGAAGTGGAGCAGCTGGGACTCAAACCGGCACCCATATGGGATGCCGGCACTGAAGGTGGTGGCTTTACCCAGTATGTCCCAGCACTAGCCCCGAAATTGACATTTTAAAATTCAATGATTATTTATAGTCCTTGTCTCTACTGTTGAGGAACAGTTTTTTACTTCATATCATTTGTTCAACTCTTCATTTATTGTAGGGTTAATCTTATGAGTATAAAGTAAACTGAAAATAGATCTTTATAAAAATTAACAGTGGGAATAAGAGAGGGAAGAGGAAGAAGGGTGGGAGCATAAGCAGGAGACAGGGTAGGGTGGGAAATATCGCTATATTCCTAAATTTGTATATATGAAATACGTGAAATTTATATACTTTAAATAATATTTGCTTAAAAAGAAACCAAAAAATAAATAAAATGTGGAGATTCATGAAACAAGCATGGTGGAAGTTGACAATTATTAAATGCAGATGGAAGTGGGGCCACCGCCTGGCATAGCAGTAAAGCTGCCGCCTGTGGTGCCAGCTGCTTCACTTCTGATCCGCTTCTGATCCAGCCCCAGCTAATGTGCCTGAAAAAAAAAAGCAGCAGAAGATGGCCCAAGTCCTTGGGCCCCTGCCACTCATGTGGGACACCCAGAAGAAGCTCCTCGCTCAAGGCTTCAGCTACGTTGCATCATCTGGGGAGTGAACCAGAGGATGGAAGATTCTCTCTCCTTCTCTTTCTCTCTCTCCCCTCCTCCATCCCTCCCTCTGTAATTCTGACTTTCAACTAAATAGGCCAATCTTTAAAAAAAGAAAGATTCATAATAGTTTAGTGCACTACTTATTTTTATGTGCATTTCAAGTTCTCCAAGACAAAGCTCTGTGCTAGAGATTGCTGCCTGTGCCCCATCATTCTGGTTCCCTACTTCAGGAAGGGAAGAGGTACCCAGCTCTCCCTGTAGTACTGAGGCAACAGTGTCCAACCACTGATTACATGTCCAGACGCCCTTGTATCCATGTGTAGCCGTTCAACAAAATTCTAGCCAACGAGAAGCAGATGTAGATAGAAATTTCCTGAGGAAATTTAAAGGGGCCTCACTGAAAGCTATGCATTTTGCCTTCCCTACCTTCTTCCTTAGTTTTAAAATGCGCATGTGATGGGGCACCCTAGCGGCTCTCCTGGACCACAGAGCAATGTGAAGATAAAAGACTTGCTAACATGGTAGGACATTCACCAAAAAGGCACCTGGGTGCCTGATGACTTGAAGCTCCAAAGGCAGCTTAGATAGCCTGCTTCTTAATGTTCTTTATAGAAGGGATTATCTTGTGGGGCCAGCATTTCAGAGTCTTCTAAGTGCAGCATCGACAACAGAAGCAAACTCTTGCTAACACTGACATTTTTTGGAGACACGAGTTTGGTGTAGTATTATAACGAATCACTGTCTCTCTGCCTGAGGCTCAGTGGGAAAGATGCAAGGTAAAGAAGAAAGAAAATGTCATCTGACTACAAATAAAAATGATCATAAAAGACCATGAACTGCAGAACATTCTGTAACAACCTGAAAGTCAACAGCTGATGAGTCCATCCTGGATCCACTTGGGAGGACCTCTGGGTACACTGGACCCACCCAGATAACCCAAGATGATCTCCCTGACTTAAAATGAGCTGATCAACATCCCTCATTCCAGTGTTAGCACCACACTAGAATTTGGAGAAAATGGAGATGAGAGTAGGCCTACGACATCAACTAATGTTCAAATTACTTAACAGCCAACTCCCTGTCCTTTTTAATTTTTTTCTTTTTTTTTTTTTTTTAATTTTTGACAGGCAGAGTGGACAGTGAGAGAGAGAGAGAGACAGAGAGAAAGGTCTTCCTTTTGCTGTTGGTTCACCCTCCAATGGCCGCTGCGGCCAGCTCATTGCGCTGATCCGAAGCCAGGAGCCAGAAGCCAGGTGCTTTTCCTGGTCTCCCATGCGGGTGCAGGGCCCAAGGACTTGGGCCATCCTCCACTGCCTTCCCGGGCCATAGCAGAGAGCTGGCCTGGAAGAGGGGCAACCGGGATAGAATCCGGCACCCCAACCAGGACTATTACCCGATGTGCTGGCGCCGCAAGGCGGAGGATTAGCCTGTTAAGCCACAGCGCCGGCCCAGGACAGCAATTTAAAAAAATAAAATTTTATTCTTCTACAGGTCTGAGGCTCAGAAGCCCAAGATGGGTGTCACAGAGCTACGATCTGCTTTCCTTCCAGGGGCTCCAGGGGTGGTCTCCTCCCCCACTTTTTCCAGCTTCTAGAGGTCACTGGCATTCCTTGGCTAGTGGCCCCTTTCCTGAAACTGTTGTCTGGTTCTCTCTCTTCTGCCTACCTCCCCCTGATCAGCAACCTCTAAGCGGCCTTGTGGTCCCACTGGACCCAGCTGGATCATGCAGGAGCATCTCTCCATCTTAAAGTCATCTGCTTTGCCACCTAATGCTCCTTCGCTGTGTAACACAGCAGATTCGCAGGCTCCAGGGACAAGGATGTGGACACCTTTGGGAGGCCACGACTCTACCTGCCACTAATTCCAAACTCCCTCTTCAGGGCTGGATGAGAAAAGGCCTGGATTCCCAGCTACCCAGCAGAGGTGCGAGGGGCCGTGTGCTGTGTCTCCACCTGCCCCTGCCCCATCTGCACGCTGGTCAACCTACTGAATCTGACTGCCCTTGACAGCCTGAAGTCTCTACTTTTTCACGTCTCAGCGAGGGGGTCTCCTGAGTCCGCAGGCTCTTGTTCTAGCTTCTGCTAACGAGCACCCCGAGAGGCAAGTAATGACTCAAGTCCTTGGGTCCCTGCCCCCATGTGGGAGACCCGATTGAGCTCCTGGCTTCTGCCTGGTCTAGCCCTGGCTGCAGGCTTTTGGAAGGTAAGCCAACAGATAGAAGATCTCTCACTCTCGCTCTCACTCTGGCTCTCAATCCCTCTCCAATAAGATGAACATAAATAAAACTTTATTTTAAAAATTAGAGCATTGATTTACCAAATAAATTGTGAGTGTAAAATTTAAAGTAAATAAATACAACCAAACTGTGCAGGAGAGAAGAGGGGCGGGGATAAGAATTTGCCAGTGAACGCCCAGAAAACCGGAACCAAAGCTGAGAGTGACTGCAGACAGAGGTCAGCAGATCCTGCGGGTCCCAGGTGGAAGGAAGCTGCTGTTCTCTCTTTGGGCGATAGAGGGCGCTCATCCGGGATCCTTTGCAGGACCGAGGTCTGGGTGACCTAGGAGATTGGGCCACAGGCTGATGAGGCAGAGACCACGGGCAGGTCTAGTCTGTGCGGTGTAAAACAGAAAGGGGTAGTCAGAGTTTGTATTTGCCCAGCAGGGCCAGCTCTGTTTGGACGGCGGGTGTGGAGGACAGAGTGTCCACTGCTGCCGAGGGCACAGCCAGCCGGGCTGGTACAGATGGCTTCCACTGCCACCTCCTCTGGAGAACACCACCCCACCCTGGGGCCAGATCTTCAGACAGGGTCCCTGGCCCCAGCTCCAGTGTTAGGATGACCTCCTGGTAACACAAAGGACACAAACTAAGTCAAGTGGCCGAAGTTGAATCCATTATCTCCCAGCTGTGTGACCTTGGCAAGGGTTGAACCTTTTAAATGTGTGCCCTCTGTCAAAATGGCAATGAAAAAATTCATGATCCTGTTGAGTTGCTGTGTGACTTCCATGAGAACACACATACTAAAGGCGCTTGGTCACTGCACGAATGGGCTCATTCGAGGGGCTAAACTTCTGCACCCCTTTTCCCATCCAGGCAAGACCTTATTAGACAAGAGTCAGTCCTAAGCCACCTGGAAGAAGCAGCCCCGGCCCCCGCCCCCAGCCATGTCATCTACCACCCTCTCCCGCATGTGCCGCCTTCCAGCGACCCACCCACTGGCAGCCGCCCTGACACCATCACCAACCATTGCACAAGGGCTTGACACCAAGAAACAGCGAGAGAGCAAATAGCAGACCCCCGATTGAGTGGCGCTGCCAGCCAGCCTGGAGCCCTGGAGCCCCAAAGCACAGCGCTGGCTGGGACAATGCCAGGTGAGAGCTTAGCAGGAAAGTTCCAGACCCAGGTGAGAGCTTGCCCCTCCCCCATCTCTCCCTGCCACGCCCAGTCCTGGCACAGCTCATTTCACACTGAACTATAATTGGTACTGATGTCCAGCTCCCACATGACAGTCTTAAGGACAAGGGCTGGATGGCATTCACGTTTGTGGGGCAGGACTTAGCTTCAGAATGTTAAACTGTGTCAGCTCCCGCCTGTCCTCGTCCGTGAAGAGAGGGCTGACGCCTCAGGCTCTTGCTTTGCCCCGGTCCTGACAGCTCCCTGGGTCTTTGTGATGTAGAACTGGGAGCGAGGGCAAGAGTGACGCACAGGCACCGATGTCCTTGGCCAGTGTGTGAAATCACCGTTTGGGACTCTCATGTCCCATATTGGAGTGCCTGGGATCAAGTCCCACCTCCGCTTCTGATCCACCTTCCTGCTAATGCACACCCTGGGAGGCAGCAGGTGATGGCTCAAGTAGTTGGACCCCTTGGCATCCATGTGGGAGATCAGATGGAGTTCTGGACTCCTGCCTTTGGCCTGACCCAACCCTGGTTGTTGCAGGCATTTGGAGAGTGAACCAGCAGATGGAAGCTCTTTCTCTCCCTCTCCCTCTCCCTCTCCCTCTCCCTCTCCCTCTCCCTCTCCCTCTCCCTCTCCCACTCCCTCTCCTTCTCCTTCTCCAACTCCCTCTCCTTCTCCCTCTCCAACTCCCTCTCCCTCTTTCTTTGCTGCTGCCTTTCAAGTATACAAAAAATAAACATTTAAAACAAAAAAAAAGTGGCACATAAGAGTCTCAAGGCTAGTTGTGGAAGTTTGGGAGGGGAGTGGGACAATGACGAAGGAGAAGAAAATAGAAAAGAGAGAATAGTATTTTAAGATATGGTAAGGTCCCGGCTGCTCCACTTCCGATCCAGCTCTCCGCTATGGCCTGGGAAAGCAATAGAAGATGGCCCGAGTCCTTGGGCCCCTGCACCCATGTGGGAGACCTGGAAGAAGCTACTGGCTCCTGGCTTCAGATTGGTGCAGTTCCGGCCATTGTGGCCAACTGGGGAGTGAACCAGCAGATGGAAGATCCCTCTCTCCCTCTGTCTCTCTTCTCTCTCTGTCTTTCAAATAAAAAAAATAAATCTTTTTAAAAAATATATAGTCAGAATCTCACTTAGGAGTACTTATGAATCAATCACATTATCAGGGTGCCAGTATTTTGGCATAACTGGTTAAGACACTTTCTATGACAGTGGCATCCCCTATGGCTGCCAGTTCATGTCCCAGATGCTTCACTTTCCATCCAACTCCCTACTAATGGCCTGGGAAAAGTAGCAGAAGATGGCCCCCAGTGGTTGGGCCCCTGCCACCCACATGGGAGACCTGGAGGAAGATCCTGCCTCTTGGCTTTGGCCTAGCCCTGCACTGGCCATTACAACCATCTGGGGAGTGAACCAGCAGATGGGAGATCTCTCTCCCTCTCTCTCTTTCTCTCTCTCTCCTGCTCTGTGTAACTCTGACTTTCATATAAATAAATCTTTAAAAAAAAAATCACATATTGGGATTTGCTTGAAATTGCATTGGTGGTGGTTAGACTGGGGCTTTTGTTGTCGGTTGTGTTGTTATGTTTCTTTTTTTTATAAAGATTTTATTTATTTGAGAGGTAGAGTTACAGACAGTGAGAGGGAGAGACAGAGAGAAAGGTCTTCCGTCCACTGGTTCACTCCCCAGATGGCCGCAACTACCAGAGCTGTGCCAATCCGAAGCCAGGAGCCAGGAGCTTCCTCCGGGTCTCCCACACGGGTGCAGGGGCCCAAGCACTTGGGCCATCTTCTACTGCTTTCCCAGGCCATAGCAGAGAGGTGGATTGGAAGAGGAGCAGCCAGGACTAGAACCAGCACCCATATGGGGTGACGGCCCTGCAGGCGGAGGATTAACCTACTGAGCCACAGCGCTGGCCCCTTGTTTGGTTTCTTTCCAGCTGTTCTCTGAGGCTGAACCTCTTCTTGGCTTCCCCATCCCGCAATGGCTGTATGCACAGAACGTAGTGTCTGACATTGGAAAGTGAGGCGTAGGAGTTTGATAAATGTCGGATTGAACATTGCAAGGTTCTCTCACAGAGCGATCACCTGCTTCATTCTGGACAAAGGGCTGGCAGAATAATCCCAGAAATTAGCCTAGAGGGTCAGCCTTGGGAAAAGTGGGCCTCAGTTTAAAACCTAAGAATTCACTGGTGTGTGGTTGATGCCTAGGGCCAGGTAGAGCAGCAAGCGCCCAGGCTAGTGCTCAGAATGTCAGAACTGGAGGAAAGTAGGCAGATAGAAGAGGCCCCCGGCCCTTCTGAGAGTCCATATTGGCCCCTTGGGTTGGCAGGAGTCCTAGGGGAGAGGTCTGCCATCCCACAATCCCAGCTTCACCTGTCACATCTATGGGACTAGAACTGGGTCCCTTCAGCCCTATTTGATTAGCTTGTATTGACCTTTTTCTACTTGGAAGTGACCTTGGACAATGCTCACTCTCTGAAATGGTCTGCCGGAGGTATTTCCAGAGGTCACCTGGACATCTAGAATCAGGTGTTTTAGGAAGGGCCTTTCTTTTCCCCATATGGGACCTGGCTGGGTGGAGGCGTTCTACTTGAGAAGCCAAGCTTGCAGCCTCCGGATGATGTGTGATCAATTCAAGACCAGCGCTTGTTTACCTTACAGGAATTTTTTAGACACCGTGGAAACAAAGGGGCCTTCAGAGGGGTTGGTGCCCTTCTACCGGGAGTTAAGTTCAAAGTCTTATTGCCAGCGTTGAGAAGAACACCGAGAGAGACTCTCAGTTACAGCTGGACAGTTGTGGTGTTAAGAACAAGCAGAGGGCTGGCGCTGTGGTGTAGCGGGTAAAGCTGCCGCCTACAATGTCAGCATCTCCTATGGGGCACTGTTCAAGACCCAGCTGCTCCACTTCTGATCCAGCTCTCTGCTGTGGCCTGGGAAGACAGTAGAAGATGGCCCAAGTCCTTGGGCCCCTGCACCCATGTGGGAGACCCAGAAGAAGCTCCTGGCTCCTGGCTTCGGATCTGCACATCTCTGGCTATTGTGACCATCTGGGGAGTGAACCAGTGGATAGAAGACCTCTCTCTCTGTCTCTACCTCTCTGTAACTCTGCCTTTCAAATAAATAAATCTTTAAAACACACACACACACACACACACATTAGCCAGGGATCTCTAGCAAGGATCAGGACTAATATGCTCAGCCTGCATCTTCCACACTGAGGGTCTTCAGCACAGCCTTACAATAACTCCTGAACAGCTTCAGTCTGCAAAAATGCTACCAACTTCAAAATAAACTCATCCTAGCACATCGCTGGTGCCAACAAGTAAATGCCTTGAAGCAGAGAAACCAAATACGACAACCAGGGAGGAAGAACCGAGACTTCGGCTTTGCCCTGCCACTTGCACTTTCTCCTCTCCTGCACATTTTCAGAAACCCCAGGCAGTGACCTCACTCTCTATACCTAGGCTGGTAAGAGGATCTGTGCAAACATCCATGACAGAGAAACGGTGCTACGAACAGGCACTTTGCTGACTTCTGTCAAGATTATTTTAAATGCTTGATGAGAAATAGGACTTTGCTTTCCAACGTGGTGCTCTTTTAATGGGTTTATATTTCTTCTCAACCCATGGCACTTTTGAGACAGACATGCACAGGTCCCTTCTGAGAAAGATATTTGTGAATTACGGCAGCCATCCCGCGCATGATAAGGTTCACCTTGCGGTGAACCGTTGACCTCTGAGAATCCTATCCAGGGCCTCTGAGTTATGGACGTTAGACCCAAGTTCAGTAGGCCCAGAAAGCCTACTGGAGATACACAGTGGAATCATCTATGGAGAGTCAGACACGGGACCCTGAACAACAGCTATGCCTGAATTTGTCCAGCATTTCTCCAGGGACAGGTGGAGCACCTTTCATGTTTCAGAGTGGCCACAATACGGCAATGTGATCACGCACTCCAGAGGGGCGCTCAGCAAGAAAGCTACGGGTGTCTGGGTGAGGGCTTGGCCTCAGCTCGACAGCAGAAACTACGCAGAGGCCAACCGGTATGGGTGCAGAGTGCATCTGTAGCTAACTCTCCACAGAGCTCAGCCATTCTGGCTCAAGGATGGGGAGCAAACAAGGGCATGTGCACAAAGAACATGTGGCACACCTCGGCTGAGTCTGGCACTGACCAAAGGGTGGGATCCTCATCTCTCATATCCCAGGGCACCTGGGCAGGGTCTGGACCAGATAGGGAACCATCACAGTGCCTGAGCACACCGTGCAGGACACATCTTCAACAGCGACCCCTTGTGGCATCAACAAGCAAGTGCATGAGTGATCTGCTAAAACTGGTTTCCCACTTAACCTGCAAGAAGCAGAACTGAATCCTTTTGTCTTAAATAAGGCCCTGGGATCCTTAACCCTGTGTCCCAAGTTTGTGCAGAAGCATCTCATACCAGTCAGATTCATCACCATCTCTCTCACACTTGCTACATATGTAAGCAGGCGAAAGGCTTTTAGCTGAATTGATCATGGATTACTTGTTCCTGAGATTCTGGCCTGTCGGTAAGAGTCAGGGCTACCCTCCATGGGCCCCATTTGTAGACACTGCCTTGTGAAAGTCTTTCTGGGGCAGCCATAGCAACAGTATCCACACTGCCGGAAAAGTACAGCTCCTCCCTCGACTGGATGACAAAAGACCCAGTGTCCCCAGGGACCCAACCAACTGCTGGGATCATATCAGATTCTTTCCTCTTCAGCCCCAGTGACACCTGCTCTGCCCAAGGTGGTAAGACACCGTGACCCCCTAACTCTGCTCCTTCCCCAGGGCTTCTGCCCTTCCTTTCCTGGGTCTCAGGAGGGCTCTGGCTCCATGGCAGTCTCTCTCGTGTCTCACTTATCGGCTGGGAGTCTCCCGCTGAGCAGAGAGAGCAGAGCTGCTCCTGGGTTCACCCCAGGACAGCCCAGTTTCAATCAGACAAGCATCAGGCAAATGTCACACACCCTTCTCCAAAGTGGAAAACGCGCCTGGAAAAGAGAACCTGTGGGCAGGGCTAACCTTTAGTATACAGGTGCCTAATTCCTATACATCTTAGTCACACAGGGAGGCCACGCAAAGGCGAATTGTAAGTGGGGAGAATCAAGTGAATCTATGGAAATTAACTGGAAACTTATTTGAAGTAAGGTGGAGGTGACATTCTACAGCCCCGGGTTCACCCCATGCCAGTAAGTCTGGTGCCAGATGTGTCGGCTCTCTCCGAAGACCATGAATGGATAGAAAATTATCCAGACCTCCGCTCGTGTCTTAGCAGGATTCCCCAGACCGTCATCTCAGGCAGAGGGCTCGCGGGCTTTGATTTCACTGGAGGACAGTCCCAGGAGCAGGAACTCTGTTCCCTGAGAAACGAGAGGAAGGAGGGGAAGGAAGCAGAGTAGAAAGCAGAGTCAAGGGGCCGGTGCTGTGGCTCACTTGGTTAATCCTCTGCCTGCGGCACCAGCATCCCATATGGGCACCAGGTTCTAGTCCCGGCTGCTCCTCTTCCAGTCCAGCTCTCTGCTGTGGCCCGGGAGTGCAGTGGAGGATGGCCTAGGTCCTTGGGCCCTGCACCCACATGGGAGACCAGGAGGAAGCACCTGGCTCCTGGCTTCGGAACAGTGTAGCTCCTGCCGTAGCAGCCATCTGGGGAGTGAACCAACTGAAAAGAGATCTTTCTCTTTGTCTCTCTCCCTCACTAACTCTGCCTGTCAAATAAATAAAAAATAATAATAAAATAAAAAAGAAAGCAGAGTCAATTCATGATGGCAGTCATTGGGTTGTCTGCCATGATTAAGTGCAAATGATGGCGACACCCCCAGCGAGGGCATCATGGCAGTAGCACGTGTGAGAGCCAGTGGCCACGTCTCACACAAGAGCAGAAAGAAGGCAACGAGCCCACGACGAGCCATGTTCTCTCTTTACCAACTCTCTGCCTCTCCCAAAGGGGTCCCAGGAGAAACACCTCTCACCCACAGTGACCTAAGGACCTCGCATTAGCCCCCCCCCCCCACCTCTCAAAGGCTCCCCTTTCTCCCAACAGCCACCGCCCTGGGCACCAAGCCTTTAATCACCATGGAGCTTTGAGGAACACAATTGAACAATTAAACTGCATACTAACCATGGTATCATCCAATTTTGTGTGCCTCCAGGAATACCATGTTTCTATGGTTGAAATTGGGATAATAAGACACTTCAAAAGGACTCTTTAAAAAAAAAAGATTTATTTGAAAGGTAGAGGCAGAGAGAGAAAGAGAGAGAGAGATCTTCCATTTATTGGTTCACTCCCCAAATGGCAGCAACGGCCGAGCTTCGCCAATCCGATGCCAGAATCCAGGAGCTCCTTCTGGGTCTCCCATGTGGGTGCAGGGGCCCAAGCACTTGGTCCATCTTCTACTGCTTTCATAGGCACATTTGCAGGGATCTGGATTTGAACTCGAACCAGTGCGCATAGCGGATGCCGGCAGTGCAGGAAGATGCTTAACCTACTACGCCACAGTGCCGGCTGCCAAAAGAGTTCTAACACCTTAAATATATCAATTGCTTCTGTTTAACAATACCCTTGTGCACAAATAGAAAACTTGGTGACAACAAAATGGCCTGCAACAGAAGTAAAACCCGGAAGTAACATGAGCATCACATCTTCCGTCCTCACTCCAGGGCCGAGGTGCCACGTCAGGGGTGAGCCAGTTCCGGCAGAAGGAAAATGCACCCGCCCTGGAGGAGGATCCGTGTTCTTTGCCCCACTAATCCTGTTCTTTCAGACTCAGTGTCTCACCCTCAGCGAAGAGGCTCGTGGAGGACTTCACCCATTTAGGGAAATGGCCCGAGCGCTTAACCTTGTTCCAGCAGACAGACCCAACGCCATGACAAGAAAGGGTCCCGCCACCCTCCTTTCCTGAATCCCAACTTTTTTCTTGCTGTCAGTGAGCTAATGACTTCATCGCCCTCCTCCTGCACCTCCAATGTCTAGGGAGCCCTGCTCCAGACTGGGGGATAGGGAGCTGCGTGTCTAGGGGGAAAGTGCTTCCCGAGACAGGTGAACCTAGAGGCTCAGGCGTTCGTTCAGTACACTGACTGAACCCTTCAGCCTGAGAGCTGTGCTAGAGGCCAAGGACCCTGTGCTTGCCTTCTGGGAGCCTGAGATCCAGCGGGAGAGAGCCTGACCAATAGATGATTACAAGCCCAGCAGCTGAGAGTGGGAATGGGACAACATGACAAGTGTCCTTTCCAGCAATGGGTTCTGGAGCCCACACCAAGCTGCCCCGTACTCAGAGAGCCTTTCCCTCAGCTCACTTCTATCTCCCCATACCAGGCCTGGCCTCAGCCCTTCCTCTCGCCTAAATGAGAGCTGTTTGTATCTCCTGTGTATGTTATGTGTTCACCAAATAGGTTTCTGAAAAGGATCAAAGAGCGTTCTTCTACACAACTTGACTGCCCAGGTCACCAAAACATCCCAGGGCCTAGAGCCAGGAGGTTCCGAGAAGGGGAGAATGTCTTCTGACCCCTCAAAAGGCCTGTTTAGCAAGTTCCTGTGTCCAGCCCCAGAGTTGCCTCCTCCGTGGGAATGATCATGAGAAAGTCCACCCCACCCTCCCCAAAGCCCACACCAGGGTAGATAATACCCAGCAGGGGGTAGGGTGGTGACTGGGAGATGAATTATCCCCTCCCAAATTGCCAAAAAGAATGCACAGCTCTTTCTTTTCCAACTCAAAAAAAAAATTTATTGATACATAGCATGCACTTAAGAAATTGCACAAGTCATAAGGCAGAGTTGGATAAATTCCCTCAGAGAAACACCTCCCACCCCATCCCACCCCTCTTAATATTATTCAGGTCAGGTCAGCAACCGTGTCTTCATTCAACTATGCAGTAACATCCACATTATTCTGTCTTAAAGTGTGGAGACTCAGAACCCAGTCTAGCACAAGGCCAAGGTGATGCCCGCGTGCTCCTCTGTGGTCTTGAGAGTCTCAGGGAGCAACAGTCAGACCCCATAAATCCAGCTCCCCCAAAAACCACAGCAGTGTCTGCAGGGAAGGCACGGTAGGGATCCACAAGTGGAAATGAAGCTATTTCCCAAAGGGAACATTAGCTGCAGAGATAGACCTCTGTCTGCCACAAAGACAGCCTTTGAATCCTTACACAGAGCAGCAAGTAATGCTCACAGCCAGCCATTCAGGTGAACTTCCCCCCAGAAGAAAGGGTTCCCATCAAAAGCACACGCAAGTCTCTACCTTTTCCCCATCTTTCACCATGGCCTACAAGGGTTCAAATTCCACTCTAGCCCAGAGAACCCTGAAAGAAAGATGCTTCTCCCCCAGCACATGGCCTGGGACAGGGGGCTTTGCCATGAGGCAGAGGGGAAGAGAACAAGAGAAAAGCCACTCAGCTGAGACACTAGGACACCTGTTACACCCACATTTTCTCCCCATCACGGTCAGTAAATCCCCATCCCTGCTCAGCCTTCTGTGCCCAAATGAGGGGTTGCATTTGACATTTGTCATAAAATTTCTCATATATAATATTGCTATGGTTTGGATATAAGTTTGGGTGTCCCCCCTCAAAGTTCTATGTGTTAAATCCATGGTCCCCAAAGTCTTATGTTAATGTTTAATGAGTTAATGTTGATGGCTAATGAATTAAGGGTGGGAACAAGCCAGTTACGGTATCTGAATTTGGGGCCTTTTGTGAGTGATTAAGTTGGATTACGTTGTTAGGGCCCACCCTGTGGTGGAATCTTTGGGTCTCTATCAGGAGAGATGACAGAGATAATGAGCATGCTTTCTGTCACTCTTCATCCTGGCTCACCATGTATGCACTGCCATTGCCATCCCCTAGCCGCATAAGATGACCAATCTTGGACTGCGAACCTCCAAAACTATGAGCCGAGATAAACCCCCCTCCTTCCTAAGTAGCTTGTCGTAAGTACTTTGTTACAGTGATGAAAAGCTAACTAGTATACATATCATCCCACTTGCCCTAACCTTATGAGTCATCTAAGGCTCAGACAAGATAGTTGACTTTACAGACTTCTTTTTTTTTTTTTTTTTTTCTTGACAGGCAGAGTGGACAGTGAGAGAGAGAGACAGAGAGAAAGGTCTTCCTTTGCTGTTGGTTCACCCTCCAATGGCCGCTGTGGCCGGCACATCACGCTGATCCGAAGGCAGGAGCCAGGTGCTTCTCCTGGTCTCCCATGGGGTGCAGGGCCCAAGAACTTGGGCCATCCTCCACTGCACTCCTGGGCCACAGCAGAGAGCTGGCCTGGAAGAGGGGCAACCAGGACAGAATCTGGCACCCCAACCAGGACTAGAACCTGGTGTGCCGGTGCCACAAGGCAGAGGATTAGCCTGTTGAGCCACGGTGCCGGCCAACTTTACAGACTTCTTAAACATCAATGTGGTGCCAGACATGGGGTTAGAAGATGAATGCATCAAGAACAATTCACTGACCTCCAAATGCTGTCTCTCTTTTTCATAGAGATGTCACTGGGGACTGACTTTCCATCCAGGAAACACATCTTCCAGGCCCCCTGGCATTAGATGGAGCTGTGTGACCATTTTTCAACAATGGAAGGTGAGCAAAAGTGAAGAGTGTCACCTCTGAGCCCAAGTGTGAAGAAGTGTGACTTCCCGGCCAGTGCCGTGGCTCACTAGGCTAATCCTCCGCCTGCGGCGCCTGCACCCCAGGTTCTAGTCCCAATTGGGACGCCGGATTCTGTCCTGGTTGCTCCTCTTCCAGTCCAGCTCTCTGCTGTGGCCTGGGAAGGCAGTGGAGGATGGCCCAAGTGCTTGAGCCCTGCACCCGCATGGGAGACCAGGAGGAAGCACCTGGCTCCTGGCTTCGGATCGGCCGCAATGCGCCAGCTGTAATGGCCACTTGGGGGGTGAACCAGCAGAAAAAGGAAGACCTTTCCCTCTGTCTCTTTCTCTCTCTCACTGTCTAACTCTGCCTGTCAAAAAAAAAAAAAAAGAAGAAGAAGAAGAAAAAGAAGTATGGCTTCCCTACCTTCTCTTTTTTATCCATCAGATGAATTCAGAGGACTACAATGCTTACTTTGAAAAAGCCATGCAAAAGAAGGAGTTAAGAGTCCCTGAATTACCATGTGAAGAAAAATTACTTGTGAACCAGTAATGTCTACACTGGTCTCTTATGTGATTGAGAAATAGAGTTTTACTGTGTTAAGCTACTGACACATGGGGGATTCTTTGTTACAGCAGCTAACATTACTTTAGCTTTTACAATGAACAAGATGAGGTCCGTACCAATGAGGCACACTAACATATGAAACATTCAGACTTGCATTTTAGAAACTTCTTTCCAGCAACAGAATGGGAAGCAGACTGAAGTGACATCCCTTCAGAAAAAAGATATATAGAAAGATGAATTAGATAATTTAGATAAACACCTAAAATGTATAGACATGGCTATTATTTTTACTTTTTTTAGGCCCAACATTTATGTCCCGTTGATTCTATAACAGCATCCTAATTTTTTTTTTAATATTTATTTATTTATTTATTTGAAAGGCAGAATTATAGAGAGACAGGGAGAGATAGAGAGATCCTCCATTTACTTGTTCATCCCCCAAATAACCACAGTTTATAAGTAGAGCAGCCCATCTTTAAACCCACCAGTGAATCAATCTCTCTGCCTCTGCCTCTCTATAACTCTGCCTTTCAAATAAATTCATAAATCTTAAAAAAAAAAAAGAAAAGAAAACAGAGATGTCTTATGATATAAACAGAGTGCAGGGGCTGGCACTATGGCATAGTGGGCTAAGCATTCACCTACAGTACCGGGATCCCATTTGGGCGCCAGTTCATATCCTGGCTGCTCCTCTTCCAATCCAGCTCTCTGCTATGGCCTGGGAAAGCAGTCAGAGGCGGCCCAAGTGCTTGGGCCCCTGCACCTGTGTGAGATACTCAGAGGAAGCTCCTGGCTCCTGATCTCAGACCAGCCCAGCTCCAGCCATTATGACCATCTGGGTAGTGAACCAGCAGGTGGAAGACCTTTCTCTCTGTTCTCCCTCTCTCTTTGTCTGTAATTGTACGTCTCAAATAAATAATAATAATAAAAATTTAAAAAGGGTTCATTTAAAAAAAAAAAAAAACAGATGAGTGCAAACATTAGAGCCCTCCTCTTATTACTCTGGACAGAGGGCATGCTTACGCAGGCAGGGAGGAGCCGGAGAGCCACAAGACAAGTCCCACACCTCTCTCTGTATTTAGCTATCTGCTGCTGGGCAACGAATTCCTCAAAATTTAGTAGTTTAAGCAACATTGTTTTATTGTTTCTCATGTTCCTTCTGGGTCAGGAATTTAGACAGGACACAAGAGGGTCAGGTTGTTCTTGCTCTCTGATGTCCAGGGGCTCCACTGGGAGAACTCACAAACTGGCAGGGACTCAGTGACTGGGACCGAGACCTCATTCACTCACGGTCTGGAGTTCAATGTCATCTGTGAGCTCCATCTGTACTGAGGATGGCGTTCCTCTCCGTACCTTGCTTGGCTCTCTCATGGGGAGGTGGATGGGTTCCAAGAGTGGGTACCCCAAGCAGAACAGGCAGAAGCTGTGTCACCATTTAGGATTTAGATTTGAAAGTCAGGTGACATCACTTCTCTAGGTGCAGTGGGAGGGAGCGGGGACCCCACCTCACATGATGCAAGGCGCATAGGAGCCGGCAGGTCTTGTGGTGACCACAGTGGAAAGTGCAATGTGCCTCGTGCTGCTTCGCCTGTTGCATTGGTTTGCTTAGGATGGTCTAACCTCCAACTATTCGAGATTACTGGAGGTAAAGGTAAGAGGTCTGGTTAAAAGAGAAACTCAGAGTCAGAAGGTGATGAACTACAGCAAAAGCCCTGGTAACCATGCTTGTGCTCTACATTTAGCTGTGTCTGAAACCAAACTTATTCTTGCACTACCCAGTTGCGTGAGCCATTGTTATCCTCCTGTTAATTTGAGCCTGTCTGAGTTTTCCTTTACTCCTCATCAAAAGATTTAAGGATAACATAGTGAGTGTATGTTATTTACCACCTTATTAAATGGCATTTCAAGCTGTTTATAAAAAATATAACTCGGGACCGGCGCTAAGACCTAAGCAGGTAAAGCCACCTGCTTTACCAATAAATAAACTGCTCCATTCAGTCTATCAACGCATTGTTGAACTGAATTTTCTCCCCGTTCCAGGAGCTAAGCCCTTGTGTACAATCCTCAGCACGAATGCCCCGCCTGTAGGGAAATGATCTGTTTTCTTCTCTCTCATCCCTGTTGTTCCTTTGCACAATGTGTTCTCACAGGACTGTTTTTACTCCAGTGTTGGAACCAAGGTTTCCAAGATTAATAAGCAGAGCATAAGCAGTGCCAGCATCCAATATGTATACTGGTTTGAGTCCCAGCTGCTCTTCTTCCAATCCAGCTCTCTGCTATGGCCTGGGAAAGCAGTAGAAGATGGCCCAAGTCCTTGGGCCCCTGCACCTGGATGGGAAGTGGAGCAGCCAGGACTCGAACTGGCGCTCATATGGGATGTGGCACTGCAGGCAGCGGCTTTACTTGCTATGCCACATTGCTGGCCCCTGTAGAAAATATTTTAAATGAAAACAGGAGTGAGGTTGTTATACTCATTTCACAGTGGGAGATCCTGAACACTTAATGGAGAGAGGGGTGAGCAGCTAAGAAACTGTTGAAATAATCCAGGAGAGGGTGAGAAGGGAGGTGAGTGGGTGGATTCCACCAGATTTGTTGCTGAGCTAAATGTGCAGAACGAGGGAAAGAGCAGGGGGCAGTAGCCGGCCAAGAGAGCTCGCAGGCTTCCGGCTGGAGGCATGGGGGCAGGCGGAAGCAGGGCTCACTGAGACAGGGACTTCAGAATGAAGAGTGAGTTGAGCGGGGTCAGTTGGAGATGAGGAGTTGAGCAGAGATGCCAAGAGCAGTTGGTTTTCTAAGCTAGGCAATGAGAAGCTTTCAACTAAAAACACAGATTCGGTCAGCAAGCATTATTGGGTCAGCACCTAATATGGGCGAGATATTGGGCTAAGTGTGAACAGAAACGGGCCGGCACGATAGGCAGGATTTCTGACCTCACGGAGCTGTCATCCCAGCAGGAGTCATCGGGGCTAAGTGACAGCTAAGTGGGCACGAGGTCATCCAGCGCTGTGGTCTCGGGGGGGCTGTACACGCCCTAGAGTTAGTTAAAGGGCAAGCTGAGGCCAGGGTCCCACAAAGGAGACAGCAGGAATGGGCAGGGGAGTGGGATTCAAACTGAAAGGATGTTCTTAAAACCACTCAAAAGAGAGGATGAGGACTGTATATGAACGTTCCTGGCAAAGGATTAGGTAAAGATAAATTTTAGTGGTCAATTCTGACTTGTCTCTCTATTCCTTCCTAAAGTCATTCTTAGGATTCATTGTCTTAGGATGGGGACAGTTTCACCTTAGCCCCTGCTTGATATCTTGCACTGTGTTAACTCAGTGTTTGTGGAAACAGCACATCTACTAACTATTCTGGGTGTGTGTCCATGTGCAGTCCCCTCGACAGGACCAAGGTATGCAGGGGCTGGGGTTCTTAGTCATCAGATTCACTAGTATCTCAATTCAGTCTATCGACACATTGTTGAACTGAATTTTCTCCCCGTTCCAGGAGCTGAGCCCTTGTGTACGATTCTCAGCACGAATGCCCCGCCTGTAGGGAAACGATCTGTTTTCTTCTCTCTCATCCCTGTTGTTCCTTTGCACAATGTGTTCTCACAGGACTGTTTTTACTCCAGTGTTGGAACCAAGGTTTCCAAGATTAATAAGCAGAGCGCTTAACATAGCCAAACCTCAAACAAGTCAGTTCTGGTGAGATTTGAAAAGGCGAGGCATAGAAGCACAGAGCTCAGAACCAACAGGGGCCTGAAGCGTCCTCCAGTGATGGCATGAGTCTAGGCCAGGCGCCCCTCATTCTACGAGACAGGGACAAATACGCAGATAATTTCCAAGGACACACATGGCTAATGGCAGAGCTGGCAGTAGAACCAGATACCCAGACTCCCAGGCCTTCGACCCCAGCAGCACTCTGCAGGTTTCTTCCTACTGTTCTTTGTCGTAAGCAAGTTCACAGCCAGTGCAGACTGTGGATAATCGCTGCAGAGAACCACAAATGCCCTGGCCCTCAGGGTTGGCTGCAAATGGATAAGGTGATTGTGGATCCCATCTACACGTGGCACTCCATCTGCTATTTTACTATTTCCATAACTTACAATGCACACGAACGTTTCTAATCAACACTCATTCTGGCCTACTTTTCGTGAAGACCCGAGACTGAACACCTCAGATGTCTCCTTTTTCTTCAAGAACTCTATACTACCGTCTTTCTTTAAGTGGCTGTCACTTTAGTCTGGGAACATGAAGACTATCATTAACAAATATGAAAGCAACAGAACCTTTAAAGTGGTTGCGTGTTCCTGTTTACATCTTACCTGAGTTCTGATCCTTTTGTGACATTGTAATCCTCTCCAGTAGCAACTAATTGTGATGTCACAAACAAAGGATTATAGCTCTAGTCCAACAATAAACAGGAGGAGGAGAGGAAGGATCCTGTTGCCAAGTTGCTGTTTCTGGATAATTTGCTCTTAGGGAAAGTAAAATAGAAAATCTATATTAGTCTCACACCCAAGAAGAACAGTGTTGAACACATCAAGTGGCTTTCTAGAGTCAAACACTTTGCTGGGCCTGGTGGGTAAAGCCACTGCCTGCAGTGCTGGCATCCCATATGGGCACTGGTTTGAGTCCTGGCTGCTCCACTTCCAATCCAGCTCTCTACTATGGCCTGGGAAAGCAGTAGAAGATGGCAGAAGTCCTTGGGCCCCTGCACCCACATGGGAGACTCAGAGGAAGCTCCTGGCTCCTGGCTTCGGATCAGCACAGCTCCGGCCGTTGAGGCCAACCAGAGAGTGAAGCAGCAGATGGAAGACCTCTCTCTCTTTCTGCCTCTCCTTCTCTCTCTATGTAACTCTGACTTTCAAATAAATAAATATTTTTTAAAAAAAAAATGAAAGATAGAGAAAATTCGATAGCCACATAGGGTCTTAAAGAAATCACAAACGACAGGTTAAAGTTATCATCCCTTTTACAGATGAAATTCTTGAGTTCTAGAGAAGTTCCGTGGTTTTCCCAAACTCCCAGGGCTGGTGAGCAACAGAAGAAGCAGCTTTGAGTTCATTCTCGAGCACACTGCCCTAGAAGGCAACCTCACTGTGACCAAGCATCCCAACACGCACCAACTGTGTGGTGTGCGTGATTTTCAGTGAATTCGTACAGCAGTCTTAACAGGCACTGTCATAAGCCTATCTTTCAAGTAAACTTTAAATTGACAAGGAAAATGAGGCCGAAGTAAATAGAAAATCGGAGGGCCTTCGAGCCTAAATGCAAGCCCAGGTCACCTTACTGCTGGTTTGTGCCCTCTGGCTACATTACACTGTGGACTGAGAACTGATAGACTGAATTTTCTTCAAAGAGAAAACAAGTTTTCTACTACCCCACCACTGTGCTTCAAATGTCCACCATTTGCTCCATCCTTCCAAGTGATGATATTCTAGAAGAAAAATGCAGCTGTCCGCTAATATCCACTTTCTCCTCCATGTGACCCACCCCCGTGCAGTTGGCATTGGAGTGGGAGAAGCCGTGACCTGTGCCGCTCCTGGCCTGTGCCTCCAGACCATGGGTGCGTCTCCTTCTCACTCTTTCCCTTCCCTGTTGGCTGGACACTGACATGGAGGCAAGAGAGCTTCAACCATGTGGATCCTAAGTGTCGGGTGGAGAGATGAAATGGGAGAAAACGAAGCCCTTGAATGCCTGTATGGGGCGTGCCTACTTGCCAAGCTGGGATACTTACTTCACATTACTATCTGAGAAAGAAAGGAGGGGCTCGCGCTGTGACGTGGCCTGTAAAGCTGCCACCTGCAGTACTGGCATCCCATATGGGTTCTGGTTTGAGTCCCAGATGCTCCACTTCCAATTCAGCTCTTTGCTAATGTGCCTGGGAAAGCAGTGAAAGATGGGCTAAGTCCTTGGACCCCTGTCCCTACATGGGAACCTGGAACAAGCTCCTGGCTCCTGGCTTCAGATCAGCCCAGCTCCAGCCGTTACGGCCATTTGGGGAATGAACCAGCAGATGGAAGATCTCTCTCCGTGTCTCTGTCTCTGTCTCTGCCTCTCTGTAACTCTGCCTTTCAGACAAATAAATAAATCTTTAAAAAAAGAAGAAAGGAAATTCTACCCTCTTCAAGCCACCAAATTATTAGCAAAAATAAATATTGCTTAAAGCCACTGAGTTCTATCATTACACATCAATAGCAGCAGGTGCAGGTAGCACATTGAACATGGCTCACCTGGCAAGGTCATGACTCCAGCAACAGGAAGTAGCTGGCTAATTCAAGCAGAAAATAATTGCTTGAAAGGAGATTGCACAGCCCACAGAATTCACAGGAAGCCTGGTGAAGCAACTCTAGGAAAACAGGCATGATGAAGGGAAGTTAGGTACTGGGACTCATGGCCCAAATGACACCACAGTAACCACTTGTAGCCACCACAAAATGCAAGACACTGACTGGTCTCCAGAGATGTGCCAGGCTCTGGATACCGCTGGTGTCACCAGGGTCACTGTAATCACTGTTGCTGCCGCAGCAACAAATTCTCCACCATTCTTGGCCTCTCTTGTTATGGATTTTAAGCCCAGCCCAGAGAATCTGATTGGTCAAACCTAGATTAAGTACCCAAGCCTTGCCTTCCCAGGAAAGGGGTGTATAGCTGGCGTTTTCAGCAACTCGAATCCCACTATGGCTATTAAAGAAACTGCCATTGCTGATCAGTGCCATGCAAACTCTCAAGTTCCAAAAGAGGCCTCAGGGGCAGTGTTTGGCTTAAGATGTCATCTGGGACACCCGCATGCCATGTCAGACCCCTGGGTTAAAGTCCTGGCTCTGCTCCCCACTCCAGCTTCCTGCTAACATGCAGACAGAGGCAGCAGGTGATGGCTCGAGTAATTAGGTTCCTGCCACCCACAAGGGAGACCTGGATTGAGTTCCTGACTCCTGGCTTTGGCCTGGATTGAGTTCTTGGCTCCTGATTCAAACCAGCATTCTAATGTGGGATGTGGGTGTCCCAAGAAGCATCTTAACCCGCTGCATTACAACTCTGAGCCACAAATGCTTGTTTTAAAGGGTATTGACACTGATGTGGTGGGGCAGAGTATCTCGGCTTGGACAGCATTGACATTTTGGACTGGATATCTCTTTACTGTCCTGGTTGTTGGAGGATATTCAGCAGCATGCTCTACCCACTACATGCAGACACTTCTCCCATTTCCAATCCCGGTGTGGAACCAAAAATGTCTGCAGACATTGCCAAATATCACTTGGCCTTGTTAGGAAAAGAGGCGCAGAATAGAGAGGAGGCAGTGTACGAATTTACAGCCAGACCAGATTTATTCAGAGAAAATAAATTCATAGAGGTGGGTGACCAACTGCCGGCATACACATGAATGGAACGGGTGGCAGAAGGCTCTGACCCCCAGGGGCTGGGTCTTCTTATATTTTAGGAAGGTTAGGGATGGGGGTGGGGGTGGGAGTGGCAGGCGGAAGGGAATTCCTGGAACTGGTTTTTCAGATGGTCCTGTGGGGCCTTGGGAACCTGTGAAAGAATGTAGTGGTAAGGTATGAAGACAATAGGATGTGAGACCCATTTGAGATTCAAGGGCAAGGAATAAATTCCAATGTTTATCTATCTTTTGGGCAATGAGTAAGAATGGCTGAGGCTTATGTCTTTGTTCCATCAGCCCTCACCTCCCCAGTTGAAAACCACCATAGTAGAAGGTTTAAGAAAAGAAAACAAGAATTTTAACAGCACTCTGGCCTCAGAATCAGCCCTTAAGACATTCAGATCTGGTTAAAAAGCCCATGAGAGTTTCTCAGGCATGGGAAGCCAAGACACTGTGGCAAAAAAATGACCTAAATGAAAGATCTCTGCGAGTGAGATCCCAGTGGAAAGAACAGGCCATCAAAGAAGGAGGTACCTTTCTCTGAAGGGAGGAGAGAACTTCCACTTTGACTATGGCCTTGACTAAATAAGATCGGAGTTTGTGAACTCAAGAGGCTTCCCATAGCCTTGGGTGATTACTCATGACAAGAGCCTTGGGTGATTACTGACATCATAAATAAGAGTGTCAATTGTTAAATCAACAACAAGAGTCACTGTGCACTTACTCCCCATGTAGGATCTCTGTTCTTAATGTGTTGTACCATGTGAATTAATGGTAAATCTACTACTCAAACAGTACTTTATACTTTGTGTGTCTATGTGGGTGCAAACTGTTGAAATCTTTACTTAGTAAACTCTAAGTTGATCTTCTGTATATAAAGATAATTGAAAATAAATCTTGATGAAGAATGGGATGGAAGAGGGAGTAGAAGATGAGATAGTTTGCGGGTGGGAGGGTGGTTATGGGGAGAAAACCGCTACAATCCAAAAGTTGTACTTTTGAAATTTATATTTATTAAATAAAAGTTTTCTAAAAAAAAAAGAAAAGAAGGGTTTTAAATTCCAATCACAAGGGAAAGCTCAGGTCACTGGATGCTCTGTAGCCCTGGGACCTGGCCTCTATGGTGCTAGGGACCTGCCTCTAACTAAAGTTCATGGAATCACAAGCCTTACCACTCACTGAATGCCTACTGCACGTGTAGGTGCACTTTCTCATTCCATCAGCGTGGCAACACTTCCATACAGGTGTTATCTGCGTCCACACTGAAGCTCTGAGAAATCAGTTACTGCCACCCACCCCGCCTAAATCACAGTTAATAAAAGCCAGAGCCAGGAGCCATACCTGTGTCTATTAGCGACCAGGGTCCTCACCCTCCCCAAGCCCTCTTGTGGCCTCCCTGCTTTTCCACTTGAGTGGAGCTCCCCTATGCGAGCCCCCAGGAAGTGGTCGTTTCTGTTCCAGGCGCTCCTGTCTTTGAGATCCAATTTAATATTTTCTCTCATTCTTTCCCCTACCTTATGGGTGATTCTGCTTTGAGAGTTTAGTGTCTTCATCACTACAGGTCTAATATTTTAAAGATTTATTTATTTATTTACTTACTCGAGAGGAAGAGTTACAGAGAGAGGGAGAGACAGAGAGAGAGGTCTTCCATCCACTGGTTCACTCTCCAAATGGCTGCAACAGTCGAAACTGGGCCAATCCTAAACCAGAAGCCTGGAGCTTCCTCTGGGTCTCCCAAGTGGGTGCAGGGGCCCAAGGACCTGGACCATTCTCCTCTGCCCTCCCAGGCCTTTAGAAAGGAGCTGGATCAGAAGTGGAGCAACCAGGACTTGAACCATCGCCCACATGGGATACTGGCGCTACAGGTATGGGCTTACCCTACACAGCGCTAGCCACTCTACAGGTCTAATAACCAAGGAGACTGGTAACAGTCGTGGTAACTGACGCCTAAGCTTCACTATTGCTCTTGGCGATCTGATGACTTGGGAGGTTTGTTCCATGCACTGATTTGGAAGGGAAGGAGTTAAATGTGTCACCCAGAGGCAGGATAGTCCCATGGAGGGGCATAGGCCTGGAACACAGACAACTCAGGCGTTCATCTCAGCCCCAGCACCCACGTGCTGTGTGGCCCTGGGGAAAGGGTCTCATGTCTCTAAGACTCGTTTTCTTTTCTTCACTATAAAGCCTGGGCTTATGAGTCTATGAGAGACTCTTCTAGCAATTTGATGAAGGTACTAAGTTTAGAATTAATTCCATGGCCACTTAAACAGTCCTTGAAATATTTAGAATGGGTTTCAGATACGTAACAAGGGCTTCCTCATAGCGAGGTGGCTGGGGAGCGCTCTGCTGTGTGGAATAACAGCTCGTCACTGCCTTCGATTGCACTGCACAAGGGCGCAGAAGGGGACAGGGCTGTCACCTGAGTCCTGATGGCCACGTGAATTAAAAATGCATGCTCAGGCTGAAGAACACCTAGTGAATTAGTGATGGCCCACGCACGTCTCCGGTGCAGGGCTGGTAGGGCTATGTGGGGAGGCAGGAGTAGGGTGCAGAGCAAGGCCCTGACGTGGCACAGTGTAAACAGAGAGCCCAGCTCAGAAGTCCTTGTCACCTGGTTTTGGGTGTAACCATGGTGCAAAAGGAGCCTGCCGCTGAGGGTTAGGTGGACATGTTTCATTTAGCAGAAGCGGGGACAAACATGGAGCATCTCATCCTCCAGAACACACATGGGCCCATGCCCCCAGCCTCCATGTAGGAGCCCGCTGGCTCCGACAGGAAACAGCACAGGGGAAAGAGGGAGTCCCCTGCACAGAGGACAGAGTGGCCTGTCCCCGTGCCAGTGACTTCTGAAGGCAGAGAGGAGTTTGGAGAGTGCCCATCCCTACTCAGCTACTGCCCAGTAATTTTTTTCTGGAGTTGGCATGGTGGCAGAGCCAGTTAGCCCCGGATCAAGTCCTGGCTGCTCTGCTTCTGATCCAGCTCTCTGCTAATGTGCCTGGGAAAGCAACGGAAGATGGTCCAAGTGCTTGGGCCACTGCCGCCCATGTGGGAGACCCAAGTGGACTTCCTGGCTCCTGGCTTAGCCTGGCCCAGCCCTGACTAGCACTATCATTTGGAGAGTGAGCCAACAGATAAAAGATTTCTCTCTCACTCTCCCCACCCATCTCATCACTCTGTCTTTCAACTAATCTTCAAAACAATTTTTTTCTCTGTTTTGAGTCCTCAGAGGGAGTCGCTGAAGAATCCTCACAGCCTAAGAATTCCGCCCTCACCTGATGGTTGAAGGCTGGAGACGAATACCCACTGGGAGTAAGTAGCCAGGGAAAGGGGTCTCTTCTTTGTGTCCCCACCAGGTACCATGTCCCCTCCCCTCCTGCCACCGGCCCAAACTCCACGTGGGAGCAAAGGCCAGAGTCTGGAAGCCATGCAGTTCCTCCCTCAGCCCTGCGCGTCCTGGGCAAGCAGAAAGGCCGAGCTAGGTACGGACGGGCCTCGTCCCTGTCCTGTTGCCAGGTGGTAGAAGGATGTGACCGTTGAGACTCAACAGAAGGGAGCGAGCAGAGGAGTGGCCGACGGCCCCAGGCTGGTAAAGCGTCTGGGAGCCATGCCAGCAGCAGGTGGACAGAGGGCTTGGGGATGAGGGGTCATGGACCCAGGGGTCAGCCGTGAGCAGGAGGGCAAGTGAGTGTGCACAGCAGAAGGGTGTAGGCTGAGTGTACAACAGCACCAAGCCGTTTAGAAACACCCCACCCCGGGATGCTGTGCTTCCTGGGGAAGGTCACTGTGGGGCACTGGAAGGTGTCGTGGAAATGACCGTCACATGTTAACCTTGCAGTTAAAAGAGCAGTCAGCAGCCCCTCTTTCACGCTTTTGTAGATAGATGCGCTGACAGCGCCTGGCTGGCTCCTGCAGGCCACACGACCTCTCTACACCATCCACTTTGTTTACCCTCCTACACTCAGTGCTCCTGTTTGGATGTGGTTTGAGTGTGTCCCCCAGGGTTCATGTGCTGGAAAATGTCGTCTCCCAGGTGGTGGTTTTGAGATGTGGACCCTTCTAGAGGTAGGGCCTTCTGTGGGAGGTCCTTAGGTCATTGAGGTCACTGCCTTCAGAAGGGATTAACTGAGTTACCACAGACCCAGTTAGTTCTCACAAGAGCAGGTTGTTATAAAAAGAGGGAGCCTGGAACTGAATCTCTCTCACCTCTTTTCTCACCATGGTCTCTACCATGATGTCATCGTCAGTCACACTGTGATGTAGAATCTCTCTCACCTCCTATCTCACCACGTGGTCTCTCTACCATGTTGTCATCGCCACACTGTGATGTAGAATCTCTCTTACCTCCTTTCTCAGCATGTGGTCTCTCTACTATGATGTCATCACCACACTGTGATGTAGAATCTCTCTCACCTCCTTTCCCACCATGTGGTCTCTCTGACCATGATGTCATCGCCACACTGTGATGTAGAATGTCTCTCACCTCCTATTTCACCATGTGGTCTCTCTACTATGATGTCATCACCACACTGTGATATAGAATCTCCCACCTCCTTTCCCACCATGTGGTCTCTCTACTATGATGTCATCACCACACTGTGATGTAGAATCTCTCTCACCTCCTATTTCACCATGTGGTTTCTCTGACCATGATGTCATCGTCACACTGATGCAGCCAGAGGCCCTCCCCAGAGATGAACAGAAGCTTGAACCTCCAGAATTGAGAGCTGAATAAACCTCCTTTCTTTACAAATGACACAGTTTCAGATATTTCCTCATGGCAACACAAAATGGACCAAGATCCTAAGTGTCCAGAACAATTTCTGGCATGGAGAGGAGACTCAGTAACCATTTGATGAATGAATGAACAATGATTTATTCATCAATCTTCCTCCTAAACAGTAGACCCTTTTAAAAAAAATCATTTCCATATTTAGAGTGGCTATACCAGGGCCCGACATACAGTAGGGGCTGAATAAAAGCTTTTGAATGAGGCCGAAGTCTTCAGTGCCAACAGCAGGCAATGTTTGCTCTCTGGCTGCCCTGGAAATCGTTTGCTCCAATCCAACACTTCCCACCCCACTCCTTCATCCCTCACCTAAACTTTAGATGAATCTCTGAGTTGTTCTCTTGACAAGCAATACATTCACTTCTTTCTCCTCCAAAAACATGTGTGCAAGTGATTTTTTTTGTGGGCTGAAGATCAAGCCAGGCAAATGTCAAGGCCCCTCCAACAGCAAAAAAATAAAAAATAAATAAACACAGGACATAGGAAGGACGTGGCTTAAAGCACGAGAAAATGTCTGTCTCTTTTAGTTAATTTGAGGAGCTTATTTTGCAAGAAACTGTGTAGTCATAGGATCAGAAATGAAAACCTCCAGACCTCCCAGGCTTCATTTGGTGCCGCTATTCCTCCCCTTATTAATCCCCTCAGGAGGGGACGCCTCACAGGGCAGTGCCCCCACCACCATATTTGCATAATAGACATAATTACTATTATCAGGAACACTGTCATTAAAAGTGTTGCATAATCTCGCTTTCTTGGTTTTGCCCGTGGCAAATTCAAACCATCTCCCCATCCGTTTGAAAGGACTCAGCTGTCCAGTTTTTTCTCTTCCCATCCCCCCTACATTCCCCGTCTTCCCCTCCCCTGCCTCCTCCATCCCTTCTCGCTTCTCTCCCCACAGCCATTACTCATTTGCTAGCCTCCCAGTCTTTCTCTGGGATCAGCTGAATGCTTTCCCCCTTGCTCTTTAAGTTTTGGCTGCTTCGCCTTCTCCATCACGACTCCTGTCCTGTACATAAGAGACCAGGGAGCCATGGCACCCCGGCGTCCACCCCCAGAAGCCGCTCAGCTTCTTTGTCCTGTCCTTGGAACGACAGCCAGGGGCCGCCTTGCGGTACGAAACCCACTTGTAGTCCAGAAGTCCCGGCTGTGCTGCTTCGGAGCTGTGGGAGCCAAGCCCAAGCGATGGTGTTGAAAGTCCACCAGTGCTGGAAGAGCAGCGGGTAAAAGCTAACCTGCTGGCAAGCATGGCTGAAAAGCAGGCCGTCTGAGCAGGGCCCCTTGTAATAAAAGGCTAAAAGCCACTATAACATTACCATTACCATTTATGGTCTCTTCCTAGGGCTGCAGTTACTACAAAGTACCACAAACTAAGTGACTTAAAACACCAGAAATTCCTTTCGCACTGTTACAAAGGCGAGAAATGCAAAATCCAGGTGCCCGCTCACTGAGACGCCTCCTTTGCTGCCTCCTACCTCTGCAGTCCCGCAAAGTGTTCTCACCCGGTGGTCATGCGCTTCCACCTTCAGCCAGCCTTCATGGGGAGCCTGCGTGTCCCCTCCTCTTCCAGGGAAACCAGTCGGGGGAGTCAGGGCCCCCTGAATCCAGTATGATCTCATCTTAATTAATTACATCTGCAAAGATTCTAGGTCCACATCTAAGGTTCCAAGTGGACATGAATTTGGTGGGGTGGAGCAGAGGGAATACTATTCAACCCATCCCCAATTGGACAGACATAAATAGATTTTGAGAAACATTTTCTCTGGATTTCAAATATCTAGGGAGAACGGAAAGCAACGAAAGGATGCATTTTTGATTCTTGGGGTTTTGCTGTTTGCTGTTGGTTGTTTAATCCCAGAGTTTCTGCAAAGCTAATTTAAACCTAGAACATGCTTTTTTTTTTTTTTCCAAGATAACTCTCCTCTGTGTTTTTTTCAACCCAGTGCACAAAGCTCTTCACTGGAAATGGCTCTTTCCTTCTATGTGTCCTCCTCCCAAGTCCAGGGGCTTCCTGGGCTGCCTCCTCCCCCAGGAAGAGGGGAACATGCCAGGAGGACAGCCGAAATGTCAAGGCTCTGATGCCTGGAGAAAAGTCCCTCGGGGCTTTCAATTCAGAGTGTGTTAAAGCTCATCGATCTAAGCGTTGCACAGACTTGTGTTAAACTGGAGGTCAACGGCAGTAGGTAGAACTGAGGTTTCCTTCCTGTTACAGAAATTACCAGTGCCCATGACCACACAAGGATAAAAGCAGCAAGTCAATATCAAGATTCTTCATACCCTGTGTTTACAAGACAAAAATAAAATATTGAAATAAACTGAAAAGACACAGGAACAAGTGTGCCCCAAAGGGCACACTTGTCCCTGTCCGCAGGCACTTTCGGGTGCCATCGCTGGGGGTGTGTGTTGCTGGCATCTAGAAAGCAGGGTTGCTGTGCGTGTCCTACAACAAACAGGACAGCCCCACCGAGAACGGCCCAGCCCAAACCATCATCAGTGCCCAGGCTGAGAAGCCCTGAGCTCCCATGAGAGAAATACCCTTAAAAACAGACTTTGATCATGTTTCTCTCCTATTCTCACTACCTTTGAGAATTCAAGCCCCTTGTTCTTCTAGGCTTTCCAGAACTTTCCCCCAGGGTTCCCTTTCCAGCCTTCTCTCCTACTGCTCCCCAGTGCAAACCCTTCCTTCCCACCGGCCTGGGCCTGTACCTGCACTGCTCCAGGCCTCTACAGCTCACTCGGCTTTGGAATGTTTCCTTCCAGCCTCATCCCTCAACCTCAAGCCTTCCCTGCCCTTCAACTCTCCCTACTTCCAGAAACTCTGGGAGCAGACCTCTCACAGGCTCACCCTGCAGCCCTCCCCATGTCTCTGTAGCCACACATGTCTTCTCTCTGACCTGATAATGCACACCTCATTCTCATTCTTCCGCACCTCTCTTCTCCTGGCTCCTCGTGTGACTGGCTGCTCCTTACTCCTTGGTCTTCAGCTTCAGGGTCCTCACCTCAGGAAGACCCTCATGATCCCCTACTCCCTCCCCAGGTTCTCTGTCATCACTCTGTTTCATTCCTCCTCAACACTCATAGAGTAACTTGTCTAATCATGTGGGCATCTTAGCTCTTCCCTGCCTTTTTTCTCACACTGAAATATCCAGGTTGAGGACAGAAACCCTGTCCAGCCTGCTCATCAATATATCCCAGCTCCTTCACATTCCTGTGGGTCCGACTCACAGTACGTGATGGGTAAATCTCTGTGAAATGAATGAATGGATGAATGAATGGTGCCCTACTTCACGCACAAGCGTTTTGTTACTGAACTCTTGAGGTGTATCTCATTCACAAGAGCAAAGCGTTATGCACTGGGCAGGAATCTAGTAATTATGCCTTGAATGAATAAGTGCCTGCCACAAATTTAATATCTACAAAGCTTCCATTCTGGTATTTCTAGACTTACCAGCGTGAGCCTGCTTTCTGATCAATTCTCAATGGTTGTTGATAGAAGCAGGAAGTAGAATTTTGACCCATCAGATAAATTACCTGGTAGGTGAGTATGTTCTGCCAAAAATCCCAGACTTACCACACTTCTGTCTTACGGTGCCAATATACCTCCCTTATTACCATCGGGCCTTTATACTCTTTCTAGGAATAAACCTCCATCAGTCTGTTTATCAAAATCTATCCAGTTCCTTGCTCTGAAAAGACTTGGCGGACAGCCCTCCACTGCCATTGGCTTTTCCTCCCTGGGGCACTTCCGAGAGAGAGCTGCCGCTGGACTTCCAAGGCAGCTTGCCATCATTTCCTCCAGCCACCTGCAGCAGACGGGCTGGCTCCCGACTCCCTTGGCCTCTTCTTTCATGGTCTAGCATTTAAACTTGGGACACAGCTGCCCAGTTAAAGACCACACTTCCCAGACTCCTCTGCACTTAGAAATGGCAATGAAGCAACATTTTGGCCAAGGGGATGCGAACAGAGCTTTGTGTGCAGCTTCCTGAATGATAACTTGAAAGAGAAGTGCTTTCTCTTTGTCTTCCCTCTTCTGGCTTCAACGTGATCTTCAAGTCTCCCCCGTGCTGATGAAGGTAACACCAGAATGATGAGGCAGGAAGCGACTGGATCAACAGCATCATAGCTGCCATGTAGCCCTGACGAGAGGTCAGAGGGTTGCTTTAAGAGCGCACTTTTGGGCCGGCGCCGCGGCTCACTAGGCTAATCCTCCACCTTGCGGTGCCGGCACACCGGGTTCTAGTCCCGGTCGGGGCGCCGGATTCTGTCCTGGTTGCCCCTCTTCCAGGCCAGCTCTCTGCTGTGGCCCGGGAGTGCAGTGGAGGATGGCCCAAGTGCTTGGGCCCTGCACCCCATGGGAGACCAGGAGAAGCACCTGGCTCCTGGCTTCAGATCAGCGCGGTGCGCCAGCTGCGGCGGCCATTGGAGGGTGAACCAATGGCAAAGGAAGACCTTTCTCTCTGTCTCTCTCTCTCACGGTCCACTCTACCAGTCAAAAAAAAAAAAAAAAAAAAAAAAAAAAGAGTGCACTTTTGGGGCCGGTGCTGAGGTATAGTGGGTGAAGAAACCGACTGCAGTTCCAGCATCCCATATGGGCACCGGTTCGAGTCCTGGCTGCTCCCCTTCCAATCCAGCTCTCTGCTATGGCCTGGGAAAGCAGTAGAAGATGGCCCAAGGGGGCCCCTGCACCCTTGTGGGAGACCGGAAGAAGTTCCTGGCTCCTGGCTTCAGATCTGCACATCTCTGGGCATTGCAACCATCTGGGGAGTGAACCAGCAGATGGAAGACCTCTCTCTCTCTCTCTCTCTCTCTCTCTGCCTCTCCTTCTCTCTCTGTGTAACTCTGACTTTCAAAGAAATAAATAAATCTTAAAAAAAAAAAAATAGAGTGCACCTTCTAGCACATTTAATGGACTGTTACTCGGTGTTTGTTCAAAAACATCATCTTACGGCCTCATGCCTCCTACCTTGCCCAGCAACAAAAGCAGCAGCACCATCTCCATTTTGCCAAAGTGAGATAAAGAAGGGCGGTCACCACAGTGCTCAATAAAATCAACAGAAGTTCTCAACGTTGAGCCGGCATCTCTCGAGATGTGCTTCCCTCCGCCTCCTGCGTCACCCTAGCTTCTCTTCACTGACCCGGCCTTGGTCTGCTCTCAGCTCTGACCTTGAGCTTCCCTGCAAAGCTGCACAGCCTGACCTGAGTAACAGATACGGTCTGAGAGTCCCTGAGGAGGTTGACTCATCTGCCACAAATGCTTCTTTTTTCTTTCTTTCTTTTTTTGACAGGCAGAGTGGACAGTGAGAGAGAGAGAGAGAGAGAGAAAGGTCTTCCTTTGCCGTTGGTTCACCCTCCAATGGCCGCTGCGGCCGGAGCATCATGCTGATCCGAAGCCAGGAGCCAGGTGCTTCTCCTGGTCTCCCATGCGGGTGCAGGGCCCAAGGACTTGAGCCATCCTCCACTGCCTTCCCAGGCCACAGCAGAGAGCTGGCCTGGAAGAGGGGCAACCGGGACAGAATCCATCGCCCCAATCGGGACTAGAACCTGGTGTGCCGGCGCCGCAAGGCAGAGGATTAGCCTGTTAAGCCACGGCGCTGGCCACACAAATGCTTCTTTAACTTCCCAGTTGGAACAGTCCTCATTCGCCTTGCTCGGCTTGCCCTGAGGTTTCTGCACCAACACTGTAGTATGCTCCCCCAGCCTTCCAGAGCAATGGCCTGGGCTTGTCACTGTGGATTATTTTCAGGTTGTTAGAGACCCTTCAAACATTAATAACTCTTTTTTACAAAAGATTTACTTATTTATTTGAAAGGCAAAGTTAATGACAGGTAGGGGCAGACAGAGAGAGGTCTTCCATCTGCTGGTTCACTCCCCAAATGACCACAACAGCCATAGCTGGACCAGTCTAAAACCAGGAGCCTGGAGCTTCTTCCAGGTCTTCCACACAGTTGCAGGGGCCCAAGGACTTAGGTCATCTTCTACTGCCTTCCCAGGCACATTAGCCAGGAGCTGGATCAGAAGTAGAGCAGCCAGGACTCGAACTGGCGTCCGTATGGGATGCCAGCACTACAGGCAACATCTTTACTCGCTACGTCACAGTACCAGTCCCACATTAATAACTCTTTACTGATATGAAAGTACTTTAACGTGTTCTTCATTTATCTCCCCCCATTCACCATTTGTTGGAAGCAGCTGATGTCCTTAAGAAGTTAAATGGAAGCAGCCGAGAAAGAAGATGGCAACTCACCCAGGCAGCCCATGTATGAAGGGACTTCAAAGAGTTTGTGGAAAATGGATACATGTATTTTGGTGCCAGGGTATTTTGAAACCCATGCAGAGTTTCTTCAAAACACACATTTTTCCACAAACTTTGTGAAGATCTCTCGTTTGTTGAGCCCCTGCTCATCTACTATGGTAGGCACTGAGGGTTTATCAGTGAACAGAGAAAGACATGGAGCCCTCATTTTAGTCTCCAGTGTGTGGGGCGGGGGAGGAGAGAGAAACAGACAACAGAGAAGAGAAAGAAGCACGGAGGAAAGACAGACAGAGAAGGGGAGAGACAACAGGAAGAAGAAAAATGAAACAATTTTAGATAGCGATGGTAGTGCAATGAACATATCCAGAGACCAAGGTCAGCGAATGGGTGTGTAGAATCTAGAATCTGCCTGCTCTCTTTTCTGGTAGCCATGATAACTGCCGCCTGTCTCCAGGGCATAGTGCCCATTCTCCATCATTTCACAGATGTCTCTGCTGACAGTTTTGTGGTCAGTTATGTATTCATCGCCTGTGTTGTCGTGAGGATGCTGTAATGGACAGGCGATGGTCCTTGGCTTCAAGGGGCTTCAGCCTGGTGGGGAACATGGATGCACAACAAGGAGTTTCTGGGGTCATCAGTGCTATGGAGGAGAAAATCAGATTCCTTTGGAAACAGCAGGCAGCAGTGTTTAATACTGGGGCTGGAGAGCTCCATTCTCCTTAAGGTCTCATCCATTTTGAGAATTTTTTTTCTAGCCCTTAAAGATTGTTCTGCTTCCTGATGAAGATTAAAGAAAACAATTGGATCAACTTAAGTTTGCTTTCTACCACCTGCCTGCCTTACACTGGCTCCCTAAGCAGTGGCCCCACCTTATCTTCTTTCTTTTTTTTTTTTTAAAAAAGATTTATTTATTTACTCGAAAGTCAGAATTACATAGAGAGAGAAGGAGAGGCAGAGAGAGGGGTCTTCCATCCGCTGGTTCACTCCCCCAGTTGGCCGCAATGGCCAGAGCTGAGCCGACCCACAGCCAGGAGCCAGGAGCTTCTTCTGGGTCTCCCACAAGGGTACAGGGGCCCAAGGACTCGGGCCATCTTCTGCTTTTGCAGGCCATAGCAGAGAGCTGGATGGGAAGTGGAGCAGCCGGGACTCAAACCAGCGCCCATATGGGATGCTGGCACTGCAGGCAGCCGGCTTTACCCACTACGCCACAGTGCTGGCCCCCCACCTTATCTTATTGCAAGCAGTCAAAATAGACTTTTGAGCAATGCACCATAGGAAATGATGTGGAATGGTGGGAAGAGCCCAGTGTCTGGCCTGAGATGATCTGGGCTCCAATCCCAGCTTTGCCTCTGCGAAGTCCCCACACACTTGGAGGATAATAACTCCCGTCCCCAGTCCCAGGGTTATTGTGAGGATCAAGGCAATGATTTACATGAAAATGCTCCAAGAACCATGGCGCATTATCCTCATGTCAGCTGCTGTTTCACAAGTCTTAGCATATTCTGGACTTCAGTTCTTCCTGACACTAATATACAGATGCCTGCGATTCTTTTGTGACACCCGTCATTACGTGCCCCTCCTTCCATCTCTTGTTTGTGTTCATGGCAAAGCTCCCCGACAATGGCTTTCCCTCACCACCACACTGGGTCCTTCAGCAGCCTCTCCCTCTCTCCCTCGTGATTTTCTGTAATGGCACAGATAGGACGTCACGGAAAGCTTCAGAACCGTCCAGGGTGCTTTCAGGGTCACCCTCAATCCCAAATCTCAGACACACACACGCACACCGTGTTCCATTTCACCAACCTGGAAAGTGAGAAAGCTCTCGTCCATCATGGGCAGCAGTGTCTCTCACGGAGCAGCGCCAGGACCAGCAGTCTAGGCCCCTGTCTTTTGCAGAAATCTGTTCTGTTTTGTGATGACCCCTAGAGGAACAAGACGGAAGCCTTGGGAGCCAGAATTCCCTTTGAGGGTCTTACGAGGGTGCTGTGGAACCTCAGCAGCCATTCAGCCGGAGAACCGTCCTCACACGCCAGCGTTTTCTTCGTGCGCACAGATCTACCCCGAAACAAGTATAGTCCAACCAAGGAGCTGCGCTCAGCTTGGCTATGCTGGCTGCTGCGTCTCTATTCACTTAGAGCAGGACCTCGGCCTCCTGGGAAGTTTGCAGCAGGATGTGGCCGGCTCAGAGACAACTCGTGTCTGGTACGGGAGCCAGGTCATTCTTCCAGGACCCACCAAAGGCAGCCCAAGCACGAGCTTTCGTTCTTCATCCAGGCAGCCCACCTTGACTCTGGTGGCCAAGTGGCCCCCCGCATTACTGCTCTCTCTGTTGTCAACTATCACGGAGGGCTTTTCCCTGGAGTGCTTAGAGCCGGAGCAAGAGGACCATAATCCTCCATACAAACACATGGAAACTCAAGCACGCGCAGAGGAAACTAACATCAGTGCTTTTCCTCTTCAGTTCAGGAGGCCCACGAATAATTGCTGCTCAGAGGCAACTTCCTCATTGGACCTGCCTGGCTGCCAGTGACAATGGATAGGGAAGCAAATGGGGTGGGTGCCATAACTCCGAGGTTGTTGAGGGGAAAGACCCTCATCCCAGGATCCACAGCTTCCTGCCCCGGCCCACATCCATGAGGCACCCCACTAAGAAGGATGCAGCCCCGAGCTGAGAGCATGGCTGCCTCTGACCTTGGCTTTGCCTAGTGACAGCTCTTTTCTTCCAGGTGACTTACAGGAAATTCCAGAAGGTGTGCAGGTGTTTCCAAAGACTCAGGAGCCATTAGGCTACTGCACGAAAATGGGTCTTTTTTTTTTCTTTCCTTGTCCCCCTCCCCTGGCCCGAGCTTTCTTATGCATCTACCCATCTTCCATAGTCATACCAAATGTCACTGAAACCCCCGTGACAGACAGGAGCAACTCTCATTTGCTTGGAACACAGGTTCCTTTATATACTGGGATGTGACACATCCTACAAATGGTAAATCAAGAGGCATCCTAGAAAACAAGCAAGGAAGCGCCATCGTTCCACCTGCTGCCATCACAGCTACCCACCGGCCTCATTTTATAATTCTGAGCACTTTTTTAAACAATGTCCCTGGGGCCGGTGCTGTGGCGCAGCAGGTTAAAGCCCTGGCCTGAAGTGCCAGCATCCCCAATGGGTGCTGGTTCTAGTCCCAGCTGCTCCTCTTCCAGTCCCACTCTCTGCTATGGCCTGGGAAAGCAGTGGAAGATGGCCAAGTCCTTGGGCCCCTGCACCCGCAAGGGAGACCTGGAGGAAGCTCCTGGCTCCTGGCTTTGGATCGGCGTAGCTCCGGCTGTTGCAACCAACTGGGGAGTGAAGCAGCGGATGGAGGACCTCCCTCTCTCTGTCTCTACCTCTCTCTGTAACTCCGTCTTTCAAATAAATAAAATAAATCTTTAAAAAAAAAGTCCCTTTAAGTTCTGACAATTAGAGCTTAAGGTTATTGCTGTTGATTCAGTCGTCATTTCAGAACTGTTTAGAAATTTTCTTTGGGTCAGCATTATGGCATGGTAGTAAAGCCATCGCCTGCATAGGGGCAGAAGTTCCAGTTGCTCCACTTCTGATCCAGTTCCCTGCTAATACACCTGGGAAAGCAGCAGAGGATGGCACAAGTCTTTGGGCCCCTACACCCATCTGGGAGATCTGGATGAAGTTCCTGGCTCTTGGCTTTAGCCTGGCCCAGTCATCTGGGGAGTGAATTAGCAGACGGAAGATCTCTCTCTCTCTCTCTCTCTCTCTCTCTCTCTGTATATGTGTGTGTAACTCTTTCAAACAAATAAAAAATAAAATCATTTTTAAAAAAACGTGTGTCCTTTTGGGACCGTGAATGTGAGGTGTTTCATGGAAATATTGGCCCTTGGGGTTCACTTGGATCTTCCTTGGTTGTGGGCCTCCAAAGACCAAGCCATATCCATGGCAACCACAGACCGCCCAGCAAAAGAGCAAACACATCCAGACAGAGCACAATAGTTCTGTTTACTGATGGCTGAGATTGTGCAAGCTTTACTGTACATTCCAATGCACAACTCAGGCCAGGACTCCAGCCAGGCCCAAAGCCACAGAAAGGTCGAGAAGTCCTTCTCCCAGCCCTGGGAGTGAGCAAGAGGGGCACTTCCAAGGCTCAGGGTGGTTCTGCAGGAATTTGGGCAAACTGAGGGGGTCTATGGGGGTTCTCACAGCACTGGGGGTGTCCCTGCCTGGCTCCAGCTGTGGACAGCTATCTCTGAGGCCAACCTTGCAGGAACAGCCTCGTGCTGAGGTCCCCTCCAGAGAGAAGCCCTCAGGTCCCAAGAGGCTCCAGAGCATCTAGTTCACATCCCAGGGTTTTGTGATATGCCCTTGACCTCTTCATCAGCAGGCCTTGTTCCGTTTGCATCAGGCTGTTCCGTGTGCCGGAGAAAACCTGGGAAGCACACAAAGCCGAGGGAAGTTCCGTGCACGAGAGCACTCCTTAGCTCTCTGCTGTGCACACAGAGCAAGAGCTCACACAGCTTGTCACCACGTACCAGGCTTGTGTTTGCCTGGATTGAGGTGGCGTGACTGATTTGGAAATCATGCTTTCACTGACTACGCCAGAACAATTCTCTGTTAACTAATACGATGTTTTGACTTTGGGTTTTAGTATGTTTTAGCACAGACATCCAGGGCCAAATTCTTGGATTGAGTGCATCTAAGAGACAAATTGCTCAGTTGATCCAACTGTTTTTCCTGACATAAACCCGTACAGCTAGGGAGTCTGTGTGGCAGGAATGATCCTACCATGTGCTCTCCGCTACCCCGTCCCTCCCCACACACACAAACACACACAGGGACATTTTCAGAGGCATCAACCTTGCAGTGGCCTTTCTTTACTGCTCTCACCTTCAGACTTGGGTAGCTGGGCTCCCCTTCCACGGGGGGGACCGGCAGTATAGGGACAAGGCTGCAGGCAACGAAGCCATGCCATTTCTCCTTACCCAGGAAGATGTGTGTGATCTGTCTTCTCACCCTAAAACAAACTGGGGTACTCTGGGCCTCCCACAGTGAATGCCATTTTGGTCATAGGTGACATTCTTTTAGTAAACCAAGGCTATCTGTCACCATTCACAAAACACTCTTTTCTAGCATTTGAAGACTTTTTAAGTGGCCAGCGTTGTGGCACAGTGCATTAAGCCACAGCCTGCAACACCAGCGCCCACATCAGAGTGCTGGTTCAAGTGCCAGCTGCTCTACTACCAATCCAGTTCCCTTGCAAGCATGTCTGGCCTGGCCCCAGCATTGTGGTCATTTGGGGAAGTGAACCAGCAGATGGAAGATCTCTCTCTCTCTCTCTCATCTCTTATCCTCCTCCTCTCTCTGTAACTCTACCTTTTAAATAAATAAAAAATAAATCTTTTTAAAAAGGGACTGGCGCTGTGGTACAGTAGGTTAATCCTCAGCCTGCAATGCCAATATCCCATATGGACACTAGTTCTAGTCCCAGCTTCTCCTCTTCCGATTCAGCTCCTTGCTGATGGCCTGGGAAAGCAGTGGAAGATGGTCCCACTCCTTGGACCCCTGTACCCACATGGGAGACCTGGAAGAAGCTCCTGGCTCCTGGCTTCAGATCAGCTCAGCTCCAGCCATTGCGGCCATTTGAGGAGTGAACCAGCGGACACCAGAGACCTTTCTCTCTGTCTCTCCCTCTCTCTGTCTGTAATTCTTCCTCTCAAATAAATAATAAATTAAAATCTTTTTAAAAATTATTTTAAAAATAAACCAAAAAAATGCACCTGTGAAAGCAGTAGCGGATAGCCCAAGTACTTGGACCCCTGCCATCCACTTGGGAAACCCATATTGAGTTCTTGGCTTCTAGATTCAGCCTTGCCCAGCCCTGGCCATTGGAGCCATTTGGGAAGTGAACCAAGGATAGAAGATCTCTCACTCTCGCTCACTCGCTCTGTAACTCTGCTTTTCAAATAAATAAAATGGAGCTTATAAAAAAGAAGAACTTTTAAGCAGTCAACCTAGATCTTGTTGGCTCTTCATCCTGCTAACCTCCCTCTTGTCAGAGTTTTGCCTTTCCTGATTATTCTTTTACGGGTGAGAATCAAAGTGGTTTAAAAAAATCTTGAAAAGTAAAATTTGGAATGGCCATTGCTTAGGCAGATGTGGAAGGTCCTGGGGAGATTTATCAAAATGAATTTCTATATTGAGAATCACAATAATTCAGGCTCTTATCTAAGAGTTAGCAAAAACAAGATATTGTCTCAGGCTGGAAAGAGGCCAATGTCAGATACTAAAAATAAAACAATAAAAAGGGAAAATGAAATTGATGCTATATTAGGCTCAGCAAGAATAAAAAACATAGGGGCTGGCATAGCAGGTTAAGGCACTGCTTGAGACACCAGCATCCCATATCAGAGCACTGGTTCGAGTCTCGGCCACTCCACTTCTGATCCAGTTCCATGCTATTGTACCTGGGAAAGCAGCAGATGATGGCCCACGTGGGAGCCTAGGATGGAGTCTCTGGCTCCCAGCTTCAGCCTAGCACAGACCTGGCTATTGTAGGAAGATATTTCTCTTCTTTCTCTCACTCTTCTAATCTCTGTCACTCTGCCTTTCAAATAAATAATAATAATTAATGAGAAGTTTTGATATTTGGAAAGAGCTCTCTACTTTTTAAAAATTATCTTTTGAGGGCAAGAAATAAATGTAAATATTCAGGTGTATCATTGTTCTGTCTCTAAGAAAGTTAGGTCCCCGTGAGTTGACATTCAATTCCATTTCCCTTCTTCTCACGTGGTGCCCCTGCAGGATGGATAGACTCGCAGGAAGGAAGACTCAGCAAGAGCACAGTGTTCTCCTAGGTAAATTAGTCTTGAAATTTAAATGTGTTGAAATTTCTGGTGAGTCCGTAAGTATCTCAAGATAGAAAATTAAAAATGTTAACTGAGGGTGAAGGGGCCAGCGCTGTGGTGTAGCAAGTAAACCAGCACCTGCAGTGCCAGCATCCCATATGGGCGTCAGTTCAAGTCCCGGCTGCTCCACTTCCCATCCAGCTCTCTGCTATGGCCTGGGACAGCAGTGAAAATGGCCCAAGTCCTTGGGCCCCTGCACCATGTGGCAGACCTGGAAGAAGCTCCCAGCTCCTGGCTTCAGATTGGTCCAGCTCCGGCTGTTGCAGCCATTTGGGAAGTGAACCAGCAGATAGAAGACCCTCTCTCTGCACCTCTGATTCTCTGTAATTCTGCCTTTCAAAAAAATAAATAAATAAATCTTTCAAAAATAGATATTTTTTTTAAAAGGATAAGTTTAATTTGGTGCAAAAAATGTTAAAATCCATGCAAACAAGGAATCTTCAAAAAGTTCATGAAAAAAAAAAAGTGAGTTGGGAAAAAACTATTCATGAATTTCAAATGTTTTGGCTCATCTTTTAATTCCATTTTCCCAGGAGCCTTTTGAACTACCTGCCTGCTTCCTTGGTTGCTTAGGTGTAGACGGCTGTCCCGGACCTGGCGTTGAGGCCCAGTGGAGACCCCTATGGTCCCCTATCCCTTTCCTTACCGGTTTCGCCAAAGGCAACATCGGGTGAAACAAGTTCAGCAACCTTGGGGATGTTCTGAGGGATCAAGTGTGCAGCCAATGCGAGATTCTTTTCTAAGTTCGTGTCTTGGAGTCTTTCTCCAGCGCTGCCTGGGCCATAAGCCACTAGCGAGTAAACTGAGCCCGCGACCAGACGCCGAGCAGAAGGCAGGGCACGAGGGGCATTGTTCCTGCCCTGGTTCTGCCCGCCCTGGGTGCTCCTGCTCAACTCAACCTTCCCCGGCGAGATTCCCAAGCAGCTGAAATTTGCAAGGCAGCAGCAGGTCTGCTGGGAGAAGCTTGGCTGCTCGCACTCGCCCTTTTGGAGCACAAAAGCTGGTTTCTCCTTGAAAGTGGTTGCCCAGAGCTCAGCCCTGAATGGAGCCCTTTGCAAATCCTTTGCACTCGGCCTCGGAACCTGAGCTCACGCTCCCTTCCTGGCAAGGACACTGTGGAAAATTCCCTGTGCATAGAGAGCTGGCTCCATCTCCTAGCAATTCTACGAAGTTCTCTCCCTGCAACAGTGAAAACATGGAGCAGTCTAAACATCTCCAAAGCCCCAGGACCTCAAACAAAGAGGACCTCGGGCACGGGTGATGAGAAACACAGTCCCATTGATTGAGCGTGGAGCTCTGATGAGAATTTAAAATAAATCTGGCACAGAAGGTTTAGTCACAGCGATTGCTTCAACTTGGAGCTGGCTGGAACGTTAGCAGCACCCAGACAGTTCCTATTTATTGGCACAGCTGTCGCAGCTCATGTCACCTTTCTTTGGGTTCCGTTTCTTATTAAACCACGATTATACAGAAACAGCTACTAGTTTCAGAGAGAAATAAAGCCAGGCAAGGGAAGGAGAGCAGACAGCCCTGGAGCGCAGCCTCAGCTTTCACACATGACTTGAGGTGATGCTGCCTGTGTGGGACTTTGGGAGAAATTCTGCATTTTCCACAAAGCTCACTTTCTTTATGAAAAAAAAAAATCTGTATATAATGTAATATGATGCAATGGCTATCTGATGAAGTCAATGTGAGGACGGTTAAGCCAGCTAATGACATACAGAGCATGCTGTTGGGTGAACTCCTAGACTTCTTGCCTCCCCTCTCCCCTTGCACCTGTTTCCCTTTTCCTTTCTTCCTCCTCTTGGTGGTGGCTTTGTCTTGTGGTGCCACCATAAGAGTGGCCTTTCTCATTTACTGGGAAACCCTAGGAGGTTCAGGCACATAGCAAAAAGTGGACTGCTGGCCCCTGGGCTACGTCCCACCTCCCATGGTCCCCACCTTGCAGACTGGGGGCAACTAAAATCTTCCCCAAGAAGAGCTCTGATGTGTTTGGGGTTTAAATAAAAACCCTTTGCACCAGAGTTCTTGCCAAGCTGGTGTTTTCTCTGCTGCGCTCACTTGCCATGGAGGCGATGGGGCCAGCAGCCTGAGACTTCACTGTTCCTTTAAAGCAGGTGTCTCTCAGAGGCATCCAGTCAAGCGACTTCTCTCTGGATATTTATACTAAACCATGATAATAAACGCAATCATATTCTCATTTCCAAAGAGTTAAAATAAGGGGTATAAAACTGCATCACATGTCGGCACTGTGGAGTGGTAGGTTAAGCCACCACCTGCAGCACTGGTATCTCATGTGGTCGCTGGTTCGTGTCCCGGCTACTCCACTTCCCATCCAGCTCCCTGCTAATGGCCTGGGTAAGCAGTAGAGGACAGCCCAAGTCTTTGAGCCCCTGTACCCACAGACCCAGAAGAAGCTCTTGGCTCCTAGCTTCAGATGAGCTCAGCTCAGGCCATTTGGGGAGTGAACCAGTGGATGGAAGACCTTTCTCTCTCTCTCTCTCTCTCTCTCTGTCTCTCTCCCTCCCTCCCCCACTCCCTCTTTCTCTCTCTCTCTCTCCCTCTCTCTGTTTATAATTCTGCCTCTCAAATAAATTAATAAATCTTAAAAAAATAAGCCAAACTGCATCACTTGTAATTCTACCAACTAGAAGTGGCCACTGTTAATTTGGTATGTTTCCTTCCAGTTTTTACCAGTGTATTTACTTACATAAACATACTCATGGGAAATACAAAGTTATATTCAAACTATAGATCCAGCTTGGGACCTGCTTTTTTTCATGTCATTAAATGATCTTGCTATAAAGAATACCAGCTGGACAACAACTTGCTGTATGGAGGTACCATTTGTTTGTTCATGCTCTTGTTGCCGATCCTTCTCATTGTTTTGAATGTCTTTAAATGTCAACGATGCTTAAGGAAGAAATCCTTGTTCATAAATCTGTGTTTTTGCCCACCTTGGGCACTTGATGCAGCCAAGATTCAGATTCCTAGAAGTAGAATCACCATGTGAAAGAAAGGAACATGTTTATGGCTCTTCATAGCTGTTAGATGCTAAATGGTTTTCCAGGAAATTTCCACCAATTCTCCTTGCCAGGGTGTCCCCCAGTCACACACACGGAGTGTGCGAGCAGCTAGGAGCCCATGTTCAAGTGCCCAGCTTACACAAGCATTACTGGGTCTTTAGGGATTCAGGGTCTTTGATCCCTCACCTAAAGGAGCAAACTTGGAAGGGATGAAATCACAGCACCCCAGAGCCCCTGCTAGCTCATCCAGGGCCCTCAGCACAAATTTGAAAAAGTCACACCTTCCTCAAGACACTTGACTGCAATCTGCCGGAAAATGCTCGGACTATATTTCAGCCCCGTGGGTTCTGCACTGGGACAGAAGCCCTTCAAGTCCGGCGGGGCCCGCTTGGTGTTCTCAGAATGCCTACCCTTACAGATCTAGAGGTTTCTATACAAAAGTGCGCCTCTGGCACCGCAGGCCAGATAAAGGCCGGAACCACTCACCCGCGCTGGGGCAGCCGTTCGTGCGGTCCCCCTCCTCCCTGGAAATGACAATCGGCTGCTTTCACAGGTGTTCCTGCCTGCACTTCCTGTTCTCCGAGGCTGCTCCATTTAGATAGCCCAGCAGTGCCTCGAGGTGCCAGAGGAGACAAATCTCATTCTCTCTGCCCCACTTCTCTGTCTCTCTGGGGAAGCGTATCATCTTGGGCTTGTCAACACATCATCTCTTTCCCTCACACCCCACCACGGAGCTGTTGCCAAATTCTGATTATTCCTCCTTCATTTCCCTCAGTGCACTGCTCTCTGCCTCCCCTGAATCCATTAACCTCAATGAGGACATTAACAAGCACAGGTTATGGAAAATTACTCCAGCTTCTGATAACTGTCAGATTCACGGCTCTGCAGCAGACTCAATGGACAGGTTGGATGCTTCCAAAAATCTCCTGCCTTGTTCTCCATACAACCCTTCCTCCCAGACTCCCCTATACGAGGGCTTAGAATAAAAGACAGTGCCGGATGGACAGGAACCCAAAGGCAAGATATAGATGCTGGGCTAGCTCGCTGTCTTTGCTAAGTAGACTTAACTAATTTTGTGGGGGAGCCAAGCACAAGTGGGTGCAGCTGATTTGGCCAACACAGCTAAAACCCACCAAGGAGGTTCCCTGATGATGACAACATGAGCACCCCAGGTCCACAGTCAAATGCTATGTGAGCTGGACAAAATCCCAGCAGGCCCCCATTTGGTGCACCCAGCAGCGTCCAACCCCCTATCTTTGCTTTTGAGCTTCCGGGGTAAACCCTAATGCAAGCATCATCCCTCAAACTAACCTGCAGCTCTGATGAGATGAGATGCGATCCCCAGGGTCAGACACACCCCCACGGTCCAGTGTTTCCATTTTAAGGTTCAGAGCACGTCCTGGTAAGGCAGCCAGACACACAGTGTGGCCTCAGCTAAAACCTGCCTCTTCCCAGCCTCTCCTTCCTCCTCTTCTTTAACTTCCCTTAGAAAATCTGGAGGAAAGATGGGAGATTGGCCAGAAACAGCCATGTCCAAGGTTTGTTTCCCTCAAGCCGCTACCCTGAACATTTATCAAGTTTCTGGCCAATAGTTTGTGGTAGTAACCAATCCACACTCCTCCATCTCCATTAAGAAAAAAAAATTAGAATGAAAGGTGGGGTGACAAAGAATTTGGTCTTGGAGCCGGTGCTGTGGCGGAGTGGGTAAAGCCACCACCTGCAGTGCTGGCATCCCTGCCGGTTCGAGTCCCGGCTACTCCACTTCCCATCCAGTTCCCTGCTATGGCCTAGGAAAGCAGTAGAAGATGGCCCAAGTCCTTGGACCCCTGCACCCATGTGAGAGACCCAGAAGAAGCTCCCGCCTCCTGGCTTCAGATCGGTGCAGCTCTAGCCACTGCGGCCATTGGGGAGTGAACCATCGGATGGAAGACCTCTTTCTCTCTGCCTCTCTTCTCTCTGTGTAACTGACTTTCAAATAAATAAATAAAATTTTTAAAACAAACAAATAAAATAAATCTTTAAAAAAAAAGAAGAATTTGCGGCATCTTGGTGCAGCAGATAAAACACCAGCATCCCATATGGGTATCGCTTCAAGCCCTGGTTTGCTCCACTTGTGATCCAGCTCTTTGCCAATGCACCTGGGAAAGCAACAGAATATGGCCCAAGTCCTTAGGACTCTGCCACTCATACGGGAGACCAGGATGGAGTTCACCCCTTGTGTCTGGGGAATGAATGGAAGATAAATAGCTCTCTCTCTCTCTCTCTCTCTTTTTTTTTTTTTTTTTTTTTTTTTGGACAGGCAGAGTGGACAGTAGAGGGAGACAGAGAGAAAGGTCTTCCTTTTTGCCATTGGTTCACCCTCCAATGGCCGCCGCGGTAGGTGCGCTGCAGCCGGCGCACCGCGCCGATCCGATGGCAGGAGCCAGGTGCTTCTCCTGGTCTCCCATGGGATGCAGGGCCCAAGCACTTGGGCCATCCTCCACTGCACTCCCTGGCCACAGCAGAGAGCTGGCCTGGAAGAGGGGCAACTGGGACAGGATCGGTGCCCCGACCGGGACTAGAACCCTGTGTGCCGGCGCCGTAAGGCGGAGGATCTCTCTCTCTCTCTCATTCTACCTTTCAAATAACTAAATCTTTTAATTTATTTATTTATTTATCAGGTAGAGTTACAGACAGTGAGAGGGAGAGACAGAGAGAAAGGTCTTCCTTCCGTTGGTTCACCCCCCAAATGGCTGCTACGGCCATAGCTATGCCAATCCGAAGCCAGGAGCCAGGCGCCTCCTCCTGGTCTCCCATGCGGGTGCAGGCACCCAGGCACTTAGGCCATCCTCCACTGCCTTCCCAGGCCACAGCAGAGAGCAGGACTGGAAGAGAAGCAACCGGGACCAGAACCCGGTGCCCATATGGGATTCTGGCACTGAAGGCAAAGGATTAGCCAAGTGAGCCATGACGCCGGCCCCAAATAACTAAGTCTTTTAAAAAGAAGAAAAAGAAGAAGAACAACAAGAAATTGTTCTTGCTCAAATTGAGGCTCAGCCTTTGTCTGCAACTTCTGGGAAGTCGTCAATGTCAGCAGATGTGTGTCTGTATTTAGGACAAGGGCTGGGAACAAGAGATCTTAATGTGGGGCTGGTCTCCCTTGATGGTCTTGGGGTAGGATGTAGCCACGCCAGGAAAAGCAATCATGTGACTTGGGAAGGGGGTTTTGGGTCCCATGGTCCACTTGGGTCACACAGGGTCACAGGTACACTCTGGCCCACAGTCAACCTGGAGGCCGAGTTCTATCACCTGGACAACCAATCAATCATGCAGACACAATGAAGCCCTAGAAAAACTCTGAGCAGCCAAGTTCCAGTGAGCTGCCTTGGAAAGCAGCACTCTGTATGTCTTGTCGCCCATCAACACCAGCAGGGTGACTGCATCCCCACTGCGTGTGGAGAGAGGGGACACAGAAGTTTACACGTGGCGCCCTTCCAGACTTGGCCCTGGCCGTCTCTCCCTTTGGTTGGTTTCAGCTGTCCCCTTTCCCTGGAGTCCACCATCACTGTATCAGCTTTCCACAAAGGCTGAGTCCCTGTAGCACATATTCAACACTGAGCACGTGTTAGAACATCCCACCCCACCCCAAACTTCAGTTGGCGTCAGAAGTGAGAGAAGTCTTGGGACTGTGCCTGCAACTTTTGCCATGTGGCTAACTCTGATCAAATGGCCTAAGAACAGAATACATGATCTAGGCTAGTCCCTAAGAAAACGTTACCTTATGACAAAGTTGCCAAGCTCTCAAACTGAGCCTGCGGAGTCCATCTCAAGAGACAGGGCAGGCATGTAGTGCCACGGTGACGTCATCACTTGGGATCCCCAAGGTGAATCCCATCTACTGTGGTTCCGCTCCAGCTACTGTGCATCCTGGAAGGCAACAGGTGATGGCTCAAGGACCTGGGTCCCTGCCACCCATGTAGGAGAACCACATAGAGTTCCTGGTCCTGGCTTCAGCCTGGCCAAGCCCCACTGGCTGATGCAGGCATTTGGGGAGTGAACCAGTGGATGGGAGACCTCTCTGCCTTTCAAATAAAGTGAAGTAGGGGGAGGTCTCATTCTCTTACCATAGCATGATTCTTGTTGATCACTGAGGATTGACCAGAAGGCTCTCAAACCTGAAAGATCCAGGGGACAGAGCTCTCCCTGCACTAAAACTTCCAGAGCCTTCCTCTCACAGTGAGAACGAAATCCCGAGTTCATCCTCTATTTATGTGTTTTCAGGCACACAAGTCCCCACAAGGTAAATTCAGATCAATGCCAACACAAAATGAACATATAGAAATGCTTGCTGAAAAAAAGAAAGAATACAAAGAGTACTAAAATGCATATTTTTCCAGCATGATTTTATCTATGGTTTAATGTTTTAAATTTAAAATTTTTTTAAATTTTTTTATTTGACAGGTAGAGATATATATATACAGTGAGAGAGAGACAGAGAGAAAGGTCTTCCTTCCATTGGTTCACCCTTCAAATGACCACCACAGCCGGCGCCGCGCCAATCCGAAGCCAGGAGCCAGGTGCTTCTTCCTGGTCTCCCATGCGGGTGCAGGAGCCCAAGCACCTGGGCCATCCTCCACTGCACTCCCGGGCCACAGCAGAGAGCTGGACTGGAAGAGGAGCAACCAGAACTAGAACCCGGTGCCCACATGGGATGCCGGCGCCGCAGGCAGAGGATTAACCAAGTGAGCCACGGCGCTGGCCCTAACATTTTTAAAAATTGAGATATAAATCAGATACCGTAAAATTCAGTGTTCTCAATTTGGGGAATTTTTAGCCCAATGTTAGGACTATATTAAATCACCACTATTTACATTAAATTGCCATTATTAGTTCCTGTGAGTTAGCTTCAATCCCTCTTTCTCTCTCCTCTTCCACATAGCAGGGATGGAACCGTTGATCAGAAAGGGAGATTGGGAGCCCAAAGCCCCATCACAGGCAGAGCCCAGGGCCACGTGAGGCCGCCGGCTCCTCAGTGCTTCCCAACAGGCCATCTGCTTTCTCAAGTGGGGGGGCCCTAGCAGCTGAGAACAAAGCCAGCCGTGCCCAGGTCCCTTGCTGGCGGGAGCCCCGGGTCCTCCAAAGGTGAGAGTCAATCTGACGTACGGAGAGACGAGAGAAGGGGCCAGTGCTCTGGTGGTGCCATGGCCAGCCACCCCACTCTACTTCCCGGGGAGGGGATACCTAAGCCCATGATTCTCCTAGGCTCAAACTAGTTCCAGTGGCTTTCTGTAACTGGAAACCTCCCTTCCCATTCTGCTCACACACTCCTTCAGCACACACTGACTGAGTTTTACCATGTATAGAGCCCTGCCCTTGGGGCGTGCAGTCCAGTGGAGCCACAGCAAGCATGATCAATGCTATGAGAGAGAAGTATGCCAAGCAAAGCTTCTCACCACTCTCAGGAGGCAGGAGAGACATGGGTAGAAAATGCCATCTTAACTAAGCCCCAACTTCAGAAAGAACGAGAAGAGAGGTGCCCAGAGGAGCCACCATCAGCGGGAGACAAAAGCTACTTCAAGAACATCATGTCTGAGTGGAGCCCTAAGAGATGCAAGAGGCAGGTGTTTGGAACAGAGCGAGTGAGCATTTCTGATACAGGAAAGTTTAAACATAGACCAGAAACATGAAACAGTGTGAAATTAACCAGCATCGATGGTGCGTGAGGTAGGAGCCCGAAATCCTGTGCTGTAACTGGTGGTGGAACATGGATAGGAAAGATAGGACATCTGTGGTCGGGGCAACCAGTGTGGTGCCTACAGCCACAGTCCAGGGAGCAAGACAGTGAACCAGCGCAGTGGCAGGGACAACGGATACGAACACAGGGGAGCACCAGTGAAGGGGAAGGAGTGTTAGGATTTAATGTTGTGATTAGCAGGAGTAGAGGAGAAAGAGAAACTAACGACGATGATGATGATGGCGACGGCCACAACCAGCATCCCTTGGCCTCAGACTGGGCAGAGTATGTTATGTGCATTGTCGCACGTAATCTTCATGACCGTATGCAGGAGTGCCATGATTCCTCCCATTATAGAGTCCCCTGCACAGAGACAACCTGGATGACAGCTAAGGAAAGCAAGGCCTCGGGGCAGAGGAGACTTTGGGAGGAGGAAGAGGTCTCCTTTGCATGTACTGGGCTTCCGTTGCCTGTTTGCCTGGTGCTGAGTTCCCAACTTCCGTTTCAATGCGTCCCGGCCAACCAGAAGTCATCTCACCCACCTTTTCGTAATGCGCACACCACAAGGTACAAAACCCCAGCTTTCTTCACTCAGGATACATTATCCTGACTGCTCCCCCAGCCACCGTGGCTGTCACTCGGCGACAAAAGGAAATTAGATTCACCTGATGAACTTTGTTTTTCACAAAGTGATGTGGGATGATTACCCAATACCCTGTGGTCCTCTAGGTGTTCGCAAATTGATTTTTTGATTATTTGTTCCAGTGATTTTCCACGTATTCAGTGTTTTTCCAAGTCACTCAGCTTTACAATGTGGATGAGTTAACACTCTTATTGGCCTTCCTTTCCTGTGTTCATGTGAAATTTTACTTTTGCAGTTATTCAGAATATTCTTGCTGGCAACAGTACGCATACACACACACACAGAGCTACATGACAATGAACACGATTGCGGTGGGGCATAAATAAGTCTTCTTGCAGAATTCCTTAGAGTGTATGACTGTGTGCAAAGATGGGAAGGCACTGAGAACATATGGTTAGCGCCAAGGCCCCCAGAAAGTTTCGCACTTTCTAGACATAGTTACAGGATGAATTGAAAACAAAATGCAAACACAAAATTTCTACCGTGTTCATGTAGTTGTATTGTGAACCATGACCAAAAGCATAATCCAAAAAAAATTTTAACAGTGTTTCTTTCCTTCCCTGAGGCCAGGATGTGGAAGGAGAGGTGTCTGCCTAGCACACCATGTGGGAATTCAGCGTTTTGGTGGAAGCAATCAGCCAAGGTCTGGCTAGGGTCTGAGGGTCGCCCAAGGGCCCATGTATTGCAATGCAATCCCCACTGTGAGGTTTCAACAGGACCAGGATGGAGACTCCACACGGCTGGTGCTATTGCCAGGCAGTGGCTGCGACTAGACTGGGACATCAGGGTGCAGTCCCGTGACGGAACACCAGGGGCTTGATAAGAGGAGGGAGAGAGACCAGAGGACACACACAGGCACACGCCAAGTCCCGTGCGGCCCTGGGGCTCTGCCAGCAAGAACGCCACGAGGTCCTCGCCAAGGCCAATCAGATGGGGCCACCCCATCTTGGACTTTTGGCCTTGAAAACTGTAACAGAAGCCCCTTCTCTCCGCGGCCTTGAATAGCTCATGAAGGGAATGCAAGACAGATTAAACAGAGTACGCCGCCTGCAACCCAACACTAGGGAATCAGGAACAAAATCCCAGAAGCCAGGGGTAAAGTGAGGAGCACAAGGACCTTTTCAGCTCAGATAGTCCAGGGCTCTAAAGACTAATGGAGGCCAGCACCGCGGCTCACTAGGCTAATCCTCCACCTGCGGTGCAGGCACCCCGGGTTCTAGTCCTGGTTGGGGCGCTGGATTCTGTCCCAGTTGCTCCTCTTCCAGTCCAGCTCTCTGCTGTGGCACGGGAAGGCAGTGGAGGATGGCCCAGGTGCTTGGGCCCTGCACCTGCATGGGAAGACCAGGAGGAAGCACCTGGCTCCTGGCTTCGGATCGGCACAGTGGCCATCTGGGGGGTGAGCCAATGGAAAAAGAAAGACCTTTCTCTCTGTCTCTCTCTCTCACTGTCTAACTCTGTCTGGAAAAAAATTTTAAAAAGTTTGATGGAGAGGATGATGAAGGGAAATGGTGCAAAATGTTTTACAAACATGCAGGGCTATAACAATGCCGAGTACAGCTGAAGTAATCATATCCCTCCAAGTTAAAACCTTTTCATTTTATGAAGTTAAAAGGATCTGATAGGCAGGCATCCCATAAGGATGCCGGTTCGAGTCCTGGCTGCTCCACTTCTGATCCAGCTAACTGCTGTGCCTGGGAAAGCAACAGAAGATGGCCCAAGCCCTTGGGCCCCTGCACCCGCATGGGAGACCTGGAAGAAGCTCCTGGCTCCTGGCTTCAGATCGGCTCAGCTCTGGCCTTCGCGGCCATTTGGGGAGTGAACCAGCGGATGGCAGATCTCTCTCTCTCTCTCTCTCTCTCTCTCTCTGCCTCTCACTGTAACTCTACCTCTCAAATAAATAAATAAAATCTTAAAAAAATAAATAGAAGTATCTGCTTAGCTCTGAGTCCACTAAATATGACAGGCATCTCGAGAAAGCATTTGTCCTATCTGTGAAGCCAAAAATCTATTTTCTGGAAGTATGGAAATTTTATGGAAATAAGTCATTAAAAGGATGAACAGGTTCGACCTGGAACTCACCTGCCGTCTGAAAGGAAGTCTTCAGACAAGGCTGCCCTCCCTGCCCTTGTAGTCCAGGAGACCTCAGGGCTCTATGGTCCCTGCTGGTTCCCTAAATTCTAAGGGGCTCCAAGTGTTCCCTTTATTAAACATTGCTCAGAATGAGTCATCCATTTCGCACAGAGCAAACTGATGATCTGCAGTGACACAGGGCTCAAGGTATTATCTAATAAAACAATAAGGACTGAACCTTAAAGGGTTCAGCGCATAGTAAGTGCTCAATAAATCCGACCTATTGTTACTGTTAGGACTTTCCCTCTCCATTCTGTCCTACGCGGCTCCGTAAACACTGAAGACCTGCTAGTGGAGCGATTCCGCTCCTTTATTAGGAATTGCGAATAAGCATCTATTTAGCTTACGTATTTTTATGAAGGATGACATTTGTTTCTGTGTCTCATAAAATCCCAAAGCTTTTTTTTTTTTTTTTTTTTTTTTTAAAAAGAGAACAGATCCCTAAGCAGGTCCTTTGGAGGCGAAGTCATCGGCACAGCTTGGGAAGGGATCAGAGGCCCCTCCCGGGAGCCCCGCGCCAGAACCAGCGAGGCTCCCGACGCCTGCAGAGAGCAAGGCCTTCCCGGGCTCACCGGGCAAGACCACCACGCCTGCACAGCACCAATGCTTGAAGTCGTTTCAAAAACAGAACGTGGATTGCAAATCAAGTCTTTCGATGGGTTTTGTCCCCGCCTTGTAACTGAATGTCAACCTACTTGTCAAGTTTTTGTGGTTTTTTTTTTTTTCTTTTTTTCACTTGGAAGCCCCCTTCCATACCACTCTGGGTGGAGGGCTCTGACTCTAATAAATCTAATACCTCTCACTTTTAACTGAACACACACACACACACACACAGAATGTGAGCCGTGAGAAAAAGAGCGTCGGCGGCCGCCGCCTCCCCCTCCGTCTTGGCAGTAGCCTAATTTTCTGTTATCCCTCCTTTTCTCCCCCTAAACAAGCTGCTCCACATTCACCGGGCAAGGGGAAACCACGGGGGCGGCCCCTGGGAACGCACGGCTCCGCACGCCGCCCTGCTCCCTGCTGTCGCAGCTCCTAAGGGCAGGTTCTGCTTCGCTTCGGCCCCGTTCTTCCCCGGCTGCTCTGAGATGGGTTTTAAAGCTTTCATCTAATAAAACACCACACCCTATTGGGGGAGACTTTCAATCGGTTTCCACTTTTCTAAAAGACTGGCGTTCCCACACCGGGAGTCGAACCCGGGCCGCCTGGGTGAAAACCAGGAATCCTAACCGCTAGACCATGTGGGAGACGACAGTGATAGGGCCTGCTAGCCTCAACAAATTGAGCTGTTATCACTGGCTTCCGCCCGCTCTATCTCGCCAGCGTCAAACCTACTTGTGCGCCTGCGCCAACTCTGCAGCTGTTTAACCCCTTCCGACTTGCGCGGAGGGAACTCGAATTTCTCTTGGCTACAGTCGCGCTTTTTGTGGCCTCCTGAGCCTCTTGGTCTTAGACGTCAGGCCGACATCGATGTAGTCCCTACATTGTGTGAGTCACTGTAATTCCTCACGAGAGCTTTTGCTAAATGCCAAAAGAATGGCGTTTGCATGTCGGCGCCTCGTGAGGCAGCACGGACCGCGGGGAGCCTCAGAACCGCCGTCCTGGACCTGCGGGTGTCCCCCGTGCCACGGACCCAGGCGGGCCGCGCCCTCTTGGCGGCGGTCAAGGCCGGCCCCAGGCACCGTCCCGTCTCCGGAAAGCTGATCTCTTCCTCTGAAGAAACAGGAACGGGAACGCGGGCCTCCTGGAAGCCTGGACACTCCAGGTTGTGCGGACCGAACGGCCAGAGAGGCCGGACTTGGGCCGCTAAGAGCAGGCGGGGTGGTTCCGAACGTGGAGAAAGCCCCTTCCGGGAGGCCTTCCCGGTGCTTGGAAATTCCTTGTGCTTTCCAACCCCCCTGTGGACTGGAAGCTGCCCATGGCCAGCCCGGCCAGCGGGAGCGGCCCGGACCTTCGCCCTGGGCTCTGTGGGCTCCGGCAGCGGCTGAGGCGAGCGCTGGGGGCCCGGGGTCGTCGCTGTGGCTTCCTTCGGCCGCACGCAGGTGGCTTTGCTGGCAGCGGACACGGGGGACAGGCTCGCTCCGGCCTGGCTCCTCACGTGACCGGGGACCCGAAGGAGGCCACGACGTGCGCTGTGGGGGTCACCGTCCGGAGGGGAGGAGCGAGCGAGGCCGCAGCGGGCACGACCCGACCTCGCACTGGCGTGAGGCCTCCGGCCTGGCAGCGACCCTAGTCCAAGGTGATGAAAATGGCACGCGCTCTGAAGAGCCGGAAGCGTCGACTGCAGACCTGCTGGGTGTGTGAGACGCGTCCGGCGGCTTTGCGCATGCGACTTCACAGTGTTTTAGGTGGGTCTTCCTGTGCTGGCTCTGCCCAGGGTTTCACCTGTTGGGAGACACAGAGATCTCCCATCAGCTGTTCACTCCTGACATGCGCCGCCACAGCTGGGTCCAGGAGGAAGCCAGGAGCTGGAATCATTCCAGATCGCCCACGTGGGTGGCAGGGACCCAAATCAGTGAGCCACCAGGGGCCTTCCAGGGTACACTTCAGCAGGACGCTGGAATTGGAAGCAGAAGCGAGGCAGGGCTCCGACCTAGGTACTCAGACAAGGGATGCAGGTGTCCCAAGCCACATCCCAGCTTTTGTGCCCAACACTTGCACCATTGGTATTTTAGGTGGTGAGCCAGCTGCCTTGCTTTCCAGGCTGTGTGCTATAAGCACGCCAAAGAAAACGCTGCAGACAAAGCCCCTGCGCTCTCACCGGCCGTGGAAGACCCTGGCTCTACGGTTCTCAGTTGGGGGCCCAGAGATTTTATATGTGCTTCTCAGTTTTGTATTTCCATGTGGTGATAATTGATTTTAAAAAAATATCTCACTATGGTAAAAGCTAAAATGTCTAAATGTAACCCATGTGTTGGACAGACCATCCTTAACCTTTAACCAAAATGCAACCTGATTTTGTCTCTCACTATCCCCAAAGTGAAATTTGGTCTATTTTTCCCCCAGCCATCCAATGAAACCTTGAAAACCCTACTGGTCACTTTAAGTAATGAAGTACAGTCTAGGACAATACACTATTCAATAACTCAGTCTTCTAGATAGCCCATACCCAGCTTGGGCATGATGTCAAGTTTCGGAGTAGAGGTTTGCTGGATCAGGTTCCTACCAGCTTGCAAGAGCTGATTGTGGGCTTCTCTTCCCAACTCTGTTCACGGAGATCACTTCTGCAGCTTGAGATGGCCATGCTGGTGTATTTACACCATGGAAATAGGCAAAGGCTAGATGGGGCTTTTTCTCACTGGAGAGCCATGCACTAGTTAGATATTTATTATCAGGTAATCCACTTCTCACTCTTTTCTTTGGCCTTCCTGCCTTAGAGGCTCAAGGGCCTTCCAGATTAGAGTACAGGCGAGGAAAAGGAAAAGGCGACAGAAGTTCTTACTTGGCCAGTGGTGGCGGAAGCTGGCTTCCTGCTTCCTGGGCCTGCCCTTGTTGTAGGGCTAACTTTTTCTCAGTGGTACCCAGTGGGCTCAACAGCAGTTTCTCTGCTGGGGTCCCTTGGACAGGACCTCCCAGCATTTGCCCAGGGCTCAGACTAGTGGCCCTGTTTAACTGCAGATTCCCAGCCCCATCTCCTCAGTGCTTCCGAAGGAAACCTTCTGGGAGTGGGGCCTGGGAATATGAATTTTAGCAAGCATGTCTTCTCCATCCTCCTGAGTGATTCTGATGGCGCTCATGTTTGAGAAATAATTACCTGTGAGTTCCTGTCAATCTCTGTTCCCTGAAGCACTACTTCCACCATTTCCCTTTCCTGCTCAAAAACCTGGGGGAAAAAAATGGCTTCTGGTTGCCTGTTGAGTAAAATCTAAATTGCCTGTCCAAGCCTTCCTTGGCTTTCTCTAGTCCAGCCCTGATATAGCTTGCTAATACTACTCTCCCAGGCCCATTACGTCGATGCCCCATTCCACATCACCCCACCTGCTCATCCCTTTACATCACCTCGCTCTTCTTTCTCTATGTCTGACCCAACTCTAAGGCCAGTCCAGCCCGGTGAAGCTGCCTCTTGGTGCCTCCTGGATACAAGGCATTTCCTTTTCCTCTAAATCCCAAAGCGTGGGCCTTTAAAAAAAATAGTGATGGATGCTTATGCCTTGATACCCTTATTATTTAAGGTACTTAACAGGAAGGTTCATGAATAAAAATCAGATTCCATAATCCCCCTGGGAACTCAGTCCTGCACTCAATCTTTCTGCTAAGTAGTCCTTCCTTTTATCTAACTTAAACACTTCCTGCTGTACTTCTATGTGAAAGCTGCCACCTTTCAACCGCCAGTGTGAACAAAATGTTCCTGGGAGGAAGAAAAAAAAAAAAAAACATGAAGTTTTGAAGTGAAGCCAGACCAGTAAGTGAGCTGCATTTCTTTAGTTCTGAACACACACAGAAAAGCCTTCTTGTTGACACAAGGAGCAGTTATTCCTGTTCCCATGCATCTAAAGCTGATTCTTGCTGGGCAGCTCTCCCACTTCATCCTCCATTTGATACTGGAAAAAGGCCCCACACATATTGTACTTGCCAGGCATCTACATTAGCCGGAGTGATGTGGGGTGTGATTCACGGCCATGTTTGTCAGTCATTTAGGAGTTAGGACGGTTTCCATTTCAGTGGGCCCAGGAGTCATCCTTTAAAAGGGCATTAAAGTAATTGCCAATTAAGTTCCACTCTCCCAAGGAGAGCCCTGGCCAGCACTGACCCAGCCTGGGGCACACAGTTAACCTCGAAGCTCTTTTGGGTAACAACACCTGCCCCTGCTGACCATGCAGGGTGAGTTAATCTTCACGGCCTAAATGGAGGCTCAGTTTCTAAAATTAGGTTGGCTTTCAGGAGGCCACTGGGATAGCAGCTTCCTCAAGGCTTGTTGAGATCATATAACCCTGACCCTCACCCCTCTCCCAAATGTAGCAACCCCCACTTGTCCGATGACTCAGGGCAAACATCCTTGAACTCCCAGCACTGGGTTGGCGCTCGCTGTGTGGGCCTGCCCCACTGATCCTTGCCTGGATAGGTTTTCCTGCGTCCCTCTTCCTGGTAGACTGCAAACTCTTGTGATGGCAGACTCTGGATCCTACTCTGTGGCATGCCTACCTTCTAGCACAGTGCTTGGCACACATAATTATCTAGTGCATGAATCAATGCCTTAAAATATGTTTTCTTCTTTGGGGATCCTTCTGTACGTCACTTTTCCCCCTGAATCAGCAAATAACAAGACAGAACTATTTCTCAGCTGCGTAAAAATATCTCCACAGCATGTATCTTTCTTCACACATGGTCAGCACTCACATAAGTTCGAGTGATCTGTTGATTCATTCATACTGAATTGTTCGGTTGATCAATGTCATGGGGAAAAAAAAGTCATGGGAATACTCTGGTTTCCACTTAGCACCTAAGTGGCAATGGAGAGTCTGAGTCCTGATTTCAGCATTTGAGAAACTGGATTGTAGAACAAGAAATGACGTCACAGCCTCCTAATATCCCTCCCATACTGTCTTTTTGCCCCATTCTTTGCCTTCATCTGGTCTGACACCACAAGATAGGCAGAGCTCTGCCAGACTACCATTGCACCCTCTCCTACCTGCTATTGTCCAGGCCTCTGACCTGGGCTTACTTGTGCTTTTCTTATTTTTTCTGAGAGCTATACTCAGGAATGGTGAGGTGAGGTGCTCCACGGCCTGGCATCTTGAAAACTTGCCCAGCAATGTAGTTTTTTGTTCCATGTTGTAGTTGCTTAAAGATTGAAATTATGGCCCTCAGCGATCCTCAGTTAATTCACTTAGCCCCTTGGATGCTAAGCAGAAACCAACTTGGTTCTTACATGGAAGGTTGAACTATTTTTGATTCATTTCTGGAGTTCTCACCAGTAGTCCTGAGTTGAGCAAACTTTAGAAACTCATTTCTTCTTTCCCTGTGACAGTCTGTCTCAGCTATCATCAGTAGCTCCGTAGGCAGGAATTGTGTCAAGTTCATTGCTCATCATGGCACCCAGTGTGACAATACTTGATATAAAAATAATACTTTTCACATATAGTATTCACTGTCTGCTAGGTGATTCTAGACACATTAAAATATTGATGGTTATCAAAATGACTCAATGAGAGAGGAACTAACATTATTCCTATTTTGTAGATTAGAAAACTGAAATGCAAGTAGGTTAATTAACTTGTTCAAAGTCTGACAACTTATCAATAAAAGAAGCAGAATTCAAATCCAGGTATTTTGCCTCTGGAAAATATTTATCATCATATATGTTAATAATTATAGTAATAATTTATCATCAGATATATTAATAAGTCTGCCTGCACTATTATGAGCATATTACATAAAATAGGGCAGTGATATTGAAAATGATAATGCCTTCAGCAATAATGATTGCATACATTCTGAAGTCTGATGGCATGTTCAGAGGAGAGTGAGGAAGATTGCTACGGGTTCTTCATAGACCAACAAGAATAAATATCTCAGGATCTAGCACTCTATAGAGGCTGACATTGGCACAGTGTTTGCCCCTGGTCCTTCTTCCTCATCAACTATTTTCTTTTGTTTTTCTTAAGATTATTTATTTATTTGAGAGGTCAACTTACAGACAGAGAGATGGATGGAGAGACGGAGAGGTCTTCACTCCCCAAATGGCCACAACAGCCAGAGCTGGGCCAGTCCAAAGCCAGGAGCCAGAAACTTTTTCCAGGTCTTCCATGTGGGTACAGAGGCTCAAGCACTTGGGCCATCTTCTACTACTTTCCCAGGCCACAACAGAGAGCTGGATCCAAAGTGGAGCAGCTGAGACTTGAACTGGCGCCCACATGGGATGCAGGCAATGGTTTTACCCATTATGCCACAATGCCAGCCCAGCCCCAGACCTTTAAGCCACTGTGATTTGGGGAGGGGGCCCTCACTAGAACATGTTGTTCACATCTAAGCAGATGATAGTTCCCTACCACTAAAGATTGCTAAACCGGAGCATCTTTGGAGTCACTTTCAGGACAGTCATTTGATAGAAGGGACTGGAATGTACTACTAAGCACAGGGTAAGCCACTACTGATTAATGGTCCCAGAGGAGCCAAATATCCCCCTTAGCAATCCTTTAAAATTAAAACATTCTTCAGAACATCAGAACAGCACTCTCTCTCATTGCATGTCCTACTGGAGCCTGGGCTCTTCTCGCTCTACCAACGAGGAAACAACCAACAGCGTTTCCTAGTGACCCTCAAAAAGCAGACACTCATCTGCACTGCTGTTAATCTACGTTTTCCTATTTAGTGCCAGTGTGTCTCTGCAGATCCAGATTTTGTTAAATTACAAGGTTCAATCAACCTTTTTTCTCATTGACATCAATACAAATTCTGTTATTCAAGTCTTGCTCTGGCCAGTAACTAAACTTGTCACCATAAAATGAGTACATTTTCCAGATATTACCAATTAGATTTAGAGGGCATCATATTTGCACCCACCTGTTATAGGAATATGACAAAGAGGAGGCAGATCACAAACTCAACAGCCAAAACAAGGTTATTTGGAGACAAATCTGAGAGGGACTCACTACCAGCAAGGGTAGAGTGCCGTTCTTTATACAAAGTTACTTCCTCTTATTGGCCGGTTCTGGGTGGGTTGGCCCTGGTTTGTCTGGGCTCTGGGCCTCTGAGGCAGGGTTGTAATTACTTGCTGACTTGTGCTTCTGTTATATGGGACTGTCCTAAGAAGGTGGTACAGCTAAGAGATGTTCATGCTCATGATCCATTAGCACCACCTGCCCCCAATTCCATAGCCCACGTAGAGATCAAGTTTGAGCTTAATATACTGACGAAGTCTATTTATAGATTATATCTTTAAAATACACATCGGTTTTTAGAATCTTAGGAAAATGCACTGCCCTAAATCTTAGTAGACTAACTTTCTTGACCTCCTATATCAATGTTAAATATGAGGGCATGCCTGATGCCTGACATATAGTAAGCACTCAATAGTTGTACTTGTCATGACTCAGGCAAATAACAGAAATTAATTTGAGCTTATTTATGCAAATTAGGGAATTTATTATAAAAATAACAGAGTACCTCATAGAAATCCACAGGCAGGGAGGCAGCCAACTTTGGAATATGCACCCTGTTCTTGCTTCTCTCTTTCTACAATGGAATCTGATTTATTGCTGCTCATTTAACTACTATGTGCCAGACACAGTGCTTGAGACCAAAACAAAACAGGAAGCACAAAGAGAAAAAAATGTTTGTGGGCTCATCCTGCGGGGCCCACGCTGTTGGGATGGTGGGGCAAGGGCGTTCTTCGACAAGAAGCACCTGAGAGTTTTGGTGAACACATCCAACCGTTTATTAGCAGTTAGGCACAGGTTTTTATAGAGCAGGCAAAGGGGAATAGCTAGCTCAGGGCAGCAACACTACTTCTATAGGATAAATGCAATACTGGCACTGCTATGCTTCTCCAATCAGCTCAAAGGTCATGTAGCCCAGGTATCCTTCCATGTGGTCTTAAGGGTCTGGACCACACCCAGGTGCTGTTTACCTAGTTGACAATTACAAGGCCCTCCAACAGGAAGTGGGGGTGCGGGAAATGTGCTTGGGGTCCCTGCCACCTGCCAGCAGTCAGGTCATGTGTGAGTCTCAGTGTGCTGAGCCTCTGACCGGGGTCTTTCCCAGGAGGTATGGTGTGCCATACCCTCTTAACCTCCTGCGTGAGCTAGGCAGGCAGTCTCCCAGCCGGCACAGGATCACCCACGAATGTTAGTACTGTAAAGTGCAGTGCTTACAAAGTCTAGTGGAGAAAGATGAATGATTAATAAGTAGAGTGGGCATTCAGCCTAGCGTTTAGGATGCCTGCATCCAACATTGAACTGCTTGGGTTCTGCTCCTCGCTGTGGCTCCTGGCTCGTTTCCTGGCAATATGCAGACCTGGGGAGGCAGCAGTGATGGCTCACGTGATTGGGTTCCTGTCTTCCGCTATGGGAGACCTGTATTGAGTTCTGAGCTCCAGATTGCTGCAGGCATTTGGGGAATGAACCAGCAAATGGGAGCTCCCTCTGTCCCTATCTCAATTTTTTTTTTAAATCTTGATTGTTCTTTTTTATTTATGTATTTATTTGAAAGAGTGAGGAGAGGCAGAGAGAGAGAGAAAGGTCTTCCATCCTCTGGTTCACTCCCCAATTGGCTGCAAAGGCCGGAGCTGCACCGATCCAAAGCCAGGAGGCAGGAGCTTCTTCTGGGTCTCCCATGCCGGTACAGGAGCCCAAGGACTTGGGCCATCTTCTACTGCTTTCCCAGGCCATAGCAGAGAGCTGGATCAGAAGTGGAGCAGCGGGGTTTCCATATGGGATGCCAGCATCATAGGCAGCAGCTTAGCCTTCTTTTCTCTAGTGCCAGGCTCTCAATACTTTTTTGAAAAGAAAAAATATTACACAAATAAATATAAAACTGAAACTGTGGTAATGAAGCAGGTTGTTTGTCTCATATTTAAGGAGGAATGAAGACACAGACACAGAGGACTGGGTAAAGAGTGAAGCCAAGTTTTATCGAAGTGAACAGAGAGGGACCTTTTGAACCAGGCCACTGAAGGGAGGCAGTGTGTGGCTTATATTCTTTGTGTTAAGGGAAAGTTTACACAGGGACACAAGGTCTTTCAAAAACTTGCCCATTTTGCTGTGAGCTCATCCTACCTTCTTATCTCCCATTCCTCCCATTTGGTCAGTCTCTGGTCCCAGCTGTGTTATCTATGGTTTTCTTTGGTTTGTAAATTTATGGTCCTGAGCCAGTTCCCCCTATCTTGTTGTTCATGGCCTTGGGCTTGCTAGGTTATGAGCACAGTCTCCACACTTTTTCTTTTTAAGTTCTCTATTTGGTTTTTGCAAAGCATATCTCTGAACTTCTTGCCCTTAGGTTGCTTAGTAACCAGAGGCCAAGGCAGAGGCTACCCTCCTCACTGTGTAGCCCCTCTGTTCCTAGTTGCCTGCCTAAGCCTAACCTAACCAAGCTTTCTCCTACTTACATCAGTACCTGTTGAGAAACACAGGTAGCCGGTGCTGAGTCCATGTAACAGGAGACCTGACCCACTTTGGAAAGTCAAAAAAGGCTTTAGGAAGGAGTGAGGAGTGAGCAGGGACCCAAGTTTAAGCAAGCAACAAGATGACAGTGGAAAGGAAGAGCTTCCCAGGCATAGAGAAGAGCTAACTCCTCCTAGCCGGAGGGAGCATCGCTAGGAACCTTATCTGGAGCCCAGAAAGATTAGGTGACCAGCCCCAGATTCTAAAACTAAGGTCAAAGAACAGGGATAGTCCAAGTCTACACAACTCCTAGGCTATCTTCATTGTACTACCAACCTCCTTAGTCAGCAATCAGCATCTCCTTTACACTCGAAACCTTGGTCAGGACAGAGATCCATCACTCTAGTGAGGTGAAAAAGAAACACGAAGTAGGACACGAAAAAAATTGCCGGGGCTTGAGTCACAGAAACTGCACGCTTTGCATGACATTCAGTTTTTTTTTTTTTTTTTTTAAACTTGATTTTCTTACTTCTTATTTGAGAAACAGAGAGAGAAAAAAAAGAGAGAGAGCAGTCCCATTTGCTAGTCCACTCCCCAGATGCCCACAACAGCTGGGGCTGGGTTCTCAAAAAGCTGGGAACTAGAAACACAAGCCAGGTCTCTCAAGTGTATAGCAAGGACCCAATTACATGAGTCGTCACCACTGCCTTCCAGGCTCTGCACTGATAGGAAGCTAAAAGCCAGAGCAGAGCCAGCAATCAAATCCAGGCTCTCCGATGTAGGCGTCTTTTCTTTTTTTAGATTTACTTTATGTATTTATTTATTTTAAAATTTATTTTATTCATTTGAAAGACAGTTACAGAGACACAGAGAGGTCTTCCATCCACTGGTTCACTCTCTAGATGGCTGCAACAGCCAGAGCTGCACTGATCCAAAGCCAGGAGCTTCTTCTGGGTCTCCCATGTGGTTGCAGGGGCCCAAGAAGTTGGGCCATCTTCTGCTATCCCAGGCCATAGCAGAGAGCTGGATTGGAATAGGAGCAGCCAGGATTAGAACCAGCGCCCATATGGGATGCTGGCGCTTCAGGCCAGGGCTTTAACCTGCTGCGACACAGTGCTGGCCCCATAGATTTACTTTATTTATTTGAAAGGCAGAGAGATCTTGCACTCACTGGTTCACTCCCCCTGAATGGCTGCAACAGCCAGGCATGATCCAAGCCAAAGCCAAGAGCTTGGAACTCCTTCCAGGTCTCCCACATGGGTGGCAGGGTCCCAAATACTTGGGCCATCTTCTGCTCCTTTCCCAGGCACATTAGCAGGAAGCTGGGTCAATTTGATATGGAATGCTGGCATTGCAGGCAGTGGCTTAACCGCTGAACCACAACACGGCCCCAGGAGGCAGGCATCTTAATGCGCATTCCCAGTTTGTTTGTTGAGTGTGCCCCAGAGTCTTGGGTTTGGTCTGTCAGAGGCTCTTAAAATGTAGTCCCTGGGCCAGAGGCTTCAGCATCTCCTGTGGACTTATTAGAAATGCATATTCTCAGGGTTTCTTCAAAACCTGTGCTTCAGAAGCTTAGGAAGTGGGGACGAGCAGTCTGTTCCAAGCAAGCCCTGCAGGAGCTTCTAATGCACACACAGGGTCACTGCAGTGGCTCCCAATTCTGATCACGCGAGGAGCATTGGTCCTCAGTCACGCCAGGAAGGACAAAACTCACAACTTCAGCGCAGGACTTGGGAACCTATGTTCTGATGATGAGCCTGGGTTGGCAGCCTCTGGTCTACATCACAGTGCCACAGTATCTGATACGGTGAGCAATTAATTCCCAAATGCCATGTGTCTCTGCCAAGTCATTAAGAGTAGTAAGTGCCTCAGGCGCTACATGCCAGACTCTGTGCAATTCGATTGATATCTTCCATCTACTTAGCTCTTCAGAGATTTCCCATTGTGACATTTATTGATGTCACTCACTGTCTCATGTCATCACAGCCACTACAAACTGAATGAAACTTGTAAGAGCTTAGCAAATTCAAGCCTAGTTATCTTAGCTGCCTGAAAACCTCCTCAAGTTTCAAAATGTATTGCAGAGAAAATTGTGCAACTTTGTAATACAAATATGCACCCAATTCAGAACTTTTTCCTGTTTCCTACTTCTTCAAGGAAATAGAATTTTACATGTTAATACAAAATTTTTTTAAAATTTAAAAAATTATTTAATGAACAAAATACAGATTTTTCTATCACAGTAACTCAGCATGGTTTTAAACATAAAAATCAGTAAAGGAGTAATTAAGGCAATATTATTTTAAAAGCAAAAAAACCTTCCAGAGTTGAAAGAACAGACTTTATCATAGATTTATTTTCAAGCAATAATATTTTCAATAACTTTCCCATCTTATTATTGTCCCATTCCCTTGGATTTATGCAGCTTACCTGCAAGTAATATTGACTGGTCTCTTCTAGGTAATTACAAAAGTTCTTAAGAAATAACAGCACATGACTTACTTCCTTCGAATTTAAAAAGGCCAGAGCTCCAGTGAGAAGAGACAAAAATGAGTGGTCACTTCAACATTTAAAAAGGCACAATTGTTGGTTAGGATATCTTCAGTTTAGTGGTTAGGGCCAGCAATCTTGGATGATACAAGATCTGATTTTGTGAGGTGGCTACTGTTTCCCAGTTCAATAAAAAAAGGAAGCAATTTCAGAGTTTTAAGAAAATAGAAGCATATGGGTGGGAAGAAAAGGTAGCATTGGTTAAATTACCCTATCCTTGGAGATGTCAAAAAGAAATCACTAACTGTAAAATTGCCGAATGATAATGGATTATTTTCTGTGATATAGTTTCATCATCTTCAAAGGAAAAAAAAAAAAAAAAAGCAGCAGAGGGGATTCAGAGGAGGGAACCAAAGAATGGAAGATGTTTCTTTCAAGTAAAATGAAAATAAATAAAAATATTTTAAATTGCAACCCAGCTCCCTGCCACTGTGCCTGGGAAAATAGTACTTGGGCCCCTGCCACCCACATGAGAGACCCTGATGGAGTCGGAGCTTTCTGGCCCATTGCAGCCATTTGCAGAGTGAACCAGCAAATAGAAGATCCTTTTTTTTCTTTTTTTCTTTCTCTCTCTCTCTGTAATTTTGCCCTTCAAATAAATAAATAAATAAATCTTAAAAAAAAAAAAAAAAAAAGCAGAAGGGCGTCCCATATCAGAGTGCTGGGTCCAAGTCTTGGCTCTGCTCCGCAGGAGACAGCAGTGATGGTGCAAGTTCTTGAGTCCCTGTCACCCATGGGGAGATCTGGATTGAATTTCAGGTTCCTGGCTTCAGCCTGGCCAAGCCCCAGCTGTTACGGGTATTTGGGGTATAAATCAGCAGATGGAAGATCTCGATCTCTCTCTTGCCTTTCAAATAAACAAAAATAAATACTAATTTTAAGAAGCACAAATCCTTCTGTAGAGCACAAAACCTAGAAGGTAGTATCAGGGTTAACCATTATATCTGCAGAGATAAGGCAATTAGAGCAAAAGAATGTCTAAGGTCTCCTTCTATAGTTCTGTAGAATAAGGAATTTAAAATCATACATATGCAGAAGAAATATTGAAATGTAATATTACAAAAGTGTTTGGAGAAAAAACATACACATTTCAGGATTATACAAAGCCCTAAAGTTATCAATGAAACTTATAGATCCAGTCTCCCCAAAAGTTACCAGCAAGAGGCTGAATTATTTAACTGAAGGCCAAAGCCTATGATAAAATGTTTGTACAAATCAAAAAGAAGGAAAAAAAAAGGCAAACCAATAGGAAAACAAAGGATTAGAACAGATAATGTTAATGTGTAAAGATGTAAACATATGTAAAATCTTCCCTAGTGACAGGGAAATATAAAAACATGCCACGCTCTCACTGGACAGAGTACCACTACCACATTTGCTGTAGAATGTCCTCACCCCTCAGCAAGCTCATCGCATGTTCCCTGTCTTTGAAGTGCCCATCCCTGGGGAGCCTGTCCTACAGCTCTGGACTGGGGGTTGGCTGACTGGACCAGCTCTTGGGCACAGCGGGTATTCTAGAAGGGAAGGCCCATCACCCCAGCCAACGCCCTTTGAGGTATGGCAAGGGAAGCTTGGACGGACACAATGTGGTTCTTCCAGCCACACACCATCCTCAAGCACCTGAATGCTAAGCCTCAACTGAACTGAGAAAATATTGGATTTTAAAGAAAATTAGAGTATGTTTTACACACTGGTAGGTTACCACATGCATCAGAGGAAAAAAAAAAAAAAAACCAGAAAAAATATGTACTTTTCAAAGAATAATTTTCAAAAAGTAAAAAAAAAAATTCAGTAAATACAGTTCAAAAGATCTACTTAACTTATTACTGAGTGACCTCAGAGAACCACACAAAAAAGATGCCACAAAAGAATGCAAGGGTAAGATTACAAAGCTAGATGCTGAGGAGGTTGCGCTGCGGTTTGGATTTGAGTGTCTCCCAAAGGCTCCTGTGTTGGGCACTTGGTCTTCAGTGTGGCCAAGTGGGAGCTGACAGAACCTTCAAGAGGCAAGCCCTAGCTGGTGGGGAGTGTGGGACTGCCCTGGGAGGGAGCATGGCCTGAGGAATGTGTTCTCCTGGGAGCACGTGGTCATAGCAGCTGGAGCCGAGGCTGCATCACTCTCCGGCTCCTCTTCCCACAGGCACTCTGGCACCCTGAAGCCATCACCACCAAGTCCTCACCAGAACCAGCTGCTTGCCCTTGCATCTCCAGAATCGTAAGCCAAATAAACCTCTCTTCTTCATAGTTACTCTGCCTAATGAAAACACTGTTAGTATCCTACAAGGCTTAAAGAAAAAAAAAAAAAAAAGGTAACCTCCTGTCTGCCAGAGAGAAATAAAAAAACTCGCTATCAGATAATCAACAGTGTACAAATTAACATCCCACTCTGCAGAGGCTGGGCGCTGATGGACAGGAAGTGACCTCAGAAAGTATCAGTGGTGGGTGTGCTGGACCTGCTCCAGCACCTGGTTCCTCAAATGCTGTGGTCCTAGGTCTCACAGGAATTATGGAAAATATCCAGCAGCCTCTGTTTGTGTCAGCTATCCATTAATGTAACAAATTAAAATTGAAAATTTAAATCTACTTAAAAACATCATAAATCCATCTACATATGAATTCAACTAACATGTTTAAAGAAAATTCCATTTTCTGATTAAAAAATTAGTGACACCATTTTAGTTCTGCAAATCATTGGGATTTCAAAATAGTTTATTGTTGGCAGTCATCTCAGATGTGAGAGCAACAATACCAGGATTAAGCAGTGATGGGGTACAGGAAAAGTACCAAGTGTATTTCTTAAAACCTCCTAAGTATATCCTTAATCTACTGCCTTAGAAAATTCAAGAAAATGAAAGAATAGTCAAAGGCAGGTTTAACATCACACATCATGTAACTTTTGGAAACTTCACTGTGCACTTGTAACAGAATGAGAGTGAAATAGGCAAATCATGTCTTAGAATTACAAAAAATAGTTTTAAGGACCTCAGACCACACTTTGACAAACAGCCACCCCAAAATGACATTGAAATGGCGTGCAGTAACCGATTTTCTTTATTTCAAAGTTTCGGTAAGTTTTTTTAAACAGGAGGAGACTTCAAAAAGTTCATGGAAAAAGAGAATAAAATGCTAAGTTTATTTTGGTGCAAAAAATCTTTTATATCCATGCATATGAGGAGTTTTAGAAATAATTCATGGAAACTGCATACTATGAAAACACTAAGAATGGATTTCAATTTTTTTTTTGGCACAGACTTTTTTTGAACTATCCTTGTATATTTACATACACATGAATACTCATGATATTGTGAACCCAACTGCAAAGCAGTATCTGATGTAAAACCAAAATGTATGTGTTTACTTATAAATACATGTATTTTAAAAGTTAAGAAATATACACCAAACTGTTAGTAATTGTATTTCTGGGGAATATAATGGGGACACAACAAACTTCACTTTTTATCTTACACACTGCTGGATTATTTGAATGTTTACAATAACATATTATTCTTGCCACTAAAAGCCAAAATAAGACTAAAAACAAGGTAACAACAGATGTGCTGACTAAATGCAATGTGGTATTCCAGCCTGAATCCTCAAAAATGACACGGGGGAAAACTGATCAAATCCAAAGAAAGCCTGTAGCTTAGCTTTAAAAATTAAATTAAAAAAGAAATACAGAAAAACCTAAAACACTAAACACAAATACAAGTGGGCTTAATAAAGTTCACGGAAAATGTGCCTTCTCTTTAAAAAAAATATTCTTGAGACAACATATTTTTAATTTATATTACAGTCAAAATCTTATTGGCTCCACTGAATAAAGAATTCAACAGATAAAAAGTAAAAAGACCATAGTCTACCAGGAAAAGAGCATGCCTTATCTTTTCATTGCCCTTTTCCATAAACTTCCTGAAGTCCTACTCTCTTATGTTACAGTTCAGGAAACGGCACTGCTAATAGTCAGAGGTGGAAGTACCAGAAACTGGCATGTGGAAACCTTCACACAACCTGTGAAAGGGAAGACACAGTTTTTTGGGGGTGGGGTGAGGTATACAGACTGGTTTACCAGGTGAACACAAGACCCAGAAAGTGTCCTGAACATGAGCCACACTGCCTTTTCACAGGATGTACTACCTGCGGTGTAGTCTATGGCAACAGCTCGGAACAGATTGCAATTTGGGGTTTTTCCCCCAGGAGCTCTATACATTCTGAATAATCTCTTTTCTTTTTTATTCCGCTTATTCACTTTAACCTATTTTCTCCTCTCCCCATCATTCGCTCCCTGTTTCACGCCCCGCGAGAGGTCTCCAGCTCTGTTTAAGACTGCTCTGGTGCAAATCTGCCCCTTGGAACACCCCCTTCTCCTCTGGCAGAGCGACCCCTCCACTTCAGCCTTGTTGACCAGCAGCAGAGGGAGTGAGGAGAGGCTGTGCGGGTTGAGACACCATCATCAGGGGAACTGCCCTGACCTGTGGTACCAGCATGGTTTCCCCTCCCACCCAGAGCCCGCTAGACACCTACACTTAGCAAGTGCACGCTTCAGGACTTGGCACCACCATGCTCACATTTACATCAAAGCACGTTGCCCAGGCTCACAACTGAAATGTCTGGTTTTTCATGGAAAAGAGAAAAGTGATACTAACAAACACGATGAACGGCTTGTGCTTCTGAATACATCTGAAATAGTTTTCCAACATGGCACTTTGTTTTCCAAGGCATAAATGGATTCTACAGAATGATCTCAATTCGACTGCAGAAGCTGACAGTATTAAGCATTTTTTTTTCCCTCCAAAAAGTCCTTATCTTCTAGGGACCTTTATGAAATACACAGGGATAGAAAAGTGTGACACCTGGGCCAGAGAGAAATGGGTGAAGTATAGATGGAAACAAGACAGGTCACAAACGGATGAAGGACAGAGGTCACCTGATGGGTGGGAAGAGGGCTGTTATCACATTACTCTGTGCTCCTACTTGTTGGAAATTTTCCAAAATAAAATGGTTTTTTGAAAAGGTATAAAAGGAGAAAAAGATTTTATTCAAAGATCTTTGCTCAAAAAAACTAAGGAATAGGAGATTCAGTTAAAAGTCTGGATGAAACCAATTGACTACCTCTCTCCCTTATGCTCCAAATCCCTGGAAATAATACATTTAAAAAGAACTAAAGGGGCAGGCATTTGGCTTAGTGGTTAGTCGCCTGTGTTCTGTATCGGAACGCCTGGGTTCAAGTCTTGCTTCCAGCTTCCCGCTAATGTGCATCCTGGGAGGAAGTGCGGTGGCTCAAGTGACTGGGTTCCTGCCGTCCACATGGGTGGTCCAGCACTAGCCACTGTGGGCATCTGAAGGTCTCTCAAATACATCTCCACCTGTGTCCCAGCTCCCTGCTAACGCACCTGGGAAAGCAGTGGAGGTGGCCCAAGTGCTTGGGCCCTTGCGCCCACATGGAGACTCAGAAGAAGCTCCTGGCTCCTCTCTGAGTGTTGCGGTCATCTGGGGGAGTGAACAAGAGGATGGAAGCTTGCTTGTTCTCTGTCACTCTCTCTCTCTCTCTGTCATTCTACTTTTCAAATTAATAAATATTTTAAGAAAATAGAAAAGAGAAATAATCAGATTGGTGTCTGACCTCAATCAGCAATATCAGATGTTACAGCTTCAAAATGCTTAAGAAATCATTTTAAGATTTTATTTATTTATTTGAGAGGTAGAGTTACAGACAGTGAGAGACAGAAAGGTCTTCCTTCTGTTGGTTCACTCCCCAAATGGGCGCAATGGCTGGAGCTGTGCCATTCCAAAGCCAGAAGCCAAGTGCTTCCTGGTCTCCCACGTGGGTGCAGGGACCAAGCACTTGGGCCATCTTCTACTGCTTTCCCAGGCCACAGCAGAGAGCTGGGCTGGAAGAGGAGCAGCTGGGACTAGCACCGGCACCCATATGGGATGCCGGCACCGCAGGCGGAGGATTAACCTACTGTGCCATGGCACCAGCCCCGAAGATTATTTTGAACCTAAAATCCTAATTAAAATTTTTTTCAAATTTAATTACTTGAAGATATGTTTCAATAAATTAGAAAACCAATTCTGGGATGCAAGAATAGCAAAGTGAAGAAAACAATAAAGTCATACTTGTCTAATAACTATGCTAAATATTAAAACACACACACGTCCCAAGGTAAGAGATTCATCCAAAACTAAAATCGCACATAATCACACTGCAAGAGGCTGAGGTAGGAATGTGAAAGAGTGCTAAGGTTACTGACTTTACCTGGGAGATGGAAAGATCAGGCAACTGATTAACTCTAAACCTAAAGAGAGAGTAACCACAAAGGAACAGTAGTATATTTAATTATTCCCAAACCACTAAAAGGAAAAACAAGGAGGAAAAATTTCACTCAATCAAACCCATAAAATGCTGATATAAAAATAACAAAAAAGGGGCCTGGTGCTGCAGCGTAGAGAGTAAAGCCGCTGCCTGCAGTGCTGGCAGCCCATATGGGCGCCGGTTCGAGTCCTGGCTGCTCCATTTCCAATCCAGCTCTCTGCTACGGCCTGGGAAAGCAGTGGAAGATGGTCCAAGTCACTGGGCCCCTGCACCCATGTGGGAGACCTGGAAGAAGCTCCTGGCTCCTGGCTTCAGATCGGCGCAGCTCCAGCCGTTGCAGCCAACTGGAAAGTGAACCAACAGATGGAAGACCTCTCTCTCTCTCTCTCTGTAACTCTGACTTTCAAATAAATAAATAAATCTTTAAAAAAAAGTATTATATACAGAAACACAAAATCAGAACCTAAAATCACCATTTCAATAAATTAGAAAACCAATTCTGGGATGCAAGAAAAGCAAAGTGAAGAAAACAATAAAGTCATACTTGTCCAATAACTATGCTAAATGTTAAAACACACACACGTCCCAAGGTAAGAGATTCATCTAAAACTAAAATTGCACATGATCACACTGCAAGAGGCTGAGGTATTTCACCATTTCAATTAATATGAATGGATTAAATTCCCAGAGACACTTAAGTTGAACTGTCAAAAAGCTATTTTGACTATGTTAGTTGTGGAAAATAGAAGTCAAATACTGAGAACAAAAAAGAGTATTTCATAGTTACCAATATAGAAGGCACAACACCATCACAATGCTTTCCAACTCAGAAATCAGCTGATTAAACAGATAGTAAGAAGAATGTAGAAAACTTAAGCAATCAACAACCTAAATACAAAACCCTACATCCAAAAATACGCACAGCACCTCCACCCCCGAAAACTCAGTTACCAATATTAACTATGTGTCCCATAAAGCAGGAACCATACAGGGTATATTGTTCCACTTAGGAACTTCACACTCACTTTTAAATAATTCCTGGTTTAAATATAAGGGCAAATGAACCTGAAATTATCCATCAGAAATAAACAAAAGTCACCACAGCCAGACGTAGCCAACACAATACTCAGAGGAGCATTTTCAGCTTTAAATATATTTATTAGAAAATAAATTGAAAATAAAGCTGTTTGTACAATGTACCTTCAATCAGTGACTGTCAACATTCGTGGAGACATGGTAGTCCATGAGAGGAATCCAGGAGTCTGTGAATTCATTGACGAATGATAAGTCTGTGGGATCTGCAAGCGCCAGTGACAGAACTGCAGCTTTTGTTTTAGAAAATCAACTCAGTGTGGAACATTACTTTATCCTGATTAGATGAATTAGGCTAGGAATCACAGTGTTGAATATGTAAAAACTAAAAGCTCCTTGCAGTCAGGCAAGGACTTACTCATTTTTATACCTTGAATACAGGCACAGTGGAGGCACACAAGTAAACAATTCACAATGTTCTAGGAACTGAACTAAATACTGTATTAAGCAGATAATCTTCCAAAAATGTGGAAGCTCAATGGAGGAGTAGGGTGAAACAGAATACAGAGGTTTGTATGGTGGCAACAAGGTTGACAGAACAGTGACTAAGCAGGAATGTTAACCTCAGGTCTGAGAGGTCATTAGTGTTACTAGCTGCCAGGCCTTCCAGGCTTCTGCAGAGGGTCTTACCAGCAGACAAGAGGGGAGAAGTCTTTCTTATCTTTTCTCTTACCAGCAAGATTCATGAACTTCAACAATCCCATAGCAGATGAAATTTTTTAAAACCTATCCCATTATCTCTATGTCAGAAGGCAGAGCTATAGTTATAGCCAGCGTAAGGACTAGAACATGAGATCAAATTCTCCCATATTACAGGAGACAAAAATATCTCAGTAACTTTGATTTAAAAAAATTTTAGAGTCCCATTACTACTTTCATAGGATAAGTAAAGCCTTAAAATTGAGATTATTCAGATTATCTCACAACCACTGTTTCTGTTTTAAGAAATGAGTTGAACCTCATCAAATACTATCTTGACATACTTTCTCATGGGAAAAAAAAGGCCCAATTCTGAAACATACCAAGAAGCACTTCAATTTAAGTCTAAACATACACAGGTCAAAGCAAATTGAATCTAAACACAGAGCCCATATCTATACCAGTATTTCAAACATTCAATAAGCTATGTTAGGTGAGTTTCAATATGTCTTTAAAAATAAACAGGAATATTTCCAAGTCCTGATTATATTAACTTGACCTGGTTTATTTTAAAAATATTTCCCCTTGCTATAGTCAAATAAAAACTCTTCCTTTCCTGTACTAAAACAGAAAGGCTGGAGAGGGCGCTGTTGTGCAAGGTTTAAGATGCCACTCAGGATGCTGGTATCCCACACTGGAGTGCCTTGGTTTGAGTCCTGACTACTTTTCTGATCCAACTTCCTGCTGATGTGCACCCTGGGAGGCAGCACTCCTGGCCTTGGCCTGGCCCAACCCTGGCTGTTGCAGGTATTTGGGGAGTGAACCAGGAGATAGAAGAGAGACTGTGTGTCGCTTTCCTTTTCAAATAAATAAATACAGCTTAAAAAAAAAAAAAAAAGCTGTATTTCTCTAACTGTGCTTAGCTATACTGAATATTTTAAAAGCTTTCTTCTTTAACCCTAAACCAGTTACTTCAATTCTTAACTAGTCTACCAGCAATCTTCCTTACCTGAGAACAATACAACAAAAAAGGAAAATTCTCCCACTAAATATTATATACAATCTGAACAACACACAGTACACAGTTTTTAAAAAATCAGTGATGTATTTATTTGCAAGGACCCAAAGGAAAGACTTGAAGATCCAATGTAATCTCCTCTGAGGCTTACAATTTAATTAATCCAGTTTTGGGAGAAAAGGGGGTTTTGGTTTGCTGCCACTGACTTGGGGCTGGTACTCTTTTACATGCTTCAGTTATGTGTGTAGAGACATCATACATCTTGAGTTTTTTCAGAATTAGAATCAAGTCCAAAAAAGTCTTTTTTGATGATGTACCGAACACACTGCAAAATCACATTTCTTTCATGCCGAATGTCTGGAGCGAGAAGCTTAAAAAAAAAAAAAAAAAAATTAGGATTAGCTGACAAAACATACGTGGGAAACACAGTCTAAAATATCAGGTATGTCTTCCCATAGAAGGAACACACAAGAATAAGAAATGTGAATCATATTAAGCAATTATTTTCTGAGAATATTTTCTCATACCAAGATTATGTAGCTTGTTAAGCAGAACACATATTCACACTTAGGGTCTCCTCTAGAAGCTTCTAGCAAAGGACAAGGCAACAGGCTCGAAAACCTGTGATTCTTTAATCTAAAAATATGGCAAAGAGGATCTACTCCCTCAAACTCAAATCTCCAGTCTAGAAACTGGTAAGTATATATTTTTAAAAATGATAACAATGAAACCACAGTAAAAACCCCAACATTCCCTGTTTTTCATAACTTCTCATTTTTGTGCTTACTATAATTGAAAGAAAGCTAAAACTCCCTGGTATTCAGAGTAAGTACATAACCAAGGAGTGACATGTGATTTGCCAAAAATGAACTTAAATAGTCTTTTTACAGAATATTAATAGTTTGTTAACTCCAAAAAATGTGGAATACATAGAATGTTTCTATTACTCTTAGTCATGAAAGTTGATCTTTCAACAGTTTCATGTCCATTTCTTAGAATCAAAAGATGCACTGCTTGCTCTTTACACATTTTTTTAAAGAACAATATTAGATTTTTAAAGCACATAATGCTGAGAATAAATTAAAATATACAAAAGAAAAGTCAATAAAGGTATAGAAAGAGAAAACAATGAAGCCAATCTCTAAAGACAAGAAGTGGGCATTGTCAAGAAACTTTAGCTCTTTAGTTCCCATTATCTTGTGGTTTTCAATAGAAATTTGTATTAAAAACCTTTTCTTTCTTTTAGCCTACCATCAAATCTAGATATGCTGTTAAAGAAAACTTTAAAAATATCAGTAAATCTCAATACATATTTCCTTAATAACCATTCAAACATAGATTTTAAGCAGCTTTCAAAATTGAAAATTTTCCACATTTACTGAACACCAGCTATATGCCAAATGCAGCCTCAGAATTAAGATAAATAGACAAGTCTTCCAGGACCATATGTCTCAGCTAACCTGAAAACACATGCACACCAAGAAAACCCCAGTGGCTCTATGTTGATGAGACACAAAGCCTGCAGTGTAAAGAAAAATCCCTTACCATTTCCAGGAGATATGGATGGTGTGTTCTTGGTTCAAATAATGTCTGATAGTTAGGATAATTTTTTTTCCTCTGAGGGTTTGTCTTTTTAAAACTTTTCTTTTGGTTCTCACACTTGGCTTCTGAGAAATTTGTAACAGTTGCTTTAACATCTTGCCTTGGACTCTGAGGAGTAGTGCTAGGAAGAAACTGGTTTTCCGCCAGAATGTCTGCTTCAGTCTTGATTGGAGTTTCTGAGCATGATAAAAAACACATAAATAAAAAACAAATCTAAAAAAAGGTAGAAGTTTTAAAAATAATCAAAACAGCCATAACAATCGCTCACTAGCTACTTAATTAAGTAGCTACTGGCTACTTAATTACTTAAAACCATGAGAGATTTTGCAAGGCATTGACAGTGTATACCAATATTTTTCAAATAGGGAGCTCTAACTGCCAAGAATGGAGATTACCACAAAGAGCTACAGAACATGCTCCCTGTGAAGGAAATAATACCAGATGGAAACTTGGATCTACACAAAGGAATGACAAATGCTGGAAACAGTAAATGTGTGGATAAACACCAAAGACATTTTTTTCTCATATGAAAAACAATGAAAAGATAGTTGACTATTTAAAGCAAAAATAATATTTGTATTATTTCTTGTGATTTGTAACATCTCAGGAGATAAAATCTGTAACAATAGCACAAAGGAAGGAAGAAGAAAGCACACTGCTGTAAAATTCTTAAATTACACATAAAGTAGATATTATTGGAAAGTACACTGTGATAAGTTAAAAGTTGCATACTTTACTCTGGATGAACTCCTAAAAAAATAAGAGGTATAACTAATAAATCAATATTTGCACTGCCTCCCAAATAGAATTAATCCAAAAGAAGTAGGACAAGAAAAATAGAACAAAAATAGCTGAGACAAATGAAACAAGCCATACAAGTAAGTACAGTATGTGTGTAAGTGTTCTAAATATCCCACTAAGAAGGCAGGGATGTTAAGACTGGAAAAAAGAATAAGACCCAACTGTACAATGTCTATCTTGATTTAAATGCAAGTCGTCCTTTACACAGTTTGAACTGAGATTAAATCTCAGTTACCAAGGAACCGTGCAGAGAGGACTGCCTGTATAAAGTCACAGGTTAAAAATAAAAGGATAGAAGATACTATGCACACATCAATCACAATCAAGCTGGAATGGGTACATCAATCTAAAAAACAAAACAAAACAAAAAACCACTTCAGAACAAGGAGTATCACACCAGGGATAAAGAGGGAAACGAGTACAAAGATGCTAGCATAGGTATCATAATGTTAAAGAGGTCAACTCATCAAGAACATAAAAACAATAATGCTTAATAACAGATTTGCAGGATATAAACAGCCAAACTAATAGTCCTGAAAGGGTTGGAGACTTAACACTCTACTGTTGGTAACTGAAGAACAATGAGAAAATAGGGTTATACAGAAGATCTGAACATCACTAACAACTCAAATAGACAAAGAACACTTGGCCTAAAACATATTCCTATCAAGTTCATATAAACATGCATCTTATGCTGGACCACAAAACAAGTCTCAATAGACATGAAAAACTGAAAGTGTACAGAGTGTGTTCTCTGATCATAGGAGAATCATTAAAAGGAGCTAGAAATATAGACACTAAACAATATACTTATAAATAACTGATATGATGAAATACATATTGGGTCCTCCTCCTACTTCCTGGCATGTAACTCCTAAAATCCTTGGAATCTTCAAAGTGATAACTCATTGTTTTTCTGTAGGCTAGAATCACCTAGGAGCTTCAGGCTGGGGGCTAGTCACTTTCAGCCCAACTCCCCAACCTCCAGGGAGAGGAGAGAAGCTGGACAGCACCAGTCAGTGATTCAGTCAATCACACTTATGTCACGGAGTCTGCATAAAAACTCAAAAGGACAGAGTTCAGAGAGTTTCCAGACAGCTAAGTATGCAGAGGTTGCCAGAAGGCAGCACAGCCCGAGAGGGCATGGAAGCTCAGGGCACCATCCTCCTATCTCTTCAACTCCTGTTCAGCAGAATCTTTTGCAATATCCTTTACAATAAACCAGGAATACATGTGAGTGCTCCTCTAAGTTTTGTGAACTGCTCCAACAAATTAACCAAAATCAAAGGGAAGGTTCTGGGAACCCCAATTATAGCCATCCAGTGAGCACAAAAGTAAAACAACCTGAGACTTGCAATTTCTTCTGAATGAGGGTGGGAGGGCTGCCAGCCTTGGAGATGAGCCCTCAACCTCTGGAATCTAACACTGTATACAGATAGTGTTGGACTTGACTTGAGTAAGAGGAAATTCAGTTACATGTGCTGCAGAACTGGTAGTCTGGTTGGTGTATGGGGGAAAAAAAAACAACCACCATACATTTGGTAAGAGAAGTGTTCTGTGGCCGGCACCGTGGCTTAACAGACTAATCCTCTGCCTTGCGGCGCCGGCACACCAGGTTCTAGTCCCGGTTGGGGCGCCGGATTCTATCCCGGTTGCCCCTCTTCCAGGCCAGCTCTCTGCTATGGCCCGGGAAGGCAGTGGAGGATGGCCCAAGTGCTTGGGCCCTGCACCCGCATGGGAGACCAGGAGAAGCACCCGGCTCCTGGCTTTGGATCAGCGAGATGCGCCGGCCACAGCGGCCATTGGAGGGTGAACCAACAGCAAAAAGGAAGACCTTTCTCTCTGTCTCTCTCACTATCCACTCTGCCTGTCAAAAAAAAAAAAAAAAAAAAGAGAAGTGTTCTGTGTTGATTGCTGAATACACATATAAGGAAAAATTACATTTGTTCTTTTCCTACATCTTCACAATGATCCATGTTAGAGAACAAAGCACAAGAGAAATTAAGACATATTTTACAATATATAAAAATGAAAACATAATGTGTCGAATTTGTGAGATGCAGCTAAAGTAGTGCAGAGGGCAAATTTAGAGCTTTGACTGCTTAATTAGAAGTGATGAAAAGACGAAAAAAAGGAAAAAAAATTAAGAAATGACAAAAAGCCTAAAATTAATTATCTAAGCTTTCAATGTAATAAGAGGGAAAGAGAAAAATAATAAAAAGCAATGACAAATAGAATTTAATGAGCAAAGCCAGAAGTTGGTTCCTTGAAAAGATTAATAAAATAGCTAGCAAGACTAATCAATAAACAAAGAAATATCAATTAATATGAGAAACAAAAGAGAAGACATCACTATTGATTCTATACCTATCACAAGGAATATTATGACCAATTATTTATATCAATAAATTCAACAATTTAGGTAAAAATGACAAATTCTTTGGAAAAACACACGATCAAAACTTACTCAAGGAAAAATGGGCAGTCTGAGTAGTCTTGTGTCTGTCAAGAAAATTTAATTCATAATTTAAAGCCTTCCCAAAAAGAAAATGCCAAGTTCAGATGGCTTCACTACTGAATTTTATCAACAAGAGGAGATGCTGAGGGCAAACGCTTAACCAAGAAGAGGAAGAAACAGATCCAAACAGACACCAAATCCACTATAAAGAAAAATATAGACTAGTATCCCTCACAAACACAAATGCAAAAATCTTTCATAAAATATTGTCAAATTAGGGACCGGTGTTGAGGCACAGCAGGTTAAAACCCTGGTCTGCAGCACCAGCACCCCATATGGGCGCAGGTTCAAGTCCTGGCTCCTCTTCTTAGACCCAGCTCTCTGCTATGGCCTGGGAAAGCAGTGGAGGATGGCCCAAGTGCTCCTGGCTCCTGGCTTCAGAATGGCCGAGCTCCAGCCATGTGGGGAATGAAACAGTGGATGGAAGACCTCTCTCTGTCTCTACCTCTCTCTGTAACTCTGCTTTTCAAATAAATAAAACAAATATTTTAAAAAGAAAATTTGCCAAATCAAGTCCAGTAATGCATTACAATGTTAACTGTTGTGGCACAGCAGTTTAGCCACAGCTTGGGACTCCTAGAACCTGGGGTGGAGCCTCCACTTAGACCCACCTTCCTGCTAATATGCATCTTGGGAGGCAGCAGGTGATGGCTCAAGCACCTGTCACTCACATGGGAGACCCAGATGGAGTTTCTGGTTCCTGGTTTTAGCCTGGCCTCCCTCTTCCCTTCCCTTCCTGCCTCTACCCCATCACTCTGCCTTTCAATTAAAAACATAATTAAAAAAAAAAAAAAAAGATAACAGACCATACTAAGCAGATTGTATTCCAGGAATACAGGTTGGTTTGACATTTGAATCACTTCATTTCGCTATATTAAGAGAAAAACTAATTAAGACAGTTGAAAATTCTAAGTGTTAAGACAGGAATCTTCACCACTACTACTTCCAAATGGATGTTCTTAAGAATAGAGGAGTCTAACAACATCCCTCAAAACCCTCCACACTCAAATATTACATAGGACTGAATGAACATATAGGGAAATGTTAGAAACCCTGACTCTGTGGGCAGACTGTTAAGTTCAAAAGTCCTAGTTCCATGACTTCTTGGCTATGTGACTTTGGGGCAAGCTACTCATCTCTGCCTAAATTTTCTCTTCTGTAAAATGGAGATAAAACAATGGCACCTACTTCATAAGCTTGTTGAGATAATTAAATCTGTAACAGTCTGATTTGAGTACCAGCTCTGCTCCCAATTCCAGCTTCCTGCTAATGTGCACCCTAGAAGCAGCAAGCGATAGCTCAAGCACTTGGGTCCCTGCCACATGCATGGGGGACCTGGACTGAATTTTGAGCTTCTAGCTTTGGCCTGGCACAGCCCTGGTTGTTGCAGGTATTTGTGGAGTCAATCAGTGGTTGCAACAACTCTGTCTCTCTGCCTTTCAGATAAATAAATAATACAGGAGACTACCTCTCTTCATTTAGAATCCATTTAAATAAGCAACCTTCTAGATATTACCATCCGCTGATTTATGCCTCAAATGCCTGAAATGGCCAGGAGGCCAAAGTGGAGAGCCAGGAACTAAATCCAGATTTCCCAAAGATGCTCACGGTTCTAAGAATGAAGGTGTGAGGCCTCAAAGATCTTTTCTAGCTTCCATTCGTCCTTGTTATTGAAAATGGTGACAGTCTCAAAATAAAGACATGAATATAAAAGTATTAAATGTTTCATCTTAAGAAAGGGAGAAGAAAGCATTAGGACACCTTGTTTTTATGAAATTCAGTAATCTGTTAATAGTTTTGTTATCAGCTATTGTAAATAGAACCAGTAAGTGGGAAATGTAATCTGTGTTTAAAGAATAACTCCATCTCATATCAGAGTATTAGAAACATGAGTAAGAAATAAATACTGTTTTTCTTAAAATCTAAAAAAAAAAAGAGAGAGACAGAAATGAGGCAACTAGTTGTTAAATAATACCCTGATAAAGCCAAAACACTTTAGATTTCAAAATTCAAGTAGTTTCTAATAAGCTATCAGAGTAAGCCACAGCCTGTTTAAAAAGGGGGAAAATTCCCATGTTACAGATAGACATAAACATTATCTTTCAAATTAAAGCCAAATTCTTCCTTATTCAACGTCCTCCAACTGCACAGTCACCTTTTAAAGTGCCGCCACCTTCATCCAATCACATACACACCTTCTCTTCATTTTATACACTTTAAGACTCTGCATTTTTAATCCCCTGAGCAGTTCCTACGTTGACACATCTGAGCTAGACGCACAGAAGAGAAAGCTAGAGCTCCTAGCTCCTGGCTATGGCCTGGCCTAGCTCTGGCCATTGTGGTCATCTGGGAGAGAAACAGTGGATGGAAGACCTCTCACCCTGTCTTTCCCTGCCCATAACTCTCTTAAATAAATAAATAAATCCTTAAAAAAAATCTTGAATTAAAAATTGCCATACTTGGGGCCAGCACTGTGGCACAGTGGGTTAATGCCCTGGCCTGCAGTTGCTGGCATCCCATATGGGTGCCGGTTCTAGTCCCAGCAGCTCTTCTTCCGATCCAGCTCTCTGGTGTGGCCTGGGAAAGCAGTAGAAGATGGCCCAAGTCCTTGGGCTCCAGTACATGGCATGGGAGACCCAGAAGAAGCTCCTGGATCCTGGCTTCAGATTGGCTCAGCTCCAGCCGTTGCAGCCATCTGGGGAGTGAACCAGCGGATGGAAGACCTCTCTCTCTGTCTCTGCCTCTCTGTGTAACTCTGTCTTTAAAATAAATAAAATAAATCTTTTTAAAAAATCTTTTAAAAAAATAAAGCCCATACAGGGACATCATCTTTAAAAGTAAGACCATGTATTGCTGATTTCTCAGAAAGACTCCTGAAAGGATTCCATTGCTTCCAACCTTTAAAACACACAGGCTAACGTAACCACAAGAACAGGGCTGTTGTGTTTTCCAAATGAGGTAATTTAGGTAAACAGGATCTATAAAGAGCAATGCCGTATATACATTTAAACATTTTAACCATCCCCTTTGTCATAAAGGACCTCTTGCCACCTACCAAAGGTGCTACAAACACGTTATGACAAGGGTTCTTCGGAGCAGAAGAACTGAATTTTCTTTGTGCTCTTTTGGAATTTTCTACAAGTCTTGGTATATTTTCTGTTCTTCTTGTTTTTTCATTATATTGAATTACTTTTACCTTTTTCTCCCCAGAAGTAGTAACACATTTCCCCCAGCTTTCTTTTGTCATGATAACTTTACTTTTTATTATTTTCAAACAAAAAAGGAATTTGAATGTTCAAGCAAATAAGGTACATACTGGATGCTATTAATATACAATCTATACCAGAGGCAAAAAGCACCAAAACATACCTCGCTGTAAAACCGAGGCCATGACTTACCTTCTGGCTCGCTCTCTGACCCTGACAGATTGCCATAGCTGCTCATCAGAGAGCATAAGGCTGGCGTCACTTCCTTGGGTATGACAGTTTGCTGTGGTTTCTCCTCCTTATCGGATTCTGAAACAGAAGAGGAAAGAATCTTTCAAACATGTATCCCAAAGCCTCTACCACCACAAAAAAGAAAACTGACAGATCCCTGCTTCCTCATCTGTTAGTGAAAAAAAAGTAACTTCTAATCATTTCCCTCACCCTTCCCAAAAAACTAATCCCAGGGGACCCGAAAAATTTCCCCTTGGTTTAAATCTTCATGAGCAGAGAAGCTCTCAGCCCCAGAGGAGACAGACAGGCAAATGAAAGCCACACAATTCAGTTATCTGTCATGCTTCACAGGCTGTAGAATTTGGGCCTTCTCTAAACTAACTTAATCACACAGCCTTTGCTATTAATTTACAGGTAGTAGTACGAACAAAAATTTATTTAATTTCACTGGATCAGGATCATTATCTTTGAAAACTAAATTTAGGAATAAATAAAATATAAAAATATCTACCCCTAATCAAAAAGCAATGCTGAAATGAATCCACCCAGTTTTATTATTTAGAACTTCTAAGAACTTAAGTAAACAAGCCAACCATGAGAATTCAGCAAGTACTGAAGAGCCTGCCAAAGGTGAAGTGTTTGATCAGAGCCCAAGCAAGCCTGGTTGTAGCCTCAGGATACCACCTATTACATTTATTTTTGGCAGCTCTAAAAACATATTAACTCTATTCTGAACAACCACTAAAAATAAAGCCTGGCTGAAAACAATAAGTAACTTGTCTATTTAATGAACCAACTCAACCCACAACCAGTATGAAATGTTTCAAGTCTGAATAGTCAGCGTTCACTAAGTCTAGGAGAAGCCAAAACATGCCAGTAGGAAATGAGAGCACCCTTTTATGTGAATGCTGAACCAGCACCTTCTGTTGGATGAAGTCAAACCCTCTTCCATCTCCCCACACTACCCAGCACCACACACATACTCACACACACACGCTCCCGCAAAACCACTGCTTCTCAATTTTAAGCTAAATGATTACCTTTTCTTCTGGATTAATAGAGGGAATGGAAAATATATATTTTACAGTGTATTAAAGAGAAATCTACCATAATGTTACTATGAAGATTGTTCATCCAGTGTTTGAATGATCAAAAACCAAACTATAACATCTCCTTCCAAGACCCAAAGAAAGGTTATCAGAAAAGTAAAATAAACAGTTGAATATTATGCTCTTTGAAAGCATGACCAAATTGGGCCAGATTTAAATCCTGGCTATTTGACTCCAAATCTCAATCTTTAATTAGTGAACCTCCTACAGAAATAGAAAATGTTTGCAACAGCTGGGACTGGGCCAGGCTGAAGAGTCAGGAACCAGGAACTCAATTACTGGAGCCACCTCTGCTCCCTTCCAAGGTCTACATGGGCTGGAAGCTTGAATTAGGAGCCAGTGAAATTTTTTTCTTCCCAGAAAATTTCTGGTAGCTGCGCCACCAAATTTAGAATTCATTGCTTGGTTCTCATCTTAGTTAACTTTGCAGCAGTATTTGACAGTGCGTGATCATCTACTTTGTAAACCACCTTCTTCACCTGGCTTCCAGAACCTCCTCATTTGGCTCTCTTTTCCCCAGTCTTCCAACTGAACTCTCCTCACTGACCAACTTCCAAAATTACAGAGTGCCCTTGGATCTCTTAAAAAAAAAAAAAAAAGATTTATTTATTTGAACGGGTAACAGAGAGAAAGGGAGACCAGGGGAGAGGAAGAGGGATAGATCTTCCATTTGCCAGTTCACTCCCCAAGTGTCCCTAACCATGACTGTGTCAGAAACTTCCCCTGAGTCTCTCACATAGGTGGCAGGCACTCCAGTACTTAAGCCATAATCTGCTGCTTCTCAGGCACATTAACAGAGAGCTGGATTGGGAGCAGAGTAGCCAGGATTTGAACCAACACTCTAATAGGGGATGCCAGGGTCCCAAGCAGTTGGCCAACTTGTGCTACAAGACCTATCCCTCTCAGATTAAATTCTGATAGACCTTTTTATACCTCTCTTTTCCAGGATGTCATGTTATGTTAAATCTTAAAAAAAAAAAAAAAAAAAGACACTATCTATATACTGGTGAATCATGAATTTCTATTTCTAGTCTTCAATTGTCCCCTAAACTCCAAAATAATCTTAACTACTTGGTCAACATCTTATGTAGATGTCAAGCAGGTATCTCAAGTATACCATGTCCAAAAACAAACACTTCATTTCTACTTGGAACATGAGCTCCAGTATTCATCTTGAAAAATGCCAAGTCTTTCTTCTTAAGGGTTAGGCCAAAAACCTAGGAATCATCCATGACTCTCACATACCATATCCAATCAACCAATAGAGCTGTCAGCTCTATTTAGGAAATAGCTCTAGAATCATACTCCCCACTACTTTCACTATAACCTTAGTCCAAGGCAACATTTTTTGCCTGGACAATTCTACCAGCTTTCTAAGACATCCCTGATACAACCCTGCCTACCCCTCTTTATAGTCCATTCTCCACCTAAACACACAAATCAGATTATATCACCACTCTGCTCAACCTTAAATTAAAACCCCAAATCCTCTTTGGCCTACAATGTCAATGGATCTGGTCCTCCTTTGTCCCGTAACAAATCCAACCACTTTCCAAAGATTTATTTATTTACTTGAAAGTCAGAGCTACAGAAACAGAAAAACAGTGAGAGATCTTCCATCCGCTAGCTTACTCCCCAGATGGTCACAACAACCCAGTCTGGGCCAAGCCAAAGCCATGAGTCAGTCAGAAGCTTCATCCAGGTCTTCCACATGGGTGGCAGGGACCCCAATACTTACGCCATCTCCCACTGCTTTTCCCAGGCCATTAGCAGGGAGCTGGACTGGAAGCGGAGCATCTGGGACTTGAACACTGGCCCATAAGGGATGCCAGCATTGCAAGCAGCTTTACCTGTTTCGCCCAACACTGGCCCCCAAGCACTTTATTTGCTGGCTCCACTCAAATCTGGCTCTTACGTGACCACATGAAGGGTGTTCTCCTCCTGGGGTGTCTGCATTTGTTCTCTCTTTGCTAGGGCTGCTGTCCCCTCAGACATCAGCCCCTTACTTCCTTACTTCATTCGGACATCTTCATGTCACCTTACCAGAAACATTTTCACTGATTGCCTGGCTATATGAATGGATTTATAATAGTACACTCCCCTCCTGACTCCCACTCTTTATCCTTTTACTAAGCTTCATTCGTCTTCATGACACTTATATCAACCCGACATATTGCACACATGTCTACTGTTATCTCTCTCAATCAGAATGGAAGCTACAGGATAGAAGAGGTTTTGCTCTATTTGATATCGTATCCTGAGCCTACAACAGTACATGAATGCTCAAAATTTTTTTAAAAAGTTTTTTTTTTGGGGGGGGGGGGGGGGCGGCGGCGGCACTGTCCTTCTTTTTGGTTCCAGGATTCAACCCACCCACCATATTCATTGCATTTGGCGACATGACACTTCAGTCTTCTCTCAATCTTTGAGAGTTTCCCACTCTTTCCTCATCTTCTATGAATCTGACACGTCAGGTATTTGTGAATGTCCCTCAGTCTGAGTTTGTCAGATGTTTCTGAAGATGAAACTGAGGTCATGGGTTTTCAGAACAAATCTCACAGAGTTCTCATCACATCAGAGGTCCCAGACATCAACATGACTGCATTACTCCATGGTCTGCTTGGTTTCTCCACTATAAAGTTACTGTATCTCTTATTATTCTCTTCCTTGAAATGAGTTAGTAAGTCAAGCCCACATTCAAGGGAAGGAGAATTAAGGTCCCTCAAGTATGGAACATCAAAGAATTTGAGATACATGTTAAAACCATGATAATAATTAGTAAATAGTTTAGGGGGGAATATCTTGAGGTTATGCAAATACTGTTTCACTTTAAAGTTTCATCTCTGCGGTGAGCATATAGCACAGCAGTTAAAGCACTGCTCAGAACACTCACATTCCCTATGGGAGTGCCCTGAGTTTCAACTCCACTCCTTGTTCCAGCTTCCTTATTTATATCAATAGAGACTCAAGCATTTATTTTGGGGGTTATAATTTATTACTTATTTTGTGGCTCTGTTTCAGCTTTGGTCGTTAGGAATTTTTTCACTATCCTTCTGACATACCTACTTCTTTAGGTTTCTTGATCACTCTTATTTTAGGCACCATGAGATGCTGTAGGCTCATTTCTCATCATCAATCATTTCTCCAAGAAGGCCTGGTTTAAGTGGAGAATGGTATTTGGAAACAGTGATTTGGAAACAATGATTTGGATGCTAAGTGTAAGAGTGTCACAAAGTTCACTATATTTGATTGCCTCCCCAAAGGGTAAGAGCTACAAGTTCATACATATGAACAATTCTTCCCCTAACTCTTCCCCCTGCAGTTATAGGTTTAATGGACCCACTACAAGCAATAATACTTTGAAAAGGGGTATTGTTCCTTTGGCACTATCCAAGTATCTTCTACAGTGACTTTTATATCTCCATAAATCAATAAAGGCTGTTCCCAGAGTCCCCAAGATTTATGTAGCGCCTCTAACACAGGCATTTTTAGCTCCCATCCTGGAAAGACAAAGATAAAGGAATTATATATACTAGCTGACAAAATAATGCTCAAGGAATTTCAGTTTTTATAAAAGCAGCTAACACATTTCTCTAAACTGAAAATACCAGCTTAAAGACATACCAATCACTATGATAAAACCAAATTGTAGAATTATTATGAAACAACAGCACAGTTTCTCTTACTGTTAAAACAGTGACACTTAGGGTAAATCTCATATCTCTCTCATACATAAACATCAGCTTCCACTGACCAAAGCAAAGACTTCACTTCAATGATCTAAAAATTATCATTCTACTACGAGTTTCTTAAAGCAGGGAAAGACGTCTTTAAAATCCCCAGCAGGCAGGCAAAATGCAGGATGGCATCAATCCCTATGGAAATGACTACAGCAAAAACACACTGCCCTATGAAAACGTTAGCAGTTGCAGAAGCCTCCCATCAGGCTTCTTGCTACAACTTACTACTTCTTCCTTTTTTTTTTTTTTTTAAGATTTATTTTATTCATTTGGCAGGAAAAGTTACAGAGAAGGAGGGAGAGGGAGAGGCTGAGACAGAGAGGGTGCAAGTGCTTTCACCCACCGGCTCACTCCTCAAAAGGTCTGCAACAGACAGGGCTGGGCCACCCAGAAGCCAGGAACTCCATCTAGGTCTAGCAGCATCTTGCCTGCTTTCCCAGACACATTAACAGGGAGCTGGGTCAGAAGCAGAGCAGCCAGGGCTCGAATTGGCACACATATGGGTTGTTGGTACCACAGGCAGCAACTGTACCACAACGCTTGCCCCTACAACTGATTTCTTTACATGCTACCCCTTGTTCCCCCCATTTCCCATTGTTTTTATGGAGTAAACACAATCATATGCTTAGTTCCAAGAAGATTCATGATTAAGTCTACTTAAGAAAATGCTATTCATTGAAAAAGCTGCCCTCAAAATGGAGCCTTCGCTTTTTAGTCTCTAATTCTCAAGGATGACATTTACCAGTGGGCATTCATGAGAGCCAATGTGTTATGGCAGCTTATTTTCTTACTTTAACACTTATCTTTTAGACAACAGAAGCAGCCCAACTGATACAGTGCATAGCTAGACTGATGTCCCAGTGTTCTAGACAACAGCTGCATTTATATTACAGCAAATGAGCCACAAATTAGATTACCTTTGTTTTGTGGAGACATGCTGAGGCACATTGATGCCACATTACTGACTAGCTGCTTTCTCTCTAGCTCAGACAAGGCTTATTGTTTAAGACTACAGGGTAGGAAAGCCTTAAAACTTGTTGTAGGTACATTTAAATAACAGCAACAAAATAAACTTGGCCTTAAGTACTGACATACCAAAAAAAGATTTAAAAAATCCTTGACTGTGCTAGTAGGTTAGTCAGCAGAATATATAAGGAAATTGAGTGACAATAAAGACACAGGAAGTGCCTATCCACTGGTTCACTCTCCAGATGCCTGCAACAGTGGAGGATGGGCCAAATTGAAGTCAGCAGCTGGGAACGCAATCCAGGTCTCCCATGTAAGTGGCAGGGACCCAGCTACTTGAGCCATCACCTGTTGCCTCCCAGCATTAGAAGGAAGCTGGAATCAGGAATGGGGCCAGGACTTAAGCCTAGGCACTCCAACATGGTGTGTGGGTGTCTTAACCAGCATCTAACCATGAGGTCAAATGTTCACCCTTTCTAAAATTTTTTGAAGAAGGAGAAAAAAAAAAAAAAAAAAAGAATCAGTGCCCATGAGTCAATTCCACACTAGTTCAAAACATCACCTGCCTTTTCTTGCCTCTGCAACAGTAAGATGCACTTTCTAAACTCTTCCCCACATCTACACTATGCTAGCCTCGGAATATTTTTCTTGATAAATTCAGACTTCACATGTAGAGCACATGTAGTTCTAGTGAAGTCAGACTTCCAAGTTCAAATTCTAGCTCTGCCATTCACCGGCAGTATAGCTAAGACAGATTACTTAGTCTCTGTGTTCCTCTTTTCTAAAATGGGAGTAGCAACAATAAAGATTGTCATGAGGAAAAGAAATGTGTACAATGCATACAGAGCAAAGTTAAGTATCGTATGCAATAAATGTTAGTTGGTATTAGGATAGCATTATTATATCTACCAAATTTAATTTTTTACAAAGATTTATTTATTTACTTGAAAGTCAGCATTACAGAGAGAGAGGAACAGAGATCTTCCATCTGCTGTTCCACTCCCTAGACAGCCGCAATGAGACTGGGACAGGCTGAAGCCAGGAGCTAGTAGCTTCCTCCAGGTGTCTCACATGGGTAGCAGGGGACCAAGCACTTGGGCCATCCTCTGCTGCTCCTCCCAGGTCATCAGCAGGGAGCTGGAGCAGAAGTTTAGTGGCCAGGACACAAACCAGTGCCCATTATAGAATGCGGGTACCACAAATGGCAACTCCACCTGCTATACCACAGGACTGGCCCCTATTCCTACTAAAATTTTAAAACCTAGTCCAACTTCCCTTATGACCTTAATTCAGTCAACAAATTATCTCCATTTCTTGCCACCCATAATTTTAATTACTTGTCATATGATTATCACAGAAGCCATTATCACCCAAAATGAACAGAGCCTGCAATGAAATCTTCAATATAACATCAATCTACTCCCCAACAATGTTCAGGTACCCCTTTGCAAGAGGAAACATAAGCAATCAGCTAACACCTCATCACGCTACTGAAGGACAGGGTACTTCAGCCTGAGTGATACCTGCATGTGACAGCAGCATTTTGGTGCTTTAATTTTTCAACTTATTAGCATTGAGTCAACTTGCCCAATAAATTCTAGAGGGAACTCAAGGAGAAACCATAAACATTCATAAATCTATACTAGGTCTGAGGAAGAACAATATTCGTCAAATACAGTGAATTATGCCCAAAGAGAACATACTCAGGGTCAGTAATATAAATAATACAGGCTTCCTGGAATTTCTGTATTATATATAATGGGGGGAAATGCAGATAAGTGAACAAATGTGAATCGACAGTACTAACACTTTCAAAACAACCAAGAAATTTTCCAAGATGGCATCACACTATGGAAATGATCCAACAAATACAATTTTTCTTCCACGGCCTGCCTGCCCCCAGACTCAGAAAACATGTTGTGAAACAAGGTTTTTTGACAAGATCCTCCTAATAAAGACAAAAAATAAAACCAAAATATTTGCCATTAAACCTTCCACGATCAAGGCTATGAATAATCAACGTCAGCACCATTGTCTACACACTAATTCTTTCTTGTTTCACTTACCAGAGTCACTGTTGATCAAGACACCAAGAGGATCTGCATTTGCCTCAAGTGGGTCTTTAGGTTTCGAATCACACACGTGATTGCCTGGTCCAACCACTCCCTGCCGGGCACTGCCATTTTTCCACTTGTTTTGTCTGCCAGGACTTCTGATCTTGGACACTTGCGAATGTCTGGCCATTCCCTTCATCTTGCTGGAGTAGGAAAAATGTAATTCTTAGTATAATAGGCACTAATTTTTCAAGAAAAAATTTGTAAAAGACTACTGGATGCAACAGAAACCTAGCTTAATCAAAAGACAAATAGCACATATTCTCACTTATATGTGGGAACTAAAAACATTGATTTCATAGAAGGAGAGAAAAGAATAGTGTTTCCTAGAGGATAGGAGGGACAGGAAGAGGGGGACAGAGGGACTTATTAAAATATAGTTACATAGGAAGAGTAAGTTCTAGCAGCATAGAGGGGTGAGTAGAGTTTACAATTTATTATATATCTTATAAGGAACCAAAAAGAGGAGAGGGGCTGGTTGTGGTATGGCAGGTAAAGCCGCTGCCTGCAGTACTGGCATCCCATAAGGCTGGTTCGAGTCCCGGCTGCTCCACTTCCAATCCAGCTCTCTGCTATGGCCTGGGAAAGCAGTAGAAGATAGCCAAGTCCTTGGGCCCCTGCACCTGTGTGAGAAAACCCAGAGGAGGCTCTGGCTCCTGGCTTCAGATTGGCGCAGCTCTAGCCATTGTGGCCAACTGGGGAGGTGAACCAACAGATGGAAGACTTCTCTCTCTCTCTGCCTCTCCTTCTCTCTCTGTAACTGTTCAAATAAATAAATTCTTAAAAAAATAAAAGAGATAGAAGGCTCCCAACACAAAGAAATTATAAATGTGTAAGGAGATGGAAATGCCAACTATCCTGATTTGTTCATCACATATTGTGTGTCTGTGTGTATATATATAACATCACATTAAGTCCCATAAATACATTAGCATCAATTTTTAGAAACTCTACATAAATAAAAGATCAATAAATTAGAATTCATGAAAATTAAGAACTTTTATTTAAGAAAAGACAGTACAAGAAACGTGTTTCTAGCCAAAATAAAGAACGAGAGACTGACAGTAAAATAAAGTACCAGTGAGGAGATAAAAATATTTGAAGAAATAGTGGCCAAAATTTTTCCAAATCTGGTCAAACTTACAATCTCATAATACAATAAGCTCAGTGAATCCCAACTAAAAGAAATCTGAGGAAAAGTACACCAATGCACATCATAACAAAACTGCTCAAAACCAGTGATAAAAGAGCCAAAGGAAAGATAATGATGACAGCATATTGCTCACAGGAAACAATGCAAATTATAAAGAAGCAACATCTTTAAAATACTACAATTTTTTAAAAAACCACCTAGGCTTGCACATCCAGCATAAATATCTTTCAAAAAGGAAGCTAGGAGGCAAGCTTTTGGTACCACAGTTAAAACCCTGTTCAGATCTCCATATTCTGTATCAGTGTCTGGTTTACTTCCTGGCTCCTCTGCTTCCAATCCAGCTTCCTGCTCATGTGCACCCTGGGAGGCAGCACACCCCAGTACTTGGGTACTACCACCCATGTGGGTGGCCTGGATAGCATCCTTAGCTCCTGGCTTCATTCAGGCCCAGCCCTAGCTGTCGGGGAACCTGAGCAGTGAGCAAGCAAATGGATGAACTCTGTCTCCTTGCCATTCAAATAAAATGGAAATACCTTTTAAAAAGAAAAATAAAGACTGTTTCAAACACACAAAACTGAAATCAGTCATCCCCAACAGACCCTCACCATGAGATGGAAGTCCAACAGGTGGAAGGAAAATGATTTCAGGTGGAAAAATGTATCTATGCGAAAGAACAAAGGGAACCAGAAATGATACCCTAGTCATGAGCCAACCAACCCCAGCTGTGATTGAGCCTTGTCAAAATCAGCAGATAGCAGCACCAGCACCATGGTGCAGTGGGTGAAGCCACTGCTTGCAATCCTGGCATCCTATGCTGGAGTGCTAGTTCAAGTTCCAGCTGCTCTGTTTCTGGTACAGCACTCTGCTGTTGCTCCTAGGAAAGCAGCAGATAGCTCAAATTCCTGGGACCCTGCCACCTATGAGAGAGACCTGGTTAGAGTTCTAGGCTCCCAGCTTTAGGCTGAATACCCCTGGTTGTTGCGGCCATTTGGGGAGTAAACCAGCAAATGGAAGATCTTTTGGTCTCCCGCACCATCACTCTGTCTTTCAAGTAAATATATCCTTCAAAAGGAAATTAAGAAAATGAAAAGGCAAGCCACATGTTGCTGGACACATTTGTAGTATACGCACTCCACTCAAAAAGCATCCGTATCTAAGCAAACAAAATAGGAAAGGCAGCCTCCATTAAAAACTAGTCAAAGGCTTTCAGCCGGTTCTTTACAAGACAATATTCAAATGGCTAATAAGCCTATGAAAAGACAGGCTCAGTGCCACTAGCCATGAGGAAAGGTATAGCATTACTAAGCATGACCAGGATACAAAGCAATGAGATATCATTAGAAGAAGTGCAAATTGACTCAAGCACTTTGGGAAACTGGCCATATCTATTAAAGCTAACCTATGACCTAGCACATGTATATGACCAAGGAAAATGCATACTTTTGGCCATAAGATACGTAGAAGAATGTTCACAGCAGCTTTATTCATATAGCCCATAGTGAAAACAACCCAAATTTCCAGCAGAATGCATATATATTCTCACAATTGGTTCCAGACAGTAATGAGAAATAATTTACCACTACATATAAAATGTATAACTAGTACAAAATAATTTTGAGCCAAAGAAATCATGTACCCCAGAATATATACTATTTGATTCCATTTACATAAAGTTCTAAGAACAGGCAAAATAAATTAATGATGACAGAATTCAGAAAAGGGGCTACCTTTGTGGGGAGGCAGTAACCAGGGAAAGGCTTAAGAGCTTCATAAGGTTAAGATGTTCTGTATATTAATCTGTGTAGAGGTTACATGGATGTGAACGGGTATGTATATACATATATAAGAATTTATCGACTTGTCTATTTAAAATTTGTATACCATATTATAATGTACTTCAGTAAAAAGTAAATAAAATGGAAAAATTATGAAAGTAGTTCTATGAGCCGGCGCCACGGCTCAATAGGCTAATCCTCTGCCTAGCGGCGCCGGCACACCGGGTTCTAGTCCCGGTCGGGGCACCGATCCTGTCCCGGTTGTCCCTCTTCCAGGCCAGCTCTCTGCTGTGGCCAGGGAGTGCAGTGGAGGATGGCCCAAGTCCTTGGGCCCTGCATCCCATGGGAGACCAGGAGAAGCACCTAGCTCCTGCCATCGGATCAGCGTGGTGCGCTGGCCGCAGCGCGCCTACCGCGGCAGCCATTGGAGGGTGAACCAACAGCAAAAAAGGAAGACCTTTCTCTCTGTCTCTCTACTGTCCACTCTGCCTGTCAAAAATAATAATAATAAAAAAAAAAAAAAAGTAGTTCTATGAAAGTCAGAGGATGGAGGAAATAAGGTGTCTCCTATATTGCTGATGGGGCAGCAACCTGGTCCAGCTCCTATGATAGATATATGGCAATATCTATCAGTATTACAAATATATATACCTTTTTACTCAGCAAATCCATCTCTAGGAATCCATCCTCAGAAATACTTGCACATATGTAAAATATTGTATGTACAAGGGCAATAATGTAACTTTATTAGCAAAAGATTGGTAAGAACTTAAATGTTTACCCATAGAAAACTGATTTTTAAAAATACTGTAGGATATCTTTAAGCTACCTACATATCCTTACAGAAAGAAGTTTGTTATAGATCAGTAATGGGGCAACCCTCAAGTATACTGTCTGGCTCTAAAAGCCAGGTCCATGTGATGGCCATGTGCTGCAGCAGTCAAGTCCCTGCTTGGGATGCCTGTATCTCCTATCAGAGGGTCTGTTTCAAATTCCAGCTACTCTGCTTCCAAACCAGCTTCCTGCTAATGCACTCCCTGAGAGGCAACACATGACGGCTCAAGTACTTGGGTCCCTGTCATGCAGGTAGGAGACCCAGATTGAGTTCTGGGCTCCTGGATTCTACCTACTCCAGCCCTGGCTGTTTGGGGCATTTGGGGAGCAAACCAGTGGATGGGAGATCTCTCCCCATCTGTCTCTCTTTCAAATAAAATGAAACTTCAAATATATAAATAAATAAAGCAATGTTCAGGACAGCATCAAAAAATAAACTGAAATGATTATATCACCTGCTTGCTGTAAACAGGTTGCCTCTGGTAAGGACACTATTTCACTGGGAGACACAGACCCAAAGGACTTGTTCATGATATATCTTTTTGAAAGCCACATGAATACTTATTTAGCACTGAGAATGCAAGCAATCTGAGGGAACTTACCCATACTGTGTCGTTGTCAATACTGCTCCTCTCTTTTCTTTTTCAAGTTTTAGCTTCTTTTTCCTTTCAATATTGGCAAGAGTTGGGTAGTTTCTAAAAAAGAATAAAAGGCCTTTGAGAGGACAAGTTGAAGTAAGCAGTCAAACAATTACTGTATTTAGCAATTTTGGTTTTAAAACTAATCCAGTAAATCATTATAAACCTTTAATTGCTCTAGAATGTTGTGAAGAGGGGGAAAATATAGACTGTTAACAGTGCCACTCAAGGCATTGGCCAGCTGCTGGTCCACAAATGTGCTACCAATCAGCAACTAAATAAGGAACTTACTTATGTAAATCATACAATGTGCTCAGACTGATAGAATTCATTTCTTTGGCATGTACTCATAAATTCTATAAGAAAAAATTTTAAGTCAATGCAACTGCTTATGCAGATGTGTTAGATATATTGAAAATTAAAGATGAGGAAGGGATAGTTCTCAAGAAAACACAGTCTACCAGAAGTCTTGGAAAACATACGATCGGCGCTATCATAGACACAATATAATACTTATAAGACTATAAAAATTGGAGATGGGATGATTACACCTAACTGGAGAAATCCAGAGAGGAACACGAAAGAAACTGATCTGAAGTGGCATTAACAGACAGAAATCAGACGGAAACATTCCAGTGTTTGAAGTAGGGTAAAGAAAGTTGAGGAACCTTGGCCTCAGAAGTGAGGTACCAGGGAATAATTTATATGAAACATAATATAGTTACAGGGAATCAGACTGGAAAGGGAGGCACAGGCCAAAATGTGTCTTGACTACCAGACTAGAAAGTTTTTATTGAATTCAGCAGGTGATGGGGAGCCAGAGTCACGGCTAGAGAGATATATACAAGGCAGTGATTCCATCTGACAGCAGCATGCAAGATGGATTGCTTTCTTTGTTTCTTGGCATAGCAAGTGGAGACACAGGTTCCAAACTCTGAGGGCGAGGACAGACACCAGAGAGGGGAGAAAACTCAGAAGGTGAGGACACCAACAGCTCCTATCCTCAGCCCAGATGCTCAGCAGAATACGTTTTGAGAAACACCAAACTCTGACCGTCAGTGCTGAGAAGACACTTTATTTTTTAACATCTGCATGACTGACTTGAATGGCATAGACAATATGAAACGTATGGCTGGCCATATTAGAAGACAGGAATGGAAATGACACTGAGTAAGTGGTGAAGTAATCAGAAAAAAAGGCAATGAATTTCAATGAGGACAGTGCAAAGCAATACATCCAGCCAAGAAAAATAAACTGCATAAATAAAAGATGATGAATGCGCAAGCTATAAATAAACATAAGAGGAAAAGATCAAGGTCATAGAAGATAAAAATCTGACAGCCCGTCAGCAACAAAGAACTGCGCTTTCAGAAAGCAAACACACTCTAGGGTTCTATCAAGTGGACTCTGGCACTTTGTACAAGTGTGAAATCTTCCTCCCATGACACTCAAGAGTAGTCAAACACTCTGAAGCACTGTCAGTTTTGTACTTCTAACTGGAAAAAGAAAGACAGAGAAAAAATAAAATTTGGAAGGGATCCAAAAGAGACTCACAGATGATTAATAGGCTGAAAAATAAAACCTCTGAAGAAAGAAAGGAACTACTTGCAGCATTTAAAATAGGGGAGAGGTGGCAATAAAATAATCTTACAGGGAGGATGGTAGTCAGCTGCCCTCAAAACTTAACATAGAATATGCAGAAGCAAAAATGAGAAAAACAGTGCTGACTTTTACAGCCCCTAGGTAGAGCTACTTAATACCTACAGAACTCTCAAGTTCACTTACTCTTACTATACTGTGTTTCTTTAGTATTAGCATTCTGAATACTGCAGACCCTTAAGCTCTTGGGTCATATGTGAAAAAATAAGATTTGGTACTTTAATGCACAGTGTATAAATAAACAAATGCTAGGTATGTTCTTTTCAATGGTAAAGAATCAAAGTATTTGTTACAGAGGTAGATTTATATGAAACAGAAGAACTCCCTACATTAGACATCAAAGATTTGTGGAAAGTCCTTTGGTGAAGCCTGACTTTCACTTCCTAACATATCAGGTTCCTAAAGGTAAGGAATCTTCCAATATGTCTTCCAGTTACAAGGTTCTAGCTTTCAGTGCCAAAATTAGTAAAATCCTCTTTCAAAATTTCATTTACACAGAAAATAAGGGTACCAGAAAAAGAAATATGCCCAAAAGAAGAGAACACAAGACATAGTCACGTACACAAACAACAACCCACCAACATAAAACGAAAACGGACACGGGAGGATAAGAAGTCAAGTGCTCCAACGAAGGATACAGTGCTGCTTCCTGAAGTACACCTGAAACAATGAAGCCAAAAGCCCCTGGGGAAAAGACTCCCAGATTATATCTTACATGGTACAATTACATCTCCTGTTAAGAGAATGAATGTGATGAAGTTCTATACTGCAACAGGGATATTTTCACATCCCAAGAGAAACTGGCAGTGAAATCATATGCTCTTTTTCTTCTCCTTCTTTCACTTCATTTTTAAAAAATGTATTTCTTTATTTGAAAGGCAAAGTTACAGAGAGAGAGAAAGACAGAGATCTTCTATCTCCTGGTTCACTCCCCAAATGACCCCAATGGCCAGGACTGGGCCTGGCCGAAGTCAGGAGCCAGGAACTCCATCTGGGTCTCCCACTGGGGTAGCAGGGGCCCAGGCTATCCTCTGTTACTTCCCAGGTACATTAGCAGGGAGGGGGATCAGAAGTGCAGCAGCTGGCGGTCACATGGGATGCCGATAACACAGGCAGTGGCTTAACCTGCTGCACAACACCAGCCCGTCTCTTTCATTTCTTACCACCTTTTTTACCCTCCTCCTTGTCTATACTTTTAGCCACAGCAACAGTCCTTAAGTACCACAGAACCGATAAATGGGCACACTGGTGCAAACCATCACCTTAGCACTTAACTATTCTGCTCACATTGTTCCCTTTTTCCTTATTCTCCAACTACTGCCCATTTCCTCCTAGGCCTCTTCTCTCTAAGGCACCACCCCTTTTTACTCTCAATGTGCTTCAGTGCCAGCTATGCAAGGGCACTGTCGTCTGCACTTCAGAGATGTGATCTGCTTGAGGAGCAGACCCCTACACCACAATTCTGAATGATGACAGGGTTTCCTCAGAGCCGCAGTCAAGCACCAAATATTACAAAAACACTCCCCCTAGTGGATTCCCTGTGTGCTGTGAAGTACATGCCACTGTTTCTGAAAGCAAAGTTTTCAAATGTGTATCTTAAAAAATAAACATAAAGGGGCCAGCACTGTGTATAGCAGGTAAAGACGCTGCCTGCAGTGCTGACATCCCATATGGGCACTGGTTCAGGTTCTAGTCCTGGCTGCTCCACTTCCAATCTAGCTCTCTGCTATGGCCTGGGAAAGCAGAAAATGGCCTAGGTGCTTGCACTCACGGGGGAAAACCGGAGTAAGCTCCTGGCTCCAGATCGGCCCAGCTCCAGGGTTGTGGCCATTTGGGGGTGAACCAATAGATGGAAGGCCTTTCTGTCTCTCTGCCTCTCTGCAACTCTGCCTTCCAAATAAATAAATAATCTTTATATATATATATATATATACATGAGAAATGTATGAACACTTCAGAACAAGTTAAACAGAGAAAAATAAGATGCAAAATACAGATCAATCTCAGTTGAATTCAGCAAGGGTCACATAATTTCAGAGGCCAGCACTATGGCATAGCAAGGAAAGCCGCTGCCTGCAGTGCCAGCATCCCATATGGGCGCTGCTGGTTCAAGTCCCTGCTACTGCACTTCTGATGCAGCTCTCTGCTATGGTCTGGGAAAGCAGAAGATGGCCCAGCTTCTTGGGCCCCTGTACCCATAGGGGAGACCTGGAAGAAGTTCCTGGCTCCTGGCTTTGGATAGGCCCAGCTCTGGCCATTGCAGCCATTTGGGGAGTGAACAAGCGGATGGAAGACTCTCTCTCTCTCTGCCTCTCTGAAACTCTATCAAATAAATAATTAAATCTTTAAAAATAATAATAATTTTAGAGCCATTAACAAGGCAACAACCTGGCCAGAACCGTGGCTCAATAGGCTAATCTTCCGCCTTGTGGCGCTGGCACACCGGGTTCTAGTCCTGGTCAGGGCACCGGATTCTGTCCCGGTTGCCCCTCTTCCAGGCCAGCTCTCTGCTATGGCCTGGGAAGGCAGTGGAGGATGGCCCAAGTGTTTGGGCCCTGCACCCCATGGGAGACCAGAAGAAGCACCTGGCTCCTGCCTTTGGATCAGCACAATGCGCCGGCTGCAGCGGCCATTGGAGGGTGAACCAATGGCAAAAGGAAGACCTTTCTCTCTGTCTCTCTCTCACTGTCCACTCTGCCTGTCAAAAAAAAAAAAAAAAAGAAAGAAAGAAAGAAAACAAGGCAACAACTTGGATACAAATAAACTTCATATAAAATTGTCATCTTTGCCCAATTTCCTCATTCTTTTAACTATCTCTGAATCTCATAAATCTGTGATCTCACTTATTCACTCAATAGATTTTGCAGTTCCTCTTCCATGGGACTTGAAACCACTATCACAGCTCACTTTCAGCCTGCATTCTGGAAACTAGCTTACTCCATCTCTCTGCCCCCAACTGTCCTACATGAAATGAATCATCACCAAGCATATTAAGTACTTGCGGAAGTCAATTCTGTATTCAGTTTTGAAACTGGACAAAGCATGCCACCAAACATTAGGACAGGGCAAACAGTGTCACTGCCTCTTCTCTCCTCTTAACAATGTGGGGCCTTTCCATCAACTCCACTGTCACTGAAGGTGGCCAGGCAATCTACTTCTGCCCAGTGGAAAACCCCTGGTTGAAGCTAACAACAAAACCATTGTTTTCCCAATAAAAAGGGGGAAACAGGCCATATGTGCCTGTTACTTTTTTTCTTTTTCCTGCCTAGCATGTGGGCTTATCATTGGATTTACAGAAACCTTCTGGCAGCGAAGATGAAAACCACCTGCTAAGGAGCAGTAAGAAAGAGCCTGTGCCTGGTGGTAGGTCAACCAGCAACAGCAGCCCTGGGCTTTTTTTTTCACTTGGGAAGCAGGGAACCCTCTGTGCCAAGCCATGGTAGTAAGGTCGCTGCTCCATCCTAACTCGTGCATGCACCGCTGCACCCTTGGCACTCTCTGTCATCTGAACGTTTTCCATGCTCAGACTGGCATATCTGGACTTACAAATTCTCCTCCTAAAAGGTTTGGGAGTTTCCGATAAACTTAAACATGTGCTTACCATATGGCCAACCAATTCCATTCCCAAGTACTCATCCAAGTCAAATAGAACTTACATTCAAAACAAAAACCTATATGTGAAAGTTTATAAAGCCTTCATAAAGACCAAATATGGGAAACAACTCCCAACTGGAAAACAGAAAAGTGAACTGTGACACATGCATGCTATGGAACAGACTCTCAATCCACAATAAAAACTATGCTCAGGGCCGGCGCTGTGGCGTAGCAGGTAAAAACGCTGTCTGCAGTGCCGGCATCCCATATGGGTGCCAGTTCCAGTCCTGGCTGCTCTACTTCCAATCCAGCTCTCTGCTATGGCCTGGGGAAGCCGCAGGAGATGACCCAAGTCCTTGCGCCCCTGCAGCTGCATGGGACACCCAGAAGAAGCTCCTGGCTCCTGGCTTCAGATCGGTGCAGCTCCAACCGTTGTGGCCATCTGGGGAGTGAACCAGCAGATGGAAGACCTCTCTCTCTGTGTAACTCCACTTTTCAAATAAATTAAAAACAAACAAAAGAACTATGGCTCCATGCAACAACATGGATGAAGGAGATTCGAGAAGCCACATGCTATCCTGTGTAATTCCATTTACAAGGAATTCATGCTCTGCAAGGCATGAACACAGAACAGAAACAGATCAGTGGCTGTTGGAAGGGTGTAGAGTGACTGACCACAAAGGGCATGAGGGAGTTTTTAGGGCAATGGAACACTTGGTTGTGGTGGTGTTTATACAACTGTGTAAGTCCGTCAGAAAAATTCCACTAAAAGGGCAAATTTATATATAATGCACTTTGAAACAAACAAGTGGCTGCTCACTTCATCATTTACAGGAAGCCCTACAAAACAAAGTGATGACCCTGCCTATTAAAGACTCCTGGTAGCTCTGACCAGACATTATTATCCCTCTGTGGACAAAATCAATGTATCTGTTGCCTGTGGTCTTACAGCCACCTCATGTATATTTATCCCATTTGTCATATCCGAGTGAGTCTTCAAGGCAAAAGTCTACTCCTATCTGTGGTCAATGACCTTAGCCATTTATGGCAATCTCTGTCATTTCAAATGCAGAATGTTTACCTAAAAATGTCAAGCTAAACTATTACCAAGAAGTTATTAAAAGATATTATATTATCCATTAATATATATATTCAAAGGTTGCTGGAATTTTTTGCTAAAATTAGAAAATCAAAGTAGTTTTCTACATCGAATTCTATAGAAACACATGCTAACCATGTTAGCTTTCACCTTCAAATATTAGTAGTCTTCAAGTTTCTCTAGCCAGAGAAAATTTGTCTTTAATCACTCTTTGCACAAAACCACAAGGGGGCATAGTTTACAACTATATATGGAAGAGCTCCTTTGAAAGCAAGGCATTCAAGTACAGATAACTAGTTTTTCTGGGTGATTGTTCTATGTGGTGAGAATTTATTGTTCAAAACCACAGCAAGCTAAATATTATTAGTAACACGTAATTTCCAATCATAATTATTAAGTCAATCTATTTCCACCGAATTTGCTTTCTTCATTTTTTTACAAATTTTTCCCTCCAAAATGTAGTTACAGAGAGCTAGAGCAACAGAGATCTTCCATTTGCTGGTTCACATCCCAAGTGGCTACAATGGCCAGGGCCAAAATTAGGACCCTGGAGCTTCTTCTGGGTCTCCCATGTGGGTGTAGGGGCCCAAGCACTTGGGCCATCTTCTGCTGCATTCCCAGGTACACTGGCAGGGAGCTGGAACATAAGTGGAGTAGCCGGGACTCGAACTGGCACCCATATGTGAAGTTGGTTCGAGTCCCAGCTGCTCCACTTCCTATCCAGCTCTCTTATATGGCCTGAGAAAGCAGTAGAGGATGGCCTAAGTCCTTGGGCCCCTGCACCTGCAAGGGAGACCCAGAAGAAGCTCCTGGCTCCTAGCTTCAGATCAGCACAGCTCCGGCCGTTGTGGCCAAGTGGGGAGTGAACCAGCAGATGGAAGACCTCCCTCTCTGCCTCTCCTTCTCTCTCTGTGTAACTCTGACTTTCAAATAAATACATAGAGCTTAAAAAAAAAAAAAAAAAAAAAAAGCTATGTACAAGAAGTTCTAATATTTCTAAAGCTCGTGGCTTCTGGTCTTGTCCAGGCCTGACTGCTGTGGCCATTTGGGGAGTGAACCAGTGAACTTGCTCACTCTCATCTCTCACTCTTTCAAATAAATTAAAAATCCTTTTTTAAAAAAGAGACTATCATGGCTGGCACTGTGGCATAGTGGGCTAAGCATCAACCTGCAGCTCCAGCATCCCATACGGGTGCTGATTCTAGTCCCGCTGCTCCTCTTCCCATCCAGCTCTCTACTGTGGCCTGGGAAAGCAGCAGAAGATGGCCAAGCCCTTGGGCCCCTGCACCCATAAGGAAGACCCGGAAGAAGCTCCTGGCTTCAGATCGGCATAGCTCTGGCCTTTGCAGCCACCTGGGGAGTGAACCAGAAGATGGAAGACTCTCTCTCTCTGCCTCTCTGTAACTTTACCTCTCAAATAAATAAATAAAAATCTTAACAACAACAAAGACTATCCATGCTAAAGAAGAGAGGAGACACAATCTTCAAAGAAGGGTACCACATACCTCCAAGGTGTGAAAAAATATCCCCAAAGGGATTTCTGCAGGGCTAAGAGAAATGAGTAGAACTTCAAATAAAAGGTAAGATTTTCTAGAAGCAGGAACATGAGCAAAACCCAGAGGTCAAGCCGGCGCCGCAGCTCAATAGGCTAATCCTCCGCCTTGCGGCGCCGGCACACTGGGTTCTAGTCCCGGTCAGGGCGCCGGATTCTGTCCCGGTCGCCCCTCTTCGAAGGCCAGCTCTCTGCTATGGCCCGGAGGTGCAGTGGAGGATGGCCCAAGTGCTTGGGCCCTGCACCCCATGGGAGACCAAGAGAAGCACCTGGCTCCTGGCTTCAGATCAGCATGGTGTGCCGGCCGCAGTGCACCGGCCGCGGCGGCCATTGGAGGGTGAACCAACGGCAAAGGAAGACCTTTCTCTCTCTCTCTCTCTCTCTCACTGTCCACTCTGCCTGTCCAAAAAAAAAAAAAACAAAAACAAAAAAACAAACAAACAAAAAAAACAACCCAGAGGTCAAAAGGTCCAAAAGTCTGGAGGAGATACAATAAAGAAGAAGTCTGGCAGAGACCAAAAGCTCCTACAAGCAAATAAGGTGGAAATAACCAGAAAAACTAGGTTAAGTCCATTTTACAGAATCCTGCTCATCAATTCTGAGGAGGTTTGTATCCACTGCGCATTTTAGCTGGTTAAAACAAAATGAGTTAAACAAATCTTTAAGTTTCACACTTCAGTCACCTAATAACAAAGACATATATTCATACTGAACATCTAACTGTGCACCACAAAAGAACAAATACAAAAAAATACCTTAAAGTTCTCAGTAGTCAAGTCAGTTCCCTAAGTCAGACAGTGTTGCTGGGTACTCACTTGCAGAGTACATCTCAAGTGTGCAGTTTTCTTGAACAAAACTTAGCAGCTGGGTCAGAGCTGAGATTCTGCCAAGTGAGAGCAACAAAGGACAATGAAGGGAGCTGCGACACTGACAGGAGTGACTGAAGAGAGTGCAGGAGGGTAGGGCCGTGGAGACAGAAGGAAGATGACAGGAAAAGAAGGTGAGCGTTAGGGGCTGGAAAGCCTCAACTATTCCAAGCCCAGGTGCAGGTGACAGTGAGAGCTGGATGGATGGGAAATAGTGATCAAAGAGGCCCATGTACAACTTTAAAATCCACAGTGTGGCTATGAAAGTAAGTGGCTGGCCGGCACCGTGGCTTAACAGGCTAATCCTCCGCCTTGAGACGCCAGCACACCGGGTTCTAGTCCCAGTTGGGGCGCCGGATTCTATCCCGGTTGCCCCTCTTCCAGGCCAGCTCTCTGCTATGGCCTGGGAAGGCAGTGGAGGATGGCCCAAGTGTTTGGGCCCTGCACCCGCATGGGAGACCAGGAGAAGCACCTGGCTCCTGGCTTCGGATCAGCGAGATGCGCCGGCCGCAGCGGCCATTGGAGGGTGAACCAATGGCAAAAGGAAGACCTTTCTCTCTGTCTCTCTCTCTCTCTCTCACTATCCGCTCTGCCTGTCAAAAAAAAAAAAAAAAAAAAAGAAAGAAAGAAAAGAGAAAATGGCTGAAACTGCACAGAGGTGAAGGACCCTGAAAATGTGAAGGTAAAAGGAACTGAAAGAACTCCAAGTATACGTGCTTCCATTGCAGAATCAAACGTGCCTAGGGCAGCTGGCAGAAGCAACCCCTCTTGTTAAGAATCACTGGATACGGTGTTAGAATTAAAGACAGCTGTATAGACAGATGGCAGGAAGCTCACAGGAGAAGGGCCAAGCAGTAAGCATCTGGAATCCCCTTCAAGGAGGCTCTACATGTGTCACAAATTCTGTCACTTTTTGTTCGTGTTTTATTTGATCTTTCCATAGCAATATCCCCTGCTAACCATAACTTCCTTAAAATTCTTCCCTCCATTGGCTTTCAGAATCTTAGTCTTCTACCTTTCTGGATCCCACTTGGCAGTCTTGTTAACTGTTACTCTCTATTTGTACCTAAAACATTGGAAATGTTCAAGGTTCAATGTTAAGCTACCTTTTCTTTTCACTCAACCCTCTCTTTGTGGGCAATCTCTTCCACACTCAGTTTCATATTAACAAATCTATCTCTGAGCCTCAATGCCTACTCAACATAATCCAGATGTCTCAGGATCTCCTCAGAGAAATCAATATCTCTAACTCCCATCATCCACCAATACTCCCTATTCCAGCAGAGGCACCATCTCTCAGAGATACTCACATGAAAAACCAGAAGTCTCTTAAACTCCTCATCAAATACTGCCAATTTTCATCTCACAAATGTTCTATACCTACCTACTTCTCTCTGCCCCCATAATTGACACTTTTTTTTGGGGGGGGGGGGGAGGCAGAGTCAGAGTCGGAGTTAGAGAGAGTGAGAAAGAGAGAGGGAGATAAGCTCCATCTACCCGTTCACTTCCCAAATGGTTGCAATGGTAGGGGCTAAGCCAGGCTGAAGCCAGGAGCCAGGAGCTTCCTGCAGGTTTCCCACGTGGATGCAGGAACCCAAGGGCTTTGTTTTTGGGCCTTCCTCCACTGTTTTCCCAGGGGCATTAGCAGGGAGCTGGATTGGAAGTGGAGCAGCCATAAGCATGGCTTAACTCTCTGTGCCACAGTGCCAGTCTCAACTGACATCTTTTTAAATCTTCGATCATCTTGTACCTATACTCACAGTTCCTCGAACAATCAACCTGTTTGACTACTAATCCCAGCCTCCCTTTATATCTTCCTAATTAGTTCCAAGTTCAGCTCCTCCTCCTGTTGTCATGGAATATCCTAACATTCCAAAGCAGATGTGGTCCTCTTCCTCTTCCACAGTGACAGAATTGTCATTGGCTTCAATTAACTTAATAATGGTTCCACATTTCCCAGTTTAAGAATGATTAACTTATACAAAAACTAGAGTCAAAAGAACAAAATCTGGCAAATCAGAAAGTCATTCGAGACCTCCCCTACTACCTTAAGTGAACTCAGACCTTGGGAAATTCAATAGCTTAGTTTACTGATTTAATTTCTTAGGTCCTTCACAATCATTGCTTACTAGTAACCATTATCATTCCCCTCAACAGAATTCAACATTTGCAAAAGGGTTTGGCATCAGTGAACTGCACTAACCTCCAACTGATCAAAATCACGGCTAAGATTAGGGGGCGGGGTGAGAATCAAGTGTCTTAATGCTAGGTTACATTCATCTCATCTAACGCAATATCTTCAATACCATCATCATCAGCTCTTTGAAACCCAAGTATTAGACATCCTTATCTGAATACTTAGTTGCTTATTCCTCTGTGCAATAAGATAAAACCAACAAATTTTAAAACAAGAACAATATAACAAAAAAAAAATTTTTTTAAACCAGACATCTGTGGTGACACAAGCAAAAAAAAAAAAAAAAAAAAAAAGTTGCATTTGTTAAAACAGCTTCCTAGCAAAGGCAAGCAGCTTCTTCTTCCCTAAGACAAATGACTTCATGGTCCCAGCTCCGACTTCTAGCTTGATCATGCAATTGGCTAATGCCCCCTTATCAAAGCCAACACTTAGTCTTTCCATATTTCATCATCTAATGGCAATCCAGTCAACAAATATTCATTCCTTACATAACTAAATTCCAAGCACTGTGCAGAGGACAGCAGAATCAAAGATGTCTAAGACTAAGACCAGCTACAATGTAATGTGACAAATGCTACTGTGGTTCTATTAATAAGCTATGTATTCGGGGCCAGCGCTGTGGCTCAGTGGGTTAACGCCCTGGCCTGAAGTGCCAGCATCCCCTATGGGCACCGGTCAAGATCCGGCTGCCCCACTTCCTGTCCAGCTCTCTGTTACGGCCCGGGAAAGCAGTAGAAGATGGCCCAACTCCTTGGATCCCTGCCCCAACGTGGGAGACCGGGAAGAAGCTCCTGGCTTCAGATCAGCACAGCTCCGGCCGCTGCAGCCATCTGGGGAGTGAACCATCGGATGGAAGACCTTTCTCTCTCTCTCTCTCTCTGCCTCCCCTCTATTTGTGTTACTCTTTCAAATAAATAAATATTAAAAAAATAAGCTATGTATTCACCAAACAGGTAGTAATAATGCTTTAGGATAGTTTGGTTCAGGGATTGCCATCAATCCTACACTTAGACCAAAGTATAAATCAAATGTCCACTAATTAGAGTATTTACTTCAGCTGGTATTTTTTCTTAATAAGACTTTCTCAGTGAAGGAAATAACACAGATTTACATTCTGGTACAAGTTCCTTATTTTGTTACAGACTGCCATTCTGACAGTACTGAGATAAAAGAAATAAGGGGGGGGGGGGGGCGGCGCGCAATCTGGTGACCTTTAAAACAAGTCTTGCCAAAGAGATAAAGGTTAATGGGCATTCTGGGATACCCTATGCCACCTTGCCTAGATTCTTTCATTTATTAGCTGAAGATGCTCTTGAAATTCTACCACATCCACCTTGCCCATCTGGGCAGACTGGATCCTATATGTTTAAAAACTAAATTCCTCTGAGTACCTACACGTTCATCCAACTCTTTCCTCTGCACACAATATTGATACCTGATGTTTGTGTAACATTTTGAAAAATCGTTCTCAGTTTTTCTGAATCTTTTTTTTTTTTTTTTTTTTGACAGGCAGAGTGGACAGTAAGAGAGAGACAGAGAGAAAGGTCCTCCTTTTGCCGTTGGTTCACCCTCCAATGGCTGCCGCGGTAGGCGCGCTGCGGCCGGCACACCGCGCCGATCCGATGGCAGGAGCCAGGTGCTTCTCCTGGTCTCCCATGCGGGTGCAGGGCCCAAGCACTTGGGCCATCCTCCACTGCACTCCCTGGCCACAGCAGAGAGCTGGCCTGGAAGAGGGGCAACTGGGACAGGATCGGTGCCCTGACCGGGACTAGAACCCGGTGTGCCGGCGCCGCAAGGCGGAGGATTAGCCTAGTGAGTCGCGGCGCCGGCCTTTCTGAATCTTCCTGTTTTGTCTGGTTACTCTCAGAATCAGCTTCAAAGCCTTCAGGGGCAGTAACTAACTTTTTCACAAAATAGTACCACTAAAGTGCCTCCTGGCACTTTACTACCTATGTCAGTGAATTTCAACTTGGATCCCTGCCCCAAAACTTTAAACTAAATTGAACTCAGGATGGATCTAACCAGCTGGTCAACAGTTTTAAGAATCCTTCTTGACCTTTACAGATAATTTTTCTTTTTGTCACCCCCTGGATCTCTCAGCTTCTTTTCATTACAGAAAAAGAACATTTGACTTTCAGAGTGTATCTGATCATTTTAATAGTTCTGGCTTAGTCTTTTGCTTCAGATTAAGTACCCAGTCCTTCTTGAGGCTTTTTATACTGGGATTTTAAGAATATATTCTAGCTAGACATCAACTAAACTAGTAAGTGCAAAACTAGAAGTCATACAGTAAGTTTTAAATTTCTTAATTTTACTTTTAAGAATGAGTTTCTGGTCTTTGTATTATGAAAGACAAGCTAGCACATGTCTATCTTGCTCAGGGCTGTACCCTCTCTGCCTCGCATGGAGCAATCACCCAACAATTTCTGTTGAAAAAAAATAACCAAATGAATAAAAATAGCAATATGTTGCACTTTTTTTTTAAAATAGGAATACTCACTCACCCACCTCTGCCTTGGCCACTGAATATCTAATAGGTGGCATGTAGCAGCTCCCTTCAGAGCAGCATACAGTCCCATTGTAACACATTTGTTACTTAAATAAAGAGTTCTTATTGGGTCTCCCAAAACTACCTTTAATAATAGTCTCATATAACATGGCTTACAGTCCTACTCCCTGGTAACAACAACGTAAGGGAATTAAATGAATCTAACTACATCAATAAATACTGTATCTTTATTTTTAAATCATTAGATAATAATATTATCAAAGTCAGTATATACCTATTCTGAAGGACAACAAAAGTTATACAAGACCAAATTTCCCTCTTCACATCATTCATTAAGGCCAGATGGCTCGTTACTTTGAAGTACACAGCCTTGTCACAGTGAAAGAAAGTCACGTCACTGGTTCTGAGCCCGTTACCCACCTTCTTCTTTCCTCCCTCCACCTTGCAATCTCGTCGGGAGTGTCCAACTTGATCTTCTTCATTCCAGGAGCATGCATCTGGAGGGAAAAAGACGCACACTGGATGCCTCTAACAATCCGAAGCCAACATTAAATTCACTAGCAGAAATCTTCAAACTAAGTAAGCAGATTTTATCCATCCTTATTATAATATTTTCTTTCAAAAATTTCTCATGTATTTTAGATCAGCGTTACTGCTAAGTGCTCTGGTAAAGTTCCCATCTTAGAAACTCAATCCCCAAAGCAACAGAGACGGGACATTTAAAAGAAGATTAGATCACCAGGTTCTGCCATCAGGGATTGAACACTAGCATCAAAGGAGTAGGTTCCTGATAAAAAGGGTGAGTTGCCCTCCACCCCTTTTCTCTTGCTCAAGCAGCTTTCCCCTCCCACCTTACACCATGGGATGACAAAAAAAAAAAAAAAAAAAAAAAAAGGGTCTCACCAAATGTGAGCCTCTCAATCTTGAACTTTCCAGCCTTCCAAACAGTGAGAAATAAATCGAGTTATTTATAACTTGTCCAGTCTCAGGTATTCTGTTCTAGCAGCACAAAATGAACTAAGACAACAGGGGAAAAAGGAGTAACATATTTTGGCTACAAAGTAGATATGTTACCCATTTTCTCAACTGATATTAAATTTTCAAATGAATGACTTAACCAAAATTGAGGGCAGTAACTAAAGAAATGAATAGACACGACAATCTGAAGTAGCATAACGTAGTAAAACCAGAATAGAATTTAAAGTAAAAAAATTCAAGTGCAAGAATCCATTCTGAAGCTTTGGGCAAATTATTTTTCAATCTGTTTTTAATCTGTTAAATGGGTCAATATTCACTTATTTCACACACTTGTTAGTGAGGACAAAATTGAATAGAAAATGTTAAGATCCCTTATGAAGTACCAAGTACTCCATGAATGTAACTTATTATTAGGCTATTTCAAAAAAGAACTATGAAGCTAACAGATCAATAAAATAAAAAGCATGCATCAGAAAAAAAGACAGGGTTAAACAAAACCCAAGAACTTACATTTTTCCAGTGGAACTGGACAATCTTCTCATGTGCACTGAAAGAACAATCTACTTCCGGACACTACGGAGTTTAAAATAAAAGAGTTATGTTTTCCAAATTAAATTTACCCTACTACCAATACACAGACATTCTGGCCATATCATCTAGTTATCCCACCTATGTAGTGTTATCACTGCATACTCAGGTCAGTAGCAAAGATCACTCCAAACAGAGGTACATTGAAAGAGAAATGACTCTCTCTAGGTACACAGAACAGTAACAAATCTTTCACTTCTCCATTTGAGTGAAAGCATGATTATCAGTAATATGGTAAGATGTTTATAATTCCTAAATTGAATGTCATTCCTATAAACCAAGGATGGGGAACCATTTTTCTCCCAAGAGCTATTTGGATATTTATAACATTATTTTCAGGCCACACAAAATTATCGACTTAAAAAAATTAGCCTGCAAAAGATTTATTGAATTTTGAGTCCAGCAACTTGCAGTTGCTGTGGCAGGCCCAGATCAAATGATTTTGCTGGCCTAGGCACCAGATGTTCCCCAACCCTGCTATAAACTGAAAGAGAACCCTTCCAAACCAAGGACTATGTTATTTTTTTTTCTTCTTAAACATTCTGGCTTAAATATTTTTTAAAGGGGGCTGGCGCTTTGGCGCAGCAGGTTAAAGCCCTGGCCTGAGGTGCCGGCACCCCATGTGGGTGCCGGTTCTGATCCTGGCTGCTCCTCTTCCAGTCCAGCTCGCTGCTATGGCCTGGGAAAGCAGTGGAGGATGGCCCAAGTCCTTGGGCCCCTGCGCCCATGTGGGAGATCCAGAGGAAACTCCTGGCTCCTGGCTTCGGATCGACGCAGCTCCAGCCGTTGTGGCCATCTGGGGAGTGACCTCTCTCTCTGCCTCTCTGTAACTATGTCTTTCAAATAAATGAAATAAATCTTTAAAAAATATTTTTTAATAAATATTTTTTAATAAATATTTAATAATTTTTAAAGTATGGGCCACCCTCAGAGATTGTAAGAAACATTATAAATGACATGGTGTGGTTAAATGGTCAAGGGCAAGCTTCCTTTATATTAATTAAATGTATTTATTTGTTTATCTATCTGAAAGGCACAGTGACACGGAGATGGAGATACAGCAACCTTCCATCCACTGGTTCATCTCCCAAATGTCCATAGCAGCCCAGGGCTAGGTCAGTCAACCTCATCCAGGTCTCCCATGTGGACAGTAGGGACATCATCTATTGCCTTCCAGGCAACTAGCAAGAAGCTAGATCAGAAGCATGGAATACCCAGGACTCAAACCAGGCAGATAAGGGACGTGGACGTTTCAAGCAGTCGCTTAAGCCACAGTACCACAATGCCCACTCCTCAAGGGCCACTTTAAAGGTAAAAAACTCACAAAGGTATGCAAAGAAACAGAAAGGAACACTGCCCTCTGACCAGCGGCGGTGCACACATAGAAGAGCTGTCAGATTCCCCTTCTCTGCTGCCATCTTACTTCTTCCTGAAGTAGTGGGTTCCCCACCCCCAAACTCTAAGCCCAACGGTCACAACCCCATTTGTCATCAAATCCTGTTTCTACGAAAACTGAACTTCTAAGGAAAAACTTGGAGTTTCTACCAAACAAACAGTTTTAAGGCTGTTTTGTTACATAAATTCTGGGACAACAAAGAAAACCTACTTTTGTGTGTTCAGACATGTGTGTGTCGTACTTTTCTTGATTTTTAAAACCACGATCACAGGTATCACAAAAAAAGTGAAAAACTGGCTCCTTTCTTTTCTGCAAACAAAAACAAAGAGGCATTAAGCTTTTGGTGAAAAAAAAAAAAATCTTCAATCCATAATAAAAACATAACTATCCTTCTAATAATATATACTTTGATATTTTTCCCATACCTCTTACATGAGGGGGCTTCAAAAAGTTCACAAATAGAAATAAAAGATAATATGAAGTTTCCACTGACTTTCATAAGCCCTCTTGTAGAAGTAATTTATATGCAGAAATATTCCTAAAGACAGGATGCTTCTGTTTCTTTGATTTTTACTTAGTAGCAAAAGCCAGGCATGATTTAAAAAAAATTTAATGTAATTAGAGCTAATATAAACGAGATTTCAAATTAGTAACGCAATTAAGATGTAGTATAGCATATGCCAAAATGAAATATACTCAATGTCTTTCTACAATTACTCCATTTATTTCTCAAAGAGATTTTACTTGAATTTTTTTATTTACAGCTAAGACACTTAAAACTTCTATTATAGAAAGATTCCAGTGTCTCAACATAGGCATACATACTTCATTCTATTGCATTTCATAAGATAAACAATGGATACAAAACAGTAAGACAGTTATGAAAGAAACAAAACATTCAAAACCATGAGACAGGGACCAAAGTTTCACAATCAAGAACATCTTTAAAATACCTTTTTTTTCTGTTTTCTATTGGGAGGAATGTTGAAGTCATTGAACTTTGCATCATGGTTCCGTGGAAAGTAAGAATGGTTACCTGAAAAACAAAAATCCACTAACATTTACAACTACACAGTTATGAAAAATAGAAATTCAAACAAACTAATACAGATTAGGGTTTAAAAATAAGTATTTTCCAAATGAAAAAAATACTGGTGAAATTATATGTCCGGGGCCGGCGCCATGGCTCACTTGGTTAATCCTCCACCTGCGGCTCCGGCATCCCATATGGGTGCCAGTTCTAGTCCTGGTTGCTCCTCTTCCAGTCCAGCTCTCTGCTGTGGCACAGGAGAGCAGTGGAGGATGGCCCAAGTGCTTGGGCCCCTGCACCCACATAGGACACCAGGAGGAAGCACCTGGCTCCTGGCTTCGAATCGGCATAGTTCTGGCCATAATGGCCATTTGGGGGGTGAACCAATGGAAGGAAGACCTTTCTCTCTGTCTCTTTCTCTCTCTCTCTGTAATTCTTCCCGTCAAATAAATAAATAAAATCTTTAAAAAAAAGAAATTATATGTCCATACATGCTTTAGGTAGGAATACTGACAATCTAATCTGATAAAAGTCCTTCCAATATTTCAAATATTAGAAGCGTAACCAGAAAAGTCTCTAATACAGCTCTTTAGAGCATCAATATCATACCAGGAAAACAGAACTGTATGATGTATGTCTCCTCTCAAATCCTTTTCATTCTTATTGCCACGACCCAACTCAAAAACCTGATCTTTCACCTAGATTACTGTGCTAGCCTCCCACATTTTTTTCCCCATACTTAAACTTTTTCTTCCAACAGTCCGACACCACACAAAAATAATTCTTCAGTCATGTCACCAAAAATCTGCAAATGGCTTCCTACAGTCCTGATGAGGTTACAGTTTCTTTCCCGGCCCTTCCCCCATCTTCCACACTTTCTGCTTCAATCACATTAGAACACCGTGACCTTCAGAACTTACCTAGCACTGACACCTCTTTGCTGCTATCTAAAAATTATCTCAGGGTCAGCACTGTGGCTTAGCAGGTAAAGCTACCACCAGCAGTGCCGAGATCCTATATGTGGACCAGTTAGAGTCCCAGCTATTCCACTTCTGACCCAGCTCTCTGCTATGGCCTGGGAAAGGATTAGAGCATGGCCCAAGTCCATGGGCCTCTATATCTGCATGGGAGACCCGAAGGAAGCTCCTGGCTCCTGGCTTTGGATCAGCCCAGCTCTGGCTGTTGTGGCCATTTGGGGAGCAAATAAATAAATTAATTTAAAAAAAAGGTATCTTTTCCCAAATCCAAGACATCTCCCAAGACACTTCCTCTAAAAGCTTTCCCCCACTTTCTCTGCTCTCTGAAAATACCTTTTATACACCTTTGTCACCAATCCCAGTTTTGTGATTTCTACTTAAAAACCAATCTCATCTGACTTGGTGAAACTCATATTCCCAGCATCTGACACCCAGGAAACACTGGTTTTAATTTAATGTAAACTGAATCCTATAGAGAGGATTGGATTTGATTTAATGTAAACATAATCCTATACAGAGTTGGATAATGGCTTTACATGAACAATCTGAGGCTTTACATACGAGCTACCCACAGATGACACCCAAACTTACAACTCCACCCACAAATCTCCCCTGGGAGTACAGATTATCAGCTAACAGCCTATTCAACAGCTCTAGTTGACGTGAATGTATTCCCAATGCAACTCCTGGTCTTCCCTCCAAATCTACTCCATTTACATTCTTCTCTATTTCAATTAATACCAACTCCATCCTTCCAGCTGTTTGGCAGAAAACTTTAAAGTTGTTCTTGTCTCCTCTCTATCTCACATCCCACTTCCTGTGTTTCAACAAATTCCTTAAAAAAAAAAAAAAGATTTATTTATTTATTTGAAAGACAGAGTTACAGAGAGGCAGAGGCAGAGAGAGAGAAGTCTTCCATCCACTGGTTCACTCCCCTAATGGGCCCCATGGCTGGAGCTGGGCTGATGGGAAGCCAGGAGCCAGGAGCTTCCTCATGGTCTCCTAAGAGGATGCAGGGGCCCAAGGACTTGGGCCATCTTCCACGGCTTTCCCAAGCCATAGCAGAGAGCTGGATCAGAAGTGGAGCAGCCGGGACTCGAACCGGGGCATCCATATGCGATGCCAGCACTGCGGTCAGCGGCTTCAACAAACCCTTTTTGTCCTACCTTTAACGTTTATCCAGAAACAACTACTTCTCATCCTCTCTCAGCTCTACTCTGGTTCAAGTGTCAAATCTCTCTCCCTTGGACAACGGCAACAGTTTGAGAACTGGACTCCCTTTCAGCCCATGAATCCTCTCAAGACAAATCAGATCCCGTCGTTCTTTGCACTACCCACCTCACAATGCGGGAAAAGTCAAAAAGCCCCTGACCCACAAAGACCTAACAGGTCTACCCTCTTCCGTCATCTACAGCTGTACCTCGGCACAGCCCACGCGGACTTCCACTCTGCTGCACTGTTTCCACCTCAAAGCCTTGATACTTCGAAGTTTCTGCTGCGTGTATCCCTGTTCTCCCAGATGTAGCCGTGACTCTGCGCCCTCACTTCCCTGGGGGTCTTTCCTCAAATGTCACTTTCCTTACGGCCGACAGCGACATTTCGAACGGCACTCCCTCCCATTTTTCTTTGCTTTATCTAACCCCAAAGCATGCACATTATCTTCCAAAAAACTACTTTCCGGAGACGCCATAAACAAGTTTTCTATCTTGTTCACTCTGTAGTCCCCAATTCCTAGCACACAGTTAGAAGTTAGTAAGTCGCTGCAAGATGGGAAGACGTTTCAGACATTTTAAGGCATTAGTGATCAAGTTCCAAGACTACTGGGCAAAGTGGAGAGAAGAAAGGGAGAAATGGGAGAAGGAAGGGGGGGGGGCGGTACCGCGCCGAACAGCCACTTACCCGGAGGGTTGTGGGGATTCTGATGCAGCGGAAAACCCTCAGGAGACTGTCCCCAGTACCATGAGGTCGCCGCCTGGAAATTCCAGGAAGGCACGCCGCTCCGCTGAGGCTGAGAATCAAAAGGGGACTGGGCGTCGAAAGGGGGCTGCGCTCCGGGAAGAATCTGAGCATCGAAGGGGGGCGGCGCCCCGGAGAGAGACTGGGCCAGCATGGGAGGCTGCGCCTCGGTGCAAGGCTCTGACCCGGGTGCGAGAGGAGACGACGAAGGAGGCGGCGGTGGCGTCAGCGCCGACCACAGCATCCAGTTGTTCCGCAGCGAAGCAGTGCCGCTCCCGGGCCCCAACGCGGGCGTCACCTCCGAGGCTGGAACCCACTCGTTAGGAGCCACTAATTCCCTAGCTGGCTCAGCCATGCCACCTTCCAGCTAGGAATCCCAGCATGCGACTGTGGCACAAGCTTTCGGCGTCACTTCCGTTAGCGCAACCCACGGGGCTCAGCCAACCACAGGCCTCTACGTCATTAGTAGGAGCCGGAAAAACTTCCAGCATCTGCGGCTGGTCGAGGGCAGCTCTTTGGGTAGATTGGAAGTGCGCGGACAGATTTGTGTGCGTGTTCAGTGTCGGCCACCGCGGATGGCCAGGGACCTGATCGGGCCGGCGCTACCACCCGGCTTCAAGGCCCGCGGCACGGCGGAGGACGAGGAGCGGGACCCGAGCCCCGGTAAGCGGAGACGTGTCCCCTGCCCGCCAGGCCCGACTGACCCCTTTTCTAGAGTGGCCCTGGCGTTGGAGGAAAGAGCTGAGGTCTTGGAGGGCGGAGTGGTGAGTGAGCGCGGCCCGACCCCAGCTAACTCTTCTCCCAAGATTCTGGGCGGCTCCCCAGAACGCGAGCTTTGGCTTGGTGACCATTATAACGATGATCCATTCCAATAGGGCGCTTCATAAAAGCCGGGCGCTGTGTTAATTCATGTACAATCGGTCATTTAATCCTCCCAGCCACTATATGAGGAAAATACTATTATTTCCATAGACACATGAGGACACCGAGGCCCGGGCAGGTGCCCAAACCACAGCTAGTGTCAGTATGGAGCCCGAATTAAAACGAAGCGGGTCTCCCAGACCTCCGTGCCATATTGCTTTCTGATGCGCAAGGTCCTGGCCTCGGATCTGCCTGCCTAACCTCTCATTCAGTTATCACAGCTGACACATCCCAGTGTGCTTATAGTTCCCAGACTCTGCGCAGTTGCTCCAAGCTTAAGGCTTCTCTTGGCCTGTCCCTGGTTGCACTTTTCAGACGTACCCGGCAATCTCCTGCCCGTCCTTAAAGGCCCAAGTTAAATGTCATCTCAGAGAAACCTTTCCAAACTGTCAAATGTTGCACGCCTTCCTTTTTACCTTTGGGCATTTTCCTATTTGGTTACATTATGTGTCTGAAATTTTTTGTGTGTTTTTTTTTTTTTTTTCCTGAAAGGCAGAGAGAGCAGTTTCCCATATGCTAGTTCACGCCTCAAATGCACCAAACAGCTGGCACTAGCCCATACTGAAGCTCAGAACTGGGGACGGAATCCAGGTCTCCCGTGTGGGTACCAGGAACCCAACTATGGGAACCATCAAATGTGCGTTAGCAGGAAGCTGGAGTCCAGAGCCTGATATCGAATGCAAGGACAACAATGTGGGACAAAGGCATCTTTTTTTTTTTTTTTAAAGATTTATTTATTTGTTTGAAAGGCAGAGTTACAGAGTGAAAGGGAGAGAGATTTTTCATCTGCTGGCTCACTCCCCAGTGGTTACAACCCCAGGCCAAAGCCAGGAGCCAGGAACTTCATCTGGGTTTCCCATATGGGTGCAGGGGCTGAAAGACTTGGGCCATTTTCCACTTGCATTAGCAGGGAGCTGGATCAGAAGTGGAGCACCCATGACTTAAACCAACGCCCATATAGATGCTGGCGCTTCAGCCTGTGGCTTTAACCTGCTGTTGCACAGTGTGGGCTTCACATTACAAGTTTAATACACTGCATATATCTGAATAGTTTATAGACATGCTGTCCCCACATGTGCTCATCATGTATACCAGGCAAATGTTTCTCAGACTCCTCCGTCCATATTTGCCTCCTTTAATGTTCTGATTTGTAGACTGAAATAGATAGAGAAGAGTAAAGCCGGAAGAGCAACCCTCCCACTTCTGAATCTAATTATCTGTCCTTGGTACCCAGGAACCTTGTTTCAACCAGAAGTTCCCTTCTAGATTCTCATTCCTGTTACAACCATTAAAGAATCAGGCTTTTTTTTTTTTTTTTACAGTTATATATTTTTATATTATTTACATTATTTTACACTTATATATGCTTATTTATTAACCATACATTGCATCATCCTATATCATTTCATAAAGACCTTCTTTATCCTTCAAAATCAGGCTTTTATATTAGCAAGGAAGGTTCTATTCAAGTAGGTTGAAGAAAAGTGTAGTTAACCAAGTTATCTGGTTGGGTTCCTGTGTGTACGTTGTTTCTGGTTCACCACAGTCCCTGGTTTTAAACCAAGGCAAGAGTTGCGGGTAAGCACCCTCATGTCCCAGATAGGTACTTCCAGGCTGGCTTGCTTCCATCATTCTGCCAACAGTTACTTCAGGCACTCCTTTATCTGCTCTCTGGTTGTTTCTTTTGTGTGTTCATCCTCCCCCACCCAACCCCCGCCCCCGGCATTTAACACTGTATGTGTGTGATCTGTCTGCCTTGCTTTACGTTGAAGGAATTCAATGCCAACCTACTGGCATATAAAAGAGCCTTGACAAATATTTATTGCATGAACCTACCTCTTCATCAGGCACAGTATCTTGCACATAGTATGTCATTTTAAATACATTGCATACAATTCCATTTCTTTCATGGAACAATCCTAGATGGTTGATCCTAAAATAGCTGCCAGCATTTTTTCATCTCCTTATTTCTCTATCTGAACCCTTAAGAAGTTTGTCAGTACCAACAGCTTTCAAAATCCCTATATCACATCATAGAAGCTCCCAACGGGCCATCTTCTAGTTACTACCCACCTTACTATCCCTCCCCTCCGAAAACCAAAAGGTAGTCACCATTCTGACTTGCAGCCTCCCAGATTAGTTTTGCATGCATTTGTGCTTTGATACTTGAGCCATCACAGGCTGCCTCCCAGGGTGCACATTAGCAGGAAGCTGGAATCAGAAGTGGAGCCAGGACTCGAGCCAGGCATTCCAATGTGGGATGCAGGTGTCCCATGAAGTAACTTAATTGCTGCCCAACACATCTGCCCCCAGTAATTTTTGAAAGCAAATTTTGAATTTTTATTATTTTTAAAAAAGATTTATTTATTTGAAAGGCAGAGTTACAGAGAGGCAGAGGGAGGGAGGGAGGGAGAGAGAGAGGGAGAGAGAGAGAGAGAGAAACCAACCTTCTATCTGCTGGTTCACTCCCCAAGTGGCCACAATGGCTGGAGCTGCAGTAATCCAAAGCCAGAAGCCTGGAGCCCCTTCTGGGTCTCCCTCACGGGTGCAGGGGCCCAAGCACTTGGGCCATCTCCCACTGCTTTCCTAGACCATAGCAGAGAGCTGGATCAGAAGTGGAACAGCTGGAACTTGAACCAGCACCATATGGGATGCCTGCACTGCAGGTGGCAGCTTTATCTGCTATGCTACCGCGCCAACCCCGGATTTTGAATTTTTAAGTCTATTTTTATGTATTGGATTCTTATTCTCTACTAATATACTACAAGAGGCAGGAAAGTTTTTTCATAAATAGGCCAGTGGTCCCAAAATTAGCCCTAAATTCTCCCCTAAGTTATGCTGATGAACCCAAATATCACTGATAGTACCATTGAAATTTTTAATGGCCATCTTAAACTTAAGATGTGAACATGTTTTTTTTATTTGTTTTATTAAGATTGTTTAAATTTATTTGAGAGGCAGAGAGAAAGCTCTTCCATCTGCTGGTTCACTCCCCAAATGTCCACAATGGCCAGAGCTGGGCTGATCTGAAGCCAGGAGCCAGGAGCCAGGAGCCTCATCCTGATCTCCATGTGGGTGCACAGGGCCATCTTCTACTGCTTTCCCAGACACATTAGCAGGGAGCTGGATGGGAAATAGAGTAGCCAGGACTCAAACTGGAGCCCATTTTGGATGCCGGCACCACAGGCGGAGGCTTAACCAACTACGCCACAGTGCTGGCAGATATGAAAATCCTGACTCTTCCCCTAAACCTGCCTTCCTAGGAAGACTAGGGATTTTAGAGAATGGCAGTCAGGTGGGCAACCTAAGACATCCTGTTTCCTTTTTTTCCCCCCTAACTTCTCACATCCAAGCCATCAGTAAGTTCTCTTTGCTCGTCTATCAAAATATGTTGCAAATCAACATACATTTTTTTCTTTTTTTTTTTTTAAAGATTTATTTATGTATTTGAAAGGCAGAGTTACAGAGAGAGGTAGAGACAGAGAAGTCTTCCATCCTCTGGTTCACTTCCCAGATGGCTGCAACAGCCGGAGCTGCGCCGATCCAAAGCCAGGAGCCAGGAGCTTCTTCCAGATCTCCCATGTGGGTGCAGGGGTCCAAGGACTTGGGCCATCTTCCACTGTTTTCCCAGGCCATAGTAGAGAGCCGGATAAGAAGTGGACCAACTGGGACTCAAACCGGAGCCCACATGGGATGTCGGCACTGCAGGCAGTGGCTTTACCTGCTACACCTCAGTGCTGGCCCTTTTTTTTTTTTTTTTTTTTTTTAGATTTATGTTATTTATTTGAAAGGCAGAGTTACAGAGAAAGAGAGAGACAGACAGACCAAGACCTTCCATCGCTGGTTCACTCCTTAAATGGCTGCAACAGTCAGGACTGGGCCAAACTGAAGCCAGGAGCCAGGAGCTTCTCTTGGGTCTCCTGGGTGGGTGTAGGGACCCAAGCATTTAGGCCATCTTCTACTGCTTTCCCAAGCTCATTAGCACGAAGCTAAATCAGAAGTGGAGCAGCTGAGACTCCAGCCATTGCCTACATGGTATGCCAGCATTGTAAGCAGTGTCTTTACCCACTTTGCCACAACACTGACTCCCATTTATTTTTTTCCTAAAGTGTATTTATTTATTTGAAAGGCAGAGAGTTGGGGTGGAACGTATCCTCCATCCACTGGTTCACTCCTCAAATGCCCACAACAGGCTAGGCCAAAGCCAAGAGCGAGGAACTCTATCCAGGTTTCCCATATGGGTCATAGAGACCCAAATACTTAGGCAATCATCTGTTGCCTTCCCAGGTGCATTAGCAGGGAGCTGGATTGGAAGCGGAGCAGCTGATACTCAAAATAACATCACAAGCAACAGCTTAGGCCGCTTTGCTGCAACACCAGCTCCGCAGATCAAATGTTTCTTACAGTTTCTTTTTCTTTTTATTTTTTGAAAAGCAGAGTTAGTAAGAGGCAGAGGCAAACAGAGAGAGAGAGAGAGAGAGAGAGATCTTCATCCTCTGGTTCACTCTTCAAATGGCCGCAACAACCAGAGCTGGGCCAATCCAAGGGCAGGAGCTTCTTCTGGGTCTCCCACACAGGTGCAGGTGCCCAAAGAGTTGGGACATTTTCTGCTGCTTTCCCAGGCCATAGCAGAGAGCTGGATTGGAAGTGGAACAGGGGGAACTTGAACTAGCGTCCATACAGGATTCCAGCACAGCAGACATCGGTTTTACGCACTATGCTACAGCATCGGCCCCTCTTACCAGTTTCTAATGCATATCTCCTACTAATGATCCCCCTTGTTTATTGTACAAAGCTAACACTTTTTTTTTTAAAGATTTATTTATTTATTTGAAAGAGTTACACAGAGAGAGGAGAGGCAGAGAGAGAGAGAGGTCTTCCATCCAATGGTTCACTCCCCAGGTGGCCACAACGGCTGGAGCTGCGCCGATCCGAAGCCAGGAGCCAGGAGCTTCTTTCCAGTCTCCCACGTGGGTGCAGGGGCCAAGGACTTGGGCCAGCTTCTACTTCTTTCCCAGGCCATAGCAGAGAGCTGGACAGAAAGTGGAGCAGCCGGGTCTCAAACCGGTGCCCATATAGGATGCCAGTGCTTCAGGCCAGGGTGTTAACTCACTGTGCCCCAGCGCCGGCCCCACACTCTTTTAAAGGTGATTCAAGTCACAGCTCTCTTGTCTTGAAAACTTCCAGTGACTACCTATTGTAATTAAAATCAAAATTCCTTCTTGTAGGTACACTAGCATTTATTGAATGATACTACATGCCAGGTGCTGTTAGGCGCTTTGCATCTATGTACTGATGTGTTGTTCACAACAATCATCTTACAAAACAAGGATGTAGCACAGGAAAGCTAAGTTGTGTGTGTGTGACATCACGCAGCGATGCAGTGTAGTAATTTACAATTTTGCTTGTATATAAAGCAAGAGCAAGTCACTCTCACAAGTGGACTGAAAGACCCTTAACCTTCTTCGTAGGATGCCAGTGCAGTGTAGTGTCACTGTCTTCTCTGTATTTATACTAGCAAGCGGCAAAAGTTGGAGTGATTCTAATTTTGTTTCTGCTTGAAAAGTCATCTTGAAAAGAAAACTGCAATATGGTAATATGAGTAAAAAAAAGTTAAGTGATGGATCTTAAAAATTCATGTATTTATTTGAAACTCAGAGTTACAGAGAAAAGGAGAGAGAGAGAGAAAAATCTTCCATTTGCTGGATGACTACAATTGCCAGATGACCCCAATGGCCAGGGCTGGGCCAGGTCAAACTCAGGAGCCAGGAGCTTCTTCTGGGTTCTCCCATGTGAGTGCAGGGGGCCAAGCGCTTGGGCCATCCTCCACTGCTATTTCCAGATCATTATCAGGGAGCTGGATTGGAAATGGAGCAGCCAAGAAGCGAGAGCTACCCACATGGGATGCTAGTGTCACAGGCAGCACCTTTATCCACTATGCCTCATCTTGTGATGAATCTTGTGATGGATCTAAGAAACCAGAAATGATCATTGTGATTTTCGATATATTAGAGTATGTAGCTGCAAATTTGGTAAGCTCCATGATACAAATATTATTTTGCATGTGCTATCTAAAAGGAAAAGAACTTATTTGTCCAGCTGTACTAACCAATGCAAAAATTGTTATCAGGGAAATTATACGCAATTGTCAAAAATTCAGGGTTTTTTTTCCCTAAAGATTTATTTATTTATTTTGAAAGTCAGAGATAGAGAGATCTTCCATCTGCTGGTTCACTCCCTAGATGGCTGCAATGGCTGGAGCTGAGCCAGGCCAAAGGGACACAAGCACTTGGGCCATCTGCTGCTGCTGTTTGCAGGCCGTTATTATACAAAAAATTAGTTACATGTTTATGACACCTTCCTGGAAATGGAACAGCCGAGACTCGAACTGGTACCCAAATGGGATGCAGTCATCACAGACAGTGGCTTTACCTGCTATGCCACAATGCCAGCCCCATAAATTAGGTATTAACGAAAGTTGTATGGAGATTGTCTAAAGCATGATTGTTGCCTTCTTAGAGTTAGAAAGACAAAACCACTGTACACAAAACAGGAGCCAATGAGACTGAAGTCTGTAATAATTGGTACATATCCAAGTGCTGAGGGTTTTAGAAAAGAAAGTGGAAAATCTCAGCCAGGAGGAGTTGGTGAAACAGTTGTGGCTGCTTGTGACGTACCCAAACAATCTCCTTTAGTTGCAGGACCAGCTTTGCCCCCAGATTACAGAAGCAGTAGTTCAGATTCATCAGACAGTGATGAGGACAGTAGTTCTTTGTATGAAGAAGGAAATCAAGAATCTGAAGATGACGACTCTGGTCCAACAGCAAGGTCAGTCACTCACTTAAATGACAAGCCAAGCTTCAAACCTAGTGAAGTTGGCTGGAACAGAGAACTAGTAAGGGGATGTCATACTTGCATTTTTACAGCAAAGGAAGAAATCATTTTGTGTGACATTTTATGAACTGTGCATTCTACAATGAAGTTTATTCTAGTAGATAATTGTAGAGATAACTAGTATTTCAATAAAATTTTTCTATAAAGGATTTTTTCCTTCAGGAATTATTGACTATTCTGGATAAATCATCAAATTTCTTTTTAAAAATTATATGTGTGGTATATATGTCTTGTTTATAATACTTTCCTTCGAATCTAGCTTCACCCTGCTCAGGCTGTGTAAATAGGCAGTTGGATGACAGGGTTTTCTGATATGTTTTATAGAATATGAAAAATAGCAACTTTCTCAAATAAGACTAAAAGTCAAAGTCATGAAGTTTTCTCTGAGAAGCATCTAACAAATAGAGAATGGAAACTCTGGTAAATGGAATGTTTAATACCACAGAAGATGTAGAATAGTGAAACATAACTGCTATAAAGAAGTAACTAGTTTCTAACAATTTAGGCTAAAAATAAATTCCAGGATGAGATTAGTTAAGAACTGCTGTGATATCCTTTTTTTATTAATTTTGTAAGTTAGGATATTGTTTAAGTGTTTCTACAACCAGTGTCAATGCTTCCATTCAAAATTAAATTCTCTCTCTCTGAAAAATATTTTGACATACATTCTGGTAAATCTCGTACTATTGTATTTTCAGAAAGCAGAGGAGAAATGAAGGTGATGATGATGATGACGACGACGACGATGGATTCTTTGGACCAGCCCTTCCTCCTGGATTTAAAAAGCAGGATGATTCTCCTCCAAGGTGACAATATGTGATATTTCAGGCCAGTCTTTTCTAGATATTTCAGCTGTTATGTATTGATTCATTAGAGTTGTCTGAAAATTTTTTTAACTTATGTATTTATATAACATTTAAAATAGAACATTATTAGGGAAAAGTACATGTTCCCTGTAATACAAATAATTAGTTACAGGTTTATGACACCTTCCATAGTTTACAGACACTTCCACATCTCTTACTTGGTCTCACAGAAGTGTTTTGTGGTAGGCTGGCTAGAACATCAGCCCTGTCCTTGCTTTGCTCTTTTTGTTTGTTTATTTTTGAGAGGCAGAAAGAGAAAGAGACAGACAGACTGGAACCATCACTGGTTCACTCCTCCAATGCCTACAGAGCCTGGCGAGCTGAAGGCAGGAGCTAGGAACTCAGCCTACATGAGTGGCAGGAACTCAGCTACTTCAGCTGTGACTGCTGCCTTCCGACGTCCACATTAGCAGGAAGCTGGAACCAGGAATTGAACCCAGGCCCTCCAGTATAAGACGGGGCCATCCTACTGGCATCTTAACCGCTTGGCCAAATGCCAGCACCTCCCCAGTATGCACCTAGAAAAAGTTGCTGCTTATTTTATATTTAACACGTATTATTGCCTTTGGCAGCATATGATTTCCATGTAACTTTGGTCCTTTTAGTTATAGCAGTTAGTCTATTGCTTTTTTTCGTATGGTCCAAAGCTAAGAATGATTTTTATGTTTTTAAAGAGTAGTTTCAAGCACAAAAAGACATATTCCAGGACCCCATATGTGGCCCTCAAAATCTAAAATTTGCTATCTGAGGGTGAGCATTGGCACAGCAGTTAAGATGCTACCTGGGACACCTGTGTACCATATTGGAGTGCCTAGATCAATTCCCAGCTCCTCAGTTTCCAAGCAGCTTCCTACTGATGTACACCATCGGAGGCAAGAAATGGTTCCAGTCCTTGGGTCCATTTTAGCCAAGTGTCAGGCCCTGATTGAGTTCTAGGGTCCTAGCTTCAGCCTGGCCATTGTGGAAATTTGGGGAATGAACCAGTGAATGGAAGATTCCCATCTATCTGCCTCTTTTTTACTGTCTCTCTGCCTTTCAAATAAAGTAAAAATAAATAATGCTTTTTAAATGTATTATCTGGTTCTTTATAGAATGTATGCTGACCCCTGAAATATAATATTCCTTTTAAGAAAACATATTACAGGGCCAGGTGTTTGGTGCAGCAATGAAGCTGCATCCCATAACAGAGTGCCTGGGTTCGAGTCCCAGTTCTCCCCTCCATTCTAGCTTCCTGCTAGCATCCTGGGAGGCAGCAGACGATGGCTCAAGTATGTGGGTCCTTGCCAACCATGTGGGAGATCCACAGTGAATTCCTGGCTCCTGGCTTTGGCCTGGCCAAGCCCAGGCTCTTGCGGGCATTTGGGGAGTGAATCAGTAGATAGGAGACCTCTGTATCTCATTTGCTCTCTCTCTGCCTTTCAAATAAATTACATTATAAAAAATTTTAAAAGAAAGCGCATTGTGCGGTGAGCATCTCTAATCCAAAAATCCAAAATGCCTCAAATAAAAAATTTTTTTAGAAATACAGAAAAACTAAACATTTTATTTTTGAGACACTCAGAGAGAAAAAAAAAAAAAAAGCTCTCATTCACTGATTCACTCTCCAAATGCTCCCTAATGACAGAACTCAGTCTAGGTCTCCCACATGGGTGACAGGAACTCAGTCACTTGAACCATTACTGCTGTTTTCCAGGGTCCACATTAGCAGGAAGCTGCAGTGGGAATGAGATGGGTATTGGACCCAGGCACTCCAGTATGGAGTCCTTTTTTTTTTTTTTTTTTTTTTTAAGATTGATTGATTTATGAAAGGCAGACTTGCAGAGAGGCAGAGGCAAAGAGAGAGAGAGAGGTCTTCCATCCGCTGGTTCAATCCCCAAATGGCCACAATGGCCGGAGCTGTACCTATCTGAAGCCAGGAGTCAGGAGCTTCTCCCAAGCCTCCCACACAGGTGCAGGGGCCCAAGGACTTAGGCCATCTTCCACTGCTTTCACAGGCCATAGCAGAGAGCTGGATTGGAAGTGGAGCAGCCAGGATTCCAACTGGCACCCATATGGAATGCTGGCACTGCAGGCAGCAGGCAGTAGCTTTACCTGCTATCCCACAGCATCAGCCTCAGTAGGCGTCTTTCCTGATAGACTAAACGCCCACCCCATGAAATTTTTTGAGAGCCACAAGTCTGACAGTTCATATGTACACAAATTTTGTTTCTTGTACAGGATTATTAAATAGGTTTTATAAAATTAACTTCAGGCTATGTGTATAAGGTATATGTGAAATGAAAAACAAATTTCATGTTTAAATATGGGTGTCAGGCCAGCGCCGTGGCTTAATAGGCTAATCCTCCACCTTGCGGTGCCGGCACACCGGGTTCTAGTCCCGGTCAGGGCGCCGGATTCTATCCCGGTTGCCCCTCTTCCAGGCCAGCTCTCTGCTATGGCCCGGGAGTGCAGTGGAGGATGGCCCAAGTGCTTGGGCCCTGCACCTGCATGGGAGACCAGGAGAAGCACTTGGCTCCTGGCTTCGGATTAGCGCGATGCGCCAGCCGCAGCGGCCATTGGAGGGTGAACCAACGGCAAAAAGGAAGACCTTTCTTTCTGTCTCTCTCTCTCTCACTATCCACTCTGCCTGTCAAAAAAAAATATAAATAAATAAATAAATAAATATGGGTGTCATCTTCAAGGCATCTGCTTGTGTATGTGCAGATATTCCAAAATCTGAAACAGTTCTGGTTCAAAACATTCCAGGTAAGGGATACTTACCTGTACTTAGGTGTATAGTGACATCTTTTTCTTTGCTTTTTTTTTTCCAAGTTGTATTTATTTATTTGAAAGGCAGAGTCAGAGAGAGAGAATGTTGCATCTTTTGGTTCACTTTTCAAATGGCCATAATGGCCAGGACTAGGCCGGGCAGAAGCCAAGAGCTTCATCCGGCTCTCCCACATGGTACAGGAGCCCAGGTACTTGGGCCATCTTCCGCTGCTTTCCAAGGTGCATTAGCAAAGAGCTGTATTGGAAGTGGAGCAGCCAAGACATGAGCCTGTGCCCATCCACTGCACCACAACACCAGCCCCAGTGACATCTTTCTTGTGAATTGTATTTTGGTAATAAAATATATGTGTGAAATAAATAGCTGGTAGCATATCTCAGAGTCAGAAACCTTTTCTGCAACCACAGAGTGTCCTCATTATATTCTTTTGCTGTATTTTAAATTTTCAGTACCAGTAATTTTTTTTTAAGATTTATTTATTTATGTGAAAGGTAGAGTTACAGAGAGGCAGAGACAGAGACAGAGAGAGAGAGAGATCGATCTTCTATCTGCTGGTTCACTCTCCAAATGACTGCAACGTCCAGGAGCCAGCATTTTCATCTAGATCTCCCATGTAGGTACAGGGGCCCAAGGTCTTGGGCCTTCTTTCACTGCTTTTCCAGGTGCATTAGCAGAGAGCTGGATTGCAAGTGGAGCAGCTGGGACTTGGACCAATGCCATTCTGGGATGCCAACACTGCAGGCTGCAGCATTACCCATACGCCACAGTGCTGTCCCCAGTACCAGTAATTTTATCTCTGCAAGTCCCCTAAAGCCAGAAAATTGAGCTGTAATTGCATTTGTAGATCTGCTAAAAATTGTACTGTGAAAAAAAACTCATGTTGCACTTGTAGTTTATAAATGAGAAGTAATTGGATCTTTCTACAATGGCAAACTTCCCTGTCCTCCATATACAAAATTGTTCTCAGAGAAGTTTCAAATACCAAGATGAGATGATTAAACGGTCACGATCAGAACCCAGACTTTCTTTTTTTTTTTTTTTTAACTTTTATTTAATGAATATAAATTTCCAAAGTACAGCTTATGGGTTACAATGGCTTCCCCCCTCCCATAACTTCCCTCCTACCCGCAACCCTCCCCCCTCCCACTCCCTTTCCCCTTCCATTCACATAAAGATTCATTTTCAATTCTCTTTATATACAGAAGATCAGTTTAGTACATATTAGGTAAAGATTTCAACAGTTTGCCCATATAGCAACACAAAGTGAAAAAACTACCATTGGAGTACTAATTATAGCATTACATAACAATGTACAGCACATTAAAGACAGAGATACTACATAATAGGTTTTTTTTAAAAAAATTAATTAATTTTCTATGCCATTTCCAATTTAACACCAGGTTGTTTTTTTCATTTCCAATTCTCTTTATATACAGAAGATCAATTCAGTATATAATTAGTGAAGACCTCATCAGTTTGTACCCACACAGAAACACAAAGTATAAAAATACTGTTTCAGTACTAGTTATAGCATCACTTCACATTATACAACACATTAAGGACAGATCCCACATGGGGTGTAAGTACACAGTGACTCCTGTTGCTGAGTTAACAATTTGACACTCCTGTTCATGGCGTCAGTAATCTCCCTACGCTCTAGTCATGAGTTGCCATGGCTATGGAAGCCTTTAGAGTTCGCTGACTTTAATCTTATTCCGATAGGGTCATAGTCAAAGTGGAAGTTCTCTCCTCCCTTCAGAGAAAGGTACCTCCTTCTTTGATGGCCCCGTTCTTTCCACTGGGATCTCACTCACAGAGATCTTTCATTTAGGTCTTTTTTTTTTTTTTTCCATGGTATCTTGGCTTTCCATGCCTACTATACTCTCATGGGCTCTTCAGCCAGATCCGAATGCCTTGAGGGTTGATTCTGAGGCCAGAGTGTCGCTTAGGACATCTGCCATTCTACGAGTCTGCTGTGTATCCCGCTTCCCATGTTGGATCTTTCTCTCCCTTTTTGATTCTATCAGTTAGTATTAGCAGATACTTGTCTTGTTTGTGTGATCCCTTTAACTCTTAGACCTATCAGAGCCATCAATTGTGAGCTGAAATTGATCACTTGGACTAGTGCGATGGCATTGGGACATGCCACCTTGATGGGATTGTGTGGGAATCCCCTGGCACATTTCTAACTCCACCATTTGTGGCAAGTCAGATTGAGCATCTTCCAAATTGTACATCTCCTCCCTCTCTTTTTCCACTCTTAAATTTAACAGGGATCACTTTTCAGTTAAAATTTAAACACCTAAGAATAATTGTGTGTTTATTACAGAGTTCAACCACTAGTACTAGAACAACAACAGCAACAACAAATACTAAAAAGGATAAAGTATTACATTGTACATCTAAAGTCAGGACACGAGCTGATCAGTTCATTGTTTCTTATAGTGTCCATTTCACTTAACAGGTTTCCCCTTTGGTGCTCAGTTAGTTGTCACCGATCAGGGAAAACAAATGATATTTTTCTCTTTGGGACTGGCTTAATTCACTCAGCATGATGTTTTCCAGATTGCTCCATCTTGTTGCAAATGACCGGGTTTCGTTGTTTCTTACTGCTGTATAGTATTCTATGGAAAAACCCAGACTTTCTGCCTGCTGCAACTGCTTCTCCTCTGTCAGGAAGCCTGTCTGTGAGGCTCTAACTAAACACAGTGCAACCTGGAAAGTTCAGTGAGGACTTTAGTGCCACCTGGGTTGGGAATATCGGCACAGTGACAACCATGGAAAAAACCTTGGTACAAAAGCAAGGATGAATTAATGTAAGACACTGGAAAATGTCTCCCCCACGCCCCAAATAAAGTAAGGCTGTGTCTTTCTAAGACCGAGAATTCATGAGGTTCTGTCTTTTGAACTGATGATGGTTCCCTCAGGATGTGGTAATAGAGCATCTCATGTGAACTGTGGCATCATGGGATCAAACTCCAGCTCAGGAACTTACGCATTGTGTTAATCTTGGGCAGTATTTTGCTCACCAAAAAGTGGGATGAGTTATACAGGGTGATTTTAAAGAAGCAAAAAGGTACATTGGTAGAAATGTGCTTATTAGCACAGCATCTTTTCCTCTTCCTGTAGGTCTCAGTAAACTACCCGCATACTTCTACATTGTTCCTGGATTAGTGTATAAGTATACACTAATATGTATCGTATTTTATAGCAGATTGCTGACAGCTGTTGTATCTATGTGCTATACTTGTATCCTTAGAAGAACTCAGTTCCTTCTTAAGTAGTTCTGACTGTAATTATAATGCCCCTAAGGTGTTTTTTAGAGGATAGTGGAAACAAAACTGAAAGAAAGCCAAAGAAAAAAATAGAAAAAGACCTTCACAGATTTTAGTGCTTCATAGGGACTTTTTAAATTTTTTTTTTAATTTTTAAAATTTTTTTATTTTTATTTTTGACAGGCGGAGTGGGCAGTGAGAGAGAGAGACAGAGAGAGAAAGGTCTTTTGCCGTTGGTTCACCCTCCAACGGCCACCGTGGCCGGCGCGCTGTGGCCAGCACACCGCGCTGATCGGAAGGCAGGAGCCAGGTGCTTCTCCTGGTCTCCTATGGGGTGCAGGGCCCAAGCACTTGGGCCATCCTCCACTGCACTCCCGGGCCATAGCAGAGAGCTGTCCTGGAAGAGGGGCAACCGGGACAGAATCCGGCACCCCGACTGGGACTAGAACCCCGTGTGCTGGCGCCACAGGCAGAGGATTAGCCTATTGAGCCGCAGCGCCGGCCTATGGGACTTTTTTTTTATGATTACTTAAGAAGCAAAAATAGTTCTTTTTAGGAAGTGGGCATGTGCCAGTGTCACAAAAATTAGGGATTATTGATTTAGTATCTAATTGTTGATTAACAAGTAGAAAGTTAGAATGCAGGGGCTTCGCTGTGACGTAGTGGGAAAGCTACCGCTTGCAGTGCCGGCATCCCATATGGGTTCCAGTTAGAGACCCTGCTGCACCATTTTGGATCCAGCTCTCTGTTTTGACCTGGGAAAGCAGTGGAAAATGGCCCAAGTCTTTGGGCCCCTGCACCCTTATGGAAGACCTGGAAGAAGCTCCTGGCTCCTGGCTCCTGGCTGCGGATTGGTGCAGCTCCAGTTGTTGTGGCTATCTGGGGAGTGAACCAGTGGATGGAAGACCTCTCTCTCTGCCTCTACCTCTCTGTAACTCTGCCTTTCAAATAAATAAATAAACCTTTGAAGAAAAAAAAGAATGCAAAAAAAAAATTTTTTTTAAGATACCTAGTAGAAAAATACTAGGCAGGAACTGGTATTGAGGCTCAGTGAGTTGAGCTGCAGCCTTTATTACAGGCATCCCATCTGAGCACCAGTTTGAGTCCCAGCTGCCCTGCATCCTATCTAGCTCCCTGCTAATGTGGCTGGGAGAGCAGCAGAGGATGGCCCAAGTACTTGGGCCTCTGCCACCTATGTGGAAGACCCAGGTGGGGCTCTGGGCTCTGGGCTCCTGACTGGGCCATTTAGAGAAGAACCAGTGGATGGAGGATCTCTGTGTGTGTGTTTCTCTCCCTCTCTGTCTGTCCCTCTCTCTTAGTAACTCTGCCTTTCAAATAAATAAAATCTTAATTAAAATAAAAGGAAAGGAAAAATACTAGGCGATACTATATGTTAAGTAAAAGTCTCGCTTTATTATCTGGCTTTATTGCTTTTGTGAACTTTTATTCTGAAACTGTTTTTTAAAGCCAGGAGGAATGATAAAAGTTCATTTTATTTTTCAGGCCCATAATAGGTCCTGCATTGCCACCTGGTTTCATTAAATCTCCACAGAAAAGTGACAAAGGCAGACATGATCCAAGAAAACCGGTTTCATCACATCTCAATTCTGAGGTTTGGCAAGTTTTAATTTAGAGAATAAGATGTAACAAACTCAAAACTTTATATAAAGATTTGGTTCTAGTCAGATTAATTTAACTTGGTGCCATAGGTAGATGAAATCAAAAGTTGTTACAAACCTGAGATTCTTTTAGAAAAATAACAAGGTGCAGTGGGTGTTACCTATTCAGGCTTCTTATCTTTGAAGGGAGGCATTAAAAATGTTAGAGAACCAGAACATGATGAAAAGTTTAAGGAATTTAACCTGAAGGAGAGAAAGCTGAGGAGCTTTTTAATAATTAACTCTCATATCCAGCTCTGGTACCTGTGTTGTACAAATGCACTGGATGGATAAGTGATTTTATAAAAAGATCTAATGATTTTGGGGGGATAAAGTATGAAAGCTGTTTTTCTCCCTAACTGCTGATATTGTAGAGGACTTTATAATTTGTAATACATTTTTCCTATACGTGGGTCTTTTATCTTCTTCACAGCCTAATGAAATACAGATTATCTGCATTTTACAGATTCAAAACACCAAAGAAATTGGGTAACTTACCCAACATTGTATAATTTTTATTTAGCAAAGCCATGTTGGAGGCCTGGTTTTATGACTTTAATGGCCTGCTCATTCTGCTATGCTGTAGAACCTTCCTGCACATGAGTTCATCTCACCAAGAGACTCCTGTTACTCTCCACTGACAGTTCACATTACACTGAAAGGAAATATAATACAGTGGTCAAGGTCATGAACTTCAGAGTCATTTACTTATTCTGTCAATAAATTTCTAGAGCACCTGCAGTGTGTCAGACACATAGTCCCAGAAGTGAATCTGTCAACAAATTGTATTGTTCCTGCCTCCAAAAGTCATGGAGAATCCAGCCACTTCTGCACCCACCCTGGCCTGAGTGACATATTTCACCTCTTTGGTCCTCATGTTTCACGTAGCCCTTCCCCCTCTCCTTCCTCTTCTCAACATAGCAGCTAAAGTCTGCATGAGATTGAGTCAAATTGGTAACACTCAAAACCATCAAATTGCTGTTCCTTGGCTTTTATATTTTCAAAATAAAAAGTTGGGGAAAAACTTTTTCAAAGATTTAGCATAAGTCATACTTACAGTTTTGTCCTAACCTACCTATGTAGCAAGTGGGTAATTTATATGATTGCCTAGGTAGTACCTTAGCTTCTCTTAGCAAAATGTGAGAGATGGGGGACTGGAATTACACTGTAGCATACCTGATTAAGGTACCCTTGGTTCTCAGTTGTTTGCTTTATAAATGCCCTTTAATAAAACCTTTTTCAGATTTTGGTTTTCAGATTCTGTTTCTCAAAGAGGAGTTTCTCTTAGTCTCATTCACAAGATTATACTTCCAAATTAAGGCATACACAATAATACTAATGGTTAGCACTTATTGAGCATCTACCACAAGCCAGACACTGCAAAGCACAGCACCAGCGTAAACTTACTCTAATCCAAACAACAGTCGTGAATGTAGTATATCAGGTAGAATACTGTCAGCTACAAATAACAGAAAAGCCAGCTCAAAGTGGAATTTTATCTTAACCTACTTAGTTGACAAATGGGTTGTTTGTGTAATTTCCTTGGTGGTATATATTCTATATTCTTAAAATATGGAAAATGTGTTTTACATATCTAGAAGTAAGCTCATTCCAGAGTTGGTTAATTCAGCAATCTAATGATCCCATCAAGGGCTCCAGTTTTTTCCATCTCTGCTGTACTATCTGTGGTATGTAAATTATCTCTGACTGCTTCATACCAGGAAGCCTACCAAATATCTAAGATTCATAAGCAGGTGGCAGTGTCTGGACACAGAAGGGGAATAGTCCCTTTCTTAGACCCCTTGTTTAAAAAGAGGAAAATCTTCACTGAAGGTTTCCTATAGATCTCCCCTCATGTTTGTTTAACCAACACCATGCTCATGCATAAACAGTCAGTTGGACAAGAAGAATGACCAGTGATTGGATTAAAATTACCAACATTTCCTTCCAGGAGTCAGAGAAATTTCCATTTTCCTAAGGAGGGCATGACTCCAAAGAAGATGAACAAAATGCAGGGTTCTCTTGGCAGTAGAGTTATAATTGGTAGGAGTTGTTGCATGCCTATCTAAAAGACAAGAAAAGGCTTAGAAAACATGCTTGGGGTCACATGACTAGTACAATGACAGAGCCTTAAACCAGGTCTAACTCTGCAACCCAAACTAGAGCCCCATAAGGTATATAAGTTATATTGTGTTTCTGGGTAAAATAATGTACCCTTAAAAAATCGTAAAAAGTAACTCAATGAGAACACCAAAATTGTTTAATATCTTGATTGTATTTGGGCTTATGATTCTGATTTCTTTCATGTTTTAAGTTTCTGTGTTGGGCATAATTTTCTCTCTGCTTTTCCATTGTCCCATTTAGTTTATGTTTCCTGACATCTTAAGTGATCTTTATTTCCAAAAAGTTTCACATATCATCCTATCAAGAGATGCTGAAATTCTACTTTTATAAAACTGTCTCTTATTAGACAGAAGTAAAAAGGTTCAGTATGTCTTTTATGTCTGCTCATTTTATGTCAGCAAATATTTACGTTGGGAGTTACAAACAACGTTTAAGATAATGCCTATGACATCAAAGAGCTTACATCTACAGCTTAATATAGAGATAAGCTATAAACACTTAAAAAGTGAAAACACTAACAGCTGAGATTAAACAATGGCGGGGCTTCTATCACCTAAGTAGGAAAATTACTGGCCATAGATACTTAGATACTGATTTTAGAACCTCAGAGATTTTATCTTTTTTACATGTTCTCCTCTAAGCCTAGGTTTCCTCAAAGAGACAACAAGAATCCTGCCATTTCATAGTTTTGTTACAAGGATCAAATGATGCGTTTTATACCAAAATCCAGGTTATTAATTGTGTGAATATGATTTAGAGCAAGCTATATGATTAAAATATAATTACTTAATTATTTGAGTAAATAGCATTGCTGTTAGAGTTCAGAGAAAGAAGCTCAGATAGAAAGTTACCTTTGGGTGACTAGTGGGGAAAATGAAAGAAAATTCAAATGAACTCCTGATCCTATTATTTTGAAAAATGGAAGAGAGTGAAGCTGCCTGTCAAAGCTGGAAGACAACCATGTTGTTGTTTTTCATCTTCATAAATCTTTTCATGGAGGACAAGAACTACCTTTAAGCCCTGGTATATATATGTATCTAACATAGAATCATCTATGAAAACCATTTATCAAAATGATTGTATAAGAACAAATTGAAGTCAGTTGTTACAATGCTGTTCTATCTTTGGGGTCAGTGAGGTATACCTGTGGAACTGAGTGAACTCATTCAGGCTGGTGTTTTGTGAGTTACTACAACATTTCTATTTCAGTGGAGTCAGCTGAATCATGAAGGCTGCGAGAACTCCCAAGAATGCCTTTTTTATGCACATCTTATTCCAAAGAGCTTTACACGTATCAGGAACGAAAATGGCTTGAACTGTATCATCTCTGACTAATTGATACTAAGACTCTAGAATACTAAGGCCTGTGGTGGACATAGAAGGAGAGATGAGACAGTCCACATGCTGTGGGATTGTCCTCTGTGTACTGTGCACTTTAGGAAGGCAAGGAAAGCGTCCTCATTGTTTATTGATGGGCTGTGTTGTTTGGGTTTTCTGTTTTGTTTTATTGTCTATGAGTAAACTGTTTAAGTTAAATTTGAGTAACTTAGAGCTATTTTCTATCTTCTATAGCTCTTCTTTTGGGTTAAGATAATGTCTTATTTTAAAAGGAAACAGATAGCAGTGACAATGAGGATATTGTTGGACCAATGCCTGCAAAAGGGCCAGTCAACTACAGCGTAACAACAGAGTTTGAAAAAAGGGCCCAGAGAATGAAAGAAAAACTGACTAAAGGAGATGATGTAAGTTTTAAAGACACTTTCAGAGATTAAGTAGATCAATTAAAACTCTAAAGTTTAGAAACTGTATATAAATTTAGGAGCTAGAACCCAAAAACTGTAAAGGAAAAGATAGTCAAATTTGCCTAGTAGGGTTTAGCATTGTAGCACAGCAGGTTAAATCTCCCCTTGCAACGTCAGCATCCTTTTATCAAAGCACCAGTTCAAGTCTTGGCTGCTCCATGCCTAATACAGCTCCCTGCTAATACACCTGGGAAAGCAGCAGAACATAGCCAAGCTCTTGAGCCCTGACACCCACTTTGGAGACCTTGCATAAGGTCCCTGGCTTCAGCCTGGCCCAGCACTGGCTGTTGCAGCCAGTTGGGGAATGAACCAGCAAATGGGAAATGTCTTTCTCTCTGTATATTTCCCCCTCTCTGTTTCATTCTGCCTTTCAAGTAAATAAATGGATTTTTTTAATTGCCTACTAAAAAGTTTGTGTGACAAAAGATAACATAAAAATCAAAAGAATAAAAGATTAAAGTGTAACATGACAACTGTATGTAACAAAAACATCAGACCTTTCCATTAAAGTCTGTTAAGTAAGGGGGGGAAAAAGTCTGTTAAGTAACTAAAAAGCTTCAATTGAGAAAGATAGTCATTTTTACAATATTATATATATGTACTCTGTGTACTCCATATATTTTTTCTTTTCTTTTCTTTTCTTTTTTTTTTTTTAATTTTTGACAGGCAGAATGGATAGTGAGAGAGAGACACAGAGAGAAAGGTCTTCCTTTTTGCTGTTGGTTCATCCTCCAATGGCTGCTTCGGCTAGCGCATCTCTCCGATCTGAAGCCAGGAGCCAGGCGCTTCTCCTGGTCTCCCATGCGGGTCATCCTCCACTGCCTTCCCAGGCCACAGCAGAGAGCTGGCCTGGAAGAGGGGCAACCAGGATAGAATCTGGCGCCCCAACTGGGACTAGAACCCGGTGTGCTGGCGCTGCAAGGCGGAGGATTAGCCTGTTAAGCCACGGTGCCAGCCTGTACTCCATATATTTTATAATATACAAAGCATATTTGTATGTATATGTATGTGTATATGTATATATACCTTTTTAACTTCTTATTTCTCCTGAAGGATTCATCTAAACCAATTACAAGAGAGTCATGGATGACTGAACTTCCTCCAGAAATGAAAGACTTTGGTCTTGGGCCCCGGACTTTTAAGAGAAGAGCTGAGGACAAATCAGGAGATCGATCAATATGGACAGATACTCCAGCTGACAGAGAAAGGAAAGCCAAGGTGAGACGTTATATTGGTTGGTTGGTTGGTTGGTTGGCTCAGTTTTGAAAAGATAGAAGGCAAAACTATTTAAAGGATGCTACTTTTTAAAATGATGGTTCTGAAGGGAAGAAAATACAGATTTTCCCCAGAAGAAAGGTATGGGGAAGGAAAGTAACACCACTTGCTTACTGTTTCCCAATGAACAGCTGCATTTAAACCTTAAGAAAACTCTGAAACATGGGTTTATTGACCCTGTTTTAGAGTGGGAGAAACTAATCTATGACATTGACTTTTCTAGGATGACAGCACTAGTAATTGGCTAATTCTCTGAACTTTATAAACATCACTGTCTTCATGAAGGTGTTTCTCTTAAAATATCTTGGGGAGGGGCTGGTGCTGTGGCATAGCGGGTAAAGCCACCACATGCAGTGCTGGTATCCTCTCTGGGCACCAGTTTGCGTCCCAGCCACTCCATTTTCAATCCAGCTCTCTGCTATGGCCTGGGAAAGCAGTTGAAAATGGCCCAAGCCTTGGGTCCTTGCACCAGTGTGGGAGACCCTGAAGAAGCTCCTGGCTCCTGGCTTCAGATCAGCTCAGCTCTGGCCGTTGTGGCCAATTGGGGAGTGAACCCACAGATGGAAGACCTCTCTCTCTCTCTGCCTCTCCTTCTCTCTCTCTGTAACTCTGCCTTTCAAATAAATAAGTAAATCTTAAAAAAAAAATCTTGGAGAAAAGGAAAAGCTGTAAACAACCTAACAAATTAAGTGATATGTAGAGACTATCTCTCTAAGTAACCATATCTCAGTTGCACTCAGTACATGTTACTGTCAAGACAGGCAAGAAGCAGGGCCAGTGTCATGACACAGCAGGGTAAGGTGCCACTTGCTACATGGGCATTCCTGCTGTTGTGCCTGGAAAAGCACTAGATAATGACTGAAGTACTTGGACCCCTGCCACCCAGGTGGGAGACCCAGATGGAGTTCTGAGTTCCTGGCTTTAACCTGGTCCAGCCTTGGCCATTGTGGCCATTTGGAGAGTGAACCAGAAAATGGAGGATATCTATCCATATCTCTCTCTCTCACACTCTGTCTTTCAAATACATAAATTAAGATAAAAAGCAAGAAGCATCTTCATGAATACGTTAAATAAATTACCTGAAAAATTATATGCATAAAATATATTCTTTTAGAAATTGGTCTCTTCTTGAATGTTTTCAAATAGAAATATTCCATTATATGTTAGGAACTGAACCAGTATCCCCAGCACACTAGTCCATAAATTTACTCCATGTAAAGGTTTCATTCCCATAAGATGTCCTATATAAGTCTTCAAATCTTTTTTTTTTTTTTTTTTTTTTTTTAATTTTTTTGACAGGCAGAGTGGACAGTGAGAGAGAGACAGAGAGAAAGGTCTTCCTTTTGCTGTTGGTTCACCCTCCAATGGCCGCCGCGGTAGGCGCGCTGCAGCCGGCGCACCGCGCCAATCCGATGGCAGGAGCCAGGTGCTTCTCCTGGTCTCCCATGGGGTGCAGGGCCCAAGAACTTGGGCCATCCTCCACTGCACTCCCTGGCCACAGCAGAGAGCTGGCCTGGAAGAGGGGCAACCGGGACAGGATCGGCGCCCCGACCGGGACTAGAACCCGGTGTGCCGGCGCCGGAAGGCGGAGGATTAGCCTAGTGAGCCGCGGCGCCGGCCGTCTTCAAATCTTTTGTCTCTTTATGATTATAGTTTCTTCAATTCTGATCTAAACAGATTCACACTCAGTTCGTCCTCCTCTCTATCTTGTTCATCTGTACTTATAGTTATCAAGATTTCTCTTTCTATCCTATAACTATAAACTGAATACTTATTCTGCCAGATATTGTGTTGGTGTTGCAACTGAAGGAAAAATGAGAGAATTCCTTCAGAAGCTTGCATATGGTGGAGAACTGATTGTAGATAAAGTTGTTAAAATGTGATAATGTGGCCGGCGCCGTGGCTTAACAGGCTAATCCTCCGCCTTGCGGTGCTGGCACACCCGGTTCTAGTCCCGGTTGGGGCGCCGGATTCTATCCCGGTTGCCCCTCTTCCAGGCCAGCTCTCTGCTATGGCCTGGGAACGCAGTGGAGGATGGCCCAAGTGCTTGGGCCCTGCACCCGCATGGGAGACCAGGAGAAGCACCTGGCTCCTGCCTTCGGATCAGCGAGATGCGCCGGCTGCAGCGGCCATTGGAGGGTGAACCAACAGCAAAAAGGAAGACCTTTCTCTCTGTGTCTCTCTCTCACTATCCACTCTGCCTGTCAAAAAAAAAAAAAAAACTCTTAAAATGTGATAATGTGTTGCAGTCTCCACATTTTAGCATATTTGATAAATCACAAGTTCTCTTTTGTGCTGAAGATTAAAAAGAGATCTGATAATTTAGATCTGAAAGTAATAGATGGGTGAGATGAACTAAAACACAAGGAGGCCAAAGAGGCAACAAAAGATGTGGCATATAAGGGAGCCACCATACCTTAGAAGGCTAATGGGGAAATGTCTATCTATTCTTTCCTAGATATGTTTTTATAAAAATACTGTATTAGAGTTTTTATATTTAGCCTATAAGATTGTGTCCCAAAAGGCAGTTATTCCCTTGCTTACATAGACTTTTTATTTGTGCCTACGTTTATTTTTGTTTTTTTTTTTTTTTTGTTTTTTGTTTGTTTGTTTTTCTTTTTTTGTCCATTGAGCTTTTATTTGCTTGCCTGTGTTAAATCCCTAGAAAAAGAATCCCAGGATTTTCCCTCCTGTGTGTTTTCATCGTGCTTCTTCATGGTCCATGATGCCAGCTGAGGTTGTCAGTACAATGAAACCAAACTGGCGGGATGGAAGCAGATTATTCTGCCATTTTTCTAGATCTTTCAACTGCACGTCAAATCTGGGGCTGATCACTCCACACTTGTTTAACCGGCCGGTGAGGTTCACCACGATCTTCCCAGCCCTGTGATCATCAATGATTTCAAATTCGCCAATGTAACCATGCTTCATCATCACTGTCAGAAACCTGACGATGACTTTGGAGCATGGCTTAATAAGAACCTGGCGCTTGCCTCTCTTCTCGGCATTGTTGATGCTCTTGAGAGCATTGGCTAGGACGTTCATGCGCACCATCGTGGCGGCACGGAAAGATGGCAGAAAGAGCTATTTTTGTTTTCTTTTTAATCCTTTGTTCTATTTTTTTAAGATGTATTTATTTATTTGAGAGGTACGGTTACAGACAGAGAGAGGGAGAGACAGAGAGAAAAGTCTTCCATCACCTGGTTCACCAAATGTCCACAACAACCAGAGCCATGCTGATCAGGAGCCAGGGGCTTCTTCCAGGTCTCCCACGTGGGTGCAGGGGCCCAAGCACTTGGGCCGTCTTCTACTGCTTTCCTAGGCCATAGCAAAGAGCTGGATCGGAAGAGGAGCAATCAGGACTCAAACCAACACCTGTACAAGATGCCAGCACTGAAGGTGGCAGCTTAACTCACTATGCCACAGCTCCGCTCCAAGATTTTATTTTATTTCTTGAGTGTGTGTGTGTGTATGTGTATATATATATATATATATATATATATACCTTCTATTTCTCTCCCTCTCTCTCTTTTTTTTTTTTTTTTACTACTTTTATAAACAAATAATGTAGAATTTCTTTTTAAGACTTATTTTCAGGCCAACATTATGGCATATTGGGCTAAGCCTCTGTTTGCGACACTGGCTTCACCTATCACAATGCTGGTTTGATTGCTGGTGGAGCTTCCCATCCAGCTCCCTACTGATGCACCTGGGACAGCAACAGAAGATGGCCCCCTGTCACCCACTTGGGAGACCTACATGGAGTTCTGGGTTCCATCTCTCCTCCTCTCTCACTCTGCCTTTCAAATAAATAAATCTTTGAAAAAAATTTTTTCACTCCTACATTTTGTCTTTGTTTATCGGAACTCATCATGAATTCAATAAATAGATGGTTTCTTCCAGCTTGTTGATTGAATCAGTTTTGCCCTCTTTAATTTTTTTTTTTTTAAGGGCTCATTTGTTTATTTGAAAGAGTGATACAGGGAAAGATACAGAGACAGACGGATCTTCCATCCACTGGTCTACTCCTCAAATGGCCACAGCAGTCAGGAACCAGGAAATCCATCTGGGTCTGTCATGTGTGTGGCAGGGGACCCAGTATGGGGCCATCATGCAGTGCTTCCCAGATGCATTGGTAGGGAGCTGGATCAGAAGCAAAGGAGCTGGGACTTGAACCTATACTGTGACACGAATACAGGCAGGTGGCAGCTTAACCCACTGTGCCACAATGAGGCCCCTTTGTTTTCTTGTTTTTAGGAAACTCATTGGCTTGAACACTAAACTGACCCATTTTCAAGTACATTGGTATTTCTAACCAGAAGGAATTCAACAAGCCTGGCTTCATTTACTCTTTCATGACTTCACCTAAGTCAAAATAATAATATTTCTTTTTTGTTTTATCTTACTACTTATATAATTCAGTAATGTGTTGTCTGTGATTATTCTTCAGGAAGCACAGGAAGCAAGGAAGTCATTCAGTAAGAAGGATGAAGAACATGTGTTGTCAGGAAGGGATAAGAGATTGGCTGAACAAGTATCTTCATACAATGTAAGTAAGAAAATAAAGTACATGACCTTTTATTTTTTCTCTTTTTCTTGTTTTTCTTTTATATGTCTGCCCTTTTACCTCATGCATTTTCTATACATCAGACCTGAAAAATAGTCAACTTTATTGTATGTATCCATTTGTATTACATCCTTCCATGCATTTCACATAGTGTTTTCAAGTATGTATTTTAAATTGGTTATATATCAGAACTCTAATTACTAGATATGAGTAGCACTTATCAAAAACAAGATCTGTACTAACTCATAGAGATCCTCAGTTCATAGGTTTTTAAATTGCAAGCAGATTTGAAATACTTGATGAAAAGATTTAAATATGAGAGAAAAATGCTTTAAAAATATGGTCCACTCTAAATTTATAAACAGTTCAGTATTCACTTGGCATGTCATCAGCTTTTGATAAACTGAATACTGTCTTAACATACTACCGTGAAGCGAAAATAAAAATTAATCAACTAGAAACTTGACATGAGTTTTCAAAGGCTGTTAGAAAGCCATTTCATTCACAATAGACTTGCTCCGTGTTTTATAAATGGTTAGAAACTGTGAATGTGTCTGTCAGAGGCAAGCATGTGGTGCAGTGGTTAAGACATCTCTTAGGATGCTTGCATCCCATATCAGACTGCTTGGGTTTAAAGTCCTGGTCCTACTTTCAGTTCCAATTTCCTGCTAATGCCCACCCTGGGAGACAGCAGTGGTGGCTCAAGTACTTAGATGTCTGTAAACCATGTGGGAAAACTGGATGTAATTCCAGGTTCCTGGCTTTGGCCTAGCACAGTCCCATCAGTTTTAGGCATTTGGGGAATAAACCGGCAGATAAAAGAGCTATTTCTCTCTCTCTCTTCCCTGCCACTCTCCCCACCCTAAATCCCCACCCCAGCCTAGTTTTCAAGTAAATAAAAAATTGCAAGTAAGTATGGCAGGAATCAGTAGTGTGACACATCAGGTCTACTTACAATATCTCATATTGGAGTGCCAGTTTGAATACTGGGTACTCTGATTTTTTTTTTTTTTAAGATTTATTTATTTATTTGAAAGGCAGAGTTACAGAGAGGCAGAGACAGACAGAGAGAGAGAGAGAGAGAGAGAGAGAGAGAAAGAGGTCTTCCATCCACTGGTTTACTCCCCAGATGGCCACAATGGCCGGAGCTGCACTGATCTGAAGCCAGGAGCCAGGAGCTTCCTCCAGGTCTCCCAGGGTGCAGGGGCCCAAGGACTTGGGCCATCTTCTACTGCTTTCCCAGGCCACAGCAGAGAGCTAGATTGGAAGTGGAGCAGCCAGGACTCAAACAAGTGCCCATATGGGATGTTGGCACTGCAGGTGGTAGCTTTACCTGCTACATCACAGCGCAAACCCCATAGGTACCCTGATTCTGAAACAGCTTCCTGCTATGCACCTGGGAAGGCAGTAAAGACAGCACAGGTACCTAGGAGACCAAGATGGCATTCCTGGCTGTTGTGGCTATTTGGAAAGTAAACCAGCAGATGGAAGTTTTCTCTCTTTGTCTCTCCTTTTCTCTGTTGCTCTGTGATTCATAAAAATATTAAATAAATAAATGTAGTAATTCAGCAAATCAATCATTTGATCAATTGCTCTCTATAAGAATTGAATTTCATCTTAGGATTTTTCAGTGAGTTGACTACTTCAAGGTGTTTTATAATTTTTTAATAATTCAGCACAAATTTTTTTTTTTTTTGACAGGCAGAGTGGACAGTGAGAGAGAGAGATAGAGAGAAAGGTCTTCCTTTTGCCGTTGGTTCACCCTCCAATGGCCGCCGCGGTAGGCGCGCTGCGGCCGGCGCACCGCGCTAATCGCTAATCCGATGGCAGGAGCCAGGTGCTTCTCCTGGTCTCCCATGGGGTGCAGGGCTCAAGCACTTGGGCCATCCTCCATTGCACTCCCTGGCCACAGCAGAGAGCTGGCCTGGAAGCAACCGGGACAGGATCGGTGCCCCGACCGGGACTAGAACCTGGTGTGCCGGCGCCGCAAGGCAGAGGATTAGCCTATTGAGCCGCGGTGCCGGCCCAAATATGTTCTTGTATGTCACAGTGAGCAAATTATACTAAACCAGACTGACAGTAGTACACCTGAAACCACTGATACAAAAGTTCATTTATTTTTCTTTTTTTTTAAAGATGTTTATTTTTATTTATTTCAAAAGCAAAGTTGCAGAAAGAGGAGAGAGCCAGAACTTGAACCACCACCTATATGGGATGCCAGTGCAGCAGGCGGAAACAACACACTACACCATAGCGCCAGCCCCAGTTCATTTCTTTTATCATAATTAAATTTAAACTCTGATTTGTTTAAATTGATTATAATAGTCCAGTGGTTTAATGTTTTCCTGTCTTTTGATGTTTAATTTACTAATGCAGAGAATCTTTACACTGACACCTGCCAACTTTATTTCCCCATTTTTGTTTGCTCTTTGTTACTCTTGAACAGTTTTGCTCATCAGGCTAAATAAGTTTCCTAGTAGTAGACTTAGACAAAGTGGTAGTTCCTTACAACTCCATTCCTTCTCACTTTTCCACGCGTCGGCTCCAAACTTGATGTGGGTTTTTTTTTTTTTTTTTTCCCAGTTCTTTCTTAAGGCCTTTCCTCTTCTAACTCTTGTTAGCCTGCCAAACTTCACTGTTACTACCCCATTAGGGAGTTCTTATTTCATTAGCAGGGAAAGATATGGATGCAGGAAAAGGGAGGGGAAAATATGGAGAAATGGTGCTAAAAGATCAAATTTTTGTTGTGTGACTCTTTTACATTTACCTATACATTTATCATTATGTTTATGTTACATGGAGGTTTCCTATTCTAAAATTAACCCTGCCCCACTTGTCCTTTGTGTTGGTATCCCTTCTTTTATTAATACCTAACTACCAGGGTGAAGCTCAGTCCAGTGGGTTCCACATCTAATGGATGTAGCTGGATTAGAACCTAACTGATGAAAATATTGTAAGTTTCAGTAGCTTCCACAGATGTAACTGATAGTATTGTATTATTCTATTAAATGTTTCACGTGGAATCTTAAATGCCATAGAAATTCCATGTCTAATATGATCCATTAAAAAATACATATGAGTAGGCATTTGACATAGAGAGAGGTTTGTTTATACACCCACATCCCACATTTGAGTAACTGGCTTTGATCCCAGCTCCAGCTCGTGGCTCCAACAGCTTCCTGCTAATGCAAACCCTGGGAAGCAATGGTGATGGCTCAACTAATTAGGTCCCCATCACCCACACAGGAGACCAGGATTGAGTTGCTGGCTTTTGACTTTGGCCTGCCCAGCAAAAGAGGGCTTTTGACTTTGGCCTGCCCACATTTGAAGAGGGAATGAGCAGATGACAGATCTCTCTCTCTCTCTCTCTCTCTCTGCTTTTTAAATAAATAAAAATTTAGAAAGACAGGGCAAATCAGGTTTTTGTTTGTTTGTTTTTTGTTTTTTGGACAGGCAGAGTGGATAGTGAGAGAGAGAGAGACAGAGAGAAAGGTCTTCCTTTTTGCCGTTGGTTCACCCTCCAATGGCCGCTGCAGATGGCGCATCTCGCTGATCCGAAGGCAGGAGCCAGGTGCTTCTCCTGGTCTCCCATGCGGGTGCAGGGCCCAAGCACTTGGGCCATCCTCCACTGCACTCCCTGGCCACAGCAGAGAGCTGGCCTGGAAGAGGGGCAACCGGGATAGAATCCGGCACCCCAACCAGGACTAGAACCCGGTGTGCTGGCACCGCAAGGCAGAGGATTAGCCTGTTAAGCCACGGTGCCGGCCGGCAGATCAGTTTTTATAAAGGTTACATGAAGAAGTTGATAATCATAAGCAACCTTGAAATTGTCCATGGAGTCCATTCTCTGCAGCCCCACGAATGTTTACCCCAAGTTGAAGGCTGCTGATCTGCACCGTCTGCATCTACTGTATCTTCCTCTCAGCTCCTAAAATCTTGGGCAGTCATTTTCTGAACTTCTGTTGGTCGGTAGTCAGAGGTCTAGAGTGAGTCCATAAGGATTTTAATTTATTAAATCAGTTGCCTTTCCTCAGACCTTGTCTTACTAGATGTATCTGAAACTGTGAACACCATCCATAGCTAAGAAGATTTTAAAAGGAGGCAGTTAAGGGAAAAGAGAAAGAACAGAAAGCTGAAAGGAACAAAAATTCTATTAGTTTGTAGAACATGCCTACCTCTCCTGCACCGGCCTTGCATTCTTCCTTTCACACCCGTTATCTTACCTTGTACTGTAATTTTTGATAATTAACCATGATGAGCATGGTTTTCATTGTAGTTATTGAATGAATATTTGCTTCCCTTTATCTTATTCTTTTTTGTTGTGTGGCCCATAGGAGATATCTTCATGGTGATTGGTTTGAATTTGCCTCTGATAACACATTCATATCATAGATGTTGTCTTAGACTTGGGAAAACCTGCTGGGCTTTAATAGCCCTGCTTAACTCTGCACTTTTCCCATCTCATTATTGTCTCATGATCAGATTCCGTTAATAATCTATCCAAGCTAAGGTTCTCATGTATGCTCTTCTCTCCCTAGGAATCAAAAAGATCAGAATCTCTTATGGACATTCATCATAAAAAATTAAAGAGTAAGGCTGCTGAAGATAAAAATAAGTCACAAGAGAGAATACCATTTGACCGTGATAAGGATCTCAAGGTTAATCGGTTTGATGAAGCTCAGAAAAAAGCCCTAATAAAGAAGTCTAGAGAACTAAACACCAGATTTTCACATGGCAAAGGCAATATGTTTTTATAAGTAAGTATATTTCAGTGAAGTCTATTTTCATGTTGATCAATTTGACCTTTTCTAAGTACTCTGTTGTCTGTAATTCTGTACTAAAAACCTATTTCTTTTTAAAATAAAGTAGATCACAAATCTACATTTGTTAATAAGTGAACTGATTTTTCAAAGTCAGCCTTGTTGGATTAAAAAAAATGTGGCTACTGGAAAATAGGCTTGTCCTCATAATAATCTAATAGGGTGTTGCTATTAAATATGCTTTTAAAATAAAAATTCAGCTTATGAGAAATGGCAAAGGAAAGTATAGTGCGAAGCTTGAGTAAATATGCATGCTTTATTAACAAAATAAGACAGGAGGTTTGCTGGTAGTTTTTTTTTGTTTTGTTTTCTTTTTATTTGACAGGTAGAGTTATAGACAGTGAGAGAGAGACAAAGGTCTTCCCTCTGTTGGTTCACTCCCCAGATGGCTGCCACTGCTGGCGCACTGCGCCAATCCAAAGCCAGGAGCCAGGAGCTTCTTCCAGGTCTCCCAGGCAGGTGCAGGGGCCCAAGCACTTGGGCCATCCTCCACTGCCCTCCTGGGCCACAGCAGAGAGCTGGACTGGAAGAGGGGCAACCGGGACTAGAACCTAGCAACCATATGGGATGCCGGTGCCGCGGGTGGAGGATTAACCAAGTGAGCCACGGCGCTGGCCCTACTGGTAGTTTTTATGTTAAGCAAGTTAAAAAATGTTTATTTCTTTAAAATGTCTCTTATAAATTAGTGTTGAAAACTTTTGAATCATTCATGGGTTCATAGTGTTGAGTAAGGAGTTCCATAAAAGTTGAGGTTGCTTGTTAAAAGTTTTGTGATTTTTAATTTTGTGAAACCTGTATCAGTATTCAAATGTGAGTTTTAAAGGAAAATATAGTTAAAGTCAGACATATTTTCCAACTTACGGAATTTTCTTATTCTTACCTCAGGGGGATTTCCCTGTGCAATGAAGAAAAGTTGAAGAATTCCCTTTTGTCATTCTGTCCACCTTTAGTCCTTTGTTTTGGGCGTTTTAAGATTACAGCTTTCTTTTTAAAGGTAATCTTAAAAACCAGCCAAGTCTGCCTTGTTCTGTGAGTCCTCTAAAGATTATGTGGAAACGCAACATCCGTGTTATGTAGAATAGAATGAGGAAGTATAGGCTTATCTCTATATAATGACTTCCAGGGTCCCCTCCTGAGTTTCGTGACATCTGACAAGTGCTGTCTCAGATCTGGTCAGGACTAGACAGAGTCTGAATGGCCTTGTGAAATACACCTGGCCTGCCCTGGAGCGGGTGTGTCACTTCCTGGCGGTGAATCCTGCGTTTGAAATTGGCTGCTTTTTCAGCACGTCTATCAGTGCTTATCCATTGACTTGAAAGTCGAGTGTGTGGTCTTTTGTCTGCTTCCTTACCAGTTTGACTCTTTGGCACTCAGGGCATTATTTGTTGTCTGGTTTTTTTGGTTCGTTTGTCTTAAGTCAGAAAGTGGGCTCCCTGGGTTATTTCATGTGCTAAGGAAAACCTGTTTTGCCTTTTCCAACATGAATCATAAGTATTTCTAGGGACAAGGTATGCCATTATCTGTGCGTGGCGTGAAATCTGTGCGACTTGGCCTGTATGACCTCAGCCGAAGCCTTCTGAGTCTTGGAACTTTGCTTTGGGATGGTCTTACATTACCCATGCATGTACGTAACAGTTTGTAGCTCATTTGCTGGAGTGAATCATGAACATCCTTTTATAAAAGACCTAGTTTGATAATCCATGAATCTAAAAGCAGAAGTGGAAAGTCTGTGATCATAACCACCCTAATGGGAGTACTTTGAGTTTGTAATGCTACAAGCACTGCCTCTTGAGCTATTAAGCAGAAACTTCCACATAGTTAAATAAAACCTAAACAAGAATGCTGTATGGGACGTTTTCTTGCTGATTAAGCCTAATTGTTCTGCTAGTTCTGTGTTTTAGTTTTGAAGCGAAAGCTGAAACAAAGACTCTAAGTTCCAGAACTGAGTATGCTGTTTGAATTAAGGTGTAAATTATTCTCCTTAATAGTAGCAGTAAACGGTGTTTTTCTCATATCAGTGTCAACAGTAGCCTACTGATGGACTGTTGCTACTAACAAAATGAATTATCCTCCTTAACAAATTATAAAAGCTTTTCTAAGTAGAATTAAAGAGAGGCATGGAACATCTTCTCAACACAAAACTTTGTATAGGAGTATCCATTGTATTCATTTAATTTTGTTATTTGTTATAAGCTTTTTTCATGACAAATATCTTCTACTTCTTCATACTTACATAAATTCCTATGTATATTTTTGTGAAATTTGGTAATTTTTAAAGTAAAAATGTCATCTTTAGATGCTTTGTTTTATTTGCCTCATCTGAAAGGGGTGGGGGATATTTCATGTTGTATGTGGGCGACTTCTTTGCTTGCGTCTGAAGCGTTCATGACCTTGGCGTGAGCGGGAGAAGCCTCTCTCCTCTGCCTGTGACTTCTCGCATACTACCTCTCTGGCAGCTTGGAGCCAGTACGCTTTCCTGCCACCCTGAGGACAAGTTTAACAAAATGTCAGTCCCCTTCCAGAAGCTTTTTGCCCCCATGGAGAGCCTAGTGCAATATAGGAGCCTTGACAATGAAAGAACAAAATAGCTGTTTGCGCAGAATGGAAAGTTGTTCTTCATTAATTTCCCGTCCCACCTGAGAGCTGCAAACAGCCTAAATGAATCAAGTCTTCTTCCTTCCGGCAGAAAACTAAGGTTGTTCTAAAAAGAATTTTTTAAGTTCCTGCATTTCTTGATCAAGTTGTATAGGGCCATAGTAAGCTCTTTGGAAATTTAAAAATGAAGAAGAAAAAAAGAGCAATACTAAGGTTATAAAGTGGAGCAGATCCTGTAACATTCTTTACCATTGAAAGTGACATTGAAGTTCATGCTGCCTGAAATTACGTGATTGTTGTCCAGCCCCCTAGAATGTCACCTCGGGTGGATTTTTAGATGCTTTACAATAGTGACCACATTACTGGTAAGTAAATAGGGTTCTTGGGGTTAGCAGGTACAGAAGTAGGTAGGGGGCATCAAAAGGTGAGAGATGGTGACTGTGGCACCATCGCATAATTTAAGGCATTTTTGTGTTGTGCAAAACACAGAAAAGTAAACTCTGTTCTGAAAACAATAAAAAAGCCATGGTCTTACTAAGAGCTTTTAATCTCGTGTGGATATAGCAGCTGTAAGACATTTAGGTCATCACATTCACATTTTCTCATGCTTTGAATTAATGATTCTTATAGAAACGAGCTTGAGATTTGCACAGTATTGGGTTTTTTGTACTCCAGAGTGATGATATAAATTACTTGATCCCAGAACATTATGGCACTTTCTGTTTCCTATAAAGAGGAGATAATATCATTCTGAAATGTAGGATTGTGGTTTTTACACAAGTTACAAGGGCCCTTATCACTTTTCATTTCAGGATTTTTATAGTAATAACAGTCATTTTTAGAAAAAAATCCTCTGTTGAGTTATACCTAGGAGAAAAAGGTAGCATGCAGAGAAGTGGTTAGAGATGGTTCTCATGGAACATCAGTTTTCTTCTTCAGAATGTTAGTTTACTTTTCTTGGCTTTTGATGCCATCATGAGAGTTAAGTACAAAGCTCTTGCTGTCTAAAGAGGTCTCTTTTTTTGCAGCTTAAAAAATTGTTTAACTGTGACCATGTTTGTACAGAATTGAAAAGCTGTTCACTGCCCATTTCAATCTTCCTTTTGAGCTTTGCAATTAAAAGAATGTTTTTAGAAAGCTTCCTAAGATGTAGGTTTTTCAATGTATAAATAAAGTTTCCTCCATATCTGAGAATTTGTGGTCTTCATTTTTATTTTTTAAATTTATTAGCTTTTCTGAAGAAGGAAGCAAGTGAACCAGTAGATGGATGTGTGTACTCTCTCACTCTCTTGCTCTTTATCTCTCGCTCTCTGCCTCAAAATAATGTTTTAAAAAGACTTATTTATTTGAAAGGCAGAGTTACAGAGAGGCAGAGGCAGAGAAACAGAGAGATCTTCCATCCACTGGCTCACTCCCCAAATGGCCACAATGGCCAGAGCTGAGCCAACCTGAAGCCAGGAGCATGGATTGGGACAGCGGGTTAAAGCCCTGGCCTGCAGCTCTGGCTATGCCACAGCACCGCCCCCTGCCCAGGTGATTCTTTAGAAATTTTCAAATTTAATTTGAGAGCCAGCACTGTGGCATAGTGAGTAAAGCTGCCACCTGCAGCGCTGGCATCTCATATGGGCACTGGTTCAAGTACCAGATGCTCTACTTCCAATCCAGGTCCCTGTTAATGTGCCTGGGAAAGCAGCAAAAGATGGCCCAAGTCCTTGGGCCCCTGCACCTGTGTGGGAGACCCGGAAAAAGCTCCTGGCTTCAGATCAGCTCAGCTCTGGCCGTTGTGGTCATTTGGGGATTGAACCAGCAGATGGAAGACCTCTCTCTCTCTCTTTGGCTCTACCTCTCTCTATCACTTGGTATTTCAAATAAATAAAATAAATATTTAAAAAAAAAAAAAGAATTATCTGGAAGTTTGTTTAAATGCCTATTCCCAGACCTACCCCTATTCAATAGGAACCCTAGGGATTAGAGTTAGAGAATCTCCGTTAAAAATAATGTATTATCGGACTTGCCCCAAATGGTGGAGTTAGAAATGTGCCAGGGGATTCCAGTACAATCCCATCAAGGTGGCATGTACCAATGCCATCTCACTAGTCCAAGTGATCAATTTCAGGTCACAGCTGATCATAATGATAGGTCTAAGAGTCAAAGGGATCACACGAACAAGACTAGTATCTGCCAGTATTAACTGATAGAATAAAAAGGGGAGAGAACGATCCAACATGGGAAGTGGGATACACAGCAGACTCATAGAATGGCGGATGTCCTAAACAGCACTCTGGCCTCAGAATCATCCCTTAAGGCATTTGGATCTGGCTGAAGAGCCTATGAGAGTATTTTAGGCATGGAAAGCCAAGACACTGTGGAAAAAAAAAAGACTTAAATGAAAGATCTCTGCGTGTGAGATCCCAGTAAAAAGAATGGGCCATCAAAGAAGGAGGTACCTTTCTCTGAAGAGAGGAGAGAACTTCCACTTTGACTGTGACCTTGTCTAAATAAGATCGGAGTCAGCAAACCCTAAAGGCTTCCATAGCCTTGGCAACTCATGACTAGAGCCTAGGGAGATTACTGACGCCACAAACAAGAGTGTCAGATTGTTGAGTCAACAACAGGAGTCACTGTGTACTTACTCCTCATGTAGGATCTCTGTCCTTAATGTGTTGTCCAATGTGAATTAATGCTATAACTAGTACTGAAACAGTATTTTACATTTTATGTTCTGTGTGGGTGCAAACTGATGAAATCTTTACTTAATATATACTAAAGAGATGGGAGGGGTACGGGTGGGAGGGAAGTTATAGGGGGGAAAAAGCCATTGTAATCCATAAACTACTTTGGAAACATATTTACTAAATAAAAGTTTAAAAAAATAATAATGTATTATTCATTTTATTTGAGAGGCAGATAGAGAACTCCCATCACTGGTTAACTCCCCAGATGCCCACAATAGCCAGGACCATGCCAGGCCAAAGCCAGGAAACAGCAACTAAACCCAAACCTCCCAGTAGGTGTCAGGGACCCGACTACTTGAGCTATCACCTCTGCTTCCCAAGGTGTGTAGTAGTCAGAAGCCAGAATTCAGAGCCGAGTCAGTACTCACAACCAGGAACTCTGATGTGGGACGCAGGCATCTCAAGTGGCTTCTTAACCACTCTACCAAATGCCTATCCCCTTGGAAGCTCCTTTTTTTTTTTTTTTTTTTTTTTTTTTTTTAAGATTCGTTGATTGGAGCCAGCGCTGTGACATAGAAGGTCACATAGAAGAACTCTACCTGCCATCCTGGCATCTGATATGGGCACCAGTTCAAGTCTCAGCTACTCCAGTTCTGATCCAGCTCCCTGTTAATGGCCTGGGAAAATAGCAAGGATGGCCCAAGTACTTGGGCCCCTGCACCCATGTGGAAAACCATGAAGAAGCTCCTGGCTCCTGGCTTCTGCCTGGCCCAGCCCAGGCCATGTGGCCATTTGGGGAGTGAACCAACAGATGGAAGATTTTTCTCTCTCTCCTTCTCTCTCTTTATTTTTGCCTTTCAAATAAATTTAAAAAAAAAACTCATAAAAATATTTATTTATTTGAAAATCAGAGTTATACAGAGAGAGGAAGAGACAGAGAGGGAGAGATCTTCCATCTACTGGTTCATTCCCCAGATGGCTCCATCAGCCAAAGCCAGGAGCTTCTTCCAGGTATCGCATGTGGGTGCAGGGGCCCCAGCACTTGGGCCATCCTCTGTGTTTTCCCCAGGCCATTGACATGGAGCTGGATCAGAAGTAGAGCAGCCAGGACTAGAACTGGTGCCCATAGCGGATGCCAGCATCACAGGCAGAGGCTTTACACACTATACCACAGTGCCAGCCTTGTAATCTCCATTTTTAACAGCCCAGGTCCTTCTTTGTAAACTCAGATTTGAGAATCACTGCATCTATGTATGTTCCTATAAATAATTTCCTCTCTTGGGGCCAGTGTTGTGGCACAGCAGACAGCTGCCACCTGTGAAGTCATATGAGTTCAAGTCCTGGCTGCTCCACTTCTGATCTAGCTCCGTTCTGATGCACCTGGGAAAGCAGTGGAAGATGGGCCAAGTGCTTGGGCCTCTGCCACCCACATGGAGACCTGGATGAAGTTCCTGGCTCTTGTCTCTGGTCTGGTCCGTGCTCCAGCCCCAGCTGTTGTGGCCACTTGGGGAGTGAACCAACAGATGGAATGTCTGTCTGTCTGTCTGTCTCTCTCTCTCTCTTTCCCTTTCTGTAACTCTGCCCTTCAAATAAATGAATATTTAAAAATATTCTCTATCATTTATTATATGTTCTATTTTCCTATATTACATATTCCTAAACCCAAAAGCATTTTACATTGAGTACTGCATTCACCAGTACCAGTAACACCTGCCTCCTGAAGCGTGGATTATTACCTCTCACATGAAATAATTCACGAAAGGCTTCATTCATCAGACATCTACCATTCAGCCGCTGCAGTGCCCAAGATTTTCATTGTCAGTGATAAACTTTGTCTTTTCTTAGACACCTTTTAAAATAGAATAACCCCTAGGAGAAGTAGTTATGTTATAAGGTCCTGATCCCTGGCTGACTTAGCACCCTATGCTATCACTGAGCACAAAGGAAGTGCAGAACATTAATAGGGCAGGGGAGCAATGGTATACTGAAGCTAAACCCCAAGGGGGTGGTCTCTCGCTTCCTGACTGTATTCCTTAGGGGATTAATCAGTTAATGTTGGTAACTCTGCTTTGGCAGCCAAGGTACTACAGTATTTTAAAGAAGTACTTTCAGAAGCAAGCAAATTTATTTTTAGACACCAGTTTCTGCTTTTCTGACAAAACATAAAAGAATGTTAAAAAGCAGCAAAGGCACATCATTGTTTTGAGAGCTACTCAAGAATATTGGAAAGAATATTCTACTCTAGAATATTGGAAAGAAGAGTGGGCAAAGCATTGAAGTGGAGACGCTGCTTGGGATGCTCACATCCCATATCAGAGTGTTTGGATTCAAGTCCTGCCTCGGCTTCCAATTCCGGCTTCTGCTAACGTGCGCTCTGGGAGGCAGCAGGGGATGGCTCAGGTGGTCGGGTCCCTGCCACCTGCATAGTTTCCGGGTCCTAACTTCAGCCTGACTGGCCCAGCTCCAGCTGTTGCAAGCATTTTTGTGGAGTGAACCAGCAAGTGGGAGATCTCTTTGTCTCTCTGTCTTTCAAATAAAAATGAATAAATTATTTTTAAAAGCAATACTGAAAAAGAACATTTCAAAGCTCATTTTCAAATTCTCTCTGGTAACCACTTTTCCAGTCCTTTAATAGAACCTCTTGGTTTCCCTACAATATGGAATAATATGGGCCAAACAGTCATATGATAAAAGCATTTGTAAGTTTTATCTTTATACAGGCAGAGTCTCAGATGAAAATAAATTTGCTGTTTTTATCATGTGATACAAAAAAAGAAATGGAATTGTGAATGTTTAAAATGATAATTTTTGCCTTTTTTGATAAAGACTTAAAGCAACACATTATACTCACCTAAAAATATAAACTACCTACAAAATTTATAAAATTGTATAAAATATATAAAACTTTATATAAATAAGATGTTATAAAAATATAAAATACCTAATTCACACTGCACTTTAAAAAAGCGATTTATTAGCCTAAGATTGCTACTGTACCACAGGTATGGTATATGAAGCGTCTAATTGAAGAGTTCTGACAACAGCAGAAACAGCAGCCAACACAATAGGTAAGTCAGCTGGCTCAGCTTACACACTTCTAATTAAAAATGCAAGTGGGAGCAGACGTATGGCACAGTGTCAGCAGGCCGCCCGGGGGCAGGTGTTGTGGTGCGGTGAGTTAAGCCGTCACTAGGGATGCCTGCATCCCATATTGGAGTGCCAGCTCCTCTGCTTCTGAACCAGCTTTCTGCTAATGCATCCCGAGAGGTGCAGATGTCGGCTCAAGTGCTTGCACCCCCTGGCCCCCATGTGTGAGACCCCAGTGGAGTTCTGGGCTCTTGGCCCAGCCCAGCCGTTGCGGGCATTCAGGAAGTAAACCTGTATCTACTGAGAAGTAAACCTGTATCTCACTGTATCTATCTGCCTTTCAAGTAAATTTGAAAGAAATGTTAAGTGATACAAAATTTCTGCTTAATGAGTGCCAACGCTGCTGTGCCCAGGGAGCAGTTAACAGAAAAGAGCAGAACTTCCAATGGAAACTCTGAGTGGGAACAAGATCCCAGTGTGTTCCTTTGAAGAATTCCGACAGGAGATAAAAACCTGGCTGTACCATTGTGACCCTGAAGACGAAGCCCAATGACAGCATGGCTACCAAAGAGGCGGAGGTGGTCCAGTCAGTGAAAGCAGACCAGAGGTCTGGCAATGGGATGTTCTGGGCACTTTGCTGTTGACTTCTGGAAGGAAGGAAGGATTAGTGATGTCTGCTTATTTTGAGAGTGGGGAAAGCCAAACTTTCTGCAGAAAAATGCGTGGGAAAGCGTCATCAAAGAGTCCATCACCATGACAGTTTCCTGCTCATTCTTCTCATCAGTCTCATGAGAATTCTGTGGCAGATTGTGAGGCTTCCACCTTACAGTCCTGATTAGCCTCCCTCTGACTTCGTTTTGCTTCTTAACTTAAAAAAAAAAAAAAAAAAAACCTGCATTGACATGGTTAAACTCCCAGAATCTCCAGTTATTTAGGGATGGCCTCAATGACTGGTATCATCACTTAGAAAAATGTCCTACACATGGTAGAACATATATTGAGAAATAAAGTTTATATTTTAAATTTTTACCCCTTAATCCCATTTTTCCACAAACCTTTTAAAGTTCCTTTGTAATTAATTTGATATTAGCTAGCAAATAAACCTAGAAATTATAGCCATTTCTCATTTTAACTGAATTTTTGTAGTCTTTTACATCAACATTTTTCCTGATAGTCTTGTAGTAGTTAATAAAATTTGCATATTTGAGAACTGAGGTTCTTACAGTTTAAAAAGTGTTTGCAGTGAAACCATTTATCAAGAAAGATTAAAACTCTGAACCTATCAAGTTGTAAAATGTGAACCAATCTGGCCGGCGCCGTGGCTTAACAGGCTAATCTCCGCCTTGCGGCGCTGGCACACCGGGTTCTAGTCCCGGTCGGAGCGCCGGATTCAATCCCGGTTGCCCCTCTTCCGGAAGAAGCTCCTGGCTCCTGGCTTCAGATGGGCGCAGCTCCGGCTGGTGTGGCCATCTGGGGAGTGAACCAGTGGATGAAAGACCCCTCTCTGTTTCTCTCTCTGCCTCTCTGTAACTTTGCCTTTCAAGTAAATAATCTTTTTTAAAAAAAATATGCAGACCTACTAGGTGTTCATATGTACTTACTGTAAAGACTCTAAATGTGGTATTTATTTCCCCTTTCCCTATATGGGATTTTATTATTATTTTTTGTTTTATTTATTTGAAAGACAGAGTTACAAAGAGAGGTAGAGCCGGAGAGAGGGAGGGAGGGAGGGAGGGAGAGAGAGAGAAAGAGAGAGGTCTTCCATCTGCTGGTTCACTCACCAAATGACAGCAACAGCTGAAACTGCGCTGATCTGAAGCCAGGAGCCAGGAGCCAGGAGCTTCCTCTGGGTCTCCCACATGGGCGAGGAGCCCAAGGACTTGGGCCATCTTCTATTGCTTTCCCAGGCCACAGCAGAGGGTCCAATCATAATCTGAACAGCCGGGAATCAAACCGGTGCCCATATGGGATGCCAGCATTACAGGTCGGGGCTTTCAGCTGCTCTGACACAGTGCCAGCCCCCCAAATGGGATTTTAAAACAGCCCCCTAATGACTTACTTCTAGAAAAGAATATTCTGAATCCATCTTTTCATGTCATTTTGAGGCAACACAGTATAACAGATTGGTTCACTTTTTTTTTTTTTTTTTTTTTTTGACAGGCAGAGTGGACAGTGAGAGAGAGAGACAGAGAGAAAGGTCTTCCTTTTGCCATTGGTTCACCCTCCAATGGCCGCTGCGCATCTCGCTGATCCGAAGCCAGGAGCCAGGTGCTTCTCCTGGTCTCCCAGGCGGGTGCAGGGCCCAAGCACTTGGGCCATCCTCCACTGCACTCCCAGGCCACAGCAGAGAGCTGGATCGGAAGTGGAGCAGCCGGGACTCGAATCGGCACCCATATGGGATGCTGGCGCTGCGAGTGGCAGCTTTACCTGTATCTTTATTCAACATCTACCAGAACAAAATAAAGCCGAGGCCTGGGGAGGTGGAAGATGACAGTTGAACAAAAGAACTGTGGACCAATGTACTCAACAAGAAAGTCAGTCACAGCTTTTGAAATTTTGATTTCCCTTGCAATCCCTTGAACTATAGATAGATAGCCTTATCACCAGAGATTTTGACTGGGTTTGTGGTTGGACCCAGACATCTATTTTCTGGCACCACGCCCAGGTAATTCTAATCCACTCCAAAGTGTGAGAACCAAACTTGTTTTTGTCCAAACATGATATATTAATACTTCTAGAATCAGAGATGTAAGATTATTGTCAGATTATGACCACTGAGCCTTGTGATTCAAAGGCTAGAAAGCAAAAGTCATTTTCCCAGATGCCCCTGCTGCTGCTAGAGCAGATGTGTTGCCTGAACTCTAGCGACCCAATGCACCCACACGGGGTTGAGGTTCCGGGGGAGAAGAGGGGAGAAACAGGCATAGTGTGGAGTTGTCCAGATACCCAGCAGCACTAGTGCTTCTGGCGCCCAGTCCCAAGCTCCACTGGTACCAACTACCAGGTCTGTGAGGTCTGGGTATGGTAGAGTGGTGGTAACACAGGTGGTAACACAGGCTTCGCTGCAAGAGCATTGCAGTGTAGACAGACATATCCCTCTTTTTTTTTTTTTTTTTTTTTTTTGACAGGCAGAGTGGACAGTGAGAGAGAGAGACAGAAAGGTCTTCCTTTTTGCCATTGGTTCACCCTCCAATGGCCGCTGCGGACGGCGCATCATGCTGATCCGAAGGCAGGAGCCAGGTGCTTCTCCTGGTCTCCCATGGGGTGCAGGGCCCAAGCACTTGGGCCATCCTCCACTGCACTCCCGGGCCATAGCAGAGAGCTGGCCTGGAAGAGGGGCAACCGGGATTGAATCTGGCGCCCCAACTGGGACTAGAACCCGGTGTGCCAGCGCCGCAAGGCGGAGGATTAGCCTGTTAAGCCATGGCGCCGGCCTGACATATCCCTCTTCTATCCCAGCGTGCATAAACAACCACATATATCAACTCTGCAGCTAACAGCCCTGGCTAACATAAGAGAGTTATACTATGCTAGCTAAGAGCATAAACTTTGGAGACTGCAACCTAGCATCAGAATCGAGTCCTGCCACTAGCTGTGTACATCTGAGAAAGCTTCTTTATCCGACTCAACTGTAATTTCTTTATCTTTTAACTGGGGGCAATAATATTTCACAACATGCTAGCAGGAGTACATGAAACAGCATATTTAAACAGCACAAGAGCCAGCAATAAATGATGGTTATGACTGTAGTCCCTTGGATAATGGATCCACTGAGAGAACTTTCACATACAGACTTACTCATTTCTCAGGACCTCAGAAAATTCCTGTATCAGGACTCTTGGCAGCAAGCAATAGAAATCCAGTTCAAACTGACTTATTCAAAAAAGGATAATTTATTCACTCATGTAATCACAAGTCCATGGGGTAGCCCTGGCTTTAGGTACAGTGGGATCCACATGCCCAAAATATGTCATCAGGACTCTGTCTGCTTTAGTCTGCTTTTCTGCTATGGACATCACCCTTAGGTGATATCAAACATGGGTAACAACACCTCTGCAGCAACATCCTACAGCTTAGCAACCTAATGAAAAGAAAGCTGCTGTTTCCCATAGTTACAGCCAAAGTCCAAGAACAGATGCTAGCCGGCTTCAAGGATCAGCTTTGGCTACTACACCCCTGAATCAATCCCATGGCTGGGAGAAACAACACCCTGTAGCTCAGGCTGGTCCATATCCCCACACTTGGAGCCAAAGGGGGGTTAAGTCCTGTCTGAACCACAGACATAGACCAAGAAACTGGCAGGGTAGCTCTCCAGAAGGAAATGCTATGGCTGGCAACAAGGATAGCACATACTAACTACAAAGACAAAAACTTCTGATGTTTACTATGGCCGCATCTTACCTTTGATTCCCACCTGTTTTCTAAGAACAGTATCTGTTTGCCAAAACACTTGAGCTGTTTAGGAACCCCCCCACTCGCCTGTCAGTTCACCTCAGCTGTGTCGGTGTTAGCCGGTGGCTGCTTTCTCGTTAGGTATCTGTGTGGTTAGGGCCTGCAGGGAAGCAGGCATACACTGACACATCCAGGGACGGCCTCAGCAGGGCAGGACAGATTCTCCCCAGGAAGAAGCTACCATTTCCTAAGAACTTGCACATCCTTTCCTTCCTCACTTCATCAGATCCTCTGACATTAAGAAATACGTGTAGTACAAACAAGGTAGATGAGAAATGAGACCATCACGGTATGTTCATCCCATTCTGCTGGAGTCTGTAATCACAATACAATTCTAAATGATTTGTTTAGCTTTTCTAACTATAAATAAGAAGAGAGGATAAAAGGGAATCTAAAAGTACTTGTATGAAGGATTGCTGGCTCCAACCCGATCAATAACCAGGAAGCCTGGCTGACTCTGACACTTAATCATGTCTCTTGGTGGAGAAGCCCAGTGACTGAGATGGCCCTGGAGAGAAATTAACATTCACCCTCACTCCAAGTCCAAATGGGACCTCATGTTAGCAACTCTTAGCTAATCGCATCATTGGCCAAGGACATCGGTGGGCCACTGGATGACCCTTCAGATTTCTGGTCTCTGTGCACCATAATGAAATGGCAATATTATTACCAAATAAAAAGGGAATATATCCTGGGCAGACAAAAACTTATAAGAAAAATATTATAAACCATTTAAAAAAAACCTGACATGAACAAATAGTCAGGAATGGATTATTTTTTAAGTATTGTCAAGTAGAGGTAAATCTTTTTTTTTTTAAGATTTATTTATTTATTTGAAAGAGTTACACAGAGAGGCAGAGAGAGAGAGAGAGAGAGAGAGAGAGAAAGGTCTTCCATCCACTGATTTACTCCCCAGCTGGCTGCAACGGTCGGAGTTGGGCCAGTCTGAAGCCAGGAGTCAGGAGCTTCCTCTGGGTCTTCCCACATGGGTGCAGGAGCTCAAGGATTTGGGCCATCTTCTACTGCTTTCCCAGGCCATAGCAGAGAGCTGGATTGGAAGTGGAGCAGCCAGGTCTCAAACCGGCGCCCATATGGGGTGCCGGCACTGAAGGCAATGGCCTTACCCACTACGCCACAATGCCAGCCCTGAGGTAGAGCTTAATAAATGATTGTTTATTATTAGCAATTAAATATGTTCCCATAGTGCCACTAGTCTCATATCCATAGCAATTAGATCATTTGTAAATGTACAGTCTAAAGACAACAAAAGATGGTTTATTTTACAAAGGTAACTGTTTCTAAATAGGCTTTTTTTTGTACTACCTAGCAAGTAATTGAGCTTCACTGTGGGCAATAATAGCATTAATTTAGGCATCAGTAGTACAAATTATGCTTATTTGGGTGAGAGCTTTGAATTCTCACTTATGATTCAGAAAAAAGTTTCAAGAGTCATTTAGACCAAGTCAGTGTGTAACTATAGCCAAAAAACAAAAGCTAGTGGAATATTTTATAATAGAATAAAGAAAAGGAAATTGAAGGGGAAAATGCTACACTTGGGTAAAACTGTGGCGTATCTGCCTGCAAAACTGTTCCCTGTTCTAGTTTTTATAAATCAAGGGAAAAAATAAGAAAGTCCAGGAGAGAACAACTAAATTGATTAGTTCCTGTCTACAAATATTTATCAAGCTTCCACAAGGTGCGAGACATTGGTCTGAGGACAGAGAAATAAATAAGACACAGTTCTCAGCCTCACAGCCTAGTGAGGGAGACAGATCAATTGGACCAGCTCTAACCATGCAATGCAGGGAGCACAGAACAGAGATATTCACAGAACACCCAGATCACAGAGGACGGGCATCAGGGAAGTCCCGAGATGAGCTGAGTATAAAACCAGAAAAGAGGGAGAAGGCTACCGAGGGGCTCGGGTGGTGTTGTTTCTGTTACTGCATGGATGTATAGGTTTGAGAGAGACCAGCTTAAAAGAAAGGAACAATGGAGTGGGGGAGCTGGGGTAACAGAGAAAACAGATCTAGCCAGAGACTGGAGTTAAAAGGGAATGTACAGGGGGTTGACCTTGAATAAACATCCTCCAAACCTGGAGTACAGGACATAAAGATGGCTGGAGGGGACGGGGCGGGAAGCCAAGGGAGACCATCACTAGCATATGCTGTGGAGTAGAGAGGTCCTTTAACCTATTGGGGCATTGAGAATCTGATGAGTGCTCTGGATGTCTTCCTCTCAAGAAGGCACATTACCCAGATTTTTACATATAATTAGTTCCCTAATCTGCTCTATGCTAACCACGGACATGAGGCAGAGAACCTATTCGGATGGGACAAGGCACCAGGGCCAAAACACTGAGGACCAAGCGAGAGAGACCTGAACAAAGACAGCATGAGGCGAGGCTAAGGGTCCAGCTGAGGCCAGAAACCACATCATAGATGTCGATCTGCCCAACTGTGCCAAGACAGATTGCAGCAGCATCAGTCAGGTTGGGGTGGTTAGGGAGGCGCAATGCCTACAAGGGAATGTTGCAAAGATTAGCAAAGGTTCCAAAGTGGGCAGGGGAAGAAGAGAGGCCAGGAGGGGACCAACCAACTTGGAGAGAGGGCTATGATATCCAAAAATATTTGAAAGGTCTGTGGAAAAGGAATTAAAAGATAAGTTCATTTAGGGGCAAAACATATTTGAAAATCCATGCATAGCTTTTTCGTAATAACATTTTTCATGAGCTTTTTGAAGGCCCCTTGTATCAGCTAGGAGGGAAGCTCCCTCACATTATACAGAAAAACTTGCTTGAAAGATCCACAGAGGTGAGCACACCAGTAGCTCTCGGCCTGCCACTAACTGTTGCCACCCGTTTTTCCCTTTACTCGTGCCTCTGCGTCTCCTCTGCCCTTCTCCTTGGCCGCTTGATTTTCTATCTTGTCATTCAAACGCGCCCGTCTCTCCCATATTTGAAAACAAAACAATGAGCCTGCCTTCAAGGACGATGGGTATGGAATTCAAGCTCACCGTATGGAGAGTGCTGAAGCAGACACAAGTGCGGAGGTGGCATTTCAAAGCAGTGGAAAGAAAAATACTCAATAAATGGAGTTGAGACTATTGGATAGATACATGGAGAAAAGAATAGGTTGGATCTGTGTCTTGCCCTGTAGATTAAAGTAAATTCGGGGTAGGTTAAATCCTTAAGATATATTTATTTATTCAAAAGGCGGAGTTACAGAGAGGCAGAGAGAGAGAGAGAGAGGGAGAGATAGAGAGAGAGCAAGGTCTTCCATCCGCTGGTTCACTCCCTAATTGGCGGCAACAGCCAGAGCTGCGTCAATCCAAAGCCAGGAGCCAGGAGTTTTTCTCTGTCTTCCATATGGGTGCAGGGGCTGAAGAACTTGGGCATTTTCTATTGCTTTCCCAGGCCATAGCAGAGAGCTGGATCGGAAGTGGAGCAACCAGGACTGGAATCAACACCCATATGGGATGCCAGCACCGCAGGAAGCAGCTTTACCTGCTATGTCACAGTGTCGGCTCCTATTAAATCTTTAATTAAAAAATTTTATCAGAGGGGCCACCGCTGTGGCACAGCGGGTTAAAGCCCTGGCCTGAAGTGCCAGCATCCCATATGGGCGCTGAGTTCTAGTCCCAGTTGCTCCTCTTCCAGTCCAGCTGGAAGTCCAGGCTGTTGGGAAATAGGCAAAAAATAGGCAAAAAATTGGTTTTGTGGGTAGGAGTGTAAATTGATGTGACCAATTTGGCAACATCCATAAACATTGCATGTAACAGAACTGTTATTCCCTAGCTAGAATTTACGCTACTAACATACTCAGACAAGTATAAAATTGCAGTAATAACAAGAGATTAGGAATAACCTTAATGCCCATCAGTGGGGGGGTGCTGGTTAAATAGAATGTTGAGGGGCCAGCACCGTGGCTCACTTGGTTAATCCTCTGCCTACGGCACTGGCATCCCATATGGGCACCAGTTCTAGTCCCAGCTGCTCCTCTTCTAGTCCAGCTCTCTGCTGTGGCCCGGAAAAGCAGTAGAAGATGGCCCGAGTGCTTGGGCCCCTGCACCTGCATGGGAGACCAAGAAGAGGCACCTGGCTCCTGGCTTTGGATCGGCGTAGCTCCGGCCATAACGGCCATTGGGGAGTGAACCAACGGAAGGAAGACCTTTCTCTCTGTCTCTCTCACTGTCTATAACTCTACCTGTCAAATAAATAAATCTTTTAAAATAAATAAATAAATAAACAGAATGTTGTCTGTATAGAATGCTGTTGACACTGTTCTTTAAAGGTACAAGTTGGGACTTTATATCCATCTCCAAGACATAGCAGGTAAAAACACTGAAGTGCAGAATAATGTGTTACTAAAAGAGGAAGGAGACAGGGAGAAAGAGAGGGAAGGAAAAAGGAGGGAAGAGAATGTATGTGTGTGTGTGTGTGTGTTTCTGTAAGAGTGACCAAAAAACCCATAAGAATGATGGCTTTTGGGCCTCTAAGGGAGTAAAACAGTAACTAGGATGGTGCTATATTGAGAAGCAGGTTTATTTTCATCTTTCAATCTTGGAAAACAAAATCATTGGACAGCTACCTCAAAAATGTCCCCTCGCCGGCGCTCTGGCTCAATAGGCTAATCCTCCACCTGCAGCAACAGCACCCTGGCTTCTAGTCCTAGTCGGGGCGCCAAATTCTGTCCCGGTTGCTCCTCTTCCAGTCCAGCTCTCTGCTGTGGCCCGGGAGTGCAGTGGAGGATGGCCCAAGTCCTTGGGCCCTGCACCCGCATGGGAGCCCAGAAGAAGCACCTGGCTCCTGGCTTCAGATCAGCGCGGTGCACTGGCTGCAGTGCGCTGGCCACAGCGGCCATTGTGGGGGTGAACCAATGGAAAGGGAAGACCTTTCTCTCTGTCTCTTTCACTCACTGTCCACTCTGCCTGTCCAAAAAAAAAAAAAAAAAAAAAAGTCCCCTTGTTCAGTAGTTCCCACAGCTTCCCCAGCCAGTGGGTCATCTGTGCTGCCATTCTCCTGTTGGCTGTTGGGACTCTTTAAGAATTGCTTGCTTGTTTTGTCCCTACTCCCGATAGTGAAATTGTGAAGTCTGTGGAGGTAACACCCTTTCTTTTTGTTAGCATTGCTTCTAGGACCCAGCTCAGATACAATAGATATGCAGCAACATTTGTGGGAGAAATGGAGGGAGGTGGGGAGGAGAGCAGCAAGTAGGGACCAACAAATGGAGAAAACCGATTTTTTGCTTCCTAAATTAAATAGCGGTAAAAAAACAAATCCTTTTCTAGAAGGTGGGTTAAAGCTGAAAACATTAGAGATACCACAAGGAGGCGCTAGAATTCTACATGGAGTCTCTCTGCCAAGAAAAGCCAGATCCAACTAAGGCTTGACCTGGGCTAGTACCTTAGAACAGATGCCTGGCTGAGCAGAGAGAGCCAAGAAAGAAAATCTGGAATGAGAACTGGTGCTGCCAGGAGCTGCAGCTCTGCCGTGGCGCAGAGACGAAGGATCACTTTACGAGGACTCTGATGGAGAGTTCCCACGTGGCCTCTGGACAAGCCACCTGCCCGCGGAACCATCCGTCCACACATGGCACGTTCTTCCCTCCTCCCAGGCTTCCCCCTTTCCTAACTGAGCGAAACACAGTGGCTCCTAGTGTTGGGCTATCATTCCATCACCACAGGATGTCCCCATTGGGTCTTTCTCCTTCATTCCATGGTGGATGACAAATGTCACAAATGTCGTTACCATCCCCCTCCTCTTATTCCTCCCAAGAGGTCACTGAAACTTTCAGCCCAGACCTTTGGACCCTAGATTTCTGTGTAGGCAGGCAAGAAAGAAAAAAAAAAATCCTTTTAAATTTCAAATATATATCTCACTTCTGTGAGGAACCAGGAAATGTAGCCATGGAAACCAGAGCATGAGTGTAACCATGGAGACCAATTGAAAGCAGCTGGGCTGTTACCATCTAGAATCTGGGAGGCTGGAGATGTTAGAGGACAGTTAGCCCTGGCTATTATAGTCAAGTGATGTCAATTGTTTAGGTGACTGTCTTACAGACTTTTAAGTAATTTCCGGATACTGCCAATTCATTAATTTTTATTTATTCATTGCCATTTTGTTTGAAAAGCTGAAAGACACACAGAAAGAGGATAAAGAGAGATCTTCTATCTGCTGTTCACTCCCCATGTGTCCAAATAGGTGGAGCTGAACCACACCAAACCCAGGAACCCAGAACTCCATTCAGGTCTTCCGCATGGGTGGCAGGGACCCAACTACTTCAGCCATCACCTGCGGCCTCCCAGGGTGCTGACTAGCAGGGAGCTGGGTCAGAAGCATAGAATCTGGGACTCGGACCCAGGCACCTCAAGCAGCAACTAAACCATTGCACTGCAATGCCCACCCAGTGCCAATACTGCAAGATATTAGGAAGGAAATCTTTTCATAGGGCTTCCTCCGTTAGACTGATTTCTACAGCAGCCTCCCCACCTGTCTCCCTGCCCTCTTATCATACCTCCAGAGTCATCGCTCACTCATTCAGCAAACATGCTAGTTGCCTTTCTGAGCCGGGCACTCTGCTGGATCCCACCATGTCTATGCTTCAGGCAAATTGCATTCTTTGTCTCAGCCGCTTTAATCCTGAGATAAGCATTTTCTCCTTTCTCTGTGTGCATCAAACCGCACCAGTCCCCTGCAAACAAGGCCTCAAGAAGCTTGATGACAGTTTGGAGTGTGACCTGCTTTGGGCTCTGTTTAGTGCATCTGTGTGGTTAAAAGATGGAGCACAGACCCAAGTCCTCACTACTTGCCACTGTGTCACCTCACAGTCACTGGGCCTCTCTGAATCTCAGGGGTCCCATCTGTAACAAGGAAATAAAACCTCTCTCTTTAGGTCATGTAGTGATAACCCCACCAACTGTGAGGATTTAAATTGCCACAATCTTAAAGATTTATTTATTTGAAAGTCAGAGTTACACAGAGAGAGGAAGAGAGAGAGAGAGCGAGAGGGAGCGATCTTCCTTTTGCTCAATCACTCCCCAAATGGCCACAATAGCCAAGCCAGGAACTAGAGGCTTCTTCTGGGTCTCCCACATGGGTACAGGGGTCCAAGCATTTGAGCCGTCCTCTGCTGCTTTCCCAGGCCATTAGCAGAGAGCTGGATTGGAAGTTGGAGCAGCTGGGACTCGAACTGGTGCCCATATTGGACGCTGGCGCTGTAGGCAGATGCTTTACTCACTGTGCCACAGCGCCAGCCCCACCATAAAGCTTTATCTTTTGTTCTTACCCGTGTGTCCCCAACATGACTCAGCAACCTCCTTTCACATTCTCAGCCCTTTCTCCTAGTCACTGAATGGCTGGAACTAATGCTCCACCACCTCTGACCACAGTAGATAAGGATGATGGAGACAATGGCGATGATCACCGTTGTCAGTTGGTCCTCATTAGACACCAGGCACTGTCCTAAGCACTTTCCAGTAACTCATTTAATTCTTAGACCCATCATCCATTGAGGATGGTTATCATGTGCACCGTACAGAGGAGGAAACCAAGGCGAACGATGTTTAGGTAAATTTCCCGAGGTCATGAGCAACAACAGAATGGCAGAAAGATGATGCGAGGCCCAGCAGTGCCTCTGGAATCTACCTCTGAACCACTGTGCAATAGTCCGAGTGTTCCCGAGCTCACGGTGAACATGGTCCAGGGCGCAGGCCCTCCCTCACAAGTCTCCTGCTCCACCCCTACCTCTGCCTCCCCTGACCAGCTCTTCCTCAGACCCTGTCCCAGCAGCCTCCCTGCATGTTTCAGAGGACGACGTCAGCCTTGGTCTCTCCACGTCGACTGCAGGCTCCCTGCTCCCTCAGTTACCCACTCTCTTCCTGGTCCTCGGTCCTTCCTGTCACGTGGCACCTTCCTCACAGCGTGGAAGCAGGTCCAAGACTGTCCCCCTTTATTACACGTCTCTCTCTCTCTCTCTCTCTCTCTCTCTCTCTCTCTCTCTCTCATTCACCCTCTCCTTTTCCCAGGCAAGCTCCTGAGAAGAGTTCTCTTGTCTTTACTCCTCGTCTCCCATTTGTTCTAAACCCTCTGTAGACTTCTTTATATATGCATAATTTTTATTTATACAAAGGGAACAAGTTTCATGCATTTCATTAAGAACATAATGATACTTCCCACCCTACGCTCCCACCCTCACTCCTCCCTTTCTTATTTTTCTTTTAATTATTAAATGATGTAATTTTAATCCTTTGTCATCTCAAGCTTAACCCTCCATAACTAAAGAATCCAACAAGTAGTAAGTAGTAAAACCACGGCACTGCCATTGCCCTCCCATGGTTCCCCAAGTTGCTACAAGCAATGACCTTTGAGAGTCCAGGTCCAGCGCTTTGCAGCACTGAACGCTGCTCATCACTCATTCCCTGGTGGACCTGCTGCTCCCTTGGCATGACTGGCTCCCGCTCCTCCACCTCTGCCTTCTCCTGTCTGCCTCCTTCACCGGCTGCCTCCTCACTGCCCACTCTCTAAGCAGTCTCTCTGATGAGCCTGTCAATTCATGGCACAAAATTCCCCAAAGATCCTCAATGCCAACATAAGGAAAACTAATCTCTTAGCCCAACAAGAAAGGCCCTTGAAAGTCAGACTCTCACTTCTCTCTCCAGCCTCATCCATTGCTTGTCCCCCTCCTGAAGCCCTGCCTTTCTAGCCCTGTGGCTACAATTCTACACTAGATGTCACAGTCCCCAGCGTTTCTCTCTACTTCCTTGTTGGAACATTCTAGCCCTTCTTTCTGGAGCTGCTTCTCCAGATTGTTCACAGGCAAACCCCTCATCTACTATTCTCTCTCCTTCCTCTTTGCCACCACCCAGTCCCTCACCATCCCCTCACAGGCCTGGCTTTCCTTGCATTTTTTACATACACCCATCCAGCAATTGTCTTTTTGTACTAGAATTGTTTAACTGCTCTACTTCCTTTCCTAAGATTACTAGTTCCTTGAAGATAAGTACTATCCATTTGTTGTGCTTGTCTCATCTGTCCCTCTAGTGCCCAGCAAAATGCCTGGGCAAAAGTGAGACATTCACTAAATATTAGATATTACTATTGTTGTCAAGGGGATGGTGGAGAAGTTGTCTTGAAAACTAACATGATCCATCCTCACCACCACCATCAGCACCAGAAGGCAAGTTACAAACACTGGTGATAAGTGAACAGAGGCTGACCCTGTAATAGCTTAGGGCCAGAAGAGTATGTTGTGCGTGTTTTCTGTGACATAAACCCACTGGCGCACATACCAGGTACGGGGCTGCACTGGGTAATTTCTCTCTGACCAGAAGCAGTAAATATAACATAGACATCCAATCAAACTAACCACCATATGAGTTCCTGTGACATGGAAGCTATTACATTAAGAGCTATAATGACTGGATGGGAGTGAACACTCCCCAGGATTTAGATCAAAGACAAATATAGTTAAAGGCCATTAACATGTGAGACTGGGGTAGGTAAATACAAAGGAGAAAATTTCTTCCATTGGCTCATCTAACTTTTGTCAAGGCCCAGCTCATAATCAGGGTCTACCCCAAGAGCTAGAGGATGACAATGTAGGCCACATTGGTCTCCTGGGCCAGCGAGGCAGACAGACATGCAAAGATCAGAGAAAGAGTGCTGGGATCCATTCTGCCTGGAGAGGAAACAGCACAGGTGTCAAAGACTTTCCTGCCCATGTTATTTGGTTTGGCTTTTGAGGGACTAATGGGTTTTTTCAAGTGCCGAAGATAGAGTTCCTCACCAAGGGAACAGAATGAACAAAAGCACGTAGAGTTTGAACCAAGGGAACAGAATGAACAAAAGCACACAGAGTTTGAAGCTGAGGCACCTTGGAGACCATTGATTTTCCTCCAGGTCATGAACAGCAGCAGCTGAACTATGGCTCAGACCTCCACATACACCAGACGGGGTCCCTGCACCTGTTCGGCGACATGTGCATGGCCTGGGCGGTGATGAGCAGCCCTGGGTGGCTGGACCACCAGATGTAGACTGAGAAGTGGAGAAATGTAGCAAGGAAAAATAACATTTTTGCTTGATCTATCCCTGATCTAGCCTGTCTTCTCTCTACCCACACCTGACCAGGAACAGAAGTGGATAAACATCTGACAATTTAAACATCCCTGGATCCATGTGCATCTCCAGGTAGCTCACCTTGTCCTGTGTTTCTCCTCCTAAGGGAGTGTTGAGGATTATGGTTTTTACCACCTCATGCTGGCCAAGAAGAGTTGAGGACTCCATCTCTTTCCCTCCAGGTTGTTCCCAGCCTCTGATGCCAACATCAGAGAATCAATGTGCACAGTCCCCTGGTCTAATCCTGCTTCACCCAGCCCAGTAGCGCTCCCTGGACAGTGAGCCCACACTGGGCCCATGGCACCGGTGAAGGCTGCCATTCTGCATCACCCCCAGCATGGATGCTGTTCCCTGCACAGCCACTCCTGCACCATGCCAAGCTCCTCTGCAAAACTCTGGCATTCATCTGTCCTACACTGGGGTTAAGGGAAGCTTTGGACAGCAAAAGCTCGGAGGCTCCCCATGCCCAACCAAGAGGAGATGGACATCCCCTGAGTGCCTCCAGATTCTGAGAAGCCAGTAGAAGACAAGCACCGTGCAGGCAGAGTGGAAACTGGTCCTTATGAACCTCATCACACGATCAAAACCGGCTGCCACTTCCCAGATTGGCCCTATGACACGCGGACTGGCACAGGAGCATCCCCTGAGAAGGCCTCCATCCACGCCTGATTTACAATTTGCCAGCCTCTCTCTTATCTCGCCCCTCTTGTTCTCTCTACAATTCCTCGTGCTTGGGAAGTTTTCATTTCATTTCCCATGCACAGTTTTTAGGTGCCAGGAATAGAACTGACTCTATCAGAATTAAGGAGCCAAGGAATTCATCAGAAGGATGTAGGTAGCTTGCAGAGTCTCTGGAAGGGCAGAGCCAGGCACCAAGGCTCTGCAGACAGGGACAAGGTCTAGGAGCCACAGTGAGGCCTTAGAAGCACTGCTGTCACCATGGACGGGAGCCCCCAGGTCTACCACCAACACGGCCACCACTGTCACCCATCACCAGGAGACACTGCATGACACTTCTAAACACCTGCTTTCTAGTCATTGCTGGGGTAAGTGCTTCTGGCTGGCATATGGCTTCTAGGGTGGCTGGGAAAGCAAGCATCTGGTCATCTGGTACTTTCTGATTCTGTGCGAGAAGCAGGTTCTGCTAAATAGGGAAGGTTCAGAGGCTAGATGGTCACGGTGGCCAGCATGCCCTATACTTCTCTCCTGGCTTATTTTCTTACTCTAATTTAGCCCCTCTATATCTGCAGAGGTTGCTTCCCAGACAAGATTGTATCCCCTGGACACAAAAATCTGAGGATGCTCAAGTCCTTTATATAAAGGTCTAGTATTTGCTTATAATCTCACATCCTTATGACTAATACAATGTAAGTAATTGTTGTACTATATTGTTAAAGGAATGACAGGGAAAAAAATCTGTACATGTTCAATACAAATGTACTTTTTTTCTGAATTCTTTGAAATCTGAGGGACAGTAAGCACCCATCCACTGGTTCACGCTCCCAAATGCCAGCAACAGCCGGGGACTGGGCTGGGCCAAAGATGCTCACTCTGGGTCTCCCACGTGGGTGGATGGTAAGGATCCAATTACTTGAGTCGTCATCTGCTGCCTCCCAGGGCACACATTAGCAGGAAGCTGGACTCAGGAGCAGAGCCAAGACTCGAACTCAGGCACTCAGAAGTGGGATACAGACAGCATCTTAAACACCAAGCCAAATGCCCACCCCATGGCTATTTTGAGTCTGCAGTTGGTCAAATCAGCAGCTACAGAACCTACATATATGAAGAGCCCACTGTTTATAACTGTCTTTGCTTAGCTATTCTAGACCTTAGGAATGGGCTTGCCAGGTTTAAAAAAATAAAAATTCAAGATGCCCAGGTGCGTTTGAGTTTCAGATAAACAGATTTTTTAGTAATGTATATCATATGCAATATTTGTAATACATTTATACCAAAAAATTATTCATTGTTTATCTAAAATTGCCATGCAGCTATACATCCTGAATCTTATCTGGCAACCTCTGCAGGGGTATCTTTTCTACACTGTACCACACTTTTCCCAGGGCCTAGTTGCTAGGTGTACTGAACATACTTAAGTGCAAAATTCACATGCCCAAGACAGTAGCCTGGCTGTCAGATCCCAGTTCTGAATGTCAAAAATGGACAATTACTCGGTCCTTCCCTCCACTTTCCTCCCATAGCAGATTGTCACGTCCTGCAGTTTGACATATGTCTACAACCAAGTAAGGTAAAGGTCATGTCCTTGGGAAAGCAAAGGAGAGAAGCACATTGAAAGTTTAAAAAAAAAAAAAAAAGCTGAACCTGTTGCAATAAGAAAAAGTAGAGTAAGTAGAACAGAAAGATCTCATGAATTTTTTATCCAAGGCTTTCTCAAATTCTGAGACCCCAAGTTTACCATGACTCACACTTCATAGAACTTTAATGAGAAGTGAAACTACAATGTAATGAAATGAATTTTCATGTGTGTTGTATGGAAATGAGTCTTGATGAGTCACCAGCTCCTGTTGCTCTCACCTCCTACTTGCTAGGGTGGATCCATTACACAGTTGCCAATCTGTTCCATTAATGCAAAACAGCAGATGATTTTCTTTTATTTTAGGATTTATTTATTTATTTATTTGAAATTTAGAGTTACACAGAGAGAGGAGAGGGAGAGAGAGAGAGAGAGAGAGAGAGAGAGAAGTCTTCCATCCAATGGTTCACTCCCCAATTGGCTGCAATGGCTGGAGCTGCACGGATCTGAAGCCAGAAGCCAGACCTCTTCCGGGTCTCCCATGAGGGTGCAGGGGCCCAAGGACTTGGGCCATCTTCTACTGCTTTCCCAGACCATAGCAGAGTGCTGGATCAGAAGTGGAGTAGCCGGGTCTTGAACCGGAGCCCATATGAGATGCCGGTGCTTCAGGCCAGGGCATTAACCTGCTGTGCCACAGCGCTGGCCCCAAAGCAAATGATTTTCAAAGCCACTGCATTTCAACATATGGTGGACAAAAATGATAGGATTTCTTCCTAAGGTTACATAAAATCATAAATAACACAGCAAGGCACTCAACTTTGCCAAATTATTCTAAGACCACAAACACAGAGACTTTACTCATTGATTCAGGTCTTACTAGGAATAATTAGACCTCCCTGATATCAGCTTTCTCTGCGCCACTTGAGAAACCATAGGGGCCTATTTCTAAGCCACAGAAAATAAATGTTTTCTTTTAGAGCCAGCACACGTGTTGGGATACAGTGTTCGGCAGTAGCCAGTCTCAAGTCTTTGGGAAGACAACTGATTGATTTCAGAATTCCTTAAATTAGGCCTTTTTTCAATCCTTAAAACACACCTTGTCCCTCCCACTCTGGGTCATGCGTGCACTGTTCCTCTTCCTAAGATCCTCTTCCTTGCTTCATCTAACTCCCTCCCTCAGATCTCTACTCAAAATCACTTCTTCAAGAAAAAGCCAATTTCCTGAACTTCCAGTCCCTACCCCACCCATGACTGATTAAGATTTCCTGTTGTATGTATATTTTCATAGTTCATTCTGACATTCCTTCTTAGCATTACAAAGACAGAGTTGTGTGACTTAGGGGTGAATGTCAATCTCCTTGTCTTCTCTAGCAGTGGAACTTTTAGCTGGGTATCATACTTCCCATCTAGCCCCTGCAGCTAGGTGTGGTCATACGACTAGAATCTGAGTGTAGTCCTTAGAAGAAAAGGTGCAAAGACTCTCCTTTTATCTTTCCCCATGCAGGCAAATGGACTGATGGACCAATGAAGGGATGGGAACACAGAGCAACAAAAGGAGCCTGGGTATCCACCACCATCAAGCCCTCCACTTTTTTTCTAGATTACTAACTGGAGAAAGAGTTATCCTACTTTCCTACTGAAGTTACTGTATTGAGCCTGTTATTTAAAGCAGCCTATAGCCAGTGGATCCAGATTGGAACCTAGGGCTGCTTGACCCCAGATGCCAAGCCCCAAACCACCACAACATGACATTTTCCACACCACACGCCTCTTCTCTATCATACACCTTGCATCCTAGGTCACAGACCAGGCACTACACCACTTTACAAAGGCAAGGCTCACTACATGGACCTATATGCAATCTCAGCATGAATAAAACATGATACCCTCCAAGGGTGTTTTCCCATACTTTTACATTCTCAGTCAGTTTTCATGTATGTTTTCAACTCCGAGAATCTCGAAGTCCTCAGGACTACATTCATTTTTGATTTTATAAATAAGTAATTCAGTTCCTGACATGCCAGTTAGCAGCTCCCCATCCCACTTCTACTGCCAGCACAGTCAATTAAAAGGGAAGCTGACCGTGATCAAGACTCTCGATCTCTCTTGGAGGTCAATGCTGCTTAAGACTGTTCCATCCCTTTGCCATTGACATGTGAGTTTCAGAGAAGATGCAGTCAAAGCTAATGAGCAGCCCCTTGATCTGAAGAAGCAAGTAGTTAACTTTTTTCTGCATAGTTTTTTACTTAATTTTTTTCTGTATCACATATACTTTTATGCATATCATATACACTTTTGTCATTTGTGAGCAATACTTTTCTGCTTCATTTCCCACTTCCTTGCCTACTCCTCTTCCTCCTCACTCAACAGCAGCCACTACCCTACCAACACACACCACCTGGACCACCAGTCAGGGACTCACTCTCCCTTGTTTCTCTCTGTTCATAAAATCATGTGTAGAGATTTGTGGAAATTGCTCTGAGTCAATTGGTTTAGATTTAATTCATTCTTTTTAATGGCTAAATAACAACTCAAGATGTTCTATGTCATAAATTATTCATGCATAACTTTGTCTCCTGATTCTTGTCACAATGGATAATGCTGCAATAGCAGGCATGTACATGTGTCTATATGAACTATTGATTATATCTCTGTGGGATAGACTCCCAGGCATGAGCTTGCTGGGTCAAAAGACATATGAATTTTTAATTTTAATAAATGCCATCTTTAATTGCTTCCCTAGAGCCATCTTTTCTTCCTCCTGGCTCCCTATAGTTCTCTCTCCCCACTACTCTGCTACCTCCTTTTCCTGTTCTACTTTCTATAATGAAAAGGCTGAAGTGTTAGTTTAGGTTGAGTCTTATAAGCTCAAATATAAGTTATTTGTGCTCATCTGTGAAAATGTAAAAATGATTATACTCAGATAGGAAAAAAATCCCTGTTGTTTTAAAAGACTCAACAGAAAGAAGCCCTCTACTACAAAGGATCAAATTAGGAAGGTGACTATAGGTGTGGAACATGATACCTAGTTCTCCCCTGTTGGTATTTCATCAAGATATATGTTCACAAACTGCCAAGCACCATGGTAACTGGTATCTTCAGCAGCAAATTATGTAATCTTCTGCCAGTGTTTCCTAGGTAATTCATTACATGAGATACTGCTTTCCTGGGGCATACTCTGCCCCCAAATCCCACTATTAGGACTATTTGTTCACTTGAAAAATATCTACAGAGCTATAGCCAAACGCCAGACACTACACTGGGTAGGTATGTAGTAGCTAGTAAAAAACACAAAGCCCCACTCCCCTGGAGCTTACTGAGTAGCTGAAGGGAAAGATGTTAACAGCAAATTATACATACGTTTGGATGCCTTTTTTTATATATTTATTTGAAAGACAGAGTTACAGAGAGGGGTAGAGACAGAGAGAGGTCTTCCATCCATTGGTTAACTCCCCAGATGGCTGCAACGGCCGGAGTGAGCTGATCCAAAGCCAGGAGCCAGGAGCTTCTTCCAGGTCTCTCATGTGGGTACAGGGGCCCAAGGACTTGGGCCATCTTCCACTGCTTTCCCAGGCCATAGCAGAGAGCTGGATCAGAAGTGAAGCAGCCGGGACTAGAACCGGCAACCATATGGAATGCCAGGGCTTTAACCCGCCGCGCCACAGCACTGGCCCCTTGGATGGCTTTTTTACTGTGATAAAATATGTACCACACAGAGTTTACTGACTTCATCATTTTGAAGTGTACAGTTCAGCGGCATACAGCATACTTAAATTGTTTTACAACCATCAGCACTGTCTGTCTCACGATCTCCACACAATTTCTTTTTTTTTTTTTTAAAGATTTATTTATTTATTTGAAAGAGTTACACAGAGAGAATAGAGGCAGGGAGAAAGAGAGAGAGAGAGAGGTCTTCCACCCACTGGTTCACTCCCCAATTGGCCGCAACAACAGCCAGAGCTGTGCCCATCCAAAGCCAGGAGCCAGGAGTTTCTTCCAGTTCTCTCTCACGGGTGCAGTGGCACGAGAACTTGGGCCATCTTCTACTGCTTTCCCAGGCCATAGCAGAGAGCTGGATCAGAAGTGGAGCAGCCAGGACTCAAACCTGTGCCTATATGGGATGCCAGCACGGTAGATGGCAGCTTTACCCGCTACACCACAGTGCCAGCCCCCTCCACATACTTTCAAACTGAAATTCTATATCCAGTAAGCAATGACTCTATCATTTCTTCTTCTTCTTCTTCTTTTAATGTTTATTTTCAGCCATTTGAAAAGCAGAGAGGGAGGGAGGGAGGAAGAGAGAAAGAGAGATCTTACATCCACTGGTTCACTCCCCAAATGCCTACAACAGCTAGGTCTGGGCCATGCTAAAGCCAGGAGCCTAGAACTCCATCTAGGTCACCCACATTGATGGTAAGGGTCCAAGTTCTTGGGCCATCTTCCACTGCTTTCCCAGGAGCATTTGCAATGAGCTGGATTGGAAGTGGAGCAGCCAGGACTCAAACCAGTACTCAAATGGGATGTCAGTGTTGCAGGCAGTAGCCCCTCCAATTCTTATTAGCAATGTTTTAAAAGATTCATTATTTATGTATTTAGAAGGCAGAATAACACAAAAGGATGGAGAGAAAAAAAGAGAGATCTTCTATCTGCTGGTTCATTCCCCAGAAGGCCTCAACAGCCAGGCCTGCACCAGGCCGAAAAATTCAGGAGCCAGAAACTCCATCAGGGTCTCCCATGTGAGTGGTACAGGTCCAAGTACATGGGCCGTCCTCCACTGCCTTCCCAGGTGCGTTAGCAAGGAGCTAGATTGGAAGTGGAGTAGCAGGGACTAGAACCCTCACTCCGATAGAGGCTGCCAACATCACAAGCTGTGACTACCCACTGCACCACAATACCAGCCCTTTTATTTGCACTATTGAGATGACCAAAGCTCCCTGTAGACATCATCCTTTGCTAGGAGTTTTACCATGAGAATTCCTTCGATGTCTTAAGATACCATCTTGATTTTTTATAGCGTATCTGCTAACCATCTGAACATCCTTCATATGACACAGTGATTTCAACTCAAATATTTTTCCCTAATAGTATTCATATTCAACCCTAGCACTACATCTTCACAATACAAAGCAACCACGCTGAGAAGCAAATAAAGGAAACATATTTTCCTACATCATTAATTACTCCATTTTTATGCAGACACAAATGCTTTTCCTCTTTGGCTTTGGACCAGCTACTATGGCTGCCAGCTGGGGCTCCCAGGGGCTTGAAGAACATTAATCACCAGAATAAGCTTTGTTCTTTTCAAAGGAAAGTCAGACTAAATTAAAGGCATACCCAGATACCCACCCCCCCCCCCAGCACTCCCGTTAGAATAGGCACACAATTTGGTGATTAATTTCTCAATATCTGCTAGTGATTTTTTTCAGTTATTATAATTTTAGTAAATTGGCAATGAAACATGGACAAATTATAATTTAACTATCTTAACCTAAATCTATTTTCTGGGCTTTAAACTCACATATCCATTTATCTACAGTTCCTTTTAAATATCTCAGGGACATCTCAAGGTAAACATGTTCAATATTGAATTCTGTTTTTAAAATATTTGTTTTCATCTACATGAAAGGCAGAGAGAGAAGGATATATATATATATAACTTTTATATATATATATATATATAACTTTTATCCTCTACTTTATTCCACAAATTCCCACAACATCTGGAGCTGGATCAGGCTGAAGCCAGAAGCCAGGAATTCCATCTGGGTCTCCCATATGGGTGGCAGCAGCCCAAGTCCTTGGGCCATCTTCTGCTGCCTCCTGGGTTCGTTGCCAGGAAGCTGGATCAGAAGTGGAGTAGCTGACACTTGAACCAGCCTTCTGATATGGGATGCATGCATCCCAAGCAGTCCATTGCCAACACTGAATTATTGATCTTTCTCTTCAGATCTGCTTTTTTCACCAATCTGCTCAAGTTGATAACTGTTCTTCATGTATTAGTCCATTCTGTGTTGCTAGAAACTTTATGAAGAAACGATGTTTATTAGCTCACAGTTGTAGAGGCCCAAGGGTGTGGTATCCTGGCAAGGACCCCCCTGGCTGCATCATAACCATAACTTGACTGAGACGCAGAAAAGGAACCAGCAATGTGCGGAAGGGGCCAAGACTATGGGGTAGCCTCTCTTAATAATAACCTGCTCTGGAGAGAACTCACTCAGCAAGACCACCATTACCATTAATCCCTTCTGAGGGTGGTGCCCCATGACCTAATTATCCTCCATTATTCATCTCTTAAAAGGTTCCACCAATGCCTCCGAACTGGGGGCCAAGTCTCCAACCCATGAACCTCTGAGAGATACACTCAAATAAGATCCTGACCGTGCCACCGGCTCTGTTTGCCACCTCAAGAAGGCATTTACACACACTGGACCTTCTGCCTGGGCTGTACTTCTTCCCACCCTTTACCTGGGTGGCTGCTACCTCTCTTCAGCTTACACGTCACCTCTTGCAAGAGGCCTGCCCTGACCCTTGCCCCATCTGAACAACATCTTTTCATGGCACTTCCTGCATTTTTTGATAGCGTGTTTGATGATTATGAGTGCCTTGTTTGGCTGTCAGCACCCAGAAGGTTGCTTGCCATGTGGTAGGTGCTGAATATCTGTTGGATGAATAAATGCATCGTCTGTATCTCCCAAAGTAAGCACCATAACGGTTCTTCTCCTGGAAGACAAAATATGCTTCTCTTTTTGTTTTTAAAATTTGTTTTATTTATTTGAAAGATAGAGTTACAGAGAGAGGTAGAACCAGAGAGAGGGAGAGGTCTTCCATCCGCTGGTTCACTCCCCAGATGACCGCAACGGTCAGAGCTGAGCTGATCAGAAGCCAGGAGCTAGGAGCTTCTTCCGGGTCTTCCATATGGGTGCAGGGACACAAGCAGTTGGGCCATCTTCTACTGCTTTCCTAGGCCATACCAGAGAGCTGGATCTGAAGTGGAGCATCGTGTATTCAAACTGGCGCCCATGTGGGATGCTGGTGCTGCAGGCTGTGGCTTTAACCTGCTCTTGGAGAAATAACTGAGTTAAGCAAGTTGTGTATTGAAGGAGTTCTCAGAGCCTATGATTTAAGAGGCACTGTGATACAGTACCCTGGTGGAGAAATGAATGAGATGTTATCAAACAAGTTAAACTGTAGAACCCCTATTTCACCAAATGACTTTCAAGATGAGTGCTTTGTGGACAATATTAGGGGAAATTCTACCAATGGAAAATTATTTGACATTTGATAAATATTCCCTCTTAAAATATATGTTAGGGCCGGCACTGCGGTGTAGCAGGTAAAGCTGCTGCCTGAAGTGCTGGCAGCCCATATGGGTGCTGGTTCATGTCCCAGTTGCTCCACTTCCTGTCCAGCTCTCTGCTATGGCCTGGGAAAGCAGTAGGAAATGGCCCAGGTCCTTGGGCCCCTGCACCCATGTAGGAGACCTGGAGGAAGCTCCTGGCTCCTGGCTTCGGTTCGGCACAGCTCCAGCCATTGTGGCCACCTGGGGAGTGAACCAGCAGATGGAAGACCTCTCCCTCTCTGCCTCTCCTTCTCTCTGTATAACTCTAACTTTCAAATAAAATAAATAAAATACATATATATGTTTATTTACGTTCTGTGATCACTATCAAACCATTTTGCATCATCTTATTTACTTTTCACAAGATTCCTAGGTTTCAGTAATTTGTAGAATATCAAACAGCTTTGTAAGAGGTGGAATTGATGTGGAAGGAGAGGTAGCTAGAGAGAGGAGCTTTTGAGGTTTGACAGCTCCAGCTGAACTGAGGTTCGACAATCACGGCTGACAGACACGTGACAGCCCCAGGTGATGCACGTGCTATGGGATGGCTTCCTTGCAGGAGTGCTCGTTTCTGGCTCAGCACTGCAGCTAGGCCCCATGTGACATCCCATGTGACAGCATGACAGCCCAATCTTCACCATCCAAAGCCCCTGTCTGGGCACCAATCACATTCTTTTTCTTTTCTGTGCACCTCCCAAGCCTCCCTTTGTTTGCACCATGAAGTCCCCCATTTTCCTTATAGTGGAAACCACAAGTTCCACAACATTGCAAACATACAACCAATTCTGGCTGGAAATATCCAATGTGGCTGCAGGATGTGGCCTTGTGGTGAGCTTTATGTCATTATAAAAACCACCATGGCTGACACTCCCACTCCCATCATACACTTGGTTCCATGACTCTTCTGATAAGGTACTGGAAGGTACCAAAGCCTAGACCCAAACTCCACCCTCTTTTGAATATCCAATTAAACCCTGCCCCAAACACCACACCCTAGGACTCCCAATAGTATAAAAGGATGGCCAGAATCTTGTTAAGGGGATTTTTTCGTGCTTGGCTTTTTGCTTTCTCTCTGTCTGTCTGTCTCTCTTCTGCACTTTTCGTTTGCTTTAAATAAATCCTACTTCCCTGTATGTCTTTACCATGAATTCTTTCACATTTGGAGGAAAGCACCTGGAATAAGCCCAGTCAGGAGCCCTGTTGCCCACAACGAATGATTTCAATCTGGTTATTTTGAAGCACAGTCTGAGCTCTTAATTACACAACAATGCAAACTCTCAAAAATATCCTCCGGAATCTTCTACAATGTCTGCACATAAAACCTGTTCAGGAGACGGGTGCAGCTGCATGTGCAAGGCAGTCCGACACGCAGGTTTTCTTGTGTTATTCCCTTTTATGCAGGAAGTCGCTTTCCACTGTTGTGTCACAAATTACAACAACCTCAGCAGCTCAAAGCCACACTCGTTCTTGAGTTCAGGGTGTTATCGGCTCTAGGTTCTTTGGCTGACTTGCAAATCGAAATTGACAAGAGGCCAATGTGCAAAGATTTATTGGGGGCTTATGCTGAAAAGAGAGAGAGAGACAGCGTGGTGGGAAGAGGTTCTGTTGACTGACTCTCTGACAAGAGTAAAACAGGTGCTTTTGTGAGCCTGGGGAGGTGCAGTACTTCCTGGTTGGCACACAGTACTTCGATCTGCACAGGGCCTGGAGGTCTGGCCCATCCCCCTCAGCACATGGCTTTAATTCCCATTCTGCTCAGTGCTGTATGCTGGCACTACAGGGTTGTGTGTGTGTGTGCATACACAGGCTCCACATAGCTGTGTTGCTCATTACCACCACAGGAAGGCCACATATTGATCACATTCAGCTGTTCTAGGCCTGTGTGTGGGTTGGGAAGTCCCTCTCACTGTGGTAGGGGGTCTTTTTCAGTTAGGGTCCAGGTGCCCTTTGCTCTACATTGTTTAGGTACTTGTCAGGTCAGGACAAGTTTGGTTTAGTGAGCTCTGTTTCTGTCCTGTCTCAACGGCTGCAAAGCTCAGACATCTACGCAGGTTTGATGGCTGTCTACTCAGTGTCCTGATGGCTGATACCAAGGTGTTAGCCAAGCTACTCACCTTTTTGGAAGCTGTAGGAAGAGAATATACTTCCAACCAAGCTCATTTAGGTTGTTGGCCAAATTCAGTTCTTTGTGGTTGTAAGACTGTGGTTCCTGGATGCTCCCTGACTGTTAGCCCAAGACCATTCTCATCTCCTGGAGGCCACCTACATTCCTTGCCACATGGTCCCCTCTATCTTCTTTTTTTTTTTTTTAAAGATTTATTTTATTTATTTGAAAGACAGAGTTACAGAGAAAAATAGAGTCAGAGAGAGAGGTCTTTCATCTGCTGGTTCACTCCCCAATTGGCCGCAAAGGCCTGAGCTGCGCCAATCCAAAACCAGGAGCCAGGAGCTTCTTCTGGGTCTCCCATGCAGGCGCAGGGGCCCAAGCACTTGGGTCATCTTTTACTGCTTTCCCAGGCCATAGCAGAGAGCTGGATCAGAATTGGAGCAGCCAGGACTTGAACCGGCGCCCATATGGGATCCCGGCACTGCAGGCGGCGGCTTAACACACTATGCCACAGCGCCGCCCCCCCCCCCCCCCCCCAGTCTTCAATGATAAATCCTCCTCATGCTGAGTCCCTCTTACTCTTACCATCTCTGACTTCCCTTTTTTCTGAGCTGCAGTCTAGATTTAAAGGGCTCACATGACTAGGTCAGGCCCATCTGGAAATAAGCTTTCTGTCTTAAAGGCAACTGATTTGGGACCCTAATGATATATTCAAAATCCTGTAATAGCAATACCTAGATTGTTTTGGCTTACTGGAAGAAGTATAGGTATATTAGGTGCTGGGTATGTTGGGGCCTGTCTCGGCTAACTTAGCTTCCTACATGTACAAATGAGGGTACTTCAAGAAGTTTGTAGAAAAATGGAAATAAATGATACTTACTTTGGTGCAAAAGTGTTTTGAAATCCATACAGTTTTTTCATAATATGCATTTTCCATAAACATCTTGAGGACCTCTGCTCTTTCTTCTCTAGATCACAAGTCATCCAAAGATAGGGCCTGTGTTTTTGTAGCTTTTCCATCAGTACCTAGGACACAGACAGTCAGTTTTTTAGGTGGTTAGTGATTGCCACCCTGTCACCACCAAGCTCAGGACCATCGCTGAGACTGTCTTGTCCTCAAGCTAGCTTTATTCATCCTGCTGTGCTGCTTTTCAAAAACAATGACTGGAAAACTTGAGCTTTGGCATCCAGTTTTCCCTTTCTTCAGTAACTACTGGCAACTTCGGTTCAGTACTACAGGGCATTGGGGAGAAGTTTCAAATTTCGGTGAGCTTTACATCAGGTAGCCATGGAGCAACAGCTAGAAAATCCCATAATTTCTTTCTTTGTCTATTTTAGAGTAAAAATGTCAGAGAGGGGGTGCACTACTGTTTTGGATGCATTCATGACAAACTTCTCTTGAGTAGATAAAATATGCTAAAATACACTAAAGCGCATAGCCAATGACTGTGTAATAAAGCAGAAAGAGGAGCACACCGTGTACTTCCAGGCTGACTCTCTGCCCAGGAAGCCGGGTGCCTGCAACTGGATCCTTTGATATACAAATTGGCTCACAACCCTGAAACATCCACTCTCTCAGAAGCACTTTTCATGACAAGAGGCAGTATCAATAATAGCATCCCTATTTGATGTATAAAGGACCATCAGCACATGACAATGACTCTCCAAATGAGTTTTTGGAACAAGAGAAAAATCTGATAGCACATTAAAAACATTTTTTTGCAAGCTCTAATAGCTACATGGAAAACTGTCACATCCTCACACCTGCAGCTACAAGCTGCCCAGCCACAGTCTTTTCAACACCACCAATAGTGAAGCGAGCAAATGGAGGCATGAAATCACAGGACAGCGCTCAGTTATGACTGGGCAACAGTGACTAAGGCAGGCAAAGAAGCAAGAAAAACCAAAAGGGCCCCTGAAGATGTCACCACGAATCCGAATTATATCCATCATGGATCCCTGGTGCTCTTGAAACTCAGTTTCTCTGTTGTACCAAATAGCTAACTTCCCGTCTCTCCTACCCCACATTTCTCTGGTCTCCTTGTAATACCTCCTCCTTTCACGAAGGCAGCACCGGAAGCTGGTCGTGCTTTCCCATAAAGATTAGCAGCACAGGTTGGTTTAGCCTCCCAACGCCCAGCGCTGTGAACATGGCCTTGTCCCAGGCCTTGGATAGTGCCTGAGCCGTATTCACTTCTTTTCAAAGCCAACTGAAGCTAAGGTGGGAATCTTCAGATTCCCTTGATTCCTGGGGACTCAGGTCTATTTATATCCTGCAGAAGGATGATGGAGAACATTAACTCTTGGTGGTAAGTAGAAGAAGGGGAGTCCATGAAACCTACTGAATAAGATAAACAGCTAGAGAAAAGGTAGTTTAAATTTTCTTTTAAAAGATTTATTTATTTACTTGAGAGGCAGAGTTTTACAGACAGAGAGAGGGAGAGACAGAGACAGAGAGAGGTCTTCCATATGCTGGTTCACTCCCAAATGGCCACAACGGCCAGAGCTAGGCTGATCCGAAGCCAGGAGCCAGGAGTTTCTTCTGGGTCTCCCCTGTGAGTGCAGGGCCCCAGGGACGTAAGCCATCCTCTACTATTTTCCCAGGCCATCAGCAGGGATCTGGAAGTGGAGCAGCCAGAACTGGATTGGAAGAGGGGCGGCCGGGACTCCAACCAACATCCATGTGGTATGCTGGCACTGCAGGCAGATGCTTAACCTACTAAGCCACTGTGCCCGCCCCTTAAATTTTTAAAAAAGCTTTGAGAGAAACTGTGTTGAGTATAAGCATGCTATATATCCATTGCATTTAGAAACAGCAGCATTACTTTCAATAAGAAGAAAGCATGGAGTAACTAGAAAATACTTTAAGATGAGTGAAAATGCAAATGCAAATTTGAACTTGCAAATTTTCTTAAAGGGAAATTTATAGCTCTTTTATAACATCTTTTAAAGCGAAGAAGCCTAATGGCCTACCCTTGCACCTTAAGACACAGGCAAAGCAATAAGACACTAAACCCAAAGCAAGCAGAAAAATGAAATACTAAAGATTAAAAGAGAAATGATGGAACAGAAAATAGAAAGCAAAAGAGAAAAACCATTGAAGGCAGAAGTTGATTCTTTAAAAGGATCAACAAAATTGACAAGTCTTTAGCAAGACTGACCAAGGAAAAAAAGATAGAAGATTCAAATGAACTGGAATCAGAAATGAAACAGAGGACACTGCTCCTGACCTTCTGGAAATGGAAGAAGTATAATATGGACAACTGTATGTCAACAAGTTAGGTAGCTAAGATACAACGAACACATTCTAGGAACCCAGAAACTACCAAAGTAGTTTCAAGAAGTAGAGGTGCGCTCACTGCTCCTTCCATTTCATCCAAGTTACCATTGAACAAGGTTGGTTCTGAAGAGAAAGAGAGAGATGTGCTCACCAAAGGATGGTGTGGCCCACAAAGAGCCCAGCATTCTGGTTTGGGGTGCAAAAGACTGGAACATGGTTATACAATGAAGTTCCCATGGAAAGGAGAAATTGCAGATGGAAGAGGAGAAAGAGGAGCAGGGTGCCTGAGCAGGTGGGAGGTAGGCAGCCTCCACAAAATGGAGAAAGTCCACGGCCTGCCTGGCACGGTCGCCAGAGGGCCCGTGTGCGAGGATGAACCACCTCTACAGGGGAGCGGCATCTCCAAGGAAAGCCAGGCTTTGGTTAAAGGAAGTAGCTACAGAGTGTACAGACCAAGAGAACGTGTTTTCTAACGAACAGGCATCTTGGAAGACATAAAGAGAATGATGCCACTAGGAGGAGGTACATTTGGTTATCAGATGGCATGCAACAAAACAGAACTGTATTTCATTTCAGCCATGGGCCCAGTACCATGCCCCAAAGCCTTTCTCCCTGCCTGATACTCCAAGCTGGGTTGAGTGACCCTCACCTACAGCTATACAATAACCTACAGTTATTGCCCTGTGATGCTTTTATTACAGACGTTAATTGCATTGTGTTCTAATTGCATGTTTACTTGCCCATCTCACCTACTAGACCCTGACGGTTAATCAGTATAATCTTTGCATAAATTGTCTGTGCGGTTCTCTCTTCTTTTTTCTTAGATCTCCAAGTCAGTAATTATAAAGAAAAACTGTACCAAAAATCTTGTGTTATGGAAAATTTTAAACGCATACAAAAGCAGAGAGAATGGTATAATGAACAGTGAGTCTACATTTCCTCATCACTCAAATTTATTAAGTATCAACTCATGGCCATTGTTCCCTCATCCATACTCCTACCCTCTTCTCTCACCCTGAATCTTTTAAAGCATATCACAGAAATCACATCATTTCATCTGGAACTTTCAAAAAGATAAGTCTCTTTTTTAATAACATAACCATGACCCCATTATCACATATAAGGAAATTAGCAATTCTTTAATATCACCAAATTTTTTAATGCAGTGAAATGTTTCAATGTGCTCAATTGGCTTATAAAACTATTTTTTTAAAAAATCGTGATTGGGGTCGGTGCCGTGGCTTAACAGGCTAATCCTCCGCCTTGAGGCGCCAGTACACCGGGTTCTAGTCCCGGTTGGGGCGCCGGATTCTGTCCCGGTTGCCCCTCTTCCAGGCCAGCTCTCTGCTATGGCCCGGGAAGGCAGTGGAGGATGGCCCAAGTCCTTGGGCCCTGCACCTGCATGGGAGACCAGGAGAAGCACCTGGCTCCTGGCTTCAGATCAGCGAGATGCGCCATCCGCAGCGGCCATTGGAGGGTGAACCAATGGCAAAAAGGAAGACCTTTCTCTCTGTCTCTCTCTCACTATCCACTCTGCCTGTCAAAAAAAAAAAAAAAATCGTGATTGGTTGATATACCTCTTAAATTTATTCAATCTGTAGGTCCCCTCTCTTGCTCCTTTATTTCCTCATGCAATTTTGCAAAAACTCACCATTTGTCCCCTAGAGTTTCCCACACTTGGATTTTTAAAAAAGATTGACTTTATTTATTTATTTGAAAGGCAAAGTGACAGAGACAAGGAAGGAGAAAGAGAGAGATCTTCCACTCACTGGTTTACTTCCCAAATGGCCACAATGGCTGGGGCTGGTCCAGCTCAAAGCCAAGAGCCTGCAACTTCCTCAGGTCTTCCATGTAGGTAGTGGGAGCCCAAGTACTTGGGCCATCTTCCACAACCTTCCCAGGCACATTAGCAAGGAACTGGCTTGGAAATGGAACAGCCAGGACTCAAACCAGTGCTCTGATACAGGATTCTGGCATCACAGGCGGTGGCTTAACCTGCTGCAACACAGTAAGGTCCCACATTTGGATTTTGATAATTACATCCCTGTTGTGTGATTTTATGTATTGCTAAAGCGACTCATTCCTTTAAAATGTAGTTTACCCTGCCAAAATACACAATGTAATCCTCATACTATAATTATCAACATGTTATCTTAGTATCCTGTGGCAGCAAATAACAAGAACCAACCTAGGTTAACTGTCTTGGTTGCTATAACAAAAATACAGTGGGTGGCTTAGACAACAAACTCTTACTTCTCACAGTTTTAGAGACTGGGAAGTCCAAAATCAAGACGAGGGCAGGTCCAGTGGCTGCTGGGGACACTCCCTGGGGTACAGATGGCTTCTTTCTCCTGTGTCTTCTTGGAGCAGAGAGCAAAAGGCAAGCCAGCTCTCTCCTGTCTCTTCTTATGAGGGCGCCAATCCCAACATGAGAGCCTCACCGCATGACCCAAGAAGTTTTCAGAGGCCTCCTCTCCTAATATCATCCCATTGGGACTAGGGTTTCAATGTCAATAATAAACAATTAAAGTACGAACTATACCCGATGGTAAGAAATGCAATAGAGAAAAACAAAGCGATGGGCAGGCAGAGAGGAAGAGCTGCAAGTCTGAACTGAGTGGGCAGGGGGCGCTGGGCTGAGAAAGCGGCACCTGAACGGCACTTGGGAGGACGGAGGGAGTTCTGTGGGGGCTGTCGGGGGGAAGAGCGTGCGGAGCAGAAAAAAGAGAAAAACAAACGCACGAGCAGCAAGCGAATACAGAAAACGAACGCACTCGAGAAATGAGAAAACCAGTAAGAGGTCACGCTGAAGGCTGGAATGAGATGGAACGTCAGCAGTTACACATTTGGGAACATCAGTGCACCTGAAGCTATTCTTTTGTTAAGCAGAGAACTGGCACAGCTAATCAAAGAGAACAACAGGCAAGAAGCGACTAAGTCACAGAATGGGAAGAGAAAAAGAATTCCGAACACAGCAAAGTTTAAAATAATGGAAGAATGAAGAGTGAGTGGCAATCGAAAGAAACGAAATTTCTGAAAAGAAGCACATAAAATGCCAAAACTGACCCAAGAGGGACCAGAAACTGGAAGGGACTAATGACCTTGAAGGAAACATACACGATGGCCGAGGAGATCTTCAACCTTGTCCCCAGGGAGAACGGCCTTATTTCCAACAGCTTCCCTGTTGAGTTTTGACAATTTTCTGAGAAAGTAATATAACCCTCTAATAAAGCAAGTCATTGTAGGAAACAGAAAAAGAGGAACAGCCTCATTTCTTGAAGCTGGTATAACTTTGATTTCAAACCCAGACAGTGTCATGACAGGAAAAAGAAAGTGATGGGCCCTTTGTACTTCCAAGATTGGATGTACAGATCTAAATAAAATAGTAGCTATCTGAATCCAGCAGTGTTACAAATAAAGTGCAAGATCGTCAAGTAGGGTTTATCCTAGGAACACAAGGACAGGGCACCGCCTGGTACACAGTAATTGTTTAGAACGTACAAGGGGCCTTCTGAAAGTTTACAGAAAATGCGTATTATGAAAAAAACTTTCCACTGGTTTCAAAACATTTTGCACCAAAATAAACTCTTAATAACTTATTATAGCCTGTCTGAAAAGGATCTCATTGGAGGCACTTAGAAGGATCAGATGTCAGTGTGAAAAGAGCCCGCTACCAGAGCAGCATGGATTGTGCTAAAATTGAAGCATGACCAAATGTCACATTTGCAATGAAGCCTGCATCAAAGAGTGGTGAACTTGTTGTTACTTCTTGGAAAGTTTATGTGGATAACACCTCAAAGAAATCACAGAGATGGACATTGTGGCACAGCAGGTTAAGTCACCATTTGGGATGCCTGCAACCCATATTAGAGTGCCTGTTCAAGTACTGGCTACTCCACTTCTGATCTAGCTTCCTCTTAATGCCCCAGGGAGTCAGTGGATGATGACCCAAGTAATTGGGTCCCTGCTACCTGAGTGGGAGACCTGAATGGAGTTTTGGGCTCCTGGTTTCCACCTGGCTCAGTCCCAGCTATTGCAGGCATTTAGGGAGTGAATCAGCAGATGGAAGATCTCTCTTTCTCTCCCTCTCCCTCTCTTCTCTGTTACTCTGCCTTCCAAATAAATAAATAAATAAGGGGCTGGCACCACGGCTCACTTCATTAATCCTCCACCTGCAGCACCAGCATCCCATAAGGGTACCGGGTTCTAGTCCCAGTTGCTCCTCTTCCAGTCCAGCTCTTTGCTGTGGCCCGGGAGGGCAGTGGAGGATGGCCCAAGTGCTTGGGCCTCTGCACCTGGAAGGGAGACCTGGAGGAAGCACCTGGCTCCTGGCTTCGGATCGGCACAGCTGTATCAGAAGAGTGTTGCCTGTAGCAACCATTTGGGAGGGTGAACCAACAGAAGGAAGACATTTCTCTCTCTCTCTCTCTCTCTCTCTCTCACTGTATAAATATGCCTGTCAAATAAAAAGAAAAAGAAATAAATAAATAAAGAGAAATCAGCAGTTTACAGATAGATGACTGCTTTTCAGGAGGGATGAGAGGATGATGATGAAGCCCAAGGTGGCAGACCACCCTCATCACTTTTCAAGGAAAAAGTTCAATCCTATCTGTGCCCTGACGATTAGCAGTAGAAATAATGGCCAACACAATAGACATTGCAACCGGGTTCAGCTTGCACAATTCTGTCTGTTTAATATTTATATATCTGAGAGGCAGAGAGACAGATACAGAGAGCACCCGTGTACTCCTTCACTCCCCAAATGCCTGTAATAACCAGGGCCGAGCCAGGCCAAAGCTAGGAGATGGGACCTCAAGCTGGGTCTCGGGGCTGGCATTGGGACACGGTGGGTAAAGCTGCTGCCTGCAATGCCAGCATCTGATATGGGCACAGTGTGGGAGACGCAGATGGCTTCAGCCTGGCCCAGCGCAGGCTACTGCGGCCATCTGTGGAGTGAGCCAGTGGATGGAAGACCTCCCCCTTCCATGTAACTCTTTCATAACAAATAAATAAAATTGTTTTAAATATCTGGGTCTCTAGTACTTGAGTCATCATCTGATGCCCCGCAAGGTGCACATTAGCAAGAAGTTGGATCAGAAGGGGAGCTAGGACTCAAACTCAGAGACTGATATGGGTTGCAGGTGCCCCAAGTGCCATCTTTTTTTTTTTTTTAAGATTTATTTATTTTATTTGAAAGGTAGAATTACAGAGAGAGAGAGAGAGAGAGAGAGAGAGAAAGGCCTTCCACCCACTGGTTTACTCCATCAAATGGCCACAAACAGCCAGAGCTGCGCCAATCCGAAGCCAGGAGCGAGGAGCTTCCTCCTGGTCTCCCATGCGGGTGCAGTGGGCCATCTTCCACTGCCTTCCCAGGCCACAGCAGAGAGCTGGGTCAGAAGTGCAGCAGCTGGGACTCGAACTGGTGCCCACATGGGACGCTGGCACTGCAGGCAGCGGCTTTACTGGCTACGCCGCAGCACCTGGCCCCCAAGTGACATCTTAACAATTACACCAAATGCCACCCTAGGCAGCCCACTTCATAGGCCTGATCTGGCTCCTTCTAACTTCTTTTTGTTTCCTAATCTTATCAAATCATTAAATGGCACAAAGTTTTCCTCAGTAATGTGTAAAAAATTCACAGATAGAGTTAAATTGCCAGAATCTTCATTTCTCTCTTTCTCTCTCTCTCTCTCTTTTTTTTTTGACAGGCAGAGTGGATAGTGAGAGACAGAGAGAAAGGTCTTCCTTTTTGCCATTGGTTCACCCTCCAGTGTCCGCTGCGGCCGGCACATCGTGCTGATCTGAAGCCAGGAGCCAGGCACTTCTCCTGGTCTCCCATGCGGGTGCAGGGCCCAAGGACTTGGGCCATCCTCCACTGCCTTCCCAGGCCACAGCAGAGAGCTGGCCTGGAAGAGGGGCAACCGGGACAGAATCCGGCGTCCTGACCAGGACTAGAACCCGGTGTGCCGCCGCCGCAAGGTGGAGGATTAGCCTGTTAAGCCACGGCGCCGGCTGAATCTTCATTTCTTTAGAGATGGACTAAGTAGCTGGTATTACTGTTTACTAATGTGTCTTGAAGTTGATGGAAACTACTTTGAGAAATAAAGCTCATGTTTTAACTCCACTTTTTCTTTGAGACTTTTGAAGTCCATTGAATTTAGCTATTATTATTATTATTGAAGGTGGGGATGTAAACTATTAAAACTTCAGAAAACAACTCGACATTATCTTGTAAAGCTGAACAAGTGTGCAACCTGCAACTCAGCAATTTCACACATGCATGAGCACAAGAATGTTCTTGACACCTTTATTTGAAACTTTAAAAAGCAACTTAACATCCATCCGCAGGAAAATGAAGAAATACCTTGTATTTTTTTTTAATTAAACTTTTATTTAATGAATATAAATTTCCAAAGTACAGCTTATGGGTTACAATGGCTTCCCCCTCCCAAAACTTCCCTCCCACCCACAACCCTCCCCTTTCCCGCTCCCTCTCCCCTTCCATTCACATCATGATTCATTTTCAATTCTCTTTATATACAGAAGATCAGTTTAGTATATATTAGGTAACGATTTCAACAGTTTGCCCCCATATAGCAACACAAAGTGAAAAAAAAATACTGTTGGAGTACTAGTTATAGCATTAAATAAGAGTGTATAGCACATTAAAGACAGAGATCCTACATAATATTTTTTAAAAAAAATTAATTAATTTTCTATGCCATTTCCAATTTAACACCAGGGTTTTTTTTTTTTTTTCATTTCCAATTATCTTTATATACAGAAGATCGATTCAGTATATAATTAGTAAAGATCTCATCAGTTTGTACCCACGCAGAAACACAAAGAGTAAAAATACTGTTTCAGTACTAGTTATAGCATCACTGCACATTAGACAACACATTAAGGACAGATCTCACATGGAATGTAAGTACACAGTGACTTCTGTTGCTGACTTAACAATTTGACACTCCTGTTCATGGCGTCAGTAATCTCCCTAGGTCACACAGCCAAGTGCTGATTCCGCAGTGTGGCTGCAGGAAAGGCAGTAATGGTCAAAGAGGAAAGAGGAAAAATCAATATACCAAGAGAGGTGATTTTCATTGTCAAAGGAACATAGTGTGCTATACTCTACAGCTGAGCTGGAAAGCAATTAAAAGACAAGGACACATGCTAAGGCTGCATTGTTATTTCACAGATTCCAAGGGCAAGAATATGGTGAAGGCCTGGGAAGTATCCAGTCTTCTCCATCTCTCATCTCTATTCTTTGGGTTTCTTATCCCGTTCACAGCGATGGTGGCTGCTTCGCATTTGTTAAATTTATAAGTTTTAGTTCTAGCCACACAATGAGCATGACCTGGGTCCAATTAAATATTTTCAGAAAAGAAAATGTTCTAGGGAGTTAGTGGTAGCCCCCAAACTGAGGACTGTGTGACACAAGTGCAGCTACCAGGGGCTCACTCCTGTGACCTGTGGATCAGGTGGCACTTCCCAAAGAGGGAACCTCCAAGTCAGACACGTATCTGTTTGCAAATGACTCAGGCAAAGGTCAAACTGACATTCGTGCATAGGCGAAAGAACAAGGACCCTAATCTCACTTCCCAAATCTGGGTTTCTAAGTACAGTAATTTTTGTCCACACCAACTCACTATTTGAAATGATTCCTAAAAGGCTAATAGGAGGGCCGGCGCCGTGGCTTAATAGGCTAATCCTCCGCCTTGCGGCGCCGGCACACCGGGTTCTAGTCCCAGTTGGGGCGCCGGATTCTATCCCGGTTGCCCCTCTTCCAGGCCAGCTCTCTGCTATGGCCCGGGAAGGCAGTGGAGGATGGCCCAAGTCCTTGGGCCCTGCACCCGCATGGGAGACCAGGAGAAGTGCCTGGCTCCTGGCTTCGGATCAGCACGATGCGCTGGCCACTGCGGCCATTGGAGGGTGAACCAACGGCAAAAAGGAAGACCTTTCTCTGTCTCTCTCTCTCACTATCCACTCTGGCTGTCAAAAAAATAAAAATTAAAAAAAAAAAAAGGCTAATAGGAGTGATTCAGGTAGAGTTGCAGGACAGTCTAGACAGGAAACCACATGGTTTGAAATGAAGAATCAAAATGCAAATCAGGGGGTGGGCATTTATTAAATTGTTGCCTGAGGCACCAGGTTCCGTTTGGGAATCCTTGGATTAGAGTCTTGGATCTTGGTTCCAGCTTCCTGCTGTTGCATATCCTGGGAAGCAGAAGGTCATGCTTCATGAACTTGGGTCCCTGCCATCCATGTGGGAGACCTGGACTGAGTTCTAGGGACTTGACTGTGACTTGGCACAGCCCCGGCTGTTGTAGGCATTTGGGGAGTGAACCAGTGGATGGGAAAGGTTCTCTTTCCTTTTCAAATAACAGAACTGAATAAGTAAACATTTTTAAAAGTGAAAATCATAACTGGGGAGAGGCAGACAGTATGGCTACAGTTTAGATTCCATCTTGAGACCCCAGATGGAGGGAAGAAAAGCAGGAAGATTTGATAGGGTCAGATCATGAAAGGTTTTGAATGTCAGACACTCAAATGGACAATAGGGAGGTTTAAGAGCTAAAGGACGTGGAGCATAGGAGTGTCTCAATATTAAGCATCATTTAGAAAAAATAAACCCTATAGCAATGTGGAAGACAAAGCCTTAGTGTAATCACTAATATTCAAGACTAAAACAATAACGGTTGGTGATAGAAATCAGTTCTTGAATTTGTTCTAGTCCTCAACTTAATTTGTATTTATTGGCAAATATCTCCCAGAAAAATCAGACAAGTTGTTAAGCAATCGTTGCCCTTGGCCGGTAAATAGGCAGTTTGTTCACAGAATCCTCCTCCTCACCACCTGCAGAACAGAAGGCAGAACACTCCACCCTCACCCCCAGCATGGTTGGAGGACATCATAAATAAAGAGTGCACGGAGAAGGCTCAGCACAGCCCCCAGGAAGAGGCAGCACGATGCCCTTGGCTTATGGAGATGCTGTCAAAGTAGGTAATACAAGCAAGCCACTGCCAGTATTTCCCTGAATGTACTCTGTGTGGATGCTTGCTTTTCATCCTGATCCATTTATTAAGGTCCTTTCTGTGTGCTCAACTTTCCACAAGTACCATAACTGACAAACACCTGGCTTCAGGGCCCACTTGACTACCCAGTGATATTTCTATAGTGACACTACTGCCTGCGCATGTACAGACTCTGCTTATAGCCCATGTTAATTTAAACGAATATCACCACTCGTGTGCCAACTGTTATTGGGGTAGAACCTGATTTAATTGTGCAATGCTAAGTAGCTAAGGCACAGCCAAGTTTCATAAAAAAAACATTAACCAGAGTGAGAATAACACAGCCTTGGTAGGCGTAGGAATAAAGCAATTAAGAGCCTTCACGCACAGCCTTGCTCCTTCAGCCAGAACAGACCGCTTCGTGTCTGTCTCCCCTGGGAGCCCCTCCTATCTTGGCAGAAGGGCAGTTTATGCCCTGTTCATAGTCAGGAAAGTCAAGAAGTAAAGACCGCAATGTTGAAGCAGGAATGGGAACAGCCTCTCTTCCAGCTCCCTGAGGGTTACAAAGATCAGACAAGAAGCATTTGAAATTCTCTGGGAATCTGCGAAGGGAAAACCTGCTCCCATCACAGCTTTGCCTGAAAGAAGCTCTCTAAGGGCTCCTGTAGAGGCCTGGAATGAAGCCCAGAGTCTGTGCTGCCTCACAGGTTCTCCCTGAGCTGGGCTCACCTCTGCCGAAGCCTCCTCCCAACCACCTCCACAGGGTCGCACCCAGCCAGGGTCCCTCACTCACCCCGTGGGCTTGCACTCACACCTGCCCCTCTGCCTGCTCCTTTTCTCTCTTTCTCCCTTCCTTCCTTCCTTCCTTCCTTCCTCCCTCCCTCCCTCCCTCCTTTCCTTTCTTCCTTCCTCTCCCCCCCCCCTTTATTTCTTTCTTCAGTTTGAGAGATGGACAGAGCTCCTACATACTTGCTTACCCCCCAGATGTTTGCAGCAGCACCCAGGGCTGGGTTGGGCTGAAGCCAGGAGCTGGGAATTTAATCCAAACCTCTCACATGAGTGGCAGGAATCCAACTACTTAAGGTATTGCCTATATCGAGGCCAGTGGCACTCCAGCTATTTGCATTCCACTGCTCTAAATAAACACATAGGGTGAAGTGCAGCTTTCTTGGGACAGGTGTTTGGCCTAGAGATTAAGACACCTGCATCCTATATCAAAGTGTCTGGGTTCAACTCCCAGCTCCAACTTCTGATTCCAGCTCCCTGACAGTGCTGATCCTGGGAGGCAGCCAGTGATGGTCCGAGTACTTAGCTCCCAATCACCCACATGGGAGACCTGGATGAGTTCCATGCTGCTAGATACAGCCTGGCCCCGTCCTGGCTATAGCAGGCATTTGGGGAGTGAACTAGTGGGTGGCAGCTCTCTCTTCTCTGTCTCTTTGCCTCTCAAATAAAAAAGGCAGCTAATCATGGTCTGATCTCACTTTCATGCCACCATGCCACCATCATGCTGGTGAGAGAAAACACTTCATTTTGCCCATTTAAGCTATCAGATTCTCTTCTGGTTTAAAACCTTCCATTGTGTGAAATGTGAAAAATTCCTCATCTGAAATCTGATTTCATTTTTACTCATGAGAGCTGCTAGTTTCAAAAGTTGTTCATAGTCAGCGCTGTGGTATAGCAAATAAAGCTGCCGTCTGCAATGCCCACATCCCATATGTGTGCTGATTCGAAACCTGGCTGCTCCACTTCCTATCCAGCTCTCTGCTACAGCCTGGGAAAGCAGTAGAAGAGGGCCCAAGTCCTTGGGCTCCTGCACCGGCGTGAGAGATCCAGATGAAGCTCCTGGCTCCTGGCTTCAGATCAGCCTAGCTCTGGCTGTTGTGACCACTTGGGGAGTGAGCCAGCAGATGGAAGACCTCTCTCTCTCTCTCTCTCTGCCTCTGCTTCTCTGTCACTCCGCCCTTCAAATAAATAAATCTTCAAAAAAAAAAAAAAAAAAAAGAAACAATTCATAATTTAAAAGAGAAGTTCATTTCTGAGTCAATGGTAGGACACACATGTTCTAAAGTTTTATCTTATTCTCTGTGTCAGCAGCAGTGGGAGAGAATGAGCTGGAGCCTCATAAGGTGGCAGAGAGAGGGGCACCATTCCCGGCCCTCCCTCAGCCTACATGTGGTCCCAGCTCACCCCCAGAGCAGCGTGTGTTGGATTAAGCATCTTTCTAAAGAATTTTCTACCTACGCAAAGAAGAGAGGACCCTATCTGTTACTCTGCCATCTCCCCGAGACATTTTTGGTTATTGAAAGCCTCTCCCTGTCCCCGGAGTTTGAGGAGGAAGCCGGTGTGGACAGCTTGCTGCGCCTTCCTCCTTCTCTGCCTCCACTCTCAGAAACAACTGGGCTTTTTCTCCTTCCCTGCCCACCTGGAAGGGGTGTCCCCCATGCTCTATCCCCTTCCTTCCCAAAGCTCCTTGGTTGTGGTCACAAAGTGAAGGTCTTACTTAGTGGAACTTGGCCTTTCAAAACGAGAGGCCTAAGCAGTGCCTTCCAACCCGCAAAACTCCATTCTCTGTTCCTCTTCCCTATGGCCATTGTGGCAGAAGGGCTGCCGCGAAAGACTCACTCCCGGATGAGGAATAGTTCAAAAATAATTCAAATAATACCCCTTGGCAGATTCCCCAGACAAGATCGAATCCACTGCCTCCTTGTTTGTGTCCCCAGCACTGCAGAAACTGTGCTTGCGTGAGGCAGCAAGACATATCACGAAGAGCGCGCCAGCTTGGGATAAGCTGTTTCTTATGCCACAGTGTCCACGGGCCAGGAGTCTGGCTGGGGCTGGGTCCTCTGCTCAGGGTCTCACAAAGCTGCAATCCAGTGTCAGCCTCTGGGAGATGGGGCCTCAGCTGAGGCTCCAGGCCTTCCTCGGACCTTATGAGACTGCTGGTAGGATGCACTTCCTGGCGGTAACAGGATTCATGGTGGCTCACCGAAGGCCATCAGGAGAATTTTTCTGACACTTCAAGGCTTTCATTAGATGTAGACCCACCTGGGATCGTTTCCCTTTTGATGAAGGATCAATTGATTTTCAAAATCCTTTAAACTTGCCATAATTCTCAACGTAATCATAAGGATGACGTCCATCATGTTTGCAGGTTCACATTCAAAGGAAGGGGATTAATACAAGGGCATGGCGTCAGTGAGGAGTTGTCTTAGAATTCTACCACAGTGCACAAAGCAAGCTTTGCCGAATAAATGAAGATATGTATCCGCTTGTCCTCACACAAGAACCCTGGGTGTGTAGGTGGTATCACTTTAATTTCTAGGGAAAGATAATCAATGGCAGAGACTGTAGCTGATTTGTCTTTGCCGGAAGAGGTAGAAACTGCAGGACAATGGTCCAGGCTGAGGTCTGAGCCCTTAGCCCTCTACCCAGGAAAGCGTCCCTAACCAATTGGTTGTCCCTAACCAATGCCCTGACACAAGCGGGGTTGTCCTCTCTGCTGCCATTCACTGGGCAAGAATCATCCATTAGGAGGAGGCCCAGGCCTCTGGGGTCAGGTTGCTTGCACCCTCCCACAGATGGCATCTCCAGGAACTGGGCCTCAGAGCCCCAGAGGCCATTCCTGAGTACAGCAGGCCTTCAGGGCTCCCAAGGAGACCCAGGGGAGGATCAGCCTGCTCCGGCCAAGCTTGTGCCCTCCAGTCCATCCCTAGATGGGATGGGCCTGTGGGATCTCTCCCAGCATGGAGAAGGTGGAGATCATGACCCATTTCTTTATTTACTCTCCCCTCCTCTCCGAGTATGTAGTAGCACTGTGGGGGAAGTGGGCAGTTATCTCCAGCCACAGAAAGGCAAGCATCCTGGGAACCCCTGGGTGAGCTGATGGGGCCCATTTGAACAGCAATGATAGCCTTTCACACAGCCAAAAAAAATCTGTGAGACAAGAGCCCCCCCCACCCCAGGCTCCGGCAACCTGCTTCCCAACCCCCTTCGCCATGTCCCCATGATTATGCATAAGTTATTCTACATCAGCTCCGCACCGGACACACAATGGCTTCTTTTCTCCCCCTGCCTTTGATGTCTCCCAGTCTACTCATGATGTTAGATAAGCAGCACTGCTCACCTGTCTGTGTGTGGACAGCCTTGCGGCTTTATCAAATGGCAACTGCATCTTACACACACAGCTCCCTCCATTCAAGCAGAATATGCATTATGTCAGTCCTGTCCTCCCACCATTTCACAGCGTGCTAGGTGCGAATCCCAGGCAGGGGAGATTTCCTCGCGTGTGTTCATTATCCTCTGTAGGCTTTAATTGCAAAGAGCCAATAAAAGAAAGATATAAATACATTGCTCTCCTGGCTGGCATCTTTGTCATTCACAAAAGGTTGACGATCCCCATGGAAATTCATGCACTTCCCCACATCAGCAATTGCTCCTGGGTCTACTGAGAGCATCCAAAACAAGTTATGTGCAGCCTTATGAAGACCCAGCTCATTCTGTCCCGCTGCCTTCTCCGGAGGCACAAAGCAAAATAAACCTTCGGGATATTTATGTGCTCAGAGGCAAACTCGCCATTGACTCAAAAAGTGAACAAGTTTTGAAAGCAGCTGCTGTTCATGACTAAATGTGAAATCGGATTTTTGGAGAGGAGCTGTTCATATTTCATACAAATAAACCTTCTAACTGCTACTTATATAAAGCCAGACAAAATAGTAAAGAAACTTCCAGAGCTTAAACTGTTCCTAGGAGGCATTTATTGATCAAATAGGAACACTTGGAACCACAGAGCCTGTCCCCATTGTCTGTCTACACCTGCTCCCAGTAATTGTTCCATCCTATTGATTTCCCTTCCAGCACCCAACTTGATGAATTACAACTGAAAGGGGAAGCTACGTGGAGACCTGGGAAAGCCCTTCATTTGTGGAAATGGAAGCGATGAATTGCAATTTGGGCACAGAGGGGATGGAGGGTGGCAGGACTGGAAAGATGCCACTATGACATGATCACCCAGGGGCTTTTGCTAAGAAGTTTGGGTTCTACCCCAGAGGCCCCCTCCACAGGGAACATTTCTGTAGGGAATTGAACAGCCTCCCTCCAAAAGCTGTGTCTACACCCTAATCCCCAGGGCCTGTGATGCGACTTTATTTGGAAAGAAGGTCTTTCCCAGTGTAACGAATTTAAAGATCTGGAAATGAGATCATCCTGGGTCATCCAGGTGGACCTTAATCCAATGACCAATGTCTTTCCAAGGGACAGAAGAGGAGCAGAGACAGGCATGGGCAGAGGGAGGCGGAGATTGGAATGATGTGGCCACAAACTAAGGAAGCAAGCAACCACCAGAAGCTGGAAGAGGCAAGGAACAGAATCTCTCGAACCTCCAGAGGGCCCTGCTGACATCCTCATTTTGGACTTTTAGGTTCCAGAGCAGTCAGAGAATAACTCCCTGGTGTTGTAAAACACCCAGTCTATGGTCTTTTGTTACTGCAGCCCTAGGAAACAAATACACCCTCCCACACTCTGGCCTTGCTGGAGATTCACCTGTCACACTTGGTCCCAGGTGGAGGAAGGTAAGGCCCTCCCCACTCTCAGCTTGCCTGGGGTTTTTCACAGTGGCTCAGCCCCTGCTGTATGGTTTCTCCCACTGCTCTTATTTCATTTTATGGTGACACTCAGCTGTCCTTGATCTTCTCTTTGGCACAATGCCTAAACCCCTCAGGGTCTGTTGTCAAGGGTGCCCAGGCCCCTTTGCACAGATGGGTCTACAAGCTTGGAGCTCAGCTCACATTTCAGTGACCCACCTGTGCCCCCTTATGCCTAGTCACATGGATTTTTGACATGAGGATAACATCAGATTTAGATCTGTTACCTGCAGCTATATCTAGAGGCAGACTTCTGATTAGCTTTCTTACCCATCAGGGGACAACCTCTGCTTACCTTCCTCACCTCTCACTGTCAGAACTCGGCTCTCCTGGTTTCTCCCAGCTGTGTTGAAACAACTCACAAAAGCTGTACAACTGCCTTCCTGGGAGGAAGGCCAGAACTAATCATCTCACAGTCTCTAATAAGAGGTTCAATACATATTTGAGGCACAAAGACACAAAAAGAATGAAATTCTATGAACTCTGGGAGATGTCGCATTTGCTTCCAAAACACTTGCACTATGCCTGGGGCTTCTCCCTCAGTCCTTCCCCCTCCCAGGTTCCAGGTCACTGGCTTCTGGAGTCAGACTCCCCAACCCACCTGCCAATGCCAAACTCTTAGCCCCTCGGTAACATGGAAGATGCTGTTCCAAGCTTTGTTCTGAAATGCAAGCTCCAAAAATTAAGAAGCCCTTCTTCTCTGTGGAGCTTTTCACCAGAGCATTCCCATGTGATAATTGTCACTCATCCTGGCACCTTATCCCTGGGCTTCATTCAAACACAGAAAGTGCTTTTCTTTTCTTTTTAAAATATTTATTTATTTATTTGAAAGTCAAAGTTACAGAAAGGGAGAAGCAGAGGGAGAGAGAGGGCAAGAGGGAGGGAAAGAGGGAGGGAGAGAGGGAAGGAGAGAGGGAAAGTGTTTCCAGCTACTAGTTCATTCCCCAAATGTCTACAATGGCCAGGCGTGGCTCAGGCCAAAGCCAGGAGCCAGGAGCCAGGAGCCAGGAGCTTCATCTGGGTCTCCCATTGTCAGATGCTTTCTCAGATGCATTATCAGGAAGCTGGATCAGAAGTGGAGCAGCTGGGACTTGAACTGGTGCCCATAGAGGATGCCGGTACTACAAGCAAGAAGCTTAACCCACTACAACACAGAAAGTGATTTCCTCAATAGCTCAAGGGAAAGACAATTTTTATCTCCTGGAACATAGAAATTTTATAACTATAGAACAAAGTTTAAATAAATAACATGTGGAAAGTATAAAGTATATCGAAGCAGATAAAGGTTAAGAAGCTGTTAAGCTACAGCTTGATCATTGGTAGAATTGCATATCAGAACCACTTTTAAAGTAGTTGACTTGCCTGAATCTCTCAGTGTTTAAATATTCTCTCCCTTATTATGGGGTATGTACTCTATAGAATACTACACAGTGGTAAAAACAAAATGAAATCTGGTCATTTGCAGCAAAATGGATGAATCTGGAAATCATACTTACTGAAATAAGCCACTTCCAAAGGAACAAATACCATCTGTTTTCCCTGATCTGTGATAATTAAAAGAACACCTAAAAGGAAATATGTAGAAGTGAAATTGACACTTTGAGAAGCAATGACTTGAACAGCCTTTGTCTTGACTGTTGAGGAATAGTTTTTTTCCCTTCATACTATTTTTTGAACTCCATACTTAACATAGAGTTAATCATATACGTATAAAGTCAATTGAAAATAGATCTCAGTAAAAAAAAAAAAAGAGTGGGAATAAGAGAGGGAGGTGGAAGTTTGTGACTGTAAAGCTGTAAAGTTCTGCATACATCCCTACAGACTTAATTCTAAGAGTACAATTTAAAAACTTGCCATGGGACCCCAAATCCTATTAAGCTGGGTGGTAAAAATGCCATCTTAAATGTTGAAGTGATCATACTAAGTGTTGAAGTGATCATATAGATAGGACTAAGTGTTAAAGGGATAATATAAATAAGATCAAATGTCTAATAATAATAATAGATAGAATTTAAAAAGAGAGAATGTTCCAATATGGAAAGCAGTCCATACAGTAGGCTCATGCAATGACAATCGCTTTAAATAGCACTCTGACTCAGAATCAGCTCTTAATGCATTCTGGTCTGGCTGAAAAGCCCATGAGAACATTTCAGGCATGGAAAGCCAAGACACTGTGGCAAAAAATTGTCCTACATGAAGGATCTCTTTGAGTGAGATCCCAGCAGAAAGAAGTGGCCATCAAAGAAGGATGCACTTTTCTCTGAAGGGAGGAGAGAACTTCCACTTTGTTTATGGCCTTATCTAAATGCTGATGGAGATTGTGGATTCAAAAGGCTTCCATAGCATAGGCAGCTCATGTCAAGAGCCTTGGGTGATCACTGACATCATACATAAGAAGGTTAATTGTTACATTAATAACAGGAGTTACTATGTACTTACTTCCCATGTAGGACCTCAGTCCTCAAGGAGTTGTATTATGAGAATTAACTGTAAAACTTGTTCCCAAACAGTTGTGTGTCTGTGTCTGTGTGCATGTGTGCAAATTTTGAAATCTTTACCTAGTATAGAGTTGGTCTTCTGTTTATAAAGGTAATTGAAAATGAATCCTAATGCAGAATAGGACTGGGAGGGGGAGAATGAGGAGGAGGTGAGGTGGGAGTGTGGGTGGGAGGGCAGGTGTGGTGGTAAGAATCACTATATTCCTAAAGTTGTACTTATGATGTTTATATCCCTTAAATAAAAGGTTTATTTGGGAAAAAAATTCTCTCCCTTAGACCTGGAGATCCTCCCGGTAAGACTGTACCCATAGGGGCTGGGATTTGGCAGCAAGTAGTAAGATACTGCTTGAAACACCTGTATTCCATATAGGAGTCCCTGGGTTGGACTCTGGGCTCTGTTCCTGATTCCAGCTTCCTGCTAGTGCACATCCTTGGAGGCAGCAGGTGATAGCTCAAGTACTTGGGTCCCTGACACCCTTTTTATAAAGAGACTGAAGTAGCACCTTGACAGTAGGGACCCCATTTTGGAGCATTTGAGACTCCATTCTGGGAAGGTGCCCCCCCCAACACCGTGAGACTCTGGTCTGAAACTATGATCTAAAACAGTTGAACAATAGCAGTCCACTACATCACACTTAGCAGAGCACAGAAACCCCCTACCATGATCGCTCAAGCTTGGAAGTGAGTAGGCTACACCTGGGTTAATGATAAAAATGTAATTTGTCTATGTCCTACATATGATTAAAACCAATACCAGGATTAATGTCAAGATTATAATTGGAATTGTTAAGATTGTAACTGGTATTGTCAAGATTATAATTGATACTAATTTTGCATAGGTTTTAGGTCAGCTTGACCCCAGTAACCATGTATTCCCCCCGATCCTAGCAACCATGTATTCCCCTCCCGATTTTGTGGTTTTTGCCTTTATAAACCCTGTTGCTTTGGGCTTCAGGGTCGAGAGTTCTTTAGGGCATGAGCCCACTCTCCACCGCCGGCAATAAAGGACCATCAAATTTTATCAATGTGTGGAGCTCCTTTGTTTGCACTCGCTCAGTTACAACAAGACCTGGTTGGTTTCCCAGCTCTTGTCTTTGGTCAGGCTCAGCCCTTGTTGTTGTGGGATTTAGGGAATAAACCAGTAGATAGAAGATTTCTCTCTTTCTCTCTGTCTCTGTCTCTCTCCACATTTCAGACAAGCAAACAAAATAAATAAATAAATAATTTTTAAAAGTGTAAGTACTGCTCTTATTAAAAAACAAAAAAGACTTGCTAGAAAAACATTCAGAAGTCTTCATGGATATATAAGTAAGGTGCTAGTGTAACAGCAAAATACCACAGAGATGTTGCTTCCCAATAAATAAGAAAATAGATTATAATTCATCCACACAAGGGGTCCTGTAGCCATGGTGAAGAATGCCTTGGATGTGTGCGTTCTGAGCTGAAAGGATGCTTGTGACACACTGTTGAGTGTTTATTTTTCACGTGGGTCAGACTGTAAAGCACTCACACTACACTCAGGGGTATAGAGGGAGTGTGGATCTGACCTTTTGAACTGTCACCATCTGCAGTTAAAAGGGTAAAAAACCACAATCTTGGGGCCGGCACCATGGCATACTAGGTTAATCCTCTGGTTAATCCTCCACCTGTGGCGCCGGCATTCCATATGGGCACCAGTTCTAGTCCTGGTTGCTCCTCTTCCAGTCCAGCTCTATGCTGTGGCCCAGGAAGGCAGTGGAAGATGGCCCAAGTGCTTGGGCCCCTGCACCCGCATGGGAGACCAGGAGGAAGCACCTGGCTCCTGGCTTCCAATTGGCGCAGCTCCAGCCGTTCTGACCATTTGGGGAGTGAACCAACGGAAGGAAGACCTTTCTCTCTGTGTCTCTCTCTCTCTCTCACTGCCTGTCAAATAAATAAATAAATAAAATCTTTAAACACACACACACAATCTTAAGTCATTCCAGTAATCTCTCTCTCTCTCTTTTTTTTTTTTTTTCTTGATAGGCAGAATCCGGTGTCCCAACCAGAACTAGAACCCTGTGTGCCGGTGCCGCAGGCGGAGGATTAGCCTATTGAGCTGCAGTGCCGGCCAGTAATCTCAATAACCACTTTAGTTGCTCTTTCTCAGCTTCGCTAAGTCAGGCAAATGCTCAGCCCTGGTTCTGTCTGAGAGGAGGTTTGGGTCTATAGGGTGGGTGTGATTCCGGGGACCTCCTGACATGGGGGAAAGGGAACCTGGCCTCCTGCTGTCCCAGGTAGGTGGGCTGCTGTGAGTCTGCTAAGGTGAACCATTGTCTACATTTCTTGGCATTTTATGGCAGCCCCCTTCAATCTGTATTCCACTTTGTAGCCAGAGGGATTTTTTTTAAAAAGATTAATTTCTTTGAAAGGCAAAATGACACAGAGAAAGATCTTCCATCAGGCCGGCGCTGTGGCTCAGAGGGTTAACGCCCTGGCCTGAAGCACTGGCATCCCATGTGGGTGCCAGTCCTAATCCTGGCAGCTCCACTTCCTATTCAGCTCTCTGCTATGACCTGGGAAAGCAGTGGAAGATGGCCCAAGTCCTTGGGTCCCTGCACCCCCATGGGAGACCCAGAAGAAGCTCCTGGCTCCTGACTTCGGATTGGTGCAGCTCCCACCGTTGTGGCCAACTGGGGAGTGAACCATCGGATGGAAGACCTCTCTCTCTCTCTCTCTCTCTGCCTCTCCTCTCTGTGTAACTCTCACTTTCAAATAAATAAATAAATCTTTAAAAAAAAAATCTTCCATCTACTGTTTCACTCCTCAGATGGCTGCAAGTAGGTCTGGGCCAAGCTGAAGCCAGGAGCCTGGAACTCCATCCAGGTCTCTCACGTGGGTGGCAAGGACCCAACTACTTGGGCCATCTTTTGCTGATTTCGCAGGCACAATAGCAGAGCTAGATCAGGAGCAGAATAGCCAGGACTTGAATCAGCCCTCCTTTAGGGAATGCTGGCATCACTGTGGCCCCTTAATCCACTGAGTAACAATGGAGGCCCCAGAGGGATTTTTTAAAACAACGCAAATCTGGGGCCAGCATTGTGGTGTAGCAGGTTAGGCCACTGCCTAACTCTGCCTTTCAAATAAATAATACATAAAATAAATAAATAAGAAAGGAATCTTTTTAAAAATGCAAATTAATCATGCTCACCTTTGCATAATAAACTATAACAACCCCCACTGTCCTTAGGAGAAAGACACAAACCCTAACTCCATCTCAGAGACTCAGTTTGTGTCTAACATCCTCTCCTGTCTGATCTCCTACAACCCCACTCCCCGCCCCAGTGCTCATGGCCCTTCTTTCAGGTCCTTGAATGTGTGAGGTTTTTGTCCCAGGCATTCCCTGCCTCCACCAGAAGTGTCTCCTTCCCTATTAATTCCTATTGTTGCTATCCATCCCCAAGGGTCCTCTTCCTTTCTCTTTTTGACATCTTCTCTAGGTTATATGTCACATTTTGTCTCTCTTCAAGCACCATCACCATTGCAATTGTGTTGTTTTTAAGATAATTTATTGAAGCTGTTCAGAAAGGATTTTTTAAAAAAATATTTATTTGAAAAGCAGAGTGACAGAGAGAGAGAGAGAGATCTGCTGGTTTATTCTCCAAAAGCCCAAACAACACCGGGGCTCTAGTCCCTGTTTCTCCTCTTCCAGTCCAGCTCTCTGCTGTGGCCTGGAAGTGCAGTGGAGGATGGCCCAGGTGCTTGGGCCCTGCACCCGCATGGGAGACCAGGAGGAAGCACCTGGCTCCTGGCTTCAGATTGGCGTAGCTCTGGCCATAGTGGCTGTTTTAGGGGTGAACCAACGGAAGAAAGACCTTTCTCTCTGTCTCTCTCTCTCACTGTCTAACTCTGTCAAATAAAATTAAAAAAAAAAAAAAAAAAAAAAAGCCCAAACAAAATAGCCAGGTTTGGACCAGGCTGAAGCCAGGAACCAGGAACTCCATCCTGGTCTATCACGTGGGCAAGCAGGAATCCAAGCACTGGGACCATCATCTGTGGCCTTCCAGGCTCATCAGCAGGAAACTGGATCAGAAGTGTGGAGTAGCTGGGACTGGAATTAAGAACCCTGATATGGGATTGGATGTCCTAAGTAGAGACTTTTTTTTTGACAGGCAGAGTGGAAAGTGAGAGAGAGAGAGAGAGAGAGAGAGAGAGAGAGAGAGAGAGAGAGAAAGGTCTTCCTTTTGCCGTTGGTTCACCCTCCAATGGCCACCACGGCCGGCGCGCTGCGGCCAGTGCATTGCGCTGATCCGAAACCAGGAGCCAGGAGCTTCTCCTGGTCTCCCATGGGGTGCATGGCCCAAGCACTTGGGCCATCCTCCACTGCACTCCCGGGCCACAGCAGAGAGCTGGCCTGGAAGAGGGGCAACCGGGACAGGATCGGTGCCCCGACCGGGACTAGAACCCAGTGTGCCGGCGCCACAAGGCGGAGGATTAGCCTATTGAGCCGCGGCGCCGGCCCCTAAGTAGAGACTTAACCTGCTGCACCACAACACCGGCCCTGCAAGTTTACACATACTGTGCTTGTGACATGTGTGGTACCAGCACTGTATCAGATGCTCAGTAAAAATGACCCTCTCCATTTCCTTTCTGACTTGACTTTTAGTCCTGTGTACCAGGTTGCTGCTCCCTCAGGGAGTGTCTATCATCCAGCCAGCTATTTTCCACTCTAGATTAATAAGTCCAACTCAATTTTATAAAGCAAGTGGAGAATTTTGGTTATAATGAGTCAGCTCCCCAAAGCCCAGTCACGTAGGACCTTGCAATGTTCTGTTAGTTTCTTAGGGGCTCCTGCCACAAATTAACATAAACTTGGATGACTTAAAACAACAAACTTATTTTCTTGTAGTTCTGGAGACCAGAAGGCTAAAATCAAAATGTCAGCAGGGCTGTGATTTTATTTTATTTTTTAATTTGTTTATTTGGGGACCGGTGCAGTGGCTTAGCAGGTAAAGCCGCCGCCTGCAGTGCCAGCATTCTATATGGATGTTGGTTTGAGTCCCTGCTGCTCCACTTCTGAGCCAGCTCTCTGCTATAGCCTGGGAAAGCAGCAGAAGATGGCCCAAGTGTTTGGGACCCAGCATCCGCGTGGGAGACCTGAAAGAAGCTCCTGGCTCCTAGCTTTGGATCAGTGCACCTCCAGCTGTTGCAGCCATTTGGGGAGTGAACCAGTGGACGGAAGACCTTTCTCTGTGTCTTTCCCTTTCTCTGTAGCTCTCCCTCTCAAATAAATAAGTAAAAATCTTAAAAAAAAAAAAAAAAAGCAAGATCAAGACCAAACATTACCACCACAGAATGAACCTCTGGAATGTTGTCATGATGTTTTATTCATGATTATAAATTTTATTGACCTATTCAAAAATTATAGTGCAGAATTAGCTTCTGGTTTGCCCTCCCCACCCTGTGGTCATCAAACTACTCATTAATGCTACTAAATCGTCACTTTCAAAGGAGGCTGGAAGAGTAACAAGACTTTTTGCAAACTCTGCCAGGAAAGTCTTTGGCTAATGGTGATGTTCCCAGTGCAGTATTAAGCTTTCCTTTTCCTCCATTGGTAATTGACCAACATAAAGACTTATTTTTGACTCCTCGTCTCGGCGATCAGTCGATCATGATAATGCAGTTTCACTGAGGAATCTCACAAAGTGAAACTCCAGGCACCACTTGGAAATGCTCCCTGCATCTCTTCAGAGGCAGACTTGAGACTGCAATGTGATTCATGCTCCCCCCTTTCTCATGTTTTAGCTTGCACCTGCAGCTTCACACAATCACTTGAGAAAATTTTGTCCTTAAACCTCACAAGTAGGAATTTTTCAGCAGAGAGTGCAATGCATTTGACAAGTAAGAGCAAAATGTGTTTGGGATACTTCAGCTTTCTTCTCATCTTGATTCCTTTCCTATTCTTTATCATTTATGGATTATCAATGATTGACATGCCTCATATTATTGTGGAGATTTCTTGGCTTGTGAAATTTTGAGGTTGCAAAGTTAATATCATATTTCAAAGTTAAAATTCAGCTTCATAAAATGTAAAGAAATCTCTACTAGAATTTTAAAAAATAAAATAAAGGGGCCAGGGGCTGGCAGTGCACCATAGCAGATAAAGCCACTGCCTACAACATGGGCATCCCATATGGATGCTGGTTCATGGCCTGGCTGCTCTGCTTCCAATCTAGCTCCCTGTTAATGACCTGGGAAAAGCAGCAGAATATGGCCCATTTTTTTAACCCACATGAGAGACCCAGATGAAGCTCCTGGTTCCTGGCTTCAACCTGACCCAGTACTGGTCGTTGTGCCCATCTGGGGAGTGAACCAACAGATGGAAGATCTCTGTGTCTCTCCCTCTCTCTGTAACTCTGATTTCCAAAAATGAATAAAGAAATTTTTAGAAGAATATATAGGGACCAGTGTTGTTTTGCAGTGGGTTAAGCCACTTGCAACATTGGCATCCCATATCACAGCACCAGTTTGAGTCCTAGGTGCTCCACTTCCAATCCAGCTTCCTGCTAATACATCTGGGAAGGTAGCAGAAGATGGGTACAAGTACCTGGGTCCCTGATACCCATGTGGGAGCCCCATATGGAAATCTTGTCTCTTGGCTTCTGCCTGGCCCAGTCCCAGCCATTGCAAGCATTTGGGGAGTGAACTAGAAGATGAAAGATCTCTCTCCCTCTCTCCCTCTCTCCCTCTCTCCCTCTCTCCCTCTCTCCCTCTCTCCCTCTCTCCCCCTCCCTTCCTCCCTCTGTTTCTGTCACTCTGCCTTTTGAATAAATAAATAAATCTTTAAAATATAAGTACAAAATAAACCCATGGTTTAAACTTAATTGAGTACCCAAAATTATATCAATTCTAAAAGTAAACACCTTTACCTACGGTTAGGCCTCAGCCCATCACAGAAGGGGAACACGAGAAAGCAGGAGTAAAGACAGCCAGAAGGGGTGGGCATTTGTCAAACCTGTGTGGGGGTGCCTAGGTTCAAGTCCTGCTTCCAACTCCAGCTTCCTGCTCATGTGCATCCTGGGCAGCAGCAGGTGAAGATTCAAATACCTGGGCAATAGGACTGGCACTGTGGCATAGCGGGTAGGGCCGCCACCTGCAGTGCCGCCGCCTGCAATGCCGGCATCCCGTGTGGGCACTGGTTCGAGTCCCAGCTGTTCCACTTCCAATCCAGCTCTCTGCTGTGACCTAGGAAAGCAGTAGAAGATGGCCCAAGTCCTTGGGCCCCTGCACCCACGTGGGAGACCCGACAGAAGAAGCTCCTGACTCCTGGTTTCATATTGGTGTAGCTCCGACTGTTGCTACCAACTGGGGAGTGAACCAGAGGATGGAAGATCTCTCTCTGCCTCTCCTTCTCTCTGTGTGTAACTCTGACTTTCAGATAAATAAATAAATATTAAAAAAAAAAATACCTGGGCACCCAGTTGGAAGCGCCATGTTGAATTTTTACCTTCCACTTTGGCCTGGCTCAGCCCTGGCTTTTGCAGGTGTTTGGGGAGTCAACCAGAAGTTGGAAGATTTTGATCTCTCTCTCTCTCTCTGCCTTTAAAAAAAAAAAAGACAGCAGGAAGCAAGGCAGCAAGGCTGACTGGGAGTGCTGGGTGTGGACAGATATGCCTCCCCTGGGGAAACACTGAGGCGCTGCACCCACATTGGAGAATGAGCGCCTCCTTATGTTTTAGCCTTGGATTCCCTGCTTAGTTAGTCCAGCTCGGCACTCCTGTGTTCCCATCAATACCCATGGGGCAAGCACATGGTGATACTCCACGGGCTGGTGTGGCAGGCAATTTGGCCCTACAGTGGAGGCTGGGGAGTACTACTGGGAAAGAGGGTGAATAAAGGGCTTGGTAGAGGCGCAAGGGGTTGTGGGAAGTGAAGGGGAGGAGAAATCAAGGCAGAGCCCCTGCAGACCACTTGTATGTCCTGGTTCTTCCCTCCGACAATCCTCCACCCAGCTCCAAAATGAAGTCTCTCGCGCCTATGGCACAGTCGTCATCCCGTGGCTCTCGGCGGCCTCTCTTGCGTGTCAGGGCCTGTCTGCTGATCTCTCTTCCCCTTTTCAGTGGATCACTAAATGATCCAGGAGAACATCCTCCAATACATTCCAGAGAAAGAGAGGTCAACTTTTGAGGCTTTGTATGGCTTTTATCTTTTAATCCATCATCAAATCGTAACCGTTAATTTGGGATTAGAGTTCTAGGCTGAAGCCAAGGATTCATTGTCTTCTGCTTCCAATGTGGCTGTTGAGACACCAGTGTCATTTTCATTCCTTGTGCTGTATTGGTGACTGATCCCCACCTCCTGTCCTGTCCTAGAATCTCTTAGAACTTACTCTTGGTAATGATTTATACCCAACTATGTGCTTTTTTGTATTTTTTATGCAGAGTAATCTACTAGTTAAATGATCTAATGCTTTCTCTTAAGTTCCATTTTTTCTGACTCTCTGTCTAGGCCTCTGTCTTTCACGTGGGTACCTTAATTAAATATTTAGTGGTCTCGGGGCCTTTGCTGTGGCGCAGCAGGTTAATGCCCTGGCCTAAAGCACCAGCATCCCATATGGGCACCGGTTCAAGACCCAGCTGCTCCACTTCCGATCCAGCTCTCTGCTATGGCCTGGGAAAGCTGCAGAAGATGGCCCAAGTCCTTGGGCCCCTGCACCTGTGTGGAAGACATGAAAGAAGCTCCTGGCTCCTGGCTTTGAATCAGCATAGCTTCGTCCGTTGCAGCCATCTGGGGAGTGAACTGTCGGATGGAAGACCTCTCTCTCTGCCTCTCCTCTCTCTGTGTAACTCTGACTTTCAAATAAATAAATAAAAATCTTTAAAAAAATATTCAGTGATCTCTATGTGTGCAGATTAAAGAGTTAATCACTAAAAATCTCACTGGTTCTCTATGACTCCAGATAAGGTAGAATAACATTGATTAAATTTACTCTTCTATATAAAAAAAAAAAACCTGTAAAAATACATGAAGATTTCCTGACATTCAATATCAGGCGGTACTGGAGAAGACTCCCTGAGAATAGGAAAACCAGTGACAGAAGTGCTACAAATATTCCAGCTTACTGGGTTTAGTAGGGTTCCAGGATACAAGATCAATAGCAATAAATCAGTTGTACCTATATATACTAGCTCTAATCAGAACTCAAAATAAAAAGCATCATTTGTAGCTGCATCACAAATATTAAACATTTCTCTAAGAGTATGCAAGCTCTGTATGCTGAAAACTCAAAATATTGGTGAGAGAAATGGAAGACACAAATAAATGGAGACACATGCTACTGGAAGATTCGTTATGAAGAAGATAATTGCTCCCAAATTGATCAATGGAGTCAATGTAAGCCTAACAAAAATCCCAGCAGCTTTTTTGCAGAAACTGATAGCTGCTTCTAAAGTTCATATGGAAATGTAAAGAACCTAGAATAACCAATGCAATTGTTAAGGAGATTTTATTTATTTATTTGAGAGGTAGAGTTATAGACAGAGAGAGAGGTCTTCCATCTGCTGGTTCACTCCCCGAATGCCACCACAGCCAGAGCTGGACCAATTCAAACCCAGGAGCAAAGAGCTTCTTCTGAGTCTCCCGTGTGGGTGCAGGGACTCAAGCACTAGGGTCATCCTCAACTGCTTTCCCAGGCCATAGCAGAGAGCTGGATTGCAAGAGGTGCAGCCGTAACTAGAAGCAGCACCCATATGGGAGGCCAGCACCACAGGCGGAGGCTTTAGCCCACTGTACCACAGTGATGGCTCTACTAATGCAATTTTGTGAAATAACAAAGCTGGACTACTTATGCTACCTCCTTACAAGCCTTATGATTATCCATGGTTATCACAACAGTGAGGCAGGTTAAAGACAAACATACAGGTCAATAGCACACATTACAGATACTGGTCCCATATGATATACATGCTCAACTGACTTTTGACAAAGAAGGGAATAGACCATATTTTTTTAACTAATGATTCTGAAACAATAGGATTGCCATATGCAAAATAAAAAACAATGAACATTTATCCTTATCTAGCATCAGAAATAAAAAATTGATCCAAAATTAATCATATACATACATAAGAGTTAAAATGATAAAGTTTCTAAAAGAAAACATGATGAAAATTCTCAATGATTCTATACAGGCAAATATTTCCTAAGGGTCAAACAAAAATTATAAAATAAAGTTGTGATAAATTGGACTTCATCAAAATGAAAGACTTTGCTCTTCAAATGACAGTAGAAATAGAATGAAAAAGCAAGACAAATTTTGGGAGATAATATTCACAAAACATGTACTTGATGAAAGATATTTGTATCTAGAACTTTTGTATATCAAAAACTTTTTTTTTTTAATTTTTGACAGGCAGAGTGGACAGTACAGGGAGACAGAGAGAAAGGTCTTCCTTTTTGCCGTTGTTTCACCCTCCAATGGCCGCCGCGGTAGGCACGCTGCGGCCGGCGCACCGCACTGTTCTGAAGCCAGGAGCCAGGTGCTTATCCTGGTATCCCATGGGGTGCAGGGCCCAAGCACTTGGGCCATCCTCCATTGCCCTCCTGGGCCACAGCAGAGAGCTGGCCTGGAAGAGGGGCAACCGGGACAGGATCGGTGCCCCGACCGGGACTAGAACCCGGTGTGCCGGCACCGCAAGGCGGAGGATTAGCCTGTTAAGCCACGGCGCTGGCCAAGAACTTTTTTTTTTAAGAGTTACAGAGATGGGGAGAGAGAGAGAGAGGTCTTCCATCCACTGGTCACTCCCCAAATGGCTGCAACTGCCAGAACTGTGCCAATCCAAAGCTAGGAACCAGGAGCTTCTTCTGGGTCTTCCATGTGGATGCAGGGGCCCAAGTACTTGGGCTATCTTCTGCTGCTTTTCCAGGCCATTAGCAGGAAGATGGTTAAGAAATGGAGGAAGCAGGACTCAAACCTGTGCCCATATGGCATGCCAGCACCACAGGTAGTGGCTTTACCTGCTATACCACAGCACCGGCCCCTCAAGAACTCTTGCAATTCAATCTTAGAAGACAAACACCACAATTAAGAATGGGAAAAATATTTGAACAAGCATTACACAAAAGAAGATGTATGGATGACAGATAAGTGCACAAAACGATGTTCAAAATCATTAGTCATTAGTAAAATGCAAATTAAAATCATGATGAAATATCATTATACACTCACTTGAATGCTTTGAGGACAAAAACTAATCATATCAAGTGTTGCAAGGGTGTAGAATAATTGAAATTTCAATACGATGTTGGAAAGAATATATAATTAAACAACCCCTTTCGAAAACAGTTTGACAGCGTTGTGGCGTAAGGGTTAAGCCTCTGCCTGTGACACTGGCATCCCATATGGGCACCAGTTTGAGATCTGGTTGCCCCACTTCCAATCCAGCTCCCTGCTAATGGCCTAGGAAAGCAGTGGGAGACCCGGAAGAAGCTCCTGGCTCCTGGCTCCTGGCTTCGGCCTGGCCCAGCCTTGGCTGTTGCAGCCATTCAGGGAGTGAACCAGCAGATGAAAGAGCTCTCTCTCTCTCTCTTTTTTCCCTGTTTCTCTGTGATTCTGGCTTTCAAATAACTAAAAAATAAATCTTTGAAAAAAAATAAAAGTTACACATACTAGTATACCCTCCATTTGGCTCAGTCATTTCAATCCTGGGTAATTTGTCCAAGAGAAATGAAAGCATGTATTCTTACAAAGACTTGTACATGAATGCTAACAACATTTTATTTCTAATAACTCAAATGTCCATCAATTGGGGCACAGATAGACAAATGGTGATATGTCCATATAATGGGAAAACATTCAGAAATGGGTTGGATCACAAAGGACTAAGAGGAAACATTTCAGGGTCACTCAAATGCTCATTTTCTTGATAGTGACTTTAGTCTTACAAATCTATACATCTGCAAAAAATGATTAAATTGTACAATTGAAATGTGTGCAACTCATTGCCTATTGCTTATATTTCAATAAAGCTGCTAAAAAAAAAAAGTTGATTGGGTGCTCTTGTGTGTGCCAGTGGAGTCAAAGACTCACTGTTGTACTCTCTCTAAAGTTTTTCCTCATGGCTAGAAATATAAACTGTTATTTGTATTTTGCCTAATCCAAATTTATTAACATTCAAACAACACTGTTCCTTTAAATATTTTTATGACTGATATTTTTAGTTTATTTACTATTTTTACAACTGATAAATCAGAGTCATATTTTTTATTTACTATTTTAATATTTTTTTATTTGGGGCCAGCGCTGTGGCGTAGCGGGTAAAGCCACCGCCTGCAGTGCCAGCATCCCATATGGGCGCCGGTTCGAGTCCCAGCTGCTCCACTTCCAATCTAGTTCTCTGCCACGGCCTAAGATAGCAGCAGAAGATAGCCCAAGTATCTGGGCCCCTGCACCTGCGTAGGAGACCCAGAAGAAACTCCCGCCTCCTGGCTTTGTATCGGTGCATTTCCAGCCATGGTGGCCAATTGGAGAGTGAACCAGCAGATGTAAGACCTTCCTCTCTCTCTCTCTCTCTCTCTCTCTCTCTCTCTCTCTCTCTCTCTCTCCCCATGTGTGTGTGTGAGTGTAACTCTGACTTTCAAATAAATCAATAAATCTTTAAAAATTATTTAATTTAATTTATTATTTAATATCTTAATTTTATTTACTCTTTACTACCAACATTTTTATTTTACTTACTATTTTTACAACTGATAAATCAGAGCCATAATGTTACAAATGAGTTTCTCAAAGCAATCAAACACTCATTGCAGGGAACCCCCCCCTTTCAGTCTGGATCCTCACTTCCTTCTGCAGAGCCCAGTATCCACTGACCCAGAGCCTGTTTCCGTAGCATTTCCTTCCTCTGTATAAGCAAGGGAGGGGCGAGGTGGAACTGGCAGTGGGTAGGGGTTGTGGGAGGTGATCTACAGGGGTGTCTACCTACTTCGGCAACAGGTGCTTAACAATTGTGAGGGTTTCAGCCTGCTCCTCACCCTGCCTTCCAGTACACCTGATGACTTTCAGTCAAATCACCTTCCTTGGATCTTTGCTGCCAACACTATCAGATACCATGATATCAGATATCTAGTGTCACCTTCTTCCTAGCTCACAGCACATCACTTATCTTCATTTTTTTTTAAAGAAAGATTTCCTTTTTATTTATTTGAAAGGCAGAGTTACAGATGGAGAGAAGGAGATCTTCCATCTGTTGGTTCACTCCCTGGATGGCCTCAATGGCCAGATCTGGAGCAGGCTGAAACCAGGAACCTGAAACTCCATCTGGGCCTCCCACATGGGTGGCAGGGGAAGAAGCACTTGGGCCTGCTTCTGCTACTTTCCCAGGCCATTAGCAGGGAGCTGGATCAGAAGCGGAGCATCCAGGACTCCAACCAGTCCCCATAAGGGATACTGGCATCAGACAGTGGCCTAATCCACTATGCCACAAAGCCAACCCCCATCATTATCTTTAAGGTAGCCAGGTGCCCAGCCTCAGGTGGGCTACTTACTTCCTCAGACCCTTGTAACCATGAGAGAACACAACTACTACTTGTGTTCCCTGATGCAGGGATTCAGTTTGACACATAACTGCCATCTTGCCCTTTAGGTAATGCTGGCGGTCATCCCAAACCCTATGATCAAGTAAACAAAAGCATAGGATAACCTGCCAGACCCTGGAATAGCCCTTGCCTAATGCCTGGAATATTCAAACTTTTTTGAGAAAGTCCAGGTACGCTTAGGTCAGCTTGGCACATAAACCCCTTGCTGTGTAACTGGAAGCACAGGGATCCATTGTCTCATGACTTCCTGAGACCATGCTTCTCTCTGCCCCCCTCCCTGCCCCACTACATCACATCTTGGGTACTCTCGGGTTTATCCATCCCTTCAGTCCCTTGGCCCCTTGTACCTCTGGTGGCCAGTTCTTGTCCACCGTATTTTCCCAAAGCTCCAGAAATGTAAGCAGAAGTTTGTTGAAGAGACTTAAAAAGTATTTGTTTTCCCAATAAAAAGGGCTGAATATGAATGCCACGAGGCTTTCCCTTTATCCATTCTTTCTTGAACACAGAGGTAATATCTGGAGCTGCTGGCACCAACTTGTGACCATGAGGCAAACAAAAAGTCAACAAACTAAAATCTCTGGACTCAGAGACTGGCATTGGTAAATTGTTGGGTTTTTTTTTTTTTTTAGATTTATTTTTATTTCTCTGAAAGACAGAATTACAGAGAGAGGTAGAGACACAGAGAGAGGTCTTCTATCCTCTGGTTCACTCCCCAAACGGCTGCAACAGCTGGAGCTGAGCCAATCTAAATTCGGGATCCAGGAGCTTCTTCTGGATCTCCTATGTGGGTGCAGGGGCCCAAGGAGTTGGGCCACCTTCCACTGCTTTCCCAGGCCACAGCACAGAGCTGGATTGGAAGAAGAGCAGCTGGGATGTGAACCAGTGTCCATATGGGATGCCAGCACTGCAGGCGGTGGCTTTACCCGCTAAGCCACAGCTCCTCCCCCTCCCCCCAGGTAGATTGTTGAATCAACTTTGACATCCACTTTCCCCTGGACCTCTTGTAGTTTGAGACAAACAAACCCATCTCTATGGGAGTCTCCTTTTATTTTGCACTACTTGCAGAGGAACACATCCTAACGGAGGCAGAAATCTCCTTCCCCAGGCACATAGGCTACACCTGTCTCCTCACTGTTCAGTCGGTTTTCACTCCCCTCCTTGCTACCTTCCAAAACGCCGCTGAACTTTCTGTTGTTGTCTTCTCCACTATTCTCTTTATTCTTTCTGATATGTGGGAATCTTGTCAGTGGGAAGTTGGGAGAACAGGAAATGAGTGTGCAGTTAATTTACTGTGTTTAACTGGAAGTCTTTCAATGACCTCCCCACTCCTGGTCTTCTCCACCTGGTCCACATGCTAGTGTGAGAAATCTTGCTAAAGTGCAAGTCCTACCATCTGCTCACATCCGCGTGTATTTGTTAAGAGAGGATAACAACGAGTTGGCCCCAAGAATTGAAAGTAAGAGTTAAACTCTACTTGGAATGGCGGTGATTAGCTGTCTGTTCTGAGATCCTACTGAAGCACCCTTAGAGGAAGAACAAGTCCTCATGCCACCATTCCCACAGGCGTAAAAAGGCCACCATGACCAATAGACAGGGACTGTAGCGAGAGGTACTGTAGCTGTGGCTGTCTTGCAGTAGAAAAGTTAGTCGCAAACCATAATTTAAAGGGATTTGTGCAAAAGGAGAGGGGAACGGAGCCAAAGAGTTGTGAACAAGTGAAATGCGAAGTCAGCTATGAGCTTGTGACCGATGTCCGGTGTAAAACAGCTGGAAGTGGGGGCTGAGAAATAGCAGCAGTGACCGAGATACCCACTGTGATGTGCTACAGTAGATCATCTTCAGCTGATCAGTTTCTTCCAGGATTACCTGAGCCAGACAAAGGCCATGTCTCTTCCTGGGGCAACCCACATGCAATGACAGAGGGGATCTTAGCTCAGGCTACTAAAATAAAATATCACAGACTGGGTGACTTAAACAGTAAACATTTGTTTTCTCACAGTTCTGGAGGCTGAAATCCAAGTTCAAGGTGCCACCATGATAGGGTTGGATGAGGGCTCCGTTTCTGGCTTGCAAGCAGCTACCTTCTCATTATGTTCTCTCACAGTGAACGAAGTGAGTTCTGGTTTCTTCCTCTTCTCCTTCTTCTTTTTAAAGGATTTATTAATTTATTTGAAAGGTAGAGTTACACAGAGAGGGAGAGACACACACAAAGAGATCTTCCATCTACAGTTTACTACCCAAATAGCCATAATGGTTGAGATAGGCCAGGCCAAAGCCGGAGCCAGAAGCTTTGTCCAGGACTCCTACGTGGGTGGCAGGGGCCCAAGTGCATGAACCATCCTCTGCTGCTTTCCAAAGCACATTAGCGTGGAGCTGGACTGGAAATGGGGCAGGCGGGTCTTGAACAGACAGCCAAGACTTGAACCCACAGCTATGAGATGCCAGTGTTGCATTCGGTGGCTTAACCCACTGTGTCACAAAGCTGGCCCCTCTCCCTCTTCTTAAAAACTATCATCACAGGGCCTGCGCCGTGCCTCACTTGGTTAATCCTCCGTCTGCAGTGCCGGCATCCCATATGGGTGCCGGGTTCTATCCGGGTTGCTCCTCTTCCTGTTCAGCTCTCTGCTGTGGCCGGGGAAGGCAATGGAGGATGGCCCAAGTGCTTGGGCTCCTCCACCCGCATGGGAGACCGGAAAGAAGCACCTGGCTCCTGGCTTTGGATCAGCACAGTTCGCCGACCACATCGGCCATTTGGGGAGTGAACCAACGGAAAGAGGACCTTTCTCTCTGTCTCTCTCACTGTCTAACTCTATCTGTCAAATAAAAAAAAATCATCGCATTGGAAGTTAGGATTTTAATGTATAAATGTTGAGGAGACACGAACATTCAGCCCACAACAGAGGAGGGAAAAAAGGTTTGTCCTATTCAAGACAATCCTGACCATTCTAGCCTCAAAGCTCACCATAGGGGTGGCCGAGGAGGTTGTTGGACCTGCATTTGTTCCAAACTCAACCTCTCTCTCTTCTCCACCTGCTTCCTTGTCTTTCCCAAGGGGCCTTACTACATTGCTGATGGCTAAACTCCTCCAAGATGGTGCCCTAGGGGAAACACCTGCCACAATTGTTGGTACTTTGCAATTCACCGGTAGCTTTTGAAGACATGTTCACATTATCTTCTTTGACTCCCATGAACAACTTCGCAACAAATTCCTATTCTTATTATTATTTTGCTTTAAGGATAAGAAAGCTGGAGTCAGAAAGGATATTTGCACAGGGTCATAGAGCTTGTTAGAGGCAGGGATGGGATTTAATCTTGGTCTCCTAACTCTGACCTTTAGGGGGTGGGCAGCTCTGTTAAAAAACAAAACAAAACAAATAACAAAACAGGCCTGTGCCACATGCTGGGTCAAAGAATTTGGAAACCAGAGGCTGAACCTGGATGCCTCTCTTTTCTATAACAAAGCTTCATTGTCATTTCTAGAAGCATATGCTCATTTAGATACCAACATGTGCACAAGTTACACTCCAAGGCCAGAGGCACTCAAAGCATTAAAGAGACCAGTGGAATCTTAAAATGTTGGCTGCCCTAATGAGTTTTTGCTTTTTCTCTCTGGGAAAGTAACAAGCAAAGCTGCTCTAATTCTTTCCAAGCAATAGGGCACCTAGGACACAGAGATGCCAACAGTCTCCTTAGCAACCATCCCAAATCGAGCTGCTGGGAAGATGAAATCCCGATCTGTATTCATGCAGAAGATCACATGGGGTCAGGTACTGTTTATCTCTCTAACAGAAACCACCAGTCACTGGGATTTTAATTGCATCCTTAAGATCAGAAGAAAAAGAAAAGAAAAGAGAAGCAACCGAGCAAAGGAGAGCTGTTACTAATGAGCACAGAGTGAACACAAAGCATGCGGTCGGCTTCTCGGAAGATGTGCTTCTGTAAATTGTGCTTCGGAAGCCACCGTGCCTGCACACTCACACACACGCACACACACACACTCACTCACACTCTTGCGGGCCTCAGAGGATGCTTGCTCTTCATTATAAGTAGGAGCTCACAAACCAAGCTCATTAAGTGAATGTGGGTTTGGTAGGGGAGGAATTTCGGGTCACAGAGCCATTTGACCATTATGAATTTGTCTCACCCAGCGCTGCTTTTTTAACAGTCTTGCCTCCTAAAGACCCACAATCCCAAGCAATCCTGGGAGCCAACTGAAACCAAAGGCAATACATCAATGTTAGCCCTTTTTGTTAAAACAGCCTTGCCGAAGGAGCAGGTGGTGACTGGTCACATAACCAACTGCTGAGTCCTTGACAGAGGGGGGTCTAAATGATAATTTCTGTTGCTTTTTGGGAACACTATTTCATTTATTAATTTAACAAATATTTATTGATGTGTTTTTGATATAATATGTGTTGGGCACCCATTAAAGCTTAAAAGTACCAACACAGGGCCGGCGCCGTGGCTCAACAGGCTAATCCTCCGCCTTGCGGCGCCGGCACACCGGGTTCTAGTCCCGGTCGGGGCACCGATCCTATCCCGGTTGCCCCTCTTCCAGGCCAGCTCTCTGCTGTGGCCAGGGAGTGCAGTGGAGGATGGCCCAAGTGTTTGGGCTCTGCACCCCATGGGAGACCAGGATAAGCACCTGGCTCCTGCCATCGGAACAGCGCGGTGCGCCGGCCGCAGCGCGCTACCGCGGCGGCCATTGGAGGGTGAACCAACGGCAAAAGGAAGACCTTTCTCTCTGTCTCTCTCTCACTGTCCACTCTGCCTGTCAAAAAAATAAAAAAAAAAAAAAAGTACCAACACAGGGGTGTAATTAGCTAGCAACATTGGTCAAAACAAAGCACCGGAAGCACCTTGTTTGGCCACATTTAAGTAACTCTTAAGCTGTCCCTGGCAGAATAGCACCCTTTTCTCACATGGCCATCTTTGGGCCATCTGCCACTGCTCTCCCAAGGGCATTAGCAGGAAGCTAGATTAGAAGTGGAGCTTTGGGGCCAGCACCGTGGCGCAGTGGATTGATCCTCCGCCTGCCGCACTGGCATCCCATATGGGCGCCGGTTCTAGTCCCGGCTGCTCTTCTGATCCAGCTCTCTGCTATGGCCTGGGAAAGCAGTGGAAGCTGGCCCAAGTGTTTGGGTCCCTGCACCAGCATGGGAGACCTGGAGGAGGCTCCTGGCTCCTGGCTTCAGATTGGCACAGCTCCAGCCATTGTGGCCATTTGGGGAGTGAACCAATGGAAGGAAGACCCCTCTCTCTGTCTCCTCCTCTCACTGTCTGTAACTCTACCTCTCAAATAAATAAATAAAATCTTTTTTAAAAAAATTGATAAAAAAAGAAATAGAGCTTTCAGGACTCAAACCTACTGCTAATATAGGATGCTGACTTAACCTACTGGACCACAATACAAGTCCCTCCTTTACTCCAATTTTAGGTACATAAGTTTCTGATCTTAAAGGAAAACTCCCCCCACTTTCTCTGGCAACAAGTCTTCCTACATAAGTGATGAATCCTAACGTCGAGAGTCAATAAAGGAGTGATTTTATAAAATCCACAAATTATTGTATCTTACAAATCAATTTTTCCTTCAGTTGTCAAAAAGAATTGCTTTGGAAATCTAACCTCTGAAGGAAATGAAATGACATTTTAAAATCACAGCTTTAGCTTTGCCTTCGGTAGCCGCTAAATGAAAGAACAAGACCAAAGGCGGGCAGCCTGCCACACCTGCTGCCTCGGAACAGGCGCGAGCTTAGTCCTGATGGCATTGTACTGCTCTCTTCTTTCTGGTTTCCTCTTCCCTCTTTTCTTTTTTTCCCCAGCTAAAGGCTTATTAATGGAACTTAGACTTTCAAAGGTTTCTGGTGGCCAATATCAGTGGGTGTGGGCCCGCATAATTGCAGATGAACCTCTGCTGCTTTTCCAGCATGCCCCTTGGGCTGTTGTCAAAGATACCTTTTACTTGTCAGACTGGGAAGACACAGCTGGACTTGCTCGACATGCTGTCACCATCTCACTGTTTCTAAAATACTGTGAAATTTCCCAGTGATTTGTGGAGCAATTTTGCAAGTCAAGTCAGAAAATCTCAGAATCCTAATAGAGTGGATTTGTGGCAAGCTGTCAGTGGGGATTTAATGTATGTATACATTCTCTTACTCCAATTTTTTTAAAAAAATATATTTATTTATGTATTTGAAAGGCAGAGTTACTGAGAGAAAGAGAGAGACAAAAACAAGGTGGTGCGGGGAGTGTTTTGTCTGCTGGTTCACTCTCCAAATGGCTGCAGCAGTCAGGGCAGGGCCAGGCTGAAGCCAGGAGACTGGAACTCCATTCAGTTCTCCTCTGTGGGTACCAAGGGCCAAAGCACTTGGGCCATCTTCCACTGCTTTCCCCGGTGCAGTAACAGAGAACAAGATTGGAAGTGAAGCTCTTAGGACTCAAGTCTACTGCTAATTTGGATGCTGACTTAACCTGTTGGGCCAAATTACAAGCCCCTTCTTTTTTTTTTTTTTTTTTTTTTAAAAAAAAAAGACTTATTTTATTTATTTGAAAGTCAGAGTTACACAGAAAGAGGAGAGGCAGAGAGAGAGAGAGGTCTTCCATCCGCTGGTTCACTCCCCAATTGCCAGCAATGACCGGAGCTGAGCTGATCCGAAGCCAGGAGCCAGGAGCTTCTTCCGGATCTCGCACATGGGTGCAGGGGCCCAAGGACTTGGGCCATCTTCTGCTGTTTTCTCAGGCCAGAGCAGAGAGCTGGATTGCAAGTGGAGCAGCTGGGTTTCAAACTGGCACCCGTATGGGATACCGGCACTTCAGGCCGGGGCATTAACCCACTGCGCCACAGCTCCGGCCCCACAAGCCCCTTCTTTACTCCAATTTTAAGTATATAGGTTTCTGATCTTATGAAAACTGCCCCCCCTTTCTCTGGCAACAAGTCTTCCTACACAAAGGTGCTTAATATAAGCATTCCTATCATGAAATGATAGAAGAAAGGCCAAAGAAAAATAATTATAACCATCAAGGAATCAGATAAGAAAAAAACAGCACTTGAGGTTGGAAGAGATCTAAAATATTGATTTGCCTTATTCACTGCTCTAGCCCCATTGCAATGAATCGTCAGTAAATGTTTACTGCAGAGATGAACATATGAATGAGCCGTCTCACTCTCCTCTGCTTTACAGATGAGCAATCTGAAGTTAGAGAGATGAAAGATGCACCTACAGCCAGAATTCTAAACCGGGCTTTTCAAACTTTCATGTGTGTAGGGATCACTGCGGATGACCTGAAAAGGCAGTCTGGAGTGGGGGGCTCTAAATTCTGCAATTCTAACAAAGCTCTGAGATAATGGAATCATGTTAGTCCAGGGGCCACATGTTCAACAGTAAGGTTCTAAAGCAGACATTTAAACTTCTCATTTGTATTTCCATGTTAAAACATACAAAGCTACTTTTATTTTATTTTTTTAAAAGATTTATTTATTTATTTGAAAGTCAGAGTTATACTGGTTCACTCCCCAATTGGCTGCAACAGCTGGAGCTGCGCCAATCTGAAGCCAGAGCCAGGAGCTTCCTCCTGGTCTTCCCATGCGGGTGCAGGGGCCCAAGGACTTGGGCCATCTTCCACTGCTTTCCCAGGCCTTAGCAGAGAGCTGGATCGGAAGTGAAGCAGCTGGGACTCGAACTGGTGTCCATATGGGATGCCGGCACGGCAGGCGGCAGCTTTACCCACTACACCACAGTGCCGGCCCCAAAGCTACTTTTAAAAGCTCATGGGAAATGGAATTAAAAGATTCATTTATTTTGCCGGCGCCGCGGCTCACTAGGCTAATCCTCCACCTTGCGGCGCTGGCACACCGGGTTCTAGTCCCGGTCGGGGCACCGATCCTGTCCCGGTTGCCCCTCTTCCAGGCCAGCTCTCTGCTGTGGCCAGGGAGTGCAGTGGAGGATGGCCCAAGTGCTTGGGCCCTGCACCCCATGGGAGACCAGGATAAGCGCCTGGCTCCTGCCATCGGAACAGCGCGGTGCGCCGGCCGCAGCACGCCTACCGCGGTGGCCATTGGAGGGTGAACCAACGGCAAAAGGAAGACCTTTCTCTCTGTCTCTCTCTCACTGTCCACTCTGCCTGTCAAAAATAAAATTAAAAAAAAAAAGATTCATTTATTTTGCTGCAAAAAAGCTTTGAAGTCCCTGCATAATTTTTTATTGCATGCATTTTCCATTAACTTTAAAAATGTATTTATTTGAGAGGCAGAGAGACAAAGACAGATTAAAAAGAGAGAATAGCTGAGACCTTCATCCAGGTCCTCCATGTGGGTGATAGGAGCCTAAGTACTTGAGTCATCGCTGTTGCCTCCTAGGGTCTGCATTACCAGAAAGCTGGAATCAGGACCTGGAGCCAGGCACTCCGAGGTGGGATGCAGGTTTCCTAACCAGGAAATCACTATGTCAAACACCTCCCCTTCCATGAACTTTTGGAAAACACTTATACACAACCAGATTTTCCTATGGTAGCAGATGTTTTGTTTTATTTATTAAAGTAGAGAATTAAAAACTGGATTAGCTTACAACTGGCCCTTGTAGCATTACAGATGAGTGTTTGGAAACTGTATATGAAATGAACTGACTCACCCAGTTGCCAAGAGGCACCATTAAAAAGAGAGTTTTTAATCTGCTTCCAATGATGAAATTTTCATTTCTCTCCTATGCAACAAAATTTTGGCTGATTCAGGTCTCTCTGGGCAGATATTACTAGAAAAAGCACATTTATTTCCTAGATGCTATTCCATTTGTTTCTTGAATATTAAGAAGAGAGTTTTGTAGGGGCATGGAAAGATGTCTCTACCAACACCAGGAAACCCACCTATTGACAGAGGGAGCCTGTACAAGGGGTCTTCAAAAGGTGCATGGATTGGGGCTGCATCCCATATGCTCACTGGTTTGAGTCCTGGCTGCTCCACTTCTGATCCAGCTCCATGCTAATGTGCCTAGGAAAGCAGTAGAAGATGGCCCAAGCACTTGGGCCCCTGCCACCCATGTGGGAGACATGGAAGAAGCTCCTGGCTTCAGATCAGCTCAGCTCTGGCCATTGTAGTCATTTGAGGAGTGAACCAGCAGATGGAAGACATTCTCTCTTTCTCTCTCTCTCCTGTCTCTGCCTCTGCCTTTATGTAATTCTGCCTTTCAAATAAATAAATAAATCTTTAAAAAAGGAAAATATGTATTATGAGTATTTTTTGTACTAAGATAAATGTCTTTTGATTCCATTTTCCCATAAACGTAGGAAGAACCTGGTATTGGTTACCCCTGGTTGCTTGTCTCTGTTCTGTGATGGCTAGGCCTGTGCTGGAGGAGAGGAGAGTTCAAAGACCAGGGGCTGAAATCATCTGAAGGCTTCACTGAGGCTGGAGAAACTGTTTCCAAAGGGGGCTCACATACTTTTCTGGCTACCTTGGTGCTGCAGGTCGGTTCTTCTCCACCTGTGCCCTTTAGACATGAACATCGCTGCGCTAGGACTTCTCCACCGGGCTACTGAGTATCCATGTGACGTCAGCTTCCCCCAGAATGAATGAGTTGACAAGGACAAACACTGCCATTTCCTTTTTGGCCTGAATCTGCTGACAAGGCAGACCCTCCAGCAACGTTCTCCAATTTTAGATCATGACTGATCAGTCAGGATTAGCACTGTTTGTCCCCCCTGAAGCCAGCTAACTACAGAGAAAAAACTCCCCTCTTCAGATAACTGAGACTTCTCGGCTGGTAAAAGAACCCAACATGTAAATCGCCCCATCTGTGACTTGTTTGCCCACCAAGAAAAAAACCTAAGGTACAAGTGCCCTGCTGAGACACTCTGATCTTCAGGTGTAGAATGTTCTTCCCATTGCAGTAGCCTGAATAAATCAAGAAAGAGAGAGAGAGGGAAAGCCATCTTTGTCATGACCTAGCCATGGAAATCATAGAACATCATTTTTTAAAGATTTTTTAAAAATCTATTTATTTGAGAGGTAGAGTTACAGAGGGAGAGACAGAGAGAAAGGTCTTCCTTCCATTGGTTCACTTGCCAAATGGCTGCAGTTGTGCTGATCCGAAGCCAGGAGCCAGGAATGGCACCCATCTGGGATGCCGGCGCCACTGGCAGAGAATTAACCTATTGCGCCATGGCACCGGCCCCAGAACTTCAATTTCATCTCTTCCTATTTGTTTGAAGTTAGTCATTTGGTTTAGTCCACACCAAGAGGAAAATGCTGCTAGGCCTCACGATTTGAATGAAGGAATATCTGAGACTTGGAACGTATTTAAAATCCACTTGATGGTCATTGCCAATGGAGCAGCAGGAGTTGCCTAGGAAGATAGGTCGTCACTCAGGTTCAATAGTAGCTTGTTCTGGTATTCTCTCAACTTTAGCATTATAGTCTTCATTTTTCTCACTTGGTAGAACTCAAATTATACACAGAGACTTCATCTAAATTCAAATAGTACTATAGCAGGTGCAACATATTTGCTCTGTTCTGCCTCCTCACACAAGAGGACTTTGATTAAATCTGTTGGGAACTAGCAGTTTTTATCCTAGCACTAGTCTCTCCACCACCTGCCAGCTCCAACACCACAACCAACACAGAAAATCAGGACTGGTAGGTGCATTTTGGAAAATCATCAGTGACCCACACACTATGTTTAAAAAGAGCAAGAGAGAAAGATGTTTTAGTCACGAGAGAAGAGATTGTTGGAAGGAAGCCTCAGAGTTAACCAAGACAATGGGTAAGCTGAGTCTAAAGAGTCACAGTCATCATTTCTTTTAGAAAATGTTAAGAGAGGCCGGCGCCGCGGCTCACTAGGCTAATCCTCTGCCTTGCGGCGCCAGCACATGGGGTTCTAGTCCCGGTTGGGGCACCGATCCTGTCCCGGTTGCCCCTCTTCCAGGCCAGCTCTCTGCTGTGGCCAGGGAGTGCAGTGGAGGATGGCCCAAGTCCTTGGGCCCTGCACCTGCATGGGAGACCACGATAAGCCCCTGGCTCCTGCCATCAGATCAGCACGATGTGCTGGCCGCAGCGCGCCTACCACGGTGGCCATTGGAGAGTGAACCAACGACAAAAGGAAGATCTTTCTCTCTGTCTCTCTCTCACTGTCCACTCTGCCTGTCAAAAAAAAAAAAAAAAAAAGAAAGAAAGAAAGAAAGAAAGAAAAAGAAAATGTTAAGAGAAAAAAAAAAGCTACAGAAAACAAATTTGCATTAGGCCCAATTATAACACTTGTAGGACTAACAGTTAATTCTTCATCTTGGTTCTCTGTGGTTATTGAATTCATGATTTACAAAGAAGAGGTTTGATCCCAGGGAAAGCAATTAACAACCTTTCACAACATAACGTTCACTGCTCGAGGTATCTGGAGCTGGAAGGAGTTGTAAAAGAATCAATACAACAAGATCAATTTTAAAATCTGATTTACATAATGCTCTCTGGATTCAGGAAATAGGCAAATTGTAATTATCTTACTAATGAGGGGTACATAGGAATACAAGAACACACAATGATAAGTAACTGCTAAGGGCTTTGTCTCCTGCCAAAGTTGAATCTGAGCCTTGAAGCTGGAAAAATAAATAGCAATGGAGCAGAAACCTCATTAACTTCTGTTTTCTCTCAGGAGTGATTCCATCTGGATCAGTTTTGTCCTCCCAAGAATAGCATGAGTTTCCTGGTCCTGAGATGCTACAGAGATGTGTCTCTGTGGGGCAAACCACATACAAAGACGTGTGACCCAGCTCAGTTGATCGCCGCTTGGTGGCCACCATGCAAAGCGTTAATGTCCACAGGGTTGAATGCGCAAGCAGACAAGCAGGTACCTGGCGCGGGAGTCTGCTTTTAGCATTCCCTGGAGAGATCGTCCCTTTTTGTCTAGATCCTCAACAGGCAAATGCCATAAACATCTGTAGTATGTAGGAGTGAAAGCAGTTAGGCAACCAATCAATTGCGAATTTTTAGGTTTCGGTCTTAATGGGCAAGAGGGGTTTTCTTGACGGGTGATCAGATGGTGTGGGGCTGTGGCTTCGGGGTAGACAGATGATGTGAGCGGGCACTCAGAGTACTGCAGGCAGACTGAGCGGCCCCCTCTCTAGGGTACTCTCCGGAGCTCGGGAGGTGTTTGTGAAATCCAGGTACTACTGAGTCAACCGCCTGGCCTTCCATGATGCAAACCTCACAGCACGCTGAAGCATCGCTCCCAGTCACTCTGTGATGCCCGTCTTTGGAGAAGAGAGCGGATTCATCCAGCCGCAAGGAGGCAGGAGAAACGACTCAGATCTCTCCTCCACCAGAGGAACTGGGGAGAGCTTTACCAATCAGGTGGGAGGGAGGAGAGGTCGCGTGTGCAAACACTTGCTGAGGCCAGTTCTGACTGGAGAGGCTTAGAAAACAGACCAGCATAGTAAGACAGACTTCTAATTCCGCACGTCTGCGTACAAGGACCCCTCTCGCTGCTCTAATAGCTCTGGTGTATTTAAGCTCCGGTGTCCGTCTGGGTTTGGGTCCACGTGCTAGAGTTTTCTTTCTGCGCATGCCCAAGTTTCTTGCCCTGCGGCTGTCCGGGCTGAGTTCCCTCTGCGCATGCGCAAACATGTCCTCAACCACAAAGATAAATTTATCATCAGACCCATTGTTAAAGCTTCAATCGGGAAACTTTCAGGAAAAGGATGGGAAGCATAGCAAGAGGTTTTTCAGTTTGGGACATCAGGGGAAACTTGCTAAAGGGATGGTATGCTATCACCACCTTTGCTCAGGTCTATGACACAGTCACATTTTTGTCGTGGGAATGTTGATGTGGAAGTTTCTCCAAAGAAGAACTGTTAGGATATACTAACTTGCAATGTCTAATGAACTACTGTGTTTAGGCGACACTCATCAATGCCTGCTGATGTCACAAAAAGGAAACCAGACGTTGTATACCTCATGCTGGAAGTACCCTGCCACCAATATTAAACCTGAGTCTGATTGTTGTGGCGCCTGGGCCCACAGCTGCACTTATTCCAGGCTCTTCCCTCCATGCATGAAAGGATTCAAGGTGCAGGCATACAAGTTGTATAGGAAAACAACATTTATTTAGTATGAATGAAAGGTATACAGCTAAGAAATAACTGCAGGAGAGAGAGAGAAAGAGAGAAGACATTTAAAAAAGACCCCATCAATAAGGTTTGGGTCATTCTTTTATACATTTACATTAACAGAAGGCATAGGAGATGGTTGGTGTGTGGGATGGGACTTAATTGGAAACTCAAAAGTCTGTGGAGTCTGGGGCAAGGCTTGAGTACTGCCCATTTCTGTCCCCCCCCCCCTTTTATTCTTTCTGGAAATATCAGAAGTATCAGGTGCATAATGGGAGTTGGAGTGTTGGCCTCGGTTATTTTAGTATAATAACGTTAGAGTGGCCTAAAGTCATCACAGGACATAGCCTGCAGCCATATTGGATACTTCAGGCTGGTGCTGGGTATTGCAACATTGTGGAACTTGTGGTTACCCCTTCAAGGAAAGGAGAGGGGCTTGGTGTTTACAGAGAAAGGGGGTTTGGGCAGTGCAGACCCCACAGTCTCCCGGGCCAGGCCAGGCTGTCATACAGAAGCTGGCCACAGCTGCTGTGCCAAGCAGGGATAGCTTCCACCCAGGCCCGCTGAGACTGGCCCACAGTGCATCAGGATGCTGGAGCTGTAGTGCTGCCGTGGGGGTCTCCTGGGGCTGCTCGCAGCAAGTTGGCTGGGGCTGTCAGACCACATCCCTCTGCTGTGAACTAGAGCTGTCAAAGCTCAGCTCTCCTCTGTAGCTGCCTATCTTCCCACTTCATGACCAGGTCTTGAAATGTAAATGCCATTTGTAAAAGATCCAAGAGAAGAAAAAAGATCATGCATGAAACCCTGGGGATGGAACTGGAAAAATCCAGAATATAGGAAACTATATAACAAGTAGCCTACCTAGTTTCTCCAACAATGAGAGAGAGACAGAGAGGCAGGAACTAAGAGACATACAAAATAATCACAGTGTATGGACTTAATTTGGATCTCTATCTAAATAGACTGTAAAAAATTTTTGTTTTTGACTTTGGCCAAAATCATATCCCTTTCTCCTTCTCCTTTTCCTGCCGGCTGGAAGGTGCAGACATTGTGGTCACCATGCAGACAAGGGCAACACAGCAGAGACGGAAAAGTGATAGGGTGGGAGGACCCCAGGCTGCCAACAACGTCCTCCAGCTGAGCCACCGAGGCAGGTCAGCCATGAACACAGCAGAGAAGTGGAACTTACACGGTCGAGGTTGTGGCAAGAGCTCGACATAGAGAAAGGAACCTTGATGACACAGTAGGTTAATCCCCTGCCTGCGGCACTGGCATCCCATATGGGTACCAGGTTCTAGTCCTGGCTGCTCCGCTTCCAGTCCAGCTCTCTGCTGTGGCCTGGGAAAGCAGTGGAGGATGGCCCAGGTGCTTGGGCCTCTGCACCTGCTTGGGAGACTGGGAGGAAGCACCTGGATCCTGGCTTCGGATTGGCGCAGCTCTGGCCATTGCGGCCATCTGGGGAGTAAACCAGCAAACAGATGACTTCTCTCTCTGTCTCTCCCTCTCACTGTCTGTAACTCTACCTCTCAAATAAATAAATAAAATCTTAAAAAAAAAAAAAGAAAGAAAGAAAGAAAGAAAGAAAGAAAGAAAGAAAGAAAAAGGAGACTCGGACTGAGCATTTCCAACTCCACACATTCGCCTATTATTTTCACCTAATCTTGGATGTGAAAACCATCCCTAATGTTTGTGTACCTGGGTAGGAATTCTGATCTATTAAAATGGAAGCCCCTGGGGCCGGTACTGTGGAGTAGTGGGCTATATGCTATATGTGGCGCCAGCATCCCATGTGGGCAACGGTTCATGTCCCAGCTGCTCCTATTCCCATTCAGCTCCCTGCTAATGGCCTGGGAAAGCAGTGGAAGATGGCCCAAGTCTTTGGGCCTCTGCACCCATGTGGGAGACCCGGAACAAGTTCCTGGTTTCTGGCTTCAGATTGGCCCAGCTCCAGCTGTTGCGGCCATTTTGGGGAGTGAACCAGCAGATGAAGACCTTTCTCTCTGTCTTTCCCTCTCTCTCTCTGTAACTCTACCTCTCACATAAATAAGTAAACTCTTTTTAAAAAAAAAAAAAGAAGAAGAAGGGGCCAGCGCTGTGGTGCAGTAGGTTAACAGCCTGGCCTGAAGTGCCAGCATCCCATATGGGTGATGGTTCAAGTCCCAGCTGCTCCACTTTCAATCCAGCTCTCTGCTGTGGCCTGGGAAAGCAATAGAAGATAGCCCAAGTCCTTGGGCCCCTGCACCGGCATGGGAGATCCAGAAGAAGCTCCTGGCTCCTTGCTTCGGATTGGCGCAGCTCCAGCTGTTGCGGCCAATTGGGGAGTGAACCAGCGGATGGAATATTTCTCTCTCTTTGCCTCTCCTTCTCTCTCTGTGTAACTCTGACTTTCAAATAAATAAATAAATCTTTAAAAAAAACCCATGAGACAAGTTTTTTTTTTTTAATAAATAAAATAAAAAAGGAAGCCCCTAACTTTTGCTCTTAGGAGAACATGTACATAATTACTTATTGATATGCAGCATGCGTGGTTCCTCTGGCTTTAAAATCCGAACACTAGTGAAGATCCATCTGTTTAAGGTGGCACTTTAGGACTTACTGCTACTTGAGATTTTTAATACCAGCATTTTGATCAAGCATTTCAATGTTATTTCTTAACTGTAATTTTATTTAATATATAAAGTGTAATATAAATGTTTTGGTAAATTATACATGGAACCAAATTGGATTTCATTATAGCAATGACAAATTAGATTTTCTCATGCTTTATTTAACACTTTATTCCCACAGTAATCCCTAGTGAGCAATTAAACTGACTTACTGAGAACGAAGGCTTCTTGCAGGCCACAGTAGCCATATGTTACATGAGACATAAGGCACTTAGCGGAAGCAATTCAGTGGAATTGTAATTCATATCATCCATCATGCAAAATCCATGCAAAAAAGTCTTGTCTGATCTAGAAAGAGCAATACTCTGTGTGTGTGTGTGTGTGTATCTTTTGCTTTGCTTTCTGGTCCCAATTTGTCACTTGAGAAATGGTCCTAATTTGCCGCACAGCCAAGAATCATAAAACCTTATCAATCCTGTGTTCTAAGTCTATCTGTGATCTGTTTCAGACTCATCTGCTTCTCTTCATCCCTACTACTGCTTTCCTAATCCATATCACTGTACTCTCCCATATGGATGTTGTTCCCCAAGAATTATTTGGGGGGTAGAATGAGAGAGAGAGAGAGAGAGAGAATCCTCCAATGGCCACAATGGCTAGTCTTGGGCCAGACTGAGGTCAGGAGCCTAGAAATCCATTCAGATCTCCCACATGGGTGACAAGGGCCCAAGTACTTGGGCTACCATCCCCTGTCTTTCCAGGAACATTAGCAGGGAGCTGGATGGAAGTGGAGCAGCCAGGACTTGAACCAGCACCCATATGGCATGCTGGTGTCACAGGTAGCGACTTAACCTACTGCACCACAGCGCCAGCTCCTTCTCACTTGGATTATTGCCATGTCTCTGATGGTCCTTGGGTTTCCATTCAAACCTCATCCAATCCATTTTTCCCACAGCAGCAATGGAGGGATTTTGTTTTGTTTTGTTTTCTTTTTAAAGATGGATCTTCTAAAAATGTAAACCAGATTATTATTATTTTTTTTTGACAGTCAGAGTGGACAGTGAGAGAGAGAGACAGAGAGAAAGGTCTTCCTTTTCTGTTGGTTCACCCCCCTATGGCCGCTGCAGCCAGTGCACCATGCTGATCCGAAGCCAGGAGCCAGGTGCTTCTCCTGGTCTCCCATGTGGGTGCAGGGCCCAAGGACTTGGGCCATCCTCCACGGCACTCCTGGGCCACAGCAGAGAGCTGGACAGGAAGAGGAGCAACCGGGACAGAATCTGGCGCCCCGACCGGGACTAGAACCTGGTGTGCAGGCGCCGCAGGTGGAGGATTAGCCTAGTGAGCCGTGGCGCTGGCCCAAACCAGATTATTTTCTACTCAAGTTTAAAATCCTCCTTTGACTTGCATGTGCTCTGAACAAGGTCTTTCATCTCTGGCCTCTCCTCTTGTAGCCAGTGGTGCTGAGCTGTAGGGATGCCTGTCCATTGGCATCCTCTCTGTTCTACAGACACCAGTACAGAAGGCCTCACACCCTGAAGTCTGAGCCTGCTACTACCTTCCACCAGAACACTTATGGTGGAATTAATTCTATTACTCATAAAGACAATACAGATATATTGCTGCCAAATCAAAACCACAATGAGGTTTCACCTCACCCCAGTTAGGATGGCTCTCATACAGAAATCAACAAACAGCAAATGCTGGTGAGGATGTGGGGGGAAAGGTACCCTAATCCACTGTTGATGGGAATACAAACTGGTAAAGCCACTATGGAAATCAGTTTGGAGATGCCTCAGAAATCTGAATATAGATCTACCATATGACCCAGCCATCCCACTTTTGGAAATTTACCCAAGGGAATGAAATCAGCAAATAAAAGAGTTATCTGCTGGGGCAGTAGGTAAAGCCGCTGCCTGCACTGCTGGCATCCCATATGGGCACCGGTCCGAGTTTGGCTGCTCCACTTCCCATCCAGCTCTCTGCTATGGTCTGGGAAAGCAGTAGAAGACGACCCAAGACCTTGGGCCCCTGCACCTGTGCGGGAAACCTGGAGGAAGCTCCTGGCTCCTGGCTTCGGTTGGTCACAGCTCTGGCCATTGTGACCAACTGGGGGAGTGAACCATCAGATGGGAGACCTCTCTCTCTCTCTCTCTCTGCCTCTCCTTCTCTCTGTGTGTAATTCTGACTTTCAAATAAATAAATAAATCATTAGAAAAAGAAAATACTTGTAAAGGTCTCACTGTATTGTACAAAACCATACCATGTACAGATAATAGAGAACACTGCAGAGTGTACATACAATGTACAGCAATGTACATTGTACAGCACATATCTTCCCACCTTGCATTCAGGGATGCTTTCTGGGTAACTTGAAATCAGCAAGGGTGAGAGGATTTACACCACAGAAATTGGCAAACACTACAAATCAGGGCTTCTTTTGGAAAGGGGATTGGGAAAGCCAATTGCTAAACAGTTTTCAGCATACCACTGTCTCGAATAAAATTTGTGCTTCCTTTCAATGATTTGACAATATAATTAATACGAATAATTGATTTAATTATGCCAGTTAATAATAATATGATTATTTTCATTGTAAGTAGTGCAGTTACCAAATAATTTTCACATCAGAGTGCATTTAATGACATAATAACTCTTTGAGGTGGGAATAATAATCCCATTGTGTAAGTCAGGAAGCAGGCACAGGGAGGTTAACATAATTAGGCTGGTGTGCTGTGGAGCTATGACTTGAAAACATTTTCGACTCCAGAGCTCATAATCTGTACCCTAACTAATACTGGAACTATTTTAGGGAGAATTCCTTTTTCATTTGTGTATTACTGGAGAAGCAAGGAATCTCCCAGGGTTGGGAATACTGTGAAAGAGAGAACTGAGAGTTGAAGGGAAAGTCAGGGAGAATTCAGAGGAGGGATCTTATGGCCTTGGAGTGATATTGAAGCAAAATTATCTACCCATGTGGCTGGAGTTGTGTTGCAGGGGGCTAAGCTGCCACCTGCAAAGCCAGCATCCCATATAAACCTTGGTTAGAGTCCTGGCTGCTCCACTTCTGATTCAGCTCCCTGTTAATGCACCTTGGAAAACAGCAGAAAATGGCCCAAATGTTTGTACCCATGCCACCCACTTGGGAGATCTGGATGAAGTTCTTGGTTTCTGGCTTCTGCCCAGCCAAACACTGGCTGTTGTGGCCTTTTTGGGGGAGTGAATCAGTGGATGGAAGATCTCTCTCCATGTCTTTCCTTCTCTCTAACTATCACTCTAACTATCTGACTCACTGTAATAGCTCCTCTAATAGTGTTGCTTCTGGTATTCTACTGGATGTCTGATAGACCTGTGTCATTGTGACTTTACAAGGCACAAGGGCATTCAGCAGCAGACAGCTGACAAAGAGAAGAATGTTAAACTTTCTCTAGAGCCTGAGACCTGGGAAACTGGTCCAGTTCTAAGAAACTTATTGTTATGGGATTAGACCAATGGTTCTCAGACTTTGCTGTGCCTAAGAAATAACTGGGGGGGGGGCTTGCTAAAATGTCATTTTCTAGATGTACCTTTGGACATTTTGATTTTTTATGTGGAGAATGACAGAGAGAGAGAGAGAGAGAGAGAGAGAGGAGGCATCTGGCTGAACTGTCACCCTGTGGGGTCTCTGCAGTAAGTCCGTGAATTTGGTTCACAGAACCCAGGTCCTCTTTTTCTCTCGTGGCTCTGTAAATATCACTTCTTGAGCTGGAAGGAAGTGTGGACAGGATAGATAGCAGGACCTTGTTCTTTGTTTAGTGATGTATGAGGAAGAACTGCTCAATAAATCGTTGGTGTTCACCCCCTTTGTCCCTGTATAATCATTTAAAGATCTTTACTTTTTCCCATCTTCTCGGTCTTCTCTACCTCTCTCTCTCTCTCTTAAAAGATTTATTTATTTATTTGAAAGGCAAAGCTACAGAGAGGGGGACAGGGAGAGAGAGAGAGAGAGAATGTGTGTGTGTGTGAGAGAGAGAGAGAGAGAAAGAGAGAGATCCTCCATCTGCTGGTCCACTCCCCTAGATGGCTGAAATGGCCGAAGCTGTGCTGATCTGAAGCCAGGAACCAGGAGCTTCTTCTGGGTCTCTTACATGGGTGCAGGGGCCCAAGGGCCTGGACCATCTTCTATTGCTTTCCCGGGCTATAGCAGAGGGCTGGATCAGAAGTGGAGCAGCTGGAACTTGAACTGGTGCCAATATGGGATGCTGGCACTGCAGGCAGCGGCTTTATCTGCTACATCACAGTGTCGGCCCCTCTAGCCTTTTTTTTCAGATTTTATTGTCTCCTAATCTCTGTAAACACACCCTTGTCCACCCATATTTACACACACACACACACACACACTTTAAGGCCTCCCATGATCCATAGGTCAAGGCCAAGATCCTAATCTGTTACTCTCAAGTCCATTTCTAAGATTTCCCAGGCTACGTCCCTTCCCTTTACTCATGTCATGTATTTCAGTTTGTTCCTTCTACGTGATCAAAGTTTAAAGCTTAAAGCAATTCCCTCTATTTTTCCTTTAAATGTTTTAGGCCTTTCCCCAAGCTGTTACACCATAATGCAACATTCGTTTTCATTATATGCCTGCCTGGTCTCTCTTATCTTTCCTATTAGTTTTGCCACATGAACTCCTAGACCTGATAGCTCTTCCTGATCCTAGGCTGTGCAGATGTCAAATGTTTTTAATTTTTTACATGGCCATCATCTGTGAGCCAACAAAATTCCTTGCTGTTCTTATAATGTCTTACTGTTTGTCAACAAATGTTCATTCAACCAAAGCCTACAGAAACCTGACAGTGCTCAGTAAATCATTGGTGTTCACCCCCTTTGTCCCTGTGTAATCACTTAAAGATCTTTACTTTTTCCCATCTTCTCGGTCTTCTCTACCTCTCTCTCTCTCTCTCTCTCTCTCTCTCGGTCTTCTCTACCTCTCTCTCTCTCTCTCAAAAGATTTATTTATTTATTGGAAAGATTTATTTATTTATTTGTGTGAGATGTTGGTATAACATGAATAAAGCACTATTTTTTATTTGTCAACAATACCTCAATAAAGCTGGGGGGAAAGGACTATTTTTGCCTAGGAGGAGTTCGTGGTCCAGAAAACAAAGGCAGACATGTAAACATCTTTATTACTGCACAGCGTGTCAGGGATTACAGACTGTGGTGTGAAAAAAAATGAACTTCCTGGCTGGGAGGGTTGATCTAGGGTCTCATAGTGTTACAAGATGATGAAGGCAATCTTGGTTCTTCTCTCACGCTTAAGGATTTCCACACGGACAGAGACAGTGCAAAGCAAGATTTATTGAAGTGAGACACCTCTTGCGGCAGCAGTCAGGAGGGGCACTCCGATGGAGGAGTTGCCAGGGAAACCTGTGGGTCCTAGCTCTTTTATGCACAAAAGCAGCCACATAGATTTAAATCAGGAGAGGAGTAGACTAAACAGCTAACAATCAGAGGGCTAGAATAACAGTCAAGAGGCTGGAATAACAACCAATCAGAGGAAGGGATTAAAAACTCAGCAGAGGGCTGGAATTGATAATTTTGTGTAGCCTATTCTCATGATAAAGCTAACTGTTGCTAAAGGCAGCCTTTGGGCTGAAGCACTTTGTCCACTCTTAAAGGGACTGTGACCCCTTTCTCATGCTGAGAGGGACCCGATCTGCCTATTAGTCCATCTAACTTCTTAAAACAGGAGGTGACATTTTCATTAGTCTTGAAACATAGGCAGGCACTTACCAACCAGAGGACAGGGGTGAGAGCGAGGGTAAGGGGAAAATAGGGCATCTAAGGAAAGGAATTGAGTGTGCAAAGGCTCTGAAATTGTTATGGACCTAGGCATATTAATCTTTATTCTCTCAGACATACGATTCAAAGCAGAGGCATGAATACATCGAAAGAGTGAGAGCAGAGTTTATTTAGGAGAGAAAACACTGAGTGCGGGCCACTCCACACATCATGAGTAAGCCAGAGAATCACCTCTGAAGAGAGGGGATGGGGGAGCCTGGGAGAGCCTCAAGCATGGTCAAGGGCAAAAAGAGCCCTCCCAAGTTACCAGCCTCTATTATGAGATAGAGGTGTGGCCAGAGTGGAGGCTTTTTGGGAATTTCATGGCGCCGTCACGTGTTTTTTTTTTTTTTTTTTTTAATTTTTATGGCAAAGTTACAGAGAGGCAGAGGCAGAGAGAGGTCTTTCATCCGCTGGGTCGCTCCCCATTTGGCCGCAACAGCCGGAGCTGCGCCAATCCGAAGCCAGGAGCCAGGAACTGCTTCTCAGTCTTCCAAGCAGGTGCAGGGGCCCAAGGACTTGGCCATCTTCTGCTTTCCCAGGCCATAGCAGAGAGCTGGATCGGAAATGCAGCAGCTGGGACTTGAACTGGCATCCATATGGGATGCTGGCACTGCAGGCGGTGTCTTTACCCGCTATGCCACAGAGCTGGCCCCTAAAATAAATTTTAAAAAGGTTTATTCACCTAGATGCAGTTAACCCCAGTAGCCACGCCCATTCGAGGAGGGATCCTTAGATTTGATCGTTTAGATGTGTTTAACACCGGTAACCATGCCCACCTAAGGAGGGGCCCCTAGATAGGATCACTTAGACGCGGTTTACGCAGGTGGCCACGCCCATCTGAGGAAGAGCCCTTAGATAGGATCACTTGGATGCGGTTGACGCCGGTAGCCACGCCCACACTAGGAGGGGCCCTTAGCGTTGACCACTTAGATCCATCTAACGCCCGTAGCCACGCCCATCCACGGAGGGCCCGTCCTCCGGGCAGGGGAAGTTTGTTCACAGCGGCGCGCCGTACTTAGGATACAGTGCGCAGGCGTACTTCCTGCTTCCCGGCGGCGTGTTCCTCAGGTCCAGGTTTCCTAGTCTCCTGGCAGGTGGTCCGCGCCGGCTCCTGGCAGTGCACCTTTCACCGCGCCTAGCTTTTTGGTTGGGACACTCGGCTCACAGCACGCAAGCTCCCGAGGCCGCTGCTCCGGTTCACACGCTTCCGCCCGCAACGGACTCATGGCCGAGCGCGGGGAACTCGATCTGACCGGCGCCAAACAGAACACCGGTGTGTGGCTGGTCAAGGTAAGGTTCGCGAGCCTCCCGCCCGCCCTCCTGCTGGGCAGAAATAAGTAATTTGAGACTGTCGCGCTCCGTGCGCCTTGTAAAGTTCTGGGGCCATCTCGTTAGAGCTCAACTAGTTTGAGAGGCGCGGGTCGTGGTACAGGTGTAGGAATTAACTTGGGAGTGCAAAGTGTCTTTCAGCCCATTGACTAGCGTGACCTGGCTTATCCCGGAGCCTGTCTTGATGTTTTCCCCAGATGGAGGAATTCCTTGCACTTTTCTGTAGGTGAAATTGATTCTAGTCGCGAGGCTGTGGTTGAGTATTTGCGGTCTGTGTATTTCTTGAGCCAGAAAGTAGAAGTGATCCCTGCCCTTCCTTAAGGTGTTCTCGTAGTTTGATAGCCTTTAAGGGAACTCCTAAAATTGCCGCGACTTACGAACTCAAAAGGGGAAGCCTTTGGTCTGTACTTTAGTGAGTCTTGTGAGACTGACTTGGAATTGTTTTATGTAAAGACACTTTTGGATAGTATTAGTGAACACTACTTGTGTTTTTCTTTTCTTTCCTCTTGGGTTTATTTTATTTATTTGAAAGGCAGAGTTACAGAGAGGGAGGGTGAAAGAGATCTTCCAGCCACTGGTTGACTCCCTCAAATGGCTTCACTACTCGGGGCTGGGCCAGGTGGAAGCCAGGAGCCTGGAACAACATTTGGGTCTCCTCCGTGGGTGGCAGGGCCCCAAACACTTGGGCCATCTTACACTGCTTTCCCTTGCACATTAACAGGGAGCTGGATCTAGAGTGGAGCAGTCGGGACTCCAGCCGGGCTCATATGGGATGCTGGAGCCTCAGGCGGTGGCTTGAACTGCTGTACCAGGACACCGGCCCCTGTTTTACTTTTTCATATTAGGGGAGCTTCAAAATGTGTTTGTGGGGGCTGGTGCTGTGGTGCAGCGGGTTAAAGCCCTGGCCTGATGCGCCGGCATCCCTTTTGGGCTCCAGTTCGAGTCCCAGCTGCTCCTCTTCTGATCTGTAACTCTGCCTTTCAAGTAAATAAAATAAATCTTAAAAAAAAAGACAAACACACAAAGAAAAACAGAAAAAAAGAGAAAGTCTTGGTACTTAAGTTTTTTTAAGATTTATGTATTTATTTGAAAGGCAGAATTACAGAGAAGCAGAGGCAGAGAGAGAGAGGGAGGGAGGGAGGGAGGGAGGGGTCTTCCATGCGCTGGTTCACTCCTCAGATGGCCACAACATCCAGAGTTGCACCCATCCAAATCCAGAGGCCGGAAGCCTCTTCCAGGTCTCCCACATGGGTGCAGGGGCCCAAGGTCTTGGGCCATCTTGTACTGCTTTTCCAGGCCATAGCAGAGAGCTGGATTGAAGTGGAGCAGCCGGGTCTCGAACTGGTGCCCATATGGGATGCCAGCACTGCAGGCGGCGTCTTCAACCGCTACACACAGTGCCAGCCCCGATACCTCAAATTTATTTTATTTTTAAAAAGATTTATTTCTTTACCCACTCGCCACTGCGCTGGCCCCTCGATACCTCAGATTTAAAAATAGAGACCTTTGGTTTCTTAATGCTTTATTTGATTCTTGTGTCACATGGATGAATTCTTATCACTTAAATCTAGGAGGTTCTTCTTGTCCACTTTGCACATCAAACTTGTATTATATTCTTTAAGGCACTTGTCCACGGTTTTAAGTGATGATATATATGTTCATGTGTTCGTTGTTGGTTACTTGGTTACCTCTTTTTTTTTTTTGACAGGCAGAGTTAGAGAGAGAGACAGAGAGAAAGGTCTTCCTTTTTCCATTGGTTCACCCCCCAAGTGGCCACTACGGCCAGCACATTGCAGCTGGCGCACCGCGCTGATCTGAAGCCAGGAGCCAGGCGCCTCCCCCTGGTCTCCCATGCAGGTGCAGGGCCCAAGCACTTGGGCCATCCTCCACTGCACTCCCTGGCCACAGCAGAGAGCTGGCCTGGAAGAGGGGCAACCGGGACAGAATCCAGCACCCCGACCGGGACTAGAACCCGGTGTGCTGGCACCGCAGGTGGAGGATTAGCCTAGTGAGCTGCGGCGCCGGCTGTTGGTTACCTCTTTATCCTTAGCTAGAGCACACGCATATTATATCACATCACAGAACGTTCCATCAGAACAGGGTCTTTGCCCATCCCACCCAGAACAGTGTTTGGCACATGGTAATAACTCATGTATGTCATGAAGACATGTATGATATCCCCTCTCCTTCTTTCATCCTAGCCTTAGTCTGTGGTGCTATTTGACTTACCTCCAGCTATGTCAGTGTGATCCAAAAGGGTGGCGAGCACAGTCATTTCTCACTCCTACTTAAACAGACGAGGCCCATTAAGGAGATCTCCCTTGCAGACTGAAGGGATACTTGAGATGGTACATTTGTACTCGGGGCCTAGTAAATGCCTAGTGAACGTTTGTCATACAGAATTTGGATGTAGGAATATACTGTACCATTGTGGGTGGAACAGATTTCTGTGGAATGGACTGGAAATGCAGCTAATCACATGGTGTGTTCTGGAAAGTGGAGCCCCTAGAGCAGAGGGTCTCTGTAAAGGTTGGGGCTGTATACACAGATTGTCATTGTGAAATGGGATTGCCCTACCTGTGGGAAGTGAGGAAGGTTTTGAGTAAGACAGGGATGCCAGATGCTTTCAAAAAAAAGTAAGCTCAACAGTGTGCAGTATGAATTAGAGAGGAGAGTAACCAGAGTCAAAATTGGAAAATTGTCGCTGGATCGTAGATATGTGCTGATTACTTTTTCTAATCTTGTGTGTCAAAGAAATGAACAGACTTGCGAGTACATCTTTTCAGGATGTGAAGGGGATATGTTAGAATATTTTCTCTTGTTCTTGTCTACTGACAACTTTATGTCCGAGGAAGGTTGAAAATTGCTAGCAAGGGCCCGGCGCTGTGGTGTAGTGGGTAAAGCCGCTGCCTGCAGTGCCAGCATCCCATATGGGCACCGGGTCGAATCCTGCCTGCTCCATTTCTGATCCAGCTCTCTGCTATGGCCTGGGAAAGCAGTGGAAGATGGCCCACCAGGTCCTTGTGCTCCTGCACCTGTGTGGGAGACCTGGAGGAAGCTCCTGGCTCCTGGTTTTGGATTAGCACAGCTCTGGCCGTTGTGGCCATCTGGGAAGTGAACCAGTGGATGGAGGATATCTCTCTGTCTCTACCTCTGCCTTTCAAATGAATAAATCTTAAAAAGAAAATAAAAGAAAATTGGTAGCAAATACTTTCTATTCTAAACTCTATGCATGTTCTCCCTTTATTTGACTTCTTTTATTTCTGTTCCAGTTAAAGGAGTCCCAGTAGGCAGTGGGGTTTGATTTATACCCCTGTCAGAAGATGTATGAACTTACTTTATTTGTAATAGGGTTAGTATTCAGTGTGATCTCTCTCTCATTTTTTCCCCAGTTTTATGACTTTAGTCAGCAGTTCTCATCTACACTGACTGTAGATTTTGTAAAGTGGTGATGCTTATCCGGTGAATCTTCATTCTCATTACATTTCCTGGAGAGTCTCATGCAGTGGCCGGATGGGTCAGTCCTCATTCCTTTGGCCCAGACAGCTTTGTTGAGTCTGGTGTCATTGTTCATGTACATCTGAAGTCCCCTTCTCCTTCACGGCAAACTTTCAAATCCGTGTGCATGCCCGAGAGGTGGACTTGTTTAAGCCAATACTATGGATGTGCTTGTGGCTGTTGCTGATATACTCTGGAGTCCCCACCTCACTGATGGCAGAGCGGCCCTTCTTCTCACCACCCTGCTTTGCGGGAGCCATCCTGTAGGGCCCGTGTTGGAAAGCTTCAGCATACATGGGTTTTCATTTCAGAAGAACAGGAATAAATTATATAAAGGAGTATATCATTGAAATAGTGTTTTTCATTTTCAGCTTTCTTTGTGAGACAGTAAAATATAATATGTTGCTTAGAAAGTATATCTTCATTCCTACCTAATCAGAATTTGTGAATGAAACTACATATTGACTTCACATTTTTTCCTTTTGCATAAGTATTCCCATTATAATAATACCTTGAATTGTGATCTTTGTTGCAAAATATGTGTTTCTTTGTAGCATCTCAACATTTCATGGATAATCTTGTACAGGTTTAATTAATTCTGTCAAGATACATCAGTAAGAGCTATACAAATAGCAGATAAGAAACTAATGTCTGGCCAGAATAGGAAAGATTTCACTGGGAAGGTGACTTTTAAGAAGAGCTTATGGCGTTGATTAGCTAGAGAAAATTTCCTGGCAGGGCTGGGGAGAAGTAGAGTATGTTCAGGAAAAAGCATTGAAATGTCGCTTCTGAAGTTTCGAGTATCGTAAATCTGCAAGAGAATGATGATCCAATTGGGTTTTGAGAGGTAGCAGGCATGATTGCATCTAACACTTTACAATAGCTGTCATCTGCCAAAACATAAAATTTGCTACAATTTTTGTCTTGTCAGGAAACTAATTCCTTGTAGCTTGCACTACCTCATTTGTATTGCTCAGTTTATGCCACTGTTAGATTGCCAACTGGGCACACCACTGCTGTACACACTATACCAAATCATAATTAAAACATTGGATGATGTTTAAAAAAAATGTCTTAGCGCAGATGTGTTGCTTGGCTATTAATATTTAGGCTAATGGAAAAATCATTTCTACTTATGGTTGGTTGGAGGATAAGTACATCATGGGAAAGAGAAAGAGATAAAACCAGCAAGGTTATTAGGGGTGAGGGTTTTGTAAGTAACGAGTGTCATACTGGGGCCTTCCTGAAAGAAATGCTATCTTTTTTAAATTTTAAGACTGGAGAGGCGAGGGTATTGCCAAGAGTTTCAGTTGGTCTAACCAGCAGCTTTCTAGCCAACAGAGAGAACAGTTTCTATCCCAATCAGCTTTCCTCTTGTAAGCATTTTTTTTTTTCTTCAATATGAGAGGCAGAGACGGGGAGCCTTCAGCACAATCTAGGTCTCCTGTGTAGGTAACTTGAACCAACACTGCTGCCTCCCAGGGTGTGCATTAGCAGGAAGCTGGGCTAGGGGGTGGAACCAGGACTCAAACCCAGGCACTAAGTGTGGCATCTTAACTGCTGCCCTAATGGCTGTCCTGTCTCTTGTAAGCATTTTGACTAATGCTTGTTGAAAGTGTTAAATACAATTGTGGGAAGCCATGAATTTGGACTGGGCATCTGCATTGGGCCCAACAGGCCAAACCAGTATTGAGTTTAATCACAATAACTGAGCAAGTCTCCCGCCCACTCCCCCGCCCCAGGATCTTTTTACTAGATGATCTCTGGAGATTCAGAGATGGGATGGGGACTTTATTTCTGTGTCTTTGGTCTTGTTTTAACTCCGTATCTTGAACTTTAAGAAATATGGGAGTAATCAGTGTCACAGATTGGGTTCCCTGGGCAACTGATTCCGAGATTGAGGTTAGCATGTAGTGAGTGGTTTATTAGGGAGTGCTTTTGAGATCAGCACCTGAGTAAGGGAGAGGATTTAATTGTATTGGGCAGAAGGTATGAGGCAGTCTCGGGGAAAGCCAAGGATGATTGAGTTGGCAAAGCAGCTTGAGGGAGTAGCATCTGTACGTGTCACCTTAGTGTTTTGGGTTCAGCGTCAGGGTTGAGGGGCAGGTGTTTGGTCTAGTAAAGATGCCTGTGTCCCATATTAGAAGGCCTGGGTTCAGTACCTAGCTCTTGCACCAGATGCCACTTTCTTGCTAATGCAGACCCTGAGAGGTAGCGGTAATGGTTCTAGTACTTGGGTTCCCCTTACCCATGTGGGAGACCAGGATTGAGTTCCAGCTTCTGGCTTCTAGGCTGTTTTCAGGCATTTAGAAAGTGAACTGGTGGGTAGGAGCTCGCTCTCTCGCTCTCTCTCTCTCTCTCTCTCTGCCTTTCAGCCTCTCAATAGATGAGGAAAATTATTAAAAAGGTAGGGTTGACCTTACTACTTTGTCCATCTTGAGTGAATGGTTGGGCATGTTAATTTATTCAGCAAACTTTCAGTGATTGCCAGTCGCTGTGCAGTTTGTTGCAGTGAGAAAAACACTGTCTAAGCTCTATAAACTGGGATCTGTAGCCCAGGGCATCGGACAGACATGGGTCAAATATTAGTCCTAATGAAAATAGTTACAGACAGAGAAGAACACTGAAGCAAGGGATTGCTCTGTGAGTTCCAGAGGGTCATGTGAAGCTTCCTGGGGGAAATAATGTTTAAAGCAGTCATTTTCTGTCAGTTTCTCTGACTAATTGTATTCTGTTTTCCATTTCAAAAATGTAGTATTATAACAATACACTTTTGAATAAAGTAAGCTGGTGGGTTTACCTGGAAACCTGTTGTAGTTCTATTGTACTTGTGATGGCAGTGCAGTCTGAGCTTCAAAATTGGGTTTGTTTTGTTTTGTTTTTTAGATTTCTTTATTTGTAAGGCATTTACAGAGACAGAGGGAGAGAGAGAGAGAAAGAGAGAGAATGAATTGATCTTCCATATGCTGGTTCACTCCATGGCTGCAACATCCAGGACTGGGCCAAGCCAAAGCCAGGAGCTTGGAACTCCATCCAGATCTCCCCCATAGTTAGCAGGGACCCAAGTGCTTGGGCTATCTTCTGCTGCTTTCCCAGGCACATTAGCAGACAGCTGGATCAGAAGTGGAGCAGCTGGGATGGGAACCAGTGCCCACATGTGATGCCGACATCACAGGTGGTAGCTTAACCCACTGTGCTACAATGCTGGCCCCAAAACTTGTTTTTATCAATTAACTTGTGGAACACAGTCTGTTTTTAAGTTGGCTCTTGCCTATACAAGGTACAAGTTACTGTACTTTTTTTGTTACTTAAACTTATAGTGTATGACATACAATTGACCCTTCATATTTGTTGCATCCATTGAGGCAACCAACAGCAGATCAAAAATGTTCAAAAATGAAAATGACATCTGCTGAACATGTGCAGACTTATTCCCTAAACAGTACAATATTATAACTATTTACATTATGCTAGGTACTATAAGGGATATAGAGATGGTTTAAATTATACGGGAGGATATGTGTACATAAGGAGGGTTGAGCATCCAGGGATTTGGATATCCACAAAGGGGAATAGATCCTGAGACACATCTCACACAGATAAGGGGAGACGGCTGTATAGTTACCTCAGAACTATTTTCTGTTTGAGGGCCTGAATTGTAATGTGCAGGAGTTGATCACAGAAAATTCTAGTCTGGTTAATACATTGAGGAAGTATGGTCTAATCCAAGAGTTATAAGGCTACAAAACATTCTGGCCTTCTCTTTACTTAACAGTGAGGGGAAAGTAGAAAATTGGAAGGTACTCCCTCTGTTATTGGCATTTTCCTCCTTTCTCCCTTCAGGTGGATCTCTGAAACAGGCTTCCCTCTGAGAGTGAAAGGAAGTGTATTTAAGATTAATATCTGTGTCCTAGGTACGTCCCAATATGGCCATCATTGGTATTACTGAATAGTAACTACTCTTTAGATGCCAGGGATATGGCAGTAAACAAAACAGACACGATATAGGAGGGAGAACAGACACTAAGTACGTATGTAGTAGATGAAAGACACAGCAGAATAAAGCCTTTAGAAAGTAACTGGGGAGGCTGTTGAAAGGGGCCTCATTGATAAGAGGTGGTCCTTTAGCAGAGACATGAAAGAATTTATGGGACATGCCCTGTCCAGTGTTCCAGACAGAGGCGACAGTGCATCAGAGTCCCAACTGTGACACTGCAAAGGATGATCACAGGTCTGTGTGGTTTGAATCCAGTGAGGAAGAGTGGTAGCAACAGGGAGTGGGTCATCTAAGACATAGGATTTTATTGTGAGATAGACTATAGGAAGCCAGTGGCCATAAAGAGGCAGCATGGCATGGCTGGTAACTTAGACAGTGGAGCTGGGCTTTAGAAGCCAAGTTTCATTGCTAGTAATTGTGAGACCTTGAGTAAATAACTTTTGATGCTTCAGTTTATTTATTTGTGAAATGGGATGATGATAGGGTTGACATAAGGATTAAATGAAGTAACATAAAGTGCTTAGAAAAGTACCTAGCACACACAGTAAACTGTGTGGATGTGTGTTACGTAAATGGGAAGGTTTTGAGCCGAACAGTTATCATCTGATGTCACTGTGGCTGCATCGGCAAGAGTGGAAACACGGAAGTCAGTGGGGAGGCTCTTAGAGTGATTTTACAAGAGATAGTGCTGACTTGGACACCACTAGTAACCTTGGAATTGGTGAGAAGGGGCTGGAGTCTGGATACAAGTTGAAGGTGTTGTTGACAGGATAAGTCAGTTGATTGATACGGAGTGTTAGAAAAAGACATCTAAGGTTTCAAACTGAGTGCCTGGAAGAATGGAGTTGCATTTTACTGAGATGTGGAAAACTGCAGGGGGAAGAGATTTTTGAAAGGAAAATAAGGGTTCTAGTGTGCAAATTGAGTTTGAAATGCCTGCTGCATATTCAGATGGAGCATTGGCGTAGGCAGCTGCATGTAGAAGTTGAGACTTTGAGGAAGAACCTGGACTTGTAATATGGAAGTGGTTATTATGTAGATGGAATTTAAAGCCATGAGAAGGGGTAAGATTACGTAAGATTGAGTGTCTGTGGAGAAGAGGAGAGGTCCGGGGACTGAACTGCAGGGCCCTCTGAAGTTCGGTGCTCAGGAAGGTAAGAACCTAGATCCACAAAGAGAGTCCAGAGAAGTAGGAAGAAAATTAAGAGAATATAGTGGCCGGAGCCGTGGCTTAACAGGCTAATCCTCCACCTTGTGGCGCCAGCACACTGGGTTCTAGTCCCAGTCGGGGCACCAGATTCTATCCCGGTTGCCCCTCTTCCAGGCCAGCTCTTTGCTATGGCCCGGGAAGGCAGTGGAGGATGGCCCAAGTCCTTGGGCCCTGCACCCGCGTGGGAGACCAGGAGAAGCACCTGGCTCCTGGCTTCGGATCAGCGAGATGCGCCGGCCACAGCGGCCATTGGAGGGTGAACCAACGACAAAATGGAAGACCTTTCTCTCTGTCTCTCTCTCTCACTATCCACTCTGCCTGTCAAAAAAAAAAAAAAAAGAGAATATAGTGACTCAGAAGCTAAGGGAAGACAATGGTTGAAGGAGGAAGAGAAAATTAGTTCTGAAATATTGTTGATAGGTGTGTAAGGTGAGGACTAAACATTGACTTGACAGCGCTGAGATCTTTGATAACCCTGTGATCAGTTTCAGTGGTGTAGTGGGGAGGAAGGCCTATCTGGAATAAATTCAAAACAAAGTGGCAGGCCGGCGCCGTGGCTCACTTGGCTAATCCTCCGCCTGCGGTGCTGGTACCCCGGGTTCTAGTCCCAGTTGGGGCGCCAGGTACTAGTCCCGGTTGCACCTCTTCCAGTCCAGCTCTCTGCTGTGGCCCAGGAGGGCAGCGGAGGGTGCCTGCACCAGCATAGGAGACCGGAGGAAGCACCCAGCTCCTGGCTTCGGATTGGTGTAGCGCTGGCCATGGCGGCCATTAGGGGAGTGAACCAACGGAAAAGGAAGACCTTTCTCTCTGTCTCTCTCTCACTGTCTAACTCTGCCTGTCAAAACACACACACACACAAAATGGCAGAGCAGTAGTTGTGGGCAGCCAATGTAGACAGCTTTGTCAGGGAGTTTTGCTGTAAAGAGGGGCTGAGAAATGGGATAGTAGGTAGAAAGGACTACAGTTTGCCCTAACTATGACTGTGATCTGGAGCAAATCAGTTAACTTCCTTGTGCCTCCTCTTCTTCACTTGTAAAATGGAGAAAATAATAGAATTGTGTAAGGGTTGGATGGTGAATACATTTAAAACATTTCACAGTATTTTTTGTCACTTAATGTATCTGTTATATCTACTGCTCTGTAACCCAGTGGCACACCCTTCTCACAGCTTTCCTTCATTGTTTTAAAAGGGGAAAGCAGGTAAAAAAGATTCAGTTGGCTAAGTGGTAGATTTAGAACATTTGTTTTGTCTTTCCTCAGCAGAAAAGGAAGTCAGGTCATCAGTCCGGAGGGAAGGGAGGGAAGGGAGGGAAGAGGTATTGTAGGTTTGAGGCTGAGGAGAACATTGAATCATTTTGCAGTGGGGGGAGTGACGTGATATAGTGATTTGTAGTTAACTTGCCAGGTATCTCTTTGGGTTTCCTTGATGTTTGGAGTCATATGTTTAAAGATTTATTTTATTTATTTATTTGAAAGTCAGAGTTACACAGGGAGAGGAGAGGCAGAGAGATAGAGAGAGACAGAGATCTTCCATCTGATGGTTCACTCCCCAGATGGCCACAACGACCAGAGCCGTGCTGATCCGAAGCCAGGAGCCAGGAACTTCCTCCAGGTCTCTCACACAGGTGCAGTGGCCCAAGGACTTGGGTCATCTGCTGCTGCTTTCCCAGACCACAGCAGAGAGCTGTATCGGAAGAGGAGCAGCTGGGACTCGAACCGGCGCCCATATGGGATGCCAGCGCTTCAGGCCAGGGCTTTAACCCACTGCGCCACAGCGCTGGCCCCTGGAGTCATATATTAAAGTAATCCCAGTTAGCAGGATTGTGAGTTTTTTTTTTTTTTTTTCTCAAATTCAAATGTGGTGAAAGAGGAAGAATAGCACAATAAAATAGTAACTAAAAATGAGTGGACACTGACTCTAACCAGGAGTAAGGCTTTGCAGGGCAGTTTGTGGGAGGGATAAAGGGGCAAGAAAGGGATTATAATAATGGACCCTGAAGTCGAGGTTCACTAAAGACAGAAATGAGAACAGAAGCAGATGGGGGCAGAGAGAGATGTAAATTGGAGTTAGTGAACTGAAGGGATGGAATTGTTGGAATGCTAGAACTGAGAGGAGAGCTGGGGAGTTAGGAGATCGGGTTAGAATGTTTGTGTGAAATACAAATTATGAAAGGGCTGCTTTTATACCCTTAGGATCTTAGGGTATCAAAAAATAGGACTCCTTTGAACTAGTAACTTGAATATGATGAAGACACTAAATTCCCCTAAGTACTTAATTATTAGGGAATATAGCTTGTGATTGATTTGGAAAGTACACGACTGTCTGTAGAGGATAGTTTTTCCATTCAGTTACAGTAATTGACATGAAGGTTTTCTGGAGTTTAAAATTAAGGAGAAAGCAAGAAGCAAAGGCTAACTTAAAATACTGCCTAATAAGATCGAGGATGGAAGGTAATAATTAATTTAGTCCAAGGCTTTGAAGATTTTATTTGATCTTACAACAGAATACTTACACATCAATTTTAGAGCCGGTATTTAGTTCTGACAGGTAATGCTGTGGGCATATGCTTCCCTGACTGAACAGTATCCACTAGCTCTGACATGGTGCCAATACCTTGATTTTACTTGTGGAAGCCACTCACCCTTTCTATGTGATTCCAGTGGTGCTGACCACCTCCCAAAGATGTCATTGACTCAGGCTGGCCAGTGAACGTGTCACATCACTGGCTTCAGTAATAGGGACAAAGACAGCAGATGACCTGGTCAGTGCCATGGGGGAGAAAATTTGGCTAGCAAATTTGGGAAAGAGGCTCTTGTTCTTCATGAGTTGCTTGTGGCCATCTTGCTGTACAAGGGGAAGGTATGTCCAAGAACTGAGTTAACATGGGAGAGAGAAGGCATCAGAGATGGTGAGAGTTCTGGTGACATGTGAGAGCCCTGGATCAAGCCATGTTAAGGGGTCCTCTGGAATGTTTAGTTACTTGGGTAATCAGTGGGTTTTCTCTCTCCCATAACCGAAGGCGACCTAATTGGTAAATAGCATAAAGAGTTTGCCAAATCCTCTAAGCTTGTTTTAAGTGAGTGAGAGGTAGTTGAACTTTTATCAGTTGTGCCCTCTTTCCTGTATGTCTTTGACATATTCTTCCACATGTGTCATGGCAGGCAGTATAGTGTGACAAAAACATCAGAGCAATCTGGAATCGGGTCTTGTGTGGGAAACTAGCAGCCTTTGTTGTTTCATCCTCAGAGCCTCAGTTTTCTCCTCTGCACAACATGGAGAACCATAGTGATTTGGCAGGGTGACTGAAGTCTTAAGTCGGGTAATGGGTCTAAACTGTCTGGAGCGGTACTTGACACTGTTGGCTCCCATCCCACTTTCTCTTTTCCCAGTCTCTAGCACATTGGCTAGCTATACGGGTGGTCATTTGTGCTAGTGGGAGGAATGCATACATAATTGAGTGAATATCATCAGGGTCATCTTTTGACTTTTCTATCCCTGAATTTTTACTGTATTTGAGGTACTGTGATTTATTTGAGGCACTGCAACTAATAGGTAATTTGTTTTGCAAAGGAAATCTAAATCTAGCTAGGTAGAATTTTTCTTCTTTCCCAGCTTTGGCAGCTGTCCCTGTCAGTTATGCATCCATGTTAATGTTATTACCCCAAGATCACTGTGAGAAATAATAATGATACTTAATTCGCTGTGTACTTATCTTTTTTTTTTTTTTGACAGGCAGAATTAGACAGTGAGAGAGAGAGACAGAGAGAAAGGTCTTCCTTTTTGCCGTTGGTTCACCTCCAATGGCTGCTGTGGCCGGCGCATCTCGCTGATCCGAAGCCAGGAGCCAGGTGCTTCTCCTGGTCTCCCATGCGGGTGCAGGGCCCAAGTACTTGGGCCATCCTCCACTGCCTTCCTGGGCCATAGCAGAGAGCTGGCCTGGAAGAGGGGCAACCGGGATAGAATCCGGCACCCGACCGGGACTAGAACCCGGTGTGCCGGCGCCGCAAGGTGGAGGATTAACCTATTAAGCTACGGTGCCGGCCTATGTGCTTATCTTGTGTAAGGCATTATGCTGCATACTTTATCTGTGTTATCTCATTTACTCCTCTTAATAGATAATCTTAAAGATAGGTACTGATTCCAGAATCCAAGAAGAGGTGCAGTAAGGTATATTTAGTAGGGGCTCAGTGTATGTGATTCCATTCTTCGTTTTGGGAATTAAAATCTGATTATGCCGGCACCGCGGCTCACTAGGCTAATCCTCCGCCTTCCGGCGCCGGCACACCAGGTTCTAGTCCCGGTCGGGGCACCGATCCTGTCCCGGTTGCCCCTCTTCCAGGCCAGCTCTCTGCTGTGGCCAGGGAGTGCAGTGGAGGATGGCCCAAGTCCTTGGGCCCTGCACCCCATGGGAGACCAGGAGAAGCACCTGGCTCCTGCCATCGGATCAGTGCGGTGCACCGGCCGCAGCGCGCCAACCGCGGCGGCCATTGGAGGGTGAACCAACGGCAAAAGGAAGACCTTTCTGTCTCTCTCTCTCACTGTCCACTCTGCCTGTCAAAAATAAAAAATAAATAAATAAATAAAAAATTTAAAAAAAATCTGATTATGTGTATCTAGTTACAGGCCTAATAAGGCATGTTGGTTAAGAACAGACCCTGGAGTAAGACTGCTTGGGTATGCATCCTGGCTTCATCATTTACTAAGTATATACCCTTTGGTAAATTATATGATTCTTGAGTACCCCAGACTCATCTTCTATAAAAAGGTGATGGTAAACCTTATCTTAGCACAGTGTCAGGAAAGTAACCCTACTTAAATATTAGCTATTACATTTAGTATTCATTTTATTTCAGCAGATCCTTCATTTTAGTAGTTGAAGTTACAATCTTCTTTTTGCTTTGTTCTTAAGATTTATTTATTTAAAGGCAGAGTGATAGAGAAAAAGAGATCTTTCATCTGCTGGTTTATTACCCGTATAGCTATGATGGTCGATGCTCGGCCAGACTGAAGTCAGGATCCAGGAACTCCATCCAGGTCTCCCGTAATAGATGGCAGTGGTCCAGGTACCTGGGCCATCTTCTGCTGCCTTCCCTGGGCTCATTGGCAGGGAGCTGGAATAGAAGCAGAACAGCTGGAACTTGAACTGGCACTCTGATATGGGATGCCAGTGTTGCAAGTGGCAGCTTAACCCACTGCACCACAATGCTGGCACCGAAGTTACAATCTTATACATAATCAAACTGACTTTTGAATTCATCTTAAACTCAGATGTGTCTCTAAAGAACATCATGACTCTATGAAGAGTGTTGTCTTTCACTGAGGAATTGTTTTTGGTAGTCTTTTTCTTCTTTTATTGTTTTTAACTTCATTATTGTTGTTATTTGAAAGGCAGAGTTAGAGAGAGAGATTGAGAGAGAGATCAAGAGAGAGAGCTTCCATCTACTGGTTCGCTCCCCAAATGTCCGCAATGGGGAGGGCTGAGCCAGGCAGAGGCCAAGGGCTTGGAGCTTCTTCTAGGTCTCTCTTGTGGGCTCAGGGGCCCAAGCACTTGGGCCATCTTCCTCTGCTTTCCCAGGCTTATTAGCAGGGAGCTGGATCAGAAGTGGAGCAGCTGAATCTAGAACTTGGACCCATATGGGATGCTGGCATTGGAGGCAGCAGATTAGCCTGCTGGGCCACAGCGCTGGCCTCATGGCTTCATTATTGTAGGGTTATTTCACTTGTATTTGTTTTATGTCACCAACTAGATTGGTTTTCAGTTCTTTGAGACCTAAAATTATTTCTCTCACTATTTTAGTATCATTTTTAGTGCAAAGCGTACAATGAGAACCTGATAATTAATGTTCAGTTATTACTCCAGGAAAATGAAATAGAAGCATTATATTATTTTATGTTTAAAAGGTTCTGTTAACATTGAAAACAGTCTTAGTAATGTTTTGCTTCATTTTAGGTTCCTAAATATTTGTCACAGCAATGGGCTAAAGCACCTGGAAGAGGTGAAGTTGGGAAACTGCGGATTGCCAAGTAAGTTATTTATATATTATTGACATATTAAAAAGCTATTTTTGAAATTTTTGTAAGTGATTTTGTATGTGATTATAGTTCTTTTGTAGAGAATTTACCTGGAAAATAAGAAGTAATGAGTATGTTGAGGTTTGTCAAGAGATTTAGGTGCCCTGTAAGGAGACGTGCTTGCGTGTACACACATCCCCACACCCTGAGTGAGTGACAGGTGTTGGATCTAATGTCAAGTTACCGCTGGTGAAGCTTAATGGCAGTGGAGCAGTGGAGTGTGCACTTCTCCCATCTCTCCCTCCTGTCTCCATCCTGTGAGGACTGTGTGACTTGGTTGATAACTGAGGGAACCAAGGAATGTGCTTCAGTAGAGGGACTTGGCCGCTGTGCCATTGACATTGGCATTCAGAAGGAAAAGGGAGCATCCAGTAAACAGTCTAGTGGTGCAGTTTCCTGGTTGAGGAAACGGCCTTGTTAGAAAGGGAAGCCTCGGCTGGTGTTAGTAATTCCATTCTTTCCATCCATTTGTTCTTATTTTTCTTTCATTTATTTATTTGCAAGGCCACGTTAGAGAGGGACAGACAGAGAGATCTTCCATCCACTGGTTTGCTCCCCAAATGGCTACAATGGCCAGGGCTGAGCTAGGTTGGAGCTGGGAGCCAGGAGCTTCTTCTGGGTCTTCCACAAGGGTTTAGGAGCCCAAGAACCTGAACATCCTCTACTGCTTTCCCAGGTGCTGGGAGCTGGATGAGAAGTGGAACAGCCAGGACTCAAATCAGTGCCCACCTGGGATGTTGGCACTGCAGATGGCTGCTTAAGCCGCCATATCATAGCACTGGCCCAGGCTCCACCTCAAAAATTTGTATTCATTTTTTGCCATGTGCCACATACACTTTCCTAGATCTAAGAGTCATTCAGCAGTTCTTTCTCTTTTCATTTTTTTTTTTTTTTTAAGATTTATTTTGTATTTATTTGAAAGACAGAGTTACAGAGAGAGGTAGAGGCAGAGAGAGAGAGAGAAAGGTCTTCCATCTGCTGGTTCACTTCCCAAATGACTGCAATGCCCAGAGCTGAGCTGACCCGAAGCCAGGAGCCAGGAACTTCTGCCTCTCCCACGCCGGTGCAGGGGCTCAAGGACGTGCCATCTACTGCTTTCCCAGTCCATAGCAGAGAGCTAGATCAGAAGTGGAGCAGCCAGGACTTAAACTGGTGCCCATATGGGATGCCGGCACTGCAGGCTGGGACTTTAACCCACTGTGCCACAGTGCCGGCCCCTGTTTCTCTTTTCTAAAAATTTATTTTAATTTATTTGAAGGAAAAGAGAAAGACAAGCAGGCAGACTGCAACACACACAGTTCATTCCCTGAATGCCCACAACAGCAGAGGCTGGGCCATGCTGAAGCAAGGGGCCTGGATCTGCATTCGGGTCTTCCTGTAAATGGCAGGGGCCCAACTCCTTGAGCCATTACTTGCTGTCTCCCAGGCTACACGTTAACAGGGACTTGAGTTAGAAGCGGAGCAGGGACTGTGTGGGATTTGGGCATCTCAAGCAGTGTCCTGACTACTGTGCTAGATGCCTACCCCTTAGCAGCTCTCTGAATTGACCTTCAGCTGAGTGTAACATCGTTGACTCCTTTGTCCCTGAAACACTGTTTTCATTTCAGTGCTGGCACAGCATTCTCTCTTCCCTCATTGGCTGTTCTGTCTCAGTCTCTGTTGCTAGCTCCTCATCTCCCTGTCTCTAAATGTCATATGACCATAGGACTCAATCCTAAGTTCTTTCCTTCTCTTTTCACTTACTTCCTAGATGGTCTTATGTATACATAGGTAGTGTTTGCATATGTAGCTTCTCTATTTAAATTCTCACCACTTCCTTCATGTTCCCATTTGGATGTGGATGTCTTAGAAGCATTTCTAACTCTTGGAGTCCAACCAGTGTCCCCCAGAATTATAATGTGTATGTTTTATTATCTAAGCAATGCCTGTTTGGTTTTTTTAAATATGCTTGTACAAAATAAGAAGAAAAAGTTACCCCTTTCCCTCTTTATTTGCACTCCTTAGAGGTGGCCATGGGAAACAGATGAGTATATAACCCTCCAGATTACTCTCTGTACAGATTGTTTTGGATGATTAATATGTACAGAATTTTAAAGCATCTTTGTTTATCTCACTAACCATAACTAAGTATTTGTCAAACCCTGTTTGGCTCAGTTTTGTTAACTTCAGAACATAGCTCAGAACCCTGCTTTTGTTCTTTGATTCTCTTATGTTTAGTTCTGAGTGGTTTATTTGACTTCATTTTCCTTTATTTCCTTGCCTAAGATACAAGGCCGGTATCTTTCTCTTTAAAAAATATTTATTTGAAAGGGAGGGAGAGAGAGCAGAGAGAGAAAGGGATCTTTTATCTGCTAGTGCACTCTCCAAATAGCTGCAACAGCCTCAGGCCAAAGTTATTAGGCAGGAACTCCGTTCTGGTTTTCCACATGGGTGACAGGGGCACATGTACTTGGGCCATCTTCTGCTGCCTTCCCAGGTGCATTAGCAGACAGCTGGATCCGAAGCAGAGTAGCTGGGACTTGAGCCAGCACTTGGATGTGAGATGTTGGGGGTCACAAGTAGTGGGTTAACACACTGTGCTACAATGCCAGCCCCAATACCTCTATTTCTTTTTTCTTGTTTTTCTCATTCCAGTCTCTGAATTCTCTTAAAAATAAAATCATCAGTAGAAGTGACTTGAAATTCCTGTTTTTAAAGCAGTTTCTTTAACCACAACTGAAGAAAAAGTAGACTGGCCAGAATTCCTTACAGTGGTATCTTGTGGTTGTGGAGAGGTTTCTGTACCAATAGAAAGGATAGATGGGGAGCAGACTGCATGTGCCTGTGTGCTGCAGTGTGATTATGTGGCCAAAAGACCTAGCTCCCTAACACATTCATCATCGGTCTTACCTTGTAGGTTGAGATCCTTTTAATGAGAAAAGATTTACGGTAATTAGTACTCTAAGATGGCTAAGGAAATGCGTGGAAACAGCATGATCCCTAGTGGGCCTCCTGGCTGCATTGTCCAGGCTGTCTTGTTGACATCCCTAATTTGCCTGGTTTTCATTACTATTACTGAATTATTGAGTTCAAGTGTAGGATGGGTGAGGAATGGCTAAGGCGTGCATGTGACTAGGTTATCAGCATTTTAGTTGATTTTGAGCATAATATGAGTCATCACATTTATGTGGCTATAAACAAAAGCCACCATTAATAGAAATTTGTTGTTTAGAATGAAGTGGGATGGGAATCTCACTTTTCTTTGCCAGTTTTCTCACAGTACTGACATTATGTTCAGTTCTCAGTGCCACATTTGAAGAGACATGAACAAATAAGTTCATTCACCAGAGCGAGACTAGGATAATGAGAACGCTAAAGAAATTGTCTTCTAAGGAGTGTTTGCGGCTACTAGGGTTGTTAAGAGATTTAGGGCAGACCAGATATTTTTAAGGCTAGAAGATATATAATCACCTATTGATTTTTAGACACATTAACCAGTTTGTAGGTTACCTGTGGTTAAAAAAGAAAAGTTCATTTGGGTAGAAAATTAAATAACTGAGATTTTAGAAAGGTAATGTGGCATACTGGTTATGAGTATGGGCCTCAGGATGGGGCCTGAGTTTTATTATAACCAATCTTGTTGCCTACTGGCTTTATAACTTTGGGCCAGTTGTTTATACTGTTTCTTCATATGTTAAAAGGAGATGATGTTAATACTGCATAGATTCAATATATATAAAATACATAGTCCATAAGTCTTCACCCACGTTATACCACACCTATGCACAGTTGAGACCATAAGCTGTCCCATTGTCTAATGTGGTGTAAGTATGGACCTCACCTTCCTACCCAAAGCTAAGCAGTAACCCACTGAGTGGCACAGGCCAGAGGCTAGGAGGACATGCTGTGGCATGGAGAGATTGAGTGGCAATGATGAGAAAGAAGAAGTGGACAGCTTGAGAATTCAGCTTTCCCTTAATTTGCTTCTATCTCGACACCTGGAAAAAGGAGCATCCAGTTATAAATAAGATGAGTGTAACAGCCTGTCTTAACAGTTGGTAACATTTGGGCCATTATTGTCAAGCAACTTACATGATGTTCCCAAACCATTGTACTTGTATTATTTTTATACCTTTTGGACATCTGCTGTGTGCTACATTGTAATTAGTTTGTTTCTTTGTTTGTTTGTTTATTGCTTGAGCTTGTTTGATTTTTAAAATCTAACCTTCTTTTACATCGTCCTCCTGCTTCAGAATACTTCAGTTCTCTCCATGTTTGATTCATGTTGTATTTGCCTATAGTCATGCAGCCTGTGCCCATAAGCTGGCTTCTTCCAAAGACTTTTAATTGTTAGCTTTCTATCTAAACACATTTAATATTCCAGGTCATGTGGGGACCCACTAGTAATATTTCTGTTATAAAATTGAAAACCTTAGAACAGGTTATACTGTTGATAGTAGCAAACTTTTTGACAGGTAGTCTGAAAACATACATTTATATGTATATGTATATAGACATATACACACAGTATTGCTACTCAGAACAAGGTAAAAGAATAATCCCACTGTTTCCTCTGCCTCACAGCTCAAGCATTATAATCTGTTCTTGGTGTTACCGATATATTGAGAGACAGAGAAATAAACTCATCTAGCAGAGTGTGATGGGTTAATGGACAGGCTAGAAAAAATAATACTCATGCCCTTGACTCAGCAGTTCATCAACTTCTCGGAACTTATCCAATGGAGTTAGCAAGTGAGTGATGCAAAGATTGATGGCAGAAAGGTATTAAGTTAGCATTGATTGTAATCAAGAAAAATCAGTAATGTCTTCAGTTTTATTAGTAAAGGATTATTTTAAACTGCACATTTTAAAAATAATACTTTTATTTTAAAAATGTCAAGGTACAGAAAGTTGGAAGAACAGTATAAAAATCTTTTTTTAAAAGATTTATTTATTTTGCAAGTCAGAATTATAGAGAGAGAGGGAGACAGACAGATACTGTTCATCTGCTTGTTCACTTCCCAGATGGCCACAACGGCCAGGGCTGAGCCAGATTGAAGCCAGGAGCCAGGAGCTTCATCCTGGTCTCCCATGTGGGTGGCAAGGACCCAAGCCCTTGGACCATTTTCTGTTCCTTTCCCAGGAACATTAGCAGGGAGCTGGATTGGAAGTGGAGCTGCTGGGACTCAAACTGGTGCTCATATGGTATCAGCAGGCGGTAGCTTTACCTGCTACACCACAATCCCAGCCCCAAATCTTTTCTGGACCAACTGAAAGTAAGTTGCCAACATAATGCCATTGCCCTTAAATATTCTAATATCTTTTTCCTACAACCGAAGACGTTCTCCTGGGGCTGGCATTGGTGGTGCAGTAGGTTAAGCCTCCAGCTGTGACTCTGGCATCCCATGTGAGCACTGGTTTGTGTCCTGGCTGCTTTGCTTCTATCCAGTTCCCTGCTAACACATCTGGGAAGGCAGAAGAAGATGGCCCAAGTACTTGGGCCACTGCCACTTACATGGGAAAGTTGAATAGAGTTCCAGACTCCTGGCTTTGTCCTAGCCCAGTCCCAACTAATTGCACCCATTTGGGGCACGCACAAGAGGATGGAAGACCAACTTACTTTGTCTCTCCCTTTCTTTCTGTCATTCTGCCTTCCAAATCAATAAACTCTTAAGAAAAAAAGGGACATTTTCCTACCTAATCACAATACACCTCTCCTGATCAGTAAGTTAACTTTAGATGTTACTACTACCTAGTCAGATTTCATTCAGGGCTTGTCAGTTTTTGAGTAATGTTTTGAAGGAAAAGGAGTAGAGCCTTAGGTAGCATTCTGTTATGTCTTTTTTGTTTCCTTCACTCTAGAACATTTCAGTATTCCCTTGGCTTTTATGTTATTGTTTTTTTAAAAATATTTTATTTATTTATTTTGAGATAGGGAAGACAGAGAGAGGTCTTCCATTGGCAAATTCATTCCCCAAATGGCTGCATCAGCTGGAGCTGGGCCGATCTGAAGCCAGGAGCCAGGAGCTTCTCCGAGGTCTCTCATGTGGGTGCAAGGGTTCAAGCACTTGGGCCATCTTCTACTGCTTTCCCAGGCCATAGCAGAGAGCTGGATCACAGGAGGAGCAGCTGGGACTTGAACCAGCGCCCATGTGCTGTACTGGAGCCCCAGGCAGAGGCTTTAGCCCACTACGCCACAGCACCAGCCCCTATAATGTAATTGAATAGTTCTTTTTCTCCAGTGTAGGTTTGTCTGATGCTTCTTCATGATCACATTTCGGTTATAGGTCTTTGGCCAGAGTACAGCAATGGGGAAGCTGGGTTCTTGATTCTAGCGAGGTTTGCATGTTTTTAACTTATCTCATTATTGGTAATGGCAACTCTGATTTCTTGATTATTGGATGTCTTCTAAGCTTCATCACTATAAATGTACTTTTTGCCCCTTTGCAATAATGTGTACACATATACTATTCATACAGTTCATACCATATAATACATATTCATATAACATTTTCATCTGAGACTAAATGAATATCCTATTTCTCATCAAAATTGTCAATTATTCATTTATTTAAAAGGTGTATGTGTTTATTTGAAAGAAGGGTAGTTATGTAAGATAGATAGCCACTGGAATCTTCTATCTGCTGTTTCACTCCCCAAATGGTTGCAACAGCCAGAACTGAGCTGGGCCAGGCTGAAGTCAGGAGCCAGGAACTCAATCTGGGTTTTTCACGTGGGTGGCAAGAACTCAAGCACCTGAGTCATCATCTGCTGCTTCTGAGGTGCATTAGCAGGGAGCTGGATTCCAAGCAGAGTATCCAGAACTCAAACCAGCACTCTGCTTTGGATGCAGGCATTCTAGGTGGTGTCTTAGCTCCTGTGCCAGATATTTGTCTCCCACCGTCCCCTCTCTGTGTCCTCTTGACATGTCCTCATCATTCTTGGCACACAGAAGGTGTTCTTATACATTTGTGCCTGAGCCCTTGTTCTTTGTACAGGAGAAGGTCTTTGGAAACTAAGATCTGGATATCCCAAGTGCTCATTGCTGCTCCCAGGCCTTTTCAGTGAGCAGGGATAGGGGTATTTGTATATATACATAACAGCTCTTTATACTTGTGTTTATTTCTGTATCTACATATATTGAAAATCATGAATTCAGACCAATTTCCAGTTTCAGTCCCACATACAGGATTAAACAAGGGAACATGTCTTCCTTTTATGGTTAATTTTTTATTTTAATTACTTGATAGGCAGAGAGAGTGGGAGAGACACAGGGAGAAAGAGAGCAATGCTCCCATCTGCTGGGTCACTCCCCAAATGTCCACAGTGTCTGGGATGTGGCCAGGTTGAAGCTGGGAACTGGGAACTCAATCCAGGACTCCCATGTGGGTGGTAGGAACCCAACTATTTTGCCTTCCACAATCTGCATTAGCAGAAAGTTGCAGACTGGGAGCTGGAGCCTGGTATCAAACCCAGATATTCCAATACAGGACACGAGTGTCTTAATTGGCATCCTGACTGCAATGCCAAACATGCACCCACAATAAATTTTAAGTATGCAACAGTTGCCTTTGTCTTTCTGCAAAATTAACTCATCTAGAACTTACTGCTTTTATCATTCCAGTTAATATGTTGGAAAATGAAGTTATTCCCCTTCCTGTATTCCTTAATTTACATCTGGATGATTTCCAGGTACCCAGACTGGAAGTTACCCATTTTCCTTTCCTGCCCACTTCCAGTCATTTCCTTTTCTGTGGCTTCTCACAGGTTAATGGCCCAGCCATGGACCTCTCTACCTTGCATTCCACCACTGCTTGGTTCAAGCCTTCATTACTTTTTATGAGGGTTTTTGTAATTCACCTCGATATAGAATTCATAAACATTAGGAGAGCGTCTTCTGTGACTTTGTCTTTGTTCTGTCTCCTGCACCTCTTTCATAAAGGCAGCTAAATAAATGCCTCTAGAAGCCAGATTCAAAAGTGACAGAGACGAGACTGTGGTGAACTCAGTGCCTGACCTAAATGCACATTAAGGGGGATGTTGTCACATCACACTGGGGACACTTGTTGCTGAATCTTCTAGTCTTCTCTGCAGAGAAGCTGAAAGTCCATATTTTTATGTGAAATCTTAAAATTTTCTCACTTCTTTTTCATATACTTCCCTGACAGAAGGAGCTTGACATTGCATTTTAACATAGGAAAGACTGTGAAGTCCTACAGTAAACAAATCTGTTCAAGAATCTGGACTCCTTAGCCTTACCTAAGAGATTTCTTATCCAGCCCCAGGCTGCCATTCACTGGTGTCAGAAAGAAGGCTCTAGATGCTTTCTCATTTCTGGTGTTTACTGGGCTATTCCCTTAGGCTAGGTTGCTGCTCACTCAAGTCCTCTTTTCTTGACATCCAGTTTACATTTCCATGGTAATACGCTATGCCTGGGTCATAAAGTTTTATCGTTATGACAAGATATACTCTGTCTTGTTTGTAACTGTTCGTGGATTGAATCTATTTTCATTAGATTGGGCTCTCATTGAGGATAAGAACCTATACTCCTACTGTATCATGCACCTAGCACAGTAGTGATATATATACTATATATATATATATACACTATATATATATTAAGAATACACTATATATACTATATATACAATATATACTACATATATACTATATATACAATATATACTATATATACAATATATACTATGTATATATATTGTATATATAGTATATCTATATATAGTGTATTCTTTTTTTCTTATTTCATTTTTTCTTTTTTTTTTTTTTGACAGGCAGAGTGGACAGTGAGAGAGAGAGACAGAGAGAAAGGTCTTCCTTTTTGCCGCTGGTTCACCCTTCAGCGGCCGCCGCGGCTGGTGCGCTGTGGCCAGCGCACTGTGCTGATCCGAAGCCAGGAGCCAGGTGTTTATCCTGGTCTCCCATGGGGTGCAGGGCCCAAGCACTTGGGCCATCCTTCACTGCACTCCTGGGCCATAGCAGAGCGCTGGCCTGGAAGAGGGGCAACATATTCTTAATAGAAAGTGATTGAAATGAGTAAATGAAGGTGGGCTGGAACTAAGCTGGGTGTTAGGGAGAAACAGTAGTGTCCTAATGGATCTTCATATCTCTAGTCACCTTTAATCCATTCTCTATGTTTCTTAGTGCCTACTTCAGGAAGCACATCTTTGTATTACTCATTTTTCAAGCAATCTCTGGATTTCCATTCCCTGAAGAATAAAGTCCATACTTTGTACCATGATATTCAAGATCCCCCCATGGTTCAGCCCCACTTTTCCGTGGTAGTTCATCTCCTACTGGTCCTTGTTTTGCTCTTTTGCAGCCAAATCTGATCACTGACTCACGATCTGACCCTTTTGTGACTTTGCTCAGCTTTTCACTCTTGAAACTCTATTTCCCTGCCTTAGCCTATTGTAGTACTTCCAGGCTCAGCTCAGAGTTGCCCCTTTATACAGCCATCCCTTAACTCATTTGTAAAAGAAAACTTATTATTTATTTTTAAAAATTCACTGAAAAGCAGAGTGACAGAGAGGGAGAAACAGAATCTTCCATCTGCTGGTTTACTCTGCAAATAGCCGTAACAACCATGTCTCAGCCAGGCCAAAGCCTGGAACTCCATAGTAGTGTCCCATGTGGGTGATAAGTACTTAGGCACCACCCCCTGCTTTCTTCCCAGGCACATTTGCAGGAAGCTGGATCTGATTAGGAATAGCTGGGACTTAGGCCGGCGCAGTGGCTTAACAGGCTAATCCTCCGCCTTGCGGCGCTGGCACCCCGGGTTCTAGTCCTGGTCGGGCGCCGGATTCTATCCCGGTTGCCCCTCTTCCAGGCCAGCTCTCTGCTATGGCCCGGGAAGGCAGTGGAGGATGGCCCAGGGTCCTGCACCCCATGGGAGACCAGGAGAAGCACCTGGCTCCTGGCTTTGGATCAGCGTGATGCGCCGGCCGCAGCGGCCATTGGAGGGTGAACCAACGGCAAAAAGGAAGACCTTTCTCTCTGTCTCTCTCTCTTTCACTATCCATTCTGCCTGTCAAAAAAAAAAAAAAAAAAAAAAAACCACACACAAAAAACACAACTTTCTTGGCTTGTCTTTATAAAAATATTTATGTAATGGTCATATATTGCTTTGTGGTAGAGAAAAATTGCTTATAATTTAAGCTGATAAATTTAATTTGAATCTTTGTTTTGTTACTTAAATGAAGCTTTTCAGCAAGATAGAAGAAATAGTAGAATTTGCTGAAGTGCTACATAGATTGGGTATTCCCCCCCCCCTTTTTTTTTTGTTTATTTTTACTTATTTGAAAGGCAGAGAGAGAGAGAGAGAAACTCTTCCATCCTCTGGTTTGCTTGCCAGATGCCTGCAACAGCCAGTGCTGTTGACCCCCCGGCACTTTGATGTGGGAAGTGGATGTCCCAACTGACATTTTAACTGCTATGCCAAAAGTCTGCTCTTCGATTTGGTGTTAAGCAGACATTCACATTTTGATGAATGCTAAAAATGCTCACAAGTAAAGATAAGAATTATAGTAAGATCATTATATGGACAAAATGGATTTAGGACAGATTGTAATAGCATTAAGTGACACAAGCTCATAGTATCTACAGTCATCATGTGGAATTAATGTGATTTTGTTTTTCCTGTGGAATCATAAGTAGGATAGTTGGAGGAAGCCCAGTGTAAATATTAGTATCTGTAAATATAGTGTTTTATGTAAATGTGAAGCATTGTTATCTCTTTAGCTTTTAACTCTCATTTGAAAAGAAAATGAAACCTACACAATTTTAAATATTTCCTTTCTTCTTTTTTTAGGAATCAAGGAAGGACTGAGGTAAGATTATATATAAATGTAACTTTTATTTGAAACATGAGCTTGTTTTACTTTTCATTAGTATTAGTAAAGAAAGCTGTTGTTTGCCTTCTGGAAAACTCCACATCAAATGAGTGGTAGACAGGAACACATAAAGATATAGATGCCACCATTGTGTGGATGAGTGAGCTCTTTCTAACTGTTCATTCTCAGCACTTTCCTCCTTTGACCTCAATATCCCCTTTGCCAGTACTGTGAAGCAGTATTACTTAAGTACTACTTTCAGCGTTCCCTTTACTGTGGCAGAGGCATTAAATTTGGATTTTTGAGGGCTTTAGATTTTGGTATGTTAAGTCCAGTTCATAATTTACAGAATATAATGACAATATTAAACCCATTAGGTATTTAATAAATATTTTATGATTTTTTTTTTCAAGATCTATCTATTTTATTTGAAAGTCAGAGTTACGCAGAGAGAGAGAGGTCTTCCATCCAGTGGTTCACTCCCCAGTTGGCTGCAACGGTTGTAACTGCGCCAATCCGAAGCCAGGAGCCAGGAGCTTCCTCTGGGTCTCCCACGTGGGTGTAGGGGCCCAAGGACTTGGCCATCCTCCACTGCTATCCCAGGCCACAGCAGAGAGCTGGATGGGAAGAAGAGCAGCTGGGACTTGAACCGACGCTCATATGGGATGCTGGTGCTTCAGGCCAGGGCATTAACCTGCTGAGCCACAGCACCAGCCCCATATGATCTTTATACATCAGCAGTAATTTTATGCTTATAAATTGTTTTTATGTAAAATTTAATATTCCTTTGGGTAGATCTGGTGAATGGTAAAAATAATTTTGAAACAACACTTATGTATTTTAGTCTAAATATTATTACTGTATTTTCTTGTAAAGATTTAGTTGTATTTGTTAAAATGTTAAAAATAAAATAATACCATGCATGCATACAATAGTCATTAAAACTTAGGCCGGCGCCATGGTTTAACAGGCTAATCCTCCGCCTTGTGGCGCCGGCACACCCGGTTCTAGTCCTGGTCGGGGCGCCGGATTCTGTCCTGGTTGCCCCTCTTCCAGGCCAGCTCTCTGCTATGGCCTGGGAGTGCAGTGGAGGATGGCCCAAGTCCTTGGGCCCTGCACCTCATGGGAGACCAGGAGAAGCACCTGGCTCCTGGCTTCGGATCAGCACGAAATGCCGGTCGCAGCAGCCATTGGAGGGTGAATCAACGGCAAAAAGGAAGACCTTTCTCTGTCTCTCTCTCTCTCACTATCCACTCTGCCTATCAAAAAAAAAAAAAAAAAAAAAGTCATTAAAACTTAAAAAAGAGCTCAATTCTCCATTTATGGGAGCATTTAATTTTTCAGAATGAATAGCTCGCTTTTTCTTTGTTTCAAGTACACTTTTTAAATACTCTTAAAATATACACTCAACAAACATGTCTTCTTTCCATGTGCCAGACATGTTGCTAGATCTTAAAGAATATAAAGGTAATAACACATGATCCCTTGACCTGAGGACCAAAGGAAAAAATAATTTTATTTCTGTTTTTGGAAGATTTCTTTAGCCACAGACCAGAGAAAAGAAACTGTATTTCTTTGTAGTGGTAGATAAGCCCCATATTATTCTGAGAAATGGGAATAGGTGCTCCTTTGGACTAAGTGATTTAAAAAAAAATCAAAAATATTTAATAAAATGCTGGAAAATACTTACATTTTTAAAAGCATTTGATATATAATCAGTTTTTGTACAGGTACTTTTAGTTTATCTGTTTTGTTAATAAGCTGTGGTTAATATGTCTCTCAGGTGTCCTTTACGTTGAATGAAGATCTTGCAAATATTCATGATATTGGTGGGAAACCAGCCTCAGTCAGTGCTCCTCGAGAACATCCGTTTGTCCTGCAGAGTGTCGGAGGACAGACATTAACAGTATTTACCGAAAGCTCGTCGGGTAAGTCGGAATGGAATCATTTATTATGGTCCCTGTATATTTTGTATAGGTTTTCTGTCTCAACGTTCACTCCTTTTTGCATTTTTACGATCATTCCAAAGCTGATTCACCTGTTCTGTTTTGCGTATCATGCTGCTTTTCTGTTCCTTGTGTTTTCTTACGACTAATGGAACTTGGACCATTTCTTGAGAAGGGATTAATTTCCATTTGGGTTATGAACATATAGAACAAGGTAGATGGAATAGTGTAGTTCATCAAGCTGCTTTCTAAGATGTGGAAGAAACAGTTATGTGAGATTTCTCATGATTATTCCTTGCTTATTTTTGTAAATTGATACTTAGTAAAAGTTGTACTTAGAAAGTACTGCTTGATGTTAGAGAATATTTTAGTCTAAATTTTGCTCTTATACTTAGGGCCTTTTTATTGCATAAATATGTGCTTTTAATTAATATCACTTTCCAAGTCATTCTGTGTATATTTTTTAAACCATGTATGTTTGTAATGCCATATTTTAGTAGTTTAATAAATCAGGAGTGCTTGTTTCAGTTTGTAAATTAAATGGAACTTTTTTGCACGTATGTTCAGCATACATATATGTTTATTTCAGTTGTTTCTTAATTTTTAAAGTTTACTTAATTTAGAATATTTTTTCAATATTTATTCATTTATTTGAAAGGCAGAGTTACAGAGAGAGAGAGAGATTGATCATCTTACCCACTGGTTCACTCCTTAGACAGTTGCAGTAGCTAGGCACTAGGCCAGGCTGGTGGTTGGCAGAGGCCCAAGCACTCTGCTGCTTTCCTGGAGCTGGATCAGAAGTAGAGCAGGTGAACTCCAACCTGTGCTCATATGGGGTGCCAGCCTTACAGGCAGTGGCTTAACCCACTGCATTATAGTGCTGGCCCCTAGAATATTACAGTTAAAGTAGCAATCCATCTCAGATTTGTGTAACTAATTTTCTTACATCTAGTTTTTTTGAAAAGTCATTGGGGGTAGTGAAGATCCCACTTGGATCCCACTTGTGGCTTACCAGGGCTTTAGTTCCTGCCTCTAGCTTCTGACTCCAACTTCCTGCTAATGCAGACCCTGGGAGACAATGGTGATTGGTCTAGTAACTGGGTCTCTGCCACCCATGTGGGAGACCTGGATTGAGTTCTCAGCTTCCAGCTTCAGTGTGGTAAAGCTCTGGCTTTTATGGGCATTTGGGGAGTGAACTAGTGGATGGAGGAGCACTCTCTCCCTCCCTTTCTCCCTCTCAAATAAATAAATAAATAAAATTTTAAAATCTTGTGTTATAGGAAAGAAAAAGTTCTGATTTTGTTGTATCTCAAAGAAAGCTGTAAGACATTATGGAATGTTAAGAACATACGTGTTTTAAGAAAAGGAGTATCCTCATATTAAAATTTTTGTGTGTCTTGGATTATCAAACTGTGAGCTGATCTAAACATTTAGTTTTTTTTTTTTTTTTTTTTTTTTGCTTGATGTAACTAGTAGCTTTTTGGTCATGTGGTTTAGAACAAAGGATTGATTTCACTGGGTTATTTTGATGCTATAATAATGTGTAGTATAGTTTGAGTATTATGATAGGTAGAAATTTTGAAAATAACTATCTTTAATACATGGATTTGATGCTGGCAATCCAACCATTCAACAGATAGTTCCTGTGTGCTAATTCAGGGCATAGTATACACACATCTAGGGAATTGAAATTTGTTGTCTGATGGATGGGATTTAATGAGAACCCTGTGAAACTTTGAGGTTTTCTCTGGTTTGGTTACTGTCCCTGGAATGGAAGAGTCATGGCATCCAGACGGAATAAAGGAGACAGAGATTTGTTAAAATTTGAAGTAAGAAAACTGAAATTTCCTTTATAGGAAAAGTACTGTTTTCAGATTTTAGCATCTTATTAGAGACTGATTTTTGCAAAGCATAATTTATTGCTGATATTAATACAAAAGACAGTGGTTTGGAAGCTACTTGTTATCCTAAAACTTTTCACTTCATGTTTTAAATTCTTTATTGTTTTGCTCCTTTTGAGTTCAGATTTCTGGTATGGTGTACTCCAAAGTGGAGAATATAGTTTTATAAGGATTATCTGACAGGGCTATGGAAAAAGATGAAGATTGTCATCTTTATTCTGGAGTTTGGACAGTATGTTCTTGCTTTGTAGAACTGTAGAATTTTTTGTAGAATGGAAACTTGCTTTGCAGGATGGGATTTTTTGCGTCTTAACCTCATTAATTATTTCCGTCTCATGTCTTTGTTCCTTGACTCTTTGCACTTTTCTGTTTTGATTTCCTTATTTGTGAAAGGAGAATAGTTTTTATTTGCACTTAAATATAAATATGGATATATTTAGAACACCTAGACGTTGCTGGATACATAGTGAAATGCTCATTAAATATTAGCTATTATAATTATTATTTCCTCTTATTTTAAAACACTTTTGGTTTCTAGTTTAAGGCATTGGTGTGCATTAAAATGAGTGTATATCATTTCTTAAATATCAACCGATAGAGTTTTTTATATTCTGTGTTTTTGATTGTCTGAATGAGGAGAAAAAAGCTCTGGAGTTCTTAACAGTTTATCTCCTTCTCTGAGGGGTCTTATTTACATATTTGCTGTTTCTAGTCCGTAAAGAGGCAGTCTGCAAATGGGTTACTTGGATGTGCAGGAAGTCAAAGATTGCAGGGACTCTGGCTGCCAAGACATGTCTAAAATGCTCTATCCTTGTGTTTTTCTAAAGGACGCTCATAGCTTTCAGTGGCATCTCACAGGGGTCCTCTAGTGTTACTACCTTGGTTGTCATGAACCTGCCAAAGTGTATGTGACTAGTTTTTTACACTGAGTAAGCTGTATTACATTGCAATACAGATGAGTATGTATTTTGAATATATTAACATTTTCCCTCAAACAGAACAGTACCTTATTATAAAAAATGCATTTTTAGGCTCCTCATTTCCTGTTAATAGTGTTCAGGTATATCAGATGTTGGATATTTTTATAAGAAAAAACAGTTGAATATGTTAAGCATTTCTGGTTCTAATAATTTTATGCCTTCTGTTAATTTAATTGTATAGGATTTTGAGAGACCTCCAAGAGCCTTTTTGTCTAATGATTCAATTACACATATTTCGGTATCTTTTTGGAGATAGAGGATATTGGTGCTGTATTTTACAGTGCTTTCCCCTTGGTTAAAATTAACATTTTATGAAACCTATTAATTAGTTTTTAGTTGAATATTCCTGTCTGAGAGAATATGTTTATTTTTGAGAGTTGGGTGCTTTTCCACCTCTGCATGTTTCTGAAATTCTAAATGATCTATTTCTTTATTAAATATTTCATGGAGGGACTCTGTTATCTAATACCGCATCTCTGTGGAAATGTCTCTTGTTTTGCCTTTATTCCCCCGATCCCTTGGAGTTCAGTGTAGTTTTTTTATCTACTATTTAGTTTATCTACTATACAGTTCTAGTTTTTTCAGTCTCTGGCATTCCAACTTTTATTGAAACTTAGATGTTTATTTTGAATTGCAAGTTCTAAATAAAAGTTTTTATCCATTCAACAGTTATTTTTTTAAAAAAGATTTATTTTATTTATCTGAAGGATGGAGTTAAAGAGAGAGGTAGAGACAGAGACAGAGAGAGAGAGAGGTCTTCATCTGCTGGCTTACTCCCCAAATGGCCTCAGTGACTGAAGCTGGGTCAATCCAAAGCCAGGAGCCAGGAGCTTCTTCCAGGTCTCCCACGCAGGTGCAGGGCCCCAAGAACTTGGGCCATCTTCCACTGCTTTGCCAAGCCATAGCAGAGAGCTGGATTGGAAATGGAGCAGCCAGGACTCAAACCAGCACCCATATCAGATGCCGGCACTGCAGATGGCAGCCTTACCTGCCACAGTGCCAGCCCAACAGTTATTTTTGATGCAAGGCTCTGTGCTAGAATTAGAGGAGACTTTTGTCCAGTGGGGCAACTGGATGTGAAACAAACAATTGCTATGATAACTGCTCTAATTGAGTTGTATATAGAGAGGAAAAAATGAGTGTCTATTTTGCCTGAAGAAACCGGGAAAGGCTTCAAAAATGGAGATGATACTTGAGCTCTTACTTGAAGTATATGAATAAGTATGCATGAATAAGCGGAAAGAAAACAAAAGTAAAATTAATTTACTAGCCTGTAAGTATCCTGTTCTTCTTCACTCTGCTTTCTACTGCCTGTCATTCTCTGCCCTATCTATCTAAAAACGATTAAATTAGATTCATAGCAGCAAAGCTCAGTTGTGGACTTTGTCATCTGGTTTAGGGATGAAGAAGTTTGAAATGGTGCAGTGGGAATGCAAAAGAAGCATCCTGTCCCTAGAAATAAAAGGGCTTTTTGGTGATGAATTGGCTTTGGGGGAATTGGAAGAATGAGAAGTCTAGAACGGTTTCCAGGCTTTTTGGATTTGAGTATCTGGGTGGATGGTGAGAACATATGGAGTTAGGAAATACTGAAGAAATGGATTAGATCTGAAATGAAAAGTAGCTTTTTGCCCGTAGTTTTCATTATCTTTATTATTTTTCTAACAGTTCCTTAATACAACAAACTGATTTTTAAAAAGTATTTTTTTCAAAATTTATATGTTTATTTGAAAGACAGTTTACAGAGAGGAAGCAACAAAGAGAGAAAGAGAAAATCTTCCATCGCTGGCTCACTCCCCAAAGGGCCACAATGGCCAGGGCTGGGCCAGGCCGAAGCCAGGAGTCAGGAGAATCCCACTATTGGTGCAGGGACCCAAGCACTTGGGCCATCTTTTGCTGCTTTCACAGGCACATTAGCTCGAAGCTGGTTTGAAAGTGGAGCAGCCAGGACATGAACCAGTGTCCATAGGGTGTGGCTGCATAACCCTCTATGTCACAATGCTGGCCCCAAAACTATTTATTTATTTATTTGAAAAGCAGAATTACAGAGAGAAGGGGAGAGAGAAGAAGAGAAAGAGAGAGAGAGATTGATATTGATCTTCCATTGGTTGGTTCTTTTCCCAAATGGCTACTGGTGCTGGACCAAGCTGAAGTTAGGAGCCAGGAACTCCATCTGGTTCTCCCATGTGAGTGGCAGGACTCCAAGTACTCAGGCCATCTTCCACTGCTTTCCCCGCTGCATTAGCAGGGAACTGGATCAGAAATGGAAAACAGCCAGGGCTCTAACTGAGGCTTGTATGCACTGCCGGCGTCACAGGTGGCAGCATAACCTGCACTACGACACCCACTCCAACTAATTGATATTTGTTCTTCCTTTTTAATGGGCCCCTTTTAGGCTTGGAGTACTTAAAAAAAAAAAAAAAAAAAAAAAAAACAAAAAAAACCTGCAGCCTTTGTGGTAGAGGAGATAGTCATAAACAGTAAGCCTAAGTAATCAATGTTGCTGGCTAGTGGACGGTAAGATCCTGGGAAAATTGGCAAATGGGATCAGAAGTACCAGATTGAGCGTGAGGTTTGCTATTTTAAATAGTGTGGTCAGGATGGGGCCTCATTGAGAACATAGGTTTTGAACAACTTAGAAGGAGGCAAAAAAAATTAGCTGTGTGGACTGAGTTAACTAACTGGGGGTTTTCAAGGCAGAGAAAGAGCAGTGATGCCAGATGCCCTAAGGTGAGAAGTGAGCCCGGCGTGTTCAGGGCGTAGCGAGGAGGCAGTGTTAGGGGAGTAGACGAGAAAGGCAGAAGGCCACAGAGAAACGGATTTTGTGATTTACTCTTAGTGAAAGGGAAGCTGGAGAATTTTGAGTGAAGTAGTCATAAGATTTGATTTACATTTTAAGGGCTGCGTCCAGCTGGTCAATTGAGAAGAGATGATGGGAGGTGGCAAGGGTGGAAAGTAGGAGGTTGCTATGGGGAGAGGTGACAGAAACTTGGAACAGAAGGGTAGCATTGACAGAGGTCTGGTCTATCAGACATCCAGCTTTTATCTTCAGTTGGCTAAACAGGCCATCTACTTGGACTCTATTACTTGAAACTTGGAAGATAGAAAATCACATTCATTTCTGCATTCCTAAATTCTTTATATAGCCATATTTCAGACAGTGATACATCATTCTCTTCTGTTGGCCGTAATCTTAGCCTCCTTCTCCTACATCACTTAGTTGTCTCTGATTATTTCTGTAGTAGAAATCACACATATACCTTTCTAGATACCACTTAACCTATAGCCTTCTTCTGGAAATGCCACCTGTCATCCCTACTGTCCTTAACCTCATCTACAATAGCTTCCTGCACAGAGCACAGAGGCACCTACTTTTCCCCTTGTTTTGACTGTTCTAGAGATTCATGGGTTTTATAGTCATAATTATCTTCACCTTTATTTCTTTAATTTATTTGGGAGGCAGAAAGAGACAGATCAGACACAGAAAGAGGGAGACACAGGACTGGAAGGACAGACAGGACAAGATAGATGGACAGGACAGACCCCAGTTGCTTGTTCATTCCCCAAATGCCTGCAACAGACAGGATTGGGCTGGGGCAGAAGCTGGGAGCTGGGAATCCAATTTATGTCTCATAGATGGGTGGCAGGAATTCAATTACTTCAGCCATCACCATTGCATCCCAGAGGTCTGCATTAGTAGGAAGCTGGAGTCAGGAGCTGGAACTGGGTGTTGAACCCAGGTACTCTGATAATTGATGTAAGCATTAAATTGCTAAGCTATCTGCCCCTCCTGCCTTTGCTGATCTAGTATTTTTTGATTCCTCTTCTTCTAGGTTCACAGGGCGGGCAAGATTTGTTTTACACATTTTATCCCTTCATTAAGCCTCGTAGGTAGGGGACTGTTGCTTATCTCCATATTGCTTAGCGTAGGATTGAGTGCATCTGTGGTATAGGTTTGAGCAGAGTGGAAGGGTTGAATTATTTATTTCCTCCTAAGAATTATGAATACCCTGAAGGGACTTTTTAGAATGGTTTCTAAATGAGATAGCTTGTTAGTGTCTTGGGATGAGTATTCTTCCTTCAGAATTACCATTGTTTTTCTTAAGATGCTTGAAGTTCGAAATTGAACATAAATTTCTTTGTTCCCCACTTTATTTTTTGCTCTTTAATATTTTGACACAGAGGATTTTTTTTTTTTTTATTTCTTTGCTAATCAGATTAGCTCAACAATGGTAAAGCTTGGTGAGCCACTCTACATATTACCTCAAGGTGAATTCCCAGTGAACATAGCAGCTGAGATAATTGGTTGTGGACTGCCTTATCTTTCAAAATTGAATTGTTGTCACATGTGCCAGCATGCATAAGTCTTGGAAGTTGTCAGTTTGTATTTGAAAGAAAAAAAAGAGTAAAGCTATGGAAATGGAAATACCCCCTTGAACAGCTTTAGAATTTCTCATCTGCCTTGTATGGTCTTGTTCTGCAAGTGTAGCAAATTAAGCATAAATAAAAATAGTGATTTTAAGTTGAAATTGTTTAGTGCTTTTTGGAAACATTAATTTGGTGCATGTCTCCCATTTGTTGAGAATGATTTGCCAGGTATATGGTTTTGAGAGATTTGAATTAAGGTTTCTGCATATATATGGGTGCACCTGCTAGCATTCCAAGTATAGTTACTTCTTCATTAAACATTTCCTAAAAATGGAAATCATTATGCAGTAGGTTCTTAAGAAATTTTGTTTGGCCTTATCTGTGATACCTGTAATTGTTTTAATGCTGTGGTTCTCAAACTTTTTTGGTATATTGCTCCCTGTGTATATTATATATTAACATAAAAATATATTTATGAAAAATATATTCCATATAATTAGTGGTAAGAGTGGCAGTTTGTAAATCTCATAGATGACTGACTTAGGAAGAGACAAACTGAATTTTCGCCTCTACCTCTGCACTTCGTCTATAGCCATATGTTCTTTGGTTGACATATCTAAAGAAACTACCTCTTACAAATACATGATTGGAAAAGGGAAGACTAGTTAACTATGTAAGTGGTAGTTTCTTAAATTCCTTTTTTTAAAGTTTTTAGAAATTATTTTTAAATGATTTATTTATTTTTAATTTATTTGAAAGAGCTACAAATAGAGGGAGGGAGGGAGGGAGAGAGAGTGAGAGAGAGAAAGGCAGAGACAGAGAGAGAGAAAGAGTTATCTTCCATCTGCTGGCTGCAACAACTGGGTCTGGGCCAGGCCTAAGCCCAGAACTGAGAACTCCATTCAGATTTCCCCCATGGGTAGCAGGGGCCCAAGCACTTGGATCATGTTTCACTGTTTTCCCAGGTGCATTAGCAGAGAGCTGAATCAGAAGTGGAGCAGTGGACTCACACCTGGGATGCTGGCATCTCAGGCAGTGGCTTAATGTTCTGTACCACAATGCCAGCTCCAATTTCACACATTCATATAGTTGTAATATAGAATCTGAAATCCTGTCAGTGACCTTTTAGTTATCCACTAGTGCATCTTTTTTCTTGGTGGAGTGAATCTTTCACCCATGAATGATTTTGTAACATCATGCATCCATCATCTGGATACTGTTGGTCCCTAGCCTTATGCAGTTCTTTCAAATGTTGATACATTTCAATATACAGTATCAAAAAAGTCTTCACTCATTAACAGCACCACTGATTTCATCAGAAAGTCTGGAAGTATTGGGAAGCTGTCAAGCTTATGAAGATGGGTACAGGTTTTTCATACTTCTAATTTTCACTTGAAATTTTTAATCTTACTAATGGCAGCAGTACTGTAAGTTGTTTTTTTTTTTTGAAAGGATGGATTTTTTTTTCATTCATTTTTAAGATAATGTCTTTGAGATACCTGAGTATAATCATAGTTTTTTTTAGTCATTCTTCCATGTAACAGTGATCTTCCATGAAAAGTTATCTGGTTCAGCTCCCAAACATCCACGTATGCACTTCTCTTTGAGACCATCATATTATATTGGTACCCTTTAGAAGCACTGTGTGTGTACTTCCCATTTGGGGTCACAAATTATTAAAGGAGATGTGTTCAAGGGTTGACATTTTATACAACAGAATTTTTACTGTTCAATGGAGAAGACTTTTTAAGCTGCAAATGTTCGATAGTGAAGATTGCAGTGAGTGATTAGTTTGGAACCATTACTTTGATTTGTGGTGGCATGAGCAGTTTTACCCACCACTGCTTTTCACCCTCAGTGCAGATGTCAACATAATGACCAAGGCAATTAAATATTTTAATGAAAATAGTTTTGACCTTGTAGAAACCCAGATGATCCCAGGACCCCCAGGGACCTGGAGACCATACGCTGAGATGTGCCTGAGGGTGCATATTGTAAAAGAGTCCAAGTCTAATTTTAAGATACATGCTTTTTTGCCGAACCTTTTATTGGCATGGCCCAACAGAGACAACTCTTCCCTCCAGTGCTGCTTAAGTCAGCATTGTTCCTAGCAGAGAATTGCGTGCCTGTTTCAGTGCTTCTTGTTGCTGAAGGGAGGAGAGAACTTCCACTTCGACTATGACCCTGTCGGAATAAGATCAAAGTCAACGAACTCAAAAGGCTTCCATAGCCTTGGCAACTCATGACTAGAGCCTAGGGAGATTACTGACGCCATAAACAAGAGTGTCAAATTGTTAAGTCAGCAACAGGAGTCACTGTGTACTTACATCCCATGTGGGATCTGTCCTTAATGTGTTGTCCAATGTGAAGTAATGCTATCACTAGTACTGAAACAGTATTTTTACACTTTGTGTTTCTGTGTGGGTTCAAACTGATGCAATATTTACTTAATATATACTAAATTGATCTTCTGTATATAAAGATAATTGAAAATCTTGATGTGAATGGAGTGAGAGAGGGAGCGGGAGATGGGAATGGAGCAAGTGGGAGGGAAATTATGGGGGGGGGGGAAGCCATTGTAATCCATAAACTGTACTTTGGAAATTTATATTTACTAAATAAAAAAATTTTGTTCAAAAAAAAAAAAAAAAAAGGAAGGTACTGGGCTGGTGCTGTGGCATAGGAGGTAAAACCATCTCCTGCAGTGCCGGCATCCCAAACGGGTGCCGGTTCCAGTCCCAGCTGCTCCGCTTCCGGTCTAGCTCTCTGCTATGGCCTGGAAAAGCAGTAGAAGATGGCCCAAATCCTTGGGCCCCTGCACCCTGGTAGGAGAACCGGAGGAAACTCCTGGCTCCTAGCTTAGGATCCGCTCAGCTCCGGCCGTTGCGGCCATCTGGGGAGTGAACCAGCAGATGGAAGACCTCTCTTTATCTGTGTCTCTCTCTGCCTCTGTTTTTCTGTTACTCTGCCTTTCAAATAAATAAATAAATCTTAAAAAAAAAAAAAAGAGTAATGTACCCCTTTACTAGATTTGGTCCAGTGGTAAAACTATTTCCTTTCAGTATTTATTGATTACAGTTCTGTTGGTATATAATCTGCCTTTACTGTCTTATTTAGTTCTCCCATAAATCCATGATGGAAGGACTTTCAAAATCTCCATAATGTAGATGAAAGAACAAGAGCTGTAAGAGATTGTGTCAGTTGCCCCCCACTATTTCATCATATTTAGGTTTAGCTGGTTAAAACAATCTCTTTTTAAAGTAGGTAACGGAAGTGTTTCTGGTTCTGCCTGGGTAGATGCCCACTTCAGGTTCTGTTTCTTGTCTCACTGCTCTTCATTGGGCAGCCATCTCCAAGTCGCATCTACCTTAGCAACCACACTGAGCTCTCTTTTGCATGCAAAAGCTTCTGCGGAGGAAGGAAGCTCTGTGTTTTGCTTACTCCTTTGAGTAACAGCCCTGCCATTGAACATTTGGAATCATAACCAGTTCCTGACAAAGCTTACACTCATGAGGAAGAACAAATTGAAATAAAAATATATGACTTTAGAGGTTGGTATATTTCTTGAACTGCCACCAAGGTTTGTAGCTGACTGCAGAGGTTCAGTGTTAGCTTTGCTGCCAGACTGCCTCAGCCACGTCTACTTTAAAGATTAAAGCTTGCAGCAGAAGTGGTCCTTTATTCAGTGGTTAGCAAGAGTAAAAGGAGGGTTTGTGTTCTACATTTTCAGGTATGCATACATATATCCACAGTTGCTTTATACTGTAGTTTTAATCTGAGTATTGGGGTGAGGAATATTAAAAGAAAAAATTGGAATTTAGGAAAATATTAAAGTTTGAGATTACATATTCATTAAAATTTCAGATTTACTCTCCAGTTTAATTTGTTTTTTAAGATTTATGTGCTTATTTGAAAGACAGTGTTACAGACAGCAGGAGAGACATAGGAAGATCTTCCATCTGCTAGTTCACTCCCCAGGTGGCTCCAATGGCCAGGGCTGGACCAGGTCAAAGCCAGGAGCAGTAGTCCAAGCACCTGGGCCATCTGCTGCTGCTCTCTCAGGTGCATTAGCAGGGAGCTGGATCAGAAGTGAAAGCCAGGAACTCGAACCGGTGCCTATATGTGATGCTGACATTGCGGGCAGCAGTTTGACCCTCTGTGCCACAGCACCGGCCCCTCTCCATTTTAATACAATTTGTTAAGCCTATAAGAAGTATAGCAAAATAGGATAACTTGTGCCCAACAGCTGCTGTATCTCATACACATTGATTTTTTTAAAGCTGTAGAATATTTCAGATGCAGTTGACATTCCTGTTTTCATTTTTCTGGCCCCACCCCCACCTCTCTTTGCAGAGGTAATTATTGTTCTGGAGTTGCCAGTACTGTTGTGATTTATTGTGACAAGCCTGCAATTGCCTATAATAGTCTTTACAGGGTAATTGGAAAAAACTAGCCAAGTTCTTTGGGGGTGTCCTCCAATTTGTTAGTAATTGTGGCAGTTCCATGACTGGACTGAATGGAGATTTTTATTTATTTATTTATTTTTGACAGGCAGAGTGGACAATGAGAGAGAGAAACACACAGAAAGGTCTTCCTTTTGCCGTTGGTTCACCTTCCAATGGCTGGCGCACCGCGCTGTTCCGAAGGCAGGAGCCAGGTGCTTATCCTGGTCTCCCATGGGGTGCAGGGCCCAAGCACTTGGGCCATCCTCCGCTGCACTCCTGGGCCATAGCAGAGAGCTAGCCTGGAAGGGAGGCAACCAGGACAGAATCCGGTGCCCCAACCAGGACTAGAACCTGTGTGCCAGCGCCGCTAGGTGGAGGATTAGCCTGTTGAGCCACGGCGCCGGCTTGAATGGAGATTTTTCAGTGTAGGGGTTATAACTTAAAATTCAGTCCCATGCTTTATAGTGAAATACTGAATGATCAGTGGAGTAGAGGAATGAATGAAGATATTTAAGGTCTGTTCCAGCCTTACCAGCCATGTATTTAGTTAGGAATGTAATCTCTTTTTCATCTGTATTGTCATAATTACACTGACAATGTTTTGAATATGAATTAGATAATATTTAGCGTATGCTTCAGAAAACTTGAGCCCTAATTTATGCAAGGAATATTGGCACATTAGTTTTTATTCATTTTTAGTCATTGCTATGAATTTTTAAATGTAACCTAGGCTTCCAGTTCAGTATTTGTGAATTCCACTTAAAATTTATGGTCTAAAATTTATTGGAGTTTGGGTTGTGGTTTCTGTTAAATAGGTAACTTTATTTTGGGCCTTTTTTTGGTATATCCTTGTTAAGATATTTATGACTAGTTTCAGAAAACATCATCAAGGTTTTACTTTCATTGAATGTTATACAGGTATTTGCCTACTTCTAAAATTCCATAATACTTAGCTTTGATTGAGTGCTTGCTTTCTATTTGGTAAAATAATCAGGAAGATCATAGGAAGTTTTTATGTATTTATTGGATCTAGAGAGAATAACAGGCTATCTAAACACATTTCTCTTTTTTCCTTTTGATATTCTTTATCTTTTAGCTTACAAAGTTGATTCTTTGATTTGATCCCTATAAATTTAGAATGTAAGGAAGAAATTGGCTTGGCTTCTTTTAAACCAAACCCAGCATAGTAAAATCATTTACAAATCTGAATCACTTACTTGGGGTATTAAAACTAAATCATTGAAAGGATTTTCATACTAAAATACTTTAATTTTGGGGCCAGCACTGTGGTATAGTGGGTTAAAGTCCCTGCTTACCTCACCGGCATCCCATATGGGTCCTGATTTGAGTCCTGGCTGCTCCACTTCCTATCCAATTCCTTGCTAATGTGCTTGGGAAAGCAACAGAGGATGGTCCAAATCCTTGGGCCCATGCACCCACGTGGGAGACCAGTAAGAAGCTCCTGGCTCCTGGCTCCTGGCTTTGGTTCAGCTCAGCTCCTGCCATTGCAGCCATTTGGAGAGTGAACCAGCGGATCAAAGGCCTATCTCTTTTAGTCTCTACCTCTCTTTGTACCTCTGTCTTTCAAATAAATAAAATGAAAATCTTTTTTTAAAAAAAGTTTAGAACTTTTCACTTTTTAAAAAATACTTTAATTTTTAAAATTCTTTGTCTTTCTGAAGTGGTATTATTGCTATTTTAAATTTCATCCAAGTGTTTTTGCACACAGGAGTGATGCCTTCACTGGTTTTTTGAGTGTAAGTTTCTTCTTATATTAGAATTTGAAATGGAGAAAATTCCAGGCAGCTGATTTTTCTTTTTCTGCAAAGTAGCCTTATATTGTAGACACAGGTTATTTGGTTGTATTTTTTGTCTTTGTTTTAAAAATTTATTTTATTTATTTGAAAAGCAGAATTACATAGGAGAAAGACAAAGAAAGAGATCTTGCACCTGCTGGCTCACTCCACAGATGGCTGCAACAGCCAGGGCTGTCCCAGGTCGAAGCCAGGAGCCAGGAACTTCCTCCAGGTCTTCCATGGGAATGTAGGGGCCCAATTGGGCCAGCCCCCATTGCTTTCCTATGCACATTAACAGGGAGCTGGATTGGAAGTGGAGCAGCCGGGACTGAAAACTGGCACCCAAATGGGATGACAGTGCTGTAGGCAGCGGTTTTACCTGCTACCCCACCACACCAGCCCACATTTAAGTTTAAGATACATCTCTTGAAAGTTGTTAGTTTGTGCATCTTTAGTGCAACATGATTTATTAAATAAACATTTTTAAAGTTCTGAAATGAAGCCTCATTCTTACATGTTCCTACAAGCTGTTAGAAGCTGTGGTCTGGCCAGAGATGAAACACCGTTAGGGAGCCAGCGTGCTCTGGAAGACTGCTGTGTTTGAAAGGAAATTCAGCTGAAGTTTGTGTGGTTGGTTTCTTTTTAAAAGAACTCTATGTATGCCTGTCAATCCACAGATCTTTGCTTATACAGACTGTATCATTAGCTATTCTGAAAGAAGGAAGAGAAAGCATTACAGACACATACTGTTTTGCACTTTTTTTTAACTTCCCTGTAAAAGAGCTTTTTCTTGGTTGTTTTTTTTTTTTTTTTTTTTTTTTTTTGAGAATTGTTTATGGTTGGAAGTTGTGGCCTTCTTTGCCCAGAGAAAAATTAGGCACCACCCTGGGTTGTTTACAGCTTTGGTTTCTTTGATGAAATTATGCGGAATTTAATGACTGATGATTTGACATATTTTTTCCCCTTATTTAGTGTTTGTATACCATTGGCAGTTTCTTGAGAGGAACACCTATACTGTTCAGTAAAGAAAAAAAAAAAGTTTAGAGTAGTTCTCAACACTTTCTGCTGCTTCTAGGTGAAGGTTCCAGTTTCTTGCATCTGCAAATTAGGGTCAGACACCCATGGATTAGGTGCCGTGGTATAGATGCCACCGATGCTGTCAGTGACTGCTCAAAGTCCCTCAGACCTGGCCATTTCTGTGCATGTTGGCAAACTTCTAAACTCAGCACTTATCTATCTCTGTCTTGGCTTTTTCTACTGTCAGCTCTTTTGCCCACCTAGTTGAGGGTGGGGTTGTTAATCCAGAAACACCAGGGTATTAATGCTGCCTTTGGGAGTGGTGTTCTACTAGGGAGTCGGAGTGTAGTCAACTCCTGTAACCTTTAGGTGGGGTGACTCTGAGGCATCTCTCTGTCCTGCAGTCTTCTGGAGTTTTGCAGCTGGAATAAGTGACAGTAACTGGCACCAGTTTTCTGGACTCATGCCTTTGTTGGCTGCTTTCTTTCTCTCTCTCTCTTCCTCTCCCAAAGTTTCCTGAGCCTCACCTTACAAATAAACTTGAACAAATAAACCTGAACTTGAATTCCTTGCCTCAGAGTTAGCCTCTGGAGGAGTATAAATGGAGAAGAGAGAGAGTTGTTGTACCTGAGCGAGTATGAACAAAGGAGCTCCACATTGATAAAATGTGATGGTCCTTTATTTGCCGGCGGTGGAGAGTGGGCTCATGCCCTAAAGAACTCTCGACCCTGAAGACTAAAGCAACAGGGTTTATAAAGGCAAAAACCACAAAATCAGGAGGGGAATTTATGGTTGCTAGGAACAGGGGGGAATACATGGTTACCGGGGTCAAGCTGACCTAAAACCTTTGGGAAACTAGTATCAATTATAATCTTGACAATACCAGTTACAATCTTATAATCCTGACATTAATCCAGGTATTGGTTTTAATTATATGTAGGACATAGACAAATTACATTTTTATCATTAACCCAGGTGCAACCTTTCTACTTTCAAGCTTGAACAATTATGCTAGGGGGTTTCTATGCTCTGCCAAGTGTGATGTAGTGGACTGCTATTGTTCTACTGTTTTAGATCATAGTTTCAGACCAGAGTCTCACAGTGGGGGGGTGGGGGGGTGCTTTCCCAGAATGGAGTCTCAAGTGCTCCAAAATGGAGTCCCTACTGTCAAGGTGCTACTTCAGAGTAAACTATAATTCTACCTTTCTGCTACTCAAAAAAAAAAAGATGCTGCCTTGAGGGGGATAGCCCTTACACACATAAGCACACTGTTTTTCAAAATAGCCGACCAGGGTTGGGCTTTTGGTGTGGTATTTAGACACTGCTTGGGAGCATTTGAGTCCTGGCTCCTCTCCCAACTCTAGCTTCCTGCTAATGTTCAAATAAATGAAAAAAAAAAAAACTTATTAAGGAATATTAACCTTGTTAAATAAACCAGGGAGTCTGGGTTAATGTTTATTTAGAGAGAGAGTATGTGAAAGCGTGAGTTTCCATCTGCTGGTTCCTTCACCCAAATGCCACACTCGTCAGGGTTGGGCCAGGCTGAATCCAGGAGCCTGGGACTCCATCCTGGCTTCCCGCTTAGGTGTAAGGGGCCTAACCACTTGAGAAATCATCTGCTGCCTCCTAGGATGCATTAGCAGGGAGCTAGAGGGGAAGCAGAGGAACCAGGACTCGAACCAACGCTCATAAGAAAAAAGGATGCCCAAGTTGCAGTTTAAACACTGTACCATTATGTCTGCCTCTCCAACACCTATTTTCCTTTTTAAAAAAATAGATAGTAATCTTTTTGAGACACACAGTCTGGGCAAGTTATCATTACATAGGTTCCAATTTTTCTCCTACTTAAAATCTTTTTAATATTTTTTTCTCTGACAAGACTTAGAAGCAGGTTAAGGCTTTTATGGGAAGTGAATGTCAGTTGAATCAGTGAAGCACGTAATTTATTTGAATTCCTTTTCATGAGTTTTATACTCTTGAAATAATTTCCAATATATGACATTTCTTTCAGCTAATGAGGTATTCTGTACACAGAATATTTTACTCCTCTCGACTATCTTTCTGAGCGAATTATATTCTAATGGAAAGGTGCTGTGGCTTTGAAGTAGTTACTTCAGAAAGCTGCAGAACTCAGCTCGAGACAAACAGAGAATCTGCATTCCTGAAAGACTAAGGGCTGATGTTAGAGAAAAGTTGAGCAGAGATTACTGAGGATGCTGTTTTGAGAGCAGAACTATGGCTCCTGGAAGAATTGGAGAGCTACAAGTGAAGCAAGGGGAAGACTGAGAAGCGCACGATTAGCCCCAGTGATTAGAGGGCATATGGTGATGGGAGTGCAGTGCAGGCAGTGGCTGTGTGGTTAATCAGACTGAACAGGTCATGGAGATAGTAGAGGAATGCGATGGTGGGCAGTCAGAATGGTAACAATTGGTTGCCTGGGCAAGCCCCATGAACAGACAGCAGTAAGAGGGGCAGTGTTGTTTGTAGTGATATAGTCATGGAAAAATTGATGTCTCAGGCTACATCATGGCCTCCAATTCAAAATTCTCTTGATCCTCACTGTTGGAATGTTTGAGTTTTCTGAGTTGCTTTAGGGTTTTTAATACATTTGAATGCACAGATCCCCTAAAAGAGAAGGTTGCAGGTCAAAGAACGCATGGTGTGTTCACAAAAACATTAGTGTTGAGTGTGCACGGTCCCTTATGAAGTATGGTGTTAAGTCATTTGGTCATTTGGTAAGGGTCCATTTTTTTTTTTTTTTTAAGAATTTATTTTATTCATTTGAAAGACAGAGTTACAGAGAGGTAGAGACAGAGAGAGAGAAAGGTCTTGTGGAGCAGCCGGGTCTCGAACTGGCACCCACATGGGATGCCTGTGTTGCTAGGCCAGGGCTTTAACCTGCTGCACTGCAGCCCTGGCCCTTGGTCCATGATTTTTATAAAAGAATGGAAAGAGAAGGAATGTGTATGTGTGAAGGTTATCCCTATAAATATACCCTTTGTTGCTTTTCTGACTAGACGAAGAGGTAGAGTTATCATGTACTGTGTTTATCTTGGTTTGATTTTCTCCAGAAGCCAACCCTGTGTGTTATGATACAAAATTTGCTTGGGAACCTGTTATTGACTGGAAGATGAGACTTACTTTGCTCTATAGTTTGCACATCACTGGAGTGCAGTGGGTAGATGGCTGTTGAGACAGCCAGTAGGATCATAGAGACTAACAATACAGATTAAAAGAGATGCTAATTTAAGTAGTAACCGTCTCAGAGTACTGTTGGAAGAGAAGACTTGTCTATTGGAATAGGAGGAGTTGGGATGAGTATGTGTGTTCTGGCATATTGATGGGAACAGAACTGACTTTACTAATTAGGGCAGTTCTGACATTAAAGATAGTGAGGTTAAAGCTTCACAGAAAAAAGGAGAGCATATTGGAATAAAAGGATGTGCTTGAAGATTATCAAGTCTAAGGGCGAGAAATTGAATCCAGCTTGTAGGTCTGCTTTCTTTGGCCTATTTTTAATTTTTTTTTTTTTTTGACAGGTGGAGTTAGTGAGAGAGGGAGACAGAGAGAAAGGTCTTCCTTCTATTGGTTCACTTCCCAAATGGCCAATACAGCCAGCGCTACGCCGGTCCAAAGCCAGGAGCTTCCTCCCAGTCTCCCATTGGGTGCAGGGGCCCAAGCACTTGGGCCATCCTCCACTGCCCTCCCAGGCCATGGCAGAGAGCTGGACTGGAAGAGGAGCAGGCGGGACTAGAACCCAGTGCCCATATGGGATGTCGGTGCCGCAGGCAGAGGATTAACCAAGTGAGCCACGGTGCCGGCCCCTATTTTTGATTTTTTTTTTTTAAAGGATTTATTTATCTATTTGAAAGATCAGTGAGAGAGGGAGAGACACAGAGAAAAAGAGATCTTCCATTCGCTGGTTCACTCCCCAAATGGCAACAGTAGTCAGAGCTTTGGGAGTCCAATGGCAGGAGCCAGGAAATTCATTGGGACTCCCACATGGGTGCAGAGGCCAATCATGTGGGCTGTTTTCCACTGCTTTCCTGGGCGCATTAGCAGGGAACTGAATTTGAAGTAGAGTACCCAGGACTCAAACCAGGGCTCAAATAGGATGCCAGTGTTGCATGAGGCAGCTTAACTCACTGTACCGCAGTGCCAGCCCCTGCTTTGTTTTTTAATAGATGTTAATGCTTTTAAGGCTGGTCATTCATTCATTCATTCGCCAGAGGCCAGAGAAGTGCCATTATTCCTTATATGTCACTCAGTTGCTTCACTAACCTGTTTACCTGCTCCATCCTAGAAGACATTTGAGTTTGAAGCCTCCTGATTTTAGTCCAGTCCCCTTTTTGAAGTAGCAGATTTAATTTGAATGCTTTTGAAGACTAGGACTAGATAAACATTTCATAACTGTTCATGGATTTTCTGCCATGAAAGAATTAGGGATGGTAAGCTAAGTTATACATCTTTGGATAGAGGACAGAATGAGGATGTGCTATCCAGGTGTCACATCGGAGTCCTGACAAAACATCAAAAGAACCAGGTTTGAGGTAACTTGAGGGCCATGTGGGACTGATGCCAAGCATTCGGGTACTCATTTTGTGCTTGTGCAGCAAATAAAGAACCCTAGTGGAACATTGTACATTTTCCTTTCCATCTGAACTCAGGAGAAACAAAAGAAAACAAAACCTGGGATGGGATGGCATCCTAAAGATCACAAGACTGCTTAGAGATAGAACAATGCATTTATTTGGTTAAATAATTAAGAAACAATAGAGACTAATGGCGTGTTTGTGTCCTCCAACTCGAAATGAGCAGTGCTAATGTAAAATTAAAATGCTTGTGGTCCCTTACCTAAAAGATAAGTATAACATATAAACACATCATTTGGTCAAGTTTTACCAGATATTTTTTCAGTGTTCTCACTTGATCCTCAAGCATTCTGGGAGAAAATTAAATAATGTGAGGTGGCCCAAGCAGATTTAATTTGTCCACCTGCTGTGAGAATGTTATTGTACCAAACCCGAAGAACTAAATGTGTTGAAGAGATTCAATTCTTGTCTTCAAAGTGCTTCAAAGTCTAGAAAGAGGGGAAAGGATATAGGAGAAGAATAAAAGAGGAAACAGATTATCCTTGATACGTGAGAGAAGCTTCACTGAGAACATGTGAGTTAGGCATTTATTTAGAGCAAATGAGGCATCTTGCATACTGAAACCTTGGATTAAAAAGGGTTGAGAGAGCATGATAGTTTTGAATCATTGCCAGAGAACAAGGGATGAGGCATGGGACAGTGAGACACGAAGCTAGAGGTATGTCCATATAGGGGAGTGAATCCAGCTGGGGTGACTGCTTTCTTCTACTTTGAGAAAGAAAATGACAGCTTATGACAGGTGGATGAATCTTGGGGGACAAGTGCATGGTGAGTCTCGAAAACTGGCTGCAGCCTCATAGCCCTTGAGGCTGGGGCTGTGGTTCAGAGCAGTATCACGAGACAGGAGAGGGTAATATTTAATGCCCTGGATTTATCAGCTACTCAATTCTGGAGGCACTCAGCCTTTTTGAGAGAGCTGCCATCTTCTCAAATGAGACCAACTCAGTATCATTTTGAAGCTGATTTTCACATAGTTATCAATGCTCTATATACATTTAGAATTTATCATTGTATTGCTTGTCTTGGAGTCATTTCCAACCTGTGACACAATTGGACATGGTATTTTTCAGAAGACAATTACTTTCCTTGTTCGTTCTAGCCAGTAAGTGCCTCATTCACTAATCGTGACTATTTTCCAGTACTATCTCATTATTTTTTTCAAATAACTCACAGAACCTGTGATTCCTTCACACTTGAAAATGTGTGATTCTGAAATCTAATTTGCTTTAAATACTTTTTTTGAAGGATTACACATTTTACGATTGTTTCCTACAGATACTCTTTTTTTTTAAATTTTTTTTTTTAAAATTTATTTGAAAGGAAGAGTTGCAGAGAGAGAGACAGAGAAAGATACAGAGATCTTCCATCACCAATTCACTCCCCAAATGGCCACAATGGCTGGGGCTGGACTAAGCAGAAGCCGGGAGCCAGGAGCTTCATCTGGGTCTCCCACATGGGTGCAGGGGCGCAAGGGCTTGAACCATCCTCCATTGCTTTCTCAGGTGCATTAGCAGGGAGCTGGAGTGGAAATGGAGTAGCCTGGACCCTAACTGGTACCCATGTGAGATGCCTGCAGTGTAGGTAGCTTCTTAACCCATTAGACCCCAACACTGCCCAACAGATACTCTTTAGTGAAAAGAATTAGCTTTAAGTATTTAAAATTCTGTTTTAGTTTGAGTTGTGTTAATCATTAGCCCTCATTTGCAGCTAGTTTTTAATTGGTTTGGTTCATGTATTGCCCAATTGGCTAGATTGATTCGTGGGTATAATAATGTTTTATAAATAGTAAGAAACATATTTCATCTATGTTAGTTCTGGTTGGATGATACATAGTTGACATAGGTTAGTAAGAATTTCCATTTTAATGTGGCCTGCCTTATTTTGGAGGATACTGTAGTGCTGTTTTAACTGTTAAGGATGTCAGATTTTTGCAGATCATTTGATACACCATTTCTGTAGAACAATAGATTACTTTGAAAAGCTGATTTTGTATTATTATTAATAATTATTCATCTGGAAGTGTGGTACTTAATTAAAACATAGTAGAAAGAATAATATATGAACCTCCATATGCTCTGTTATTCAGCTTCAAAAATTAACAATAAAAGGCCAAATTCTCCTTATTTATCCACCTCTGGGAATTTTAAAGCATATCCCAGTTTGATCAGTGCATCTGTATGAGTGAGTATATATTCAAGTACGGTTCTCAAATGCTTCTCACTCCTGGAGGATTGCTCTTGTCCATTTAAAATAATAGTAATGTAAAATAATAATTAGCTACAAAATGAAGTCTCCCTACTATCATTTATCTATGCAGTTGAATTTGAGGATTTTTCATAATTCCCTGTTTCATCTGTAAGTAAGGCTTATATTATTTAGTGATGTTACAAATGAAAAGGCGTGTTTCTGTTATAATGCCTTCAAAATATTATATTTTTGTTGATACAAAGACTTAGAATCTTCTAGCTTTATTTTCTGGCTTTCTAGCTTTATTGATTTCTCTCTATGGACAGTTCATATAAATGGAGTCACATAATATTTGGTCTTTTGTAATGCCACTTGTTACCGCTAACATGATATATCCAGAGGTCATCCATATTGTATCATATATTAGTACTTCATTCTTTTTTTTTTTTTTTTTGCTAAGTACTAGTACATTGTATGGATATATCATAGTTTATTATTCTGATCACCAGTTGATGGACATATGGATTATTTCTCATTTTTGGCTGTTATGTATAATGTTGCTAAGAATATTTGTCTACAAGTTTCTATGTAAATTTATGTTTTTAATTTGTAGTCAGTATATGCCAAAGGATGGGATGCTAGATAATACAGTAGCTGTGTTTAACTTTTTGAGGAACTGCCAGACTATTTTCAAAGCATTTGAAACATTTTTCATACCTATCAGCATTTATGAGGGTCTCGATTTCTCCATGTCCTTAACTAGCACTTGTTATTGTCTGTCTTTAACTACAGCCATCCTAGTGTGTGTGAAGTGGCATTTCGTGGTGGTTGGTTTTGATTTGCATTTCCCTGGTGGATAATAATGTTGAGCATCTTTTCATGTGCTTGTTGGCCTTTCCTCTTTCTTTGGACAAATGCCCATTCTAAAGCCTTTGCCCATAGTTAAATTAAGTTGTCTTTTGATAACTGAGTTGTAAGAGTTCTATGTGTATCCGATTCCTTACCAGATACATGATTTGCAAATATCTTCTCCCATTCTGTAGATTTTCTTTTCCACTTTCTGGATGGTATTCTTTGAAGCATGAAACTTTAAATTTTGATGAAATCCAATGCACCTATTTTTTCTTTAGTTGATTGTACTTTTAATATCTCATTTAAAAAGGTTTTGCCTAACTCAAGGTAATGTACATATATGCTGTATTTTCTTGTAAAGAGTTTTGTGGGCCTGCGCCGTGGCTCAATAGGCTAATCCTCCACCTTGCGGCACCGGCACATCGGGTTCTAGTCCCAGTCGGGTCGCCGGATTCTGTCCTGGTTGCCCCTCTTCCAGGCCAGCTCTCTGCTGTGGCCCGGGAGTGCAGTGGAGGATGGCCCAAGTGCTTGGGCCCTACACCCTAAAGGGAGACCAGGAGAAACACCTGGCTCCTGGCTTCGGATCAGCGTGATGCGCTGGCCGCAGCGCGCCAGCCGCGGCGGCCATTGGAGGGTGAACCAACGGCAAAAGGAAGACCTTTCTGTCTCTCTCTCTCTCACTGTCTACTCTGCCTGTAAAAAAAAAAAAAAAAAAAAAAAAAAAAAAAAGTTTTGTGTTTTTTTTTTTTTGTTTTTTTTTTTTGTAGACTTAGTTCTTTTCATTTAGGTTATGCTCAATTTGAGTAAATTTTGAATGTGGGTGAAGGAAGAGTCCAACTTCATTCTTTCCAGGTGGCTATCCAGTTGTCCCAATACTAGTTGAAGAGATTGTTCTTTCCCCATTGAATAATCTTGGCACCATGTTGAGAAATAATTAATCAGAAGTTACTTAAGAAGGACAGAGCATTGTGGTGCAGTAGGTTAAGCTGCTGCTCGGGACACCTGCAGCCCAGATAGGTGTGCTGATTTGAGTCTCAGCTGCTTTGCTTCCAACCCAGCTCCCTGCTAATGCACCTGGAAAGCAGTAAATGAGTACTTGAGTTCCCCCACCTGTGTGGGAAACCCAGCGGGGGTTCCTGGCGTCAGCCTGGCTATTTCAGCCCCTTGGAGAGTGAACCAGCAGTGAAAGTTCTCTCTGTCACACTGCCTTTCAAATAAATAAGTATATCTTTTTTAAAAAGTTATTTATGTGCTCTCAAGTTTGTTCCACGGCTGGGTATGCCTGTCCTTCTGTGAATATAGCCTTGAAGCTGTAACTTTGTTTAGTATGTTTTGAAACTGAGAAACGTGAGTCCTTCATCTTTTTCATGTTTGGCTACCCAGGGTCCCTTAAATTTCCTTTTAGGTTTTAGGATCGCCTTGTGAATTTCTGCACAGAGACCACCTGGGGTTTTGGTAGGGGTTGTATGGAATCCATAGGTTAGTTTGGAGAGTATTCCCTTCTTAGCAGTGCAAGTCTTCTGATCCATTAACACATCTTGCTGTATACATACATCTTTAATTTTAAAACTTTTGTAGTTTTAAGAATATAAGATGTGTGTATTTTAAGAATATAAGATGTGTATTTTAAGAATATAAGATTTGTATTTTAAGAATATAAGATTTGTATTATATTGCCTTTTTATAGCTTTTTAAAATTTATTTTATTTTTTTATTTTTTTGACAGGCAGAGTGGACAGTGAGAGAGAGAGACAGAGAGAAAGGTCTTCCTTTTGCCGTTGGTACACCCTCAAATGGCCGCCGCGGCCGGCGCGCTGCGGCCAGCGCATCACGCTGATCCGAAGCCAGGAGCCAGGTGCTTCTCCTGGTCTCCCATGGGGTACAGGGCCCAAGCACTTGGGCCATCCTCCACTGCATTCCCGGGCCACAGCAGAGAGCTGGCCTGGAAGAGGGGCAACCAGGACAGAATCCGGTACCCCGACCGGGACTAGAACCGGGTGTGCCGGCGCCGCAAGGCGGAGGATTAGCCTAGTGAGCCATGGCGCCGGCCTTATATTGCCTTTTAAAATAGATAATGGTGTTATTTTTCTACAAAATGAGGTGCTTAATATCAAAGAATATAGCAGTGGAAACATTTGAATCACCCACCAAGAAATAAGCAGTTACTATTTGGTGATTCCAAACCATGCATCATAGAGATAAATAGATATAGAAAGAAAGTAATAGAGAACGGAGAGAAATTGTGTGTGTGTGTGTGTGTTTAAAGATTTGTTTCATTTATATGAAAGAGTTACAGGAAGGGTGGAGAGACGGAGAGAGCATGTGTGTGTGTGTGTGTGTGTGAGTGAGAGAGAGACAGATATTCCATAAGCGGGTTTACTCCCCAAATGGTTGCAGCACCCACCCTAATGCACCTGTTAGGCCATCTTTTTTCCCTGCTGTATGAGTATGGTGCCAGCCTTGCTGTGTGTAGAGTTCTGCTGAAGCATGGGTCTCTTCAGACTGGCTGTTACAGTTACTGATTCATTTTTTCTTATTTTGGTATGAGTGTTGTACTGGCCTCATAAAATCAGGTTGGGAAATGCTCTCTTATTCTGTTATCCCAATGAATTTATCTAAGGCTGTCTTTGTTTCTATCCTAATGTTGAGCAGAATTCACTGGTTAGTCTAACTGGCCATGAGATTTTCTTTGTGTGCTGATTTTTAGTTTTTATGGAGTGTTAGGGGACAATTCTCTGGAGTTTCTACATGTCTTATGACAGCTTTTGTCCCTGACTATCTTTTCAACAATGGTTTAATAGCCACCTTAGAAAATAGAAATAGAGTCTTCCTACGGGGCAAAGACTGGGCAAATTTGCTTTTTAGCCCCTTGATAGGATTGGGGCTTTCCAAGCTTTGATATTGCTCAGCTGTTATAAACCCACTGTGGCCACAGCAGCCATCTGTACTGCTCTGCCTCACTCCCATCACTCCCATGGAGACTTTGAAGGGGCAGAATGAACTGTTAAAAATATGAAACTCATGCCACCTGCTTTGCTGTGCCTAATAAAGTCTTTTTTCCCTGACCCACAAGTTTATGTCTTCTATTCAGTGTATTGTGAAACTAAGGCAGGCTAACAAGTGGAGTGAAATCTCAGATCCTTCACAGCTCTTGACATGGAGAAACTTCCTTTTTTCTAAGACTGTTTGAGTGTCCTGTATATTCCTGTGTCAGTTTTAATTTTCTGAAATTCTTTCCTCTCATCTACATTGTTGAACTTACTGTCATAATTTGCCACCTATTTTTCTTATGTCTAAAGGATGTCTAATAAGTTCATTTCCATTCCTGATCACTGGTCATCGCTATTTTTGTTAGATATAGAGTTGTGGGTGAACAGGTATTTTCCTTTAGGTCTCTGTTTGACAGTGTTCTTGCTTGCTGTCTGGTCAAGTTTCGTGAGGCTCGACTTTTGAGGAAAGAAAGGCCATTATTATTATTCACAAGTAAGGAAGCAGGAGAAATATGTCTCAAATCTGCCTTCTCAATTAGGGGTGGGGAAAAGCTACATAAATCAGGTAAGAGAAAGCTAATGTGCCAGCAGGCCTGGGAAGGCCAGTCCTGAAGGCAGAGGCTTCTGTTCTCCCTCTGCACGTGCCCAGGCCACAGGACCTACCCAGCCCTGCTCTGGGTTCACTCTGTGCATGTGTGGCAATGTCCTAAAAAACTGGCACTTAAAATAGAGGAACTTTCAGGAAGAGAATACAGAAGCATAACAAGAGGTTTTTATTCTTGGAATATCTGTGAGACCTAGTAAAAGGATAGTCTGTTATTAGCTGAAGATAGCCCATAGCCTTCAGTGGTTTGGGCGTGGAGAGTTCTGCTGTTAGTTTCATTGCTGCTGCTTTGAAGGTAACGTGTCTTTTCTATTTTCTGTAGCTATTTAAAATTTTCCCCCTTTATGCCTATTTTTGGATTTCTCTTTAAGTTGCTTGGAATTCATTGAGATTTTTAGTTTTTAAGATTTAAATTTAGATGAAAGGCAGAGTGATAGAGAGATCATCGCATCTGCTGGTTCACTCCCCAAATTGCTGCAACAACCAGGCTTGGTCCAGTCCAAAGCCAGGAACCCAGAGTTCCTTCCTTCCCCACATAGGTGGCAGGGACCCAAACATTTGAGCTGTCCTCCACTGCTTTCCCTGGCACATTGACAGGGAGCTGGATCAAAAGGGGAGCAACCAGGACTTGAACTAGTGCTCTGATATGGGATGCTGAAATTGCAGGTGGCAGCTTAGCTCATTGTGTTACAGAGCCAGCCCTGCATTGAACTTCTTGAGCCTGTGGCTTGCTAACTTCCTTCAGTCATAGAAAGTTTTAGACACTATCATTTTTTTTTTTTTAATTTTTATTTTTTGACAGGCAGAGTGGACAGTGAGAGAGAGAGACAGAGAAAAAGGTCTTCCTTTACCATTGGTTCACCCTCCAATGGCCGCTGCAGCCGGCGCACTGTGAGGTCCAAAGGCAGGAGCCAGGTGCTTCTCCTGGTCTCCCATGGGGTGCAGGGCCCAAGCACTTGGGCCATCCTCCTCTGCCTTCCCGGGCCATAGCAGAGAGCTGGCCTGGAAGAGGGGCAACCAGGACAGAATCCGGCGCCCCAACTGGGACTAGAACCTAGTGTGCCGGCGCCGCAAGGCGGAGGATTAGCCTATTGAGCCACGGTGCCAGCAGACGCCATCATTTTAAGTATTCCATTTCATCTATTTTTCTCTCCAAGATTCTGATTAAAACACATATTTTCAAATATGTACTGTCAGCTATTACACATTCCAGCTCTAATGGATTCCTCACTTGTGTCCACTCTGATATTTAGTTCATCCAGTGAGACTTAAATTATAACTTTTTAAATTTCTAAATGTACTGTTTGTTCCTTTTTTGAGTTTATGACAGTTTTCCCTGTAGAAATTATGTCTTATTTGTTTTTCTTAATATTTTTCATATCATATTTATTTATTTGAGTTACAGTAATGGGAGATTGAGAACAGAAACACATTTACTCTTCCATCAACTGGTTTACTTCTCTGGTGCCAGCATCAGCCTGGCTGAGCTGAACCTGGAAACTGGGAACAATCCAGGTCTCTTAGCTGGCTGGCAGGAACTTGAGCCAAGAAACAAACTCAGGTACTCAAAACTGAAATGCAGGCATCTTAAAACTCCCCTAGTGTCTTAATTCCGACTAAATGCACACCTCTGTTTATTGTTTTTAATCAGTCTAGTTGTTTTATATTGGTCTATATCTGAGAATTCCAATCTAAGTTTTTGTTTTTGTTTTTTTAATTGATTTGAAAGGCAGAGTTACAGAGAGAGAAATATCTTCCATCCACTGGTTCACTCCTTTTTTTTTTTTTTTGACAGGCAGAGTGGACAGTGAAAGAGAGACAGAGAGAAAGGTCTTCCTTTTTGCCATTGGTTCACCCTCCAATGGCCGCTGCGGACGGCACATCTCGCTGATCTGAAGCCAGGAGCCAGGTGCTTCTCCTGGTCTCCCATGCGGGTACAGGGCCCAAGCACTTGGGCCATCCTCCACTGCACTCCTGGGCCATAGCAGAGAGCTGGCCTGGAAGAGGGCAACCGGGATAGAATCCGGCGCCCCGACCGGGACTAGAACCCGGTGTGCTGGCGCCACAAGGAGGAGGATTAGCCTGTTAAGCCATGGTGCCGGCCCATGGTTCACTCCTAAAATGGCCACAAAGACTGGGACTGTGCCAGGCTGAAGCTAGGATCCTGGAGCTTCTTTGGGTTTCCCGCATGGGTTCAGGGGCCCAAGCAGTTGGACCACCCTCTGCTGCTTTCTCAGGCACATTAGCAGAGAGCTGGATCAGAAGTGGAGCGGCCAGGATTTGAACCAGCACCTATCTGGGATGTCTGAGTCGCAGGCAGCGGCTCTACCTGCTATTCCACAATACCAGTTCCTAAAGTCTTTTATGGTTTCTTTTTTTTTTTTTTAACATGTATTTATTTATGTGACAGAGTTAGAGAGAGAGAGAAGGTTTTAAGTTTCATTTATTTGACACACATGCAGAGACAGACAGATGGACATAGACATATATCTTCCATCTGCTGATTCACTCCCCAAATGCCTATATAGCCAGGATGGGGCCAAACTGAAGCCAGCAGCCCAGATTCCAGAACTGCATCTGGGTCTCTTTTGTGGGTTAAAGGGGTACTTCAGCAATCACCTGTTACCTCAGGGTATGCATCGGTAGGGACTGATGGAAGAAGAGCCAGGGCAGGTGTCTCAAGCAGTGTCTTGAACACTGTGCTGAGTGCCCACCTCAGACTCTAGTTTCTTTTTTTAAAAAAATTGTTTTATTTCTTTTCATTTTGCTTTAAAGATAGAGACCTTCCATCTCCTGGCTCAATTCTCAAGTGCCTGCAAGAGCCAGAAACCAGGAGCTCCACCTGGGTCTCCCACATGGGTGGTTGAGACTCAGGTACTTGAGCTATCATCTTGCTGTTTTGTGTATTAGTAGGAAGCTGGATGGGAAGTGTAGAGGTGACATACTCTTGACACTCTGATAAGGAGTGAGAGAGTCTCAACAGTGCCTTAAGCTGCTCTGCCAAATGCCTACCCTCAGAATCTAGTTTCTTGGAAGTGTTTTTCACATTGTATTTGTAAAATTATTTATAGGACTAATATGTGACTTTCAAGGAAAGCTTTTCCTTCCAGAGAGGGTTTATACGGGCTTCCACCAGGACTTGATCCATTGTTTCAGTAATTTATTGCTGTGTAACAAACCACCCCCAAAGTGGAGGATTAAAAACGAATGTCCAATGTAAATATGTTTTTAAAGTAGGAATCTAAGAAGGTGAATTGCTGTATCACATTACAATGAAATTTTAAAACAATCTAGCATTTAATGTTAAGGCAGAGATGATGTTATTAACTTTAATTGGGTGTTTGTTCCATTCAGCAAGATTGACTACCATTAATGCTATACTTTCCTATTTGGTTTTTAAAAGATTGGTAGGAACTAAATTGTCAGATATCTTTGCATCAGAATACAAACATTTTTCTATCTACTCATATCCTAATACAATGGAAGTAGCTCTAAAAGATGCATGGGTTTCAATGCAGTGTTCAGAGCTATTTACCTATATTGGTCCTAGTTGATATCTTTCATTTATTAATCTTTCAGGTTTTAAAATATTTTGTGTTTCCAATGGACACTTTTTCTGAGTGTATTTTTGTGATTTGAGTCTTTTAAGGGTTTATGAACAAATGCCTGCTAGGTAGCTGACCAAAAAAAGGTTTTAAACCATAGTTTCACACCTTGTCTTGCAAAGCTGTGTAATACAAAAACAGTAAGTATTCAGAAGTAAATACAAAAATAAATTTTTTTTTTTTGACAGGCAGAGTGGACAGTGAGAGATAGAGACAGAGAGAAAGGTCTTCCTTTTTGCCGTTGGTTCACCCTCCAATGGCCGCTGCGGCTGGCGCGCTGCGGCTGGCGCACCGCGCTGATCTGATGGCAGGAGCCAGGTGCTTTATCCTGGTCTCCCATGGGGTGCAGGGCCCAAGCGCTTGGGCCATCCTCCACTGCACTCCCTGGCCACAGCAGAGAGCTGGCCTGGAAGAGGGGCAACCGGGACAGAATCCGGTGCCCGACCGGGACTAGAACCCTGTGTGCCGGCGCCACAAGGTGGAGGATTAGCCTAGTGAGCCACGGCGCCAGCCAAACATAAATTTTTTAACCTGCAGATATGTGGGTGTTGCCTGCAGGGATGGGGAATGCGTAGCCTGTGGGCTGTATAAGGTCCGCAGAATCATTGGTCTGGTTTTGTGCCAAGGTAACTGCAGGCAAGACTTGAAATTCGATAAATCTACAGCAGGTTAATTTTTAAGTTGATGATTTTGTATGGCCCACAAATGATGTTCAGAATATCCAAATGGCCTTGGCAGAGAGAACGCTCCCTACCCCTGCTTTAAGGGATCATCATATTTCGGTTATATAAGCCAGTGTCTTTTGGGTCGCTTGTAGTCTGTTTTGTTGGTGTTGTTGTTTTAAATAGCTCATGACTTTCAGACATCAGTATTTCAGCTTGTGTGTACAAAATCAAGCTGTAGCTTTTCTTGATGTTCTATTGTCCTATTATTGGGGTAACTGCCTAGTTGTTTGAATTATTGACCATACGTGTATTAATTTGGAAAATGGGGTAATAATGCTAGCTACATAGGGAACCAATGGCTGCCCCACTGGTTAAAGCCTTAGATCCCTCCCTCTGCCTGGAGGTGGCTCTGCTTGTAACCATTTCTTCATTCATACCTTACTATTTTTAAGAAATTGCCATGTCTCTCTTCCAGTTTCTACCCATTCAGTTGCTAAGGCTACATTTCTCTTTCTCAGTAATCCTACTTCACTCCTTCCCAGATGACTAAAAAACATGAAGTATTGAAGATGTTTTGGGATCTTAAATATTTTTTTTTAAATTCTTGGTGTGGTAGGAAAACAAAATTATACCCTCCCCATAGCCTTCCTCTACCCCACCCCCCCAAGTAGGGGCAGTACAAGATTTCATTGTACTCTAACACCTATGAAGAAGTTCCTGGCCTACTTAATATATAAATACCTTTCCTCTTCTCATTTGCCCGAAGATGTTTCCTTTCTTCCCCTTAGATATTCCCTGGAAGAATTGTAGTTCATTTTTAGAAATCAGTGTGTTAGTTATTCCCAGTTGGTAGACATTCTCCTGGATTTAATCCAGTAATGATTCTGTATATGCATGGGAAGAATCTGGCTGGCTTACAGAGGCGTCTTTCCTGGATAGATTTCCTGTCCCTCATCTACCGGTCTCCCTTTTGCCCTTTGTGTTTGTGTCTCCACAGATCTGAGAAATGGGCTGTGCTCATGGGTTTCCTTTCAGCACACTCACCAGGCGGGCTCAACTCCCTCTATGTTGCCTGCTGTTTGTTCTGTTATCTTAAGCTAGCTCTTGTGCCCAGACTAACGAGTGCAGGTGCTGAGCTTGCTGCAACATCATGCCCATTTTCAAGGCTCTCCTCTGCTGCGTCTTACTCAGTTGCCCAGTCTAGTTGAAAGTGTGATGCAGTGGATAAGAGCTGGGTTCTGGAAAGGTTTCTTTGTGCGACTTTGGGCTGGTTACTTAATCTGTGGGTCTCTATTTATTTCATCTGCAAAATTGGGATTCTGATATTGCCCACCTCTGTGTGTGGGATATACTGTTCTGGGAGACATCTCTAACTAATATGACTTAAACACAGTTTTCTTCTTTGTAAAGGAAGTTCTGAGGACCAGTTGGGTACTTCCCATGGCTATCCGCTCGCTTTGTTGTCATGGGCTAGTAGCGATCCAGAGACGCTGCTCTAGTTCAAATCTGCATCTCAGGCAGCAGAATGGAGGCCAGGGGAAGGAGAGGGGCTCAGCCAGCTTTGTAACTCTTTATACCAGCATGTCCTAAAGAATCTGGTATGATCACGCAGCTGGTTTTCCCAGGGCGAGTCTCTTCCATTGCACCGTGGAAGTGCTGACCCCTGCGATTTCCCCATATGTGGGAAACTCGACTGCAGAATTTGTGGTAGTGGGGTCTGCGTTTGCGTTCTCCCCTGATTTAAAAAAAAAAAAAAAAAGAATATGGTAACTTGGCAACACCTAGCAGCCACAGAACACTAAAATGTATAGGTTTAATTTGGGTACCTTTGCCATTGTGAAATCAGGGTTTGGTTTCTAACCACAAAGGGGCGAATGTGTATTGGGTAAGTAGCTAGCAGTCTCTGCACCAAGACCTCCTGAGAATGCTGTGTGTTGGGGACTTTAAAGGACAGCAAAGGGCCGGCGCTGTGGCATAGCGGGTAAAGCTGCTGTCTGCACTGACGGCATCCCATATGGGCGCCAGTTCAAGTCCCAGCTACTCCACTTCTGATCTCGCTTCTGCTGATTTGCCTGGGAAAGTGATCTAAGTCCTTGGGCCTTTGCATGTGTGTGAGAGACCTGGAAGAAGTTCCTGGCTTCAGATCAGCTCAGCCCTAGCCATAGTGGCCATGTGGGGAGTAAACCAGCAGATGAAAGACCTCTCTGTAACTCTGCCTTTCAAATAAATAAATCTCTTAAAAAAAAAAAAAGAGAGAGAGAGAGAGAGATTCAGTAATCATGTAAGGACTTGGTATAGTTACACCTCAACAAATGCCAGGCAGTCTTATCTCCTTAGCTACGGGTCGGATCACCAGCATTCATGCTTAACTCTTCAGATCATATCATACTTGTCCAGGAGAGTGATCTTTTTAAAATAATACCCAAAACTGAAAATTGTAGATTTCTTGGCAGGAAGGAGGTAGGTAGGTGGGGTTGTTCCCGTGTTGGAAAGCAGGTAGTTTCTTAGAATAGGATTTAGCCTTTTACTACATTAGTTATACTTAATTTAACAGTAGAGTTGATAAGTCTCAGAAAACCACTGCTTGATACTTTTTTTTTTTTTTTTAAGATTAATTGGTTAATTTGAAAGGCAGAGTGACAGAGAGATCTATTGATTCTCTCCCCACATGGCTGCGGCAGCCAGGTCTGGGTTAGGCCAAACCAAAGAGCCAGGAACTCCATCATGGTCTGTCATATGGGTTTCAGGGTCCCAGCAGAATCAATGGGGTATAATTAAGAATAAATTAGTAGATTTGCTTAGTTTTACACAGTAATATACAAAAGTGTGTACTAATTATCCTAGAAGACAGTAATCAGAAATACCTTTGAAAAATCAGGCCTGTTTTCAAAAAGGAATTTTCAAAAGTTAACTAGATCTTTAATTAAAAAAATTACTAATCAGACTCTTAAGTCTAACCAAATACTCTAGACTTGTATGCTTAGAAAAAACCTGCCACACTATTAAATTAACTATATTGGTTTTATGATAGGGAATGGGTTTTTAACATGTAATAAACAGATGTGTTCCAATGGTTTCATTCTTTAATATTCAGTTTACTTTTTTTTTTTTTTTTGACAGGCAGAGTTAGACAGTGAGAGAGAGAGAGACAGAGAGAAAGGTCTTCCTTTCGTTGGTTCACCCCCCCGAATAGCCACTACGGCCAGCGTGCTGCACCAGTCCAAAGCGAGGAGCCAGGTGCTTCCTCCTGGTCTCCCATGTGGGTGCAGGGCCCAAGGACTTGGGCCTTCCTCCACTGCCTTCCCGGGCCTCAGCAGAGAGCTGGACTGGAAGAGGGGCAACCGGGACAGAATCCGGCGCCGCAACCGGAACTAGAACCCGGTGTGCCGGCACCACAGGCGGAGGGTTAGCCTAGTGAGCCGCAGCACTGGCCAATATTAAGTTTACTTTTATCCAAAATTTCTAGTGGTTGAAATAAAACTAGGGCTTCCGTATTTTTTGTACAAAATGCTTACTTGGGACCGGCACTGTGGCGCAGTGGGTAAAGCCACCACCTGCAGTGCTAGCATCCCTTATGTGTGCTGCTTCACCTCTGACCCAGCTCTCTGTTGTGGCCCGAGAAGCAGTAGAAGATGGCCCAAGTCCTTGGGCCCCTGCATCCACATGGGAGACCCTGAGGAAGTTCCTGGCACCTGGTTTCGGATCTGCCCAGCTCTGGCCATTGCAGCCATCTGGGGAGTGAACTGGTGGATGGAAGACCTCTCTTTCTCTGCCTTTGCCTCTCTGTACCTCTGCTTTTCAAATAAATAAATAAACCTTTAAAAAAATAATGCTTAACTTTTGGCATTGTTATAAAACTTAATTTATTATGGATGACTTATTAGCAGTTTATAAGATACATGGTAGTGATTTTTTTTGTCTGTAACCTTGAAACATTGTGTATTTTCATCAAGAGAATAAATAGGACTATAATCACTTATTTATAAATTATATCAGGCATATTTCAGATTTCATCTTCTATATTTCTGTCTACTTAGCACATGTTTCTTTATCATTATTCTCTTGGTGTTTGTTGACAGAAGCAAAATAACTTTAATATTGGCTTAAACACAGTATGATTAAGAAGATAAGCTTACTACAAAAGAAGGTATTATTGTTTTCAAAGCTAATTACAAGTAATTTCTAAGCTGCATGCCTTTTTGGGTATTCCATAGTACACCATCTTCTTTAGTAGTAAGGATAAATATATTCAGATGCTAAAATTTTAACTTTGACTCTGCCACCATTGCAATTTAAGGTATTTAGTCATAATTTCTTAGATAAGCATATCTTTAAGATTGCTTTATCACATGTAGTACAACTGACAGATCTTAAATGGCTGATAAAATAGTGGCTATGTTTACTTTGTTGAAGGTTTTTTGTTGTTTTTTTTTTGTTGTTGTTTTTTGTTTTTTGTTTTTGACAGGCAGAGTGGACAGTGAGAAAGAGAGACAGAGAGAGAAAGGTCTTCCTTTGCCGTTGGTTCACCCTCCATTGGCCGCTGCGGGGCGCACCACGCTGATCCGAAGGCAGGAGCCAGATGCTTCTCCTGGTCTCCCATGGGGTGCAGGGCCCAAGCACTTGGGCCATCCTCCACTGCACTCCCGGGCCACAGCAGAGAGCTGGCCTGGAAGAGGGGCAACCGGGACAGAATCCGGCGCCCCAACCAGTACTAGAACCTGGTGTGCCGGCGCTGCAAGGCGGAGGATTAGCCTGTTGAGCCACGGCACCAGCTTGTTGTAGATTTTAACATGAAGCTAGAAAACAAAAGTTTCAGGAAACTCATCATATGTGTTTTCCTTTTTAAAAGATTGTTTACTTGAAAGGCAGAGGGAGAGAGATATCTTCCATTCCCTGGTTCACTCCCCAAATGGCTTCAACAGCCAGGACTGGGTCAGGCTGAAGCCAGGAGCCAAGGAGCTTTATCTGGGTCTCCCACGTGGGTACAGGGGCCCAATGACTTTGACCATCTTTCATTGCTTTCCCAGGCACACTAGCAGGGAGCTTAATTGAAAGTGGAGCAGCCAGGACTCGAACCAGTGCCCATACGGGATGTTGATGCTGCAGGTGGAGGCTTAACCTTCAATGCCACAGCACTGGCCACATCATATGGGTTTTTAAACTATTAAAATTAAAACTATAACTAAAACTGTTTGCTGTACTCAATTTAAGGTATCTACAATATTTCATTACAGAATTAAACATTATTTGTTGAAAGTTCTCTGTTTTGTTCGTGACTAAGTAGAAAGCCTAATTAATATATTGTGCATTTTTGTGCCCATTATTTATGTTCATGTCATGATGATACCTTTGTACTAGGTAGGAGAACAATCAGTGCTTTTATTGAAGGCTTATTTTGGGAAGCACTTCATATACAATTCAGAATCAAATTTAAGCCTTACAGAAGCTCTTTTCAATAATCATTATTATTCCCATTTTCCTATGAAGATATGGAGATTCTAAAGAGTTAAGGATCTTGCTTATGATCATGTAAGCAAGTTGGTGAACTGTAATGGAATTTATTTATTTTTTAGAGATTTATTTATTTATCTGAGTGGTAGAGTTACAGAGAGATAGGTATTTTTCATCCTCTGGTTCGCTCCTCAGGTAGCTGCAATGGCTGGAGCTTGGCCGATCAGGAGACAGGAGTTTCTTCTGGGTCTCCCTCGTGGGTGTGGGGGTCCAAGCATTTGGGCCGTCTTCTACTACTTTCCCAGGCCTTAGCAGAGAGCTGGATTGGAAGTGGAGCACCTGGGACTCGAACCAGTGCCCATATGTGATGCTGGCATGGTAGGCAGAGGCTTAACTTATTACACCATAGGGCCAACCCCTGTAGTGGAATTTAAACTCAAGTCTGGTTCGAGAACCCTTTGTTTCACTGTGCCATGTTTTTTCTAATAATATATCAGCTCTGTGAATTGTACAAGTCACACAAAGTTAACTTCTTTTTCAGCAAACTTTGAATGTGAAAATCTAGATTCATCAACAGACAAATTTGTGAGGTGGATGATTCACTTCATGTTCCTTAAATGACATAACACGACATTAAAAACATTATTTGCTCTTCCAGAATTCAGTTGTTCACTCAACATTTTCGGAATTCATGCACTCTGGAATTGTATCAAGCAAGGGAAACCTGTATTTTGGTATTCTCTCTTGAACATCTACCTGGGGAATGCCTGTTTTTCTGTGAGGTGTTAAGTGTTAGAGGTACATAGTGGTTCTGGTACTGGAATTGTTATACCTGGCTTTCAAACCCTGGTTTCACTTCTTAACTGTGTGATCTTGGGCAGGTTATTTAGTCTTCTGAATCTCTGTTTCTTTCTCTCTAAAAAGGAAAGAATAATAGTGCCTTTCTCAGGGCTGTTTCAGATAATGTGTACTTGTAGCATCGTATCTGGCACATAGTAGACAGATTTAATAAATGTTATCTTTCATTACTGTCTTACAAGTGGTATTTGAAATATAATGTATTTAAAACAAACAAGCTGAGTAGACTTGTTCAGTATTATCATCTGCAGTTTGGGATAGCAGTTGTCTTCCTTGTGTTATTTGAAAAGTCTCCTAAGTGCCGGCGCCGCGGCTCACTAGCCTAATCCTCCGCCTTGCGGCGCCAGCACACCAGGTTCTAGTCCCGGTCGGGGCGCCGGATTCTGTCCCGGTTGCCCCTCTTCCAGGCCAGCTCTCTGCTGTGGCCAGGGAGTGCAGTGGAGGATGGCCCAAGTGCTTGGGCCCTACACCCCATGGGAGACCAGGAGAAGCACCTGGCTCCTGCCATCGGATCAGCACAATGCGCCGGCCGCGGCGGCCATTGGAGGGTGAACCAACAGCAAAGGAAGACCTTTCTCTCTGTCCACTCTGCCTGTCAAAAAAAAAAAAAAAAAAAAAAGTCTCCTAAGTGCCTCTTATGTTCTGCACAGTGCCATATGCATTTTAAAAATGTAGTAACAGCCATCATCTATGCTTTTATTTTTCATATTTTAAGGACGGTGCCAGTAGTTGTGTGGGATTTCACATATAAGAACTAGATGTTTGGCTCCTGGCAGCCATAGTTAGCTTACTTCTTTATTACCTTTTGGAAAAGAAAAAGTAGAGAATCACTTGGTGATTTGTTATTTGGAACAATATTTGCTTAGGAGAAAAGATTTGAGAAATTCTTCAATGGCTGCAAGCAAAAATATTGTGAAAGCTTCATTATGACACTGTAATTGACACTTTGTATGATTTCTGGAGTTTCTTGAAGGTATTTCTAAATATTATTAGAAAGCACTAAAAATAAAAACTAGGCATTTTCTATACATTCATAGCATAATATTTAAGTACTCAAATGTGTAAGTCCAGGTAAATTAACCTTTAATTAAAGTGAGTATATTTATTAAAAGGTTAAGAGTTATAAGTCTAGTCAAAATTTCCTTCTAGATTATTGCTTCAGAACATTGTGATTTCTCAGAAGCTTGATAAGGAGTTAAATACATAAGATAATAAATGCATACATAGTTAAATACATAAGATAAGATGTTCAGTTATATTGCCTATTAAAAGATATGTCAGGGCTATTTTTATTATCTGTAATGAAATCTTGTTAGAGAAAACTTTGCTTTGACATTAATTCACTGCCATTTTTTTCATCACCAAAGTCCAAATGCCAAGGAAAAGTCAACTCACAATCTGGAGGGGTTTATAAGCAGCTCAACTACAGTGATTGCTGGCATAAGTCATCCTATTTTTATGGTTCCTTTAAGTCCTGATTAAGCCATTTGAAGTTCTGAGAGATGATTGGATGCTTTAGTATAAACATTCTCAGCTTAGTTTGCATAAAGGATGATTGTGTCATTGATGTGGAGTTTATTGTTTTTAATATGAACTTTTTCAAGAACCTTTTTCTATAATAAATTTTAAAAGGTTTATTTAGTGTGTTCTGCCAGTTTTTATGTTTACCTAAGATGTTGTAACTGTACGTCAGTTACAGTTCTGGGAGTAAATATTGACTTTACTCATGTAGTCTAAGTTTTTATGAGTGACCAGACTTAATAACATGGGCTAATTTAACCTCAGTGAGGATTTTCAGAAATCTGTTTTTGAAGTTTACTAAAACCAAGATACAGTTACCAGTTTTAATGGTTTGATTTTAAAGGAGCAAATTTGCAATGTAATTTGTTCTTAGAAGCCAAAGAATAGGTGGGATAGAGATAGTGTAGCTGTTCTTTGTGGAGGGAAAAAAAATGCATTCACGTTAAGTTTGTAGATTATTTTCTTCAGACAGCTGTATGTAGAACTTAATTTTTAATAGTACTTTGTCTAACATTAACTCAGTGAGTCTGAGATTTCATATTAAAAATCATTACTGAATAAAGTTTTTTATATTTTTAGTGATGTTCATTTAATATTTTTGAGATTGATAAATAAATATTTAGGATCATTCTGCAAAGGAACTCTGGTATTACTCTAATACCACATAGTCTATTGAGGCTAAGTTATCCATGCTCTGTTGGAGCCCAGCCTGCAAACAAATGGATTTGCTGATATTTGTCACTTGCAGGAGCTGCCAGGGTTACTATAGTCTGGACTACATTAATAGTTATTGTGCAAAAATCATCAAGTGGCATTATTTATTTTTGAAGCGACACATGTAACTTCTTAATTACAATGATTACTATAAACAAAGAAGCTAGCAGTGCTTTTATTTTTTTTTTTTTTATTATCATCAAGCAGTTCTCTAGGAGTTTCCAGCAAAATATCAATGCATCCTTAATCCTACTATGAAATACAAGAACTGTGAATAGGCTCTTGGTGCCTGCTCATAAAAATCAAATCAATAGCTTTAATACTTTATTACAGTCCATTTTGTTTAGCTATAGGTTTGTTTTAGGTAGATCTGCCCATCTGTTAGGCTCTCAGTGGTTAGTTTTACCAGTTCAATTTCTTTGTATATTTTTCCTGTAAGGAGAAAAGATTTTAAATCATATGGCCCCTTACAATATTATATTACCATTTATTTAAATCAACGATAGATAATGTACATGCTTGTTTGTTGTGCAAGTACCGAAGACATTCTGATTGAAAGACAACTTAAGGAAAAATAAGCAAATAGGAAAAGCATTCCGTTTTTATTTACAGTAAACAGATTACTGTTTTCATCATAGGTGAATGAGTCTGATCAGCAGGAATACCCCAGAGAGAGACATCTTTAGCGATAGAATTTACATACCGTTAGCTCACAGTAATTGATTAGCAGCAGGGCTCTGTAGTACAGAGCTAGCTGGGCACAGTTATTTGGGATGCCTTTGATGCTGTGGTTTTCCAAAGCTTGCTGGCTGCATGCTTGTTGCCTTTGTCCGTGACACAGGTAATTACTTGATAAAATGAAGTGCATCGCTATGAACAATTGACCCTTTGGAACAATCCAGGCTGGTTAGCAGTCTAAAACCACACTTCAAAGCCATCATTATAGCCTCAAACTTAAGAGTTTCCAAGGTACAGACAAAGGTGTTGTCTTCCTTTAGTACAAGTCGAGTGCCATTTTCAGACTTAATGAAGTATTTAAATTGTATGATATTTGATGATACAGAAAACTCTTCCGGAAATCCATCCAGCCTGCTTTTGGACACCAGAACAATGCGAGATTTTATTTTTGTTATGAAATCAGGAGCATTACAGAAGATTCTTAGTCCTTGTGAGCGATCATGGTTATCTGTTATTTCCAAGAAAGTAGTCTCCCTGGGTGTGAGCTGCTCTTTCTCCCACCTGGATTTCACTTCCTCCGCCAGTCCTTTGAGCTGAAAGAATTCCGCTTCTTGTGCAAGAAGTTGATTTTCTCGAAACCCTTCGGGCAATAGAAGTTCTCCATTTCGTAGGAAGTTTAGGACATGCCTGAAGAGGAGCCCATCCCTGTCTATGAAATAATGACCATCGGCATCAAACGGGCAGAGGATTTTTCCATTGACTATACCTTCAAGGAAAGTGTCTGGGTACTTGGTCAATGTTTGTTTTTGAGTAATGTATAAATATCCACCAACGTTGAGGGTCATCAGTGTGGATTTGCAGTTCTTTCCTTGGTCAGCATCTTCCAGGCTGTTGTGTTTCCCTTCATACTCCTTTTCTTTTTCTCTTCTGTTTATTTTACGCTCCATCTTGGAAGATGCTATTTCAGCTTGTTCTTCTTGGCTTTGGGATTTTTTAGAAAGAAACACTACCACACAAACACGCCTTTATTCAGCTCCAGGCTGGCGAGGGAATGGAAATGCTGGCAGTGTCGCCTGCGCTGGCGGCTCAGCTTTGCAGCAGGTGGCGCATCAGCTATGTGTGCAGGAGCTTTCTGGAGTAAGACGGAAGGGAGAATTTGCATTTAACTGTATCAGGGGAGGGATTTGTTGGGAGAGGATTTTCATGCATATTCTTTGACAGTGAGAGCTTTGAAGTGCGAGCTCCTCAGAATAGATTAAATTTCCTCTTTCCAGTTAAGTAGTTACAAATGTCTAATGGCTTAAATTATTTCTTCAGGCAGGTTTAGTATTGAATAGAAGGGTCATCTTTTTGGAAAACAGTACACATTGAATTAATTTCATTTTTTTCCAAGTAAATCATAAATAGGAAACCTAAAGTGAAAGAAACTATAAATACATAGAATTTCCTATCCCATAAAAACTCACACACTTTACAATGATATTGTCATTTTTGAGATGTAAATAAGAATATTTAAACTTGTAATTGTGACAGTGCACTTGAATTTAATTGAATTAGCATGGAATTCTGATCTTTAAGAAGAAATTTTTCTAACATCTTTTAGCAAAAGGTTATTTTTTTTCATCCTGAAGGTAAAAAAATCCACTAGACTTTTTGATATAATTATTTGTATTTTTTTAGTTACTATATCCTGTGGAAAGTCACAAGTTTATTTCACCCTAAAACTGCTTCAGAGTGGAACAAAAACTTGGATTACTGTAGCAGATAACTACAGATAGTGTGTGTGTGTGTGTATCTTGGGATGATAGGAGCAAGATGGAGATTCAAAATATCTACTATACCATAAAATAGTGTCATGGATGAGTTAGTTTTTGTTTCTCAAAGTGAGAAAAAGAGGACCAAAGCCTAAACCTTTTTGTTGTTTAACTTAGGAATAAGAACAGGGTGAATGTGATGTTCCTCCTACCTTTTTTCCTCTTTCCTCTGTAACTTGTCTTTTAAAGCATTTTAAGGTTCTGAACTTTATTTCTAGAACTGAAAGGCCCAGTGATTAATCTGGATATTGTCTCAGTGCTCTGGTTTTTTTTTTTTTTTAAATAACTTTTCTACTAAATAATTCTGGGAATCTACTTTGTCCTTAGATTTTAGAGTTTATAATACTGTGTGTGTGTGTGTGTTTAATTGCATTTAAGGTATTTTAAAAGTACTCAACTGTATGTTGCTTGAAGTATTAGAACAAATCTTTTTCTTTAAGATGTATTTATTGTTTTTATTTATTTGAAATACAGGGTTAGAGAAAGAGAGGGAGAGACAGAGAGAGAGAGTGATCTTTCATCTGCTGGTTCACCCCTCAAATGGCCACAACAGCCACGGCTGGGCCAGACTGAAGCCAAGAGCCAGGATTTTTCCAGGCGTCCTAACTGGCCGTGGCAGGTGGCAGCTTAACCCACTATGCCACAACACTGGCCCTTGCTTCAAATCTTTCTAAAGATGCCTTTTATTTTCTCTAAATAATGTTCAGTTTTCTTTTTTTTTTTTTTGACAGGCAGAGTGGACAGTGAGAGAGAGAGACAGAGAGAGAAAGGTCTTCCTTTGCCGTTGGTTCACCCTCCAATGGCCGCCGCGGTTGGCGCGCTGCGGCCGGCGCACCGCGCTGTTCCGATGGCAGGAGCCAGGTGCTTCTCCTGGTCTCCCATGGGGTGCAGGGCCCAAGCACTTGGGCCATCCTCCACTGCACTCGCGGGCCACAGCAGAGAGCTGGCCTGGAAGAGGGGCAACCGGGACAGAATCCAGTGCCCCGACTGGGACTAGAACCCGGTGTGCCGGCGCCACAAGGCGGAGGATTAGCCTAGTGAGCCACGGCGCCGGCCCAGTTTTCTTTAGATATTAAAAAATTATATTACTAGTATGACAGATTATGAGTTTTATATAAATCTGTTATTGAGATTTTCAAAAATCCACTAATTTTAAACCAAAGAACTAAGCTATAACATTTTTACAGCTATGTTTTTGCTTAGACACCATGAAATTCAACTTCTTTTTACCAAAGATAAAATTGCATTCTGGAGGCTTTCTGGTGTTTTGCCTGGGACTTTACAGCTTTCTCGTAGCAAAGCCAGCACTTAGACACTTCCTGTCGGTTCTGCAGCATTTAAGAAGCATTTACGCTTATGTTCTGACAATGTCGTGTGTGCTGGTTTTGGTTTTTTAGAATCAAGTCTTTTCTATAGCTTTCTTTTTAAGAAATACTGAATACAGATTTGGTGGGGTGGGGTTCCAACTTTGGAAACGCATTTGTAGAATTCTTATGCTCCCGTTACAAATGGTCCACTGCATATGGTTATCATCATATAATAGGAAAATCAACAGAGGCATAGCAGTTTTATCTCTTTACAAGCTTTATGGGACAGAATCAACACAGCATAGCTGTAGTGTAATAATGAAGGGCTGGCTAGAATTTTCTTACCTGTTTAAATAAACTAATGCAGTTGGATACTTTGTAATAGTAATGCTGAGTCTGCTTCCTGTCACCTGGTTTGGTCTGTCTCTAGATGATTCAGTGGGGAAGCCCTGGTGGGACTGCTGCAAGAGGTTGGGCTCCCACAGGGTGTCCAGGGGTCAGTGACGCTGCAGGATGGCTGCAGGTGGGACTGCCAGCCTTTGCAGCCTCACTCCAGAGCAGCCTGCACTTGCTAACTCACTCACTCCTGGTTTCTGCTGCCAGATTGCCAATGGGCACTGATGAGTGCTTTTGTGTCTGCAGGCTTGCCTTGGCAGACGGTGAGCCACCCATCCTGTGCCCCTCACCCTTGATTGCTTTTACTCATTTTCTTCCCTCTGGTACTCTTGGCTTCTGCACCCCTGACATGTATGATTTGTTTGCCACCTAGGCCTGGCAGCAGATGTGTAAATGAAGGCTTGTCTTAGTGTCTAAGTAAAAGCTGATACAGATCCACAGGACTTTCTTTTGCGTTGTTTTTGCCCTAATTTGCCATCTTGAAAAATGGCACCCTGCGGGCCCCACCTTATCTGCATTGGTCCACATTGCCCTCATTAAAGCAACATTGTTGCAGTTCACAGACATTGCAGGGGTTTGTTGATCATTGCCGCCTGTTACAGTGCACATGCCCCTCAGTAGAAGAGCAGGTTGACCTCTCTTAGTTCTGTTCTAAGTTTGTATTTACTTGCTAGCCCAACAATTATAAAAATGGTGCTTAGCACACATACCAAGGAAAGCATCCCAGGTTTATGTGACTGTCATCCTCACTGCAGATAGAAACTGTAATGGATAGGTTTCAGCACAAAAGATTTAATCCATATATCAAAGAGTAGCTCACCTAGATGTATTTGACCTCTAGATTTAAGGCTTTCCTCTGACTTTGCAGGCAGAGGATGCAAAATTTTGAAAAGTTGGAGCCTCAGTATCTTAGCCTTGTTTTAGAGTTTGATCGCCTTTATGAAAGAGTCCATGAGCCAACTTTGAGAATTTAAACAGGTCCTTGCCTTGGTATTAGCCTAGCCTGCGGTTAATTGGGCCTAATGCCTAACCAAATTCTGGAAGAACCTTCCACTATGAGGTAATGCTGGTGTCCTACCGTATGCATTATTCCGAACTCATTTCAGGCTATTTGGAGGAAATCCCATCTCTTCCATCCACTCCCATTATCTACATAGGACATCATCATCACAGATGCTTGCTCCATATATTCGCCAGAGATTATCTCATGCCATAGAAGGAAGTAGACTTTACCAGGAAGGGATCTCCCCTAAGTGGAAGATATTAGATTTCATTATTCCCCAAGATGAATAAGACCACTCCTCCATGGAATTCAGATACTCCTTTTCATGCCTTTGGGAAGAACGCAGTACTTCTCTTTCTACCTCTACCAAATGATTTTGGTTGTTTTTACCTGATTGTGTCTATGCCTGTCTTTTTAATGGATTAGTCACATGACCTTAGAAAGAAAGTAAAAGCAGCCACAGTTGGAGAAACACCTTTAGTTTTTACTGTATCCCAGTCCTGAACTTCCTGACATTTTCAAGGTCATTGATCTGTGTTTTGATCTTCCCTCTCTTTTCACAAGCTGAGTTTTTCTTCCCCCCCCCCCCTTTTTTTTTCTTTTTAACTTGAGACTGGCTTCTTCACTGCCTCCTGTTAATAGCACTGGATGTAAGAAACATTCATTTTCATAGTCAGCTATGAATATTTTATATTAGCCTTTGTGGTTTGTCAAAAAATAAAAATAAATTATACCACGGAATGTATTGACATACTTTAGGAATCAGTGATTTTTGTATGTACTCCAATTCTATTTGAATGGCAAAACCTCAGTTTCATTTTGAAATATAAAATTCATCTCATTAAATGTTGCTTGGAGCTGATATGGTACTAACACAAGGACCGTGTCAGCTACCTTAGGTAACTGTCCAGAGCATCTCATAACTATGTGGAGTGCTTGGACCTTGCTAGGACCCTTTGGACACAACCTCTGGCTGAAGGTCAAGTGACTGTTTCATTCCAGTCTCATGAATGCACTTGTGTAAATATTTTGTGGTGTTGAACTGAGTCTTCCTAGAAGCCCAAGAACCTTGGCTACATTAGCCAATTTGTTAGCCTTATTTGAGGAGTGTAGACAAGAATAAAGCCTTGTTTGTTAAAAGGAGCACAAATTAAAATGACAGACTAGCCAAGAAGTTCAGGTAAAATTCCATTCCACATTACTTTGCTTTTCACTACAGAGGTAAACTTGACAACTTACAAATCATAGTAACTCATATTTTAAATGCACTTTGGGACGTGAATGTTTCAGGGAAACCTATGTTTTATAATTTTTTTAAGCAGAAGTCATACTTTAAATTTTTGTAATAATCCTTTTAAGTGTGGCCTATGCCTTATTATTCACTGGAAATTTTTATTGTAATCAGATGAGCAGAACACTTGTGTGTGCCATCAAATGAACACTGAAATTATAATGTTGCATAGAGCTCATTTTTATAATGCCATTTGCAAATTGAAGTTTTACCATCTCAGAGAAGGAGATGTTTTAAGTTAATAACCATTATCTACGATCTCAAGATGAGGGACATGCCTGAAGATGATGGTGTTATGAAGTCAGTGACCAAAGAGGGTCTCTTCTCTCCAGTGCTGTCCCCTCCCATTGTTCCTTCTGTTGCTGTCTTCAGATCCTCTGTGTCTGCAGGGAGAGAAGGGGGCCTGAACAGACATAAAGGCTGTGTGGCTTACAGGGACAAATGTACTTTCTTATTTACAGAGTAGAGCAGTTTTAAATTAGAGATGGGGAACTCGAGCATATTTCAAATTTTTTTCATACTTGGTATTTCTGAAATTGAAGTATATCAAAATGATTGGCTTGTCAAAGTTTAGTGGCAGTATTTTATGTTTCTAATGATACTGTAAATAATGGTGAATATTACAATTGATGTCATCTTTGAGTTAATGAAATATTTAGGCAGCTCCATGAGCTCTTCCCCTCATGTCACAAGAAAATGAAATTTAAGGGGAGAGGAGAACGGAGGGAGGGAAATGTGTGTGTGTAAAGGAGGTTGGAGAGAGACAGACAAAGAAAGAATTAAAATTATCTGTGAAGGTTATACAAATGCTCCACAACACAGTAAACACAGAATCTTTGGGAGTGGGCCCAGTGAGGAGTGTGTTTGTGTAAGTTCCTCCACGCTTACAACCACAGTTTAAGAAGTGCCCTATTAAGCAAAAGGATGAGCTCCAGAAAGGGGATTGATCTCAAAGGAGTTCTAATGGTGGGGTTGAAATCTCTACCCTTTCGTTGTGAGGGTCTCATAATTTCAGAATATCTGGAAAATCCTAAAGAACTAAACTAGTGTATGGGATGACTACTACTATTACTAGTTAAACATAGGAAAGAGACCAAGAGTTATGAAGGATACAAAATCAATGGAATTTGTAGCATATTCAGCTGATTTAATACCATTAGATAGTCTAAGTATTTCATGAGTATTGAGTCTTCAGCTCTGTTACAGTCTTCCTAAATGCAGGGGTCTTAAGTTCTGCTGTGGAATTGAGTGCTATTTGATCAAAGTAGCAATGTGGTGTAAGTCAGTGCTCTAGGAGACATGAGTTTTCCAGAAGAACATGTTTCCTAATTTTTTTTTTTTTTTTTTTGACAGGCAGAGTGGACAGTAGAGAGAGAGAGAGACAGAAAGGTCTTCCTTTGCCGTTGGTTCACCCTCCAATGGCCGCCGCGGTAGGCGCGCTGCAGCCGGCGCACCGCGCTGTTCCGATGGCAGGAGCCAGGTGCTTCTCCTGGTCTCCCATGGGGTGCAGGGCCCAAGCACTTGGGCCATCCTCCACTGTACTCCCTGGCCACAGCAGAGAGCTGGCCTGGAAGAGGGGCAACCGGGACAGGATCGGTGCCCCGACTGGGACTAGAACCCGGTGTGCCGGCGCCGCAAGGTGGAGGATTAGCCTGTTGAGCCCCGGCGCCGGCCTAATTCTTTAGGTACTTTTACACATCCCCCTCCTTGTTTCAAGTGTTACTTTATTGCAAGATGGAAATTACAAATTTAAACGATAATTTGTTCATCTTTAGACAGCAAGTTTTTTTTTTTTTTTTTTTTGTATTTATTTGACAGGTAGAGTTATAGACAGTGAGAGAGAGACACAAAGAGAAAGGTCTTCCTTCTGTTGGTTCACTCCCCAAATGGCTGCTACAGCCAGAGCACACTGAACATAGGAGGGGCCTTCAAAAGTTTGTGGAAAAGGCACAGTAGCTTTTAATCCTAGTCCTCCATAAACATTTTGAAACCTCATTATATTTCTTTTTTTCTTTTTTTCTTTTTTCTTTTTTTTTTTTTTTTTTTTGACAGGCAGAGTGGATAGTGAGAGAGACAGAGAGGAAGGCCTTCCTTTTTGCCGTTGGTTCACCCTCCAATGCCCGCTGCAGCCGGCGCATTGTGCTGATCTGAAGCCAGGAGCCAGGTGCTTATCCTGGTCTCCCATGGGGTGCAGGGCCCAAGCACTTGGGCCATCCTCCACTGCACTCCCAGGCCATAGCAGAGAGCTGGCCTGGAAGAGGGGCAGCCAGGATAGAATCCGGCACCCCGACCGGGACTAGAACCCGGTGTGCCGGCGCCGCAAGGTGGAGGATTAGCCTGTTAAGCCACGGCGCCAGCCAAACCTCATTATATTTCTAATTTGAATGTTATTATGTGACTGATCATTCATTACCTTTGAGATAATCAAGTGCTAACCCTACAGGGTTAGGTTACTGAAATCTGATCATCATCTTTTATTCCTAAGATTCTTGAAAAGTAAACAGAGATAAGAACATATTTGCATATTTGAATAAAGACCAACTTCATAAAGACCAACTTCTGTATTAATACTGGGATAGGAAGTTTGCCTATCTGGTTAAAATGCCAAGTGGCTTGTATTAATAGGCCTCATTTGAGAACCACAGGGTAGCAACAGCAGAAAACTGTGAAGAAATTACCTCATGTGTAAAGAAAGGAGACAACTAGAAATGAAAAATGGTTTACCTTTGAAATGCACTTGGTCTGTGGGAATATTTCTTCTGTTCTTTTCCTGAGAGTGTAGACACAGGTGTGAGATACAGAAGAACCAGGGGAGTACTGCAGTCTTGAGGATCACCCCAAAATCTTGGCTGCTAACACCCTTGGTCTGTTTTACCTGGAGTCCAGTGAGCTCTTCAAGGCCTCCACATTGAGCTGGGTGCAGAGTGGGAATGGATGCCTCTAGCATCCTGATGCCTGTGATTCCTGACATGCCTGATCTCATTGCTTACATGCCGGTGCCAGTGAGCACCCTTCCTGCTTACTCACTGCTTGTGTCACCTAGGAATTTCCTTAACCTGTGAAAAGGGCTGTTCAGTCATTGCGGTTGTCCCAAAAAGAGTACATCTCAAGTTCAAATGCAGAGTAGGAAGATTTGGCCTAGAGCAACATTTTGACCTTTTTCACGTCTTGGGCAGTTTTTTAATGTTTTGTTGTTGCTGCTGCTCCGAGAAACAGTTTCCCTGTAGTTTTTGCTCAAAGAAAATTTAATTATATTGGGTCCTTTAGAATGTACTAGAGCAAACAAAATAGCACCAATGAAGTAATCAAACACCTCCAGTTGGAGAGGAAGGCCAATGTTTTTCTAGTGAAATACAAGTAGAGAAGATCCCACAGGTTCCAGTGGCTTCATTATATAGATGCTGTGGCACAGAGATGTGAATTTACTTCTCCAAAGTAGTGCTGCTAATTAGTGACGGAATCATAACTAGAAGCCTTCAGTTATTTTGATAAGATGTACTTTATGTAACCTGTGCTTTAAAATTTTCTGAAACTAAGTGTTAGAAAGTACATAAACAATATACCATCACCAAAGGTGTTTACACTAAGATTCGTTTGTTTTCAAGTAGCAGAAACCAGTTAACAAACCAGGCTAGACAAAGAGGAAAGGTAGGTATGCCAGAATTTAGAAAGGAGCCTTAAATATTTCCTGGATTCTAAGAAGTATTGAAGAAATGGCCAAGTGCTGGCCCCATCCTGCTTTAATATTTAATTTTAAAACTTATAAAAGTACATTTAGCTGCTGATTACATGGAAGGCAAGGCCTTTGAGTATGGGATGCTGAACGACCATCTGCTTTTTCTTTCCTGGAAAAATTAAACCCATAATTTAGTTTAGATTTTCAGTTTTGGTTGCTTCAAAAAGGAACAAGAACTTAAGACACTATGAAGCAATACAGGTGCAGATCTCTCTAGATTCTTATGTTTCTCTTCCTGTCTCTGCTTATCTCACACATACCTAAATTTTTTCTGGAAGTTTATATCAAGTATTAGCAACGCTTACCCCCTCACATATACTCATAATTTGATGGGCTTATGTGTTATATAATAGAATTGCATAATTACTGAAACTAGCATAAACAAGTTCCAGTCTAGTGTGAGCAGAAGCATGTGGGAGTACCAGAGATTAACCTGCTATCCAGTATCCTATGGCAGGCTGTGGGCATCTGTCCCTGTGTTTGTTAGTGCGGAAAGGAGTTAAGTGGAGGTATATCATAAATGCTTCTGCTGATTTAAAATTGTCTACTATCTGTATGCCTTTTTATCATCCAGCTAGAATAGGAGCTCTCAAAATGTGGTCTGGGAATATGAGTAAAGGATGCCTGAGACCTTTTCATAATTACACTAAGCTGTTTTCATGCTCATTTTTTAGTCTTCATTTCTAATATGGTAGATTTTAATAGCTAAAAGTCACATAAACAAAAGCTCTTTGTCTGAACTTTTCATTTTCTTTTAAAATGAAATTGAGATTTATTGTGTATGCTCTGTAGAATGGGTGTATCAGCCTGTCTATGAATATTTGCCACAGACATTTGAGAATGGCTGCTCTGCGCTCTTGAGTGCAGGAGCCATGTTGACTTTATCCTTGTTGTTTCTAATGTGCTCTTGAGTTACTTTTACAGGATAGCCACTCACTAAGTATTTGATAAATGTACAAGAATTAAAAGGTGTATTGTCAAGTAATTATGTTCTTTCAAATGGGGTCAACAAAGTAGTTTTAAGTAAGGGTTCCTATTTAATGAATAGGATCTATATTGAACAGCCATAGTAAGCAAGTGGATGCTTTTAAAATAAAATGTAACATTTAATATCTTTCCCTTAAGATTGTCAGCAATATTTTGAAGAAGAAAAGAAGTATGGTTTAGTGTAAAGTATGTGAGAATGTGTTTCTCTGGGGGTTTAAGAAGCATTTGAAGGTTTTGTTGGTTTTTTAAGATTTATATATTTGAAAGGCAGAGTTACAGAGAGAGAGGGAGATAGAGATCTTCTATATGCTGTTCACTCCCCAAATGGCCACAGCAGCTGGGACTGGGGCTGGGTCAGGCTGAAGCCAGGAGCCAATAGCTTCATCTGGGTCTTCCAGATGGTTGCATTGGCTCAAGCACTTGGGCCATCTTCCACTGCTTTCCCAGGTGCATGAGCAGGGAGCTGGATCAGAAGTGGACAGCTGGAACTCAGACCTTAACCCGTTAAACCACAATACCAGCTCCCATTTGAATTGCACTCCAGGTCTCCTGTATATGGGTGACAGGAGCCCAATTCCTTGGCCTGTCACCCTGCCTCCCAGGGATCTGCACTGGTGAGAAGCTGGCATCGGGGGTCCTGAGCTGTGTATCGCCTCAAGACCTGTGGTGTGGGGTGTAGGCATCTGAATTTCCAGCTAAACTCCCACTCCGGTTTTATTTATTTGAGAGGAAGAAAGAAAGCAGCGTTGTGGGGTTATTTAAGAGCAGCCAATTGGTGAGAAAATTCATTGCTGATGATTAGGACTTTTCCTTTTCCTGGAGTAGCATTTGAAAGTGATTTTTGGTTTATAAAGAAGGTGCGATGAACAGAAAATTACAGTTTGAGGGAGTGAATTTTACTGCTTTGTGTGAGTGACCTTGATTCAGTCGTGAGGAGACTGGCAGCCAGGTTAAAATGTCAGCTGCTTTGGACCTGCCTCCTGCCCTTTTGGGTGCCATACGGAAATGCTGACAGCACAGAGTTTTCACTAAACAGTAAATTCAGCCTGTCCACCTGGAGTAGGTAATGCAAAATAAGTGGGGAACAGTCACAAGTGATGGTAAAAAGAAGCTCTTTTAGTATTCAGCATGCATGTGTGACTAAATTATGTTCAGGAATAGTATTCTGCATTTATCGTATTTTTTTTTTTAAAATATTAATTTATGTCCCTCAAGCTTTTAAGACACTGTGCATCAAAATTCCCTGACTCTTGCTATTGTTGTGGTGACTGAAGAATTTTTCTTGGTAGTTTTCAGCTTCATTGGAAGAATAAATTTGAATATAAGACTTTTTTTGCTTTAAGAAAATTCAGATTATAATCATTAAGCTCACTAATAAGAAATATTTTAAAATTTCTAAAGTGGAATACAAAATAAAATATTTCAGGGTTTTTAATTACTTCCTTACTTCCTTACTTCTCTTACCAGCCACCTGATATCCTCTAGTTGAGGTTTGTTGTGTATGTTGCATTGAGGGGCCCTAGAAATACTGAATGCACTGATCATCTTTGTAATTAGCACTTAGAATTTAGAGTATTTCTAGGTGCTGTAGACAAAATCAAGAAAGATCATTATAACAAAGATTTTGGAGCATAGTAGGATTTCAGAAAGTTCATGCTTGGGGTGAACATTTGGTGCAGTGGTTAAGCCACCACTTAGGATACCCACATTCTGTATTGAGGGGCCTGGGGTTGAGTCCTGGCCCCACTTCTGGTTCTAGCTTCCTGGTAATGCACACCCTAGCAAACAGCAGGTGATGGCTAAGTACGTGTGTCTCTTTTTTTCTTTCCTTTTTATTTGGAAGGCAGGGAGGCAGGGAAAGTTCGATCCTCCATCAACTTGTTCCCTCCACATGTGCCTACGAGAGCCAAGGCTAGGTTAGGACAAAAACTAAGAGCCAGAAACTCTGTTTCTGTTACATGGGTGACAAGGAACTCACATACTTGAACCATCATCTGCTCCACCCAGGCTCATTAGCAGGAAGCTGGACTCGAAGAATTGAATAGCTGGGACTCAAAGTGGCTCACCCACATGGGATGCAGGCAGCCCAAGCTGCAGGCTTAACTTGCTATGTGCTATGCCACAGTGCCCATCCCTGGGGCTGTTATAACCAATTTTCACCCTTCTTAGTGCCTCAAACTGGAAACAGTTCAAACATATTATATAAATTAGTATGCACTTATTTTGCTACGAAAAGTTTTTTTGAAATCTATCCATGGTTTTTTCATAATATGTGTTTTCCACGAACTTTTTGAAAGTCCCATTTATAAAGCACATAGAGTTTATACACACACCACAGTTTGGTCTGCTTCTCTCTCTCCAGTGAATTGTATGGTCCTTGAAGACCATATTCTGTATTAACTATCTTTGATTCCATGATGCCTAAGATAGGGTCCTTTTCCTAGGAGGCATTTAATTAATGGTAGTGGAATGAATGAAGTAGTTTACCCTTAAGAGCTGAATCGTACATGTGTTACTGATGAGCCATGGATTTTCCTGATTCTCTTCTCAAATCCCAAGTGAGTTGTCATGAACATATGACTGAACCGTATCTGTTCCTAACCCCAGTTGTTGAACATTTCTGGGGTGTATAGTAAAGCTGATGCCATTTCAGACATTCATATACATATTATATGGTTAGATGAAGTCTGTCAAGTAACTACATCACAATGTTTGGTGTCTAGTTTCTGAACTCTTTTAAGTCAGGGTCACAAAGTATTATTAATGATAAAAATCGTCTTTCTATTTGTACAGATATTCACAGAAGTTAAAGATTCAGGTTTTTTTTTGGTTTTTTTTTTTTTTTTGGTTTTTTTTTTTTTTGCTTTTTAAAGATTTATTTATTTATTTGAAAGCCACAGCACCAGCCTCAAGATTCAGTTTTGACATACTCAGATTTATAATGCTGGGGAACAGAAGTCAAAGCACATGGCAGACCAAATTGGTACACAGTACAACCTAGAAAAATGGCCCAACTAGTTTCTCAGTATTTTCTAGGCTTATCTGTTCTCCTCACAGTGTATCCTAGAATTTTATTTTACTTACACATACCCCTTTGGTTTAGTGGTTTTGACTAGCTTGTGTTTTTAGAAATTACTTACTTGTCAAAGATGATAGCCTCCATACTTTTCAAAAAATGTTTATTTGATTTTATGACCTCAGCAGCCATGTAAGTGTAGAAAAGCTGTTATTGACAAAGGGCAACAGCAGCCAGATGAACACACTTGACAGAAGGCGTCCCGGTTTGTTACTAGCCAAGACTATGGCTTCTCTCTTTTCTGACCAGTGGTATTGCTGTTTAATAGAAACTTACTAGTACTTCATACTGTTCTTTTGTTTCCTTGATTTTTATTATGAATTATATTCAGTTGTCACATCATATGGTTGGTGTATCAAAATACTGTCTTGAAAATGATAACTGTTACCTCGAACATAATTCTTTTTTTTTTTTTTTTTCTTTTCCCTCAAGATAAACTGTCTCTGGAAGGAATCGTGGTACAAAGAGCTGAATGCCGACCTGCTGCTAGTGAGAACTACATGAGATTAAAGAGGTTGGTGTTTTGTGCCTTTAAAATGATTGCCTGATATTTCTCCCTGGGGATTGAGATGCATATATTAGATGGCCTGTTGGCTACCTGAAAGCTGTGAGAATTGGTGAAAGTGTTTGCCTCAGAGGTTGCTTGGCACTTAGAGACTTTTAGTACCTTGGCTGTTTGAGATATTTTAAGTTGCTCTGTTAATATATCCTGGAATCAGTTTTTAAACTGCTTTTTGTAGTTGTCTTTATAATTCTTGATTCTCTAAAGACATAATAAGATCTTTGTACTATTCTATTTTCAAACACTGTAATTTTCCCTAGTGACTGTGTTTTCAAAATACTATACTGTATAAAACAAGTATAGTTGCTAAGATATTGTCCTTTTTTTCTTGAAGACAACTTTTAGAAACTTATGTACTTTGGTAGAGATTTTGCTTCAGGGTATTACCCCATCTCAGCCCCACCCCTAGAAACTGTTGTATGTGGCGAACATTTTGTAATTAATTACTATTTAGAGATAATGGGTGCAAATTCCTGCTACCCCAACTATTATAACTTTCAAAGAGTCAACAATTTTTTTTATTAGAAACCTTTTATTTAATGAGACATTTCATAAGTACAACTTTAGGCATATAGTGATTCTTCCCACCATACCCGCCCTCCAACCCCACCTCCTCCTCCCTCTGCCATTCCCAGTCCCATTCTCCATTAAGGTCTGCTTTCAAATAACTATATACTCCAAAGGAATGTATGATACCTATTTCATAACTTGTATTTAATATATTTCAGCCCAGTGTGATTTAGAATTCTAAATTCGTTTGTTCGTTCTTTCAGCACTTAGTATCTACTGGGTGCATTTTAGGATTAGGGAAATAGTAGTGCACAGAACAGGCAATAGCCTCTGTCCTCATGGAGCATGCATTTTAGCAGACAGTGGAGAACACACTGCTCTGGTGTTAGCAGCAGTCTCTCCTGTGTCAGAATTCCTGTCTATACAATAGCCTCTGTCCTCATGGAGCATGCATTTTAGCAGACAGTGGAGAACACACTGCTCTGGTGTTAGCAGCAGTCTCTCCTGTGTCAGAATCCCTGTCTATACAGGAAGCTGGTTGAACTGGATCATGTCTAAATTTCACATCGTATCTCACATTTTCTTCTTTTCTAGATTATATTAGACTCTGTCTCCTGGGAATGACACAAAGAGACTGGTTTTCTTGTCCAATAATTCCTCTAATTTAACTGCCTCCTCAGGGCAAGTAAAAGGATGACAATAAAAATGAAAAAAATTTATAACATAAAACAGCTTTCAAAAAACAGGCATAAAATATATATCTTTCTGGCTTTTTGCCTATAAAGTTTATTATATACTGCTAGAAGATTTATCTTCTTCAAATAACCCTTGAGATTGAAAAATGCAAAATCCAGTTACTGAGCTGCTTGCCAAGATTTTTTTCTGTGGTCTTAATTTTCTTCAAAGGGTTTCTAAAGGGTTCTGGTGATGAGATCAGGCAGGTCACCTGCTGTGTCTATAAAATGGCTGCTTTTTTTTCTTACTAAAAATAAAGAAAATTGTTTAGCCCTTTTAGTATGGTACAAGACTAGCCAATATATATTTTATCCTTGTCTTGGGAAAGAAAATGGGGTGATTCAGGCAGTGATGATCCATGGGAGTTTCATGAAATAAATGATGGATGACATAAGTCTCTTAGAAGACTGAGTTTTTTTGACCAAGTGAAAAATGGCAGGGTGAATAAATATTCAGAATAAAGAAACATGGAGACACAAAGGCATGGGGAAGACTTCAGGAACCCACATATGATTCGAGATGCCTGGAATAAAAGAGTTGTTTGAGAGTGTGGCAGATGCTGTAACTCAGAAATCTTTTTTTCTTGAACACCAAACTTCCATAGATATACAAATGCCAGGTTAGGTTTCCAGTAAACATTTCAGAATTGGCAGAAATGGGTCTCGAGATCCTTCCTCCCAAACCTGCTCCATCATTCGTGGTCTTTCTCGTCTCAGTTAACACCAACACCGTCCTTCCATTTTCTCAGTCCAGAAATCTGAGCTCCCTCTTAATGCCTCTCACACCCACCATCAAATGTGTCAAGGAAAATCTTATTGGCTGTACCTTCAAAATAGCACACATCTCTAGAGTGAACGTATCTCTGCACCCTCAGGAGCTGCCACTATCTCTCACTTAGATTACTACAGGAACCCCTTTTGGGGCAGTTCTTCCTTTTTTGTCCCAATACAGTTACTTCCCAGCACAGTGGCCAGAGCAGTTCTCTTAGAACCATGTCAGATCATGGTGTTCCTCTCTTCAAGTATCACTTGCAGTGCTACCTGTAATATTAAGAATTAATTCAGGCTGGCGCCACGGTTCACTAGGCTAATCCTCCGCCTGCAGCGCCGGCACACCGGGTTCTAGTCCCGGTCGGGGCGCCGGATTCTGTCCTGGTTGCCCCTGTTCCAGGCCAGCTCTCTGCTATGGCCCGGGAGTGCAGTGGAGGATGGCCCAAGTGCTTGGGCCCTGCACCCGCATGGGAGACCAGGAAAAGCACCCGGCTCCTGGCTTTGGATCAGTGCGATGCGCTGGTCGCAGCGCGCCGCCCGCGGTGGCCATTGCAGGGTGAACCAACGGCAAAGGAAGACCTTTCTCTCTCTCTCTCTCTCTCTCTCTCTCACTCTCACTCTCACTCTCCACTCTGTCAAAAAAAAAAAAAAAAAAAAAAAAGAATTAACTGTGTTGGTCCACATGGGCCTACGTGCTCAGCCTGCTGCTTCCTATACCTTCATCCTCTTCTTCCCTCGCCAGCGAGCCGCACCAATAACCTAACAATCTGTCAGAGCTCTTAGCACACTTTCTCCCTGCGGCCTTTAAACTGGTGGTTCTTTTCTGTCTGGGACAGCCTTTCCCCAGGTAAGTGTATGGCTCACCCCTTTCAAGTCTCATCTCAAATACCACTTTCTTTGACTGTCCTACGGTCCTTCTATACTTAACACTTTTTTCATAGCACATTTAGCCTCTTCTTAAACTATGTAGTGTACTTGAGTATATTGTCAGCTTCTCCCTGCCACATTTTAAGCTCCCATGAGATCAGTGCTTGCTTTTTTGGCTTTTTGTATACATATGTTTTTATTTAGTTCATTTGCACACATAGGTGTGTATACATAGGTTTACCTAAAGAATTTTCTTAGTGACAACATAGTCAGGAGAGGAACAGAAAGGTGGTGTTGTTGTTGACTGTAAAATAGAAAGATTTTTAAGTGTAGGTGGCATTTACGTAGAAGTGTTTAAGAACAGTATTGGCAAATTAGTACTTGAGATATCTTGTACCTAGATATTTCACACATATGCTCAAAATGCTTCAGAGCTCCTTCTGACTACCTAATCTCCTTAATAATATTCAAGGGTTTTTTTAAAAATTTTATATTTATTTGAACATCAGAGTTACAGAGCGAGAAGGAGAGAGGGAGAGAGAGATCGATTTTCCATCTGCTAGTTCACTTCCCAGATGGCCACAACAGCTAAGGCTGGGCCAACCCAAAGCCAGGAGTGTCATTCAAGTCACATGGATACAGGGCCCCAAGGATCTGAGCCATCTTTCACTGCCTTCTCTGGGACATCAGCAGGGAGCTAGCTTGGAAGTAGAACAGCCAGAACTTGCGCTGGCGCCCAATATGGGATGCTGGTGCTGCAGGCAGTGGCCTAACCCTCCGTGCTTCAGTGCTGGCTCCTCAGTGCTTCTTACCTGATTTTCTAGCTTCATTTTCATCTACTTCCCTTTATACAGACTCATGGTTATATCACACTGCAAGGTTTCTTCTAGATAAGGTAGGCCCTTTTCCATCTCATGCCTTTTGTTCCTTGTGTGGTGCATCCTCTACCTAGACTGTGTTGGCCACCTGTACCGAGATCCCTCTGACCCTTTCAGATCAACCCAGGAATCAGTGAAACTTCCTCATAGTTGGCACTCCCCCACCCAGTTAGGATCTGCTATTACTCTGTTCTGCCTTCCCACACATTTACCTATTCCTTTCATGGTCTGACTAAATGTTTGTGTTTTCTACTATTTAGGGAGTACATAGCTGCATCTTTTATAAAATTATAAATTTCATTAGAGAAGAGTTTTACTTTTCTTTGATTTCTCCTCTTTGTGTGTGTGTGTATGTGTGTGTATTCTCGTTCTTAGTACAATGTGTCATGAATAATAAACATTCAGAGTAGTTTTTGAATTGAAATGAAGAAGACTGGCAGCCGTGTACCAAAACATGGGAATCATTTAGATTCTTTTTTATTTTTTTTACTCTAAACTGTATTTGAAATCTAGACATGATTTTTCAGATTTATATAAATACCCATATGTATATGCACATATGTATAAATATGCACATTTTGCTTTGAAAAGATGAAAGTTATTTATAAAACAAATATAAACATTTCACTAAAATAAGGTGGTTTTCAAGATATAAAGAAATGAATATAGTCTCCATTTACAAAGGACTAGGAGAGAGCTTTTATCAAAGAAAACCTATCTTTCCTTGACTTATGCCTGTGGTTCTTTCCCCTTCAATCAGTGAGTTTTTATTATATTTTAGCAAATAGCAGCTAAGCAATACTTTTAGTAACAAATGGCTATATTACAAGGAACAATATTTATAAATAATTTTCTTTAAGGATGATCAGTCTTATTCTACTGGGAATTTAATTTTAGTAATAAATTCCTGTTATAGCTCTCTGCTATTAAATTTTGGCTGATAAATTAGGACAATGTTATGTGAATTATATGTTAATCAAATGCAATTTCATAGGATTCTGTCATTAATTTAAATAAAGATGGAAATAAAATACATATTATTATTATAGTAAACTCAGGAAATAAGTAAACCCAGTGATCCATAAAATTTAGGCCAAAAGAAAAATGGAATTTTCTTTTTTTTGCTTGTTTGTTTGTTCTTAAAGATTTATTTGTTTATTTTTGACTGGAAAGTCTCATTCAGAGACAGGGACACAACTACTTGAGCCATCACCTACTGCCTCCCCAGATGTGCATTAGCAGGAAGCTGGAATTGGGGTCAGAACTGGGATTTGAACCCAGTATTCCCATTTTGTATGTAGGTCTTAATGGCTAAGCCAAATACCTGCCCCTGATTTTATATTAAATTTATTAAATAGAAAAATAATAAATTAAAAATGTCTTACAGAAAAGCATTTTTCTATTAACTGTCAATGAAACTTGGTATCATAACAGTATCTTAGAATTCAATAAGATAATTTTATGATCAAGTAAGTATAGTATGGGATTTTGGCCTTCTAGTGATCTTATTTGATACAATTCTGGCTGATATTGGGGTTAATAGTTAATGCATTTGAATCCATTAATGTTTTCATTTTCAATTGTAATAAAAGCCACATTGCATACTGGCTTATTTTTAAGAGGTTGATTGACTCACATAATCAAGTCCAGTGTTATTATGAGCTTTAGCCATGTCTTTATCTAGAAGTTCACAGTATCAGTGGTCCAACTCTAATTTTCTTGGATCTTTCTCTGCTAGACTATCCTCTGGCTGACTGTTCTATCAAGATTGCTACATGACTTATCCCTCTTTATGCATATAGGGTCCTGGGTGTTAAATGATCTTGTCTATCCTTGAACCACTGTGTCTGTGAAAATGGGATTACATGGACTAATTAGAGCTCATCCGGGGAAATGTCTAGATGGTAAATTCATTGCTTACCACCAATCCCTAGGTGTTAGCTGCAACCAAAGCAGATGAATGCGGCTCAGGGGAGGGGGAGGGCAGGTGGGGTGGAGGCTAGGGATGCAGCCATGAGATTCACAGCGGAAGCCTGTTCTAACAGAAGTTTCGTAGGAATCAGCAGCATTCATCATGGACAGTTGCATCCTTGATTGCTTCCCTTGAGGAAGGACCATTTTGGCACTCCATTATAGAGTCTTGTCTTTTATTAGAAAGCAATTCTGTATCTACCTTGATGCCTTGAAAATGGGGTCAGATAGCTAAGTGATTGGACTCTGAAGCCAAACTGCTGGGGTTCAAAGACTGGTTTTTCCAGTACTACCTGTGTGATCTCGGGCAAGATGCACAACCTTTCTGGCCTTTGTTTCCTCATGTGTGACACACATAATGACCTTTATCTTGGTGTTGGGTTAAAGATGAAATAGAATAAGACTGTCTCATTTCAGGGGTCTCATGCAGACTGTATACCCCAGTGTTAGTGATCAGTCTTTTCATAGTTACCTTGGTGAGAACTCCTGTCCTGAAAACTCTTTAAAAAAAAAAAAATTTATTCATTTGAGAGATAGAGTTACAGGCAGAGAGAGGGAGAGACAGAGAGAGATCTTCCATCTACTACCCAAATGGCTACAATGGCTAGAGCTGAGCCTGTCTGAAGCCAAGAACTAGGAGCTTTCTCTGGGTCTCCCAAGCGGGTGTAGGGGCCCAAGCACTTGGGCCATCTCCTACTGTTTTCTCAGACCATAGCCTATAGCTGGATCAGAAGTGGAACAGCTCTGACTCAAACCAGTGCCCTTATTGGATGCCGGCACTGCAGGCGGAGACTTAACCTACTAGGCCACAGCGCCAGCCCTCAAAAACTCTTCTAGAAGTTTTTCCAGTTCCATCCAGTTCTCGCAGTAGAAGAAACTTGCATAGAAGAATTCAGGTAGGAAAATTAGTTTAAAAAAGAGCAGGAGAGCTAACAGAAGTTCGATAGGAGTTAGCTGTGTTCCTCAGGGAATTCCATCCTTGATAACTTCAGTATCTGAGCGCTGTCTCACCCTGAGCATTTTTTGTCATTGAATCCCCCATGTCTTCTCCCAGTTCTCTTGTGTTTCTTAGCTGGTGTCTCTCTTGAGGTCCGAAAATGTGTGATTTTGTTCAAAGTGTGGAGCTCTAAGTCTTTTTAAATAATCACAGATTTTTTAAAGGCACAGAACAGGAAGCCCTTCTGGGTTTTGGCTTCTTACTTGGCTGCCAGTGCAGCTCAAGGGTGCACTGTCTCAGGCATGGGTCCTTTTCACTCTGCCTCGAGTGTCCTGCTCTGCAGTGCTCTTTGCTTGGCTGCTGGCAGAGCCCCCATTCATCCTGTAAGTTTCAGCTCAAATCCAGTCTTCCCGACCTTGTCTCACTACACAGGGTAAGCACCATCTCCATCAGGCCTCTCTGCACAAACCACTAAGCACGTTTTGCTTTTGCTGTTACTTTTACTCCTTTTGTTTAAGTCTCTACCACATTGTGAGCTCCTTGAGGTCAGGGCCTGTATGTCATTCCTCTTTGCTCTAACAGCTTCATGTTCAGTGAGCAAACTAGAATCATTGACTACAGGTCAGTATTTTAAAGGTAAGGATTCTCAGTAATGCAATCTGCAGAATCAATGCTCTTTTAAAAATTCATTTAGCTGTTTTAAAACTTTTTTTATTATTTTTAAATAACACATAGAAATTGTACAATTTTATGGGGTGCACATGATGTCTCTATGCATTGTGTATAATCAGAATAAACAAATCAGTCTCCTCAAACATTTTCACATTTCTTAACGGTGAAAACATTCAGAATCCTTCCTTCTGAGAGTGTGTGTGTTTGTGTGAGTGTGTGTGTGTGTGTGAGAGAGAGAGAGAGAGAGACAGACAGAGAGAGAGAGAGAGAGAACTGTGTTTAAAATTCCAATTGTGCCGGCGCCGCGGCTCACTAGGCTAATCCTCCGCTTTGCGGCGCCGGCACACCAGGTTCTAGTCCCGGTCGGGGCACCAGATTCTGTCCCGGTTGCCCCTCTTCCAGGCCAGCTCTCTGCTGTGGCCCGGGAAGGCAGTGGAGGATGGCCCAAGTGCTTGGGCCCTGCACCCATATGGGAGACCAGGAGAAGCACCTGGCTCCTGCCCTCAGCGCAGTGCGCCGGCCGCGGCGGCCATTGGAGGGTGAACCAATGGCAAAGGAAGACCTTTCTCTCTGTCTCTCTCTCACTATCCACTCTGCCTGTCAAAAAAAAAAAGAAAAAGAAAGAAAGAAATTCCAATTGTTAGGTCCTAAGAAGCAATATTGGCATGTGGTGGTGTTTCTACAAAGCCTCACAGCTTTGCAGGATAAAAATACTTCGGTACACAATTTCTCTTTGTTCACTCACAATTGAAAATCTACAGGGCTAACCTTAGGCAAAACTGTGGAGTATAGAAAGTTTGTCTTTATTATCTGGGCATCTCCTTTTTGCACTTTTTCCCCTTAAGCAGTGTCTGTCTTTGGGCATCTACTTTTTAAATCCTGTTCTGATCCTTTCTAGCCTCTAGGTTCTAGATATATTTAAAGAATGAATGAGGCCGCTGCTCAATAGGCTAATCCTCCGCCTAGCGGCGCCGGCACACCAGGTTCTAGTCCCGGTCGGGGCCCCAGATTCTGTCCCGGTTGCCCCTCTTCCAGTCCAGCTCTCTGCTGTGGCCCGGGAGTGCAGTAGAGGATGGCCCAAATGTTTGGGCCCTGCACCCGCATGGGAGACCAGGAGAAGCACCTGGCTCCTGGCTTCGGATCAGCTCAGTGCGCCGGCCACAGCGGCCATTGGAGGGTGAACCAACGGTAAAGGAAGACCTTTCTCTCTGTCTCTCTCTCTCACTGTCCAATCTGCCTGTCCAAAAAAAAAAAAAAAAAAAGAATGAATGCATGAGAGCTGGAGCTGTGGTGCAGCAGGTTAAGCTGTGGCCTGCAGTGCTGGCATTCTGTGAGGCACTGGTTCAAGTTTTGGCTGCTCTACTTCTGATCCAGCTCCCTGCTAATGCACCTGAGAAAGAACTGAAGATGTCCCACATGCCTAGGCCCCTGCACCCATGTGGGAGACCCAGAAGAAGCTTCCTGGCTCAAGGCTTTGGCCTGGCATAGATAGCCCTGGCCATTGGGCCATTTGGGGATCCAGCCAGAAGATGGAAGATTGCTCTCTGTCTCTCTTCTCTTTCTCTCTCTCTCTCTCTGCTTTTCAAATAGATGAACAAACTTAAAAAAAAAAAAAAATGGACACACATAAGTCAAACTAGGCTTTCAATTTTAAACCTTTTATTACTAAGAATGAAATAAAGCCGTTAGATTACCTGTTCAAGATATTTGATGAGGGACATCCACCCCCCCCCCCCCCCCACACACACACACACACGGGAAAGGAAGAGATGATTGAAATGAGGCCATTTCTAGGTTGGCCCCATAAGAAAATTGAGTAGTCATTTTAGTTTGCCTTGGGGATTTGTCACCAGGACAACCATCTCTGCTTCTGGGCCAAATGGGCAGATCTGGTCTAGTTGCATTAGTGGAAGATCTGTTCTCAGGATTTATAACTGGCTGTGAAGGTGACCCACAGAAGAGGCAAATTTCCTTAGGATGGACCCAGGGTCCATCACTGCCTCATCCATATGGCACCTGCTGTTGTACAGCTTAGAAGAAGTGCTCTTTCCTCAAGTATTTTTATTTTTATCTGTCAAAAAACTGTGGCAATTTATCAATTTTGTTAAATAAGATTTTGCTTGCCATCTGCCAAAAAATTGTCACACTAATTAATACAAATCTTTGCTATCTCGATGTGAATGTGGCTCTTCAGTGTGGTACCATCATGTACTGCAAAATGGCCAAAGCTGGAAATAGCTGCACACTCTTCAGTTCGCTGCAGGCCTATGTGTCCTATTTTCTTAACAGTTTACTTAAAATGCAAAAGCTTTGCCTGGTCCTTACAGACACTGGAATTTTCAGCTGTTGCTGTATGAGTCCCTAAAGCATGGGGAGACATAGAAAGACACCAGAAGTCCCTTCGCTACAAAACAAGGGTCCCACTTAGAATGTTGAATCAGTAGGCTGAGAAATGCTCTGGGATTGTTAAAAGCCGTTAGTGAAGTCTTTAACTTTAGGACTCATAAATATCTTACATACTTTGTATAGAAGATCCATCTCCCTTTAACTCTGCCTGTCAAATAAATAAGTCTGTAAAAAAGAGAGAGGGAATTTATTTGCCCCAAATCACAATTTGTAAAGGCAAAGCTGAAGTTTGAACCTGAATCTGATCGATTCCAAGGCTGTAAATGACAGGGTTCTTCTTGTAGCCTTAACAGTTTCAAAAGTGTGCCTGGCCTATTAGTAAGGGAAGAGAAGGGGGCACGTGCTCTTCCTGTCTTGTATTACATTACCCTTGCTCTGTAGCCCCACAACTTAACCCAATTTTGTTAGTGCCCTAGTTCTGTTACATTATAAAATAAATATAATAGCATTTTAAGGACTTAAGTAAGATACCTGTTTCATTGTTTCAGTTTGAAATTTTTATCTGGTTTGTGATCTTACTATTTAGAAATGAACTTGGATAACTTAATTGAATTTCAAAACTCCATTTATCTGTGAGAGAGGTAAAGCAGTAAACCATTTTATATGCCTGTGGAGTTTATTATTACTTCATGCAGCTTAGGTGAAATATGTAATGCTTTGGGTAGTTTTGATGATGTTGCAGTTGAGCCGTTTTGAAGATTTACTACTCTGGAATGTACCTCTGATGTTCACATTGCCATAGATTGAGCACTTTTTTTTTTTGTCCTATGACTTGAAAGCCTCAGAATGTCTAAAACCCCTTTTGTGTCATCTAATACATATTGGAAGAAGGCCTAAAGAAAGGAATTGATAATAGCAATGTGCAAGCAAAACTTTTCAAACTAAAAAATAGTAGACATGTCACAGGAACAGGACAGGATTTGGGCTTCCTTAACTTCTACAAAACAAAATATTCCAGTGAGTAGTATCCCCACTAGAATGCGGCTCCATGAGGCCATGGGTGCTTCATTGACCAGTGCATCTCTGATGAGTATAGTCATTCGTTCAAATAATGCTGGCGCATAGTAGGTATATAATAAATACTTGCTGAATAAAGAAAAGAATGAAAGGTATGGGGCTTGGATTTAAGCTTTTGTGTCTTGTAGACTGCAGGACTGTGATCACAATGAGTCATTTCCTTTTAAGCCATCACATGCCAAGGTGATTTATCCACTTCTGTTACTTCCCTGGATTTCATAGCTTTAGTGTCATTTAGAGAGCAGACATTTGATGTAGCATTTAAGATGCCATGTGGGATGCCCCCATCCCATAGCAGAGCGCCTGGAGTTGAGTCTAGGCTCTGTTCCCAATTCTAGCTCGCCACTAATACATACACTGGGAGGCAATAGATGATGGCTTATGTACTTGGCCCCTGCTGCCCACATGGAAGACTCAGATTGAATTCTCTGCTGGTAGCGTCAGCCTAACCCAGCCTCAGCTATTGCAGGCATTTAGGGGAATGAACCAGCAGATGGGAATTCTCTGCCGTTCAAATAAATTTTTTCAGGTGTCATTTGTTACTCACTTGCTCAACAGATATTTGTAGAGCATCTAAGGTGTAACTAAGCAGTGTAACATTAAAGAGCAGCTAGAACTGGAAAATGGATCAAACGAATTTAGTGTAATTAATAGTTCAGGCTTTTATTTCATGCTGTATTAAGAGGTTGGCACAGACACTAAATACTAGATTTCAGGAAACATCCATAGAATGAGTCAGAGCAGGGAATTTTAGACTTTGAGTAGAACAAGAGGAAGGGGAGAGAGTCCAGGCAGGAATTGGCACAGCATCATAGAGGATTAAGCAAAAAGCCTGTTTTAGGAACTTAGTCGGTCATCCTGGTAAAGCAGATGCATAAAGAAGACTTTAACTTGGCTGCTGGGTTAGGCTTACTGTAGAGTATGTCAGTGCCGCGCTGAACAGGCTAGGCTTGATCTAGTAAGAGGTACAGATTTAGTGTGTGTTTTACCACAAGGGAGGTTCCTCCTCCTCCTCTAGGGCTCTGTTCTTGGCACGTTTCCCTTTCATTACTGACCTTAATCTTTGTCAGCTCTTTCTTATACCTGAACTCTTACCATCCTGCATTGTCTTGCTAACTGCTCCAGTCCACATTAAAAATTTTCTAAAAGGGTACTCCAAAATTTCATGGTAAAGTGGATTGAAAAGACAAGGTGCATTTTCCATGAACCTCTTGAAGTCTCATGTGTACGTGGAACTACAGAATCTGTATGTCCAGCTTAGAGCTCACCTGAGCTTCATACTAAGATAGACAGTTTCATTTGAATGCTCCACAGGCGTCTTAACTTCACAAGCCTAAAATTGAAGTCTTAGCTGTACCCACTGCTGATGTTGTCTTCCCCATTTCCACTCAGTGACTCAGATAAGAAATCTTGGGAGTTAAGCATATTCTTCTTCTTCTTTTTTTTTTTGACAAAATGCGTCAAGTCCATGATCAAGTTCTGTACTAACGCAGTACTCCCTGACTCCGACTTCACTAATCTAAACTGCCATCTTTGCATCTGAATGTAGATTCAGGACTGATTGTTTAATTTGCAGGACCTAATGTGAAATGAAAATATGGGTTCCCTTGTTTATAAATTTTTAGGAATCTTAGACCAGTGACAATGCCACATTAAATCAAGCACAGGTGGGCTGGCACCATGGCTTACTTGGTTAATCCTCCGCCTGCGGTGCCGGCATCCCAGATAGAGCGCCGGGTTCTAGTCCTGGCTGCTCCTCTTCCAGTCTAGCTCTCTTCTGTGGCCTGGGAAAGCAGTAGAAGAATGGCCCAAGTCCTTGGGCCCTTGCACCCATGTGGGAGTCCAGGAAGAAGCTCCTGTCTCCTATCTACGGATTGGCAAAGCGCCAGCCGTGGTGGCCATTTGGGGAGTGAACCAACGGAAGGAAGACCTTTCTCTCTATCTCTCTCTCTCTCACTGTCTATAACTTTACCTGTCAAATTAATAAAAAATCAAGCACAGGCCCTTTCTGAGTTGGGGCCTGGTGTGACTGTACCAGGTGCCTGTCCCTGATGTTGACCCTACCTCCATCACTGTGGTCCCCTCCTAGCTAGTGGCTCCCTGCTTCCCCTATGGACTGTTCACTGATCAGTCATTAGTGTAGATCTGATCCCATCACTCTCTTGGCTTTTTCAGTAAAGTTAGAAGATGCTGCACCGTCTGGGCTTTGTAACTCTGATCTGATCCTGAAGCCTGTTCAACTGCTGCTTGCACCACACTTCTCTCCCATTCACTAGGCAGCAGCCAGAGTGGCCCTTTTTATCCATCAAATTAGCAAGAACCGCCTCATCTCAGGTCTCTTCTGTCTGTCTGAGCACACGTGTCTCACTAGATCCTAAACTGGCAGTCTCAGTTTATAGGGTTCCCTCTTAGGCATTGCCTCACCACTCCCAGGGGAAATAGTGTAGCCTTCTCCCTTACCACAGAGTCAACTGGCTGTGCCATGAAGTGTATTCTTAGCACTTATCTTAACACTGTGTGGAACTATCTTTGTTAATTCAGAATTCTAATTATCGACTGTATCCTCATCATTTGGCATAGCCCTCAATAAGTATTTGTTGTGTGTAAGAATGAATGTCAAAATTTTCTAGCCTCTTTCATTTGGAAATTTATCTGAAGTTAAGAAATAACTTTTTTTCTTTTTGCTAAATGCTAACAATTTTTTTGTTGAATTATCAGATTCAATTAGCAGTTTATCAGAAAGTTAATTTTAGAATTTCTTTGAAAGAAAGCCTTTTCTCTTTAAAAATGACGTGGATCTGTTGGCACCGCAGTTATCAGTGTACAGTGAAGAGAGCTTTCCCTTCTGAGTCGATACTGGCCATTGTTACACTAAAGATCTTACAGCCTAAGCTACAGCAGTTTGTGTGAATGCATTCAGTAAACCTCGAGCACCTGCGTACACAGACACTCAGGACTGAGAAGATGAGGAGGACATTTTTCCTGCCTTTGAGTTGCTCGCTGTAGATGATTTTTCCTTTACTATGCAATAACCTGTACATTTCAAGAAGATAAATGCTGCAACTGGATTTTTTTGTACTCCTTAAGACTTCACTTCATAGTCCAAATGATACAGTTCTGTAGAAAAATCTCTCAGGCTGGCGCTGCAGCTCACTAGGCTAATCCTCCACCTGCGGCGCCGGCACACCGGGTTCTAGTCCCGGTTGGGGCGCTGAATTCTGTCCCGGTTGCCCCTCTTCCAGGCCAGCTCTCTGCTGTGGCCCGGGAGTGCAGTGGAGGATGGCCCAAGTCCTTGGCCCTGCACCCCATGGGAGACCAGGAGGAAGCACCTGGCTCCTGGCTGTGGATTGACGCAGCGCGCCAGCCATAGCACACCGGCCTTAGTGGCCATTTGGGGGGTGAACCAATGGCAAAGGAAGACCTTTCTCTCTCACTCTCTCTCTCTCTCACTGTCCACTCTGCCTGTCAAAAAAAAAGAAAAGAAAAGAAAAATCTCTCTCTGTCTCTCTCTCCTCCCTCCCTCTCCCTCTCCCTCTCTGTCTCAGACACACACACACACACACACTTTAAGAGGCAAATGTGAACAAGAAATATTTAAAATGAATTTACAAATCTGTTGTTTACCAGTACTGTCTGGTACACACTGACCAATTTTGGAGGGGGTGGGTGTAATGATGGCCACATGCTATTGTTCACAGAATTTTCAATTCTTCAATTCTTATTACATAATTACATTGAGTGCCATATGGCATTTTACCATAGCTCATTAAGTTACTAACAGTTTATACTTCTATTCGTGTTATCATTAGTGCATTTCAGTAGCACTTTTTAAAAAAAGTTATTCCTTTTACATAAAATAATTATGCTACTATCTGAAAATAATTCGTAGGATACAGCACCATGGCTTTTCCAGAAGTAATCCTCGTGTGGACTTTGAAACGATTGCTAAGCATGTTAATAAAGAAATAATTGAACTTTTTTTCAAGGACATCTTGTTTTGAAAATTATCTGTGTTGATTTGCTACATCAATATCTTTTCTCTTCCTGGAATTTGAGAAGGGTAAGTTGTTTCTAATAGTTGAGTTTCCAGATAGCTGTTATTGAACTCCTAAAAAGCTATGACAAAAATCATTAGATTTGGTGAGCAAAAAATCTTTCTAAACTTTATTATACTTATGTCTATAGCTCATAAACAGAGTTTATTGAGAACATATTCAGCCTTCTCTTTAACGTAGCTTTTCATTTGAGCACCTGATTTTTGAAGTTCTGTGGTAGATGTCTCAAGGGTCATGGAGAAGAGTCGGGTTATTTACCCCTTCACAGGATAGCCCCTGAGTGTCATGGTTTGCAGTTTATTTTGCTTGTTCTATGTAGTTCTTCAGTTCCCTATTATCTGCTGTCATTTTGTCAAGTTGCTTGTGTTGCTGTCTATTGTGGCCCCTCAGTTCCTTCTGATTTAGTGTTTTTAATTTCCTGTGTGCTAGGAATCCAGTTTAAAAATTCCATTAGGATGAATAGTGTGTGTAAAAGAAGATTGCATAGTCCCAGAGTGAAGGTCTGATGGGCTCGCCTATGAGTCAAGTGCTGGTGCTGTCATGCTTGGCCTGTAACATCTGTTTTGGTTGCTGTGGTGTGTTTTTTTTTTTTTTTTCTTTTTTCTTTTGCTTCTTCCCTGGTCCTGGTTAGGGCAGAAGTCATTATATTTAATAAATCAAAATATAAAATGTCTCATTTCAGAACCCTTCCTTTGGGTCACTTGATCTTTATTAGTGGTATGACATACTTATACCACCTATCTGAAACTGAGATATATAATAAAATACTGCTAATTAAATTCTCTGACATCCTTCCAAGTGCCTTGCTGTGAATCTGATTCATGTGAGTAAATGAACTCTTATTAAGCTCTTGGTTGCCAAAGCTGGTTGCTCTGCTCTTTATTCAGATCTCTATCATGATTAAGCATGCAGTTTCAAAATCCTTTGCGTGCTGACAACATATCAAGATGCTCTGCAGTCTAACCCAATGTATTGTGCAGTCTAATTCAGTGTTCATTAAACCCTCAGCACAAATTGTTGGACACCTTCTTTGTCGGGCATTCTGCTAAGCACCGTGCCTACAGTGAACAAGACAGACAGAATTTCTGTGTTGATGGGCCTTACTTACTCTACCTGGTTGTTCTCAGACTTGGGTGTTTGAGTGTACAGATCAGCTGAGGCTTTCAATAAATATGTAGATTCCAGGGCTTGGCCCCTATATTTTTTGACTCAGCAAACCTGAGTTAGAACTAGAAATATGCACAGTAAACAGGCAACTTGATCATTCTAATGTAGGTGGTCCTTTAAGCACCTTTTGAGAACTAGTAGTTTGGCAGATAAAGAATTCTTACTAAGACTTGCAACTTTCAAGTAATATATGGACAAGAACAATATAATGTGATCTTTGACCTGATTGCCATTTCATTGATAACTTAAACTATCTCAGGAATCTATTTTTTAACCACTGTTGGGGATGGGAGCTGGCTGGTGAGAAGACAGTAAATATGTATTTAATAGGAATTACAGGAGGTTGTTGATAATCCAGTGTGAAGGAAAAAGGTTGGGTCAGAAAGACTTTGGAATGGTGAAGGTGAGATGTTAGAGGACTTTTGACAGAAAGGAAACCTGGTCAGAGGAGTACATATGCTGATGATGGGAATTTTTTGGTCATCTCTTATTTTATTTGAGAACTAAAATATTAATTAGGCACCATTCTGAGCTTTACAAAGAAAGACTGCTAAGGTACTGGTGACCTCCACCCCCAAGAAAGTCCTTTCCATTTGACAAGGAAGTTAAAATAGGTAACTAAGAATTAGAGGAAGTGTTTATAGTGGCAACCTGTGTGTGGTTAGGGTACCTGCACATGGAAGGAGAGGTAATTCCAATACCAATTTGTATGTCATGAACAATTTGGATGAGAAAGCTGGAGAGATGGGTAGAGGGGAGGCTGTTGTGGGGTAGTCTGCACAAGTCACTCAGGTAAATAAGATAGGATTGGAATGATCTAATAGAGATTAGGAAGATAAATCAAAGTATTTAGTAAGCATAGCATTTTGTTATTCATTTATTTGAGAGGCAGAGAGAGAGAGAGAGAGAGAAAGATGAAGAGTTAAAGCTCCCATCCACTGGTTCACTCTCTAAATGCCTGCCATAGCCAGAACTGGGCCAGAATGAAGCTAGGAACCCAATTACTGGGACCATCACCACTGCCTCCTAGTATCTGCATTAGCAGGAAGCTGGAGTCAGAGCCAGAGCCAGATTGTGAACCCAGGTACTCCAGTATGGGACTTGGGCATGTTCTGTTAATCTGTGTCTTAACTGCTAGACTAAATGTCTAACCTGGCTTTTACACTCCAACAGTTACACTTAGCAAAGCAAGGATAAGGAGGAAAACAAGTGTAGCATTGCTTAGTGTTTACTAAAAGTCAGACAGTTTTGATGTTGACAGGGTTTTTTATTTATCTTCATTTACTTGAAAGGCAGAGTGAGAGACCGAGAGCAGTCTGCTGGTTCATTGCTCAAATAATCACAACATCCAGGTCTGGGCCAGGAGAAGCCAGAAACCAGGAACTCCATCCTGGTCTCCCACATGGGTGGTGGAAGCCCCAGTACTTGGGCCATAATCTGCTGCCTTCCCAGATGGAATAGCAGAAAGCTGATCCAAAATGGAGCAGCCAGGACTCAAACTAGCACCCTGATGTGGGATACTAGCATCACAAGCAGAGATTTAACCTGCTGCGCCATAACACTGGCCCCTGACAGTCTATTTTAACAGTAGTAGTGGTTTTATGAAAAATCAACCAGAGCTAGTATTGCTAATGTACTTGTCCATTTTGAGTGCTGTAATTGTTCCCAATAATAAGCTATACTTCACTAGCTACAGATCATGTAATTATAACAACACTTTACTCTGAACTGGGATTTTATTTATGTTATGGTGTTATCAAATAACATCAACTAAAATAGAAGCATATTTTCTGTTTGTTCTATAACATGTCTATTAAAAGTTCTTAGTGCCCATGTCAGTTCTGGAGGAAAAGACAAAAACTTTGAGGATTGGGGTTTTCTTTGCAACTTGAGTAGAAAAGTGTGGAATGACAGATAATGTAACTTTTTCAGGGTAAGTCCTGTCGGAGGCCACCCGACAAACCACACGGAGACACGCAGCACTCAGTCAATTCATCACCACGTTTATTGCCTAATCGCGTTCCAAGCCAAAGTAGGGGGCCCGGCAATGAGGGACTGGAGGCAGTCTCCCTAAGGAAACCCTTCAGTCTCCAGCAGCGAGCACCAAGAAACACAAGGATATATACCCCAGGCCCCATACAGATAACATTCATTGTGTGTAATCATGCATAGCACAGGAACAGAGCAAGTTTACAAAGTAGCAATGATCAGGGTACAAGCTCTGCAGATAGTGCAAAGAACATCATAAACCTTCATCAGAAGTCACATCCTGCCTGCAGGAATATGGGACGAAAAGTCTTGGAAACAGGATTAGATAAGGGACAGCCTCAGCCTGCTGCATCTCATGTCGGGCCACGGGCCACTGGCCCCGACAAGTCCAAGTTCAGCATTGTCTTTTGTCCCTGTATCCCAGAAGTTCATATCGAACTCTTATTTTCATTCTAAATTTAAGGTTTAAATTCCTCAAAGTTGAATGTGCAGAAATCCTTCTCACTCCTCCCATTCATCCTCTTGATGAGGAGAGAGTGAGAGACCATGTGGCCTAACACCCCATCCACAGAACAGTGGCTCGGTATGAAGTTCTTCTTTCCTGCTTTGCAGTTCTAAGAGACAGACTCATGGACGTTCGCTCTTTAATGGCAAAGTGAGGACCACAGCAGCTGTTCCTAAATGAGCTCTCTTCCTTGAAAGGCTGACCACTCCTCTAGGTTTCTGTTTTAGTTTTTTTCTGTTGGATTGATTTGGCTTAATTTGTCAAGCAATATATTAAAATTTACCTTCTCTTTTAAGAAGTTCTCTCTGAATTCTCGCCCACATCAGTGGCCACATACTGCCAGTTATTTGCCATCCATTCTAACATTTGCAGTTTCATGGAGTCACTAATGAAGTAGCCATTTGCTGAAGTTGCTTAGTCACCATAGCAACAGTGTCTAGGTTAGTGTACACCTCAGTAGCTTCCTGCAGTTTGACATGATGTGTAGCTGATAATCCTGACTTCTACTCTGAGGCACCGGGGATTTTGCAGGACAGTATTTTAAAATGTGCCGAAGAGAAGTTGCTTGTTTCCACTGTTGTATTCTCTTGGCACCCATCACATAGTCATAGGATCATAGAAATTTTAATTTGGAAAAATGACTCATCCTCACAGTGATTATCAAAGTAGTTGGCTAAAGAAATGTTGCTTCCATCCTCATTAGCAGTTTATTTAATCCCTTAACCTAAACATTGTTAGGAGACTGATTGATCAGAGTTAGAAATTGGGGCTGTTTAGTAATCTTGTGTGCTTAACCCCAAACAATTTCAAATCATTTTGATTATAAGCCTTTAGTTTTTAATATTATAAGTGTGAAAATTGGAAATTACTCTCATCACATTAGTTTTTCTGGTCTTTTGTCTAATTTCCGCAGGTCAGCCTCCTTGAACTGCATTACCTCATTCTTTCCTTCCTGTACACCTACTTTAAGTTCCTTTCGTCACCACTTAAACAGTTACATAAATCTATTTTCGCTTTTTAAATGTGTTTCCCTCAGATTTCACATAGTGTACACATGTAGCTTACTGAGAATACACATTCTCTGATAGATATTATTTGGAGAAGATAATGTAGCCTGTTCATGATGATAGTGTTTACAATTTCTGAACCCTGATTTAATCTTAAATGATGTAAAGATTGTGCCTGCACCATCTGCCATAAATCCATAAAGGCTTATTTAAGCAACCAACTTCATTTCCTAGCAAATTGCTTTTATCAGACTTACTCCATACTTGAAGGCCTGCCTTGCATATGAATTAAATCTACTTCTCTTTAGTCAAATGTATTCTCATTTTGATCTGTATAAAGACCAAGATGCTCAAATCCTTGCTAATTTCTTGCTTGGCTCTAAATATTGAACAGGAAGAAACATGGGCATGTTTTATACTGTGTTCATTCATACACATACACACACATACTTTGTTTTTCCTTTGTTCCTAGCTCAGTTGTTGAATGGATTGTGCTAGGTGACCAAGATTTTAGGTTTAGGTACCATTTGAGCATGTTACCTTGGACTGTTGCATGGATGCAGACTTTGTCCTTGCCTTCGGCTAGTAGTACTGTGATAAACCTCTATTCAGTCATGGAGGAAACAAAAGAATTTGGTATACATCTATTACCCCAACAAGAAAAACATAATGGCAGGACTTGAGGCTTTCCTGCTGATAAATTGGCCTCATCATGTTTAAATGTAAAGATGTCTGCCAAAGCAAGATTTGTAAAGGTGTTTGGAATTGAACCAGATCTTTACACCAGAAGCTTAGGGGAAAAAAGAATGGATTTTGTTCATCATTTCTTGAACATGCATCATGGCAACCTGTAGTCTGTTTTTAGTTTTAACCATACATATATGCTAATGGTGCAGAGATCATAGTTTGGGTCTATAACAGTAGTCATTCTGTGATTGATAACTATATGAAGAATAACCTGATAACCTTAATATTTTATAGACGCTATAGACTTTAAAATAAATGACTAATGGCCGGCGCCGCGGCTCACTAGGCTAATCCTCTGCCTTGCGGCGCCGGCATACCGGGTTCTAGTCCCGGTCGGGGCACCGATCCTGTCCCGGTTGCCCCCCTTCCAGGCCAGCTCTCTGCTGTGGCCAGGGAGTGCAGTGGAGGATGGCCCAAGTGCTTGGGCCCTGCACCCCATGGGAGACCAGGAGAAGCACCTGGCTCCTGCCATCGGATCAGCGCGGTGCGCCGGCAGCAGCGCGCCTACCGCAGCGGCCATTGGAGGGTGAACCATCGGCAAAAAGGAAGACCTTTCTCTCTATCTCTCTCTCTCACTGTCCACTCTGTCAAAATAAATAAATAATAAATAAATAAATAAATAAATGACTAAAATGTGAAGCTGTTTGTAAAAATTCTAGCAGAACAAATAAATTGATTATATATGTAGAAAAAACTGGCTGAAACACTTTTATAATTCCTTGATTCTAATAAGGAAAATATGTGTCTTATTAAAATCATAGCATGATATATTCAGTTCTTTATAAATTTATCCATTGGGTCTGTGTAAGAGAAAAATTTGGATATTGGCCAAATAACTCAACATAGGTATTGCAACACTCTTCATCAGGTGATACCACAAGTTTAACATACAAGTCAGTGGCTAAGCAACTGGGAAGTGTATTAGCCAGATTTTTACTACTGCAATGAAATACTTGAGACAAGCTACTTATGAAGGAAAGAGAGGCTTATTAGCTCACAGTTTTGGAGGCTGAAAGTCTGAACAACATGATTCAGGCTTTGGTGAAAGCCCCCAGAAAGAACATTTACCGGAAGAATCACATGGTGAGCCAGGAAGCACAGAGTGGGTGAACCCGCACTTGGACTGTTGTGTAACCCTCCTCGTGAGGTAACAGGAGAACTTACCTTCCGAGGGCACCGCCTGAATAACCTGAGGATCTCACACTACGTCCCACCTCCTAATGGTTCTACTGCGAGTGGCGTTTACAGGATACCCAGGCTCATCTCCAGCCTATAGCAAGGAACTTACAAAAAAAATAGTCATGGTTGAATGTCTGTTGAAAGGACTAGCTAGCAACATAAACTAACAATTGTGAAAATAGAATATCTTAGTGTGATAATTATTCTCAGCCCTTTATCTGTATGGTGAACTTAGCATTAGTGTTTCTGTTCTGAAGCTGAATTGATGTTACCATATTATTGGTAATATCCAGCAGTTTCTCTTTTAACTTTGGAGTAATTTTTCCCACTAAGATAAAGCTTGTGAGACTAAACTCTCAAAACCACATTCCAGCCTTAAGTTACTGAATTACAGACAGGCATTTGGCCTAGCAGTTAAGACACCTGCGTTCCACAGCAGAGTACCTGGATCTGATTCCCTATTCTGGCTCCTGATGCCAGTTCGCTACCAATGGAGACCATGGGAGGCAGCAGAGATGGCCTAAGTAACTGGCTTCCTGCCACCCATATGGGAGATCTGGATTGCATTCCCAGCTGCTGTCTTTGGCCCTAGCCCAACCCTGGGTATTACGGGTATTTAAAGAGTGAACCAGTGAATAAGAGCTCTGTTTCTGTCTATCTATTCAAATTATAATAATACATGTCAATCCTTTGTGAAAAGGCTTTTGTATTCTAGATATTTTGCAAGTAATGCATTTTGCCATGATGAAAGATGAAAATTGTAATTTGAGTTTTCTTCCTGGTGTCGTATGACACATTAGTGGAAAAAAGGCACTTTATGTTTATTTATAATGTTTTTGTTAGCAATTTCAAATGCTATTGAAACCAGCAAAATAAATTAAATGGAATTTTTATGAAAAAATTTTTTAAAGATTTGTTTATTGTATTTGAAAGTCAGAGAGAGAGGGAGAGACAGAGATCTTCCATCTGCTGGTTCACTCCCCAGATGGTCGCAATGGCCACCCTGTGCCAGGCCGATGTCAGCAGCCAGGAACTTCATCCAGATCTCCCACATGGATGCCAGGGGCCCAGACATTTGGGCCATCTTCCGCTGCTTTTCCCAGACCATCAACAGGGAGCTAGAAAGAAATGAAGCAACCAGGACATGAACTGGTGCCCATGTGGGATGCCAGTGTCACAAGTAGTGGCTTTACCTGCTTTGCTACAACACCAACCCCGAAATAAATTTTAAAATTGTGTCCGTGTACTTTACTTTCTATATTGGTTTATAACTGTTTATAATTGTTATAACACAACTAAAAATTACAAACAGAAAAACGGAACTGAGAGGAATATTGTTTTGGTGGTCTTGTCCCTAATGCCACTATCTAGAGTTCATTTAGATCCTGGCGGACTACCCAATTCTCAGGTGTTTCTAATCAGGATGTATTTGATGAGATTGCAGTGTGTTCAAGGGGTAGGCAGTTTGAAACATATCACACCCAACTGCGACAGTGTCTGCGGCTGGCGTTCCTGAGTCAGACTTGAGTCAGACAGTTCATCAGGGGACTCTGTGGACAGCCAAGATACTGTCAGCGAAGACAGCGGTGGACCACTTGTCTGGATGGCAGAGTTTAAGTGGGAGCCTTTAGAATTAGCACTGAGGCAAACTCACTTTACATTGGTGAAGGAAATCTAGGAGAAATAATTTGTGAATTCTGAGTTGAGCATAGTGAAATGATGCTGTCAGAGATTGCTAAATACTATTTAAAATGCTTCTAGAACCCCACCAGGAAAGTTCAGTGTAGTTTAAGTGTTGGGTAAAATTTTTAAGAGATGGAAAAGCCTACCCTAATCTTTTGGGATTATGAATGGAAAAGAGTGTTAACCATTTTTTTTTTTTAAGATTTATTTATTTATTTGAGAGGCAGAGTTATAGAGAGAGGGAGAGAGATAGGTCTTCCATCTGCTGGTTCACTCTCCAAATGGCCGCAGTGGCCAGAGCCGGGAGCTTTTTCCGGGTCTTCCATATGGGTGCGGGGGCCCAAGCATCTTTAGTGCTTCTCAAGGCCATTAGCAGGGAGCTGGATCAGAAGTGGAGAACAGGCACTTGCCAAAGTAACATAGATATGTACAAGCAAGGACAGGAGAGGAATAACATACTTCAGTTACTTGGACCCACTATTCAGTTTGTCAGAAACTCACCTGTCTGCTGTTAAGAAAATTATATAACCTTCTTGAAGCATATTTTACTGTAAGAAAGATGGGGGAAATCATTTTTGAGAGTAGTTTTAGATTCATTTTCATGAGTAATCTGTGTAATTTAAGGAGATGTTCTACTCAAATGCATTTTTCCACTTTTGTTAAATTCAGATATACATTTTCCCCCCAGAAACCTTTTATTTAAGGAATACAAACTTCATATTTTTCATAAATACAATTTAGGAATACAGTGATTCTTCAACTGTAACCACACTCCCACCTCGCTTCCTCCTCCCTCTCCTATTCCCATTCTTATTTTTTTTTTTTTAACTAAGATCTATTTTCAGTAAACTTTATACACACATGATTAACCCTATACTAAGGAAAGAGTTCAACAAATTGTATGGGAAAAAAAAAAAAACAAAACACCTGTTCCTCAACAGTTGACAAAGGCTGTTCAAAGTAATTGCATCTTGAAGTGTTAATTTCACTTCTATAGATTACCTTTTAGGTGCTCTATTAATTATCACAGATCAGAGAGAGCATATGGTATTTGTTTTGGGACTGGCTTATTTCACTAAGTATGCTGTTTTGCAGTTTCATCCATTTTGTTGCAAACAACAGGATTTCATGATTTTTTTTATTGCTGTGTAGTATTCTGTGGCATATATATCCCATAATTTCTTTATGCAGTCTTCAGTCGATGGGGATTTGGATTGATTCCATATCTCAGCTATTGTGAATTGAGCTGCATAGATACACATTTTAGTCACTACTGATTGAAAGGCAAGTATGAAGGATTGCCCTCAAGAATTAAATCCAAAAATGTATTGCTTATATCTAGCACTCAGTGGATTTTCTTGAATCAGAGTAGATAGTTACCCAAAACTGTAGGCCACCATATTCTTGGGCATCTTTTAGTGTTGTGGTTAAATTATAATTAGTTCTAATTAGCACTTCAGTGGGCATTACGTATTTACCTGTAGCTGGATGGCATATAGAAAGAAATTCTCGTATCTTTGAAAACATAAAAAGAGATAAAGAAAAATGCTTTTTAATCTGATACAGCCAGGCACCGCCGTAGCTCAATAGGCTAATCCTCCACCTTGCAGCGCTGGCACACTGGGTTCTAGTCCTTGTTGGAGCGCCGGATTCTGTCCTGGTTGCTCCTCTTCCAGTCCAGCTCTCTGCTGTGGCCCGGGAGTGCAGTGGAGGATGGCCCAAGTGCTTGGGCCCTGCACCCGCATGGGAGACCAGGAGAAGCACCTGGCTCCTGCTTTCGGATCAGCGCGGTGTGCTGGCCGCCGCAGCGGCCACTAGGGGGTGAACCAATGGAAAAGGAAGACCTTTCTCTCTCTCTCTCTCTCTCACTCACTGTCCACTCTGTCTGTCAAAAAATAAAAATAAAAAATAAATAATCTGATACAACCAAATATCTTTTATCAGTATAAATGGAAGATGAACATAGATTCCATAAGTCTTGGTTCTAAAACCAAATAGCTCCCATACATATCTGTTCAGTGATAACAAGAAGTACAGGAATAGCTAACATTCTGAATGCATACAGTGGGACAGGCTATTCACTAAGTGTTTTCTAAAGATTATCTCACTTCTTTCTGTTGTTAGCCTTGTTTTTTTCATGAGGTTTGTAGGAATTAGAGAAGTTAACTAATTTGATGAAGGAAGGTCAGACCTAGTGGTGTTAACCAGAACTTAAAACCGGTGTGTGGTTCCAGACCCTGCCATACCATGCTATGATAAATTCATCCTGAGCAGTTATTTAATGCATTCCCGTATGTAATACATTTGCTTTAACCTTTGATTTTTTTTTTCTAATGGGAAGTTATCAGCTTAAGTCTGGATGCCAAAGCTATTTCTTTTTTTGCTGTTTTTAGTACAGTTATAAATATTACTGGTTCTTTAGATTTAAAAAAAAAAAAAAAAAAGGCCTTCACCCCCACACTTGGGAACCATACCAAATTTTTTAGGCGTTTTACTTTTATTGGAGTTTAGAGAAGCGAAATAAAATGAAAAATTCTTCAAGAATGAAAATGAAGTTTTTAGTCATTCATCATTCATTCAAGTTTAAAATAATTGCATTTCTAGCATTGAATGAAGAGCTACTGGGTCATGTAGTGAGGAGTAATAAATAGTCCCTGGTCAGCTCAACTTTTATTTTCCTTGTGTATTTCTGCTTTATACCTGGATACCTGTACTAAACTGATGAACAGATTGTATGATTAACAGCATAAACAGTAAATTAGTATTTCTTCCATCAAGTGTCCCTTACTCTGCTTCTTCCCTCCCCATGTCTGTCTCTCTCTCTCAAACCCACATAATATATATGAATGGAAACTTTCCAAGATGAAAGGCAATTTGCTTTTATGACATAGCATGAGAAATCAGACTTAAGTTGAACTAAATAAAAAGCACTACAATGGATATACTGCAGGTAACCCAGATTTAGAATTTTTTAATGGAATCTCCAGGTATTGCAAACCTTAGATATCTCATGGCTTCCAGACTGTTCAGAACCAGGCATCAGCCTTTCCCCTCACTGTGGGCATCGGTTGCACTTGTTTGCAGCCAAAGAGCTGGTGACTTAGAAGTAAAGCTGCGCTTAAGATAAGGAAGGAGTAGAAAAGAAAAGGAAATTGTGCAAGATACTAAAAATTTTCTACCTGCGAGCTAAGATATTTTTGTTTGGAGCAGTTTGTAGAGAATTCATGTTGTCTTAACTAGCAGAAGTAAATAAATAACTCTGCTATATTCTTCCCAGAGAAGTAAAAATTAGATAAGAAGTTGACAGTTTTCAGTGAAAAACAGAGGTTAAGCAGTAATTAAAAGCAAAAGCAAGACAGTTCCAAAAAGCCTGCATTACACTATCATTTATTTTACTGTATTTAATACATGGCATAAACTTATGGTGGCTGTTGTTTTTCATAAAAGTGGAAGAAAAGGGCCGGCGCCGCGGCTCACTAGGCTAATCCTCCGCTTTGTGGCGCCAGCAGACCAGGTTCTAGTCCCGGTCCAGGCGCCGGATTCTGTCCCGGTTGCCCCTCTTCCAGGCCAGCTCTCTGCTGTGGCCCGGGAGTGCAGTGGAGGATGGCCCAAGTCCATGGGCCCTGCACCCCATGGGAGACCAGGAAAAGCACCTGGCTCCTGCCATCGGATCAGCGCGGTGCGCCGGCCGCAGCACGCCTACCGCGGCGGCCATTGGAGGGTGAACCAACGGCAAAAGGAAGACCTTTCTCTCTGTCTCTCTCTCACTGTCCACTCTGCCTGTCAAAAAAAAAAAAAGTGGAAGAAAAAACAAAGTCCATTCTGAGTCATCATTCCCTTGCTGGGTGCAGGGCTCTTTCTTGCTAGCTTATATGACAAATGTAGTGTGAACATCATCTTTTTAATACAGCTACAGATATTTTAAATTGGGGTAGTTTGTTTACGAAACTTGAAAAGGCAGTTGAATTTTGTTTATGATATAGGTGACAAGCACTGGACAAGGAATCTTGGGTCTCCCTGCCCCCCAGTCTGCTTCTGATAAGCTGTGAGGTCTTGGACAAGTCATGATTATGTTGGGACTTAATTATTGATTTGAATTGCATCATTCTCATAGAAGAATTCAACTGTTATTCATTAAAAAGGGGTACAATTAGGTTGAATCTTACGAAGTTGCTAGTTTCATAAACCAAAAGTGATCAGATTTCTGTATTATAGCGGTAGTATTTTTATCCCTAGCCTGAGAGCTGGCTGGAATGTACTTCCTTAAGAACGGTCTAGGGTTGTACATCACTCAACTCATGGCTTCTCCTTCAAAGAGCAGTGTGGGAATGAGGTGGCCACAAGCGCTCTTCCTTTAGTAAAACTGTAGTTTTGATGCCAGTGGTTCTTTCTCATTTGAGTCTTGACTTTGCTGCTTCTAGTAATAATTGCTAGCTACTGCTTTGCTTTAAAAAAAAAAATCTGGGATATAATGATGCCTAGATGAGAGGGCTACTCAATGATGGTCTGGTACTAGTGCATGTGGGTTTTTATTTTGTTTTGTTTTGAGGGACTTAGGGGTTGGTTTGAGATAGGAAAGCACCTGTCTGAGTTAGTTGGTGGTGTTTGATAAGTGATTCCAAATAACAATTTGATTCTCTTGCATCTTCTAGAATTAGAAGATCTGGTAATACTGTCCTTTTATTTCTATAGAGTGACCATCAGCTAGAGCTGAGGACTTGTTGCCCACCTTTGTTAAACATGTGCTTTATTTTCCATTCACCCTAATTCCCACCTCTTGCTCTTGACTTCTTTCTACGTTACTTGACAGGCCTCCATTGTAGATATTTGAGGTTGTGATTGTCCTGTACCGTTCAGTAAACTTTCCACGGCGATGAGAATATTCTGTACCTTTGTTGTCCACTATCGTGGCTGTTAAGCACTTGAAATGTGAATGATGTGTCTGAGGAACTGAATTTCCAGTTTTGTTTATTTTTTAGTTAATTTAAATAGATGCGCTGTGTTGGATAGTGCAAGTAGATAATGGATTGTTTTCCTTTATTAGGCATTTCCTACAGAATGAAAAGTGAAAACCATAATACATTTGACACCTCTTCTCCTAATTCCTAGACCTAAATGTTAGCATATATTGTTGTCAGTCTTATGATTGGACAACCAGATTACCCTCTGTAATTAAATGCAGCCTAAAACTTTTCTTCTTTCCTCTCTTACTTACTCAACACATTGTAATTCCATGCATAGTCTGGGCCCCAGGCAATGAATGAGCAAATTCTCTGTTCTCATGGGGCTTACCAGTGGTTAATAAATATTTGCAAAAGAGACATTTGTCCAAGTATTGTAATTTAGTTCCATTATCTGTAATCTCTCCAGTAGCACTACTAGATAAGGATATAATTCAATTGCTTGTGAATTCTCAGAGTTGAAATTTCTTCATTGCTACTGAGTTCCATATTCTAATAGGCTGACATGTACTTACTGTATTATTCTGAGAAACTAGCTGTCTTTGTCCTGCTCCTGAAATATTGATACTTCCTGTAAATGCACCGGCTCAAAGCCAGGCTGCTCGCAGGGCTTTTCATATGTGTCAATCAGCTGGGCCTTCCCTCTTCATTGCCTCCCGTGGCCTTTTCTCCCAGCCTCTGTCCACCTGCTCCTTCTTCCAGAACTTCCTCTTGTATAAGCTCACTTCAGGCTGCGTGTGTGCTGTCCGCCCAGGCGGTCCCAGTGCTCACAGCCATGGCTGCGGCTTCCTACCCTGAGACTTCTCTCATCCTGCGAATGTCAGCCCCTGCTCCCCTTGAGAAGCACTGTTTACCTCCATTCACTACTCCACACTCTCCCTTTCAAACACGAAATGTAAATCTGAAGAAAATGCACCTTCTTTTGTAAGACATGGCATTTTAAGAGTAACATAAATTGCAATCAAGTGTTGTGGTAGTACAGAAGATAGATGAATAGTAAAATGATATTTACAATATGAAATGACTCCCACATTGGCAGTTATTGGGGGAAACATTTGTTGTTCAGTATTCTTTTGCAGTTGTTTAATTCTGTTGTTGATAACCCAATTAGCAAGGCAGTATTGATTCGAGGTTTCTGCTGAGACGTGAAATAGACTGTGTATACATGAAATCTGTTATCCTTGTATTAATAAAAAATCTGTTAAAAAGGAAACAGACTGTGTATAGAAAATCAGGCTTTATTATGGTGTTTGTTAATATGGGATTCTGCCTTTTCCTCTGTGATCTAATTGTGCCATAAAGGTGTCATTTATTCATTTGCTCAACAAATATTTATGGAGTTGCTATTACATAATGAACATGGTACATAAAAATGAGGTAAGCGAAGGATTTATTGGCTAAAATTTGTAGACTTCTATTCCTAAATCTGCCAGCAGTTTACAGGGATAGAGTTTGATATTTTCCCATTTTTTTTCTACGTCTACCCACTGTTCATCCTTTATTTGAGGCCTATACGTGCTGTTCTTTTTTTGTTTTTGAATTTTGTATTTTCAGAATATACTAGGTAATTTGAAAAGTCAAATTCTTGTATAATACATAATAAAGTATAATAATAGGATCTCTGTGTAAGCTTATTAATGACAATTATGAACCAGGGTTATGGCCTGATGAATAATGACATTGCCTTTTAGGAGACTTTCTTTTTAGTGTGGTGAGGGAGAATGTAGTATGTGTGTGTGGAATTGGATTAGTCACGGGGAGGCTGATGACTGTCAATGCGAAATTGCTTTCTGAACTAAGTTCCATAAGATTTCTAATTAGATTTTTTTTTTGTTATGTTGCCTTTCATGGGACCATGTAGAGTGATAATTAACTTTATGAAGCCTTAGGGAGAAAGAGATAGATCTGAGTCTCATTCTGTTTTTGCCTACTATGAAGAAAAACTAAGTTTGAGATGACACAGGTAAAATCCTTAAAGCATTCACTATGTGGTAGAAACTGTGTTTGTTTCTACCACATAATGAGTGTTTTTTCAGTTTATGTTATTATTTCTGTCACAGTTGTCATCCTTGTGTTAGTTTTTCAGCTCTTAGGTCATGTGGACCTTGAGCTTCTTTGATGGGAAGAAATATGAGCTACCGCTGATTCCTTAAATAAGAATCCTAGAAATTGTAAATATTCAGTGAGTTGATTTTGACTCTCCTTATCATCATAACAAGGCTAAATACTTTCCATATGGCCAAGGATATATAATGACAGTAATTGTCAGTCATTATTCCTTATTCTAATTTAAGTGTAAGGCAGAAAGAGAAACTCCTATCTTTATGTAACATTTATTAAGAATTCAAAATAGGGCCGGCTCCGTGGTTCACTAGGCTAATCCTCTGCCTGCAGCACTGGCACCCCGGGTTCTTGTCCCAGTTGGGGCGCTGGATTCTGTCCTGGTTGCTCCTCTTCCAGGCCAGCTCTCTGCTGTGGCCCGGGAAGGCAGAGGAGGATGGCCCAAGTGCTTGGGCCCTGCACCCCATGGGAGACCAGGAGGAAGCATCTGGCTCCTGCCTTCGGATCGACACAGTGTGCCGTCCGTAGCAGCCATTTGGGGGGTGAACCAACGGAAGGAAGACCTTTCTCTCTGTCTCTCTCTCTCTCTCTCATTGTCTAACTCTGCCTGTCCAAAAAAAAAAAAAAAAAAGAATTCAAAATAGAAGGTGTTAATATTTCAGTTCCTTTTCAACTGGGATAATTTTTCTGAATCTGAAAATGGAGCATCCTATATATACATTTCTTAGGAAAACACTATGAATCCTGTAGAAGTAGTTTTACAGAGATGAAGTCTGTAAGCTGGAAATCTGAGCTCAGTTATTCTGGAGACCTGGCTTACTCTTTTACCTTCCAATTAGGCACTAATTTCTACTTAAGGTTGTCTTCAGACTACTTCCTGAATTTGTTTAACTTCACTCATTCCTTTCCCATCACTGTATCTTGAGTATTATTTTCCTTTGGATGACTATAGTAACTTTCCTAGGCACCCACACCCATTTTTGCCCCAATCCATTATCTATATTTAATAGCTAGCTAGCAGGATATGTCTGTTCTGCAAGAAGTGGCCAGAGGAAAATTTATAAAACATGCTTTGATTACTTCCTTACTTTAAAAAAAAATCTGATTTTTTTCACTTTGAGATTTAAAAATATTTAAGACAGCTCATATACCCTACGTGATTTAGTTCCTATTTACCTTTGTACATTTCACTTTCTATATATTCACTTTAATATAAGCTTCCTGAATGCAGTCTATTGTATTATTATATAAGATAGATACCTATATTTCCCCTCCCCTACCCCAGGTATTTGATCTTACAACTCTGGCAAATAATTTAGGGACTACTTTCAAACTTCACCAATTTAAACTTTGAAGTATATGATTCTAAGTTACCTAAAATGATGCATACTGTTCAAGAGTAACTGCAGGCCGGCGCCGCGGCTCACTAGGCTAATCCTCCGCCTGCGGCGCCGGCACACCGGGATCTAGTCCCGGTCGGGGTGCTGGATTCTGTCCCGGTTGCCCCTCTTCCAGGCCAGCTCTCTACTGTGGCCCGGGAGTGCAGTAGAGGATGGCCCAAGTGCTTGGGCCCTGCACCCGCAAGGGAGACCAGGAGAAGCACCTGGCTCCTGGCTTCGGATTGGCGTGGTGCCCCGGCCATGGTGGCCATTGGAGGGTGAACCAACAGCAAAGGAAGACAGACCTTTCTCTCTGTCTCTCTCTCTCTCTGTCCACTCTGCCTGTCAAAAAAAAAAAAAAAAAAAAAGAGTAACTGCATATATTGATACTTGAGTCTTATACTTTGAAAAATAAATTATAGTTTATTACAGATTTGAATTATTTTATGAATACATGTGTCTAAATACTTTCTCTATGACTGAGAAACACAAAAGGATATGGTTAGTCCTACTTTTCCGAGAATGTGGACATGGGGGTGGGCATTTGGTGTGGTGATTAAGATGTCTCTTCAGTCGCCTACATTCCATATCAGAGGGCCTAGGTTTGAGACCTAACTTTTCCCCTGCTTCCAGCTTCCTGCACACCCCGAGAATGTAATGGGCAGGTGATGGCTCTAGTAGCTGGGCCCCTGCCCACCCCTGCGGGAGAACTGGATTGAACCCCAGCTCTTGGCTTCCACCCAGCCTGGCCCAACCCTGGCCTGGTCATGGTGGGTATTTAGCAGATGAATACTTCTCTGTCTGCCTCTTAAAACAACAACAACAAAAAAATGGATGTATATTCTGAATTGTCTTATAGGGGTTTTAGAAGTTAGCATGGCAGCCGGTGCCGCAGCTCAATAGGCTAATCCTCCTCCTAGCGGCGCCGGCACACCGGGTTCTAGTCCTGGTAGGGGCACCGGATTCTGTCCTGGTTGCCCCTCTTCCAGTCCAGCTCTCTGCTGTGGCCCAGGAGTGTAGTAGAGGATGGCCCAAGTCCTTGGGCCCTGCACCCGCATGGGAGACCAGGAGAAGCACCTGGCTCCTGCCTTCTGATCGGCATGGTGCCCCGGCCATGGCGGCCATTGGAGGGTGAACCAACGGCAAAGGAAGACCTTTCTCTCTGTCTCTCTCTCTCTCACTGTCCACTCTGCCTGTAAAAAAAAAAAAGAAGAAGAAGAAGAAAAGTTAGCATGGCTATGTCTGTTCTGCATGATCACAGAGTAAAATTATTTGTCTGTTACTAGTTCCTGAAAATAGCACTTCTTAAATTTTCTGAAAATGTCAAGACTCATTTCTAAAACTGGTTAGAACCATGAAGCTTTTAAGCTTTCCCAGTCCAGCCTACCACCTCTGTAGTTTGCTGTTCTGTTTTATAAACCAAATGTGTCTCTTTCTTTTATTTGAAAGAATTACAGAGAGAATAAGAGAGAGAAAGAGAGGATCTTCATCTGCTGGTTCACTCCCCAGATGGCCACAACAGCCAGGGCAGGGCTAGATTGAAGTCAGGAGCCAGGAGCTTCATCTAAGTCTCCCAATTTTGGGCCATCTTCTGCTACTTTTCCTGGGCCATTAGCAGGGAGCTAGGTCAGAAGTGAAGCAACTGGGACACAAACCAGTGCCCTTATAGGATGCTGGTGTCACTGGGAATGGCTTTACCTGCTGTGCCACAACACCTAACCCATAAACCAAGTATTTCTGAATAATATTATTTTCTGTAAACCTTATCTTGACTTTGAAGGCTTATTAATGATAGTCAATAATGTCTTATTTAGGTACATTGTTCACTGGTAAAATGGAGTTGCAAATTGTTCTGACACTTGCTGAAATAATGTTAAATGAATTATCTAGTGTTAAAGAACTGTGCTAAATTATTTTAAACAATTCAAGGTTAATTTGCATATTTTAAGATTTAGTTCTTTAAAAATAGGTTGTGTTTTCAGTCCAGTGATTACCTTTTGAATTTTGAATCATAGGATGTCGTCTTTTAATGAAAACAAAACTCATATAGTCGACTTTTTAAATATATAATAGGTTAGATTTTTATTTGAGCTCTTTATTTTGCAAAAAAATCAAGTCAATGTTTTCCTTTATGTAAAAGATTAAATACTTGGCATGGCACTCTATGGATGATGAAATTGGCTTTCAGAATTGTTGAATTTGAATTAAAAGCAAAGTATACCACATGAACCGAATCAGGATGCACTCGCTACAAATAAACTCAAGTGTAAGAGTATGATAAGAATAAGTTAACATTTATAAAGAAGCGCTTGACTAAGCAAACTGCAACCCGGAGGAATTTTCAAATTGTGAAGTAATGGGAACAATCATTCAATGTGGCAGGAGGGCGCCACTGCTTGTCTCCCTCCTTGAATGTCTCATCAGATCAGATCTTGCAGTGAGACCCTTGAAACAGGACAGATGATTTAGAGGCAGTGTAACAGATTACCATTTAGAAAGGCCAAACATGAGAATAGGGCTAAGATTAAAACACAAAGATGTTCAGAAACTGGGTGCCTCTTACAGGTGTGTGTGTGTGTGTGCATGAGTGTGTGTGTGAATTTTCAAGGAGTTACACAAGCTTGGTTTTCCTAATACTTCATAAACATTTCTTTGTTTTCCGAACACTTCTCTTTCTAAAGGTTTATCTCTAGCTTTGAGACATCTTTCATCTTGGAAGAATCATTCCTACCAGATCTTTTTATATCATCTCTTTATGAGCAACACCTCTAGCTTATCCTGAAACTCATACCTTGGAGTTAATCCTCATCATATCAGCAGGCAATGAGTTGTAACACTTCCCATACCTCTTCAGTATTACAGTAAATGGTACAGTGCTTAATATTTGTTTTCCTTAGAACGAGTCTATACTGCTATGCCCCGGTCTCCAATCCAGTGCCTGGCATTTGTCAGTGCACAGCAAATACTTGTTGGATGATGGCCAACAAGAGCCTCCCTTTCTTTTTCTTCTTCTTCTTTTTTTTTTTTTTTTTTTTTTACAGGCAGAATTAGAGAGAGAGAGACAGAGAGAAAAGGTCTTCCTTTTCCTGTTGGTTCACCCCCAAGTGGCTGCTACAGCTGGCATGCTGCGGCCAGCGCACTGCGCCAATCCAAAGCCAGGAGCCAGGTGCTTCCTCCTGGTCTCCCATGCAGGTGCAGGGCCCAAGGACCTGGGCCATCCTCCACTGTATTCCTGGGCCACAGCAGAGAGCTGGACTGGAAGAGAAGCAACCAGGACAGAATCCAGCACCCTGACCAGGACTAGAACCCGGTGTGCCAGCGCCGCAGGCAGAGGATTAGCCTAGTGAGCTGCGGTGCCGGCCTGAGCCTCCCTTTCTAAAACCCAGTCCTGGCACAGTCAGCAGGGATCAGATCCCAGAGAGGCTTAAGGTCATGTGCAGGAGCTTGTGCTGCACCCCAGGAATAGTAAGAGACAATCAAAGAATCTTAAAACTCAATTTCATCCTTGGGTGGTTATCTCCCTTCTAGACTCTAGCTGTTGCTTCTCCATTTTAAGAAAATTTAATCCACGTTCATAGAAACTGTATATAGAGGTCCTGCATTGTGGCCTGGCAGGTTAAGCCACTGCCTGAGACACTGGCTGCTCCATTTCTGATCCAGCTCCCTGCTAATATGCCTGGGAAAGCAGCAGCAGATGGCCCAAGTGCTTGGGCCCCTGCACCCATGTGGAAGACCCAGAAGAAGCTGCAGGCTACTGGCTTTACCCTGGCACAGTCCTGGCAATTGCAGCAGTTTAGTGAACTGGTAGATGGAAGATTTCTCTCTCTGTCTCTCCATCTTTCTAACTCTGCCTTTTAAATAAATAAAAAATATATATTTAACCAAAAAAAAAAAATCAAGGAAGGAAAAAAAAGTATATGTAGCACATGAAAAGCAAGGTAATATTGTGCATACTACTGATGACTACATATCCAATAATTTTTAAAGACATTTTCAGAGTCCTTTGCTAAACTTTATAAAATAAATAATCAGAGGTGGACATTGTGGCGCAGCAGGCTTAGAGTTGCTGCTTCGAATGCCCACATCCCATGTTGGAGTGCCTGGGAGCAGGTCCCAGTTCTGCTTCTGAGCCAGCTTCTCCTCCCTCCTGCCCTCTGTGCTTCTCTCTGTGTCACTCTTTCAAATGAAAAATCAATGACTAATAATTTTATATGTTTGAAGGTAAGTTGTGCATTACAAATAATTAGAATGAAAATGTTTGCATTTCCATGCAGAAATGAGTATGCCGAATTTGGAGATGCTGGTAAAAACAAGAACCTATAGTATTTGTAGATTTCCCATTTAAAAAGCAATTGTTAGACATCTTATGTCTTCTTAGTAATTTGGCATCATACTCCTCCTTCACCTAAGTAGAAAGAAAGTTATCTTTATTCAAGAAATTAAGTAATAAGAATATTATAAAGGCAGGTAATGTTAATAATTACTATTAATAATTAATAATAATGCTTTTTTTTTCTTTGAGAGCTGCTTTTTTTTTTTTTAATTTGCTCATTTATTTGAGAGACACAGAGAGTGAGCTTGTATTTGCTGGTTCACTCCCCAAATGCCCACAACAGCCAGGTCTGAAAATGAATACAGATGCTGAGAGTCAGTGGCAGTGGCTTAATTGAAGGTAATTGGTTGGGTTCCCGCCACCAATGACTGGGACTGAATTCCTGGCTCTCTGCTTTGCTGCTTGGCTGTTGCAGGCATTTGGGGAGTGAAGCAGTGAGAACTCATTCTCTCTATATCTCTGTCTCTCAAAAAGACCAAAAACTACTGCCTTCTTTTTTGTTTTTTAACAAGTAGACAGTTTTCTTCTATATACTGTTTCTTAGTTTCAGTGATCGCTGTATTCCACCCATTCTTTTCGGGTTCGTTTTCCCTCTTACTGAAGTAGATCTTTGAGTAGTTCTCTTTGAAAGGATCTGTGAATAATAAACTTAAGATTTTTGTCCAAAAATACTTAATATTTGACTCTTCAATTATAATTTATTTCAAAAATAGGCAGTAAATAACAGAATTTGGCAGGCCATAGTTAGTATGACACAAAATATTCTAAGATTGCTATTTAAGTATGTAGCACTCCCATATCATGTTTTTGTGATGTCTTATAATGGACTCATAGTTATCTTATGTCTGTTTTTCCTAATGTGGCATTTCGCATTATATTTTAATGTAGATGGACTCCTACAGTAGTTCTAGATCCATGTTTTCCAATGGAACTTTGTATGATGATGGAAACATTCTTTTATCTGTGTTGTCCATTAAGAAGGCCACTGTTCAGTAGACCTTGAGTACTGACATAGTCTCTCTTTGTTTATCTCTTATTGTGTGAATAGAAGAGTTTGTCAGGGATAGCATCATGGGTACATGACTGTTGCCTTGTGATTTTTTTTGTTGATTTGTTAGAGAAAGAGACAGAGAGAGCGAGAGAGCGAGCTCCTATCTGCTGATTGATTCCCCCAAATGCCTGAATGAGTCTAGACTGCTCTGGGGCCAGAGCCAGCAGCCAGAAATTCATTCCAGGTCTCCCAAATGAGTGGTAGAAGCCCAGGCACTTAAACCACCATTTGCTGGCACCAGAAATCAAACCTAGGCACTCTGGCAGGGATGCAGACACATTAACCAGTGTCTGAGCCAGTAGTCTGAATGTCCACCCTAAACAGAAGTTTTCAATTAAAAACTTGATTCGTTGAAGACCATGTAATTTGAATAATTCAATTTTACCTGTGTTTTTCCCCCCAGGAATTTAAAACTACTTAGCTTCTTGGTTTTAGTAGTTAAGAATTGCTTGTAGAATTTAGTATTAGAAGTAAATCGTGGGGCTGGCACTGTGGCATAGTAGGTAAATCTGCTTTTGCCTGTAGTGCCAGCATCCCGAATGAGTGCCAGTTCGAGTTCTGGCTGCTCCACTTCCTATCCAGCTCTCTGCTATAGCCTGGGAAAGCAGTAAAAGATGGTCAAGTCCTTGGGCCCCTGTACCTGCATTGGATACCCAGAAGAAGCTCCTGACTCCTGGCTTCAGATCGGCGCAGCTCTGGCCGTTGCGGCCAACTGGGGAGTGAACCACAGATGGATCTCTCTCTCTCTCTCTCTCTCTCTCTCTCTCTCTCTCTCTGCCTGTCCTTCTCTGTGTAACTCTGACTTTCAAATAAATAAATAAATCTTAAAAAAAAAAAAAAAGGAAGTAAATTGCAGAGTTAGAAGGGGATTCATTGTGTTTTTAGCTTACCATCCTTTTTTCTACATAATAATCATCTAAATCTGGTATGTTTTTTCAAGTATTGTGTTAAGGCCAGGATGTCCTTTTCTGAAGTTGCCTGTTCATGTATTAATTCATATTTACTGAGTAAAAAGAATTGTATATGTCACTCTTCAGGTTCCAGTCTACTGAACAAGTGTATTAATAACCCCTTCTGTTTTTCAGATTACAAATAGAGGAATCTTCCAAACCTGTAAGGCTATCACAACAACTGGATAAAATTGTAACAACCAATTACAAACCTGTTGCTAATCATCAGTACAATGTAAGTCTTTTGCATGTCTCTCTTCATTCTGTTGTATCTTTTTTCTTTTCCATATCATAAAGGCTTAGGTTTTGAAAAGTTCCCAGCAGTCCTGCATTGTGCCACCAGGTGCTGGAGTTATAGCACCTGATCCAGATTTAGTATTGAATAAGACAGTTTGTTAAGCACAGGAAAATGCTTGCTCTATATGGTAGATTACACAGTGAGAAGAAGGCAGCTATTGTTTGAACCACTTTTGAGAAGGTTTTCCAAAGAAAGAAAAAAACTAATTCTCAGTGGTCCCAATGTTTAAATCATATTTTGGGTAAATATTTTACCAGTTTTTCATTTTTCTGCTTTCAGGACTGACTATAGTAGTTTTTAATGGTTGGACACCACCACCACAACTAGGGGTGTGTGTGTGTGAGAGAGAGAGAGAGAGCGAGAGAGAGAGAGAGAGAGAGGGAGGGAGAGGGAGAGAGAGAGAGAGAGAAAGATTTATATTTATTTGAGAAACAGAGCATACTCATCCAATGATTCACTGCCCAAATGCCCACAACAGCCAGGACTGAGCTGGGCAGGAGCCAGGAACTCAATCCAAGTCTCCCGCATGGGTGGCAGGGACCAACCACTTGGGCTGTTACCTGCTGTTGCCAGAGTACCCATTGGCAGGAAGCTGAAATCATGAGCTAGCACTGGCATCAGGTACTCTAGCCCATGTCTTAACCATTAGGCCAAGTACCCACACTAGGTAATAAAATTTAAAGGTCATAAGACAATAATTTTTCCATTGATTATTAAGATTGCTTTGCATGGTTTTAATTTTCCCAAGTATTTTTAAAAGATTTATTTACTTATTTGAAAGATAAAATCGGTGGCGGGGGGGGGGGGGGGTCCTTCCACATGCCAATTCACTCCCCAAATGCCCACAATAGCCAGGACTGGGGCAGGCCAGAGCAGGAAGCAAGGAACTCTACCTGGGTCTCCCTCATGGGTAGCAGTGACCCAAGTAATTGGGTCATCATCTGCTGCCTTCCCAGGCATACTAGCAGGAAGTTGGATTGGAAGTGGAGCAGCTGGGACTTGAACTGGCACTCCCTTATGAGAAATAGGTATCCCAAGTAGCAGCATTGAAGTAAATTTTACATATTCTATATGTATTATGCAATATATAATGTACACATTTATGGTCCACATCATGTATACTTTGTGCCAGGTGCCATTCTGGGTGCTTCATATAAATAATTAACTTTCTTCTTTATACCAACCCTGCAAAGTAGCTACTATTATCCTCAAGTTACAGATAAGCTAACTGAGACACACAGAGGTAGCTTACCTAAGGTCACACAGCCAATTATCAACCAGTCCAGATGTTCAGCTCAAGTAATCTGCCTTTGGAGACATACCTCTAACCACTGTCTGTGGAGTTGCTATAATTAGCAGTGCTAAACGTGCTAAGGGTTTTGTGTTTTGTAATACCTGCAGTATAAGGCAAACTGTGATGGCTGCCTAAAAGTAAAATGAAGCATAAATTATGTCCTACTTTGTTTCTAAGATTCCTTTTAATACTGAATTTAGGAAGGAATAAAGTCTTTTAAGATTGATCTTGAGTTTTCTTTGAGAGGTAGCAGATGCCAATGCCTGTAGGTCCAAGCAGGTGTCTGAGATGTGCAGAAGTCTGGGATTGAAGAGAGAAAATGTTAGGGACTGTGGGAGCTGGAGTGCACATGCCCCTTCTAAGGCATTCAAATTTAAAATTGTTCTATTGTGTGGATTAAACAAAGCAGGTCACAGTTCAGCCACAGAGCCTCTGGCTGTTCCTCAGGGAAAAGTAAACTACAGAAGACAAGCAAAGAGAGTGCAGCCACCAGGGCCAGATAATCCCAGGAAGGTAGTTTCCTATTGTCTAATAAATGTATTTCTTTATCTTCTTTTCTAGTCTGTTCCACTCTTAGATGGGAATACATGTACCTCTCTGCAGCTAAGTGGAAGCAAAGGGAACAAAACAGTACAGGTCTTAGCTGCCTTTGCTTTTGCTTTTTCATTACTGTGCTGCTTTTGTAGCTCCCCTGACTCTGTCCTCCTCTTAAGGGTTCGGACTTCTGTGTAAGTTTCTGCTCTTACCAGTTTTCATCATGGTGAGGACAAGAAGCATCACACTCTCCCTAAGCTGTGAAGAGGTAGATGCTTCCCAGAGGGAAGTTTAGTAATTCATGTCAAAAGCTCTATAAAAGGATGTATCCGTTGGCCCAGCAAGCTTCTGCGTAGCAATTTACGGTAGTAAAACTAGTGCTCGAAAGAAGTATATACAATGAATGTTTCCCTCTATTGTTTAAGATAGGAAAAGATTAGGAACAAATGTCTAAAATTGAGGTGTGGGTTGAGCATTGTAAGTCATTATTTTTGGATGGTAGGCTCTCGAGTGATATTTTTCCTTTATAAAATGTCTTTGAATTGCTGGTGTTCTCTTAGTGAGCCTGTGGCTGCCTGAGCTGCAGCTGAGCAGCACATTTCTCCTGTTGAGATGAGGAGAAGAAAGCCAGGAAAAAGGCAGCCATGGTAGGACCCTAGCACAATTGGCTTAAGATTACTACTGTTCTTTGTATCGGTGTTATGGTAACACTGGATGTGTTTGAAAGCTACAGAAATACCCCCACCCATTCTAATATATTCACATAGAAAATAATGTCCAGGGGAGGGCAGAGCAGTAAAACTTTTTCAGGGACGGGCATTTAGCCCAGCAATTAAAATGCCCATGTCTAACATTGGAGTACCTGGATTAGATTCCCAGCTGTAGTTCCTGATGCCAAGACCCGGGAGGTTGCAGTGATGTTTCGAGTAATTAGATTCCTGCCACTTCTGTGGGAGATCTGGATAGCGCTCCTGGCTCCTGGCTTTGGCCACATCCAGCCCTGGCCACAGTGGGCAGTTGGGGTGAGTCAGTGGTTAGGAGCATACACTCTAATAGTTGTGTCTCTCACTCCCTCTTTCTGCCTCTGCAAGAAGTATTAAGATTAATTTATTTATTTGAAAGGCAGAGTTACAGAGAAAAAGAGAGATCTTCACCTACTGGTTTACTCCCCAAATATCTTAGCCAAGCTGAAGCCAGGAGCCAAGAGCTTTCTCTGGGTCTCCTACTTGGGTGTAGGGTCCCAAGGATTTGGGCCACCCTCCACTGCTTTCCCAGGCACATCAGCTGGGAGCTGGATCAGAAATGGAGCAGCTGGGACTCAGACTGGAGCCCATATGGGATGCTGGTGCTGCAGGCCGCAGCTTAACCCACTGCACCACAGCACATGCCACTCAAATAAGTTTTTTAAAACATTTATTAGAAGGGAACATTGAGTTTTAAAATATTGAGAAGCTTCAACATAGTTCATCAAGAATGACTTAGATCAAGATTTTGGATAAATGTAATTCAATGTAAGGGTCTTTGAATGCAGTTTTCAGAATAAGAATAAAGAGAAACTGCCAAAAATAGGAGGTAAAAAATTTCAAATATATTTGTAAAATTTTATCTCTACATCTGATTATAAATAATCCTCCTTGCATTTTCCCCAGAAATTTTCACCCACCTGTGACACATAGATAAATTTACATGTAAGTATATATAACAGAGAGAATATCCAAATACTCAATTTTCCTGCGCTCCCACTTTGTGGTTGGAGCTATTCTAAGCATCAAATTCAAGCTTATCTCTTAAGCTAAAAAATTATCTGGGATATGATAGCTACTGTACTCACCGCTCAGAAAGCATTCATTCTGTATTGGAAGCAGAGCAGCTGGGACTGGAACCTGCACTCTGAAGCAGGGTGCTGTTGCAAGCAGCAGCTTAATTTGCTGTACCGTAGTGCTTGCCTCTTTCCCCATCCTTTGAAATAGCAAAAGCAAACTTTGGAAAATCATGAGGTTATCAGAGGATTTACAAGGGGTCCCACTGGGTGAGAGGGGAAACTATTAGATCTTGTGTTTATCTTGTTTTTTTTCTCCCTACTAAAGCAAAGAAATGAACTTTAAAAATATTTACCCATTGGCCCCACACCCAGACTGACTTGCTGGAAGTCAGGTGACCAAATGGCCCAACCACAGGCATGAGCTCTACCCTCACCCTAATGGGGTTCGCTGCTCCTACTTCCCTGGCCCCTGCAAGGGTGTAACAGGGCCTGCTTCCCACACACGAGCTCTCTTCTCTCTCTCTCTTGCTGTCTCACCCTCTCCTCCGGCCTGTCAGGTTTCCCCCATCCAACAATAAACCTTCCCTTTAAATAGAAAAATAAAAATGAAAATATTTACCATGTGGATTAACTCAGCACCCTGATGCAGTCCCTATACTAGTCAGTCTTTTCTGAGAAGACTTGAAATTGTAGAACACAAAAGGGTTGATCATTGTACCCTCACATTTTCATCATTTTAGGTTTGGTGGACTTACAGATTATATTACCTATCAGCTCATTCTCCAAAAAATGAGTATAGGGAATAATAAGGCAGATAAATGTGAACAGGAAGTAGAAAAACTGATCCCTCTCTGCTAAAATGATCTTTTCATCATTCTGTCAAGCAGAAGAATGATGTGATCAGACCTGATAAGAACTTGGCTCTTGCAGAAAGGAAATTATTAATATCATTTTAAATACAGCTTGTCATTCCTGGTTTTAATGATGAATCAGTTGTCTATCAAAGAAACCAAACAACTCTATAGATACTTAAAAAGGGTCTAGTGTGGGGACTCAGTTACGCATAATTGATGAACGCAAAATGGAAGGACTAGCGTGCAACAGGCACAAGAAACTTGGTTGTCAGAGATCGGGGGCTGCCACGGTGGGAGGTGCTCCTGCTAATCCACAAAAGGAAATCTTTCCCTTCTTTCTGCTTTCCCTCTGCTCTCAGGGCTGGAAATTAGTTAGCAGGGGAATCTTAGAAATGCATCCTGCAGGCCCCTGGCTGCCACCTGTGCAGTGGCTGCCGCTGAAGGCTAGTTACAAATAATTGGCACAGTAACCCTGACCTTTGTGATTAGTATACCTTAAGTCGTATTAGCCATTGCTGGTTCAAAGCTGTCTCAGTGTACAGTACATTTAAAAACGAAGCATCCAGAAGACAAAGTTAATTCACTTTGGTTGTTTTGGGTTATGATCAGAGATTGACAGAGAATTAGCTAAGCTTAGTTAGAGAACGACTGTTTGAATAGAATTATTACATAAAATCTTGAGGTAAATCTCCAGCAACTAGAAAGAAAAGCTGTTTTTATAGATAAGTTATATGTGTGGATTTTGAATTTTTCTGATTAAAGTGGATCCTGCAGGACCTGATCAGAAAGGCTTTTCAGCTATATTGTGTATTATTGTGTGGAATAAATGTGTACTACACGTGGCATTGTCCATTTGAATTTACATACCAAGGACTGACCGATTCGAAAGAATTTATTTCTTCCCAAGGGAGAATGACACACTAAGCAGAAATATAAGCATTGGTTGAGGGGGTGGGGAAGAAATCTTTCATAACAATTTAAAATGCAAAACCCTGATTTTCAAGGCTGACATACATCAAATGTTAAAATAAAAGCCTTCACAGAGATTGCCTTGACAAAACGATCAAAGTATTTCTGCAAACAACAATCTAGAAATGTACAGACATCTGAATTATAAGATTTTAATTGGTAGTGGGTGGCATTTATAATGTTAATCAGTGATTAAGGTTTCAGTAATGACAGTTGAACAACTCAGTACAACATGCACAATAGATTTCCATCATTTGGTTGCATTTTAGTCTTGAATAATTTATTTTCTATTGTGGAAGTAAAGCTAATGTGTATGATGGATTTGGGGGGATTATAAAAATTAGTATCTGAAAACCAAATTTAAAGTGCTTTTTGAATTGACATTTATTTTTGTGCAGCTGGTTATATAGTAATCTGTGGTCACTGATGGTAGATCGAAAATCAGTGATGGAAGTAAACATATAGCTTCTCTAGCCCAATAACTTACTAATATTTTGTATTGGTTACATCATTTTAAGTATCTGACTGCTTTGAGTATCATTTCCTTACAGTGCCTATGTACCAGTAAGAAAATAGTTGAGAGATCAAAACCAGTCTGTCCTAAACTACTTCATATCATAGTTTATATGCACAATTAATTTTATTTATAGTGGCAAGTTGTGAGTATGATATTAAGATTACCATTTGGGGCAGGTATTTGGCCTGAAGGTTAAGATACCAATTGGAAAATTGGCTTTCCATAGCAAAAGTACCTGGGTGCAATATCTGTCTCTAGCTCCTGACTCCAACTTCCTGATAACATAGACCCTGGGAGGCAGTGGTAATGGCTCAAGCAGTTGGAATCCTGCCTCCCACACGGGACACCTGGATTGAGTTTCCCAGCTCCTGGCTTTGACTTGAGCTGAGGCTGTTGTGGGCATTTGGGGAGTGAAACCGTAGATGGGAGCCCTCTGTCCGTGTCTCTCTTTGTGTCTCTCAAATAAATAATCATAGTTTTGAAATGACATGTTATCTTTGTCAAAATCACATTGGAAGAAAAGATTACAAGTTACATACCACTTAGTTTACAAAAGAAAAGTTACCTCAGGGAAATTAGTTTTGTCATAAGTATAAAATTAGGTGTTAAAAATTTAATAACTAAGGAAATAATTTAAGTCATATTTTATACTTATGTATACTTATCTGATACCACAGAGAATTTGAATTATAAGCCTGTCGTAGCCCTTGTCAAAAAAGATTTAACTAATGCTGTATTATAAAAATTTTGTTTTAAGAGTCTTTTCTGTAGGTTTTCTCATAGTAAAGACGTTGAAGTGATGTTCTGTTTTACTTTTGATTCTTAAATATAGGATTAAATTTCTAGAACTTAAGTTTCTCCAAGGAATATTGTTTCCTTTTTTTCTTAAAGATTTATTTATATTTTGAAAGGCAGAGTTAGAGATACACACACACACACACAAATCAATCTTCCATCTACTGCTTCTCTCCCCAAATGGCTACAGTGGCCAAAGCTGGGCCAGGCTGAAGCCAGGAATCTGGAGCTCCATCCAGGTTACCCACGTGAGTGTCAGGGTCCAAGCACCTGGGCCATCTTCTGCTGGCCTCCCAGGCATATTAGCAAAGAGCTGGATTGCAAGTGGAGCAGCTGGGATTTGAACACACGCAGTGTGTGTGTGTGTGTGTGTATATATATATATATAAATAAATATAAACAAGTGCATTATACTGCTGAATTTAGAGGCCTCAGGAAGCTTCAAGGTGAAAATGGGATTTCAAAAAAGGGTCTTGTGTCTGAGTGCTGAGTATATATTTATCCCTTGAGGTTGTTAGCTTAAATTTTGAAGAGACAAATTTAAGGAAGCTGAGTGGGGTCAAGATGAGTGAAGACCTTGGGTCACTGCCCCTTCCTTTCCTTACTGTCAGTACTTCCTGAATTTTTCATTCCCCAAAGAACCTGTCCCATGATCGGCCTGCCCTTAAGAATCTCACGTTTGAGAGGTGTTACCAACCAGACTTCATCCATGGATGAAGTATTTTTATTGTATTTGGTTAATCAAAAAATAAAGAAACTGCCGGCGCCGTGGCTTAACAGGCTAATCCTCCGCCTTGTGGCGCCGGCACACCGGGTTCTAGTCCCGGTTGGGGCGCCGGATTCTATCCTGGTTGCCCCTCTTCCAGGCCAGCTCTCTGCTATGGCCCGGGAAGGCAGTGGAGGATGGCCCTGCACCCGCATGGGAGACCAGGAGAAGCACCTGGCTCCTGGCTTCGGATCAGCGCAGTGCGCCGTCTGCAGCGGCCATTGGAGGGTGAACCAATGGCAAAAAGGAAGACCTTTCTCTCTGTCTCTCTCTCTCACTATCCACTCTGCCTGTCAAAAAAAATAAAAATAAAGAAACTGCAGGTGAGAGTTTCTGATCACCATGAACTAACCAGTTAGTCACACTGAGTTGATTATCAGTCTTGGCAAAGCAAACTTTCCATGGGGGGAAATAGATGCATTACAAAAAGCTTTAAGAAATAAAGAAAATGGTGTACAGATCAGCATTATTATTGCTGCAGAGCCTTGAAGGTTTGGGGAGCCCTTGGAGCAACAAGGGCCCCTGGTTGTGCTGCCTGCCTGGAAACTTCAAATCTAATAGTTGTTAGAGGGCTGAGAAGAGAATGCTTGTGTTTCAGGGTGAGCCTTGAAGTGATGCCTTTATCTCCTTTGCTTTTTGCATGTAGATTGAATATGAAAGGAAAAAGAAAGAAGATGGGAAACGAGCTCGAGCTGATAAGCAGCAAGTTTTAGACATGCTGTTTTCAGCCTTTGAGAAGCACCAGTACTACAACCTGAAGGACCTGGTGGACATCACAAAACAGCCTGTGGTATGTACATGTTTGCGTTCATCCTGAGTGTGTCCTCCGGTAACTTGTCGTTAGCAGAAAGAAATGCATCTGACAAACGTGATTAAGTTCCCATTCACCACTGCAAGTGACAACATTCAGAAAACTTGTCTCATGCAGCCCTTTTGTGGTAGCATGAGTTCCACTATTTTAGATTTCAAACACATTTAATTTCAACAATTCCATATGAAGAAAAGGAATTATCTTCCTTTCATTTGTCCTTGACATTAAGCTAACATGTTTATTATGCATCAAGCTTTCATTTTTTACTGGGAAATTAATTTAAATTTCAAAAGATCTAAATACTTTAAAAAAAAAAAAAAAGAAGAAAGTGCTCCTGCTACAGTATTATAACTCCTCTTAATGACTTCACTCCCTTTGGCATCAAAGCCTACAAAACAGCATTCCAAGCTAGATAAAAAATTTGAAATAGAATAATTCATTAGCTGAGCTGTGTTTTTTCTGATTTTAATGAAGTTTGTTGTTGGGTGTGTGGGCATGCATGTGTATAAACATATCTACATGGAAAGGCCACTCCAGAAACTCTGAGAGCACTCAAGACATTCTCATGGAATAAAGCACAAAAAAAATTAGGAAAGGAGAAATGAGCGTTTGTAGAGGGACAGGCAGATGATATAAGGATAAACAATTTCTTTGTCTTAATGGGATGCAGTCTGTTCATTTTTGCATTGAAAGAAAAAGGATCCCTTGAATGTCTCTGTTTTGTCTCTTTAAGTAATTTTTATATGGTGGCATTTAATGAATCTCTTACACTGGAGCTGCTTAGCTCATGCTCATGGCTGGACTTCAGAGAATCAGTTAACTTTCTGAATATGGGTAAAACGTGTGGATTTAGGGGGGAGCAAATTGATGTCTGTGTTCGATTCTCATGGAGGACCACTGGACTGAAAACTGAACTGTCTTGGAATGGCTCCGTTGTTTAGAGGCTCTGTTGCCTTAGCAAGTGGAAGACTCTTGGGCAGAACTGCATGTTCTCTGTAAATATTGTGGTGCCCCACAACATCAATAGGAGAAATACCGTAAATATGGAATGAATTGCTTTGAAAAAAGAAAATGCTCAGACTCCAAGGACCAGCAGATTTTCTTCAGTTGGATTTCGACAAGCCTCGTGTCTTATGGTGGGGATCGGGATCAAAGTGCCAGTATCGAGGAAGTCCAGAATGCCTTCCCTAGGCTAGGGCTTGAGTTACCAAGTCCTGAAGGAAGGGCAGGAGTGGTGGTGGGCATGGTTTTCAGTCCTGATGTTTTCCTTCACGGGACCTGTCTGGGGAAATCACTTCCATTCCTGAAATTAGGGATTTGGACCAGACAGTTTATGTGATCCCTTTCAGCTCTAAATCTTTGATTTTCCTCCTCTCCTGTTTCATCTCCCTACTCCCTACTTCCTTCTTACATTTTAACTGAGTTGACAAAGCCCATTGACATAGGAAGAAAATGACCAAAGCCTAGATCTTTTTCTGAGTAGGTAGCTGTTGCCTTGGAAAGGTTCACAGGACCCAAGTGCGTCTGTACTACTGGTCATCAGTGTCTCCCTGCTAATTTCATTTTAGTCTGAGCAATACCAAGAGACATGAAGGAGGCCATTCTAGTATGAAGAGCAATGATCCAGAAAAGGGGACTTCCTGGTAAATGGGACAAACACTGCATTTAGAGTAATGAGATCTCAGTTCGAGTCCCAACCTTACAGTTTGGCCAAATAGCACTGGACAAAGTACTCAAATATGTTCAAAATGTTATTTATATATTTAATTCACTTAACAAGTGGTGTTCTTGACATAAAATTTGCTGATATATTCAAATTATACATTTATCATATAAAATTACAGAAATATAGTACCTGTTTATCAGACCCTTGTGATAATTAATGTTGGTGGAAGATGCTTTGTCAGCTGCAAAGTACTTTACTAGTATTTATTGGTGGTAATATTAGATGTTTAAGCCCTGTGAATAAGGGAAGAAGAGAAGTCTTATTTGTGTCTTCCAGTTCTGTAGTGTGTGCATTTAGTGGCCTACTCATGCAGTAGTGTTTCATTTTCTGATGGCACCCAGTACCCCTTTTGATAATAAGTTTCTAACCATGAAGCTATCACTTTAACACATCTTTGTTATTAGCCATACAAATGCCGTCTGCTTTCTGACCTTTGTAATGTCATTTTTGACATATTTTGAGTGAATTGGAAATATTCTCTTGATTTTTCATTTGCTTTCTATATTGCTTCTTACCACAGATCTCCATTCCTACAGCAAACAAATTGATTAGAGATGCTGTCCTTAGGGCCTGTCCTTTCCTCTGTATTTGCCAGTATGTGACTTGCATAAGCAACCAGAAAGCATTAAACTTACTGATCAAGGACAAATGAGCCAATTTGAAAAGGCTAAGCCTTGATAACTGCTGTGGTATCTGTATAAAGGGGTATTTTATAAGGCTTAACTTTCGGCTTTGTTTCTGCTCTAAAATGAAAGATCAGAGGAAGCCTATTAATTCTCCTTTTTACTCTTTGATCTTTAACCTCGAATGTGCTGTATCTAATCTTTCTTCACATTTTGTTATATCTGGAAAACCAAATATGATGCATACACTGCATTTCCTTTGAAAGGACAAACCATTCAAACTTTGTCTAATTGCTCCCATGGAAACACCAAACTACCAAGACCACTCTGAGCCCTGACACACTGTTCTCTCACGTGGCTCCCATGGACCAGTTTACTGTAACCATGCATTTCTGTTAAAAGTGTCATTGAAAATCAGCTCTGATTTTAACTAAGCCTCCTACTTTCCTTGTGCTCTATCTAGTTTCAGGTCAGGATTCAGGAAAATTTAGCTTTAATTATTGATGATCCTTTCTGGATCACTGGTCCCCCATCATGTCAGTACAGTGTATCATCTTTAAATTCAGAATGTGTAATTGAACAATTCTTAGGCTTTTTATGTAGAGTAGGTTCACATCAGCAGGGAAAACTAGGCACAATTTGGTGTTCATATTTTAAGTTCCCTAGCTTGAAATAATTCCCAATAATGCTTATTCGCAAGGTAGGCTTTCAATAAATAAAACAGTTACACTGCTATATCAGCAATAATAAGTGGTACTAATCTAATTTCAGTTTGTTTCCAGAGAGGCCTAAGTAAGGACTTGAAGCAGAATTTGGAATCAGTAAAATACAGGAACACTGCTCTTATAAAGAATAAAATAGCTAGGGAATTTGAGATACTGAGCATTCCTTCTATTAAAAAATAGAAAGTTAAAGATATATTCTGTTGTTGACTTGGGTAGCTGGGAAGTTCAGGAATGTACCTAGCTTAAGCACTGGCTAGATCTAGCTACTAATACCTTTTAGTTAGAACTGCCCTTCCCATCTCTACACATCTTGGCTCATCTTCTCATCTTTTTTGTTGTCTTTAATTTAGTCAGGTTCTTGCCATGTGGTAGCCAAAGTGGCCCCCTGAAACACCTCACTAGAAACTCCTCAGAAAACGGAGAATGTCTGGATTATCCTAGTAAAAGCCCCAGAAGGATTTTCAGTGACTGGAAGGGGCTGTGTGGCCATTCCTGAGCCAGGGAGGGGGGTGAGTGCTGCTGCTTTATGAGAATACTCTGTGCTCACGTGAGCTGGCTTTCCCAATTAATTCCTTTTTCCCTCTGTAAAAAAAGAAATCTATCATTTTGTTCATATATTCTCTTTCAGTTCTTCCTGTGACTGGGAAATTATAGTTTGATTGGTACTACTAAAAAGATGACCAGTTTCCCAAGAGCATATTGATTAATGACAGCCCTTTTTGAGACTTTTGTTTCAAAAAATAATTATTTGATAACTTATGAAGCAGAGCCTTAATTAAAAGTTTTAGAATATGAACTGTCATACTAAAATAAATTATTAACCATGTTGAATGTAAGTGGGTAAAATTGCAGCATATTTATGAAATTTTAATACTTTCTTTTAAATACGAGATTCTAATGACTAATCTATTAGAAAAACATTTTCCCTTTATCTTTTTTTTTTTTAAAAAAAAAGATTTATTTACTTATTTAAAAGGCAGAGTTACAGATAGGCAGAGGCAGAGAGAGAGAGAGAGGTCTTCCCATCCGCTGGTTCACACCCCAGTTGGCTGCAATGACCAGAGCTGTGCCGATCCGAAGCCAGGAGCCAGAGGCTTTTTCAGGGTCTCCCACACGGGTGGAGGGGCCCAAGTATTTGGGCCATTTTCTGCTGCTTTCCTAGGCCACAGCAGAGAGCTGTATCGAAAGTGGAGCAGCCTGGACTTGAACCGGCACCCATATGGGATGCTGGCACTGTAGGCGGCGGCTTTACTGGCTACACCACATCGCTGGCCCCACCCTTAACCTTTGTAAGTGGTTTGTTTCAACCCTTTTCTTTTTTCATCTTTACTTTTTTCAGATTGAGGTAAAATTTGTGGTGACTTTAGTACTATAACCTATTGAGTCAAGATTTTCCTTAAGTTTTTATATAGATAAGAGCACTACCTGAGACAGGTATCCAGTAAACGAAACTAGGTATTTACTTACAGATAAGATTTGTATATTTACTTAATTTTCAATCAAGTAATAGGCCACAGAACTTATATTTAATCTGAAAATGCCATTACCAATAAAATCTCCTTTCCTTTGTTTTTTTTAAAAATGTATTAAAATGTATTTATTTATTTGAAAGGCAGAGTTACGGGATAGAGAGAGAGAGAGCGAGCGAGAGAGAGCAAGAGCGAGAGCCGAAGCCAAGAGCCTGGAGCTTCTTCCAGGTCTCCTACATGGGTGCAGGGGCCCAAGGACTTGGGTCATCTTTTACTGCTTTCCCAGACCATAGCACAGAGCTAGATTGGAAGTGGAGCACCCAGGACTCAAACTGGTGCCCACATGGGATGCCAGCACTGCAGCTCCCTGCGTTATTTTCAAAATACGGTTTATTTATCATTTAAGAGAGAGCACTGGCCCCACAAATTAATCTTTTTTTTTTTTTTAAGGGAAAGGGCTTATTGGTGGGGGAAACCCAACAGACCAGAGGGAAGGGACAAAGAAGGAAAAGAGAGAGAACAAGAGAGACAGGGAGAGAGAGAGCCATGTGTTCAGGAACAGGTCCTCATAAAACTTTGCCAGGGGGCAGGCAGGGAAGTAGGAGCAGTGAATCCCATTAGGATATGGGTGGAGCTGACACCTGTGGTTGGATCATGTGGTCATGTGGCTTCCAGCAATGGTGGCAGGGGCTAGAGCCTAGATTGGCATCCAAGGTGTAGATTGCTCCATAGATAAGACTACACCATTTTACTAAGATTCTCCCCTTTTGTTTTTTATAAAGTAACAGTTGTATGGGATTACATTAGCTTCAAAAGTCCAGGAGGGGTAGAGGGCCAATGATCTGTCTTTAGAGCTACTTCCTGCTGACATGGGGTGATGAGGTACTCTCTGCTGGCATGGGATGATGTCTCAAGCCGCTCCCACCAATTAATTTTTAATCCTGGTAGACTCTTTTAAAATGTCCCCTTAGTTGGCTTCCCCCAACCCCCAAAATTTTTTATTTAAAGAATCCAAACTTCATGCTTTTCATAAATACAACTTTACGAATATAATGATTCTTCCCACTGTACCCACCCTGCCACTTACACTCCCACCCCTCTTCCTCCTCTCTCTCCTATTCTCATTCTTATTTTTTTTACTAATATCTGTTTGCAGTTAACTTTATACATATAGATTAACTCTGTGCTAAGTAAAAAGTTCAGCAAATTGTATGAAAAAAAAAACTGTTCCTCAACAGTCAAGACAAAGGGCTGTTCAAGAGTGTTAATTTCACTTCTATAGATTATGTTTTAGGTGCTCCGTTATCACAGATCAGGGAGAACATAGGGCATTTCTCCTTTTGGGACTGGCTTATTTCACTAAGTATGATATTTTCCAGTTTCATCCATTTTGTTGCAAATGACAGGATTTCTTTTTTTTTTTTTTAAGCTGTGTAGTGTTCCGTGGTGTATATATCCCATAATTTCTTTACCCAGTCTTCAGCTGATGGTCATTTGGGTTGATTCCATTTCTTCGCTATTGTGAATTGAGCTGCAGTAAACATGGGGGTACAGATAACTCTTTCATATGCTAACTTCATTTCCCTTGGGTGAATTCCCAGGGGTGGATCGGCTGGGTCATATGGTAGGTCTACATTCAGATTTCCCTTCAGTTGGCTTTGTCTCCAGCAACATTGTAGCACTGTAATGCAGAATTTAGTGATAAATGGAATTCACATTCAGGTAATACAGTTTAATCAGTAAATTCTTCATCTAACTGGGTCATTACCTGGGTTCCAAAAAGAAAAAGAACTAGATTTTACATAGTCTGTTCCTGGAGACCTAAGTGATCTCCCTTCACACCCACCTCCCAATCCACCTGAGCTGCCTTGTCATTCTTAAGCACAGCCTGTTTCCTCTGTATTGGTGTGTTGAAGCTCCACGATAATGCAGAGGGAAGAAAGAACCATGTGAATAAAGGGTTATGATATTATAGGGTAAAAGGCATGTCATTACAGCATGTGCAGTGAGAAATATAAATCTAAAGGGTTGTGTTGCTGAACCAGCCAAGGTTGCCTGGTTTTGCTGCTACCTGGTGACAATTTCAGCCTCAAGGGTACAATTTTTCCAAAAGGGCTATGTCCTTTTACCCTTTAATCATTAGGTAAGCCAGTTGAGGCCAAAGCTGGTTCCTGAATTTATCGGTTTATTGTGATGTGCACAAAGGCAGAATACATAAAAATAAAGCAAAAGGAAAATATTGAAGAGGTAGGCAGAAATAGGTAAAAGAAAATTAATCAAGCATGGAATGCTGGGAACAAAGTAAACTCCATGCATCCGTGGAGGCAATTTTCCAAATAGCACAGGAAAACTCACCCCCCCAAAGGTGATGCGCAGCGGTCCCAGATGCTGTCACGCTGTCAAGTCATCAGCAACAAGGTAAGGGGGTTTTGACTCCAGCAGAGCCTCCAATGTCCAGTTCCCTGTCAGAGTGAATGCTTGCACAGAATGGAGTCACAGGGAGCTGAAGGCCCTAGTATTTATTACCCCAGAAAGTGTATGATCTTAACTTGCAGTTGTCAGCCTTGGAGAAAAAAGTACAGTTATCACTGTAGCTGTCAGTCAGCCAGGGTGAAGTAGCAGGCCTCGTTGCTGTCAGCCAGCTGCTTGGCCAGTGACAGCTTGTGATATGAAGTTCAAAATGGAGTTTGTGGCTCTCAAAGCATGGTCGCATTAATCGTCATTAAAATACCAATAGACTTAGATTCACAAGGAGCAACACACACGACAATAGGGGCGAAGCTGTTAGTGAAATTTTCTCTGAGAAAATGACATTTGAGCCTAGTCTGAAAGCAAGGGTGGAGAACGTCCAGCCCGCAGGCAGTGTGAGGTCCAGGAGGTCTTTGGGTCTGGTCCTGCCAAGGCAACCACAGGTGAGACTTGAGATTATTACTGTATCTCCTGTTGCTTTGTGCCTACTCCCTTGCTAAGCTAATTTATTTGGTTAGGGTAAAATGGAGTTAGGTTGCAGTTGGAGACATCCAAAGTGTTTGATCCCCTCTCCCCAAAAGTCTGTAAGATACCATGACTAGACACTGTGAACCTGATTTTGTTATGCTACTTCACAAATGGACAGAATGGAGCTCATCCCATTCTTACTGCTGCAAGGGTTAAAGGTGACATCTATTCTGAGTACTGTGCTTGATTACCACATGAGAGTGAAAGACACTGAATTTGTACACTTACCTTTCTTAATGGTTAGGCCTTTCATTTTCTCTTGGATTATAGCCAAGCACGCCAGACTTGAGGTCGAGAGCTCTTTTTCTCTTGGGCTCTCAGTATGCTCCAAGCAGTTGTTCTACCTCCACAATTGTGTGATTGTGCAACAGGGTCTTAGCCAGAATTACAATAGACCATTATGTGGAATTTTACAAAGATGTCAATCTTGGCGCCTACACTGAGAGCCGTTTGTGCCTAACCCGTCATTTTCCACTTATGAATCCTGTTCAGTCAGAAAGTGAATAGTGTCCCATTTTAAAATGTGACTCGAAGTGGCAGATGGCAGATGTGCGTATTACCTGGTGCCTCCAGCGCTTTTGTGCTTACTCATTCACATGGGTCCTCTAGTGAAGCAGGCTGAAGAAAGGTGTGGGAGGCCGGCAAGCCGCCCAGGGAAACCCATTGTTCATTTGGTGCAGTGCTGCCACCTGCTGCCTGGCTGCTGGAATGGGACCTGCGTAGTTCACAGTGCAGGTCGGCTGCACGGTTTCTAGGTAACAGCCTACCCCTAACTGAAGGACCTTATGGACTGTACAGCGTCACAGCAGTCCGTGTCAGGTGGCGTTCGGTTTGTTGGTAACAAGTTTGCTCCAGCAGTATTGAGGCTCGGAGGCTGGATCAATGTGCCAAGGACTCACGGTCCTTACAGAGTGTCAGAGCTAGGAGGATCCTTAAAGCAGACATGGTAGAACTCGAGTATAATAAGTGAGTCACTGCAAATTCCTAGGCCCAACGTGGGACTGACTTCATAAGCTTGCCAGGAGATTCTGAGGCAGGCAATCTAGCATTGTATCAGAGAAGGACACTGTATTATTAGGCAAGAATGTCTCAGCCTTTTTTCTAATTAGTGCCTGATTTCAATTAATGAAATTAAATCTTCCATCAATGGGATGAGTCATCATTATGTAACTGTTTCTTTGCAGCATACACACAAAATTTATTGTTGGGTTGTTTCTGTAGGGGAAAACAAATCCACTTTTCAATTCTTTCCCAGGAAGGAGGTAGTGTGATTTATATGGGCCTTACTTTCCAGCCCTGGGCACTGGCAAGCAAAGGTAGAGTTTTTACAGTGAATATGACCAGCATTGCCGTGAACACAAGGGTACTTCAATAAGTTTGTGGAAATGGAATTCAAAAGTAAGTTTACATTGGTGCACAAAATTTTGAAGTCCACACACAGTTTGTCTGTAATATTCATTGTCTGTGAACTTTTTGAAGACCCTCACATACGATAATCATTTGGTGAATGTCTTGAAATTTCAGGGGGCCTAAAGTATCATAACACAGATTCTTCCCCTTGGAAGAGCCGAGCACAAGAACACTGCCGCTCCGTGGATTGTAGTAGTCTCAATACTTACTCTTCACCCTGTCTTGATCAGCGTGGCCAGTGTACAAATAGTAAGCAGGAACCCCAGTGTTCCTCATTACACAGAAAACACAAGTGGCCTGATAGCACGTTGGAGAGCCCCCCTGAGAGCTGAGCATTCTGGGTACCTGTCATGTGTTTGCTTCCTTGGGCTTTACTTTCCCAAAGATCTGAGTCCTTGCAGCCACTAAACTCAGGGGAGATTGTGTTTTCTAAGTGTTCAAGTTGCTGGCGTTCCAACCCTTTCATGTAAATAATTTGATGCACTTAATGTTTTGCACGGAAAGAATCAAAAGGCAGTTTTGTTTATAGAGAAATCTTAATAAAAAGCTTTCAGATCATCATTTTTATTACTCATAAATGTGCTCTGGTAGATCATGCTATTTTAAATTTGGTTTCTTTGTCATCTCATCTGTTGGGTGTTTTTGTTTTTGTTTTTAGGGCTACCTGAAGGAAATCTTGAAAGAAATTGGTATTCAGAATGTAAAAGGGATCCACAAAAACACATGGGAGCTGAAGCCCGAATACAGACACTATCAAGGAGAAGAAAAGAGTGACTAAGCGGCCGCCGGGCAGGCTGGCTGGTGGAGCGGTGCAGGGTGACACTGAGGCCGCAGTGATGACGCTGGAACACTGAGCGCCTGTGGCAGTAGCAGTAACATGGCTGGTACTTGGGTTTCTCTTGGTCAATTTTTCAAACCTCTATTTCTTATAAAGTTTCATAAATTTTTTTTGAGAAGAAAGAAGTTTATTTATAGACTTGTATCAAACCAGATTATCCATGACTAGGATAGGGTTGGGGATGAAAAGGATTTTTCTTTTTACAAGATTACTTTTGCAATGTAAAATTAGGAATTTTTCTAATTAAGACTTTGTCCTTGCTCTGTCTCTTTGGAACAGAGGTAATGCAGATTTGAAGAGGGGAAAGTCAGTTACAGAAACTATTAAGAAGAGTAAAAAGCCAAAGTTCCATATTCCAAAATTGCTGGAGAACAATCTTTTTTTAAAAAAAAAAAGGGAGGGGGGGAATGACCGTGTTTCATACTCAAACACACATTAATAAAAGGAAAACATTGAAGTTTGTAGTGAAATGTCAATGTTCATCCTTAGCTCATTGGACTCTACTGATGTTGATATGAGAAATGGACAAAAACCTGCTCAGTTAAGATTTCTTGGAGCCAGCATTGTAGCATAGCAGGTAAAGCTGCTGCCTGCAATGCAGGCATCACATATGGGCACCTGTTCAAGGCCCAGCTGCTCCACTTCCAGTCCAACTCCCTGCTGATGGCAACCCACAGAGGAGACCTGGAAGAAGCTGCTGGCTTCTGCCTGGCCCAGTGCTGGCCAACGCAGCCCTCTGGGAAGTGAACCAGCTAATGGGAGGATCTATCTCTCCTCTGTTCTAACTTTAAAATAAATAAATAAATCTTTAAAAAGAAAAATTTCTTTTGTTTGCTTTTTAAATAATTAAAAATTGGATCAGGCCTTGGACACAGCAGTTAAAATGCTTTTGCTCCCAGAATTCTACAGCAGGCACATAGGGGACAAATGGTGTGGATACTCTAAAGGAGGGTTGTAGGGTAGGGCTGAGACCAACAAAGTTAATTTCACTTCCTGGGATATAAAAATGTTTCTTTTACTCTTCTCTTTAATTTTAAATAAAAGCAATGCATGTACATGATTAAAGTTTTTCCTCACTTAGAATGTTAGGCAATCCAAAATCATACACTCAAACGAGACCACCAAAACAACAAAAAACTTAGCAAACTAAGCTCAGTGAAAGATTGTTTTTATACTTGTTCATTTTGTCAGCTCTTCTGGAGCTTGCAACCAAGAAGTAGCAAATGCCAAAAATATAAGAAAATGTTATATAATTAAAACAAAACAGGGCCGGCGCCGCGGCTCACTAGGCTAATCCTCCACCTTGCGGCGCCAGCACACCGGGGTTCTAGTCCCGGTCAGGGCGCCAGATTCTGTCCCGGTTGCCCCTCTTTCAGGCCAGCTCTCTGCTGTGGCCCGGGAGTGCAGTGGAGGATGGCCTAAGTGCTTGGGCCCTGCACCCCATGGGAGACCAGGAGGAAGCACCTGGCTCCTGCCTTCGGATCAGTGCAGTGCGCCGGCTGTAGCGCACTGGCCACGGTGGCCATTGGAGGGTGAACCAACAGCAAAAGGAAGACCTTTCTCTCTGTCTCTCTCTCTCTCTCTCTCACTGTCCACTCTGCCTGTCCAAAAAAAAAAAAAAACAAAAAAAAACAAAAAAAAAAAAACAAGAAAATATCTGTGGAGACAAATCATTTTCTGTATTATTTACTTCCAACAGCAGAACACCAGAATTCTGGTGCCACTGTTGAGTGCCACTGTGCTCAGAAAAATTGTCTTTGCATTCCCAGTATAAAACAAAATTCTGATACAGAAGTATTGCCGAGACCACCTCAAGTTGTCTTATTCCACATTATTCTGATGCAAGAACTTGTGATGCACCCATTATCTCCCAGTTACAGATTGCCCAGGGCTCAGTGTCTGGAGGCAGACCTGTGTCTTATTTGAAGCTGTGCTTTGGTATTTTTGTAAAGGTGGTTTCCTTAGCTTCTCTTAGTTATCTATTACCTCATCACACCAGTTGTATGTGCTTGCATCTCTTAAACATTTATTGTCTCTTCAGTAGAATAGATAGTCTAGGTGATAGGCTGGTGCCATTCTTGATTCATATTTGTGGTGCTCTCTTATTTAATATTAAACTTTGGCTTTTAATCATGGAGGAGGAGCCCTTCCACCTGGGTTTCCTTATTCTTTTGTTTCAGGACTCTCTTGCTTTGATAAACATGCTTTTGTCATCCAAAAATTAAGAAGACAAGAGTCCTCAGCCCTGTGGTTGCTATGAGATGAAGAGAGAAGGGGAAAGGCTGATAAGGGAGATGCACGTCTCTGGGGAGCTGTCCCATCCTAAGAGGACAGGAAGGCCATATTTAATAGATGAGATTGCTAAACTCAGTACGCATGGGGGTGTTTTAAATGTCCTAAGATTATGGTTGCTCGGCATTGGAAAGATCCGGAATTGTTGCCACAGTAACTTCTAGCATGATGTATCTACAAGGTGAACAGATTCTTCTCTGTTGTGTTGTGAGTGGCTCTTACGGATTTCAGCAGAGTTGTGATTGTTCACGATGGTCTGTGAAAGTTTTCCATAGGCATTTATTTTTATCACTGGTGGTACATATCACTGAAATAATAGTAACCACTTGTCAGCGCCTGTGTTCCTGGTAGAGTGTTAAATGCTCTAAAATGTCTCATTGAATCCTCAGAAAACACAGAGAGGTAGGAAATGTTCATTTTATGGAGCTGTTTCCTGGCCACCATACATCATGAGTGCTGCCCCCGACCTCAGAAGTCTCCCTATGGGACCTCTACCAGAATTCTGCTGGCCCCCACCCCCAGTCCAACTTGCTAACCAGGAAAATGGAGCTGACCCCAGGCAGAGTTGTGAATAGTGGGCATTTATTTGTCTTTGGCATCCCTCCTTGGGTGCAGATTCCCAGCCCCCTCCCACAGGATGAAGAGGACTCTTCTACCTTGAAAGTCACCTTCCCTGCCTGGGTTTGTATCCTCTTCTGCTTCATGTGCCGGGGTAGAGGGTGCAGCTCAAGAGTGGGCTCCAAGGTGGAGCCCTCCTGAGTCAGACCTGCCTTCTCAGCACGCTGCCTGATTGCCGGAGCGCTCCCCTAGAAACAGGAGACAATAAGCTGCCCACTGCCTCCTTTTTTAGTCCGTTTTCTTTCTGACGTGACTCCAGAGCAGGTTGCTAAGCCCAGTGCCATTTTCATATGGTCCAAAGTAGGGATCAAAGGTCATGTTTTACCCTCACCTTTCCCCCCAACATGTTCCCATCCTTTTTCCCTCCTGTGTCCTTTCTTTTGAGCAGGTGCCACCATCTGTGATATAATAGTATGATGAAACATCTGACAGATTTCAGTATAAGTCTTTAATAGTTTTTTTTTTTAAGATAGATTTATTTATTTATTTATTTATTTGAGACACAGAGTTACGGGGGGGTGGGGGGTCCTTCCATCCACTGGTTCACTCCCCAAATGGCTGCAACGGCCAGAGCTGGGCCAGTCCAAAGCCAGGAGCCAGGAGGCTCCCTTGGGTCTCCCACATGGGTACAGGGGGCAAAGCACTTGGAACATGTTCCACTGCTTTCCCAGGTGCACCAGCAGAGAGCCAGATTGGAAGTGGAGCAGCCAGGACCCGAACCAGTACCTACATGGGATGCCAGCACCATGGGTAAAAGACTAACGTACTACACCACAGCACCAGCCCGTTTAATAGTTTAAGAAAATCGGTGGCTTTTATCGCATTGTATTAGAAGCCATGTAAATTTAAAAGGATTTTTCAGATTCTTTGGCTTCCAGTTTAAACTGACTTCTGTTGAGTCATTTAAGGCTTTTGAGAATTTTCATGAAGTATACCTTTAAAGTGTTGGGAATTTTTATTCAAATTGCCTTGAGAGTTTTTTTTAAAATTGTTATAGAAATAAAAATTGACCAGAAGAATATGTTGCTGGACTAAAAACTATGATCTGGTGTGGTCATGAAGCAACAACCGGTGTTGACTTCATTGGCAAATATTTACTAAGCATGAATATGCCCCAGGCTCTAGGGATATGAAAGTGCTAGGCAGAGGCTGGCGCCGTGGCTCAACAGGTTAATCCTCTGCCTTGCGGCGCTGGCACACTGGGTTCTAGTCCTGGTTGGGGCGCCGGATTCTGTCCCAGTTGCCCCTCTTCCAGGCCAGCTCTCTGCTGTGGCCTGGGAGTGCAGTGGAGGATGGCCCAAGTCCTTGGGCCCTGCACCCCATAGGAGACCAGGAGAAGCACCTGGCTCCTGCCTTCGGATCAGTGCGGTGCGCCGGCCGCAGCATGCCGGCCACAGCAGCCATTGGAGGGTGAACCAACGGCAAAGGAAGACCTTTCTCTCTGTCTCTCTCTCTCTCACTGTCCACTCTGCCTGTCAAAAATAAAAAAAATTAAAAATAAAAAAAGAAAGTGCTAGGCAGAAGAGCTGTTCGTAGTCTAGCGGGAAACGGGAATGTGACCGGGTACCATGCTGTGTGGGGACAGACGTGTGAACAGAGCATCCCAGCGAATTCATCGTCACTTAAGCTCTACATGGATTTCCCGTTTCTAAAGCATTTGAATGCAGCACTGTACACTCAGTGTTAAAACTTCATTGAATACAATTTAATCACTGACAGTTCCTGAAACACAAAAGGGTTTAGACAATGCCTCAGACTGATTATTATGAACACATGGTGGATGTCTGTATTGCGACAATCTCATTAATAGAATACTAAATTAGAGTTTACTGCGCTAGTCCTCTTGACATTTAAGCCTTACTTCTGATTACCATTCCAGTGGCTCTCCTTCAACAAAAGCGTATGAACCTCTTTGCCACTCATTCATTCATTCAGTGAAAGCTGTTGATGCCCAGAGGTGAAGGTGATGGGTATTTGGGATTCTGCACCTTACAGACTTCCGGTTCTCTGCCGATGACATTGCTGGACAGGCAGGAAGAATAAAAGCTCGTGTTTGTTGAACCCATAGTGTGTACCAGCCACATGGCTAAGCATTTGACTCATAGAGGTCATTTAATTGCCAAAAGAACCCTATAATATTTGGTTTCTTTGATGATGCTTGTTTTAAAGTTGTGCATCCTGAGGTGTTCTGAGAGGTTGCAGCACCTGCCCAGGGTCACACAGTAGCCAGAAGAGCGGGATTCAGATGCGCTGCGGGAGGCAGACTGCGCTCACGGTGGTGCGTCCGTAACGAGTGCTCCAGCGCCCTTTGGCCATGGCTGTGATTCAGCTGCCCAGACTCCGTCGCTGTGCATCTCCTCACCAACTCACGAGGAGCAAAGTCTCAAGTGTGAACCTGTCCTCAGCCAAAAAAGGGTTGCTCCTGGATGCTCTCTCTCGTTTTGCCTTTAGAGTTTTGGGTTTCAACTCTTAACTCAGTTTGTGGAGTTTCTTATTTGTGCCATGATGTTCCTCTTTTGTCCTGGGTCCAGATAAGGAGCGGTTTCCTAGAACTGACTGCAAATGCCTGCTGTATTTCTTTTACTTGCATCCTAGACCACCCAGTGACTCTTCAGTGCCAGGTTCATGAGATAATTGCTGGCTCAGCTGACCGCAGTTGGGGACTTCTGCTATGACCCAATGCCAGCGGCTTGAGATACCCCCCCCCAAGGAATGCGGATACAAAGATGAAAAAATAAGAGAGCCTCACAATAAATAGCAATATAGTTTTTTTAAAATATATATTTATTTATTTTATTTGAAAGGCAGAATTAAAGATATCTTCCATCACTCCCCAAATGGTTGTAATGGCTGAAGTTGGATCAGACCAAAGCAAGGAACCAGAACCTTCTTCCAGGTCTCCTACGTAGGTACAGGGGTCCAAGCACTTGGGCCATCTTCTGGTGCTTTTCCAGGTGCAACAGAATGGAGCTAGATCAGATGTGGAGCAGCCGGGACTCGAACCAGCACCCGTATGGGATGGCGGTGCTGCAGGCTGGGGCTTTAACTTGCTACACCACAGCACTGGCCCCAACATAAGTTATTAAGTGCAGCAATAAAAATATATGGCAGAGTGTTTTAAAAACTACCAGGATTCACAGCCTTTGAGTTAGAACAAGTAGCTTACCTCCTGTATCTTGCTTTTGTTGCCTGCAAAGTGGAATGTTGGGAGCTCTCTGCCTTGTAAAACTGTAATGGAGGTTAGACTAGGTGATCTATGTAAAGTTCATGGAACACTGTGTGTTGCATAGAAAGTACCTTATCAGTGTTAGCTGTTACCCTATATAACATACGTAAACTATGGAGGGAGCACAGAGAATGAGTTGTCCCATCTTTGAGGAACCAGGAAAGCTTCTTAGATGAGTTGGTATCTAAATAGGATTTGGAAGGCGTCCAGGAGTTAAACAAGAGTTAGGGAGCAAGAGGTAGAGAAAGAACAAGCATTGCAGCAGCCCCGCTTCAGAGGATGGCTGCAGTGAGAGCCTGCACACTCTCAGTGTACTTGCACATACAGGACTGTGGCCAGGCCAGGCGAGTCGGAGCTCGGTCTCATGGAAGAACTTGGGGTCCGGCAATCTCACGTTGGACCTAAGAGAAATGGTTGAAGAGGTAGGCAGGACTCACTTACTTCACACTGATACGAACAGCTCAATACTCTTTTCCCTTTTGATTCATCTCTGAATACCTTTAAAAAATATATACACATGGCCCAATTAGAGTAGCAGTGAAACCCAACCTTAGAGCTAATTGTGTGTTAGAAGTTTGAGGTCCCAGTCACTTAGCCCTCCACCACTGCAAGGTCTAATCAATAAACAGCAGGACTAACTCTGCTCACACAATTTGCTTTATTAGTGGAGACCCATTGACTCCCAGCTAAACTGGAGAAGCCAAGAGAGCTCCTCATCCTCTTCCTCAATAACGATGACTGGTCCAGCTCTCTGCTGTGGCCCGGGAGTGCAGTGGAGGATGGCCCAAGTGTTTGGGCCCTGCACCCGCATGGGAGACCAGGAGGAAGCACCTGGCTCCTGGCTTCGGATCGGTGCAGCGCCAGCCATAGCGGCCAATTGGGGGGTGAACCAATGGAAGGAAGACCTTTCTCTCTGTCTCTCTCACTGTCTAACTCTGCCTGTCAAAAATAAATAAATAAATAAAATACAGTAACGATGACTGGTTACCAGTTGGTGGTTGGCCTGACATTGACACTTGCAGGGGGGTGGGCACTGTGGCGCAGTGGGTTGAAGCCCCAGCCTGCAGTGCCGGCATCCCATATTGTCACCGGTTCGAGACCCGGCTGCTCCGCTTCCAATCCAGCTCTCTGCTATGGCCTGGGGAAGCAGTAGAAGATGACCCAAGTCCTTGGGGCCCTGCCCTCGCGTGGGAGAGTTTGGAAGAAGCACCTGGCTCCTGGCATCGGATCGGTGCAGCTCTGGCCGTTGTGGCCAACTGGGGAGTGAACCAGCGGATGGAAGACCTCTCTTTCTGTCTCTCCTTCTCTCTCTGTGTAACTCAAATTTCAAATAAATAAGTAAATCAAAAAAAAGAAAATGTGGGACAGGGATGAACTTAGTCATGCCCACGCTGTTTGGCACACTGTTCAGGAATCCTTGTTAATTTGGTAGAAATAGAAGAGGTGGGTTTTAGAAAAGGCACAAATGGTTGAATGGCAGCAGGCTACTAAATGAGTTTCCACCTTGAAGCCTGATTCCCCGCTGGACCACCAGTGGCCCCTGCCCCCAGGAGCCAGCTGAGATGTCAGTGACTGTCATTCAGCCATGACATTTGTCAGATGTAGGCCTCCAAGAAGACATTTCAGAAACAACTGTCATATCAGTGTTGCTGGAAGGGGATATTCCAAAGCCATATGGAGGAGAACATATTTGTAAAACGCATACAAAAGACTGTATCTAGGTCATGGAAAGATTTCACAAAACTCAATAGCAGAACAAGAGCTCAATTAAGAAATGGGCAGTAGGGGCCGGTGCTGTGATGTAGTGGGTAAAGCCACTGCTTGCAGTGCCAGCATCCCATATGGGCAATGATTCGAGTCCCTGGCTATTGCCTGGAAACACAGTGGAAGATGGCCCAAGTCCTTGGGTCCCTGCACCCACGTGGGAGACCCAGAAGAAGCTTCTGGCTCCTGGCTTTGGATCGGCCTAGTTCCAACTTATAGCGATTTGGGGTGTGAACCAGCAGAGGGAAGACACCTCTCTCTGTTTCTGCATAGCTTTAACTCTGTCTTTGCCTTTCAAATGAATAAATTAAATAAATAAATCTTTTTAAAAATGGGCAATAAATGTAAAATATCTATTTCATCAAGAAGATGTGGATGAGCAGTAAGTACATGACGAATTCCTCAACATCATTGATCATTAGAGAGTACAAATTAAAGCCACAACAAGGTAACACTACATACTTACCAGAATGTGTCAAACTTTAGAAACCTGACATCATTGAGTGCTGGGAGCTTGCAAAGCATCTGAACCTCTCATACTTTGCTCCTGGTAATGCAAAATGATACAGGTTCTTTGGCAGACAGTTGGGCACTCTGTGAAGAGAAACATACCACCCTGCAGCTCAGCCATCCCAGCCCCACGAGTTTACCCAAGAGAAATGAAAACACTTAAGAGACTTTCAAGAAGTTTGTGGAAAATTCGATGACTAGATAAAACAAACTGTGTCGTGGTTATTCAGTGGAATACTACTCAGCAATGAAAATGTAAGACCATGTGATACTCCCAACAGCTTGGATGACTTGCCAATGTGTTCTGCCAAGTGAAAGCAGCCAGACTCCCAGGCTGCATTCGGTGTGCTTCTGTTTGTCTGACTCTCGAACAGGCAAGACTGTAGGGATGAAAACACAGGTCATTGTCAGGTTGGAATATGGAGAGGGATAGACAACCAAGAAAAACAAAGGAACTTTTGGGGCTACTAGACATCCTGATGGTGGTGTTGATTACATGACCATATGTTAAAACTTAATCTGTGGGGCCGGCACTGTGGCTACTGGCATCCCATATGGGCGCTGGTTTGAGTTCCAACTGCTCGATCCAGCTCCCTGCTAATGTGCCTGGGAAAGCATCGGATGATGGCCCAGGTGCTTGGGCTGCTGCTACCAATGTGGGAGACCTGGAAGAAGCTCCTGGCTCTGGCTTTGGCCTGGCCCAGTGTTGACTGTTGTGGCCATCTGGGAAGTAAACTAGTGATGGAAAATAGCTGGCTTGCTCGCTCGCTCTCTCTCGCTCGCTCTCTCTCTGTAACTCGGACATTCACATAAATCTTTTTAAAAACAAAATAAATGGATCTGTATCATGGGTGTGTGCAGCAGTGAAAGGATAAGGTAGATCAGTGCATGCTGACTTAGAAGGCGTTCTGTATGCTTGGGTGTAGGTGGCAAGTTTCAAAACAATAGTAAGGGCCGGCGCTGCGGCTCACTAGGCTAATCCTCCACCTAGCGGCGCCGGCACCCCGGATTCTAGTCCCGGTTGGGGCACCGGATCCTGTCCCGGTTGCCCCTCTTCCAGGCCAGCTCTCTGCTGTGGCCAGGGAGTGCAGTGGAGGATGGCCCAAGTCCTTGGGCCCTGCACCCCATGGGAGACCAGGAGCATCACCTGGCTCCTGCCTTCGGATCAGTGCGGTGCGCCGGCCGCAGCGTGCCGACCGCGGCGGCCACTGGAGGGTGAACCAATGGCAAAAGGAAGACCTTTCTCTCTGTCTCTCTCTCTCTCTCAAAAAAAAAAAAAAAAAAAAAAAACAATAGTAATAGTGGGGCCAGCAGTGTGGCGTAGCAGGTAAAGCCTCTGCCTGCAGTGTCGGCCCCCATAGGGGCACCAGGGGGCACCAGTTCTAAATCTTAAAGTAATAAGTTAGGTCCTCTTTATATTAAGAAAATATCTGTTTCTGGGGCTGGTGTGATGCATTGGGTTGGGCCACCACCTGCAATGCCTACATCTTATATAGGAGCCCCAATTCCAGTCCCAGCTACTTCACTTCTGATCCAGCTCCCTGCTAATGCACTTCGGAAAGCAGTAGAAGATGACCCCAGGACCACCCATGTGGGCGATTTGGATGAAGTTTCCGACCTCCTGGCTTCAGCTTGGCCCAGCCAGTGTAGCCATATGGGGGTATGAACCAGCGGATGGAAGATCACTCTATTCTCTCCCTCTCTGTCACTCTGCCTTTCAAACAAAATAAACCTTAAAAGTTGTTTCTACATGAGCTTTGCTGAAGAGGCTCCAAAAACTTCATGGAAGTGCATTTTATAATTTTTTAATTTTATAAAATGTTTAATTTATAAAATGTTTTTATAAAATGCAGTTTTAAAAACTGCATGAATTTCAAAGTTTTTTGTGCCAAAATAAACTTGGCATTTAATTCTGTTTTTTCAAAAGCTTTTTGAAGTTCGCTGAGTTATAAACACCAGAAAAAGAAACACACCAAACACTTTAACAGTGCCACATCTGGGGAGGAGACTCGTACAGAAGACAAAACAAGGAGAACTTTTCTGTACGTGTTTATCTTTACAATGAGAATACGTATGAATTACGTTATTTTCATGTGTCAGGCCCAAAGGGAGACCATACCTGTTGTGAACTAAAGACCACTCCAGGAAACAGATAATGCTCCATTTCTACTCCACTGGGCGATTTAAGGTTAGAAATCCTGCCACCAAGGGAGAAGATCCCCTGGAAGACTACGTGATGCCATTCGTCAGACATATATTGAGCATCACATGCGTCTGTCCTGAGCACCACACAACCCAGCAGTCCACAGGTACTGCCTGCCCGGGAAAGGGATGAGAGAAGTGGGTTGGGGTCCACTTCAGAATTGCAGGCCTGCCCTGTAACTTGGACAAAGTCTCCTAGGGTTAGCAGGTGAATCCCATCTCACCAAGGAAGGAAGGTGCCAGGGCCTTACAAGAATGGAGGCTTTGAAGGAAGTCTGCTGGGAGAGGATCAGCAAGCAGCCAGCCATGGAGTGAGCTGTTTATTTACCTATAGGAAATTTAGGAAGTGAGCATCCCTAGGAGAGGGGGAGCTCATTGCAACTTTGACGAGTTGCCAATTGATTGAGAAAGCAATTGGGAATAATTATTCCCTATTATAGTGGGAATGTTAAGAAGTAAACTGCTCTGAAATCAGAGAAAATCAAAGGATGTCCTTGACCGTGAAACTGGAAGAGCTGAGGCTAGAACTCAAATTGGCTTGACCTTGCAGTTTGTTCTCTTGCCTTTGAATAAGCAGCTTCTCCCTGCGTGGAGACAGGGTTCTGAAGGCAGAATGGGTGCACATGTCTTTTCCTGCGTTGCGTGCTATTGGCGTGAACCAGCCTTGCTGTGAACACAGGCACAGGACCGCTCCCATCACAGCCTTACACATCGAAATAACAGCAGCCCCGACAGCTGCAGGAGGCTTTGCCTAACCCAGGGCAGCTCTTGGAGGTAGTGAGTGCCTGTTACTCACCCAGCTTTGTCTCCTCTTCAGAAATAACACTCTTCATCACCTTCACACAGCATTGGCAAGTGAAACCTTCGCAACGTCAGTCAGCTGTGAGATGACATTTTGTGAGCCACCTACACAGAGATGCATCCAGAAGCCCCACAGACCTTCGCCTGCAAGCCTAATACATGGAAATGAAACACCCCGGCATGAACATGAGCGTGTTGATTTCTCAAGCTGCCTTTACTGATGTTGCGAAAGGATACCAAGTAATGGGCTGGAAAAGGACAGAAAAGAAAACACAGGATTTTGTGAATACTTTGTGAATAACAGTTACAACCGCACCACTTCTCGGTGGGCTCTCTCGGTTGGCTTCCTCATGAAAGTGAGTGTTGATCAAAGCTAGGGGGTCCCACATGCTAGAGAAGCAGTGAGCATGGGACAGTGAGGGGATTAGAATGCAGTATGGTGAGTAAGATGCTGCGTGGAGCACGCACACCCCCTATTGCAGTTCCTGGGTTCAAATCCCAGCTCTGCTGATTGCAGCTTCCCGCTGTTGTGCATCCTGGGAGGCAGCAGGTAATGGTTCAAGTACTTGGTCTCTACCTTGTAGAAGGGAGGCCTGGGCTGGCGCCGTGGCTCACTTGGCTAATCCTCTGCCTGCGGCGCCGGCACCCCAGATTCTAGTCCCAGTTGGGCGCTGGTTCTAGTCCCAGTTGCTCCTCTTCCAGTCCAGCTCTCTGCTGTGGCCCAGGAGGGCAGCGGAGGGTGCCCAAGTGCATGGGAGACCAGGAGGAAGCACCTGGCTCCTGGCTTCGGATCGGTGCAGCGCGCCGGCCGTAGCAGCCACTTGGGGGGTGAACCAACGGAAAAAGAAAGACCTTTCTCTCTGTCTCTCTCACTGTCTAAATCTGCCTGTCAAAAAAAAAAAGAAGAAGAAGAGGAAGAGGAAGAAGAGGAGGAGGAAGAAGAAGAGGAAGAGGAAGAAGAAGAAAAGAAGAGAGGCCTGGACTGAGTTCTCGGCTGTGACCTGCCCCAGCCATAGCTATTGTGGGCATTTGGGAAGTGAACCAGCAGGTGGGAGGTGGCTGCCTCTCTGTCTGCCTGTCAAATAAGAAGCCAGTTAAATTGGAGCTGGGGTTTCACAATCTCTGTCATATCTAATAGGTGTTTCTAAGCAGCTCCTATCACTAGTAATTGGGAAGGGAGAACATGTGTTTCTATAGAAGAGAAAAGTGTCTATTCTGAGTGGGTGGTTGATGAACATAATCTTGTCCTTTTTTTTTTTTTTTTTTTTTTTGACAGGCAGAGTGGACAGTGAGAGAGAGACAGAGAAAAAGGTCTTCCTTTTTGCCGTTGGTTCACCCTCCAATGGCCACCACGGTAGGCGCGCTGCAACCGGCGCACCGCGCTGATCTGATGGCAGGAGCCAGGTGCTTCTCCTGGTCTCCCATGGGGTGCAGGGCCCAAGCACTTGGGCCATCCTCCACTGCACTCCCTGGCCACAGCAGAGAGCTGGCCTGGAAGAGGGGCAACCGGGACAGGATCGGTGCCCCGACCGGGACTAGAACCCAGTTTGCCGGCGCCGCAAGGTGGAGGATTAGCCTATTGAGCCGCGGCGTTGGCCATCCTTTTTTTTTTAAGATTTATTTATTTGAAAGAGTTACAGATAGGCAGAGGCAGAGACAGAGAGAGAGAGGGAAAGAGAAATTTTCCATCAGCTAGTTCACTCCCCAGATGACCGCAACAGCTGGAGCTGTGCCAATCCGAAGCCAGGAGCCAGGAGCTTCTTCTGGGCCACCCACATGGGTGCAGGGGCCAAGGACTTGGGACACCCTCCGCTGCTTTCCCAGGCCATAGCAGAGAGCTGGATCAGAAGTGGAGCAGCCGAGACTCAAATCGGCACCCCATATGGGATACCGACACAGCAGGTGGCGGTTTTACCCACTACGCCACAGCGCTGGCCCCAGAACATAATCTTGTCTTAAGCTGATTTTTAAGGGCCATCATTATGGCGAGGTGGGTAAAGCCATTGCCTGCTCCACTTCCGATCCAGCTCCCTTCTAATGCATCTGGTAAAGCAGCAGAAGATGGCCCAGGTGCTTGGGCCCCTGCATCCACATGGGAGACCCAAATGAAGCTCCTAGCTCCTAGCTTTTGCCTGACTCAGCCCTGGCCATGGCAGCCATCTGGGGAGTGACCCAGTGGATGTAAGATTCTCTCTCTCTCTCTCTCCTGGACTTTCAAATAAATAAATAAATAAATCTTTAAAAAAAATGATCTTTAAGGCTGTGATTCTAAACACTGGGCCTGGCCAGGGAGAACCAGAGAGGGGGTTGCAGGCTCGTTGTCACTCAGAGGCTCTGCGTATGGCAGAGGCCCGGCTCCATCACACATGCTGAGTTTCACACATCGACTTTCTGCGGGGATCAGGAGACAGGCGCGTGTGTTCTGGGAAAAGCGCATCCGTTCCCTTTCCCTCCATGGCTTCGCAGAATCACCTGCCCCAGATTCCCCAGAAGAACCTGATTGCTGCCCGTCTGGAGCCAGCTGTGCACCCATAAATCTGATCACTGGGGCCCAAGCAGGGAGCTGGGAAGCTCAGGTATGGCCAAAGGCCTCCCACAGAGGGGCTGTGGTTGCAAAAGCAGCAGGAGTTCCCAAGGAAGGGTTGGCGTCTAGCTGAGCATTCCAGATAGCAGCCACGGTGTCCTACAGCTGAGCTGCTCAGGAGTGGGCATGCGGGATGTGAGTCCTGAGGTCTTCGCTGCACTTCTGTGCCCTGGGCCTGACTCTGACCTCCACAACCAAAGGGATCGGAAGAGATCCAGCTCCACCAGTGAATTTCAGGATAATGATGAAGTTGGAGTAAAAGGCCCTTCCAATTATGGAATTCCCATGATTGCAGTCTAAAGATAAAAGAACGGAATACACAATCTATACAGATGATAGTAACGTCCACTTTGTAAGTTCAGTTGTAATAGGGACTTACTTACTGGATGTGTAATTAGAGGAAGGAGCCTAAATTGCAGTGAGAGCATCAGTAATCCACCATTTTATGTGTACTCTTAGCAACAGTTTTAAAGTCTGGGGGCCAGGGACTGGCATTGGGACTTAGTGGGTTCAGCTTCCACCTGTTATGCCAGCATCTCATATGGACACTGGTTTGAGTCCTGGCTGCTCCACTTGCAGTCCAGCTCCCTGCTAGTATACCTGGGAAAGCAGCAGCAGATGACCCCAGTGCTTGGGCCTTGCACCCACATGGGAGACCCAGAAGAAGCTCCTGGCTGTTGGCTTTGGCCTGGCACAGCCCCAGCTGTTGCAGCTGTTTGGGGAGTGAACCAGTGGATGGAAGGTCTCTCTGTTTCTCTCTCTCTCTCTCTCTCTCTCTCTCTCTCTCTGTAACTCTGCCTTTCAAATAAATAAATAAATAAAAATTAAAAAAAAAAAAAAAAGAATTGAGGCCGGCGCTGTGGCTCACTTGGCTAATCCTCCACCTGCGGCGCCAGCATCCCATATGGGTGCCAGGTTCTAGTCCCGGTTGCTCCTCTTCCAGTCCAGCTCTCTGCTGTGGCCCAGGAAGGCAGTGGAGGATGGCCCAAGTGCTTGGGCCCCTGCACCCACATACCCACATGGGAGACCAGGAGGAAGCACCTGGCTCCTGCCTTCAGATCGGCATAGCTCCGGCCGTAGCAGCCATTTGGGGAGTGAACCAACAGAAGGAAGACCTTTCTCTCTGTCTCTCTCTCTAATTCTATCTGTCAAAAAAAAAAAAAAAAAGAATTGCATGGGGCAGGGCGGGGAGAGGGCATAATGTAACTTCCAGCTTTGTGGTGCTGAGCTACCTATCCCATATCAGAAGCATTTGTCACCCAAGTATGTATAAGGCACCCACGAAAACACCAAATCCAGTCAGTTGGGGTCATAGGTTCTGTGGTTCCTTTCTTATAATGCCTGCAGCAGTTCCCTTCTGCCAAGGTTTGGCTTCTGCATCTAAAGAGAAAATGAGAGCACTGGGCGTAGATGGAGCAGATGCCTCTCACAGTCACTGCTGGAAAGGCAGGCAGTGACACCAGTCACACCATTAGGTCCCAAACGCTTTGGGGTGCAAATCGCCCGTTTGGTGCTCTGAGGCACCTTCCTGAGTGTGCGTCTTAGCACTCTTGGCATACCAAGGAGGTATCTAAATGGTGACTTCCTGCCGTCAAAGTCTGGATACGTTTTTGTTTGGGTGGAGCAATTGTTGTCATGGTTAGTTTGGGCTGCAACCACAAAGGACGATCCATGGGGCATGTTAGAAACAACAGAATTTATTTCCCACAGTCCTGGAGGCTGAAGGTGCAGGATCAGTCAGGGTGCCAGCATGTCCAGGGTCTGGTGAGGGCCCTCGCTCAAGCTGCAGGTTACCAGCTTCTTGTGTCCTTCGGTTGTGGAGAGAGGGCAAGCGCTCTGTCTGGGGTCCCTTCCTGAAGGCACTGTCCCAGTACTCATGATCTATTCACCACCAGAAGGTGCTGTCCCATTGCTCATAACCTAATCACCCCCACCGCCCCCACCACCACCTAGCAGCATTCCCTGGAGGTGAGAATTTCAACAAGAATTTGAGGGGACACATTCATAACATATGTGTCTTGGTTTATCATATCTGAAAGGAACATGATATGAAAACTTGCTCCACCTCTCTCTTACATGACAAATAAGTCTTATTTTGAAAACAGCTCTTTGCTGCCTTCCATCCTCAGTGGAAAGGAGTGCCCAACTCTGCTGTTTTTCCAAGAAGAGGCTCCGCCTACACAGGATCTACTTTTGGGCTTGGAAGAGGGTGGTTGGTGCCACAGCTCACGCAGACTGACTTGCCAGATAAGTCGGGGTGAAATGCTGCAATTCTAGCTCGCGGGCTGAAATCACTCAGCCTGCCCTCCAGCTTGGGCTGTGAATAAGAGCCTTAGACAGCCGAGAGCAAACAGCAGGATCCGCCTGGGGCTGTCTTGAAACATATGTTTCCGGGGTCTGAGAAAGGAAATGCAGAAGCTGTTACCATCAGGCAGACCTGCAGGAGCTTCAGGGAGGCTTGGTGATGGGAGGAGAAACAGCTCCTTCTGTACTTGGGAGGCCTGGAGAGAGGGGAGAATAATGGAAGGGTGAAGAAGAATGGGAGGAAGAGTGATTTCCGAATGGCTTTTGACTCCCTGTGTAAAGGGAGCCGAGCTAGGGTCCCACACAGCTTCTGTGTTTTGAGGACAGGCTCTGGGGCAAAGCAGATTAAGCCACCACTTGGGACGCCTGCACTCCATACCCAAGTGGTGGTTCAAGTCCCTGCTACTCGACTTTTTTTTTTTTTTTTTTTTTTTTTTTTAAGGTTTATTTATTTATTTGAAAGGCAGGGACTTGAACTGGCGCCCAAATGGGATGCTGGCACTGCAGGCTGGGGCTTTAACCTGCTGCGCCACAGCGCCAGCCCCACTACTCTACTTCTGATCCAGCTTCCTTCTAATGCATCTGGCGGGGCAGTGAAAGTTGGCCCAAGTGCTAGAGCCCCTGCCACCCATGTGGGAGACCTGGGTGGAGTTTCAGGCTCCTGGCTTCAGCCTGACCCACCTCTGACTCTTGTGGCTATTTGGAAAGTGAACCGGGGGATGGAAGATCTCTCTGTGTCTGTCACCTTGCCTTTCAAATAAATTCTCTTTTTTAATTACTGTGTAGTTGAGGTCCCATTGTCAAAAATTTGAAAGAAACTAAAAGGACCTAAAGAAATCAGACAGGAAACAATTATTACAAACATAACTCCTGACTGCACTGCTTCAACTTATGTTTATATAATGTGAACCACACATATTCTCAGGAAAAAAAAAATTGAGATCAATAAATAAAACTTGTGCACGGAGGAAAGGAGTTACAGTGAAAAGGCCCTGGGCTCCAGGCCGACTATTTCAGGACGGCCTCTATCTCCTTCAGCTGGTTTCTTCTTCTTTGAAAAGGCTATGACCGAAGTGCCTACCTTCCATTGCTATTGCCAGGCTGAGAGTATAAGCTGGGGAATTAATTTGCAAATGTTAATATTTATTTTTACTAATGTGGGTTCTGTAAGTTGCAAAGACAAATTCAAACTAGCTTAAGCAACTATTAGCAGAAATCTGCCCCACAGATCCTAACATGCGGGATAAGTAATACAAACGTGTAATCCATAGGCCTGTTTCTCGAACCCTTGTTCCACCACGCTGTGACTTAGCAAAGGCTTGTCCAGAGGGAACCAAGTGCGTGCTTCTCAAAACAATGCAACCTGAGACGGAGACGCCACCAGCGGTGCGATGCGCGGACTGAGCTTAGAGACCTGCTGCCCGGTGCTTCCCTGGCGTCCCCCTCACCGCCTTTCTCCTGTCTCAGCGTCCTCCATGCTTTCAGGGCCCTGCCCTCCTCAGCGCTGTCACTCTGCTAGCAAACAGGATCTTCAGGAAAGGGACCCGGGAGAATTCTCGCTGAGATTTTAGATTTCCTGTAAGAAATGGCACTGGAGTAGCAGGTCGTAGGGAGATGTGAGGATGATGAAGCAGCGCATGGCTCACATTCACAGACCCTTGGGAAGCACTGGGTGATTGGAACTGCTCTCTTGATGCCCACAGGCCCTGCCCAGCTGGTCAGTAGGGGCACAGAAGCCAGGAAAGCAGAGCTGAGGCTCCAAGCTGCCACACAGGAAAGCCACAGGGTGTGTTGCTCCTCACTGAACTGTGAGCTCCTACCATGCTAGAATTTGGAATTTGCACATGTCCCCTTTATCTGGCACAGTGCTTCACACTCAGAAGACACTTAATAAAAACTTGCTAAGAGAACACATGGGGGCCGGGGCTTTGGCGTAGCAATAAAGCCACTGCCTGCAGTACCGGCATCCCATATGGGTGCCGGTTCGAGTCCTGGCTGCTCCACTTCCGATCCAGTTCTCTGCTATGGCCTGGGAAAGCAGTAGAAGATGGCCCAAGTGCTTGGGCCCCAGTGCCCTCGTGGGAGACCTGGAAGAAGCCCCTGGCTCCGGGCTTTGTATCAGTGCAGCTCTGGTTGTAACAGCTATTTGGGGAGTGAACCAGCAGATGGAAGACCTCTCTCTCTCTTTCTCTCTCTCTCTGCCTCTCTGTAACTCTGCCTTTCAAATAAATAACTAAATCTTTAAAAAATAATAAACTGTGGCCAGCGCCGCGGCTCAATAGGCTAATCCTCTGCCTTGCGGCGCCGGCACACTGGGTTCTAGTCCCGGTCGGGATGCCAGATTCTGTCCCGGTTGCCCCTCTTCCAGGCCAGCTCTCTGCTGTGGCCCATGAGTGCAGTGGAGGATGGCCCAAGTGCTTGGGCCCTGCACCCGCATGGGAGACCAGGAGGAAGCATTTGGCTCCTGGCTTTGGATCAGCGCGGTGCACCGGCCGCGGCAGCCATTGGAGGGTGAACCAACGGCAAAAGGAAGACCTTTCTCTCTGTCTCTCTCCCTCGCTGTCCACTCTGCCTGTCAAAAAAATAATAATAATAATAATAAACTGTAGCCATGAGAAAAAAAATCACTGCATTGAACAAGTAGTAAAAGCTAGAATCACTAATAATGGAATAATCTGATGTTACATGCTTATGGATAAAAGCACAATTAAACATGTATATATATACATATGTGTGTATGTATGTGTGTATATATATATATATATATATATATAAAATAACACAATGGTGATCACCAAGTTGAGAACCAAGAGAGAAATGGACAAGGGGTGTAGAACAGAGATGTTCTGAAGTAAGGAGTGAACAAGGTTAATAATGCATGTGTGGGGTGAAGAAGACAGATCCAAAATGGAGTAATATTTCTATTTTTGATTTCCAGTGGATTGGTGTAGAGTGATATTGACCTCTTCCAGGTGGACATAGTGATTGAAAGGTGCACTCGGGGCCATAAATCTGAAGATTGCGGTTTAGAGACTGCAGGTCTGGACTTACAGTCGGATGGGAATGACAGCCTTGGAACTGGAGATAAGAGTCCAAGAAGAGAGACTGGCAGTAAACAGAGACTATAGATGGTGGTGGACTTTGGTGATAATGGTATTATCTTTATTTAGATATGCAGGAGCCACAGGCATAGTGGGAAGAAAATACGCTCCACTCACCCACCTCCTTAAAATCTCACTTCCTTTTTTATTATTATTTATTTTCCATTTTATTTGAATGGCAGAGAGAGAGAGAGAGATGATCGGCTCTTCTATCTGCTGACTCACTCCCCAAATGCCTGCAATAGCCAGGGTTGGACCAGGCCAAAGCCAAGAGCCAGCTGCTCAATCCCGGTCTCCTTGTGGAGGACAAGAATCCAAACACTGGAGCCTTCACTCTCGGCCTCCCTGGGTGTGCAACAGCAGGAAGCTGGCTTGGAAGCAGAGGCGTGGGAACTTGAGCCAGACCCTGAGACAGGGCATGTGGGCATCCTAAGCAGCCTTTTACTACCACACTAAATGCCCGCTCTGGCCTGGAGGCATTTTGATTTGCCGTCCAGTATTACTGAGGACGTCCAGCATCTCTTTCTTTGTGGGTGAGCTTTTGAGAGGCAGCCTGTGAAACGGTTAAGGGCACAGACTCTAGAACCAGGTTGCCTGGCTCAGTTTTCCTTGTTTACAAAATAGAAATACTAATAATGCCTACTCATAGTGATGTGGGTAAGGGGGTATTTGTAAGGGTAGAAGAGCAAGACAAAGAGGAGATAGAACACAAACTCACAGCCAGAACAGAAGCAAACCTGAGAGGGGGTCACCGCCAGCAGGTGCATGGCAAGGAGCCACTGGAGAACACGTGGTAGAGAGCACATTCCCATACAGGTTAGGGGCTCACATAGCATTAGACAGTTGGGAGGGCTTGGACTAACGGCTGAACCTTGGAGATCGTGGTGTGGCGTGGGAAGGTTCGGGCTATCCGTCTGGGCGGGGTTGAGCTGGTTGAGGAAGAATCCAGGGTGTTGAGATCTGCTCTCAGTCACGTAGGTAAGGACTAAAATAGAACTAAGGCTTTTGGCCCTGGTCCATCAGTACAAATTTTTTTACTCCAGGCTCTTGTCGTGCACAAACATGCTAAGTGCTGACACAAATAAAGGACGCAGAGGGATAACAAGCACTTAAAAGATGAGACAGTGAGCACGTGCACACACGTGAGCATGGGTTGCTCCATACAAAAATAAATAAATAAATAGCCAGTATGAGTGGGTAGTGGGGCCAGAAAATTTGCCTGAAAGGAGGGGGGATACAGAACACTTGCATTCCCTCCGGTCGTGGTCCCCAGTGGAAGAGAGAGCTCCTCCCAGCTGGCCCCCTTTATGAGGTCAGGGGTGCTACCTCCAGCACCCTGGGATTTACATGGCACCCGAAGGCCCCTGGGAATTATATGGCACCTCCACAAGTTCCACACGGAACTCAGTATCCAAATTCTCATGGCATCTTCTTAGGTCCTGGATGAAGCAGTGCATCCTGGGAAAGGGGGCGTTTTGATTGACACGTAGAAGGATAGAATTACACCTGCGGCTTGTGACTTCCAGCTCATCGATTCTAAACCAACTTCCTGCCTGTTTACTTCACATGAATAGGGCTGCTGTAAGGATTGACTGATTGACACCAACAAGTAGTGCTTAGAAGAATTCCTGGCACCTATTTCCTGGAACTGACAGTAACAGTTGTCTTTCTTGGGGCCTTTTATTTTTCTTTATCTTTAGTGTTCACTAAATGTGAAGTACCTAATGGGTCTTTTTTTTTTTTTTTTTAAGATTTATTTGAAACACAGTTACAGAGAGGCAGAGGTAGAGAGAGAGAGAGAGGTCTTCCATTCACTGGTTTACTCCCCAAATGGCCGCAGTGGCCGCAACAGCTGGAGCTGGGCTGATCAGAAGCCAGGAGCCAAGAGCCTGAGTCTCCCATGCAGGTGCAGGGGCCCAAGGACTTGGACCATCTTCCACTGCTTTCCCAGGCAATAGCAGAGAGCTGGATGGGAAGTGGAGCAGCTGGGATTCGAACTGGTGGCCATATGGGATGTCAGCAGTGCAGGCAGCAGCTTCACCCACTATGCCACAGCACCAGCCCCCCAACGGCTCTTTTAAAGTATTAGGCCCGATGCTTTGTGTCACGTTCTGGTTGAAGACGCACCTTCATCTCAGGGACATTATTTGTTATGCATCCTTGATAAGCTCCTCTCCTCTGTTTTCTCTCTTCCCTCTTTTTTGAACAATTGTCAGTCTGAGATTGGTTCCTGGACTGAGTCTTTGTGTGTATCTAATCTTTCAGTTTCCTCCTCTGGCTTTTAAAATTTGTTCTGAGAGTCCTTCCTCACCTTTATCTTCCCATCCTTCAGTTAAGAAAAAATTTTAATTAAAATTTTTCATTTCCCAGAGCCTTTGTCCTTGTGCCTTTCTTACTTCTTAGCGCCTGTCATTCATTTGCAGATGCTGCCTTTGTGGGTTTCCCCGAAGATGCTAAGCAGAGAGTATTTTTGTTGAATTCTCCTGTCCTCTGAATAGTCTGGTTTCTGTTTGATCATCTTGGTCTTTCTGTTTCGTCCTGAAGGCTTTGTTTATGATTCCTGCCTATTTGTTCATGTTTTTAAGATGAGAAAATTGGATGTTTGATGAGGAGCTCTGTGCGTGTGGGCAAGACTTGTCACCAACAGATTTGCTTTCAGGTGGTTAAGTGGGAATCTGGCCATGGTTCTGAGGACTGGAAATTGGGACATCACGCCTCCTCATTACCCTAATTTCCTCCCTGAAAATGTGTCCAGTCTTTTAAAGAGAGAAATGCTATGTACTGTCACGTTACATCTTATATTCTTTGGACTAAAGATAAACACCTGACTGTAGACCATGGTTGTGCATTTCCACTGTGCATCCTCCCCTTTACTAATAGTGACTGTATATTGGTCGCCTCAGAGCGGGCAGACGTCATAGGGCTATATATAACATTATATAACATTATAGACATTATACGCTGTACATCCATCATCCAGTTATATCAACAGGTGGATTGGTCTCTTCACAACTACCCAGGAAGGCAGATCCTACCATCTCTGTATTCCGTTGGGGTGAATTTAACCTGAGGTTAAACAAGCCAATGAGAAGTAAAGGGAGAATTTAAGCTCAAGTCTGGCTCCAAAAGCTATGTGTGCTGGGTCTTAGTCCACCCATACAAGGATGGACTGGGTCCGAGGAAAGGTGAGTGCGCCACTCGCCCGTTCCCCAGCCTCCCTGTCCCGGAGACAATCAGACGCAGCGGGGAGCCAAGTCTAGCAAGAACTCGTTTACTTCGTGCGAAACAGAACCTTTTATAGCACAAAACTGCAGAGTCATTGGGGCAGGGCTAAGGACCAACCAATCACTTAAAAAATCACCTTACGGGGGGATTTCTATAGGACTAGCCATATGTCTATACACTTGTTACTAGTTTTGTTACCTCCCCTGATGTTGCACAGCCAATCAGTTTTAGTGGTAAACAACTTTGGATTCCGCCCACCTTACTTCCCCTGGGCACCATCATGTAACTAATTTCCCCACATATGTGCTTTTTTTTTTTTTTAAGATTTTATTTATTTATTTGAGAGGTAGAGCTACAGAGGGAGAGGCAAAGAGAAAGGTCTTCCAGATATCCACTGGTTCACTCCCCAGATGGCCACAATGGCAAGGGCCCGAGGACTTGGGCCATCTTCCACTGCTTTCCAAGGCCATTAGCCAGGAGCAGCCAGGACACGAACCAGCACCCATATGGTATGCTGGCACTGCAGGCAGAGGTTTACCCTACTATGCCCCAGCGCCAGCCCCTTGCTTTTTGCTTTTAAGAATTTAGTTGGCCGGCGCCGTGGCTTAACAGGCTAATCCTCTGCCTTGCGGCGCCAGCACACCAGGTTCTAGTCCCGGTTGGGGCGCTGGATTCTATCCCGGTTGCCCCTCTTCCAGGCCAGCTCTCTGCTATGGCCCGGGAAGGCAGTTGGAGGATGGCCCAAGTCCTTGGGCCCTGCACCCACATGGGAGACCAGGAGAAGCACCTGGCTCCTGGCTTAGGATCAGCGAGATGCGCCGGCCGCAGCGGCCATTGGAGGGTGAACCAGTGGCAAAAAGAAAGACCTTTCTCTCTGTCTCTCTCTCTCACTATCCACTCTGCCTGTCCAAAAAAAAAAAAAAAAGAATTTAGTAATAAATTAGATTCTCAAGGTCACAGCAGATGCATGATAATCACCACAGCACAACTCTCATCAATGCTCATGTTAATGTGATGTTAATACAAAGTGAACAGATTCAATATGGTTCATAGAAAGAATTCTAAGAATATAATTATACCTCCCTCCCTAGCCATATGCTCTTAACCACTGAGATAAACTGTCCTGGGTGGTGCTGAACCTTGGATACAGACATGGGTGGTTTGGTAGAACAGGTCTATCCTCATCCCTACCCCCACTTCCCACAGGAATTTTGTTACTGGTAGGTCTTATATAGGAATTATGAGGTCTTAGCTGGGGCAGGCATTTGGCTTAGCAGTTGGGATTCTGCTTGGGATGCCCATGTTGGAGTGCCTGGTTTGAGTCCTGGCCCCTCTTCTGATTCCAGCGTTTCTTCCAGTGCACATCATGGGAGGCAGCAGGCAATAGCTCAGCTACCTGGATCCCTGCCACCCACATGGGAGACCCAGATGGAGTTCCAGGCTCCTGGCTTTGGCCTGGCCCAGCCTCAGCTATTGTGAGAGTGAGTAAACCAGCAGATGGAAGATATTTCTTTCCTTCTTTCTCGGCCTTTAAAAAAGAAAATCAGAAGAAGGAAAGAAACTGTGGGGTCTTAGAGTTGAGGGGTCACATTGCTTTCAGCCTTGTTCTTGATTCTCAACTGAAACCACCAGAATCCCAGGGTGTTTGGTAAGCTTGACTTTCTTGGCGTGACATGACCTTTCCGGTTTTTTCTCGCTGAAGGTCATTGCAAAGGGCACTGTGCTCTGGCATGTTTCTGGAGACAGGGGCTACTCTTCTGGAATTGTTCCGGCGTCCACACTGTGCTGGCATCAGTGGCAAAGCTCTCGGATGCCTGGAGGCTTTCCCTGCTGGGTTATTGTCAGAGTCCTTCTCTTAGCTTCTCAGTGCCATCCGAGGTCGCTCCGTAGATTAGAATTCCAAGTTCTAAGCCCTTCTCCAGTTCTGAGGTTGCCTAAAATCTCTCTGCCTTACAGCCCTTGTTTGTGAAAAGAGAATATAAGAATCATTCCAGCTGCCTTCCAGGGATGGCAAGTGCCAGACCACATGAGAAAAGGCTTGGGATTGTTAACTATGAAGTAACGTGATCTAGTAACTCCCTGACTGACTTGTATTGATTTTTATTATTTAATATGCCTTGCCATCTTTTTTTTAAGTATTTATTATTTGAGAAACAAAGTTACAGAGAGTCAAAGGTAGAGAGAGAGAGAGAGAGAGAGAGAGAGAGAGAGAGGTCTTCCATCTGCTGGTTCACTCCTCAAATGGCCGCAGTGGCCAGAGCTGGGCTGATTCGAAGCCAGGGGCCAGGAGCTTCTTCCAGGTCTCCCACATGGGTGCAGGGGTCCAAGCACTTGGGCCATCTTCTACTGCTTTCTCAGGCCATAGCAGAGAGCTGGATCAGAAGTGGAGCAGCCAGGGCTTGAACTGGCGCCCATATAGGATGCCAGCACTGCAGGCAGTGGCCTTACTCACTATACCACAGCGCCAGCCCCTATAGCTTGCCATCTTCTAAGGAAGTCTGCATGTAGAGAAAATTGAGGAAAATATTCCCAGCCAGAACACATACGGTTTCTCCTGAACATACCAATATTTTAAAATAATATATATATGTATATATGTGTATATATATATATATATGTTATTGAAGTTATGACTTAACTTCTACCCAACTTGCCTCATCAGAAATTGTCCTCTGATCCACAGAGAGACAACTTCGTACTCAGGATAAAGAAGCTTCTGGTATACATCTTAAAGGTGGTTTAGGGTAGCCTGGCATTGTTGCACAGCTATGCACCGGCATCCCATATCGGCACCAGTTGGAGTCCTGACCGCTCTGATTCCAATCCAGCTCCCTGCTAATGCACCTGGGGAAGCAGCGGAAGAGGCCCACTGAACCCACATGGGAGACCCGGAGAAGCTCCTAGCTCCTTCCTGGCTTCAGTCTGGTACAACCCTGGCTGTTGTGGCCATTTGGGGAGTGAACCTGCAGATGGAAGATCTCTGTGTCTCTCCTCTCTCTGTGCAACTCTACCTTTCAGATCAATAAATTTTTTTTTTAAAGTCATTCTGGAGCAGAAATTTAGCTTAGTGGCTAAGATGTCAATTAAGATACCTGCATCTCACATCAGAGTGCCTGGGTTAGAGCCCCAGCTCCAGCTCTTGATTTCAGATTTCTGATAATAAAGACTGTGCGAGACAGGAATAATGGCTAAGGTGATTAGGTTCCAGCCATCCATGTGGGAGACCTGTATTGTGTTCCCACTTCCTGGCTTTGGCTCAGCCCAGTCCTGGCCGTTGCAGGCATTTGTGGAGTGAACCAGCCATGGGAGCTCTCTGTCTCTATCTCTCAAGTCAGATGGATGGATGGATGGATGGATGGATGGATGGATGGGTGGGTGGATGAATGGGTGGATGGGTGGATGGATAGATAAAATTGGTTCATGCACACATTGTTAAAGCATGAAGAGGCCGGCGCCGTGGCTCAATAGGCTAATCCTCCGCCTTGCGGCGCCGGCACACCGGGTTCTAGTCCCGGTTGGGGCGCCAGATTCTATCCTGGTTGCCCCTCTTCCAGGCCAGCTCTCTGCTATGGCCCGGGAGTGCAGTGGAGGATGGCCCAAGTCCTTGGGCCCTGCACCCGCATGGGAGACCAGGAGAAGCACCTGGCTCCTGGCTTCGGATCAGTGCAATGAGCCAGCCGCAGCGGCCATTGGAGGGTGAACCAATGGCAAAAAGGAAGACCTTTCTCTCTGTCTCTCTCTCTCACTATCCACCCTGCCTGTCAAAAAAAAAAAAAAAAAAGAAAAGAAAAGAAAAAAAGAAAGAAAGCATGAAGAGTCACATTAAAGAAGGTAAATGGTACATTTGAAAGGGGATTTAATTACACACTTTGAAAACCAGGTGTGTGAATCCAGTCTCCAAGAGAGACAGTCTCCTCTGATCCTCACCCCCTGGTTTCACACCCTTGGAAAGTTAGTCCCTTCTCAGATTGAAAAGAGTCTACCATGGAACCACCAGGATGTTGAAATGATGACATGTGACTTCCAAAACTAGTTCTTAAGAGATATTGTTGGGGTGGGGTGTGTTGGGAGCAGTGGTTACTGTGCTGCTTGAGACACCGTGTTGGAGTGCCTGGGTTCAAGTCCCAGCTCCACTCTCCATTCCAGCTTCCCATTAGTGTGCACCCTGGGAGGCAGCCAGTGATGATGGCTCAAGTACTGGGATTGCTGCCAACCATGTGGGAGGCGTGGATTCAGTTCTCAGCTCCCAGCGTTCACCTGGTCCAGCCCTGTTATAGGCATTTGGGGAATGAACCAGTGGATGGAGGATCTCTTCTGTTTCTCTCTCTCTCTCTCACTATACCTTTCAAATAAATAAACCTTTTTTTTTTTTTAAAGTTATGTAGCTTCTGTCTTGCTTTCTCTTGGATCTCTCACTCTGGGGGAAGCCAGTGGCCATATCACAGCAACAAGATCAAGGAGTGAGGAATTAAGGCCTCCTACCAATACCCATGGGAGTGAACATCTTGGGAGTGGGTGCTCCGGCCCTGTCTGACACTTGGATGATCACAGGAACAGCTGATGTTTCCATAGCATCCCATGAGAGAGACCCAGCCGAAACCACCGAGCTATATCACTCCTGAATTCCTGGCCTGTGACAACTTCAAAACAATAAACGTGTATTGGTGTTGGAAAACACTACGTTTGGGAACTGTTTGTAACACAGTAGGTAAAACGTGGAGTCACAGCACAGACCAACAAGGTCCTGGTGTAGATATGAAAATAAAAAGGAGCCCCAGCATTTGTTCAGAACTGTTAACTTCAGAACATACGCCAGGTGTTTTTGATTAGGGCTAATTTCACTCGTTGTGCTCCTCTGTGTACACCCCCATACATCCCAGGCTCTTCATTAGACAAGACCAGTGTCTTGTTCACCATCACTAAAAGTCTCGGGAGAGGTGGACAGGTGCAAAGGAAGAGTGAGCAAGAGCAGCCAGCACTGCAGGTCAGGTTAACAGGGTCACATCCAGTGGTGAGCATTAGTCCAGACATCTTCCAGTTCATACCAGCTGGCCCGCAGTTATCAGTCCTGTGTCTCCATGCTGCTTAGGCTCCCTCTGGTGGCCTTCTAATGAACTACACCACACAAACAAGTAGGTTAAGTCCTATCTGAGATAATTTAATGAAGACCATTTTCTGTACATTCACAGAAGATGCAGGACCTGGGAATGTGATTGCCACAAAGTGATTCTTTTTTTTCCTTTTTAAAAGATATGTGTTCATTTATTTATTTGAAAGAGTTACAGCAACAGAGGGAGAGACAGAGAGAGGAGAAAGATCTTCCATCCACTGGTTCACTCCCCAAATGGCTACAATGAGCAGGGCTAGACCAGGCCAAAACCGGGAACCAGGAGCTTCTTCCGGATCTCCCACATAGGTGCAGGGGCCCAAGTTCTTGGACCATCTGCTCCCATTAGCAGGGAGCTGGATCGGAAGTGGAGCCACAGGGACTCGAACTGGTGCCCACAGAGGATGCCGGAGCTGCAGATGGCGGCTTAACCTTCTGCGCCACAGTGCCGGGCCACCCCCAAAAAGATTCTTTACCTACGTATTTCTAAAAACCAAATGCAGATATTTTGCATTCCTTATCACATATGTCTGTACCTTAAAAGGGTTCAAGTAAATGCTTATGGTTGTTGGTTGTACAAATTTTAATAAAACCACTGCAATGCTACTGCCTGGTCTGGGGCCTCCTGGAGAAGTGTTTGCCAAGTTTGCTAAATTTTGCTCAAGAGCTAGAACACCAATGGTGGACTCATCTGATAGTTTCAGGTGTGATGGATTCAGAAGCTGCTGCCGCAAGGTCAGTTTGTTTGCCCCCTCACATAGCACCCCCTTTCTGTGGGGTAGGATTTCACCTATGTAGAGGTCCTCAAAAAGTTCACGGAATTATGAAGGAAAAAAAAAAGATGAATTTCAATTTTTTTTGCACCAATTAAACTTCTCTTAGAATGCCATGGACTTTTTGCAGTACCTTCGAATGAACTGTGCATAAATAAAGGCAATTCTGTCACGATGCAGGGCTGCCTTGCACAGTGAATACTTCACCTGCTGCCGAGAGAATAAATTTGTAATAACCCTTGCTACGCAGGGTGGCCATTTTGGTTAGAATGCCTGCACAATTAAGTTAATAGGGAGTCAAGCTGAACCCGATGTGCCAGCAGTTCCATTTCAGTTCCCAAGGGGAGTGTTGGGTGCACTTCTGCAAGGATTTGGAAGCAAGTCGGCCTCTTGGTCCACTTAGCCATGGTTGGGACACAAATGGTTGACTTCACACCTGACAATCTGGGCCCCGAGTAAGGTGGGCCCTCAGGATGTCACGGCTTGCCTGGGACATCCCACGCTGCTGCGAACACACATGGTGCGTGGCTGACTTCACAAACACCTGCCACGGGGGTCTTCTGCACGGCCGCATGACCCCCTCCCAACAAACAGCAGGAGTATTCTGCCCACTGCCTGGTGGCCTGAATCTCTTCTCAGACCCCGCTGGCTGCCCCAGCGGGAATCCCACTTCCCCTGCACGCAATAAACGTCTTTCCTGCTTTTAAGTGGCTGCCTCCTTTTCCTTCTTTGAGCTCTTAAAAAAAAAAAAAATCCCAAACCTAACAGCCATTAGGCATTTCAGCAACGGGCTGGAGCAGCATCCATCTACTTTATGCTACCTGCCTGTAACTGCTAAGTTTCACCTTAAGGACTTGGGTTGCTAAGCAACGAGCCGAGTCTGGGCTCCTCGCCAGACGATTCAAGTGCCTGCCGTGTCTCCCGGCTCTGAAGGGAAAGTCTGGCTGTTCCAAAACCATGCTCTTTATGGCTGCTTTCCCCTGGCTTCCCTGCAGGGATCCACAGACGCTGTCAGGAATCGCAGAGCCACCGCCGCGCGGCGGGCGCCCCCTGCCGGCCGCGCGGCGCCTCTGGGCCCGAGCGGGGAGACGGGCGTCTGCACGGCTATAGCGAGCAGGCTTTGGGCTGCGGTGGCCCGGTGGCCCACACGCTGTCACCTGGAACCGCCGCCGCTTGTCACGGTTCCCGGAGAGCAGGGTGGGTGGAGGAGGAGGAGGGGGAGGGGGAGGGGGAGGAAGAGGATATTGACGCGCTGCTTTCGAGAGTGCGAGGGACACATTCTGGTACTTTCTGGCGAAGGCTGGAGAGAGCCTTAGGACTCCCGCCCCACCTCAGCCCAGGGGCCCTCGGGGGTTGTTTCGTGCTTGGTTCTGCTGTTTATTAAATGTCCTCAATGAAGCGCACAGCACAGCGCTGGCACCACCGTGAGAACAAAGCCCTTGTCTCTGTTTTAATGGAGCTTGCCTTCCAGTGGGCGCAGGGAGGGAAGTCAACAGTATCAGCAAATCAGTATGTGAGATGTCCGGAGGTCCCAGTAACGTAGAGCAGGCATGTGGCACAGCCGATTGAGCCACTGCTTGCCGCACCAGCATCCTGCATCAGAGCGCCATTTCCAGTCCCAGCTGCTCCACTTCTGATCCAGCTCCCTGCCAAGGTGCCTAGGAAGGCAGTGGGGAGATGGCCCAAGGGCCTGGGCCCTTGCTCAGCAGGTTAAGCGCACTGGGGAATGGATAGGCATTCATGGAGGTTGCTATTTGAGATGGTTGGCTAAGAAAGGACTCTCAGAGAGGAAGAAACGGAGTGACAGCCCCACGGCAGTCCAGGAGTTGAGTGAGCCTGGGGCCAGCAGTGTGGGGGTGACCTCTGAGGACCACTGGGGAGGCCTGAGGGAGGGAGAGAAGGGTAGGAGCTATGCTAAGGAAAAACAGAAAAGCTTCTTCAGGACACTCAGACCTTGTGGGTGGCTTTTTCTTAGAGTGCCTTCTGCCGCCATATATTTGCTACCGCATTTCTTCTCCACCACCTAATGAGGGCACTTGGAAAAGTTCATGGGAGGGGCAGGCATTCAGCGGGCATTAAGATGCCGCTTGCAATGCCCTCCTCCTATATCTGACTCGGTTCCTGATTCCAGCTTGTGATAACGGGCACCCTGGGAGGCAGCAGGTGGTGGCTCAAGTTCTTGGGTCCCTGTCACCCATGCGGGAGACCCGGGCTGAGTTCCTGACTCCTGGCTTTGGCCTGGCTCATGGCAAGGTGTTGCAGCGTTTGGGGAATGAGTCAGCAGATACAAGATTTCTATATATAAATGTGTATGTGTGTGTATATGTGTGTGTGTGTATCTGCCTTTGAAATAAAAAATAAACAGATATTTTTAAAGTTTATGGAAAATATGCATCCCACTATTAACAAATTTGTAAAATACACATTCCAAAATATTCATTTTGTTTTCTCCAAACTTTCTGAAGCCCCTGGAATATACTTCCACTGTCGGACACTGGAATTTTTTTTGTTTTGTTTTCGTTTTTGTTTTTATCATGATGTTACCTCTGCTGATTTCTCTTTAAGTCACAGTTCTGGGTGAATTGTCACTGTGGGTGGGAGGAGTGTTTCTGGAAGTCATTCCTATGCCAGCAGAGCTGGTGGTAACCTAATCATACATGCAGTTGATGGCAAACCGTGTAAACAGATCCCACTAAATACAAACTAAATATCCCACAACTAGCTTTCTCTTTAGATTCTAAAAATGCCTGTAGAGACTTTAGTGCCACTACAGATCTGAGAGAGAGAGTGACAGGAAATCAAAATAGAAAGAGCAGAGGTGGGCACTGTGGTACAGTGGACTAAGCCTCTGCCTGCAGCACCGGCATCCCATATGGGCACCGGTTCGAGTCCCAGCTGCTCCACTTCTGATCCAGCTCTCTGCTGTGGCCTGGGAAAGCAGTGGAAGGTGGCCCAAGTGCTTGGGCCCCTGCACCCACATGGGAGACCCCGAAGAAGCTTCTGGCTCCTGGCTTTGGACAGGCCCAGCTCCGGCCGTTGTGGCCATTTAGGGAGTGAACCAGCAGATGGAAGACCTCTCTCTCTCCCTCTGTCTCTGCCTCTCTGTACTCTGCCTTTCAAATAAATAAGTAAATCTTAAAAAAAAAAAAAAAAAAGAAAGAAAGAAAGAAAAGAAAAAAGAAAAAGAAAGAAAAACACAACATTCTTAACTTTTGTAATTTTTAAAAAAATATGTATTTATTTATTTATTTGAGAGGTAGAGTTACAGAGGGAGAGACAGAGAGAAAGTTCTTCCATTTGCTGGTTCACTCCCCAAATGGGCACAATGGCCAGGAGCCAGTAACTTCTTCCAGGTCTCCAGCATGGGTTCAGGGGCCCAAGCATCTGGTCCATCTTCTGTTGCTTTCCCAGACCTTTAGCAGGAGCTGGATCAGAAGTGGCACAGCCAGAACTCAAACCGGTGCCCATACGAGATGCTGAGGCTTAACCTCCTATGCCACAGAGCCAGCCCCAAAGGACAGACTTTAACAATGTCTTGCAAAGGAGGTTGCCCAGTGCTGTCCAAGATCAGAGTACATACTGATCAACCTAAATCGTTAATCTGCAAAAAATATGTGCCTTAATTTAAGATGGAGAAGCCGCCCCCAGCCAGTACAATTTAGCACAAACAGAAAGAACCACCGAGTCGTAACCTGTGGAGTGGGTTACTGACTGAGGAGGAGGAGGGGGCACTCCCAGAGGAAGCTGGTCTGGAGAGCAGGTGGGGCGGGGGAGGGGAGAGGATGGGGAAGGGGCATCCCTAGGGGCATGGATGCAGGAGAGTGGCGTGTGCACCGGGCGGGGCTGTGGGGCTCCAGTGAGGGGGAGGCGGAGGAGCCGGTGGGCCGAGCTGGGGAGGGACTGAGCTCCCCAAGGCAGACCTTTCCCGGAAGCCACTGGAAACCATCAAGGACCATGGTGTTAATGACTGCTGATCTGGTGATGTGTCATCTTGCTGGCAGTGCTGATATATTCGTTTTTAAAGTTCTTATAGAGCCCAGAAGATTTGACCCAAAGAGTCTTTTTAATTAATTTTTTTCAAATATGGGAGATTTTAGTAAGTTAATACATGTATCCTCCAGCATCAATAATCATCAACTCACAATCTGATTCTTCTATATCACCATTCACTTACCCTTTATATCATTTTTTTTAAGATTTATTTATTTACTTGAAAGTCAGAGTTACACAGAGGAGAGGCAGAGAGAGAGAGAGGTCTTCCATTCGCTGGTTCACTCCTCAGATGGTCGCAAGGGCCGGAGCTGAGCCATCTTCTACTGCTTTCCCAGGCCATACCAGGGAGCTGGATCAGAAGAGGAACAGCTGGGACTCGAACCAGCGCCCATATGGGATGCCGGCACTGCAGACGGTGGCTTTACCCACTATGCCACAGTGCGGGCCCCTCTCTCTCTTTTTTTCTCTGTAACTTTGCCTTTCAAGTAAATAAATAAATCTTAAAAAAATAAATAAATAAGGCAACAGTGCTTTGTTCTTTAGAATCCCCAGAATCTGGGCTTTGGTGATGGCATCACTGGAATGTCGTTGACCATGTCCTCCTCCGGGTAGTTGGGACAATTTGGTGTTTGGGTGTTGGTCACATTCAGGTTTAAGCTTTGTCCCAAGGCTGATTCGAAGGCAGCAGTGTATTCTTCCATCAGAAAGCTCATAATGAATGCCAGCAGTCTCTCTTTTTGTGATGTTAACAAGCCATTGCTAATACCTAGATAGGAATCAGGGTGCAAACAGGCCAGTGAGGGCAGGCTATTTTAGGGTGCAGAGAATCAGGATGTCTTGGCATCCTTTAAGTAACATGTCACACCGCATAAGGTAGACAAGTTTAGTCTCTCTTCCTATGCAGCTGCCCTAAGGGAGCTGTTGTAACCATCATCAGCTTTCTTTAAAAAAAAAAAAAAAAAAAAAGATTTTTTATTTGAAAGGCAGAGTTACAGCAGAGGCAGAGAGAGAAAGAGAGTGAGAGGTCTTCCATCTGCTAGTTCACACCCCAGTTGGCCTGATCCAAAGCCAGGAGCCAGAAGTTTCTTCGGGGTCTCCCATGCAGGTGCAGGGGCCCAAGGACTTGGGCCATCTTCTACTGCTTTCCCAGGCCATAGCAGAGAACTGGATCAGAAGTGGAGCAGCCGGGACTCAAACCGGCACCCATATGGGATGTCGGCACTGCCGGCAGCAGCTTTACCTGCTATGCCACAGCTCCGGCCCCATCAGCTTTGTTTTCTGCAAGTCATTCACCCATTCTCTTTTCTCAAACACCCTCATGCTGACCCCTTCCAAGCTTTACAAACTGTGTTCTTTTACTCACTAGCCACTTACTTAGCACCTGCCATAGCAAAAAAACTGAACCAGGAAGGTCGCAAGGGGGTCACTAAGCTGAACTGGATATGGCTCCTAAGATCCAGGTGTTACCGGAGAAATTGCAGGGTTCTTGTCTTCGCGCAAGAAAGAATTCAGGCGTGAGACAGAGAGTAGTGGGAGGTAAAATAGCAAGGTTTATTAAGAAGGAACATCTGTAAGGACGGATGGGCACCTCTCCAGACAGGGCCTGAGAGAGAGTGCCCAGTCCCTCAGACTGGGGGAGAGCGGGGCTGCATGGGTGAGTGGAGAGTACACCCGGCCAGGCCAGGCGGGCGGCTCAGCAAAGATGCAGAGAGCTGAGCGCGCCTTCCCGTTGAGGCTGGGGGTTTTTAAGGGGATGGGTCTTGCTTCCCCACCTCTGCTCCTCTTGGAACAAAGGGCTTTTTGGATGTAAATAGAAAAACTTCTCTTGAAGGTCTGAAACAAGGGACTTTATGGATGCAAATGTTATCAGACCTGAGGAAGGGAGCAGGGTGTTTTGAGATGCAGATACTGGGCTGCACCTGGGAGATTGTGGAAGATTTATCAGGCAGGAAGCAGGAGGGGTGAGGGTCTCCACCTGGCAGGTTATCAGGTAGAAGGGGGCAGGGCAGGCAGGATTCGAAATCTGGGCTTCCCCTGAAACCTTGTTAGGATACTTTGAGATGCAGATGCATATAGATGTCTTCTGTTTAGGCCTGTCACACACACATAAGCTCATAACTGACTTCCTACCTAACATTCCCCCCTCAAGAGGTAATACCCAAAATTCTTTTTGGGATTATGGATGAAGTTCCGTCTTCTGTAACTTCTTCAAAGCTGGCATGTGGGCGTCGAGGGAGATTTGGGTATTTCCTCTTGCTCTCTGTCTTATGGTGTGTGACAGTGGCCTTGGAAAGACTGTCCTGTTCAGTCCAGAGGGCTGCTCAGGTCATCCAATGGAATGGGCTGGAAGCCTTGTCTGACGACCATTTGGAGTTTGACAGCTCTTAGTCTGCTAGAGACAAAACAAACAAGGGCATTAAAAACACACGGTCCAAAGAGAAGCAGCAATATTACAGAAGTTATTGGGCCAAGGAGAGGAAATAGCCAAGATTTCCATGACCAGATGTTAGGCCAGAAATCCCAGCCCTGCTTGGCCTGGTCCTGGAGCTGTTTGGAATTGTCCAGGAAAAGTACAAATTTGGGTTTGTACCTGTCCAGTCTAACCCAGAAACAACATTCTTCCTGGAGCATGGCACAGATACCCCCTGGAGCAGCAGTTAGCATGTTTAATACTTTTTTTTCTTATAACCTTTTGTGACTTCCACACACCCTCTTTAACTTACTTTAAACATTTCACCATTTCCATTCCAGTCTAGAGTAAACTAGCCATCAGGATAAAGTCATTCTTACAAACCATGTCCTTTCCTTATATAAAAAGCTCTTTCCTTTTTAGCCCTTCTTACCAACAACACTCTTTCCTTCTGAACCTTTCTTACCAAGCACACATTTCTATACTTGATGTTTTCCATAGAGCCTAGTTGGCTCTTCTTACCTTACCAGAAGACTGAGGTCTCCATGCTGAGTGAAGATGCCTTAAAAATCCCTTGTGTGATCTAGAGCTCTGGTTTAGGCAATTAGTTCTGCTAGCTGAGCAAAAGTTCCTGGGGGCAGAGCACGTTTCAATAACGTGCCATGCTGTAACTGTTGCATACTCTGAGAAGCAGGTCCTGTCTGACAAAGCTGCTTCCATCTATGAACCAAACTTTATTTGCATTAGTCAGGGGGCTGTCTTTTAGGTCCCTTCTGCTGGCATAGATCAAGTCAATAGCCTCAGTACAGGAGTGGAGGGGACCACTTTCCCTTGGAACTGGCATTAAAGTAACTGGGTTTATGCCTTATTTTTACCTGAGGGTTTTCTAGAAGGAGGACCTGATATTTTAGTATTCTACTATCTGTGAGCCAGTGAGAGCCCTTTTGCTCTAATAGAGAATTTATTTGATGTGAGGTATAAAGGGCGATATTTTGCCCCAGTGTAATTCTAGATACCTCCTCTGTCAGCAAGGCAGCTACTGCCATTGTCTTTAGGCACTGAGGCCATCCTTGTGCAACCATGTCTAAGGTTTTAGAAAAGTAGCCCACAGGTTGCTTAACAGGTCCCAGATCCTGAGTTAACCCTCCTAAGGTGACTCCCTGCCTCCCAGTGATGTACAGCTGGGAGGGTCTCTCTGGGCTTGGCAGTCCTAGCACAGGGGCTTTAGCCATAGCATCCTTTAGCTGAGCGAAGGCTGTGGTTTGCTCTTTCCCCCAAAGGAGGGGGCTCTGCTTTGGCTGCCTGTCAAGAGCCTGGTTTAGGAACTGTGCCATTTCCCTGTATCTAGGAACCTGTAACCTGATAGAGAAAAGCTGGGACTGCCTGAAGTTTGCAGAAGTAGGAATTTGCTGCATGGCCCATATCCTCTCTGGGGCTGGTTTTCTCTCCCCAGGGGAGAGGACAAGGGTTAAATAGTTAACACTTTAATGGACTAGCAATGCTTTGTTTTCCTCCAGATACCTAGTAGCTAGTTTTGCTAGCAAGTTAAGCCAATGTACAAGACTAGAGTCTCAGGCTGGGAAAGGAGACAGACTAACAAATTGTTTACATTTAATCATCTACATTATGGATTATTGTGCACCCCCCTCAAGAGATAGTCCCTTTAAGTCCTCAGTGAGGACCTGTCCAAATAGGTGCAGGACTATCTGAGTTAGCTGTTACTGAAAGCCCTGTTTTTAGGAACTGGCAGGGAGGACTTTCTCTAAGCTTAATACTATTGGATAGACGTTTAAGGCCTGGCTGGGTGTGTGAGGCCCAGACCTATCCAAGGGGTGCTGGAAGAGAATTGCAAGAGATGCGAATCTCCTTTAAGGGAGGCACCCTGTTGACTTGCATTACCTGGCTGGACTAGGAAGAGAGCTTTAATAGGAGGCTGGTACAAATAGGCAACTTGCGTTTCACTGACCCTAGGCCATCCCCTCAATAGCAGTGGCTGGAGCTAGAAGCTAGGCAGAGGCTGGGCAGAGCTAAAGGCTTTTTAGCTCGGGGCCACAGGGTCTGCGGTTCTGAACCAGGAGTCCTTCGATACCCAGGGCAGTTCCGTGTCCAGTGGCCATGCTCTTGGCAGAGCTGACAGAAGGCAGTTTCTGTTGCGGCAGCTGCTTGCCCAATGCCCTGGCTCCTTATATCAGCAACAGGTGCTGTTTGGGGTGCACTGGCCTTGCTGGGTCTCCTTGACGGCAGATCACCGTGCAGAAAGCCATAGATTGGCCTGTTGCCTATCCTCATATCGCTCCTGCTGCTAGCTTGCTCCTCGTTCTCCTGGTCTCTAATAAAGTAGACCAAGGAGGCAGCCTCTATGTCAGTCAAGGGGGTGCTCAACCCAACCCTGATTTCTTTAATATCAGGGTGAGCTAAAAAAACTATGGTCATGGGCAAATTCTGACACTTAGGATTTTTCTGCGAGTTAAGACCATGCCCATGAGGAGAACTATGACCTTTTAGGTAAGATCAACTGTGGTGACCTGCTTGCATACTTTGAGGTCATCAGTACAACTTTTTATTTATCCCTCAATTTGGTTTAAAAGGGGAGTTCTGCCCATTTACCGCGTACACTGAAAAATTGATTTAGCTGTCACATTATTTCATAGTTTAACCTCTTATTTTGGCTATGCTGTTTGGCCAGGCATTATTACAGAGAAGGTCAACCATTCCTTACATAAGGTCTGGGGATCAAACCGTACACCACAGTGGAGAGTCCTGCAGAACTGTAGTAACTTCCCTTCTGGAAGAGAAAAGAGGAGAAGTGAGGCAACTGAGTCGGGTCTCTAGACCGACTTCCTGGGCTTTCAGATTTAACTGGCGGTTTAACCAGTGCTTACTGCGTAGCCTGACTTAGAGGAGAAATTGTGGCAGACGTCTCTGCCATCCTTTGGCTTCTGGATTATTTACCGTGTAGCCAGTGGGCTATGGGCCTGGGTTTCCGGGTTTAACTAGTCTTACCGTGTAACCCATAAGTTTTTGGGCTTCCGGGCTTTCACCGTGTAGCCTGTGGACACTAGAGTTTTCTTGGGCTCCTGGAACCTGGTTCTCTAGCACCTGCCGCATAACCATCTCCCATCGTCTCTAAGTCTCTTCTGGAACACTTTCTCCCTTTTGGCTAGACCTCCCGTTTGATCCACATTTAAACTAGCAATACATTTGAACTAGCAATGCCTGGTTGTTTAGCATTAGCTGGACAGAGACTTCGTCAGTCCCTCTTTAAAGGATCTGGCTTCTGAGCCAGAGACTGGAGCAGCTAGAAAGAAACACGTTTATAGCTGAAGTTTAGCATCATTTCACATCTTGGCACCACTTTTAATCTAAACAGCCGATTGGTTATTATCTCTGCAAGATGAGAGATATCTCTTTTGACATCTCCAGGGGCCCTCTGGGGATGTCAAAAGTCCGGATAATTTAGAACTTTGATTTTCAGAAAGTCTGTTAAAGGTGCCAAGAGAACTTAAAGTACCTGGTCAAAATAGAATTCTGTAACATCCTGAAATGATAGCCATTCATTAGTCAGGGTGATTTTTACACTTTTAAACCAGATCTGATCATAATACTTAACAATGCTTTTCATCAATCTGAACTTAACAGAGACAGTAGAGTACACAATAGATTACTTTGGCAGAACATGAATTCTATATCTCTTGTCGAATAAACCAGAAATAAAAACCTTGAACATAAGGGTTCACATAGTTCAGAACTATTTAACAGAGTCAAAAAGAGCTTACACGACCTAACTTTAGAAATGGCAGAGTAACTGATTCAGCAGACACTGTTAAAATAGACGTTACAGTTTTTGCAAAAACAGATTCCAAGATTTACGACTTAGACCATTTCCAGATATTTACTAACATTAGTGCACATTTTTTTTTTTTAAAAACCCCATTGTTGTAACAGAAGATCAGACTTCAACTTTAGGTCAATGTAATTTTGGCATTAGCACTCAACTTAAAGAAAACTCTGTAAACAATTTTAAAAGTTGTAAACCTTTTAAAACTTTTCATGACTTGCTCACACCTTCTGAAACTTTATACCTGTAGTTACTTTTACATAGTCTTGAATTGTCATGTATGGACAACCTATGAGAATACATGCTAACAAACTCAAACAGTCTCTCTTATCGAATTTAAGATGTGAAAAGTACACAATACATTTTGCCACATTTTGCTTAGCATTGATGCCTAGATGGCTTAAGACACTGAGTTATTAATGAATACCACGCCATTATTTGAATTAAAAGTCAAAATTACATTTCCATGCTTTTAAGTAACATAAGAATAACTCCTCCTGGACAGCAAACATAGACACTAGTACACATTTACAGCTTTGAAAAGATCTTCATCGTTAAGAGAAACATGTTTAAAGCATATCAAAGACATGTAAAACCGAGCAAGTGAGCTACCAAGCAAACCGAAGGGCTTTGGCATTAACTTAATTCTCTGAACCAATGTTAACAACATAAAGGCTTGTATACACAGAATTTACTCTTATTTTTATAAAAATAAGACCACTCTAGCTGGAAAGCAAGAACATGAATACAACATATGTCTGACACCATTTACAACATTTTAATACATTTCACATAATCTGAATTGACTCAAGTAGCTGTTACTTTAACAAATTTTAGAGTCTCATCCTTTGAGAGTTCCAGGGATCCGACTGGAAGCCCAAAGTTGGAAGACTCGGTTTAGAATTTAAGCTGTCAGAGTCAAGCGGTTTAGCCAACAATTAGTACATTTCTGATCAGTTGGGTAATCACTCAAACACTGGAAACAGATAAACAACATAGACAACTTCGCGTTGCAGTTTTCCCAATCAAGACTCATAATGGCAATAGAAAAACGCGAAACCTTCAAGGCACGTGAACGAACACTCTCAGATAAGTCAGGGACAGCAGCACAGAAAAGAACTAGACATCAGCATATGAGCCCATTGCTTAGGTTTCCATTAACTGCAAAGAGAAAAACCCATCAGGTTGGAAAGGGTTAATGTCTTAAGGTTCTGGCTCCCTTAGGTAAGGCCAGCAGTAGTATTGAATTGGAAATTCCTCCAGGAGAGGAAAAAAAGCAGCCCTGGGGGGGCGCTTTCCATAGGGATATCTGGCTATGCCTGCCTGGGTGCAGCAGGCCACGTGGACTGGAATAGAGTGCAGAGAAAGGCTGTGGTCCCCCATTTACAGGGAAGACTGCGCACACCGGGGCCTTGCAGGACTGGCCGTGGGGTCGGGTAGGTGCGCCATTTCACCAAGAGTGCTGGGAACCTCCTATAATTCAGCCAAAGCCAGATCAATCAGGACTACTGCAAACACTCAGTTAATTAAAACAGATAGTTAACTTTAGCTCCTTTCCAGATTCAGTCCTCAGACAATCAAAGCTACCATAAGCTGCAAAGACGGAAAGCCTTCTACCAGGTTGGAAAGGGTTAACTGGTAACAGCTTATCCCTAGGTGGAATTCCCTCTTACTTTCTCCTGGCCAGCGGTATGGGAATGGAGATGAAGAAAGCAAAGAGTGGGGGAGGGAGCCCCAGGAGAAGGGCGGAAAGTGACAGAGGACAAGATGCCAGCGACTGCCCTCACCTTCCCCTACGAATCTCAGCTGGAGGAGAGCACAGGGAAAGGCCCTGGTGTCTGGGGCTGAACGGGGTTCGAAATCTCCTATCGCTCAAGAGTGCCCACTACCTAGTTGTCTGAGTTTACCTGGAGGGCCAATATTAGCCTCGACCGAAGCTAAGCCCCGCTCGCGTAGCAGTAGGCAGCGTGACCAGGCGTCCCTCCAAGAGAGAGTCCGGCCGCCGGGAAGCCAAAGCGAGCTCAGGGGGTCTCCACGCTCTCAGGCAACTGCCCTTCCTAATCGCCCTCCCGTTCCTTACAATCCCTCTGGAGTTTCGGCCGTAGCTAAGCCGTGGCCGGGGGGACTCCGCGTTCTCGGAGAGCTGTGGGGTGCCGGACACTCAACGGTCACTTCCACAGATCCGGTCCCGCTTGAGGGAAGGAATACTGACCTCCGATGTCTTCTCAAACTCCTGGCTGGCTCGCCAAAAATGTTACCGGAGAAATTGCAGGGTTCTTGTCTTCGCGCAAGAAAGAATTCAGGCGTGAGACAGAGAGTAGTGGGAGGTAAAATAGCAAGGTTTATTAAGAAGGAACATCTGTAAGGACGGATGGGCACCTCTCCAGACAGGGCCTGAGAGAGAGTGCCCAGTCCCTCAGACTGGGGGAGAGCGGGGCTGCATGGGTGAGTGGAGAGTACACCCGGCCAGGCCAGGCGGGCGGCTCAGCAAAGATGCAGAGAGCTGAGCGCGCCTTCCCGTTGAGGCTGGGGGTTTTTAAGGGGATGGGTCTTGCTTCCCCACCTCTGCTCCTCTTGGAACAAAGGGCTTTTTGGATGTAAATAGAAAAACTTCTCTTGAAGGTCTGAAACAAGGGACTTTATGGATGCAAATGTTATCAGACCTGAGGAAGGGAGCAGGGTGTTTTGAGATGCAGATACTGGGCTGCACCTGGGAGATTGTGGAAGATTTATCAGGCAGGAAGCAGGAGGGGTGAGAGTCTCCACCTGGCAGGTTATCAGGTAGAAGGGGGCAGGGCAGGCAGGATTCGAAATCTGGGCTTCCCCTGAAACCTTGTTAGGATACTTTGAGATGCAGATGCATATAGATGTCTTCTGTTTAGGCCTGTCACACACACATAAGCTCATAACTGACTTCCTACCTAACACAGGGAGCTTCAGATCTGGTTCAGGAGAGAAGAACTCTGAGATGAAAAGACGCTGTTATAAGAGAAGCGCACAGTGAAGCTGTCTGGGCTCTCCGAGGGGAACAGAGGAGAGAGGCCCTTGTGGAGAGGGTCCCTGGGCTGAGCTAACGTAGCTGGGTGAGCTGGAAAGGGATGTTCTAGGCCGGAGGTATAACCTGAGGAGGGCCACGGAGGACATGTCTGAGGAAAAGTGGATTGTTCAGTTTGGCTCAAAGGTGGCTACGGAGGGCAGTGGGAAATAGAGTTGGAAAAGTGGATTTAGAGTTAAACATTTACCTCCAGCCCAGGCATTCTACGCCTGGGTATTTACCCAGCAGAAATGAAATCCGTGTCACTCAGAGGCTTAGGGGCACAGATGTTCCTAGCAACTTTATTCACAGTAGCCAAGAAGAGAAGAAACACCAACGGGATTGCACTGGTGTGCCATACTGCAATAGAAAGGAAAAAATCAGTGATACATGCAACAACCTGAATGACTTTCATTCAAGTGAGTGAAAGAAAAATGCAAAACTGATCAGGAGTGTCGGGAGCGGGGGCTGCTCAGACCCAGGGCAGATGGGTTATGAAGGGGCCCAGTTATCCTCCGTGGGTAGTGGAAATGCTCTGTATCTCAGCTGTGGTACTGCCTTCACGGGCAGACACATCCATAAAACTCATCAAACAGGGGCCAGCGCTCTGGCAGAGCTGGTAAAGCTGCCGCCTGTGGCACCAGCATCCCTATGGTTCAAATCCTGGCTGCTCCACTATGCTTCCTGCTAATGCACCTGGGAAAGCATCACAGGATGGCCCAGGTCCTTGGGCCCCTACACTCACATGGGAGACCCGGAAGAAATTTCTGGCTCCTGGCTTCAGACCAGCCCAGCTCTGACCATTGTGTCCATTTAGGGGGTGAACCAGTGGATGAAAGATCCGTCTGTCTCTCCCTCTCTTTCTCTCTGTAACTCTGCCTTTAAATGGATGCAGCTCACTGTGTGTAAGTCATACTTTAATGAAGTTGATTTTCAACAAGTTGAATTGGGACACATTGTGCAGGTTTCTGATGCAGGGTAGGGGGAGAAATGATTGGGTTGGGAGGTTTAGAATTTAACAACTAGGTAAATTTCAGGCCAGTATTGACTAAAGCTAGTTATTTAACACGTGGCCCACAGTCTGGCCCAAAGACAAAGACACAATACTTTTATGTTTATCTAATTTAAAAATAAAATCAAAATAATCTCATAAGAAAAACCACTGGGACTGTATTTTGTGTTTTTTATTTCCAACAAACATTTTTAGTCATTTGTGTTGATTGCATTTGCAAAAGCTACCAGTCCAGAAGAGACTGGAAATTTAAAGAAGGCCAGCCCTTTGTCCACATACAGTTTGAAAAGCATTGAACTTAGAGCAGAGCAATGCAAAGCCAGATTGTTCTCTTATAGTTTAGATTAACTGCTGGCAAAGAGAAAGGCAAGTGTGCTAATTAAAGTTGGCTGTTCAGAAACTTGTAGTTTGTCCAAGGAGTGGAAATGTGGAAGGAGTGCCGGCAGCTGGGGTAAGTACGTTCAGCGGGAAGTGTTCATGACAGCACCATTGGTTTCAGACACCGGTGGTGCTCCCAGAACCTCGTACCAGATTCAGATTAAAGTCTAGGCTGCTAGTAGTAAATGAAGAACAACCTAACAGGCGAGAATTGACGATTTCTTCTTCTTGGGCTAACCTCTTGCTGTAACCTGGCAGAGTAGCTGCTTTCAGACCTTTAAAGAAGTTATTTATGGCCGGCACCGTGGCTCACTTGGTTAATCCTCCACCTGCGGCGCTGGCATCCCATATGGGCACTGGTTCTAGTCCCAGTTGCTCCTCTTCCAGGCCAGCTCTCTGCTGTGGTCTGGGAAGGCAGTGGAGGATGGCCCAAGTGCTTGGGCCCTGCACTCCCGTGGGAGACCAGGAGGAGGCACCTGGCTCCTGGCTTCAGGTCGGCGCAGCTCTGGCCATAGTGGCCATTTGGGGGGTGAAGCAACAGAAGGAAGACCTTTCTCTCTGTCTCTCTCTCTCACTGTCTATAACTCTACCTGTCAAATAAAAAAAAAAAAAGAGGTTATTTACACATAAGGGAACTATTTTTAAAGAAATCCAGTAAAGAAAAGGAAAGGCTGATGTTACAAGACACTGTGTACCAACTGCCGCCCAGGATGGCTGTGCCTGGCCGTGCTGTGTGTTTCCATAGAATGACACTCACCCTCCTTCTAAACCCCGTTGCCTTGCACAGCAACACAGAGCCCACAGTGACCAGGCGCGGTGCTTTGAGGAAAAAAAGAACATAGGCATATTGCAAAGGCACAAAGACATCCAGTTTGGAAACAGTCCTCTTTATGTAGGGAAATCAGCTTTTCAACGACTGGCAACTTACAATCCAAGACTCCCAGGGACAGTGAAGATTTTGGACTCGCGTCAAATGAAATAAACTACATGAAGATGTGCTTCAGGGGCTGGCGCCGTGGCTCCCTTGGCTAATCCTCCACCTAAGCGCCTACAGCGCCAGCATCCCATATGGGCGCCGGGTTCTAGTCCCGGTTGCCCCTCTTCCAGTCCAGCTCTCTGCTATGGTCCGGGAGTGCAGTGGAGGATGGCCCAAGTGCTTGGGCCCTGCACCCGCATGGGAGACCAGGCACGTGGCTCCTGGCTTTGGATCGGCGCGGCGCACCGGACATAGTGGCCATTCGGGGGGTAAACCAACGGAAAGGAAGACCTTTCTCTCTGTCTCTCTCGCTAACTCTACCTGTCAAATGAAAGAAAGAAAGAAAGAGCTTCAATCTACAGAATGTGGGACACACATGAGGAAGGCATTCTGGTTTTCCTGAGTCTCAGAAGCTTCCATATGTATTTTTATGTATGTATGTATGTATTTTTTTTATTTTATTTTTTTTAAATTTTTGACAGGCAGAGTGGACAGTGAGAGAGAGACAGAGAGAAAGGTCTTCCTTTTGCCGTTGGTTCACCCTCCAATGGCCGCCGCGGCTGGCGCGCTGCGGCCGGCGCACCGCACTGATCCGATGGCAGGAGCCAGGTGCTTCTCCTGGTCTCCCATGGGGTGCAGGGCCCAAGCACTTGGGCCATCCTCCACTGCACTCCCTGGCCACAGCAGAGAGCTGGCCTGGAAGAGGGGCAGCTGGGACAGGATCAGTGCCCCGACCGGGACTAGAACCCGGTGTGCTGGCGCCACAAGGTGGAGGATTAGCCTAGTGAGCCGCGGCGCCGGCCTTGTATGTATGTATTTTACAGTGTTCCCCAGCGTAGCCCCTCAACACACAGCCACCTGCTGACAAGGCCGTGTCTTCCCATTCAATTCATGGAACAGCGCCTGGCATGTGTTAGCCTCCTCACAGCCTGTCCACCAGCTGCTGCCTTGGTGGTGTGGATAACTGTGTGACACCAATTATGCCGAATGTCACCCCTGAGAAGCGTGTCCAGGCGAGACAGCATCTGACTAGCAGAAAACCCAGAAAGTAAGAACTGAAAAGATGGCAGAAAAACAAGTTTTTTTTCAAGAATATTTCCAAGAAATAAAAACATGTTTCTAAGTTGGTCAGTCATTTACTGACCAAGTGTCCATCACAGGAAAATTTAAAAGACACATAGCTGGCCTGGAAGAGGAGCAACCGGGACTAGAACCGGCACCCATATGGGATGCCAGCGCTGCAGGTGGAGGATTAACCTACTGCACCACAGCACTGACCCCAGTACATCTTTAAAAGAAAAAAGAAAGCAATGAGGCTTTAATGAGAACCCTGTTTGATACTCATTCCACATGTCTTCTTCCAGAAATTGAAATAGTGACTTTTTTCTTACGTCTGCCAAGTAGATGGAAAATGGTATCATCTTTTATTTGTTTAAACAGATCTAAAATGGAATTTTAAATTTTTTTAAAGATTTACTTTATTGGCCGGCACCACGGCTCAATAGGCTAATCCTCTACCTGCGGCGCCAGCACACCGGGTTCTAGTCCTGGTCGGGGCACCAGATTCTGTCCCGGTTGCCCCTCTTCCAGGCCAGCTCTCTGCTGTGGCCAGGGAGGGCAGTGGAGGATGGCCCAAGTCCTTGGGCCCTGCACCCGCATGGGAGACCAGGAGAAGCACCTGGCTCCTGCCTTCGGATCAGCGTGGTGCCGCAGCGGCCATTGGAGGGTGAACCAACGGCAAAAGGAAGACCTTTCTCTCTGTCTCTCTCTCTCTCACTATCCACTCTGCCTGTCAAAAAATAAAAAATAAATTTAAAAAAAAGAAAAAAAAATTACTTTATTTATTTGAAAGGCAGAGTTTTATATAAAGAGAGGCCTTCTAGTCCACACTCCCCAGATGGCAGCAAGGGTGCAGGCTGGGCCAAGCCAAGCCAGGAACCAGGAGCTTCTTCCAGGTCTCCCACTTGGGTGCAGGGGCCCAAAGACCTGGGCCATCTTCCACTGCTTTCCCAGGCCATAGCAGAGAGCTGGATCAGAAGTGAAGCAGCTGGGACTCGAAGCTGCACCCATATGGGATGTCGGCGTCGCAGGCGGCAGCTTTACCTGCTACGCCACAACACCGACCCCTGCTTTGCATTTTTGTTAGTGAGAGGGCAGCCTGCTATCCATATTGATAAACTCATCTCCTCATAGTTTCTGCTACAACAGTGGTCTCTCAACCCCGAGCAGGCAACAGAATCCCCAGAAAGCCTTTAAAATGCTGAGCATTCTGGTTCTATGCCTGTGGTATGAGGGCGATCTTCCACCCATTGCTTCACTCCCCAAACCAACAGCTAGGGCTAAACCAGAGTGAAGCCAAGAGCCTGGAACTCAACCTGGGCAGAGACACAAGTACTTGAGCCATCCCTGCTGCCTCCCAGGCAGGGTGTGCGCCAGCAGGAAGCTGGAATAGGCAGGAAGAGGAGCCAGGACTCGAAACCAGGTACTCAGATGTGTGAAGTGGGTCCCTCCAGTGGCATGCTAACCTCTGTGCCCAACACCCACCTCCTTTGCTTTAGTTTTTACACACACTCCTCTGCACATTCCTTTTCCATATTAAATGTTTGCTGATTGCTTCAATGCAGTGCGTGATGAATTTTCCTTTCTTATGGATGCATAGTTCAGTGTGTAGAAAGATTCAATCTATGCAATACCATAATTTATTCACACAGCCTTCTGTTGATAAATGTGTCTCCAATCTTTTGCTATCATAAATAAGAACATCCAAGGATGACTGAGTATATGCTTAAATAAATAAATAAATTTAGCCGGCGCCGCGGCTCAATAGGCTAATCCTCCGCCTTGTGGCGCCAGCACACCGGGTTCTAGTCCCGGTCGGGGCGCCGGATTCTGTCCCGGTTGCTCCTCTTTCAGGCCAGCTCTCTGCTGTGGCCAGGGAGTGCAGTGGAGGATGGCCCAAGTGCTTGGGCCCTGCACCCCATGGGAGACCAGGAGAAGCACCTGGCTCCTGGCTTTGGATCAGTGCGGTGCGCTGGCCGCAGCGCGCCAGCCGCGGCGGCCATTGGAGGCTGAACCAACGGCAAAGGAAGACCTTTCTCTCTGTCTCTCTCTCTCTCTCTGTCCACTCTGCCTGTCAAAAAAAAAAAATTCATTTGCAGGGATGATATCTGTAGAACACATTCCCAGAAATGGAAGAGCCGGGTCAAAGGTTGGGTGCGTTTTGTGACCCTTTGGCACTCTGCAGGGGTTCCCCTCGCCATATATAACTTACCCTCTGTCCCCCTCTCCCTCACCATAACCTGGTCCAGGGCTTCTTGTTTCCCTGCAGCCTTGCAGCAGAGCGGGGGTGGAGTGTTTTATCTCTGCCTGTCTGATAGGTGAGGAGTGATATGGGGGTACAGTTTGATTTGTGTCTCTCGTGTTATGAGTGAGGCTGCGCATCTCCATCCAACATGTCCAGCACCTTCTCTGCACACTCTGATTCCACACCTTGCCCAGCTTTCTCTTGGCTGCTTCTGGTCATCTTCCTATTGCCCCACAGTGCTGGGAGGCAAAGCTCCAGGAATCTTCTCCTGCTCCTGCCTGGTCTGAGCGGAGGACATCCTTGGGAGCTATCGGATTCCTTTGCTAAGGGTTGAATATTTGTCTCCATCCCCAACCCAGATCAGGAGCTACTGTTCAGTCCCCAAGTCTTATGGTGACAGTACTGAGAGGGTAGAAATGTAACCTAATTCGAGCACTTACTGGGAGGTGATGGGATTGAGTTAGAGGCCCTGTGATTGGATCCTTGTGGCTTTGTCAGACCACAGCTGTAGACAAGCGAGTGTGCCTGTGTCTCTTGCCACGTGGTACCCTGTGCCACCATCAAGAATGCTATCGGCTGGTGCTGTGGCGCAGTGCGTTAATGCCCTGGCCTGAAGTACCGGATTCCCATAAGGATGCTGGTTCGAGACCCGGCTGTTCCACTTCTGATCCAGCTCTCTGCTATGGCCTGGGAAAGCAGTAGAAGATGGCCCAAGTCCTTGAGCCCTTGCACCCAAAAGAAGCTCCTGGCTTCGGATTGGCGCAGCTCTAGCTGTTGCAGCCAACTGGGGAGTGAACCATCGGATGGAAGACCTCTCTCTCTCTCTGCCTCTCCTCTCTCTGTGTAACTCCAACTTTCAAATAAATAAATAAATCTTTAAAAAAAAAGAATGCTATCACCAGAGGCCAAAATAATGTAGCCTGCCCTCCAAAACCCTAAGCCCAAATAAACCAATAAACCGCTCTTCTCTACAAAGCAGTCTGCCTCAGGTGTTTCACTGTAGTGACAAAAAGCTGACTACTACGCCCTTCAAGCAGATTTTGATATGCCCCTCCTAGAGCGTTCCCAGGGTAATAAACCTAAAGTCCTCCCTCCCCTCTCCCCTAGAGACCATTCATCTCCCAGGGTAACGAGTGAGTCCTTGTTGGGAGGGGAAGGCAGGCAGACACGCTCGCATCCTTCTAGAAGCTCAGAACCTACTTTCAGGGGGGTCTCCTGTGGTGCACCCATGGCATATGCAGTAGCATCTGGCATCACGTCACCTCTGGGGACTGGGAATAAGGGACCAATGCAGATTCTCCTCTGGACTGCTGATCTTGCCGTAATAAGAAGTCTATCATCTTTGATCCAGAGGTTTTGCGTCTTCCTTCAAAATGTGGCTATGGAACAATGGTAAACTTGAGGGTTTGCAAATAGGGTAAAATCTCAGACCTTAACAGCTTCCTACTTAACATTGCAGAAACTTGGCTGTGATGTACATTGCAAAGAATTCCATTTGCATTTTAAAAATCCTATACCAGGAAATTCTGCGGTATGGCCAGGGGGAGTCGAGGGTGCTATATCCTTCAAGATTCAGCAAAATCCCACATCTCCCACTATGTAGTCATTCATTGGATATGGCTTTGGGATCTAGAGTAGGATTAAACAATATATTATGCAATAGCAAATGCAGAGCCTCACAGCTAACTTTAGGCTCTCAGAAAGGCTAAGCATTGCAGACATTAAGTGTTTTGAAAAATAAGGTGGAAAAGAATTATTTCACATTACTGTGAATTGTTACCTTAATTTTTTAAAAATATATTTATTTATTTATTTATTTGAAAGGCAGAGTTACAGAGGTAGGGGCAGATAGAAAGAGGGGTCTTCCATTCACTGGTTCACTCCCCAAATGGCCACAACGGCCATAGCTGGGCCAACCAGAAGCCAGGAGCCTGGAGCTTCTTCCTGGTCTCCCATGCGGGTACACAGGTCCAAGGATTTGGGCCATCTTCTACTGATTTCCCAGGCCATAGCAGAGAGCTGGATTGGAAATAGAATAGCCAGGACCGGAACCGGCACTCTGATATGGATACCAGCATCTTAAGTGGTGGCTTAACCCATCCTGCCACCCCATTGCCTCCCAAAAACACTTTCTTGTCTATCTGATTTTCCACTGTGTCCAAACTTCGTGACAGTATTTGAAAAGAACAGGAGGAGCGAGCGCTGTGGTGTAGCAGGTAAAGCCACCTCCTGCAGTGCTGGCATCCAATATGGGTGCCGGTTCAAGTCCCAGCTGCTCTTCTTTCGATGGGAGACCAAGAAGAAGCTCCAGGCTCCTGGCTTCGGATTGGCTCACCTCCAGCCATTGCAGCCATCTGGGGAGTGAACCAGATGGAAGACATCTGGGAGTGAACCAGATGGAAGACCTCTCTCTCTCTCTCTCTCTCTCTCTGCCTCTCCTTCTCTCTGTGTGTAACTCTGCCTTTCAAATAAATAAACAAATCTTTTCTTTTTTTTAAAAAAAAAGGACTATCAAATTTATTAAAAAAGAAACAATTCCTTAAAAAATGTTTTCCTTTTGTATCTTTCCAAGTCCTATACCTAGATACAAATAGGTATTAAATGCCTGGGCACATCCTCTTGAGAAATAACTCCTATTGAAATCGCCATTTCATCAAGCAAAACAAGGGGACTGCTGAGTTGTCTGGTGCATAGATTTTTTTTTATAAAGATTTATTTATTTATTTGAAAGTCAGAGTTAACACAGAAAGAAGGAGAGGCAGAGAGAGAGGTCTTCCATCCGCTGGTTCACTCCCCAGATGGCCGCAACGGCTGGAGCTGTGCCGATCTGAAACCAGGAGCCAGGAGCCAGGAGCTTCTTCTGGGTCTCCCATGTGGGAGCAGGGGCCCAAGGGCTTGGGCCATCTTCTACTGCTTTCCCAGGCCATAGCAGAGAGCTGGATTGGAAGTGGAGCAGCTGGGTCTCAAACCAGCGCCCATATGGGATGCCGGAGCTTCAGGCCAGGGTGTTAACCCACTGTGCCACAGTGCTGGGCCCTGGTGCATAGATTAATCAGACCATGCAAACATGGCCAGGAGGTTGGCTGAGGGAAGGAGAGGGAAGGGGCTTGAGATAGAGGCAGGCTGAGGCGCTCAAAGAGAATATTCAACAAGGTAATCATAAGATATTGATGGGGGAAGTTCGGCACAACTCACCCCATTTAGTGAATGCCTTAGAAAAAATGAGCCTCCATGTTGCTCTTGGGATGCTAATGACAGAGTACTGGACAAGCCACCCCCAAAACAGCACCTTGGCATCTGGGAAAACAGCAGAAGCGGCAAAGCCACTCTCATTTCCTGAAGGAGCCAGAGGCCCTCTTCTAAGAGGTGCCCTCCCTAGGCCCAGAGAGAAGGCGTAGCCTTATCTCTGAAGTCCCAGGGACAAGAGGAGAATCCAGGCAGGCCTTCCCCAGTTTTTTATCACCAGAGCCTTCCCTCTTAGTCCCAGGATACCTCTGCATAACCATCCATTCTTCATTAAACCTAAGCATAAAAATGCACAACTTTGCCTGGGGGCCGGCGCCGTGGCTCACTGGGTTAATCCTCCGCCTGTGGCTCCAGCATCCCATATGGGCACCAGATTCTGTCCCGGTTGCTCCTCTTCCAGGCCAGCTCTCTGCTGTGGCCCGGGAAAGCAGTGGAGGATGGCCCAAGTGCTTGGGCCCTGCACCCGCAAGGGAGACCAGGAGAAGCACCTGGCTCCTGGCTTCGGATCGGCACAGCGCTGGTTGTGTGGCCATTTGAGGGGTGAACCAATGGAAGGAAGACCTTTCTCTCTGTCTCTCTCTCTCACTGTCTGTAACTCTACGAAAGAAAGAAAGAAAGAAAGAAAGAAAGAAAGAAAGAAAGAAAGAAAGAAAGAAAGAAAGAAAGGAAAGAAAGAAAGAAAGAAAGAAAGAAAGAAAGAAAGAAAGAAAGAAAGAAAGAAAGAAAGAAAGAAAGAAAGAAAGAAAGAAAGAAAAGAAAAGAGAGAGAGAGAAAGAAAAAAAAAGAGGCCGGCGCACGGCTCACTAGGCTAATCCTCCGCCTTGCGGCACCGGCACACCAGGTTCTAGTCCCGGTAGGGGCGCCGATCCTGTCCCGGTTGCCCCTCTTCCAGGCCAGCTCTCTGCTGTGGCCAGGGAGTGCAGTGGAGGATGGCCCAAGTGCTTGGGCCCTGCACCCCATGGGAGACCAGGATGAGTACCTGGCTCCTGCCATCGGATCAGCGCGGTGCGCCGGCCGCAGCGCACCAACCGCGGCGGCCATTGGAGGGTGAACCAACGGCAAAAGGAAGACCTTTCTCTCTGTCTCTCTCTCACTGTCCACTCTGCCTGTCAAAAAAAAAAAAAAAAAAAAAGAAAAGAAAAAAAAGAAAGAAAGAACCCTAAGCATAAAAATGCACAACTTTGCCTGTTTCTTTGAGTCTACATTTCCGAAGGCTCCCATGTTGAGTGAAACTTATAAAAAGTGTATGTTTTCCCCTGCTAGTCTACTGTGAGGGGGGTCTCAGCCATGAACGTAGCGATGGGCGATGGTAGGTGATGAAAGAAATCATTTCCTCCGACGGCGCTGTAGCTTAACAGGCTAATCCTCCACCTTGCGGCACCGGCACACCGGGTTCTAGTCCCAGTTGGGGCGCTGGATTCTATCCCGGTTGCCCCTCTTCCAGGCCAGCTCCCTCCTATGGCTCGGGAAGGTAGTGGAGGATGGCCCAAGTCCTTGGGCCCTGCACCCACATGGGAGACCAGGAGAAGCACCTGGCTCCTGGCTTCAGATCAGCGCGGTGCGCTGGCCGCAGCGCGCCGGCTGCGGCAGCCATTGGAGGGTGAACCAACAGCAAAGGAAGACCTTTCTCTCTGTCTCTCTCTCTCTCACTGTCCACTCTGCCTGTCAAAAATAAAAAAAAAAAGAAAGAAGAAAGAAAAAAAAAGAAATCATTTCCTCCCCAAACATTTCTGCTCTCACACTCGCACCCAGTCCTCCTCCTCCCTTTTCTGTAGAGCACAGAACAGGTTGCACATTACTTAAGCAAGTTGCAGAAGCTTAGTCACTTTTACTTTTAATAGATGCAGCAGTTGGTGTGACTGTCGTGCTGATATTATGGCAGTCACCAAAGGGACTGACACCTGACAGAACCTGTCTCTGTGGACTCCCCTCAAGTTAATGCAACGGGGCTGGGTGGGGTGTTTGGGACGCATGGAAGGCTAGGAACAAGATGGAGAAAAGGTTATATAATGCATCACACCAAGCTATGAGTCTTTTAGCTTCCAATTTTACACTTGCCATCTGTTGATATAAATTATTCCACCTCAGTGAGGTGCTCAAAAAAGGTATTCATTTTCTCCTTTAATTTTAATTTCATGTGCAGTAAATTTCCTCTGTAATTAGACAGTTTTTCCCACCAGGTGGAACGTTAGTTTGCATATTGGACTTCCCATGATACATTGGTAATTCTTTTTCTTTCTTTTTTTTTTTTTTTAAAGATTTATTTATTTATTTGAAAGGCAGAGTTACAGAGAGGTCTTCCCATCTGCTGGTTCACTCCCCAGATGGCCGCAACAGTCAGAGCTACGCCAATCCAAAATCAGGAGCCAAGAGCTTCTTCCAGGTCTCCCATGCGGGGTGCAGGGGCCAAAGACTTGAGCTATCTTCTACTGTTTTCCCAGGCCATAGCAGAGAGTTGGATCAGAAGTGGAGCAGCCAGGACTCTAATTGGCGCCCATATAGGATGCCAGCACTGCAAGTGGCTTTACCCACTATGCCACAGTGCTGGCCCTATCTTTTTTAAAATATTTATTTTATTTATTTGAAAAGCAGAGTTACAGAGAGGAAGAAACATACACACACACACACACACACACACAGAGCGAGAAAGAGAGAGAGAGGAGAGAGAGAGAAAGAGAGAGAGAATCTTGCACTCACTGGTTCATTCCCCAAATGGCCACAATGACCAGGGCTGGGCCAGGCCGAAACCAGGAGCCTTTTCCAGTTCTCCCCCATGGGTACAGGAGCCCAAGTACTTGAGCCATCTTCTGCTGCTTTCTCAGGTGCATTAGAGAGGAACTGGATGGGAAGTGGAGTAGCTAGGACTTGAACTGGTGCCCATATGGGAAGCCAGCATTGCAGGCTGCCGCTTAACTTGCTATGCCACACTTCGGCCACCATTGGTAGTTTTTAAGGACAACTCCCAAGTTAATGTACTCAAAAGAAAGGGAATGGCTATATTTTGAATAGACGTGCAGAGAATCCCAACTTTCTCTATGATTTGCTCACTTTCTGCCAGCCAGTTAGGGAACAGTGGATTATACCCTGGGCAGAAGCACTGTATAGCCCTGTGCTGGGGGTCATGTGCAAGCTGCATGTGATAATCAGCCAGGCCTTATCTGTCCCTTATCATGAGTGGAACCACCAAGTACAGGAGCACATTCCTATGTTAGGAACTCAAGGCTGGATGTTGCCTAGCAGCTTCGCCGTGCTGTTATGAAAAGCCCTATACTGGGGCTGGCGTTTGTGCAGCAGTTAAGACTGTGCTTGGGACACTACATTCCCTATAGGAAGGCCTGGGTTTGAGTCCCAGCCCCGCTTCTGACCTCAGCTTCCTGCTGATGCACACCTGGGAGGTAGCGGGTGGTGACTCAAATGTTTGGATTTCTGCCACTCACATAGGAGATCCAGACTGAGTTCCAGGCTTTTGGCTTCAGCCTGTCCCGGCCTTGGAAGTTGTGGGCATTTGGAAAATCTGTCTGCCTGTCTCACTCTGTTTCTCTTTTAAATAAACAATTGAAAAACGATCGTCCCTGACTCTTCGCTAACTTGTGGTCTCATGTCCTCCCAGTCAGAGGACATCTACAGGGCATCATCTGATGTCTCCACATCCATTTCTCTGCCTGCCACGGGTGACGAACATATGCAAAAGCACTGCCTCCCGCCCTTCACTGGCCATGCTCCCTGCTCTCCCCTAGTCCAGGCAAGAGCACAGCACATATATAAGTGGAGGGAGGAGTGAAGGGTGACCGAGGAGGAAGTCAGTAATTGAGGAAAACGCCATTGAACAAGTTACTTAAGAATCTCTCCGAAGCTCATAGCTGACATTTCTCTCATCACTTTGTATTGATTCCAGCTAACACCACATCCATGGCAGAGGTTCCCATGGCCCTGCATACGGAGGAATCTTAAATGCCGATCTCCTGCCTCAATTATACAAAACCATGTATAATACAGAAATCCACAAATTACAGGCCCTCAAAAAAATAGTCTGGAATGTTCCAGTAGTTACAAGCATCCCCTCACAGAAGCTCAGCTCAGCTTTGGGCTGCTGACACATGCAGGGGCCTGCTGTGTCCCTACTGTGTTGACTAAGGGATGGACCTGGTCAAACCACGTGAGATAAAACTGTAAACATTATTAAGACTTCTAACTTACCTGCAGGCTGCAAAGAACCTAGCTTATTGCGAAGGCTATCACAGCAGCTAATTTGCACACAGTGGAAGGTGCTAAGCTTTTTCTTCACTTGTGTTAAACACTGTAGGCAGTCAACTCTGGTTGGAATAATGGAAATTTAAATGTTTCCAAAATCATGGAGTTATACCCTCAGTTCTTATGGGCAAAATCTCTGGACACACATGCCAATTGCCCACAGAACTGGAGCTCTTTTGGGAGGATAGGTCCATGGCCCACCAGAGCTGTCCTTACTATAGTATTAAGGGTTGTGTCATTGTGATCTACTGACTACAAATGACTGATTGCTGAAATGTGATCTCCATTAACTCAAGTCCATCTCTCCTGGTTTTATTTACATTTTTATTTATTTATTTGTTTTTATTTATTTATAGAGAGACAGAGCCTTGGCTGCTGGTTCACCTCCCAATTACCCACAATGGCTGGGAGGGGTCTGAGCCAGGAGCCAGGAACTCAATCCAGCCTCCCATGTGGGTGGCAGGAACCCACTTACTGCCTCTCAGAGTACATACCAGCAGGAAGCTGGAGTCAGGAGCCAGAGCCAGGCATCAAACCCCGACATACTGGGGGTGGCGCTCTGGCATAGCAGGTGAAGCTACCACCTGCAGTGCCGGCATCCCAAATGGGGAGCTGGTTCAAGTCCCGGCTGCTCCACTTCCAGTCCAGCTCTCTGCTATGGCCTGGGAAAGCAGTGAAGATGGCCCAAGTCCTTGGCCCCCTGCACCCAAGTGGGAGACCCGGAGGAAGCTCCTGGCTCCTGGCTTCGGATCAGTGCAGCTCTGGTCGTTGAGGCCAGTTGGTGAGTGAACCATCGGATGGAAGACCCCTCTCTCTGTGCCTCTTCCTCTGTAACTCTTCCTTTCAAATAAATAAGTAAATCTTACACACACACACACACACAACAACAACAACAACAAAAAACAACTAGACACGCTGACATGGGACACAGGTGTCTATTATTGCTAGGCCAAATGCCAGTGCCTCCCCCTCCCCTGCCCCATTTTATTCCACTTTACTAAATATTCAGACTGCCAACCCAGATCACTCTACATGTGGGCACATACATGTACCTTCAAAGGATGCTGTTATGAGTGTTTTTTTTTTTCTCAAGTTGCTTGAGGTATATTGTTGTTGTTCTTGCAATTTGACTGTATTTATCACCCTTGCCAGTTTATAGTTAGTAATTGGCTAACCCTGCTGTTTGGAATCTAGTGATTTCACTAGGTTTTAAGAAAAATTCCCAGTGATTCAAGGATGAGTCATTCACATACCTATTGCTAAGCAGATACACATGTACTGACAAGAACCATCAACTTGTTTATGACATTTCAGGAGTGACATGCTGCCTGTGAAGATGCTGTTCTCCGGAGCTACAACCCACCCCCCCCCTTCCTTAAAGATTTATTTATTTATTTGAAAGTCAGCTGGTTCACTCTCCAGATGACGACAATGGCCAGGGCTAGGGCACACGGAAGCCTGGAGCTTCAAGTCTCCCACTTGGGTAGCAGGGACCCAAGCGCTTGGGCCTTCTTCTGCTGCTTTTCCCAGGCCATAGCAGAGAGCTGGATCAGAGAGGTAGTGTAGCTAGCTCTGGAACTGGCATCCATATGGGATGCTGGCATTGCAGGTGGTGGCTTTACCTTCTACACCACAACACTGCCCCTCTAGATCCCACTTTAATTTGACTTTCCTCCCTACTATTGATATCCCCACAGGTGTCACGTTTTCAACTCTCAGAGCTCATCTTACTTGACCAGTTACAGGCCAAACTGTTGGCTGCTTCCTTTCCGAAGACATTTTTTTTTACTTGCCTTCCTAGACAAGTCAATTATCTTTGCTGATACCTCGGTGTTGGTGGGCTCTGGGCCTATACATTCTCTAAGTGATCTCACCCAGTTTTATGGCTTCCAATGACATCTATTGAGATCTTTCCATGATCTTTATTGAGTTCTCCGGTTAGACTTTGCTTTGCTCCAGGCTCAAAATCCAGCCACCTACCCAGTACACTTGAATAGACAATCAGCATCTCCGATTTAAACACTAGAACCGAACTATTGATTTCCCACCATCAGTCTTTCCAACTCAATGTTGATTCCTTTCTTCCACCTAGGCCAAAACACTTGGCATTGCACTTAAATCCGTTCATTCAGCCATCAGCACATCCTGTCGCCCTCTATCTCCTTTCCAAGCACCTCCACTAATTCCACCCTCAGCCAGCCACTTTCAATCTCTCACCTAAACCGATTGCATTATGTGCTTAATCATTTTGTGCTTTCTCCCTGACACCCAGTGATCCCTGAAAATTTAAATCTGATCCTATCAATTTCCTGCATGATCTTCTTTCCCTGTGGACTTATTTCTCCACCTCAACTCTTTTTGCCCTGGAGTTAGCACAGTGGCCCCCTCATTCCCAGAATGCATCACATACACTCCAGTTCCAGTCTGCATTTGCTCTTCTCTTGGTCTGGCCTGGCCTGCCCACCCCCCCACCTGCCCAACATACACACATCACTTAATTCCACACTTCAAGTTTGTATTATTACATTAGAAAGTTCTCTTGAAAGGTACTTGTTATCCTTGCCCCAAATCTCACAATAACCAAGACCCAAAGCTACCTGGGAACGGTGTTTGGCTCAGCAATTAAGACACGGCTTTTGAACACCAGCAGCCCTTATTAGAGTCCTGCCTGCACCACCAACTCCAGCTTTCAGCTGAACCACATCCTGTTAGGCAGCAGGTGATGGCTCATTACTTGGATCCCTGCCAGCCATGTGGCAGAACCTGCTCTTGGCTTCAGTCTGGCCCAGCTCCAACTATTGTAGGCACTTGGGGAAGTGAACCAGAAGGCAGAAGCGCTGCCTTTCAAACAAAATGATTAAAAAAAAAAAAAAAAAAAGCTACCTGGAGCAGCGCTGGCATCCAACTTCCTGCTAAACTGCCTGGGAAAGCAGCTGAAGATGGCCTAAGTGCTTGGGTCCCTGCCCCCACGGGAGACAAGAGGCTCTTGGCTCCTGGCTTCAGCCTGGCCCAGCCCCTGATGTTGTGGCCACTTGGGGAGTAAACCAGCAGATGGAAGCCCTTACAAAAAGACAACTACTTATCCAGTTTTACTATGAAATGGGGAGACTTGGTCACTTGTGGATTAGACATGAAAATGCTACGTACTATGATTGGACTTGGATTCTGGGGAGCACTACAGCAAATGAAATCATTTTAACAACCGCTGAAGCTTTTTTGTGAACAGGTTGGGGCAGAGGCAGAGTCATCTCCCCCGGGAGGCCTTGCTCTACTCCTACCTTTTCAACTGGCTTCAGTTTACATCAAAACCCAGTCAGGTCATGTTCACAGCACCGACCACTACCTGAGAATTCCCTTCCTGCCATTTTTCACATCAGAAAGGCACTTTCTTGATTTTAATGTCAGACATCAGAATGCTTGAAACTACTTGACTGGTTTCCAGTATTTAGGTTCGCTTCTATCAGTCACAATGAACCAAATCAGTGTCTTCCTCAGGCTCAGAACCACACTGAAGTCACTATTCAGAACCCCCAACTAGCACATCACCAGATTAGATTCACTGGCCCCAATAGTTACTGGTTTGTCCTTAAGCTTCTGAAGGTGTAATTGCAAGCAGGAGTGGTAAGGAATGGGTTTAAATTCTCCTGTTTTCCACGTGCATCCCTCTATGAGCTCTTTGCAGACACAACCAGAGGCCCAAGGACACTTGGAGACCTCAGCAGTAGTTGCTGCTGCAGGCCACGCATGCATGTTTGTATTTCCATGCTGACATTTCCTGACACGGCATGATTAAGTCATTTCCCTTGGATCTACCAGCAGGCCCACATTCCAACTACCTTCTTAAAGCAAGGGCTGGCAAAACTGCATGACAGGCCACATGGTTATCTTAGAACGTACAGGCCCAACTGCAGCTCAGCCCTGCTCTTGCAAGGTATAGAGCACCTTGTCAACTGGTCAACGAGCATGCCAGTGCTCCACAACGGGATACAAATTCCAACTCCTCTAAGGTGTCTTTATCATTGGCACAAAGCAGGTGGCAGGACAGGCCAGTGTGCCAACCTGCCCCTAGTTTCCAGGGAGTTCTGACATTCACTCCATGATACTTGGTTCATTGTCAAATAAGCTCAGACAATACTTTGCTTTCAACTCAATCAGTCTCTCTTTATTCTTTTGGTAATCTCTTCCAGAGTTAGCTACTTCCGTTGTAGGTGATGAAATGTGTTAAGGCTCCACTTCAAATGTTGGCACTGCTATGAGCATGGTTTTTCCCTTTACTGTAATTCAGAATTTAACTTTGGATTCTCAGTTTATATTCCAGTCCCAGCAGTTTTCACTGTAGAAGTTATCTGAAGACAGTCTTATACTTTCTAGTAGTTGTCTACAAACCAGGCTTTAGCTTCTCCAGGAACACACTACAGGATGGAGTTAGCTTAAATGTACATTAAACTAATAGGCATTCTCTCAAATGAGTTTAAATGCATTTTATTTTTAGACAACCTACATGACAATGTTTTTTGCCTTAAAAACAATGCCTCCACTCGAAGTAAATCATGGTCAAAATAAGTGAGGAGCTCAAGATAACATCAGTCCCACTTCCTGTAAATCCTGGTGTTGTGTGGATGACAAGCAGCAGCCAGTTATGATGAGCAGTGATAGATCCAAATTGCCAACTTTGTTACTGAAGAAAAGAAAAAAAAAAAAAAAAAAGATTACATCAACACTCCACCCAACATTTCTAGGCTACAAATGTATTCCCCAATTCAATCTGGGCTGCCACAAAGACAGACAGAAAGCGCAGGGATTTTTCTTTGGCATCCTAGTGCAAACCAAAAGAACAACAGCAGATTGTTCAAGGTCTATCAGTGGATGCAGAACATCCTCACCAAAGCAGAGGTAACATTTTCCAGAGAAGTTCCCAAGTCCCACTCACACCGCAAACTCCGGTTACTGCCTGAATAACCTTCCCTTTGGCAAGTCATCTTGCCCTAATCTTGTTCAACACAGCTTTAAGTCCAGGACAAAGAATGCTTTTGTTTCTCTACAGCTTTAAACAGTTCCCTGTGTTTACTAATGCAATCTGCCTATCAGTTCAACAGTCAGCTCCAACTGCATTTACTAAAAGCTAACAATGTCCTAAAAGTTTTCAATGATTAGCTACCAAGGTGAAAGACTTCTGAGACTCAGCCGGGCATGGCAAAGGGTGAGTATAGAATGAGGCCATTATCTATGGGAAGATCAATGTGGAGGCTTCTCTGCTCACAAGCTGTTAAACTGTGGAATGCCTCATACACTAAACTTTCTAGAAAATCAAGATTCCAAGCCCTTTTAAATACTGTTATCTTTTACATGTGAAACATCTTTAGAGCCCATCCCAGAAGATGGATCCCATTTTAAAGGAAAACTGTAGAATCTATGGCAACCATCTCTGTGGCATTAGACAGTGAGGCTCACACCCAAAGTAACTCCATTTTTATATTATTTAATCCCAACCCACTTCCTCATACTTACACATTTTTCCATCTCTAAACCATCCTTAAAGAAAATCATAAATGGGGTCACACCATCCTCACGGTAGTCCAGCAGAGCAACCATTCCATCTGGATTCATGTTTTCACCAATATAGAACTTGAGAAACAAACAAGTACCCAGAATTAGACCACTGCATACAAACATGTATCCTATCCAATAAACCACAACACAACAAAGGATGATTCAGAATACCACAAAATCAATTTTCTGCAACCAGAAGCTGATGCCTACAAATGCTCATTAATCACAAACATCTGTTCACTTGACTAAAGCACAAATGCTGACCACAGTAAGAGTACAGAGCAATCAAAAAACACTTTAGCATTTCTGGAAATCTACTTTCTCAACCCAACATGCACAATTCTAAAACCTACAAGCCCACTTACATAATCAAACACAGGGAACACAATACTGACAACAACAAAGTATTATCACATAGGGGAACTATCTCACAGCCAATAGATGTATGACAGCTGGAAAATTAAGAGCCCGGCTGTGGGTTTCTTTTTTAAATGAAAGTAGAGGGAAGTCACTTAAGTCTTAAAAAAAAAAAACAAAAAACAAAAAACCAGTACCAACACAATGGAACTATAAAGAGAAAAGTTGGAATACTTAAGAGGTGAGGAAGCAGTCCAAGAGAGAAATGTAATCTGGGAAAACAAAGCAAGGTGGGTGGTGGTGGTAGGCCGACTCTTCAATCAGTAGATGAGATCTGAGACAAAGCACAGATGGACTGCTGCTCCCTGACCCTATGAAGCTAAATTTAACCAGCTCCAAGCCACAACTTCGTTGTTACAGGAAGACCAATGAAGTCATTTTTTGCTCTTGCAGTTAAAACCATAAATTATTCGATCCCAATATTTCAAGATGTTTACCTGGTAGTTTTTGAAATTAGCAAGGATGTGCTTGATTTGTTCTGCAGCCCCTGTCATAAAAGGTTTTACTCTCTCTGGTCTCTGTTCTTCAAGTTTGCCTTTGATTCTGGAACAACATTTTATTTACGTGTTATTTTTTAAAAAAAGTAAATTCAGACCATAACAAATTCTTTTGAACACTGAAAAGAGCAAAGTAACATGGGACAATTATCACTAGGCTACAGACGGGTCTTCCGTGAATATTTACAATTCCGAATTTCACGCTTACTAGTTCCAAAGCACTACTCCTTCCTGAAGTTAAACCCGAACTGCAAGCTCCAGTATGCTCACATTGCTCAGAAGGTAGCAAAAAGCAAAGCCCCCACCAGGGTCTTTGTCACCAAGTCTGTCTACTGTTAAAGGAGCTCAAGCCAGCCCATCCCTAAATCCTTAAGAGTCCACACATGAGCTGTGCGTTGCTGGGACCACTTACGATTTCATGTAATCTTTGATGTACTTCTTGTAGGCTTCTTTTGTGAAGCTGGTTTCCTGCAGGTGATGGTTCATGACAATATCAACGCCAGTGATCACTGTGCTTTCGGTACCTTCGCCCTCGGGGCCTTCGGCGGAGGCATTCCCACCGATGAGCGAATCATCAATGTTACCCTCTGTCCTACTGACCATCTGCGTGAAGAAAAAGCAGTTAAGCTGGGAAGGGCCGAAACACTTCCTAACTCCACCACCCATCTCAACAAACGTTCCTAGATCTCAGGGAAAACCGCGCGCGCACTGGGAGAGCAGTCACCCATGACCCGTGCTTTCCAACTCAGCAAGCACTCATGGGTCTGTTGACTACAACGGAAACGGAGTCCTTTACAAGCAAAGGGAAGAGGTGTCCAGCTGTGGACTCACGCGTTGAGAAGCAGGAAAGGCCGAAGTCCGAGGGCTTGGCACTGCCGAAGCAGACCTGTCCCGGACGGCCAGGGAGGAGGATGGGCGCCGAGGCAGCGGACCTATTTACAGGCTCAGCTCCGCCTCCACTTTTCTAGAAAAACCCAAGCCCGGAAAGAGCGTCTCCTCCGCCAGGAGGCGGCGGGGAGGATTGCACAACCTCGGGAGGGGGTGCGGCGGAAACCCGAGCCCGCCCGGCCTCGCCTCCCCCGCGCGGCTGCCCGAGCGACTCACCTTCCCCTCCACCTCCAGGCACAGTCCGCCCGCGATCTCCCGGATCTTGTAAATGTCGGAGAACATCTCATCGTCTGCGCGGGGACAGAGACGCGCCCGTCACACCGCGCCCGGCGCCATTTCCCGCGCCGGCTGCCGCACGCGGCCCCCGCCCTCCCCGGGCGCGGGTGCCAGGCACCGACCCTCCTCGCTTCGGGAAAAGCCGCCGGCGTCGCCTAGGCCCGCGGCGGCGTCCGCCCCCACCCGCACCCAAGCCGTGTGCGGCACAAGGGGGTGGTGCAGTCAGAACTCACGGCTGATGAGGTCCCGGTAGATAATCATGATGGCGGCTGGAAGGAGACGACGACGGCGGCGCTAGCTTGGCAGGAGCCCGGAGCTCGGAGCGAGCGCGGTGCAGCCGGAGCGGCCCTCGGGGGTGGGGGGAGCGGGCGGAAAAGGCCGACTCAGCCGCTCCCCAACCTCATATAGAGGGCACGTCCTTCTACGTCATCGCCCGCTGCGCTCCCGGAAGCGCCGCAAGCAGTGACGTGGCACGCAGAGCGGCGCGGGGGCGGGGCCACGGCTAGGCCTGGTCGGGGCGGAGAAACGCGGACATCCGGGTACTTGGCCGGGAGCCGCGCTAGCTGTCTGTGGTCGGCCGGTACGCGAGGGCTGGGACGCAGGAGTGTGCGGGATGGGGAGGAGCGGTCTTCCTAGGGAGAGTGGGAGAAGTGGGACGGGTAGGGCTCTGCGCCTCCCTACCCTGCCCTGCGGGGCGGCCTGGGGGCAGCTTACGTGAAATCTCCTCAGCTTCCGCCCCCACCCAAGTCCCCTCCCCTTTCTGTCAACAGAGGGAGGGGCCCTGCGTTTACGGAAGGAGGGGACTTTGACACCTGGAGGCGACCCCAGCGCCGTCCCCGAGAACTTCCCTGCTTTGCCCCAAAGCAGTCCCATCTGGAGGGCTCGGGCGCCTTTGTCCGGGCGGAGCTGAACCCGGGTGGTGGGACCCAGGGCGTCCCGCCCGGCCCCCCGGGGAATGATCGCGCCGGGCGCCCAGCGTGGAAGAAGGGACCTCGCGAGGGAAGCAGGTGGCGCGGAAGCTTGCCCGGCTCTCCCGTCTGTGTCAGTGCGGGCCAGTGTTGGAAAGCTTAGGGTGTCGTGTTTGTGGCAGACCGCCAAAGAGCTCTTGCCTTTTGTTTTGCACTTGGTATTGAAGTGTGGCCTTTGTTTGCAAAAAAAGGGGTATGTTGTCCCTTTAGTATGACGTTGGACTTTTATCCCTGGTGCTAGGGGGTTAAACAAACCAAAATAGCGAGTGTCCCCCCAACCCAGCTAGCCTTTGAAGGGCTGGAGAGTCAGTTATTAGGGACTTAGCCCTTTTTAGTAGCGTCTTTTCTTTTGAAGGCAAAGATGTAGGCCAGGAACAAATCTAATAGCGTGTTTAGTCCTCAGATCGGAAGGTACTTTTAACTTTGTGGAGATTTTCCGCGCGGGCTGCGTGAGTCCTCCCATGGTTTTCTGAGACCCGAAAGTTGGGAAGTTCTTGGTTCCCGGGAGGCTACATCCAGCGGCCCTAAGGCAGTCACCGTGCCACAAGATGAATATATTGAATTACACCGTAAGTGCTATAGGTATCGTTTGTATTACTATGAGAAAAGTCAAGCGGCTCATGAACGTTCAAAGAAAGCAAAAAAAGATGATTGATCTAAAGGCTAAGCTCTACGTAAGCAGTGCCAAGCTGAGAAAACACAGATGAAAAAGTCTATGGGGGGGGGGGCAGGGAGGGCTGACACTGTGGTGTAGGAGGTTAAACCTCTGCCTGCAGCGCCTGCATCCCATGTGTGCACCGGTTCAAGTCCCGGCTGCTCCACTTCCGATCCAGCTCCCTGCTAATGAGCCTGGAAGATGGCCCAAGTGCTTGGGCCCCTGCACCTACATGGAAGACCTGGAAGAAGTTCCTGGCTCCTGGTTTCAGACCAGCCCAGCTCTGGGTGCTGTGGCTATCTAGGGAGTGAATGGGTGGATGGAAGAGCTCTCTTTGTTACTTCCCCTCTCTGTAACTCTGCCTTTCAAATAAATAAATAAATCTTTAAAAAAAGAATAAAAACCATTAATAGAAAAAAAAAACTATTAGATACATGAACAGAGAAACACCAAAGGAATGATTAAAAGACTCTCATGGCAGCAGTCCCTGCCTATCTGCTGGACAGAGAGGAACAGTGCGAGTTAAGATCATACAAAATCATAACCAGAAGTGGAGAAATGGGAAGTCCCTCTGCCTAAAGTTCTTGCCCAAGGAGAAACAGAAGTATTAAAAGTTATTCAAATAGGAAAAAGAAAAAAGAAAGGATTATGGTTACCAAAGTCTGCTTTGTTGAAGATGGCTGTATAAGAAAACCACCTGAATGTGAAAGATTCATTAAACCCATGGACTTCTGTTTCCGGAATTGAAAGCCACCTTCTATCTGGCAATACTTGGTGTAAAGCAGAATCCATCATGTCCATTATATACAACTTCGAGTATAACCATCTTTGAGGTGAATGTCAGTGAGTTGGGCCTTGTGACACAAGGAGGCATATGCCCAGGTCACCAGCAGTCCTGAAATTGATGGTTGCATGAATTTGGTCTTAAGCAGTTTTCATTTAAGTAATTTCTAATCATTATTGAAAACTACAAACTAAATGGGAAAGCTATCATAACAGTGATGTTTCTGAACACTACCAGCCTTACATATCTGCTGTCATCAAGAGAACTTTTTATTAAGCTGTAAAAAACGTTAAAATGATTCTACTTTTTAAAAAGCTCATGGAACAATAGAATAAAAGTTGTTTATTTTAGTGCAGGAAGTTTTGAAATCCATATATATATATATATATATATATGAGAGGGTCTTCAAAGAGTTAATGGAAACTGTGTATTATGAAAAACATACTTTTTTTGCACAAAAATAAATTTAATTTTAATTCCATTTTCCATGAGAAGTACCCTCGTATTTTGTATTTAACTGTGTCCCTAACACTGAAATTAGCATGGAGGTTCCAATCATGAACAAGTTAGAGCTAGTGCTATTGGTAAAATTCGTCATTCTAGTAAGTCAAAAGAATCAGGGATTTACTTAATTTTTTTTTTTTTGACAGGCAGAGTGGACAGTAGAGGGAGACAGAGAGAAAGGTCTTCCTTTTTGCCGTTGGTTCACCCTCCAATGGCCGCCGCGGTAGGCGCGCTGCGGCCGGCGCACCGCGCTGATCCGATGGCAGGAGCCAGGTGCTTCTCCTGGTCTCCCATGGGGTGCAGGGCCCAAGCACTTGGGCCATCCTCTACTGCACTCCCTGGCCACAGCAGAGAGCTGGCCTGGAAGAGGGGCAACCGGGACAGGATCGGTGCCCCGACCGGGACTAGAACCCGGTGTGCTGGCGCCACAAGGCGGAGGATTAGCCTACTGAGCCGCGGCGCCGGCCGGATTTACTTAATTTTTTATAAATCCCACAATAAAGCATTCAGCAGAGTAAGAACAACTCTTGTGAAATAGCAGGACACAGGAGAGTGATTGCCTTGATGAGGAAGTCAAAATGGTGAAGAGCCAAGAAATGGGACCCCCTGGAATATGGGTTCTGGGGCCTTCCTGGACACCTGGAGGACACTGGGCAATTGGGAGAAAGCCAAATGGGTAAAAGTGTTACAGGTAAGGAGATGGGGGTCAGAAAAATAGCAGGAAATGTCAACACATCCCTCCTTAGGTTTGTCTCTAAAATCCCTATGGCCTGCAACCTGAAATCACTGCTGTAGCAGATCTCTCACCCACCTGCTGCCAGTAGAAATCTCTAACGTGCTGCTGACTTCATTCAGCAATACTGTAGTATCATTTAATATAGTATCATACTATTATAGTGTCATTCTAATAAAATTACCATGGGTGACCTTCCCACTCCCATCATGTACCTGACACTGACACTTTTGAGGCTCTCTAAGGTTCAAATTAGGCAGTCACTAGATTCCTGGAAATCCTTGCCCTTTGCTGCAAAACTCCACTCAAAGCACCACGCCCTTTGCCTCCGTGTCGTGTAGATGGATGCCCCCAAACCTTGTGGGTCTCAGGAGTCTCACTCTAGAGCATGCTGCCCTTCTTCAGTGTGTATTTTCACTTTGCTAATAAACCATACTCTTCTGCTAATATTTACATCACGAATTGGAGACAAGAACCTGGACTCCTCAGTACCCCAATGAAAGATACCTTGTGCCAAATGAGAGAGGAAGGGTCTCTGAGAACTCATGTTTCTAGATTGTGAGATTATTATCCCAGGCAGATTACAGTTTAATTCTTTTCCTGAGCTCTAACATTTCCAGATAATTCAGAAAAACTCATGCCATATCCTCAAAAGTTTGTTACTCTTAATACCTCTCCAGTTTTGTAACCAAAGAAAAAAGAATTTTTTCCCCCAAATTTTACAAAAACAGTAGCCACTGTGAAAAAGAATAGAGGTCAGGGTCAAGCCACCCTAGGTTGAAATCTTGTGACCTTGAGAAGGTCAGCCTTCCTGAAACCAAGTAGAAATGGCATTTTTTTAAATTAAAATTTTATGAATTAAATGACAAGGAGATTTCCAGCATCCTCAATGGGTAATTGTCAATATTGGTGGAATTTAAATTGTAAATTTTTTACTCCTGAAGATATTTCTGAAACTATTAACACTCTGTTGCTTGGAAGTATTTTGGGGTTTAGTTGATATTTGTTGTGTTAAAGACAATTCTATTTCATCCCAACACTAATAGTAGATTGCTGAAAGAATTCAGCTTGTGTCCTACTGAGATGTCTATCTCAGGTTCATAGTTGATGGCCCATGGCAACTCAGTGACTAGACATAAAAAGTTAAGGAAGACTGAAATTCCTTAAAACTCATCCTGTAGGCTAGAAAATCTGTGCCATAACTTGAAAATATCTGTTTAACACCAGGAATGCAGCTAGATGGGGGATACAGGGGCTCAGTCACTAATTGCAAGCCACAGAGGAATGTCAAGGATTTTTATCTTTGTCTAAGTTGAGCAGCTGTTATTTTGGAATTATTAAAACTTTTTCTGTTTTTTTTTTTTTTAATATTTACTTATTTTATTTGAAAGAGTTAGAAGAGACATCTTCCATCCACTGGTTCACTTCCCAGTAGCCACAACAGGTAGGGTGAGGCCAAGCTGAAGCCAGTGACTAGACATAAAAAGCCAGGAGCCAAGAGCTTCTTCCAGGTCTCTCCCATGGGTGGCAGGGGCCCAAGCACTTAGGCCATCCTCCGCTGCTTTCCCAGGCACATTAGCAGGGAGCTGGATTGGAAGTGGAGCAGCCAGGACACCAACTGGGCCCATATGGGATGCCAGTGTTGCTGGTGGTGGCTGCCACAACACCCACCCTGATCATTAAAATTTTTTGACAGCATTATTCCTTATGTTGATTTAAGCAGCAATTTCTTTTTTTTGACAGGCAGAGTGGACAGTAGAGGGAGACAGAGAGAAAGGTCTTCCTTTTTGCCGTTGGTTCACCCTCCAATGGCCGCCGCGGTAGGCGCGCTGCGGCCGGCGCACCGCGCTGATCCGATGGCAGGAGCCAGGTGCTTCTCCTGGTCTCCCATGGGGTGCAGGGCCCAAGCACTTGGGCCATCCTCCACTGCACTCCCTGGCCACAGCAGAGAGCTGGCCTGGAAGAGGGGCAACCGGGACAGGATCGGTGCCCTGACCGGGACTGGAACCCGGTGTGCCGGCGCCGCAAGGCAGAGGATTAGCCTGTTAAGCCACGGTGCCGGCCTTTAAGCAGCAATTTCTAACTACATATAAGATTATCCTAAATGTTCCCACTAAAGATGACTTGGTATCTTGTCCTGAAGGCAGTGAGACAGAAAATGTCTTCTGGCTTCTTCACATGAGAAAGGCACCTTAATAGGGCTCACCATTTCATCACTTAGGAATTGATGACAATGGCTTAAACACACAGGGGTTTATTCTGTCACATAAAGAAACATGCTGCATTCCAGCTGTGGACTCCCTTCTGAGGAGCTCTCCTAGGAGTCCCCCCGAACTGTTACATTCAGGCACTTAGTTACAAAACAAGCAGCAAACTGTCCTCTTCTAGCTCATTCTCCCTGGCTCATTGCCACCATGAAGTCAGAGTTGTGTTAGTAAGAATGTAGACAGCTGGGAGTCCTTGCTGTAACTACAGTGCAGAATCTGGTTCTTAGTGTGGAGCCGATCACTTTGCTCACTGGGGGTCAGGTTCAGTGAGACTGATTTCTGTTTACTAAACTCATAAGAGATGGATTTATAAACCAGAATACCATTAACTTGTGATAAATTCTAGTTGGTTAGCTGCAGTATAGAAAGTAGGTTAGTCAAAATGTGGTTTTGTTGATAAAGAACTCAGGCAGAGGGGTGGGGATCTATTAAACATGTGCTGGTGATTCGGGTGAAAAAGCCAAGCTGGACTGTTCCCGGTGTGTGGTCTGGACCCCTTCACTTTGACAAATGTTACTGAATTTTCACTGCTCTTTTTGGTCCCAGACTTTTTATAGCCTGTCACCAAATCATTGCTTTAGTCAAGTTACACGGCAGGATTCCTTCCTGTGGAAGAGAGCTGCCCTAAAAAGTTTTCTGCATGATGGAAGTGTTCTATATCTGCTCTGTCCAATATAGTAACCACTGGCCACGTGTGCTTATTAAGCACTTAAGCTGTGGCTGAGGTGACTGACTGTGGGCCTGAATGTTTACTTTTAGTTTAAATACCAATCGCTAGTGACTGTGCTGCACAGCACAGCTCTATAAAGTAAACTCTCTGAGATAGGGAACTTTGATAACTGCTGAAAGTACCTCAGCAACTAGGACAGGAGCTGACTCAATAATCTTTTTAAAAGGATTTATTTATTTATCTGGTTCACTCCCGATATGGCTGCAATGGCCAAGGCTGGGGCAGGCCAAAGCTGGAGCCTGGTACTTCATTTGGTCTCCTCTATGGGTGACAAGGGGCCCAAGCACTTGGACCATCATCCACTGCTTTCTCAGGTGCTTTAGCAGAGAGCTAGATTGGAAGTGGAGCAGCCAGGACTCAGACTGGCACTCAGATATAGAATGCTGGCTTCGAAAATGGGCTTAACCTACTGTGCCACAACACTGACCCCAATAATAATTTTTTAAAATTATTTATTTGAAAGACAAAGGGAAAGAACTCCCATCCCTTGATTCATTCCACAGTGCCTACAATGGCCAAAACCTGGAGCTGAAAATGTAGCCCAGGTCTCCTACCTGGATGGGAGGGACCCAGATGCTTCAGTTACCACCACGCCTTCACAGGTCTGCATCAGCAGGATGCTGGAGTCTGGAGCTGGAGGCGGGTATCAGACAGACCCAGGGATGACCCAATGTCTTAACTGCTCAGCCTCGGCTAACTGTAGGTCCCAACAGTCAAGTTTTTTTTTTTTTTAAAGATTTATTTATTTATTTGAAAGTCAGAGTTACACAGAGAGAGGAGAAGCAGAGAGAGAGAGAGGGATAGAGGTGAGGGATAGAGAGAGGTCCTCCATCCAGTGGTTCACTCCCCAGTTGGCCAGAACGGCCGGAGCTGCACTGATCCGGAGCCAAGAGCCAGGAGCCTCCTCTGGGTCTCCCACATGGGTGCGGGGGCCCAAGAACGTGGGCCATCCTCCACTGCCTTCCCAGGTCATAGCAGAGAGCTGGATTGGAAGTGGAGCAGCCGGGTCTCAAACCGGCACCCATATGGGATGTTGGCACCCCAGGCCAGGACATTAACCCACTGTGCCACAGCGCCAGCCCCCCATAACAATCAAGTTTTGAAAGGTGAGCCAGCAGTGGGAGGGCTATGTGGTGAGTAGAAAATTGCTGAAAGTCCCTCTATCCCTCTGAAAATGAAGCTACTTAATATCTATAGAAACAGAAGACATCAAGTTGGCGCCAATGTTGTCTTTTCTCCATGGCTCACTCCTGCCCACAATGTTTAAAATTGCAATCCCTGGGGTGACCAGCACAGTAGGTTAAGCCACTGCCTGTGATGCCAGCATCCCATATCTGAGCCCTTGTTTGAGTCCTGGCTGCTCTGCTAGGTACGTTGTACCTAGGAAAGCAGTGGAAGTTGCCCAAGTACTTGGGCCTGCTGCTACCTACGTGGAGACCCAGATGGAGCTCCAGGCTCCTGGCTTTGGTCTGGCCTAGTCCTGGCTGTTGCAGTCATTTGGGAGAGTGAACAAACGATTGGAAGATTTTCTTTCTCTCTCCCTCTTCCTCTCTATCACTCTGCCTTTGAAGTAAAATAAATCTTTAAAAAAAATAAATAAAACTGCAGTCCTTGGTTTCTTGGAAATCTGTTCTCTTCTCCTTAATTTTTCTTTGTTTAAAAATGATTATTCATTTTCATCTGCTTCCAAATCTGAGAGAGTAAAAGAAAGAGCACTGCTGACAGCAGCTGGGGCTGGGCCAGGCTGAAGCCAGTGTTGGGAATTCCGTGTGGGTCTCCTGTGGGCCGGAGGAATCCTTGAGCCACCACCTGCTGACTTCCAAGATGTGTATTAGCAGGAAGCTGGATCAGAAATCGAATAGCTGGGCCTGAACCAGCACTTCAGGATGGGAGGCCAGGTCCCAAGTGATAGCTTAACCCATGAGGCCACAACTGCCTGTCCTCCATAATTTGTCTTTGTAGTACTTACTGACCCACTTATGATTCTTTTGACTTTATTGTCAATCTCTCCTCAAGACAATGTAAGCGCCATGAGGTAGAGATGGTCTTTTTTGCTCACAGATGTATCCTCAGTGCCTGGAACAGTGCCTAGGAAGCAACCAGTGAGTCGTTATTGAATAAAGGATCTTCAGACCAAGTCTAATAATAGTACTAATGTGGTTCATTACTGAATTTTAGCATAGCAACTCCAAGAGGTAATCATGTTTCTGTAATCAGATTTTCAAAATTTCTTTATGACCTGCAACTTAAGGATTTTGTGTGTGTGTATGTGTGTTTGTGCAGTGCTATTGATTGAACAGTAAAGGTGGAAGAGCAGCAGCCAGTGGCCAGAAGATCCTGATGGAGTAAGTTAACCTACTACAGAGCTCTTCTCTTGGAGCAGGAAATGGGCTCTAAAACACTTTGTTAGGTTGAAAAATGCAAGATGCAGAACAGCACAACACACACAGTGGCTTCCATTTACTTAGCACACAGACACACATAATTAAAACCGTTACATTGCCATAGATACACGTGTGTGTTTGCAAAAGCATACCCAAGAGGCTAGAAGGCTATACATACAGCTGATAACAGTGGTGACTCTAGGAGGCAGCTGTGGGGACAGGGGGCGGATCAAGGGAAACACGGCACTAATTGCAGTACTTGGATGTTTACCCAGTAGTGTTTTCACGTTTAATTTTTGAAATACTCTTTTTCTCACAGATACCAAACATCATAATGCAGATAAGTTGTGGGGAAGTGTTTATATTATATACAGGTAACTTATAAGGAAAATGCACTAAAGAAATAAACATACATACCTGAGGAGAGCTAAGAGACTTCCAGATCTAAATTGTGTGGGTGAGAAGTAAAGGGTTTCTGGGTCACAGAATAAGCAGAGAGTGTGTGTGTCTGTGTGCAGGTGAGCTAGCACACTTTTGATCCAAAATATTGACACACAAATTATTTTGCTAAAAATGGCAGCAAGTGCATCTTTAGGTAGGAAGAAGAAGGGATGGGTGAGTGCTCACCAACACACTGCAGGAGAAAGATAGCTTATCTCCTACTTTCCACTCTTCCAAGTACAGAGCACACGGGGGTGGCAATTAGAGACAGCATAATTCAGAGAGCATATTAATTTCATTATGCTTTGCCTTGTTGAATAATTATTGGTAGCACCACTTAGCATTATATGTAATCCAACCTCCTTCAAACAGTAATGAGATTGTTGGTACAAATGAAAAATGCAAATAAGAAAATTAGCTGTATCCAGGAGTAAGGATGGTATCAAACTGGGTTTCCTGGCTCTGCTCAGTCATCAGAGATGGGTTCCTAATTTTGTTGGGAGCTTTGAGCAACCAAAGCAAATGTAGAAATACAACTAGTTAAAATATTCATTGTTTTTGAATAAAAATAATTTTAACTTTTTTTTAATAATTTTTTTTCTTTTTTTTGGACAGGCAGAGTGGACAGTAGAGGGAGACAGAGAGAAAGGTCTTCCTTTTTGCCGTTGGTTCACCCTCCAATGGCCGCCGCGGCTGGCGCGCTGCGGCCGGCGCACCGTGCCGTTCCGATGGCAGGAGCCAGGTGCTTCTCCTGGTCTCCCATGGGGTGCAGGGCCATCCTCCACTGCACTCCCTGGCCACAGCAGAGAGCTGGCCTGGAAGAGGGGCAACCGGGACAGGATCGGTGCCCCGACCGGGACTAGAACCCGGTGTGCCGGTGCCGCAAGGCGGAGGATTAGCCTGTTAAGCCACAGCGCCGGCGTGAGAAAACTTTTTAAAAAATGTTATTTGAAAGAGAGGGAGAGACAGAGAGAGCTTTCATCCACTGGTTCACTCCCCAGATGGTTGCAACAGACAGCTGGGCCCATCTGAAGGTACGAGCCAGGAGCTTGGGTGCAGGGGCCCATGTACTTGGGCCATCTTCAGCTGCTTTCTCAGGTGCATTAGCAGGGAGCTGGATCAGAAGTGGAGCAGCCAGGACTCAAATTGGCACCCAAATGGGATTAACCCGATAAGCCACAGCGCAGGCCCCAGCTTTTAAGTTTTTAATAACACAAAGTATTTCTCCTATGGAGCCTCATCACATAATGAGTCTCAACAAAAGCCTTACCGTAAATTTAGTAATGTGTTTCCTATGGCTTTTTTTGTTTAAACTTTTATTAAATAAGTATAAATTTCAAAAGTACAACTTTTGGATTACAGCGGCTTTTCTCCCCATAACCTCCCTCCCACCCACAACCATCCCATCTCCCACTCCCTCTCCCATCCCATTCTTCATCAATATTTATTTTCAATTATCTTTATATACAGATCAACTTGGTATATACTAAGTAAAGATTTCAACAGTTTGTACCCACACAGATACACAAAGTATAAAGTACTGTTTGAGTACTAGTTTCACCTGTTAATTCTCATAGTACAACACATTAAGGACAGAGATCCTACATGGGGAGTAAGTGCACAGTGACTCCCGTTGTTGAGCCGACAATTGACACTCTTGTTTATGGCGTCAGTAATCACCCGAGGCTCTTGTCATGAACTGCCAAGGCTATGGAAGCCTCTTCAGTTCACAAACTCCGACTTTATTTAGACAAGGCCATAATCAAAGTGGAAGTTCTCTCCTCCCTTCAGAGAAAGGTACCTCCTTCTTTGATGGCCCGTTCTTTCTGCTGGAATCTCACTCACAGAGATATTTCATTTAGGTCTTTTTTTTTTTTTTTTTTTTTTGACAGTGTCTTGGCTTTCCATGCCTAAGAAACTCTCATGGGCTTTTTAGCCAGATCCGAATGCCTTAAGGGCTGATTCTGAGGTCCTATGGCTTTTTTTCCTTCAAATTCAATTCAACAAAAATAATTCTAGTAGGCAGAAAAAAGGGGCCCTGCCTTAGACCTCTCTCAGATCTGGATTGATCCAAAGGTAAATTTACTTTATGATGTGTAATGGACAGAATACTCTGCCGGCCATCAGTCACAAGCATTGTTCCTGTAACACAGATGCCTGGGGTCTGCTCGGGAAGAAACCCCAAGCCTCCCCCAGATTTCCACTCAGCTTTAGCCACAGTTGCTGGTGACACGTAGGAAGGGGGAGAGTGTATCACTTCACAGCAGTGCCGCTTCAGCTGCACCTCTGAGGGTCGCTGTTTATAAGGGGTCATCCGTCCCCCACTGTGACCTAGCTGACCTGCTTGCTGGCTGTTCTCTCTGTGTCCTCAGCCTCACTCTCCATCTTCCACATCAGCAGAAAGTGATTAGGAATCCCTTCTGTTTTCTCATACACAGCAGCTTAACCACCTCTCTGTCCTGCCTTCGAGTCCTCTCACTTCTACAACAGAAAGCTTGTTAAGTATTTTCCCAAAGGCGGTCCTTTCCCAAAAGAAATTTTACTAGCTTTTGATAAGAATCAAATATATACACAACAATTACGAGATGCCATGCTCCCTGTTAATTCCTAGCTGTATAGCATGAACAAGCCAGAGTCCTTGCCCTGAAGAAAAGTTGAACAGACATGAGATGAGACATGCAAATTACGGCATAGTGTGATGAGAAGACCTGGGTGTTGCTGACAGCATGTAACCCAGACAGGGTCAATTAAACCAGCAATTCCTAAAGAGTAGTAAACATTTCTAAAGACAATACTCAGAGCAAGTTTTGTCCTTTGGCAACTTTAATAACTGCCTTCTTAGCAAGGACCTCCAACTGCTAACACTCACCTATGCAACTGTGAACTGATGGAAGTCTCCAGAATAAACAAGACCCTGCAGAGGCCTGAGTCAGCTGGAAGGATGTATGCTGTGAAGAAGCCACGCACTAACTTCATGACCCCTTGCCTCTCCACCAAGGGATATCTGCTGCAGCCAAAAAACCGTGAAAGGATGAAAGGAATCAGGTTTATGTCCAAGGCCATTGTGGTAAAATAATCAGTCACCCCAATACTTGCCTTCTCCTGTGTATGGGTAACACTATTGCATACTCCCTTGGAATCACAGCCAGGCTTGCTCTGTGTCACAGGGTGCTGTCCTCTCGGTAAAGACCAGCCAGATGTACTGTGACTGAATGTGTCTTGTGGGCCTGCCTTCTTGCACGTACTCGGGGAAGAAGGGTATGAAACCCGAGTCCCAACAGACACAACTGGTGCAGTCTACTCAGGCTGCTGACCTGCCTGGGCCCAAGTCCTCATTTTGACTCTAAATAAATTCTGCTTATTTTACTCTTCAACCAGACTGATATTTCAGTCAACAAAAAAGCATGCCAGAGTTTTTAAGAGGGCTCAGTACTGCGGCCTGTCTTCTTCACAATTAGGATATGAGAGCAGAGTGGCAGGTGGAGACCAACACATTACCTTTATTGCCGACAAAGGCCAGGTGGGAGGTCATGTTACCCAATCCGGTGGTGGCTCCACTTCTTTTTGAAAAATTTTTTTATGTGTGTGAAAGTCAGGAGTTACAGAGAGAGAGGTAGCTAGAGAGAGAGATTTTCCGTCCACTGATTCACTTACCAGATGACTGCAACGGCCCAGGGCTAGGCTAGGCCAAAGCCAGGTCAGGGGTTTCTTCCAGGTCTCCCACGTGGATAGCAGGGACCCAAGCACCTGGGCCATCTTCCACTGCTTTCCCAGGCCATTAGTGAGGAGCTGGGTTGGAAATGGAGCAGCTGATGCATGAACCGGTGCCCATATGGAATGCTGGAGCTGCAGGCAGCGGCTTTGCCCGCTACGCCACAGCACCGGCATTGTGGCTCCACTTCTTGGTGATTCCAAGTCAGAACCTCCACCATAAGTAATTGGCACACAAAGTAGGAGTTGTCACTTGCAGCAGATAAGGAGACCACAGGGAGTCATTTCCAAAGTAGAGGGAACTGGGTGTCTCTTATCCTAAAGGAAATGATTTGCAAGAAGGAAAGTATTTGTCATCAGATGTGGGGTAGGCAGAAGCCCACACGGGCACAGCTCAGAACCATGTTTAAATGTACATCTTGCGTTAAGCAAAAAAGGCTTAAGCCCCACTTGGGATGGAGATCTTAGCATTAACATTAAGGAAATGTTTCTTTCTGGTTAATTCTCAGACGTTGGCATATGCTCAGCTCTCCTGGCTGTGGCTGTGACTATCCCAGCTAGCTTCTCAGGTTGGTGGAAGCCGCTGATTTCCTGAGTTGAAGCCACCTGTTTCCTGTGTCTGGGCCTGAAAGACAGCTGTTGATGAAATGTTACTGTTTTGCCCAGGGACCCTGGGTGGGGGATGGGCCCTTTGGACTCTTGTAATGTGGGATATGGTCAGAGATTCTGTGGGCAAAGGACTTCCTAATGCTTAACCCCCAGATCAGGCCAAATGATTGGCATTCTGCTTCAGAAGAAAAAGAAGGGAAAGGAAAGGGCTGGGCTATATAGCTTCAGGTTGTCCTGCTAAATTCTCCAAGTCCGTGAAAGGTGAGAAGGGGGAAGAGTGCCAGGGAAAAGGAGAGCCCAACATGGTATGTTTCTCAATCCCTTGGAGGATCTCCTTTTGCAGTATATAGAGTAGCTCGTGCCTTGCCCGAAAGAAATTGGACTTGCTGATTTAGGTTAAATTGATTTGAATACGAATATGTGTGGGATGACCAGGGTGTTTGCGGTTCTGGTCCCTGGGCCTCCTGGTCATGGAGGAGGCCCACATGGCTATGCTGCCTCTACTGGCTGGGGTAGGGGAAAATGAATACTCTTGTTCTTAAGGCAAACCTGTTGCAGGTGTCATGAACGTGCAGTTAGCTGTGAGCCTGGGGTGACAGCAGGAGTCAGCTCTGGGGATTAGGCAATAGTGTTTTCAGATCAGATTTGTAATACTTACTCTATGTTGACACCTGTTCGTGTTTGCAGTTACTTAAGAGACCTTTGGTTGGTTGTAGAAGGAAATTCTGCCTGGAGAACATACTGGTATGTCCCTCCCTTGGTTTGCTGGGGGAAGTGGAGCATCTTTGGCAGGTGGCCACTGAGCAGCCATGTAACCTATTCAGGCTGTCTGCTGGGCTTCAGTCTCCTCACCTGGGAAATGAGGTGGCTTTCAGGGTGGTTGGAAGGGGTCAGTGAAGTTGAAAATATGAAAGAGTTTCTGTTTGGGATAATGACAAAAGTTCTGCAAGTGGTTAGTGCTGATGGTTGCACAACACTGGGAATGTACTTAATATCTCTGAATTGTACACGTAAAATGGCTAAACTGGCAAACTTCATTACCTGTAATTTACAACGATAAGAAATTTTTTTGAAGATTTAATTATTTATTTGAAAAGCAGAATGAGAGAGAGAGAGAGAGAGAAAGGAGGTCTTCCATCCGCTGGTTCACTCCCTAAATGGCTACAATGACCAGGGCTGAGCCAGCTGGAGCCAGGAGCAGAACTCCATCCAGGTCTTCCACATAGGTAGCAAGAACCCAAATACTTGGGTCATCTTCCACAGCTTTCCCAGGTGCATTAGGGAGCTGAATGGGAAGTGAGCACTCATATGGGACGCCAGCATTGCAGACGGTGGCTGAACCCACTGAGCCAAAATGCCAGCCCTATTGATGAACTGCTAGTGCTCTTCCTGTCCTTCTGAGTGAATTTGCATCTTTGGGCCATCTTGTTTTGGTTAATGAACAATATATATGCAGAGCAGCACACATATCACCTGAAGGGGGTCTCTGTGAAGCATACTTGTAAAGCAAGAAGCCCTAGAGAGCCTTGAGCTCTCTACATTTTCAATTTTTAAGAAATTATTTATTTGAAATGCAAAGATAGCAAGGGAGAGAGAGAGAGAGAGAGAGAGAGAGAGAGAGAGAGATCTTCCATCCGCTGGTTCACCCCTACAAAAGGCCACAAAGACCTGGGGCTGGGCTGGGCTGAAGCCAGAAGCCTAGAGTTTCTTCTGGGTCTCCCATGTATGTGCAGGAGTCCAAGCACTTGGGCTATCTAATGCTGCTTTCCCAGGCACATTAGCAGGGAGCTGGATTGGAAGTGGAGCAGCTGGGTCTCGAACCTGTGCCCATATGGGATGGCAGGCTGTGGCTTTACCCACTAGGCCACAACACTGGCAACATAGCTCTGTACATTTTCAGTTTTCCTCCTTTTAAGTAGCCAATATTGTTCATTCCTTCAATAGGGTGGCTTTCCAGAACCTTGTATCTGGAGCATCATGTGGAAATATTTATTTTATAGTTAAAGAAAACAGCAGGTAAATTCTCACAGCTAATGGGTGCTGTGTTCCTACAAGGTATTTGTTTGACTACAAGAGGAGTTTCTGGAAACTTGATATTTCTAAAGCAATGCCTGGCCAAGGGGCTCAAGTAGCTGGACTGTACCAACATTCTTAGGGAACAAGAATTCCACTTCCTTCCCAGTCAGCCTTCTTAGGCTTTAGGAATCAAGGCTGATGGTTACAGTGAACCACATTTGATGAATATTTCTTCAAGAGAACCTGGAATGTCAGAGTTAATAGGATGAGAAAGTTTAAAGCAAAAGTCTGTCCCAGTGTTAGTTGTCATTCCCACTAGATAAATGATAAATAGGATGATTCATGCTTGATAGGAATATAGGAGCCTATAGCATGAAGAACAGTATTATGCTAGACATAAGAGAATACAATTTTATTTACATTGCTGTCTCTCTGTCCTTCTCTTTCTCCTGTTTCTTCCCAGGGCAGGCCGTTAGTGGGATTTTCTCCAACTCCCATGGAGTTATTCATTGCAGTCACACCCAGTAATAAGAGGCATGGCTGTTCTTGGGGGTAGACCAGCATGTGGGTGCTGCCAAGTCACTCCCAGGCCAACACATCATTGGTGTAATTGCCATAGTCATGTCTCCTCTGGCAAGAACAGCAAGCTGATGAGTCAGGTCCAACTCATTCCATGGATAATTAATGAGTGGACAGGACAGCAATCCAGTTCTACATGCTAGAATGCATTCTTTAATTCCAACAGCCTAAAAAATTATTGACTGCCTCCCTAAATTAAATCTTAGACAGAGGCTTTACATTTTGAGAAAGTATAATACCTATACAAGGGAGCTTCAAAAAGATTATGGGCAAATGGAGTTAAAAGGTAAGTTTATTTTGCTGCAGAAAATTTTGGAATCAATGCATAGGTTGTTCGTACTATGCATTTTCCACAAATTTGTACATAAGAGAAGTTCACATATTGTATTTTTGTACAGCCCAAAATTTTTTCATAAACTGAGCTCATGCAATCAGCTCTCCCACAGTGCCGGCCCCTAGCTCTCAAATATATGAACAGATAATGACTGGTACCCCAGATGCTCCATTTTTACTCTTAGAAGGGCCTTTGAGGAGTTGTTTTATATCTGAATATCTGCCCTTAATTAGGTCCATGCCTAAATGTACCTACATAGATGTGCAGAAACTCTCCAGTTTATTTTGTGTATTTATTTCTACAAATATAGACCCCCAATTAACTGTAGGCAAATGTGTGTGATTGATCATTTATGTGGTAGGTGAAAACATCTTTTCTATTTTGGGGTGGCTCTCTCTCCTCCTCCTTTATCCACATATATTCATCTCACAGCCCTGCAAACACACTTGTAATCACTTCCCAGGAAGAGAAATAGAACAGCGGTGAGTCATCCCAGAAACCGCCTGTGCCATTAGCACTTACACGGCCTGTCCATAAGAAGCACACCCCTGAGTCACCACATGATAGAGGCGGGACAGAATGTCTCTGAACAAAAGAGTTCCAATGAATACATTAAAAAGAAGAAATGCCATTTTGCATCCCTTAATTAATTGTACCTGTCTTAACCCCTCCTTTTCTTCAAAGTAAGCATTCTACTTGGGCACTCCCTTGACTTGCATCCTCTGGTCTGCTTTAACAACAACCAGGAGGAAAAGAAAGCTAGGCATCAGAAGCAATGGGTGGCAGGCCTATTAATGGCTGATCTGTATAGTGATCTGCCCTCAAGGAGACCCAGCAGGCCAGTCCACTGCAGTGGCTTTCAATGTGGTAAGCCTGGGCTTCAGCAGAAGTCAGCTTGTGAAGAGCCCTGGCAGCTCTGCCAAGAGTTGGATCACTGGAAATGGACCTGCCCTGGAGTCGAAGGATGCCCAGGTCAGAGCCACAGATCTTATTGGCTCTAAGCTGAAAAGCCCTTCACTCAGCCCAACTTCCAAAGGGACCACTGCAGCTGAGGGGATGGTCAAGTAGGGTCAGCAACATTGCAGGCAGAACTGTCAATTTCTTGTTAGAGATGCCACCTGCCTTTACCTGGCCAGCTCTCCTCCCAGGCCAGCCAAGTAATGAAAGTCAACAGAGTGCCTTCCCCTAGGAGGTTCACACCTCCCTTAGAATGTATCCCATGTGAAGAGATATATAGGTCTGGGCCTCTTAACTTACAAGGCCTAAAGCCCACCAGATTATTATCAAGCCCCTTCTATCAGGTTCTATTTGCCTCTCAATCAGAAAACTTAATTGTAGCTTAGGCAGCTCCTTTCTTAGCTCCTCTAATAATGACTGTCCTTTGTTCTAGACCCTGTCTAGCGTACTTGGGCCTCATTCCTTCGTAATCATAACCTCTACCACCAATGGCTCTACTCCCAAGCTGTGTGTACTGATGGTCCTCTTCCCCACTTAATGCTGTATAATTGTTCAGACCTGGTTAATGCCACTCTTAGGATCATTGGTTACTATCCTCACCCTGTCTTTTATGACATTGTCTAAATATGACCAGAGTCAGTGAACTTGGAAGGCTTCCATAGCCTTGGCAACTCATGACGACAGCCTAGGGTGGTTACTGGCGCCATAAACTAGAGTGTCAATTTGTTGGGTCAACAACAGGAGTCACTGTGCACTTGCTCCTCATGTGGGATCTCTGTCCTTAATGTGCTGTACATTGTGATTTAATGCTATAACTAGTACTCAAACAGTATGTTTCACTTTGTGTTTCTATGTGGGTGCAAACTGTTGAAATCTTAATATATACTAAATTGATCTTCTGTATATAAAGAGAATTGAAAATGAATCTTGATGTGAATGGAAGGGGAGAGGGAGCGGGAGAAGGGAGGGTTGCGGGTGGGAGGGAAGTTATGGGAGGGGGGAGCCATTGTAATCCATAAGCTGTACATTGGAAATTTATATTCATTAAATAAAAGTTTAAAAACAAAAACAAAGTAAGCATTCTTTTGACTTGATAGTGATTGCTTCCTTGCAGTTTTTTTTTTTTCCATTTTTTTTTAAATTTTTTTTTTGACAGGCAGAGTGGACAGTGAGAGAGAGAGAGACAGAGAGAAAGGTCTTCCTTTTGCCGTTGGTTCACCCTCCAATGGCCGCTGCGGCCGGCACGTCGTGCTGATCCGAAGGCAGGAGCCAGGTGCTTCTCCTGGTCTCCCATGCGGGTGCAGGGCCCAAGGACTTGGGCCATCCTCCACTGCCTTCCCGGGCCATAGCAGAGAGCTGGCCTGGAAGAGGGGCAACCGGGATAGAATCCGGTGCCCTAACCGGGACTAGAACCCGGTGTGCCGGCGCCGCAAGGTGGAGGATTAGCCTGTTAAGCCACGGCACCGGCCCAATTAAAATATTTCTTTTAGAGACCACTGTTGTAGCTCAGCAGGTTAAACCACTACCTGTGATGCCAACATCCCATATTGGAGCATCAGTTGGAGCCCTGGCTGCTCTGCTTCTGATCCAGCTTCCTGCCAATGTACCTGGAAAAGCAGCAGAAGGTGGCCCAAATACTTGGGCCCCTGCATTCATGTGGGAGACCCATATGGAGTTCCTGGCTTCTGGCTTTGACCTGGCCCAGCCCTGGTCATTGTGGCCATTTGGGGAGTGAACCAGCAGGTGGAAGAGTTCTCTCTCCCTCTGTCTCGCTCTGTCTCTGTCTCTAACTCTGCCTTTCAAATAAAATAAATAATAATCTTTTAGAAAATGTGTTGTATTGAATTTTACCTCAATACTTTGCTGTTGTTCATTCTGGCATGAGGTTCATCTTTAAATCTTCTGAATGAGGTATGCTACGGGCAGCTTTTCTAACATCAGAGAGTTCCAGTTTTCATTATTCTGTGTAAGGTTTGTATATATTGCTGCTTCAGATCCAGGGTCTCCTGGCTCTGCTTCCGTCCTCCACTCTTATCTGAACCTCCTATTTATTTTGTCTCTGATAGCTATCATTCCCGATCACAGACCTCATGTACTCCCTCACTAGTGGAGTGAGCAAACCTCTTCCAGTTTCGGTGGTTGCTAGAGAACCACCTGCTGATTATTTTGGAATTTTTCTGTTCTCAGGTCAATCAGTGCTGTAGTTTGGCTGTAGTTTGTCCCCAGCAAGACTCCTGTGGAGGCCTGGTCCCCCATGTAATGGTGTTGAGAGGGGGTGGGGGCTGTCAGAGATGTTTGCGTTGGGGTTGGGGCAGGGGTGGAGGGAGGTGTGCCTTTATGAAGGGATTAGTGCCGCCTCCCAGGGCTGAGTTCTTGTTCTCCTGGGCCTAGACTCGTGTCTTTGTGCGTGGTGGTCATAAGACAGAGCAGCTGCTCACATGTTGTCTCTTCCACACGTGCCTGCTTTCACTGCCACTGCCCATCAGCAACTGAAGCAGCACGAGGCCCTTGCCCGGTGTGGCTGCCCTGTTTCGGACTTCCAGCCTTCAGAACAGTGAGCTGAGATTAACCACTTTCCTTTATAAATCACTCTGCTCCGATATTTTACTACAGGGACAGAGAACAGTGTAAGACAGCGAAACACCCCATTGTCACTTCTGCCTTCCCCTTCTCAGATGCTCTCTCGGGACTTTTGGAGGTTTGCCCTTCTCTGCTTGCCTTATGGTTGTCATGGAGATACGTTACCTCCTAATTTTGTCCCTTGTATCTGTATATTTGGTTTATTATGTTGCACTATTTTTATTTGAGGATTCAGTGAGATTAAAAAACTACTGCATCTCTGCTTACTGCCATCTTCCCAGAAAGCATCATTATTGACTTTAATGAAGGTAAAAAATACACACTCCCATACACAGTTTGGCCACTCATTGAGGGGCATATCAAAGGAACACTTTCTCAGCTTATTGGTTTATGGGGTTCATAGGTTTATAGGTTTTAATTTCTCAGAGATTTTATTTCATTTTCCCTACCACAATACATCCCTTTATCCAAATGCCCTAACATGTAGCGCCAGGACCCTAACTGAAATCATCAGAGGCCATTTGAAGAGTACCTCTGCCTTGCAAAATTGTGTGACTGTTGGGTCTTTAGGGCTAGGTGAGCAGGGCTTAACCTGGGCACTTTATAAACATGGCCTGAATTAGTGACTAAATATAGTCCTAGAGAGTCCAATGCTGTGGTATAGTAGGCTGGGCCTCCGCCTGCTGCAACAGCATCCCATATGGGTGCCAGTTCGTGTCCTGGCTGCTCTACTTCCAATCCAGCTCTCTGCTATGACCTGGGAAAGCAGTAGAAGATGGCCCAGGTGCTCGGGCCCCTGCACCCACATGGGGGACCTGGAGGAGGCTCCTGGCTTCTGGCTCCTGGCTTTGGGTCAGCCCAGCTCTGGCCATTGCAGCCATTTGGGGAGTGAACCGGTAGATGGAAGACCTTTTCTCTGTCTCTCCTGCTGTCTCTCAAATAAATAAATAAATAAATAAAATCTTAAAAAAAAAGTAATCCTAAAATGAGGGACTTCTTGTTGGGAACAGAGGCTATATTATGACAGGGGCAGAGGAGAATCCAGGGCACAGCTCTCACGTTAGCTCAGCAGAAAGTGACTGACACTCGATCCAGTGGGTCCAGTGTGACACCATTCTGGTACCAATTCCCTTTGTGGTTCTTGATTTTTTTTTAATCCAATACCATTTAAAAATCTGATAAAAGATACAAGCTTCTCCCTCAGAAAAATGCATACATCCTGAAAACTTTGCACACAATATTAAGTGTTTATGGGCCATCTCATACCCTCCCATGAACACTAGGTTAAGGATTCCTGCACTAACACATTTGCCAGAAGCTTATGTTCTCACATGAATGGAGGATTATTCACGATAGACAGGTAGATAGTCAGGGGGCCATCTCCTGGGGCTATCATGAGTCCACTCAGGTTTAAAGAGCCAGAGCTCCATGTCATATTGTAGCCAAGATTAGTTTGCTGCATGGGAGGCCAACCTGACAACTGTGGATCTGCACAAGCTTGGCTTCCTGCCAGAGTCCAGGCTGTGTGGGGAGTACAAGGCTCTGCATATTACCGCTGCTAACTAGCCGTGTATTTTAGGCTGATGAGCAGATGGATGTGTCCCACTTCCCCTCTTGCTTTCTCTGCCTGGTATATTTCAGATGAAATTCTCAAGATGAGAATTCTCTGTCTTCTCTGTTGTCTTGGCATTTCCATGGATGTTGAATTCCAAGGAGGTGAGACACCTGTGCAAATAGTCGGTGTCCCCAGGAAGATGCAACTCAGAGGCGGGGAGTGGGCATCGCTGTTGGTGGTGTGGATCTTCTGTGAGAGTCAGAAGCTGTGGTCTAGGAGATGCCCTGTTGTTCTTTGGTATAAGTCTCTTGATTTACTGAACGACCAACCCATGTGACAAACCCATTGGAAGGAACTACATTGCTCCTAGATTGTCTGGAAGACATACTTAAAGACTAGTTTCTGAAATGAATTGGCATGACTTTATTTCTTTGACGTTTTCTTATTCTATGTCTATTAATAATTTAAAAGACTCAGGGTCGGCGCCGTGGCTCACTTGGTTAATCCTCCGCCTGCAGCGCCAGCATCCCATATGGGCACCGAGTTCTAGTCCCAGTTACTCCTCTTCCAGTCCAGTCCTCTGCTGTGGCCCGGGAGGGCAGTGGAGGATGGCCCAAGTGCTTGGGTCCCTGCACCCACATGGGAGACCAGGAGGAAGCACCTGGCTCCTGGCTTTGGATCAGCACAGCGCGCCAGCCGTAGTGGCCATTTGGGGGGTGAACCAGCGGAAAGACCTTTCTCTCTGTCTCTCTCTCACACGGTCTATAACTCTACCTGTCAAATTAAAAAAAAAAAATCTGATGGAATGCATTTGATCTTCATGATAATCTGAGAGGTAGGCAAGGGGGATATTATTACTCCCACTTAAAAATAAAAGACTCAAAGTGATCAATATTTTTTTTAAAGATTTATATTTATTTATTTGAAAGTTAGAGTTAGAGAGAGAGAGAGAGAGAGAGAGAGAGAGATCTTCCATCCACTGGTTCACTCCCCAATGGCCGGAGCTGCGCTGATCCGAAGCCAGTAGCCAGGAGCTTCTTCCAGGTCTCCCATGTAGGGGCAAGGGCCCAAGGACTTGTGCCATCTTCTACTGCTTTCTCAAGCCACAGCAGAGAGCTGGATTGGAAGTAGAGCAGCTTGGACACGAACTGGCGCCCATATGGGATGCCAGCACTGCAGGTGGCAGCTTGACCTGCTACGCCACAGTGCCAGCCCCAAAGGGATCACTATTTCTACAGTTATAATAGTAGAGCACTAGACAGTGTTCTGTAACATATTCATTCTTCTTGGTATCCAAATTTTCTTTTGCAAGTTCAATAAAAGCCTGGCAGAGAGCCTAATGGCATAGCAATTGGCACAGCCCACAGTTCAGAAAATGACTGCTCCCTGATGAAAAATGATACCACAAATAAACACCGCATGGCCATGCTATTGTTTCTTGAGGCATAATCGCCTCAGCAACATTAAATATCCAGTTTTCACCATTCTCTTGAAATTCATTATTTTGCATCACTCTAAATATTTATTTACTCAGTGATGATATTCTACAGGGATTTAAATTGATAAAAAAAAAAGGGGGGGGTGGAGGTTGTGGCACAGCAGGTTAAGCTGCCACTTGGGATGCCAGCATCCCATATCAGAGTCCCTTGGATAGAGTCCTTCCTCTGCTTCTGATCCAGCTGTCTGCTTGTTCACTGGCAGGCAGCACATAAATGGCCCAGGTACTTTGGTTCCAGCCATCCACATGGAGAGACCCAGATGGAGGCTCCTGGCTTCGGCCTGGTAGAGCTTTGGCTGTTCTGAGCATTTGGGGAGTGAATCAGTGAATAGAAGACTCTCTCTTTCTCTCTCCCTCCCTTCATCTCTTCCCCTCGCTCCCTCTTCCTCCCTACCTCTGTTATTCTACCTTTCAAATAAATACATCCTTTAAAAATGGGATTGGAAACTATGACTGTATGCCAAATCCAACTGCTGCCTTTTTTCCTTTTATTTAAAAAAAGTTGTTACAAATATACCAAATATGGGGCCGGCGCTGTGACACAGTGGGATAAAGCCCTGGCCTGAAGTGCCGGCATCCCATATGGGGGCTGGTTCTAGTCCTGGCTGCTCCTCTTCCAATCCAGCTCTCTGTTATAGCCTGGGAAAGCAGTGGAAGATGGCCCAAGTCCTTGGGAACCTGCACCCACATGGGAGACCCAGAGGAAGCTCCTGGCTCCTGGCTTCGGGTCGGTGCAGCTCCAGCCATTGCAGCCAATTGAGGAGTGAACAAGTGGATGGACAATCTCTCTCTCTCTCTGTATGTGTGTGTATCTCTACCTCTCTCTGTAATTCTGTCTTTCAAATAAATAAAATAAATCTTTAAAAAAACAAATATACCAAATTTACGATTTAAACCATTTTTAAGCATACAGTTCAGTGGCTTTAGTTATATTCACCATATTGTTCAACCATTGTCTCTCCTTTTTTAGAATGTTTTCATCTCCCCAGACAGAAAGTCTGTACTCTTCATGTGAGAATTCCCATTTACCCCACCTCATCCCCACCTCTACTTTCTGTGTCCATGAGGTAGCCTGTTGTAAATATCTCATGTAAGTATTTTCATATAGTATTTGGCCTTTTGTATCTGGCTTATTTCACTTAACATAATGTCTTCAACGTCTACCCCTGTTGCACCATGTGTCAGAACTTTTCATTTTACAGGCTGAATGACACCCCACTGCATGTACCTTCAAAGAGCTAGTGGGAAAATAAGTTAAAAGTTTGTTCTGATGTAAAAATTTTTTGAAATCCATGTATAGGTTTTTCATATTACACCTTTTACATGAAATTAACAATTTTTAAAATTTGACACATGGGGCCAGTGCAGTGGCGTAGAGGGTAAAGCCATATGGGCATTTGAGTCCCAGCTTCTCCACTTCCAATCCAGCTCCCAGCTAATGCACCTGAGAAAACACTGGAGGATGGCCCAAATCCTTGGGCCCCTGTACCCATGTGGGAGACATAGAAGAAGCTCCTGGCTTTGAATCAGCCCAGCTCCGGCCATTGCAGCCATTTGGGGAGTGAACCAGTAGATGGAAGATATCTCTCTGTCTACCTCTTCCTCTGCCTCTCTGTAACTCTGCCTTTCAAATAAACAATAAAATAAATATTAAAAAATTTTGACAGCGAAAGAGAGCTGCCATAAGCTGGTTCACTCCTCAGCCACCAGGAGCCAGGAAGAGTCCCTTGTGGGTGGCAGGGACCCAAACACTGGAACAATCACTGCCCCCCTGAGGGTGCACATTAGCTGGAAAACGGAATGGGGAGTGAAGCCAGGACTCGAACCCAGGCACTCTGACATGGGCTGCAAGTGTCTAACCACACTACCAAATGCCGACCTCTCCATGAACATTTTCAAGACTCCTTCTATACAGCACATTTTCTTCATCCGTTCATCTATAATGGACTCTGGGATGTTCCGTCTTTTGGCTACTGTGAATAATTCAGCCATGATTATGGATGTACATATATTTCCTTGGGACCCTACTTTCAATTCTTTTGGGTATAAAACCAGAAGTAGAATCACTGGATTACATGGTGATTGCATTTTTAATTTTTTGAGAAATTTTTTGCACATCTGAGGACACGTAAATGTTCTGTTATTTTTAAAAGATTTATTTATTTATTTGAAAGAGAAGAGGGAAGGGGTAGATAGAGACAGAGACAGAGAAAGATATCTCCATTTGCTGGTTCACTCCCCAAATGACCACAACAGCTAAGCTGGGCTGGTCCAAAACCAGGAACCAGGAGCTCCAACTGGGTCTCCCACGTGAGTGGCAGGGGCCCAAGTGTGTGGACCATCCTCTGCTGCCTTCCCAGGTGCATTAGCAGGGAGCTGGATCAGAAATGGAGCAGCTAGGACTCGAACAATGCTCCCAAATGGGATGCCAGTGTCACAGGTGGTAGCTTAACCTGTTGCACAACTCCAGTCCACAACATCCTGCTATTAACAGAGCAAAATGTTTCAACATCCAGCTCTATAGAGCTGAACAAATTTGAGCCAGCTCTGCAGTTACATTGGGAGCATCAAGTGTTGTAGCTGCTATGGAAACCAGTACAGCAATTAGATTTATCACTGGCATCTCAAACTTAGTGTGTGCACAGTTGAATTCTACTCATTCTCCTGAATTTGATGCCTCCCCTCATCTCAGTCAAGGCCTCATCAGAACTCAGTTTCCCGAAATGGGGAGCTATTTTTGACAATTCTCTGTCCCCCACCACTCCAATCTCATTCATCACCAGTCCTGTCACTCTGTTTTAAGCCCTTCCACCTCTCTCCCATCTCCACTTGTCCAGGCCAACATCATCCTTCACCTGGACAATAGTACTTGGCTTCCACTTGTCCTCCTACTGTTGCCTCCCTATATTCTATTATTCATCCAGCGCCATCTTCTTAAAATGTCAGAGATCACACAGAACCCTTGCTTAAAAACTTACAAAGATGTCTCATTGCACTTCAAGTAAAACTCGAACTTCTTAGCAGTGTCTAGAAAGAAGAGGAAATATTTTTTAAAGGTTGTTATTTTTTTAAAGATTATTATTTATTTGAGAGCTAGGGTTGCAGACAGAGGGAGAGACAGAGAGAGAGGTCTTCCATCCACTGGTTCACTCCCCAAATGGCTGCAATGGCCAGAGTTGGGCTGATCTGAAGCCAGGAGCTTCTTCCAGGTCTCCCACATGGGTTGCAAGGGCCCATGTACTTGGGCCATCTTCTACTGCTTTTCCAGGCTATAGCAGAGAGCTGGATTGGAAGTGGAGCAGCCAGGACTTGAACTGGCTCCCATATGGGATGCCAGTGCTGCAGGCGGCGGCTTTACCCACTACCAGCCCCAAGGACAATACTGAGCACGGGTGTTGAGGCTGCACTGCCCAGGTTTAAATTCCAGTTTTGTCACCTACTATAAAACTTGGAGCAAAGTACTTACCCTTTCTGTGCCTCAGATTTTCTCATCTATAAAATTCATAGCATGGCACTACCATCTACCTCATTTAAAAAACAAGATTTATTTCTTTGAAAGGCAGAGTTAGAGAAGGAGAGAGAGAGAGAGAGAGAGAGAGAGGGGGAGAGAGAAAGTGCTTCTGTCTGCTGGTTCACTCCCCAAATGGCCACAATGGCTAGGGCTGGACCACACCAAAGCCAGGAGCCAGGAGCTTCTTCCAGGTCTCCCACATGGGTGCAGGGGCCTAAGCATCTGGGCCATCCTCTGTTGCCTTTCCCAGGCACTCTTGTAGGGAGCTGGATCAAAAGTGCAGCAGCCAGGACATGAACTGGCGCCCATATGGAATGATGGCATCCCAGACGAAGGCTTAACCTGCTATGCCACAATGCCGGTGGAGCATCTACTTCTTTTTAAAAATATTTATTTATATTTATTTTATTCAAAATCCAAAGAAGCAGAGAGAGATCTTCCATTTGCTGGTTCACTCCTGGCCTGCAGTAGTCAAGGGCAGGCCAGTCCAGTCCAAAGTCAGGACCCCAGATCTCAATCTTGGTCTCCCATGTAGGTGGCAAGGACCAAGTGCCCAAACCATCATCTGCTGCCTCCCAGGGTGCACATCAGCAGGAAGTTGGAAGTGGAAGTGGAGAAACTGGGACTCAAATCAGGAACTCCAATACTGGATGTGGAAATCTTTTTTTTTTTTTTAATTAAAAAAGTTTTATTTACATTAGAAAAGCAGGGTGATGGAGAGGGAGATTCATCTTTCAGCCACTGGTTGGTTCACTCCCCAAATGGCCACAACAGCCAGGTCTGGGCCAGGCCAAAGCCAGGAGCCAGAACTCCATCTGGACTTCCCATGTGGGTGCAGGTGCCCAAGCCCTTGGGCCATCTTCTGCTGCTTTCCCAAGTGTATTAGCAGGGAGCTGGATCAGAAGCAAAGTAACCCAGACTGCAACTGGCACTCTGATGTTGGATGCTGGTATCACAAGTGGCAGCTTAAACCACTGGGCCACCATGCTGGTCCCATGGGATGCTGGCACCTTAACCACTGAACCACACGCCTGCCCCATCATCTCTTTCTTAAGGTGGGCAATGGGCACCCAATGAGACAGCACATGGAAAGCAGCTGGAATGGTGCCCATACGTCCTCTGTGATTATTGCTAATCCCTACCTGTTTCATATCAGTTCATGCCCCCTTCTCAGGATGCTCCAGCCATGCTGGCTTGCTCTGAGTGCCTCAGATGAGCACTAGGCCACCTGCAGTCCCCTCCAGCTTTGTATGGCTCCTTCCAGAACAACTTTCAGATCTTAGTTTCAAGACAGCGTCAGAGAAAGGCTATCCTTGACCGTCCTCTGGCCACCATCTGCTTGTCGGTATTTATTTAATACTTGTCTTCATCGGTAAAGTCTTGGCTTTTGTCGCCAGAGGACTGCTTGGACTTTATTGGGCGTTCCATAAACTCCTGCTGAGAAGAGGCATGAAAACAACGAAGTCTGGGCAGCTTTTGAGGAAGCCAGTCTCTACCCAGTGCTGGCCCTTGCTTCCCCAAGTGTCAGCTTGCACAGTACTCACCTCGGAATCCCCGTGGGGAAACGCATCACCTCCTTGGTTACAAAGAGGCCGCGGACGCCCCCAGCACGCCCCTGAAGCGCGGTAGGATGCGGTTACGATTTCCCGCCTGTCCGGCAGAGGGCGCGGCCGAGCCGCGGCAGTCCTGGGGCGGGGCCGGGGCGAGCGGAGCGGCGTTCTCAGGGAATGCAGTGACCAGGGTTAGCACCTTCCCAGGGCGCCTTCCACAGCCCCGTAAAGTGCAGGGCTTTCCAAGTCCCTCTGAGGATCACCGGGACTGGGAGAGACTGAAAAACTCGAATTCCGGTCCGGTGGGCGTTGGGTGGGCCTACCTGCTGGTTTTGCTGATCCAGAGCTTTGGGTCGCGTTGGTGGTAATTGCCTGGGGTAGGCAGCATGGAGTGAACCCATCCTGTATCTCCAACAGGCACCTGCTGGGGAGCACAGAGCCGTGGACCGGCGGCCTCGCCTGCACGCACCGCTGCCTCAGGAAGCTCTGGGAACAGATCACTCTGGGTCTTGTTCTTGTCCTCTAGAGGAAACAAAGGGAGACTTGCTTTTAAAATCAGCGATTCCTGCTCTCTGTTTTGGGGTTGTTATTCCTGCCTTATCCAACATCAGACTCAGACAAACGTGGGTGATAGTGACTGTAATCATTACAGTTGATGCCAGGACTAAGTTGCCTGGCATTTTTCTTGTTGTTTTTAAAGGTTTATTTATTTGAAAGTGAGAGCGAGAGCTAGAGAGAGAGAGAGGAATCTTCCATTCCGTGGCTCACTCCCCAGATGGCTGCAACAGCCAGGGCTGGGCCAGGCTGAAGCCAGGAGCCTGGAATTCCACCTCGGGTCTCTCTCCTGCAACTCAGGAGCCTGGTTGAGCCACCTTCTGAGCAGCCTTCCCAGGCACATTAGCAGGGAGCTGGATCAGAAGTGGAGCGGCCGAGACTTTAGCTGGCACTCTGATGTGGGATGCTGGTGTCACAATAGGTGGCTTAACCTGCTGCACCATGGCACCAGCCCCTGCCTGGCATTTTCCAAGTGCGTAGGGACACCATCTCACCTCACCCTCACCATATCCTATTCGTTCATTCATTTGTCAATATTTATTAAGACTTCAAAGGATCCCAGGCACTGGGTTGTCTCAGTAAGGGAAGGTGCATTGTGGCAGAGAGAAGCTGATACTCACAATCACACAAGGAAATGAGAAGTTTTGGACAGCGATACGAGCTTTGAGAAAACGTGGATGCGGCGTTGTTGTAGGAAGTGGCTGGGAACAGGGGCTAAGGTGTGGCTGATGAGACGGCGCTCACACACCAAGATCTTGGAGGAAAGCGCCCTGCACAGAGGACAAAGCAGGTCATGCAAAGCCGCAGGGAATGAGCTTGGGAGGTGCAAAGGACCTGGAAGGAGCCTGGTGTTGCTGGAATCCTGTGAGCAGGCGGAGAGGCCCGGGGAGTGCTCTGGACAGAGAGGAACTGAAGCCCGGAGTGGTTTAGAGGGGATGTATCTGGAGAGGGAAGGATCGCTTCTCGGCCTTTTGGCTAAGATCAAGTGTGTGGAGAGGGAGGGTGGGCAGGTCCAGGTTGGTTATGTTCACTTGGCCCCTGGCCCTACCCCTGGCCTTACCCTAATGCAGGTTCTTGGGTTAGGGCCTTACCCTAACCTTACCTTGGGAAAAGTGTCCCTGAGACAGTCAGGACTTTGGAGGGAGATGCTGGTGGGAATTGTCCGAAAAATAGTCGCAGGACTCCGGGAGGTAGACAGTATTGAACTCATTTTGCACGGAGGCACGGAGCCAGGGCAGGCTGGATGGTGTCTGTCATCTGTTTCCTTCCATTTTCTGCATCCTTCCTGCCTTTTATTTATTTATTTTTTGACAGGCAGAGTGGACAGTAGAGGGAGACAGAGAGAAAGGTCTTCCTTTGCCGTTGGTTCACCCTCCAATGGCCGCCGCGGTAGGCGCGCTGCGACCGGCGCACCGCGCTGATCCGATGGCAGGAGCCAGGTGCTTCTCCTGGTCTCCCATGGGGTGCAGGGCCCAAGGACTTGGGCCATCCTCCACTGCATTCCCTGGCCACAGCAGAGAGCTGGCCTGGAAGAGGGGCAACCGGGACAGAATCCGGTGCCCCGACTGGGACTAGAACCCGGTGTGCCGGCGCCGCAAGGTGGAGGATTAGCCTAGTGAGCCGCGGCGCCGGCTCTTTCTTTTTTTTAACATTTATTTATTTATTGAAAGAGTTACAGAGAGAGAGGGAGAGACGGAGAGGTCTTCCATCCACCAGTTCACTCCCTAGATGGCTGCAACGGCCAGAGGTTAGGCAAAGCCGAATCAGGAGCCAGGAGCTTTTTCAAGGTCTCTCATGTATGTGGCAGGGGCTCAAACACTTGGGCCATCTTTCACTGCTTTTCCCAGGCCATTGGCAGGGAGCCATATTGGAAGTGGAGCACTGGGGACACAAACTGGTGCCAAATGGGATGCCATCATTGCAGGTGGTGGCTTTACCTGCTATGCCACCATGCTGGCCTCTACCTTTTTCTAAAGCTCCTTGAAGAAAGACTTTTTATTTAATTGCTTAAGAAAATTTAACATTGAATTGTCTACTTTTTGTATTTGAAAAGTAGACAGACACAGAGATACAGAGATAGACACACACAGAGATTCCAACTCCTGGTTCACTTCCTAAATGCCCACAATAGCCAGGGCTGAGCAAAACCCAAACCAGGATCCAAGAAATCAGTTGTGATTTCCCACATAAGTGACAGGGATCCGAGACTTCAGCCATCACCTGCTGCCTATCACATTAGCAGGAAGCTGGAGTTGGAAATGGAGCCAAGACTCAAACCCAGGCACTCAGTTATGGGATATGGGTGTCCCAAGCAGTGTGTTAACCACGGTGCCAAATGCCTGCTCTTTCATAGATTTTTGAAGTACGCTTATACATTCATTGTTTCACAGTAGTCTCATTTAATACATGTTACAGGGAGTGGTGCTGTGGCTCGGTGGGTTAAGGTGAAGCCAGTGATGCCAGCATCCCATGTGGACAACTGGCTGCTCCACTTCCCATCCAGCTTTGTGCTAACATGCCTGGAAAAGCTGTAGAAGTTGACCTAAGTGTTTCGGCCCCTGGTGGATGGAATTCCAGGCTCCTGGCTTTGGCCTAGCCCACCCCTAGCCCTTGTGGCCATTGGGAGAGTGAACCAGCCAGTGGAATAACTCTTTCCCTGTGTCTCTCCATCTCTCTCTGTAACACTTTTTTTAAAAGGTTTATTTATTTTTATGTATTAGAAAGGAAGAGTTAAAGAGAGAAGTGAAGGAGAGAAGGAGGGAGAAAGAGAGCTTCCATTTACTGGTTCACTCCCAAAATGGTCACAACAGATGGGGCTCAGACAGGCCAACAGCAAGAGCTAGGAGCTCCATCTGGTTCTCCGATGTGGGTGCAGAGACTCAAACATTTGGGCCATCTTCCACTGCTTTCCCAGATACATTAGCAGGGAGCTGGATCGGAAGTGGAGCAGCCAGGACTTGAACCAGTAGTTATGTGGGAGGTAGTATCCCATGCAACAACCACATGTTGTGCCACAATGCCAGCCCCTGTAACTCTGACTTTCAAAATAAATAAATACATCTTTTTTTTTAAAAAAAAAAATACCATAGAATGGGTGACATTTATAATCGTTGATTTCTTGCAGTTCTTGAAGCACCGGAGTCCAAGGTCAAGGTGGAGCAGATCTGATGCCTGGTGAGGACACTGCTCGGCATACAGATGGCCACTTTGCCGCTGTGTCGTCACACACAGAGAGAGCAAGTGAGTCCTGCTCTGTCTTCCTCTTGATATCAAGGCTCTAATGCCCTCATGAGGGCCCCACCCTCCTTATGGAACCTTAATCATCTCCCAAAGGCCCCATCCCCAAATGCCATTAGGCTGGGGGTTGTGGTTTCGACATATGAATTTCAGGAGACCACAAGATAGTCCATAGCAGAGAGTAAATAAAACACAAGCAGTACACTTGGCTGTGGCAGTGAAGGAACTCCAGCTGTTGCACCTGAAGCTCTCATGACCAGGGGCTCCTCCTGGACCCAGACTGCCCCCCACAGAGCAGTCAGGAATTTTCCCAAGGGATGCTGCAGGCCTTCAAACAGTGCGTGAAGACTGTCATGGAGAAGCAATGATTTAAAGACAGCCCTGGAACCTGCTGACTCAGGGAGACTGGAAGGGTGCAGACAATGTGTGCCCAGAAAGAAAATGCTATAGCTTGGCCGGCGCCGTGGCGTAATAGGCTAATCCTCCGCCTTGCGGCGCCAGCACACTGGGTTCTAGTCCCGGTTGGGGTGCCGGATTCTATCCCGGTTGCCCCTCTTCCAGGCCAGCTCTCTGCTATGGCCCAGGAAGGCAGTGGAGGATGGCCCAGGTCCTTGGGCCCTGCACCCGCATGGGAGACCAGGAGAAGCACCTGGCTCCTGGCTTCGGATCAGCGAGATGCGCCGTCCGCAGCGGCCATTGGAGGGTGAACCAACGGCGAAAAGGAAGACCTTTCTCTCTGTCTCTCTCTCTCACTATCCACTCTGCCTGTCAAAAAAAAAAAAAAAAAAAGAAAAAGAAAAAAAAGAAAAAGAAAAAAGAAGAAAGAAAGAAAGAAAGAAAGAAAGAAAGAAAGAAAGAAAGAAAGAAAATGCTATAGTTTGAATATGATTGAATATGATTTGGCTCCCCAAACCCATGTAGGTATCTGAACCCCAAAGTCCTGAGTGGTACAAAGAGGGTAGAAAATTTATTCAATTAGGGTATTAGGAGGTGGGCCTGGTGGGAGTTCTTAGGGCATTGGGGGTGTCCCCCAGAATGGAGTTCTCAGGAGAGAACTTGGGTTGGGTTAAAAGCATGGGATGGGCCGGCGCTGCGGCTCACTAGGCTAATCCTCCGCCTTGCGGCGCTGGCACACTGGGTTCTAGTCCCGGTCGGGGCACCGATCCTGTCCTGGTTGCCCCTCTTCCAGGCCAGCTCTCTGCTGTGGCCAGGGAGTGCAGTGGAGCATGGCCCAAGTCCTTGGGCCCTGCACCCCATGGGAGACCAGGATAAACACCTGGCTCCTGCCATTGGATGAGCATGGTGTGCCGGCCGCAGCGCGTCTACCGCGGCGGCCATTGGAGGGTGAACCAACGGCAAAAGGAAGACCTTTCTCTCTGTCTCCCTCTACTGTCCACTCTGCTTGTCAAAAAATTAAAAAAAAAAAAAAAAAAAGCATGGGATGGACCCAGCCTCTCTCTGCTCCTGGCTCACCATGGGATTCTTCCCCCACCATTGCCATCTGTCACTCTCACTAGAGACCAAAGCAGTGGGGCTGCCTGATCTTGGACTTGAACCTCCAAAATGACAAGCCAAAAATAAACCTCCTTCCTTTGTAATTTATAAAAATCTTACTTATTAATATTGCTCAGAAATTCAGCTGTGATTTATTTTTCCTCCTTAAAATGAACATACACAAACTCCCTTATTCAGCTATGGGTTTCTAATAGCATGAAAAGACAACTCCAGTTCAGCCTTAAATTTGAGGTTCTGAACTGGATTCCACATTGTTTTCCTTTGCCAGGTGCATGCATGGCAATTGCAAAAGTTTCTCTCTGAGAGAGGTTCAGAGATGCAAGGATATAGATTTCCAGCCAGAGACCAGCAGGCCCAAAAGCATCCCAGAGCCCTACCCAAAGCTAAGTAATTGAAACAGAAAGATCAAGGTAAAGTCCCCTGGTGGGAATTCCCTGAGAATTGCCCTAGGTAGGGCCTGCTGGAAGCGTCTTCTAAAGAGCAATTCCTGCTCTCCCAGCACCCAAGGGCTCCCCCTTGGTAGAAATACGCCCTGTAATGCCCTCGGGACACAAGACGCACTGAAGCTACAAGCAGCACCTTTGTGTGCTGTCATTTTAGTTCTGTGAGTCACACATGGAGAAGTGACATATCCTATTTCAGCTTTTAGTCCATAGTCTTACGGAGGCTCTGCTTGGGTGGGCCCGGTGCCTGGTGCTATGGGTGTGTCTGTGAGCAGATGCAGCCCCGGCTGAAGGAGCCGACGCATATCCACATCACTCAGTGCACAGAGAGAACGAAACAGTGGGATATACCGGATGACAAAAGGTCTGTATGAAGCAGACCCACGCAACATGGTAGCCACTTACCAGCCGCAGTCCCTACACGTTTCCTGCTCTTGGACCTGTTGAGGGCAGTTAAAGAAATCTGGACACGCTGAAGTCACTTTAAGTTTAGGGAAGTAACAGGCTAGGAAATAAAAATCCTCCCATGGTCATTCTCTGGCTGCCTCGTCTCCTGTCCCTCCAGCCCCAGCTACCCTGGCCTCTCTCCTGGCCTCAGGAGAGTCACACACTCCCCTCAGAGCCATTGCGCTTCCTGGGGCCCACGTCTCGGTTCCTGGATGTCTCGTCCCCCCCACTCTTATCCCTGCTGTGGACACACTTGTTCTCTCCTTGCCTTCAGCCTCCTCTGAGATGGGCTGCGCCCTGCCCGCTGCGGCTAACATGGTACCACATCCTTCTGTTTGCTCTGCTTTTGTTTTCATTCTAACATGCCTCACCTGACAATGTGGACTTGCATGTTTGCTCATCTGTCTTCTACACATAGGGCAAAGTTCACGAGAGAAGGCCTTTGATTTGTTCATTACCACATACGCTGTGCCTACTATAGTGGCTGGCATAACAAAAAAATAAATAAAAAATTATATATATATATGTATATATATACACTAAATGAAAGAGCAAACATACTGTTGGAACACAATGTTTTGTTTTGTTTTTTTTCAAGATTTAATGTATTTATTTGAAAAACAGAGTGAGAGAGAGAGGGAGAGAAAGAGATCTTCCATCCACTGGATACCTCCCCACATGGACACAATAGCCAGGGCTGGGCCGGGTTGAAGTCCTGAGCCTTTAACTCCATCTGGATCGCCCATGTGGGTGGCAGGGGCCCAAGCACTTGAGTCATCTTTTGATGCTTTTGTAGCCACAGTAGCAGGGAGCTGGATGGGAAGCAGAGCAGCTAGGACATGAACCAGCGCTCTTGTGGGATGCTGGCATCACAGGTGGTGGTTTAACCCACTGTGCCCTGAAAGCATTATTTTTTGAATGATACTTACGTGTTTTATTTTTAAAATATTTATTCATTTATTTGAAAGGCAAAGAGACAGAGAGATCTTCCATCCACTAGTTTATTCTCCAAGTGGCTACAATAGCCAGGTCTTTACCAGGGCAAAGGCAGGAGCCAGGAACTCCATCCTGGTTTCTCACATGGGTGGCAAGTGCCTAAGTTCCCGGGCCACCTTCTGTTGCTTTCCCAAACACATTAAAGAGAAGGTGCATTGGAAGTGGAGTAGCTGGAGCTCAAACCAGCACCCTAACATGGAATGCTGGCGTTGCAAGTGGCAGCTTAACCCCTGAATATATTTTTTAAATGAAAACTTAAAGCTAGGCTGTTCTCCCAGTTTTTCCATTTTACATATTTAAATTGGTTTAAACCAAGAACAAGGCTTTATAAGAAAAAAGCATCAAGGAAATGAGACCTAGCCAATTGGGTAATGGCTGATCTGCATTCGATTTGTTTCCTTGGTGCTTAGTGAATTTCCTATAAGTCATAAAGTCAGGTCATAAAAGAGACTAAGTATGATATCAATTGTGTTCACTAAGCTTTGCTTTCTAATTAGAGAGCATGGAAAGTTATTGCTTCAGAACTAGTCATCATGAAAGGAAGTAGATATTAGGTAAAATAGATAAAACTGGGGCATCAGACATCCAGATTGGCCAAAATAAGGAGGCAATTGCCTCCACAGGTGCTATTTCGTGTGGTGATGCCCAGATACTGAACCCTTGAAATCTTCATTTATGTAAACAATGGGAATATGGGGTAGGATATTTCTCCAAACTAACTGTGAGCTGTGCTGTCAGCCTGGGGTTTCGTTTTCACAAAGACCCACACTTCGGTAGAAATGTATACTGAGAACTCTTAGACGTAATTGGTTTGTCACACTTGGTGGTGAACATATGATTGCAAAAGGATGGTTATGTTCTTAGGGATAGGGTTAAAGAAAGGTAATGGCCCCCAAGGATGTCCAGGTATTATTAATTCCTGGAATCTATGAATTTAATTTACTTGGCCAAAGAGACAGTGCGGCCTCTCTTGTTAAGTTAAGGATCTTGAGAGATTTCCTGGGTTTCCTAGATTTCCCTGGTGAGCCTTAACTATAATAATAAGGGTCCTTATAAAAGGGGACATAGAACAGGCTCTGAGTAAAGACTGGGAGGCATGAATACTATACATTTGGCCAAGTGCTCCTGCTTTGCCAGAGCAAAGCTCAGTGTGCCATGAGTTGGAGGAAAAAAAAGGCAGGAGCCAGATCACGGCTCTGGGGTTCTGTACCAGGGCAATTGGCTTTCATTTGGAAGGAGGCACGGAACTACAAAGGGGAGGGAAACAAGCAGATTTTCATTTAAAGAATGTTTTTAGGGTTGGCGCTGTGGCTCACTAGGCTAATCCTCCGCCTGCGGCGCCAGCACTGTGGGTTCTAGTCCTGGTTGGGGCGCTGGTTCTGTCCTGGTTGCTCCTCTTCCAGTCCAGCTCTCTGCTGTGGCCTGGGAAGGCAGTGGAGGATGGCCCAAGTGTTTGGGCCCTGCACCTGCATGGGAGACCAGGAAGAAGCACCTGGCTCCTGGCTTTGAATTGGTGCAGCGCACCAGCTGTAGCAGCCATTTGGGGGGTGAACCAACGGAAGGAAGACCTTTCTCTCTGTCTATCTCTCTCACTGTCTAACTCTGCCTGTCAAAAAATAAAAAAAGAATGTTTTTAAATGAGATTTTACTTATTTAAGAGAAGAAGTGAGAGAGCCACAGACACAGACACACACACACACACGCACACACACACACACTCACACATACACGGAGTGATCCCATCCATTGATTTACTTCTCAAATGCCCACAACAGCCAGGAATGGGCCAGCATTGGAGGGAGGAGCCTGAAACAGAATGCAGGTCTCCCATATGGGTGAGATGGCTCCCATATGTGAGCCATCACAGCTGCCTCCCAGGCTCTGGACTGGCGAGAAACTGAAGTCAGGATCCAGGGCTGGGAATCGAACCCAGGCACTTTGATGTGGGATGCAGGTGTCTCAACTGCTGGACTAAATGCTCACTTGATATTTTCATTTTTGAAAGACTGTCTGACTTAGATGTGGAAAGTAGGTTAGATAATCCAGGCAGGCTCAGAGGCAGGAGGCTGATGGGTACAGGTGGGATACAGCAGGACAGGTAGGCAATGACAATGGCCTGGTGGAGGGATGCATGGGAGGGGGACATGATGGATGGATACAGGTGATATTGAGGGGGACATGCTGGCATTGGTGATGGAGGTGAAGGAGAGGATGGGTTAAAGATGACATTTGACCTCTGATTTGGACAACATAAGGAACAGAACTAAAGAGAAGATGGTGGGTAGAGAAATGGGGTTTTGTGGTCAGCAGGAATAAAGGACCCTGCACTCTTCTAGGACGATTCTTCTTGGTCAGTTTAATACCAGGCGTGTGATCGGAATGTTGTTATCCTGAGTCACCCAAGGAAAGGAATGGGAGTAACTGATGCCATCTGCCAGCCCACCAAGACCCTCGTCTGTGTTCCTGATGCTCTCAAACAGAGTGCAAGCTCAAGGTGTAGCTGAGGGCTTCTCACAGACCTATTGTCCTTGGAATAGAAAGGTTGGGGCCAGGGTTGGAGCAGGGGCCCTTGATGTCACCACTGCCTGCTTAGTATGTCTTGGAAAGTGGGTTAAGGTGATCCAGCTCCAGAAACTCCCTAACTCGCACACGAGTCTGATATGTAAAAACTCAGGATACTTTTTACTGATGTTCAATGAAATATGGAATCGATAGGGAACTTTTCTTCTCTGCTCAGAGCATGCTTTCCCAATTGGCGAAGCAACAGGATGTTGAATGATCCCCAGGATGCTCAATAAACCCATCTCCTGAGCATTCATTCCTGTGTCTGGGAGCAGTAATCATTCGTGTCAGTCAATCATGGGTTGTTATAAGCCTTAAACCAGAGAAATCATGTAACACGCAAAGAACATAAACATTAATATATGAGGGACTTTAAACAGTTCATGGAAAATGAAATAAAAACTTTAGTTTTGTGCAAATAAATGTTGAAAGCTATGCACAGTTTTTTATATGGATTCTCCATGAACTGTTTAAGACTCCTCATAAGGGCTTAAGAATTAATTGCTGTAATTTTTTTTCAAAGGTTTATTTATTTGAAAGGCAGAGTGACACAGCCAGTAAGGGAGAGACAGAGCAGGGGGGATGGGGTGGAGAGACAGAGACAGAGACAGAGACAAAGAGATATTGATCTTGTATCTACTGTTCAGTCCCCAGATGACTGCAATGACCAGAGCTGGGCCAGGCCAAAGCTAGGAACCAGGAGCTTCTTCTGGGTCTCTCACATGGGTGGCGGGGGTCCAAGTACTTGGGCCATCTGTTGCTGCTTTCCCAGGCACATTATTAAGGAGCTGGATTGGAAGCAAAGCAACCGAGACTCAAACTGGTGGTCCAAAATGGGATGCCAGAGTCATAGACAGCTTAACTTGCTGTAACAGAGTGTAGGCCCCTGAAATATATTTTAAACTGAGTACAGTATTATAATTTTATTTTATTTAATAATAAGAGTAACCACATCAGTTAACTGCATTCACAAAAATTTATTTGACAAGCATAGAGGAAGACAGAAAAGCAGACAGGGATAGAGAGCTCTCATATGCTGGTTCACTCCCCAGATGCTTACAATGGCTGGGAGCTGAAGGCCGGAGCTTGGGGACGCAATCCAAGTCTCCCATGTGGGTGGCGAGAATTCAACTACTTGAGCCATCACTGCTGCCTCCCAGGGTCTGCATTAGCAGGAAGCCAGAATCAGCAGCTGGAACTGGAGAGCAAACCCAGGTACTTCCATGTGGGACATGGATGTCCTAGCCAGTGTCTTACCCACTAGGCCAACCATCCACCCTTAAATGCATTCTTGACAATTATATCTGACTAATTCAGAAGTCAGAAAAATTGGATCCTTCCCAAGTTAAGTCTGAATTATCTGACAGAGGCAATACATAAGGAAAGGCATGGAAGTCCATCAAAACTATCCCATGAAATCCTCCTTGCGGGAATATTTGGCTTGGTATGGCGTTTGGATTCTTGGCATAGGGCTTTAAAACTGTACACTTTGACTTTGTTTTCTGGTAAGTTCCTGGAATGCTTTAAAGAATGGTCTCTTCAGATGAATTCCATTGTAGTTTTTGTATTTTACTGGCTTTGTCAGCTCAAACCACTTATGTCAAGGTCACCTCCCAGTTAACAGTGCTTCATGAGTCAGTTTACAAAGCAGTTATTTGGCTTCAAGACTTTTTAAGTTTGGAGGTGTTATTCTCAATACGTTTTCTTCTGGAATATTTTCTCAGGGAACCTTAAATCTGTTTAATTGTCCGTAGTAAGCCCTACTGTATTCTTTCAACTGTTCTGGGTTTTCTGGAGATGAGAAGTTTTACTAGAGGGTAAGAGGTTACGTATAAGTCAGAAGATAAACAGGTACAGAGAGGAGTGGGCATTTAGCTGATTGGTTAAGATGCCCGAATCCCACATCAGAGAGCTTGTGTCAGTTCCTGACTCTGGCTTCTGACTCCAGCTTCCCACCAGTGCAGGCCCTGGGAGATGGAAGTGATGGCCCAAGTAATTGGTCCCTACAGCCCACATGGGAGACCTGGTTTGAGTCTGCAGCTTCTGCCTCTAACCCCAGTCCAACCCTGACTGTTGTAGGCATTAGGGAAGTGAATCAGCAGATGGGCACCCCCCTCCCACTCTACCTCTCTCTCTCTCTCTCTGCCTCTCAAATAACTTTTCAGAATAGGCAGGTACAGAATAAAAATGAGTTTTGAGGAAGTTGAGAGGAAGAAAGCCTTTGGGAAAATTTTAGTTTCTTGGTTAAACAAGCATTGTTGTGTAGCTATTATGTATAAAATACAATGTTCACTGATGATAAAGAGGAATATGAAAACATGATATCTACACTGTATTTGGGAGATAAGATGTACACTTATATGCGGTTGAATAGTATGAGAGGTGTACCAAGGTAGGTTGATTGTTGATATGAATTGCTGAAGTAATAGCATCACCAAATGTTTTGTACAGAGTCATTCATCCATAGCATTATTGATCCTAGGCATCTAGGATCTAGGTTTATTGGTGAACAAACCTTCTGGTGAGGCATCCCAGGTGATGGGAGGTTGGCTGGGCCTTGATGCTAACTTAAAGGAGGAAACAGCTGTGAACAGAGGCACTAAAATCCAAGATGGATTTATGAGACTGGCAGTTAATTACTTGAATGATTTCTTCCAAACAGGTCAACTGGACCTAAGTCCTTTTAAAAGCTGGAATGAAAGGAAATTGCCAAGAGGATTAATTTTTTCTAAAGATTTATTTATTTATTTGAAAGTCAGAGTTACAGAGAGAGGGGAGAGAGGCAGAGAGAGATCTTCATCCTCTGGTTCAGTCCCCAAGTGGCTGTGATGGCCAGCACTAGGCCAGACCAAAACTAGGAGCCAAGGGCTTCATCCAGGTCTCCCACGTGGGTGCAGGGGCCCAAGCACTTGGGCCATCTCCCACTGCTTTTCCCAGGCCGTTAGTAGATTCAGAGGCTTTGAATACCATCACATCGAGCGTTAGAGCTTCTCTACATGAACCTACAGCAGACCTTTTGGTGTGTGACACGTGGACGACTCCCTCCGTGGCTTTGCGGACACTGCCCTCTCCCTGGCTCGTGGGCTCATGCCCTCCACATTGGCACCTGGTGCCTGTTGGGTCCTGACTCACAGCCCATCATACTGCCCCAGAGCCCTCACTCAGAGCTCTGAATTCAGCTATTTGCTCGTGGAACTTCAGTGATTCTAGCTTTGCTTCTAGCTTGTACCTAACTGCCTGAGATCTAGCCCCATCTAGCAAATGAACTCCTAGACATTGCCATTTAGAGCCTCTTAGGTAGTTTAAGCCTGCATATCTGAAACAGAACCATTACCTGAACTTTTTTTTTTTTTTTTTTGACAGGCAGAGTGGACAGTGAGAGAGAGAGACAGAGAGAAAGGTCTTCCTTTTTGCTGTTGGTTCACCCTCCAATGGCCACTACGGCTGGCGCATCGTGCGGATCCAAAGCCAGGAGCCAGGTGCTTCTCCTGGTCTCCCATGGGGTGCATGGCCCAAGCACTTGGGCCATCCTCTACTGCCTTCCCAGGCCATAGCAGAGAGCTGGCCTGGAAGAGGGGCAACCGGGACAGAATCCGGTGCCCCAACCGGGACTAGAACCCGGTGTGCCGGCGCCGCAAGGCGGAGGATTAGCCTGTTGAGCCACGGCGCCGGCCCACCTGAACTTCTAAACTGCCCCTTTCACCACAGTCTTCTCCATGAGTGGCACCACCAGCCGCCTTTCAACACAAGCTAGGAATCCAGCTGTTTGCCTCTGAACCTTCACCTCTGTAGCAGATCTGTCAAATTCTGTGGATTCTACCTCCTCAGTCTTGAAGCTCTCTCCATCCCCGTGATTCCTGTCTTAATTTAGCTCTTCCCCTGCAAACCTATATCTATGCTTTAAGCCTGGCTTGGTTCAAGTGTCATCTCTCCCAGGAAGCCTTCCAGGAGCTTGTTTAGGCCATTATCTGATTTTTTTTCCCTCTCTCTGGATCAGACTGTAAACCTCTAAAGGCAAGACATTTCCCCCACCTTGTACCCAATATGGCACTCAACTGGTGATTATTAAACGCATGAATACGTAAGTAAATCAATGAACAAAGTAAGAAAATATTTGTTTTTCCACAGTTGCAGATTCATGGCCACATGTGGGAAGTTTCCATTTCCATTACCTACCATTCCTCACAGATTTATCCGTTGTTGCTTTTCCCCTGTGCTCATTTTCTCTGTGGTTCTATTTCATTCTTTATTAAACTTAGCAGAAAAAAGACTGACGACATAGGATACACACCAGTGGTTAAAAAATCAGTGATAGTGTTCTGAACAAGAGAACTTAATACAGATCTTTGAAGAAAGTGAATTTGTAAATCACAGTCAGATGGAAGTAGCAGTCAGGGGCCTGGCATTTGGCACAGCGGTTAAGATGCTGCACGAGATGTTTGCATCCCATATCAGAATATCCGGATTCAAGTCTCAGCTTCACTCCTGGTTCTGGCTCCTGCTAATGCAGACCTTGGGAGGCAACAGGTGATGGCTCAAGTGGTTGGGTTCTTGTCACCGGCATGGAAGGACCTGGATTGAGTTCCTGGCTCCTGTATTAGCTTGGCTCAGCCCCACCTGCTGTGGTCCTTTGGGGAGTGAATCAGTGGATGAGAGGTCTGTCTCTCTCTCTCTCTGCCTTTTTAAACATTAGCATTCAAAGATCCCATTGTCCTGGACAGAGGAATCCCCTTCCCTCCTATGGCTGGCTCAGGAGACATTAGAGTTGGACAATTTACCTTTCTTCTATTCTTGCTGGATGGTTTGCTGCTATGATTCATTTTAAGGTGAAGTGTTAATGGGCGAGAGCAAGTAATAAAGTGTCAAGTTGGAGACGTGCATCGTGGACAACTCCTTTTGGTGTTCTCACAAAAAACCAAGGACAGAAAACAGTGTGCAGTAGAATCTGTGAATTTCCAGACTGGATTTATGGATTATTGTTTACCTGGCATTTCTGAAGCACTTACAGCTTGCTGTGTGCGATGGAGTCACAACCGGAAAAGCCATCTGAGTGGGCCCATCAAGAGTTTTCTCTTTTCAGTGTAGAACGCAAGAGGACAACAAATACCACTCACAAACCACTCTGTCTTTAGTTGTTATTTCTCAGTGAACTCTGATGAAAGGAAACATATCTGGGGAAAGGGTCATCCTGTTTGTTTATGTAGGACTTTTTTTTTATTATTATTTGGGAGGTAAAACATGTGAAAGTATAGAGGGCATTATCTTGACTAGATCAATAAACCCCAGCCAAAGTCTAGTTCAACCTTTTTAGGTAAGTAGGTGAAAGGGTCATTGTGATAATGAGAGTACTTGTAGTTCTGGCTGCAGAGTACTTCCCAGGCTGTTGGAAAATCCAGATTAAGGTCAGACGTTTCTGGCCACATAAAAACTTCCAGCAGTTCAAGACCATTCTGTAGTGTACACGGAGCAGGTTTGGCATTTGTCCACTCCAGAGGAATGCATGTGACTCACCAGCAAGTGAGAGGTGCCCTTGAGCTGTGGGAAGGACATGATGGGGGGAGGAAACCAACAGGGTACTGTTAGCAGCCCCAAAACCAGGCTGGCATTGACATATGCCTGCTGCGTGAACTGCCCATAGGCAGAGAACTCTGTTACTTGACCACACTCGTTGGATGTCTGTTATATGAGGGCGTCTTCAAAAAGTTCATGGAAAATGTGTATCATGAAAAACTTGCATGAGTTTCAAAAAATTTTTGTATCAAAATAAAATTAATCTTTTAACTCCATTTCTGTAACCTTTTTGAAAGACCCTTATGGGTACACACCCAGACCTGTATACAAATATTTCTAGCAGCTTGAATCCTACGTGTCTACAACTGGGCCAGAATCTTTTCAGTTGCTTTGTTTTGTGGGCACTTATTCGCGAATTAGATTCTTTGAGGTTTCACAGTATAGACACATCCTCAGATGACTGCTGCTTATGGAGGGCCACTTGTAAGGCTACACAGAGAAAGGAAGGCGGCAGGAAGTTGTCTCGGGCTGCATGGTCAGGCTCTGCAGGCTGTGGTCTGGGTTGTGCTTGTTGCCTCATTCCTCCAATAGCAGCTCTGGTGACCCTGCCCCAGTACCTGGTGGGCAACTGTTCTGAACTGGGCAATGTGAACACCTGCTCTGGGGCTCCCCCACCCTGGTGACTCACATATGCCTCTGGATCTGCCAGCTCCTGCCTTCATCAGTAGAAGGGACTCAGTTTGACAGGCCTGCAGCCACTTTGGCCATAACTGCCCTCTCGCCTTTTAGGCATCTTTTCTTTAAGATTTTTTCTTAAAGATTTATTTATTTATTTGAAAGGCAGAGTTACAGAGAGGGAGGCAGGGAGAAGGAGAGAGAGAAAGGGAGAAATATCTTCCATCTACTGGTTCACTCCCCAAATGTCTATAGCAGCCAGGGCTGGGCCAGGCCAAAGCCAGGAACCAGGAGTTTCTTCCAGGTCTCCCATGTGGGTGCAGGAGCCCAAGCACTTGGGCCATCTTCTGCTGCTTTCCCAGGCACATTAGCAGGGAGCTGGATTGGAAGCAGAGCAGCTGGGTCTTGAACTGATGCCCATATGGGATGCTGGTGTCGCAGGGGGTGGCTTCACCAGCTATGCCACAGTAGCCCCCATTCCACATCTTATGATAGGACAAACAAAGTTGTTAACACAACCTGCTGCTCTAATTTGATGCCAGAAAGTCTCTTTTCTGATGCCTGGAATGTTTCTTATGATTATCAGTAATTCTGGGAAAAGTCTAGGTACATCCCAATTAGCCATGAGCCACTTTTGTCTACAAAGCCTTTCTTCTCCTGCCTCGTGGCATGGAGACCCAGATGTCTCATAGCTGCCCGAGATCACACTTCTGCCTGTAAGTGCCCCAGTAAGCTCTACCCTGCAGAACCTTGTGTTTGTTCTCCTTCATAGGCTCATTGCTCATTGTTTACAAAGAGTTACTCATCTGTATACCTGTATTTGTTAAAGCCTTAAAAGCCTTTTGCTTTTACTATCCGGAGTGACAGGAAGCCAGAAAAGAGAAATAAGATAACAAACCCCTCTCATTTTCATTGCTCTGATGGTGTGTGTTCCTATAAATGTTTTTTCCTCATTTTTTAAAAATTGAGGTGAGGCTCACATCACATGAAGTGCGGTCATCTTACAGCATACAATGCCGTGGCGTTCAGTACATTCCCAGTGTCGTGCCACCATCACCTGCACCTGGTTCTTGGAACAAGGGTGAGCGCGTGCTGGGGATGATCTTGTCCTCAGTATCGAAGAGACTCCATCAGCGCTGCCTGCCAGACTGACCCCAGGAGCCCTAGGTTTATGGGACTAACCTTCTCTGTAGACTTTGCCCAAGACAAAGATAGCTTCCTGACCCCAGGTTACGGCAGACACCCTTGCTCTCCCTTTCTCGAATGTCCCCAGCTGTCGAAGTTGCAGTGAGACCCTGTTTGCTGAGGATTTGTGGTCTACCCAATCCATGGCAACTTAGGTGGCAGTTAGACTCACACAAATGCAAACCCATGATGGCAAACTGAGTCAGCCTCAGGGTCCTGGTGGCCACCTCTGACATGAAAACAGAAGTGTCTGTGGACTTACTGTGGGGAGAGGAGTTTGCCAGCTTCAGGCATCCAGATGAGTTGGCGTCAACCTTGGCAACACTTTCTTCTTGGCATGTTGGACCTCTCAGTTGTAGAGATGCCCACTTGCTCGAGAGGACGCCCAAAAATCCAGACTCCAGACCAGTTGATGCAAAAAGCATGAGGTATTTATTGTACGTTTGCGCAAACGGGCCCCCACCTAAGGCGGTGAGGAGCCCTGAGCGGCAGTTTCACACAGGTTATATAGTCAACAAATTAGCATATGGGATTGGCCGGTTCGGAGGGACAATTAGCATACCGGAGAGTGCTGAGGAGAGTGCTGAGGGAACCAGCTGAGGAGAATGCTGAGGAGAGTGCTGAGGGAACCAGCTGAAGAGAATGCTGAGGAGAGTGCTGAGGGAACCAGCTGAGGAGAATGCTGAGGAGAGTACTGAGACTCTCCGAAGGGGGAGTGGCAGCTCTGCTCTGGGCATGCCTAGAGGTTCTCTAAAGGGGATAGACTTTTCCTTCCCAGAGAACGTGCCCGCTGGACCCTGGGGAACATCTAACCTCTTAAGAAGCCCCTGATATCTGCCCAGGCCTAGTTTCTTGTCCCTCTCCCCCATAAGGGTCCTTCAGGCACTGTCCCAGGATGACTTTTTGGGTCCTCACAAAGACCCCAGAAGGGAAGCAGGGCAGGGCAAGGCTGCAAGAGTGCTGCCCACAGGCAAACAGTGGCTGCCTCTTCACCATGGGCCCCTCTAACTCAGCAGAGACAAGGAGAGCCGTATGTATTCCACAGTAGCTCAGAAAGAGTGGACTTTGACGGGACTTTTTTTTTTTTTCTTAAGCTTTCTTTCTTTCTTTCTTTGAATCCATGGCTGGGCCAGGCCAAAGCCAGGAGCCAGGAACTGCATCCAGGTCTCCAGTGTAGTGGAAGGGGCCTAAGTACTTGAACCGTTGTTGGCTGCTTTTTTGAAGCACGTCATCTGGAAGCTGGAGCAGAAGTGGAACAGCCAGGACTTACTCGTACTGGAACTCTCATATGGGATGCTGGTGTTGCAGCTGATGGCTTAACCCACTGTGCTTTAACCACTGTGCCACTGGCCCCTGATTGGACTCTCATAACCAATATTTTATAACTGTAGGTTTTATATATTTAATTTTTATAACTCTTATAACCAATAGTTTCCAGTGTGTGGCCTTTCAATTTAGTGGGTTATAAACAGTGTGAACAATAAATGAAATAGAATAATAAAGAATAGCATAATAAGCATTGTTTCCTGAAATGTTTACCTCGGTTGTATGTATGTGAGTGTGTGTGTGCACTAAGTCATGATATAAAATGTGGTTTTTTTTTTTTTTTAAAGACTTATTTATTTATTTGAGAGGTAGAGTTACAGAAAGAGGAATAGATAGAGAGGTCTTCCATCCCATCCACTGGTTCAATCCCCAAATGGCCACAATTACCAGTGCTAGGCAGATCTGAAGACAGGAACCAGGACCTTCTTCCAGGTCTCTACGTGGGTGCAGGGGCTCAAGCACTTGGGCCATTTTCTGTTGCTTTCCCAGGTGCATTAGCAGGGAGCTGGGTTGGAACTGGAGCAGGCGGGACTCAAACCAGCACCCATATGGGATGCCTGCACTGCAGGCAGAGGCTTAACCTACCACACCACAGCATCAGCCCCTAAAACATGTTTCCTAATGTGGACCACAGATGAGTTTGGAAGCCAGGGGTCTAAATGGCTATGACCCTGTCAGAACCACACAGACTTTTCTTCAGTGCAGCCTGCCTCATGCTAAGCTCAGGTAGAGTTACAGAGAGACAGATAGAGAGGTCTTCCATCCGCTAGTTCACTCCCCAAATGGCTGCAATGGCCAGAGCTGGGCCAACCCAAAGCCAGGAGCCAGGAGTTTCTTCTGAGTCTCCCATGCAGCTGCAGGGGCCCAAGGACTTGAGCCATCTTCTACTGCTGTCCCAGGCCATAGCAGAGAGCTGGATTGGAAGAGGAACAGCCAGGACTAGAACTGGCGCCCATATCGGATGCCGGCGCCACAAGTGGAGGATTAACCTACTGCACCACAGCGCTGGCCCCTGTACACTCACTCTTTATCCCCGGCAAAAACTGAGCATGACCGTCTGTTCCTAGGACAAGTTTTAAGAACTGAAAACAGCCCTCTTGGGGTTGTACAACCTCTCAGTTTTCCTATTAGAACCGTGTCGGTTCTGACTTTACTGTCCCATTATTCTGTGAGCACACTAGAACTTTCCAGGACATTTCTGCAGCCACGAGCCAGGGCGCTGACCTCCCTTCCACTCTGAAGCAGCACACCGCAGAACACCCTGGCTATAGTTACCCGAAGGGATCCACCTGTCTAGCGCCTTTTATACTCGGGCCTCTCGGCATCAGATACCCCAGATCGCTTACAGATCCCCACATTCTGCTTCATGGAAAAAGTCATTTATCTTGTCTGGGGCGGTTTGCAGTCAGCCCTTTGAATTTTGCTTCTGGTAGGCTGAAGCCTCGTAGTTTGCTTTGACAAATGCAAAAAATTAGAGAGTGAAATGATCATTACTCCAAATGATGGATTCAAGACAAAAATGCAGACAATTCTGATTAAGACTCAGATTGTTTTTTTTTTTTAAACGTGTTGAACTGATTTGTTTTCTTAATGCCCCATAGATATAACTGTCCATATAGTTAGTAAGTGGCTATTTTGGTTTCTATTCATATTGTACTATTTGAAATTGTAATGCTTAATGTAATTGAAAGTACTGACTATAAAGACCAGTATTGTGGCTCAGCAGGATAAACCCCAGCTTGTGCCTCTGGCATCCCTTAGAGGAGCACTGGTTTGAGTCCTGGCTACACTGCTTCCAACCCAGCTTCCTATTAATGGCCTGGGAAAGCAGCAGAACATGGTCCAATTGCTTGCGCCTCTGCACTGAAGAGTGAGACCAGGATGGAGTTCTGGGCTCCCGGCTGTGGCCTGACCCAGCCCTGGCCGTTGTGGCCATTTGGGGAATGAACCAGCAGATGGGAAATAAATAAATCTTTTAAAACAGGAAAGTACTGACTATACACTACTGAGAAATACTATAAGGCTTTTATTTTAGACCCTTCACTTTTTAATCGATGTTGGTTTTGCCTAAAGGATCCGGATCCGGATCTTTTGTGGAAACCATGAAAGGGACATTTAGGATGATGGTGATCCTCATGGTAGTAATAGCAACAGTGGCAATAGCGATGTATATGAACTGTGTTCATTATTTCATTGATCTCCTTTAACTAAGTCTCCCACAGAGACTCTCAGAGAAAGTATGACCATTGTTTTTTTGTTTGTTTGTTTGTTTGTTTTTTTTTGGACAGGCAGAGTTAGACAGTGAGAGAGACAGACAGAGAGAAACGTATTCCTTCCGTTGGTTCACCCCCAAAATGGCCACTACGGCCGCTGCGCTGTGCCAATCTGAAGCCAGGAGCCAGGTGCTTCCTCCTGGTCTCCCATGTGGGTGCAGGGCCCAAGGACCTGGGCCATCCTCCACTGCCTTCCCGGGCCACAGCAGAGAGCTGGCCTGGAAGAGGAACACCTGGAACAGAATCTGGTGCCCTGACCCGGACTAGAACCCGGGGTGCCGGTGCCGCAGGCAGAGGATTAGCCTAGTGAGCCGCGGTGCCAGCCTCATTGGTTTTGTTTTAAGGAAACTGAGAAGTATAATGAAGATAGGTGACTTTTAACACTCTTGTTGCTGGGATGCCGAATCCTCTTGCTGAAACTCCACACGGACTGAGGTTTCAGCCAGGCCCGTGTGCTCTCTCAGCCCTCTTCCTGGACACTTTTTGTGTTTTTATTTCCCCACCTGGCTCATTGTTCCTGCTTGTCAACTCACTTGGTGCAAGTAAATGGGGGTGGAGAGGGAGCCACAACACATTCCCTAGTGTTGGCGGTGACGTTGGGTGAAGGCGAAGGCCAGGCTCCCAGGTCCACGCTGGAGAAGGCCCTGGTATGGGCCTGCCCACAATGGGAGAGCCACTGAGAGCTTGATGTGAAAGAAAATACAGGTGGACCCAACCAGGCTGGGGTGGGCAGTCAGGAAGAGGTTAGGGGCTTTTACAAAGGACCACAAACGTAGTGAATTTCAACAGCCCAAAGTGTGTGGTGCAGCAGTACAGATACCACGTGGGATGTCCACATCCCATATGGGAGTGCCAGGGTTTGAGTCCTGGCTCTGGTCATGATTCCAGCTTTCTACGGGCACCCACCCTGATGGCTCAAATCCCTGCTACCCATGTGGGAGACGTGGATTGAGTTCTAGCCTCTGGCTTTGACTTGGCTGTTGTGGGCATGTGAGGAGTAAACCAGCAGATGGAAGAACTCTCTGTCTTTCCAATAAAATGAAAATAAATCAGTTTTAAAAGCCTAGCCCCCTCTACCCCAGCATACGTATTTTGTAGTTCTGGAGGTCAGAAGTCTGAAATGAGACTCAGGACTAGAATCAAAGTGTCCTCAGGGCTGTGCTCCTTCTGGATGGCTCTGGACTCTTCCAGCTTCTAGAGGCTCCTTCCCACTCTTTGGCTCACAGCTCCCTTTCCTCTTCAAAGTCAGCAATGGTGACTCACATCAAATTACTCTAACCTGCATCCTTGTCACATCTCCCCTGACTGGCCTGCCTTCCTCTTCCCCAGGACCCTCATAATTACATTGGACCACCGAATGATCCCACTCTCAGATGAGCTGATGGGCACTTGTAATTCCATCTACAGCGTTAGTTCCCCTTTTCCATAGACTCTAACGTGATCGCAGGATTGCTGGTTAGGACACAGATGCCTTTGAGGCCCTTATTCTCCCTATCACAGAGGGCTTCTTGGGGCAGTCTTTGGCCTGAGACTAACAGGAAGAATGAGCATCCCGCTGTGGACAGGGAGCAGGGCAGGTAGCATCGCAGGCAGAAGGAACAACCTGAGCATGATTTAGGATGAAGAGGAGATTGGCACATCCAGGGGGCTACAAGTAACCCTGGAGCTGGGGTTGAGAGTGTAAGGAAGGGGAAATTGGCCTCCTAGGTCATGTGAGGATTGAAGGCTTTAGGGTGAAAATAACACAAAATTATTACAGGCTTGTAACTGGCAGCAAGACCTGATCCAGTTCACTCTGCTCTGGGCAGAGTGAAATGGGTGACAAGTTGCTATCTTATATCTGCCTGCCAAGGACTACATGCCACCAAAGCTGGCAGACATGGATTGGTCATATATTCTAAATCCATTTTCTCTCCATGGATACAAAGGTAACTCACATTGCAAAGCATCCTTGTATTTAAGTGGGGCTTGGTAATCCGTTCTTGCCAATGGATTGTGACAGAAGTGGCAAAAGAGCAGGTGTGGGGCTGTCACTGCGGCCCCACCTGCAGGGCCGGCACCCCTTGTAGATGCCGGTTTGAGACACAGCCGTTGTATTTCCAGTCCAAATCCCTGCTAGTGAGCCTGGGAAAGCAGTGGAAGATGGCCCAAGTCTTTGGGGTCCTGCATCCCCGTGGGAGAGCCAGAAAAAGCTCCTGGCTCCTGGCTTAGGATTGGCCCAACTCCAGCTGCTGCGGCTGTGCAAATGGGGAGTAGACCAGCAGATGAAAGACTTCTTTCTGCCTCTTTCTCTCTGTAACTCTGCCTTTCAAATAAATAAATTAAAATATTTAAATAAAATAAAAGAGCAAGTGTGCCTCCTCCACTCTCTCTCTCCCTTTCCTACAGAAGTTGAATCAGAAGCAGAGACACCAAGACTCGAACCAGACACTCCCGTATGGGATGTAGGCATTCCAAATTACATCTTAACCTCTGTACCAAATACCCCTGCCTGAGTACCGATTTCTAATTCATGCCAAACTCTCCAGTAGAAGTCTAAAGTCTCCTATCAGTGTTTTCACAAGCATCAGGTGATAGGTTCATTTCATTTTTTTTTCTTGGCAACATGTTTTCACGACCTCTTTGTACTCGTCTCCTATTTCCTGCATCTCATCTTCCTTTTGTTCGTTCCTTGCTTTGTGGGAAGCTGATCGTGAGGGCACATGCATGAGAGGACAACTCTTTAAGAACTTGCACATCTATAACTTTTTTAATTCTCTCCTGGCTGGTTTGGTTGGGTATGTATTACAGTTTGGCAAGAATTTCCCCCTCAAATTTAGGGCATTGCTCCATTGTTTTCTAGTTCCAGAATTGCTATGGAGAAGTCTGACGTTGTTTTTCAATCCTTTCAATCCTGGATCTCTCATTCTCTCCACCTAAATCAGGCTCCAAAGGTTCAAAGAGCACATAAACAAATTAGGTGAGGGTATGACTGGATTAAAAAAAATACCCAGGGATGAAAGTAGAGATGCCAAATACCAACCAACGACTTAGACTCAAGGTTCTGGCTTTTTGTGTTAGACAAAACTTCCCTGTAACAAGGGGACACACAGCAGTGTAGCTCCCATGTGCCAGGTTCCAGTCTTAACGAGTCTTCAAGACAAGTAACATTATAAATGTCCTGGTTTTTCTCATCATCCAACACTCAGCTGATTTGAGTTACAGGATTATATAACTCCAAAAAGGTTTAGGATTATATATAGACACGATGAGCTAAGTTAAACTCAAGGTACCAATATTTTTAGCACTAACGATTAACTGTAAGACAAGCTGCATGTGTGTGATTTATGTGATGGGAAATAGCGAAAACAGAAATTGTCCTCTTTAGAGACTCTGACAGATTATTGTGATTTCAGTTCAAAGTGTGCAATTGATCTTGTACCTGTGGTTTTTAAGTTGTGGATGGCAGAGAATTTGGTGTCTAAGAGGAGCTGATTGTATGAAGAGACTCGTGCTGCCAGGTGCCTGGTGAGGGTGCCATGGCAGTTGCTTCTGCTACCAGCAGCTGTTACAAGGTGTGCGATTCGTTCTTAACCAAATGAGCCCCAGTGGGCTCAGGACACAATAGCCACTGCACAGCTGAGGCCAGACTGGATTTAAAAGCAAATTTTGCTAAAGTCTAGATTAGGGAACAGTAAACTAAATTTTCTGGAAGGGACCAGATTGTCAATATTTACTCTTGGCAGGCCAGCAGGCAAAACTCAAAAATGTTACAGAGATGCTTACATAACCACTTAAAATGTAACCATTTAAAACTCTTCTTAGCTACAGCCATACAAAACTACACAATTGTATGCATTTGGTTCATGTGCCACAGTTTGCTGATCCCTATGCATAAAAATTAAAAATTATAAAATAAATATAAATATTATAAAAATTAAAAATTATTAAAATAAATAAATACGGAGAGTAACATAAAACAAACTAGATTTCCCAGTACAGCTCACCTGACTTCATGTAGGGCTCCCTGCACACTTGCTTTTCCTAATTTTTTTTCTACTGGAGCACCCTGAAAGAAGCAGGTGTACTTTATGCAAGGTCAACACCTGTGGTGATACCCATGGGAAGGGATGGATCACTGCAAAAGCCCCCATCCTGGCCTTTGCCTCGCTGCCAGCTCCCATTATTACACAGGCTCTGTGTTTCTAGTTCCTGGGAGCTCACCTTGCCAGGGGCTGTGCTGAGCCGAAGGAGCGTGATGGTGAGCAAGCTAGGTCTTAGCACCAAGGCGCTTACTGTCCAGTGGGGAGACTGACAAGGAACTGTTCACTTACATGTGGTAACTGATCTGATAGCTCCAGGAATGTACAACATGTGACAGTGACGTTACTCAGTGTTAAGGGAAAAGGAGAGGCTTCCTGGGAGAGAAGATGTCCTAACACAGGCCTGAAAGATGCAGAAGAGTTAACAAGAGAGGGAAGTCCGCAAGGGCAGCACAGCCTTTGCCAGCTGTCGACGTGAAAGGGAGCCCTCGCATGTCTGAGCAGCTGCAGGCGTTTTACACGACCACTCACTGACTTCCATCAAAGAGTTGTTCTCAGCAAAGCATCTCATCCAAAGCTGCTGCCTGGTCCACGGGATTCCCCCAGACTTCAGTTTGGCTCCATTTGGATAATTCTTTAGTGTGGGAGCCTGTCCTGGGCACTGCGTAACATTCAGCCACAGCTGTGGTCCCGATCCACTAGATACCAGTAGCAAGCACTTGGATGTGAAACCCAAAAACTGCTACACATTGCCAAGTGTCTTCTGGGAGTAAAATCTCCTGACGGAGAACCGTTGCTGTGCCGTTCGATGGTAAAGACTCTCATGGCCCCAGATGCAGTACACGGGCTGTGGACACATGCCTGTCCAGGGGCTCTTGTTAGATGTAGCATGGCTCATTGCTGCTCCACTTTGCCAAGGTGTGGAGAGGGTGACCAGATGTCTCAGTCAGATACACTCTCCTCTCTTTACCAGCCACTAAAGGCTACCCTGAAAAGGGTCGCATTATACCTTCCATTCTGCCTGGTACCAAGCACCCAGAAATCCCCAAGAGATGATTTTCTGACAAGGTGTAGGACCATATGAGAGTGTATCAGCTTCAATCTTTTTTTTTTTTTTTTTTTTTTTTCTGACAGGCAGAGTTAGACCGTGAGGGAGAGAGACAAAGATCTTCCTTCCGTTGGTTCACCCCCCAAATGGCTGCTACGGCCATCCTCCACTGCCTTCCCAGGCCACAGCAGAGAGCTGGACTGGAAGAGGAGCAACCGGGACAGAATCCGGCACCCCAACCAGGACTAGAACCCGGGATACCGGCGCCACAGGCGGAGGATTAGCCAAGTGAGCCGCGGTGCTGGCCAGCTTCAATCTTGTCAATAAAACACATCTATTAGATTCTAGTTGATTCCAAAGCACTTTTTATTTTTTTAAAAAGATTTTATTTATTTATTTATTTGAGAGGTAGAGTTACAGACAGTGAGAGGGAAAGACAGAAAGGTCTTCTATCCACTGGTTCACTCTCCAAATGGCTGCAACAGCTGGAGCTGAGCAGATCTGAATCCAGGAGCCAGGAGCTTCTTGTGGGTCTCCCACGTGGGTGCAGAGGTCCAAGTGCTTGGGCCATCTTCTACTGCTTTCCTAGGCCATAGCAGAGAGCTGGATCAGAAGAGGAGCAGCTGTGACTAGAACCGGAGTCCATATGGGATGCCAACGCCACAGGCGGAGGATTAACCACTGCACCCCAGTGCCAGCCCCTCCAAAGCACTTTCTAGTCATTATTACTAGACAGTGCAAGTGCAAATGCCAGGGTGACGAGAACCACAGCATGGGTGGGGGATCGTGCCTGCTGCCCAGCTCTTCATGGGCGTTGGCTTCATTCACCTGTGGGAGCGTGGTGCTGGCTTACAGCTAGGGGGACCCTACTGTTCTCAATACTTACATGCACGGTGTGGTAACAAAAGGCCTAAAGTCCAGCTATGTGAGCAGTGCCTGCCTGAGCAGTCTTTAGAAAGCGGGGCTATAAGAACTAGTCATGGGGCTCCAAACCCATAAGAATCGGTGGTATAAATGCCATCTTCACTGCTAAAATGATCATATTAAATGTTAAAGGCAACAGATAGATCAATCTAAGTTTAAAAGAGATGACATACACAAACGAGCAATGTTGATAAAGAAGAGGAAGCTGTTGCCATAGAGATGAATGAGCCAGTGCAGCTAACTTTTGCACTGAGGTACCTAAACTTCTTTACAAAAGCCACTCCGCTTTCTCCTACAGTAACGCTCAGTATGTCTGCAGATGTACCCCTTGTTGTTGAGTATAAAATTGCTGACATGGGACATTTAAAGTATTATTTGGCCCCCAAGATTGAGGATGAAGAAGGATCTTAGGCATTAAATCCAAGGAAGTAAAACGAAGCTCTGAGAACTGCTTCGGAGATGCCAATGTGTACTGAAGTCTTTCACCAAATTTGTACCTTTCTGAGTACATATGTAGATACTGTTTTCTGTAAATAACCTGTTTCCCCCCATTGTCTACAATTTGTTTAAAGAATAAAGTCCAAAGTTAAATCTGGTCTTGTTAACCTAGGAATACTTCTGCCTTACTTAGAAATACTCGTGATTTTTATAACAATGTTCTTTAAATGCAGTTTTAATAATTTTCAATTTAAATAAAGTTATCTAAATTTCAAATGCCAAAAAAAAAAGAAAATAAATAAAAATAAATAAATAAAAGAGATGACATAAATAGCATAAAGTACCCGGTAAAAATAATAGAATTAACAAGGAAGAAAGGACCAACATGGGAAGCAGTCCACACAGCAGACTCCTAGAATGACATTCGCTGTAAATAACACTCTGACCTCAGAATCAACCCTTAAGGCTTCCTGGTCTGGCTGAAAGGCCTGTGAGAGCATTTCAGGCATGGAAAGCCAAAACTCTGTGACAAAAAAACAAAAAAAGAAATCCTACACGAAGGATCTCCGTGAGGCCTCAGAGGAAAGAAAGGGTCATCAAAGAAGGATGTACTCTTCTCTGAAGGGAGGAGAGAACATCCACTTTGCTTATGGCCGGGTCCAAATACCGATGGAGTCTGTGGTCACAAAGGCTTCCATAGCCTTGGCAGCCCATGGCAAGAGCCTCGGGAGATCAGTAATGACATAAACAAAGAGTGTTAATTGTTAAAAGAACAACAGTAGTCACTGTGCACTTGCTCCCCATGTAGGACCTCTGTCTCTATTGAATTGTAATACGAGAATCAACTGCAAATTCTCTCCCCAAACTGTACTCTATATGTTGTGTGTGCGCATGGATGCAAATTGTTGAAGTCTATGATTAGCATGGAGTTGGTCCTCTGCATATAAAGACATACTAAAAGTGAACCATAATGAAGAAGGAGATGGGAGAGGGAAAGGGAGATGGGATGGGAGCTGGGGGGAGAGGTATAGAGGAAAGAACCACTATATTCCTAAAGTTGTATCTATGTAAAAATGCATTCATTAAATAAAAATTAAAAAAAAGGGCAGGGCTAAGAGGCAGATGATGGGAGAGGAGGGGGGAGCTGGGTTCCTGTGGCTGCAGAGCTCTAAAGCTCCCATGGGCAAGGGCACAGTACGCCGTCTCAGGGCGCACCCTTCATCCTAAGGACACTGGGGAGGCAGCGAAGGCCCAGCTGGCAAGTGACATGGCCGCGTGGATTTGGAAGATGCTTCCACAGTGCTTCCATTTCACAAGATGTGTTTTTGCACACACTCTGTAGGGTAGGTGTTGTTTCCATTCTGCAACTGAGGGCTTAATTGACTGAGTCATTAATTAACCAAGGACAGTGAGCTAATAAAGGTGTGTGCAGGATTAAGTAGAACCTAGAGCTTCATTTCCATATGGGTGTGTTTACTGTGGTCAGAGCTGATATGAAGCTGGTGGGGGTAGGGGGAAGTTAAAAGCAAAGAATAGAAGAAAAACAGATTGTGTCTAGCAGGAGCCAACGCTGAATGGTTCGTTAGAATTCTGTTTTCAGAATCACCCTTTTTGTTGTTTTTATTCTTGTTGGTTCTAAGCTGATTTTGCTTCTGTAACCAAGTTACCATTCCCAAGAGAAGTCATTTTCAACCCACGGACCAAGATCTTTTGGGGGACCCAAAGTCACTGCAGAAGGTCCTCAAATTCAATATGGATACTGAAAAGCTTACCATCTATTTTGCGGGGTTGCAACATTTTTTTAAAATACAATCTGCAGGGGCCAGTGCTGTGGCATAGCTGGTTAAGCCACCACTTACAATGCCAGCGTGTCCTATTGGAGTTCTGGTTCAAGACCCAACTGTTCTTCTTCCAGTCCAGCTTTCTGCTAAGGTTCCTGGGAAGGCAGCAGAAGGTGACCCACGTGTTTGGGCTCCTTCCACCCACATGGGAGACCTGGATAGAGTTCCTGGCTCCTGGTCTTGGCCTGGCCCAGCCCTGGCTGTTGAGGCCACTTGAGGAATCAACCAGCAGATTCAGTCTCTCTCTCTCTCTCTCTCTCTCCCTCTCTCTATCACTCTACCTTTCAAATAAATAAGTCTTTTATATGCAAAGGAATAGTCATACTTGAAGACTGGAAATTCCTGGTATTACTAGCTGCTATGTGTACATGAACACTGGCTGTTGGGGCTTAGGGCAATGGTGGAATTTGGGTGTCCAAAGGCTCTGAGGAAAGTGTGCACCTGCCATGTGGTCAGGAGTCTGGAAAGGGCTCAAGCAAGGTGCAAGTGGTGTTGGTGGTGGTGGGGAGTGGTAAACTTATTTCCTTGACTTAGAAAGAAAACATTCCAATGCCTTTCTCCTAGAGGCTGGAGATGGACTTCTTTTTATGGCCAGGATTCAGGTAATATCTTCAATGGGTCCAAACCATATTGACTTCAAAATAGTGTGTGAGTGAAAATCCAGGGGCTCAGCTAGAGTTCAAATTGGAGAGAAGAAGAGGGATTGTATAAACCCAACCTGGGGCTTGGGCTGGAGGAACAGAAGAAGGGAACGGGAGAGAGGCAGCTCGGGGCTCTGGATTTGGCACAGGCCAGTTTCCTCCCTCAGAGCAGAACCTCTGGTCCCTCCTGTGTACAATGGAAATAGCACTCCTCTGGCTTGAACGAACCAATGAATGTAAAGTTCCTGTAAGTCACTGGTTGGGAGTTTTATCCTTATGCATTTATTCTTTGATTCCACTTCTAGGAATTTATGTTGAAGCTGCACCTCCTCCAATAAAAACAATATATGAGTTTACAAATGGGTGTTCATTATACCATTATTTGTCACAGAAAAATATTACAAACAACCTATAGGCCATATATCATAGTCTTTGATCATTGCATAATGTGTTTCTATAAAGTTAGCAACTTAACAGCCACAGGCATCTGTGAGCTCACCATTCTGTAGGTCAGAGGTCTGGCCTGGAGTGACTGGATTCTGTGCTCAGCGCGCCACAAGGCTGAACTCAGGATGCTGGCTGCACTGAGTTCTCATCTAAAAACCAGGGAAGATGCATTTGCTGCCGAGCTTCTCCTTGATGTTGGCAGGAGTTAGTTTCTCGCGGTGCTGGGATGAGCTTGCTGTTTCTTTGCTGGGTGTTGAGCAGGGGCCGCTCTCAGCTGCCTGAGGCCATGTGCATTCCTTGCCAGGAGACCTCTCCATCTTCAGGTCAGTTACGCTGTGTTGGCTGCTGCTTGTAATTTCAATCTCTGACTTCCCCCTTCTGTTGTAAGAAAAAACACTGTACTTTTAAAGGTCTCACGTGGCTAGGTAGGGTGGGGTGATGGCTTGGATAGGACTTGTCCCCCAAAGGCTCATGTGTAAGGACCCAGGAACACCAAGATCGCCAGCAACTGCCAGAAGCTAGGAGAGAGGCAAGGAAGGAACAGCCCCTAAGGCCTTCAGAGAAAATACGCTCCTGCTGACATCTTGATTTCTGACTTCTGGCCTTCAAAATTGTGAGAGGAAAAGCAAACTTTTTTTTTTTACACCAGCTGGTTTGTGGTCATTTGTAATGGCGCCCTCAGGCATCAGCCAACAGTCAGTGGGGACCTGCAGCTTGCCAACAGCCGACTGACTGAGCTGGGAAGTGGATCCTCCCCAGTCCAGCCTTGAGATAGCAGCACTCCAACGACACCTCGATTGCGGCCTGTGGGACCCCTACATGAACCATCCCCGGGTTTCTGACCTAAACTGAGATACTAAAGGGCCGTGGTTTTAAGTTGCTAAGTTTTGGGTAATCTGTCGTACAGCAATAGGTAATACATATATGCTCGTATATAGTCTGGAGAGAGAAGGAAGAATAACTTAGAAACAAATGATGGTTACTGACAGGGGACAGCTGATGATTACTGATGGCTACTGGCAGGGCTGAGTGGATATGGAGTACAGGAATAGGAATGGGTGCGAGGTTTCTCTGAGTAAATTTTGCACGCTTTGATCTTGAACCACATGAATGCTTCATATTCAATGATAACATTATTTAGAAATTATAAAATTATGAAGATAACTCTGAAATTGAGGCCAATAAAAATGACAAATCTAGCACTATCAAACTGTAACATCTTGTGTGTGATAATGGTTAGGCATCTAGGGGTGACCCAGGATGATTTGTAAGTTTCCCCTGGTTCAGGGGGGAAAACTATACAGTGAAAGAGAACACAAATGTTGCAAAACGTTAGCGTTTGGTGAATCTGGACACTCAGATTGCTTACTGTGAGAAGTATGGGTGTTCCAGTATTCTGAAGGGCGTGTACATTTTCAAACCCAAAGCTGGGTTATTAAATGTAAGTGCAAACTTACATCCTTCCCACTTTGGAGGTTCGCGAGGACATGGAGAACCACCCCCTGAGAAAGCTCCCGGTCCGTGGCTCTCGGGGCGTTCCCCAAGTTTTTCTACACAGCAGACCCGAGACCCGGGGCGGTAGAGGCATCCCGGAGTTGCAGGTCATTTCCTCCCTCGTGCGTCGGAGTTTCTCTCGGCCCCGCCCCTCTGCGGCCGGCGGATGGGGGCGTGCCCTGGGCGGGGATGTGCCGGCGTTGGCCAATAGCAGCTGAGGCTGAGGCAGGGGCGGGACCTGGGCGAACCACCCCTCCGCGGCCGGCTAGCGCGGATAAGGGGCGTGTCCCGGGCGGGGCCAGGCCGACTCAGACCAATGGGAGTCGAGGTGGTGGGCGGGCCAGGGGGCCTGGGCGGAGCCACGAGTGGGCCCCTGGGCCACCCGCGCCACTCGGCGGCCCTTTTTCCACCTCCTGTGCCACCTTCTTGGCAGGCCGCAGCCGAGCCAGGGTTGGAAAAGGGCGGAGCAGGGCCTCTGCCGCCGGGTAAGTCCCTGACCCATGGCTGCTCTCGCCCGCCTTGCTTGCTCCGCGGCGCCGGGAACCCGACGGCGGGCGATGTCGTTGGTGGCGCGGGCTCTGGTTCGCGTGCAGGGCCGGGCTCAGGGGGCGCGACGTTCCGGGGACCGGGCCCAGCTCCTCGGGCTGCTGCCGCCTCGGGTGGGCCGGCCCCTCAAGCACCGCTGTGGGTAGTGGGCGGTGATTCCTGTTCCCCAGGCGTTGGGATGCCGGCGCGACTCCCGCTCCTGCATCTGGGCGTTTGTGCCCGAGGGAGCCCCGGCGGCGGCTTCCCTGCCCGCGCATCCCTGCCACGGGCTGGCCGCTGGCGGCGCGCTGCGCTTTGAAGCGCCCATCCGCGTGCCGGGTTGGCTTCCTTTCTTGAGAATGGGTCCAATGAGTGTGCTGGGGAAGTTCCTGTAGCTCTGGCTCCAAGGGCTTTCTGGGTTATAAGATTTCCCGTACAGCAGTTGCAGCGATCAGCCTTAATGCCCCTGCGCCAGAGAGCCGAACAGGGTCGGAACCGCAGTGCAGATTCTGCCTCCGTTCCCCTGGTGAAGTGCAGGTTTGGTCCTGGCTTTGCTGCTGCCAAACCTTGTGACCGTGGGCTCGGTGCATTCAAGTGAAGTCCGATTTCTAAGGTTCCTTTTCAGCCCCACGTTTCTCTTCAAGTCCGTGATGAGCTTAGTCTTCGTTCTGCACCTTTAAAAAGAATAGGAAATGGGAAAAGTTCGTGAAAGGGCTGTCGGCAGGGGACGAAGATGTATGAGGCTAGTTTACAGGCTGGAAAGGGAACGCCAGGTAATTGAGAGAATTTATGAACAGTTACCTGGGAGGAACTTGGAAAGCGTTCCGAAGTACCCAGAGCAAATACTGTTTAATTACCTCTCTTCACAGCTGTACAAATGAGATCAGAGAACAACATACCAAGTGTAAGGGAAAGGGTGCAGAACAGAGGAGGCAGATACGAACTTGCAGCCAGACTGAATGTATGCAAAGGAAAGTTCCATCACCAAGTAACAGTGGAAGAGAGGACGTAGAGAGAGGGTGGGTAACTTAGCCTGTGTGGTAAGTGTAGGGGAATCCTTCCTGTGTAGCATTTTCACCCAGAAAACAGTTTCATGTAGACAGTGGAAAAATCCTGCATTTATTCCAGATGTGGAGGATTCTGTACCCACCCACCCACCAGTCTTTCCTGACAGCATCTGGAAGGTAGTGCTTGGCTGCACAGGACCACGTGGAGGGAAGACCAAGCGACCTTGGTTTGAACACTGCGCAGCTGGGACCGGAAAAAGTCATTGTTCCTTTGGGAAGCAGTGTTGCCTCATCCGTGAAATGGGAGTAACCATATCTATTTCATAGGCTTTTAGAAAGCCTGTGTAGAAATGTATGGTCATGCCCGGTGCCACGTATTCAGCGGTGACAGTGTGTGTTGTTAGGATTGTGTTCATAATGCAGGGTGCCCAGTGGGAAGCTATCTAGAAGCTCCGCCCCCCCAGGTCCTCCCTTGCCTGGATCTGGGGCTGAGATGCTGCCGGCCAAGGTGACCGCCAGGGCCATGTGAATCTCTGATTGCCTTGGGCTGTCAGTCTCGGCACATCAGTAGCTAGAATTGGAATGTTTCCAGAAAACTGTGCTTGGAAGTATAGGAATGTGTGTAAGGGGACTGCTTCCAAAGAGGGCCGCAAAACAAAATGTTAGTTGACCAAACAGAGACTTCAGCCTGGGATCAATGAACCCTGGAGAGGGGCAGCTTGCTGGAGCTTGGCGGACACCGGCTCCCCCAGGCCAGTCTTCACCTGCACCTTTTGTTTGGATGTTTGTCCAACTCCCCAGCTCTCTGGTTCAGGCTTAAGCCAAGTGATTGTTTCTTTAACTGAGCAGACATTCACCTGGGAAGGCCCAGTGGTCTTACCTGTTCAGGGAATCCAGTGCTAGCATTTGGAAAGGAAAGTGGAAGAGTCGAAAAGTGGTGCATTGACTAGGAAGGAAGCACTTTCTTAGAGTCTGGGGGTGCAGGCTGCTGATCTCGGGTGCACACTCATTTGTGGAAGGTGAGTTTCACTTAGGTGGCACATCTGGCTAGACACTGCTGGGTTTGTGAGCCACAAAAACTATGAGGAGGCAAGTCCACGGCCATTTGGAGCTCTAGTTGACTGCATGTAGGTATTAACTAAGAGCCTTGGGTTTTAATCTCATTAAAAATGTAATATTAAAACTGTCAGAGGAAACCGTAGTGGAAACTCATTAAAACTAAACTAGCAAAACAAATAGAAGTAGTGGCAGAAAACTAGGAAGTTAATCAGTGAGATGACATGAGTCATATGACAGTATGGTGGTTAAACTTTTTTACAATTAAATATCAATTAGAATCCCATCTCCCATGGGTTTTTTTGGCTGGCATTTAGAAGAATATCTTTTAAGGTTTGTGTGTTTGCCTTTCAATATGTAGTAGGAAAAAAATCACTGCTAAATTAGATAAATAGAAAGAAGAATCAACTTTAATGTCAGCATTGAAAATTAACTGCTTGAAACACGATTTAAGTGACTGCAGCTTCCCGTGGCAGGAAGTGGCTGTTGTTTATTAACTCAGGAACAACCCAGGTGCTTGGGCTGCACCCTGGAGATCCTCATTCACTGGGATGGGGAAGAGGGGAGAGGGGCTGGGGGCGGGGCCCTGGTGTCTGTATTTTAAGAATCGATTCACCTGGCTGAAGGCCTGATAAGGAATCCTGTGTTCCACACTGGTGCTTGAGGCAAATATCACACCCCCAAGTTAAATTAAAAGTCATATATGAGGGCATGAGGAAGGGCAAATGGAAGCAATGTTGGGGAACATGATAGACCATGTACTAAGTGCCTCTGAATTGTTCAAAATCATTTGTTTTATGTTATGTGATTTTCGCCTCAGTAAATTCTGGAAAAAAATATGAACTATTTTTATGTACTATTTGTTGGAAAAGTGAATTATTGTTTAGACTGCCTATCTTCTAAATATTATATTTTTTAAAAAATATATTTATTTATTTATTTGAAAGGCAGAGTTAGAGAGAGAGATTTTCCATCTACTTGTTCACTCCCCAAACAGCTGCAACAGCCAAGGCTGGACCAGGCCAAAGCCAGGACCAGGAGCTTCTTCCAGGTCTCCCACGTGGGTACAGGGGCCCAATCACTTGGCCATCTTCCACTGCTTTCCCAGGTGCATCAGCAGGAAGCAGGATCAAAAATGAAGCACCCAGGACTCAAACTGTTAGGTAGGAAGTCAGATATGAGCTTATGTGTGTGTGACAAAGGCCTAAAAAAAAGACATCTATGTCCAGCATATGCATCTGCATCTCAAAGTCATCCTGATAATGTTTCAGGGGCAGCCCAGTGTTTGAATCCTGCCCTGTCTCCTACCCTATAACCTGCCAGGTGGGGGTCCCCGCCCCTTCTTCCTGATAACCTTCCAGGTGCAGCCCAGTATCTGCACTTCAAATGCCCTCCCTGCCCTTCCTCTAAGGGGGGAGTGGTGGTGCAGGTGCCAGCCAGACTTCCCCCTTTCTGATAACTTCAGGGAGAAAACTCAGATAGAATTTTTCTATTTACATCCAAAAAGCCCTTTGTTCCAAGAGGAGCAGAGGTGGGGAAGCAAGACCCATCTCCTTAAAAAACCCCAGCCTCAACCGGACTGTGCACTCAGTCCTCTGCCTCCATGCTGATCCGCCCGCCTGGCCTGCCCAGGTGTATTCTTTCCACTCAACCATGTAACCTTGCTCCTCCCCGCAGTCCGAGCGACTGCGCACTCTCTCTCAGGTCCTGTCTGGAGAGGTGCCCATCCGTCCTTACGGATGTCCCTACCCTAATAAACTTTGCTACTTCTACTTTCCACTACTCTGTCTCACGCCTGAATTCTTTCTTGCGCGAAGACGAGAACCCTGCCATTCACCGGTAACAAAACCAGTGTCCATATGGCATGCCAGCTTTGCAGGTGGCAGCTTAACCTGTTATGCCACAACGCTGGCTTCTATATTTTCTCTTAATGTTTTTTTCTCCTTTATTAAGTACATTTTTAGTGTTTATAAGATACATTCTCCTACCAGTATGCTTTTTGATTTTGCTTGGTAATATTTCTCCTTAAAATTAACAGAACATTACTAGTCATCACACCCTTCTGTGGATTCTAAAAAAAATCTCCATGCCCCACTTCTTTATAATAGTGCACAACCTCAGGTGGCAGCAGGAAGAACTCTGCACTTGCATTCAGGACGCTTGGAGTTGTCAGCCGTGTGGCCTGGCAGGGGGTGACACTGGGTGTCCTAATCTGTGAGGATGGCAGTAACTGTCTTCCTGTTATCCCAGACTTGTGGGGGAGTCCACTGAAATCACTTACAGAGAACATTTTGTTGGTGTCAGTACTTCCACATGCCACTGTTATGTAGTTATTATTTTGCTTTTTAACTTGACAATCAGCAAAATCCAAGAGAGGGCTGGGAAAGGTATTACTGGTTAGTAAATAAATGATTGTCTCTATTAATAATGTGTTTTCCTAACTTATAGTGTTAATCATCAGATTAGTTAGGAATTTGTTAAAGCTAAGAGTTAAGTATAGGTGTTGTTAACTGTTTTCAAGGATAATAGGTAGATGAGATGATTGTTGGGAGGGCCAGAGTTTGCTACATAAAACCATATGATTGGGGCCGGTGCTGTGGCGTAGCCAGTAAAGGTGCCACCTGCAGTGCTGGCATCCTATATGGGCGCCGGTTCAAGACCTGGCTGCTCCACTTCCAATCCAGCTCTCTGCTATTGCCTGGGAAAGCAATAGAAGATGGTCCAAGACCTTAGGCCCCTGCACCTGTGTGGGAAACCCAGAAGAAGCTCCAGGCTTCTGGCTTCAGATAGGCCCAGCTCCAGCTGTTGCAGCCATTTGGGGAGTAAACCAGTGGATGGAAGATCTCTGTCTGTCTCTGCCTCTGCCTCTCTGTAACTCCACCTTTCAAATAAATAAATAAATCTTTTTTAAAAAATATGATTTTCAAGTTCCATATCTAAGAAGCCTTCTACCTTATTCATTTGTGACCCCTCTGAATTTGGTTAACATTTGTAAATAAGGAATAGCTATTGGTAGATTTAATCCAGGGATTTCTGGGTTTCTTGTGTTTTCTCTTAGCTTTAACGAGCTCCTTGGCCTGTTGAGAACTCCGTTCTAGGCAGTGGTGACTTGTGAAGGTCACTTCCACAGGTTGTCGCTTCCTGGGAAAAGTAGACTTGGGAACTCCCTAAGCACATGCATAGTAAAAGCACTGGGCATATTGCTTGCCAATACTGACTCTAGAATATTCGAAATTCACTTTAAGCCAACAATAGTCACAGCTGATAGCATACTCAGAAGTAGATTGATTTGCATGTGTTTCCTGGTGATGGATACAAGGCCAGAGTTTCCAGTTCAAGTCCCAGAGATCCACAGAACACATGAGCATGGAGGGCCTGGGCTGTGGTGCCAGTGAGTACTGTCACAGTGGGTAAGGGAAAGGAGGATGGATGGTGTTCATTGGCTGTCTTTATAATATTTAATCCCCACAGTAGGCAAAGGTAGGCATTTTATTTAGCTCAGTGAATAAAAGTGAGCTGTTTTGCAAGGTTGTGCTGGCTTCTGTGATGGTTTTTCTACAGATTTACTGGGGGGAGGGGCTGGTACTCTCATCCAGCGGTTCATTCTCTAGATGCCTGCAGTGGCCACAGGTTGGGCCGTGCCAAACCTGAGAACCTGGAGCTCAAACCAGATCTCCTATCTGAGTGACAGAAACCCACGAGCCATCATCGCTGCCAGAGTCTGCATTGGTTGGAAGCTGGAGTTGGGAGCAAAGCTGGGAATCAAACCAGGTGCTCCGATGTGGGAGTTTGATGTCTTAACCACTAGGCCAAGTGTCTGTTCTGGTGATTCTGGCTTTGAACCTAAACTTGGAGGTTAGCAAGAATTCCCCTAGGGAGAAAGTGTGTGGCTCCGACCAAAGTCTGCCTCTTTCCATCATGCTAGGCTGCCTCCCAGCTAGTAACAGAAGATGGCCAGAAGAGAGCCCACATTCAAGACGGCCAGAAGAGAGCCCACATTCACAGAGTGTGAGCTCCAAGTAGATCATGGCAACTTGAAGTTCATTTTTGCCTTGCCACAAGGGTTTGCAACATTTTTCTGTGTCAGTGCATCTGTGGAATGCATTGCCTCCTGGTCTGGACTCACTAAGACAATGTCAAATGAATGGCAAATATTTGTTGCATAAGAACAGATTGAAGATAACACAGACTACCCAGAAAGCCTCCGGCACCCTGGCTCCCTACACGGAGTGCATGCACACTTATCAGGGTTTCAGCACAGAGATTACTCTTTAAGGCCTGAGTGACAATTGAGGCCACTGGTAATAGGACAATAGAAAGAGCTGGTTTGGGCCTTGGGTGCTAAGGGAAGTTGAGGCTTCCTTTGGGGTGGGGGGTGGATTGCAATGCTTGTATCTGAAACCACTTCCGAAATCAAACCTAAGGCAAGAGTTGAGAGAAGCAGCTGCTTGTGTGCGAAATCCTAAATGTGAAACCCCTTCCTTTTGTGTCCAGGAAGAGCCATGCTGGAGGCGATGTTTGCATAAATCAAAGAGGAAAGCGACAGTGGGAACATGTCAGCCCTCAACTGGAAGCCATTTGTATATGGAGGGCTGGCCTCCATCACGGCCGAATGCGGTAAGGAGCCCCTCTGCCCACTGCGTGGGAGGCTGTTGGAATTTCAGCCTGCGATTTTGCCCTTGATGTAAAAGCAGTTCAAGTGCAGAACGGGAGCTTGTGAAGCAATCTCAGAATTCTAAAATGTCTTTTTTTGGGTGTTGTTTTTAAGACAAAATAGTCATTTGGGTGACCCAGTAGCAGGTTGGGGCTCAGAGTTCAGTGGGAGAGAAAGTTGGGTCTATGGACCAAACAAAATCCTCGTGCATCATTTCTGGCTTGCCGCGGCCCCCTCCCCCCCCACTCCCCACCCGTTTATGCATTTGGCTGTCAAGAGATTGGGACACTCTGGGGTCTTGCCTGAGCCGGGTGCGGTTGACTGTGACTGTGGAGTCACTCTCTAATTGGGTACACTGGCCACAACCTATGTGTGACTTCCTCGTCGGTCAGGTTCATCTCGGATCCTATCTGTTCCTGGGTTTGTTTATTCTCTGGAATCATTTCTTCAACAAACATTGATTGGGAAGCCTCCGAGTGCCCAGTGTGAGGCTGGACACTGCACTGCTTCCAGAACTCAGTTGCTGCTGAGCTGGGACAGATGCCCGAGGAGCCCATGGGGACCAGGGTGAGGGTCAAGGCTTCGACTCTGTGTGCTGGTGGGCTCTTCCATGGACACAGTGAATCGGACTTTCTGTGTGACATTGGGTTTTACATATTTGGGTGGACTTTTAGGTACTATAGTAGACATATTTACTTGCTTTGTCAGATTATTTTAGTTTTTAAATAACTTATTTATTTATTTGAAAGGCAGAGATAAAGAGAGACCAGAGATCTTCTATCTGCTGGTTTACTCCCCAAATGGCTGCAACAGCTGGATCTGGGCCAGGTTGAAGCCAGAAGCCAGGAACTCCCACATGGGTGACAGGGGCCAGGAGCCAAGAACTTCCACGTGGGTGGCAGGGGCCCAAGGACTTGGGCCATCTTCCACTGCTTTCCCAGGCGCATTAGCAGGGAGCTGGATTGGAAGTGGAGAAGCTGGGACTTGACCCGATGCTCATGGGATGCCTTTTTTGCAGGTGTTGGCTTAACTCACTGTGCTACAACAATAGACCCAGATTTCATTTTAGACTGTTATGTAAGCCACTTTAGAAAGTGAACTTCTTTACCTCTATTCCTTTATATTGAACCCAATTTTAGCCTTCACATAGTTACCAAGTAGTAGCATATGTTTTTAAGTGGATTTCCTGTTTGTATAAATCATTCCATGGGGGCCAGCACTGTGGTGCACTGAGTAAAGCCTCTGCCTATGACTCCGCCATCCCATGTGAGCGCCAGTTTGAGTCCCAGGTGCTCTACTTCTGATCCAGCTCCCTGCTAATGCACCTAGGAAAGCAGTGGAAGATGGCCCAGGTCCTTGGGCCCTGCACCCGTGTGGGAGACTCAGATGGAGTTCCAGGCTCCTGGCTTCGGCCTGGACCAGTCCTGGCCATTGCTGACATTTGGGGAATGAACCAGTGCATAGAAGATATCTCTCTCTCTCTCTCTCTCTCTCTGACTTTCAAATAAATAAATAATTAAAAAAATCATTGTATGTATCTTCTTTGAACAGCAAGGCAGCCTTCTGAAATCCTATGTAGAATAAGATCACGTATATAAAAATCCAAAGGAAAGAAAACAGGTTGGCCGGCGCCGTGGCTTAACAGGCTAATCCTCCGCCTTGCGGCGCCGGCACACCGGGTTCTAGTCCCGGTCGGGGCACCGATCCTGTCCCGGTTGCCCCTCTTCCAGGCCAGCTCTCTGCTGTGGCCAGGGAGTGCAGTGGAGGATGGCCCAAGTGCTTGGGCCCTGCACCCCATGGGAGACCAGGAGAAGCACCTGGCTCCTGCCATAGAAACAGCGTGGTGCGCCGGCCGCAGCACGCCTACCGCGGCGGCCATTGGAGGGTGAACCAATGGCAAAAGGAAGACCTTTCTCTCTGTCTCCCTCTACTGTCCACTCTGCCTGTCAAAAAAAAAAAAAAAAAAAAAAGAAAACAGGTTTATGCTTCCTTTTTGCTTTTGTGCATCTTTTGGTCCCCCTGTTTTTATTAATAGGAAAAATTTCGCAATGTCTACCATTTCTTGATTCACAGTGTGACTGCTTCCTCCATGAACTTCATGTATCACTTGCCTTTATGTAGTGAAATATTTCTTCTTTAAAAATTTTAAGGCACATTTCCAATTGATTTAACCAAGACGAGGCTCCAGATTCAAGGCCAGACGAACGATGCAAACTTCAGAGAGATTCGATATCGAGGGATGCTGCACGCGTTGGTGAGGATAGGCCGAGAGGAAGGGCTCAAGGCGCTCTACTCGGGGTGAGTAGACCTGCTACATCTGTATCCCTGTTGACCCCTGCTGGTGGCTAGCCTTAAGACTCAGACTTCACGGAGGAAAAAGCAAAGGTTTGGGGTATATTTGATCAGAGCAGTTAGGGTGGGTTCGTCACCTATACATACTTCCAACTTTATTTTTTAAATACAGATTTCATTTAGTGAATGTTCTGGGGGAACCATGTTTTTATTATGTTCGAGTGCAGACAACAAAACAAAGATTGCATTTGTTTTAAGAACATCCTGTTAATTCAGTTTGTCATTCTTTGAAAACAACCCTTTGCTATAGCTGTTCTGAATTCCCATGGTTTGCCATAGGGTTGTTGAGGGATGCTTTGGGAGTGCCCAGGGAAAGAAAACAACACCCACTATCTTCTTCCTCCCTCCCTCCTTCTCCAACTGACTGAACCCACACGGAAGTCAATTGGTGGGGGAGTGTGGGTGATGTAGGCCTTGGGTGTCACTCTCTCAGGGCACAAGGGAAGGGTGAGGGTGAATCTGGGAGGCTAAGCAGCAATCAGCTGCAGCACACCATCTTAAGGAACCATGCTTAGTAGGGGCTGCACGCGTGTAAACGGGGTTCTGAGGGAGCTGATAGGTACTAGAGTCTGGTAGAGAGAGGACCTCAGTCCCAGACTTGGGGGTGGGAAATTGAGGTGGGTGCGTTTTCAGGAACGAGGTCAGTCCAGGGGGCACTGGATCAGATCTTGAAGGATCAAGAATCGTCAGCCAGGTGAGATTAGAGGGGAGCTATGTTCAGACAGAGCCAGCAGTATATGCCAGAGAACACGGACCATTTTAGGAACTACAGGTAATTCAGCCTGGGTGTAGTATGGGAGTTGACAAGAAGCAAGGGATGGAACTGGAGTGTTCATAGCAGTTGGGACAGGGACAGCCCCACCATGCTAAGCATCTTGATCACCTCCAGTCCACTGCTGGTCCCAGCCTGGGTGCACAGCACCCGCATGGACTCACCATCTTAGAAGGTTTTTGGCTTCTAGTTGTGTCATTTTAAAAATGAGAAATTGTCATAAAATCTGGGTTTCCTTTGAGGAAGACTTTCACTCATTCATTTATGACAACCGTAGCGGGAGTCAAGGATGTTTTCTCCAGTTTATGAAAGGCCTCACTCACATCATGTATGTGTGTATACAGTTAGACCCTCACTCGCTCATGGCTTCCACCTGATTCCTGTAAGCATTGGCGTTTTCTATTGCCTGTAGCAGACAGAAGCTGCTGCAGGGTTTCAAGAAGTAGGATTGACAAGATTTCCAATGTAAGAGTTGCCTGCCTGCCCATCTTTAGATGAAAGTAGAAGCCCTGGGAGTAGATGAGCTGCCCAGAGAGAGTGTGGAGCAAGGGGTCCCTGGAGGACACAGGATTCAGAAGTGGAGAAGGTGATGTCACCGCAAATCTGGGAGGAGACAGCCGCAGGGGGCCTGAGCAGATACTGCACAGAGGCTAAATGAGCTACTCCTTGAAAGGTGTCATTTGATTAGCAATAGAGGTGTCAGCTGGTCACTTCCTTGAGGGGAGCTTTGAGGGAGGGCACTGCAAGGATCCCAGATTGCGTGGGCGTGGTGGGCGTGGGGTTGGAGTGTCACAGGAGGGGCATATGGGATGGAGAAAGCTGGCTTGTTTTTCCTGGTTCTGTTTTGAGCTTGCTTGCTTCCGTATTGCAATGGGGAAAGTTTGAGGGAACAGGGTGAACCCCAGGAGGTGGGAGGTGACACGGGAGGTACTTTTCTGGGGAAGGGAAGCCCATGCCTTTTCACTGAATGGGCACTCGGACTCCTCGTGCACTGTGTCTTCATGGAGGGGGTGTAAGCAGTGGGCGGGTGGGGGGCGGAGCTTTCACTGAGCGCACTAATAATTCATGCAAACTCCACTGTTCTCTCACTGGATTTTGAGTTGTGATAGACCCATATCCGTGCAGTCTGATTGTGGAAGGCACTCTGTGGGCCGTCTGGAGGAGTCTGAGGTTGAGATTGTCCTTGTCCCTTTGCGCTTGGTTTGACAGGATCGCCCCAGCCATGTTGCGCCAGGCTTCCTATGGCACCATCAAGATAGGCACTTACCAGAGCCTGAAGCGATTATTTGTTGAACGCCCTGAAGGTGAGCAGACAGCAGGGGGGCTGTCTTTATCAAGCGATTTCAGAGCAGGGTGTTCAGCTTGCTGTGACTTCACTGCTGCTTTGTGAGTGTGTGTGGGAGGGGGTAGGCGTTGCACCTGCTGCTTGGATGCCTGCATCGCATGTCAGGGTGCCCGTGTGAGCCCTCGCTGCTCTGCTTCTGATCCAGCGTCTCAGTGCCTTCTGGGAGGCAGCAGATGATGTCCCAAGTGCCACTGCCCCTGGTGAGGGAGACTTGGATGGTGTTCCAGGCTTCTGATTGGCCTGGCCCAGCGCTGGCTGTTTGGAGAGTGAACTATCAGGTGGAAGATCTCTGTGTCTATCTCTGCCTTTCTCACTGTGCCTTTCAAGTAGAAGAAAAGAAATAAACATTGAGGGAAACAAGGGCAGGTCAGTTATCAGCTGAATTGAGGTGAGCAACACTTATCAGGGCCATGACCACAAACAGCTCAGTCAGTTGTGGCATCTGCAAAGTGCCTGCTCTGGAGAATATGTTGTCACTGTTCTGTCCAGCTGATTTCTTGGTATTCAGAACTGAGTTCTTTTTTTTTTTTTTTTTTTTTTTAAGATTTTATTTATTTATTTGAGAGGTAGAGTTACAGACAGTGAGAGGGAGAGACAAAGAGAAAGGTCTTCCGTCCATTGGTTCACTCTCCAAATGGCCGCAACAGCTGGAGCTGCACCGAACCGAAGCCAGGAGCCAGGTGCTTCTTCCCGGTCTCCAATGTGGGTGCAGGGCCCAAGGACTTGGGCCATCTCCCACTGCTTTCCCAGGCCACAGCAGAGAGCTGAATTGAAGAGGAGCAGCTGGGACTAGAACTGGTGTCCATATGGGATGCCGGCGCCACATGCAGAGGATTAACCTACTGCGCCACGCGCTGGCCCCAGAACTGAGTTCTTACACCCCATGTCTGGCTGGCTCTGTGACTTGATTTTCACCCATAGATCTTTCCATGTCTTTTTTACAGTGAGATGAGCACTGGCCACCATTAGTTGAGAGTGGGAGGACAAGAGCTAAGATGCTTTGAAAGTACTTAAGAATATTTAAAACTAAATACATACGAGTCATTGAAGCTTTCTGATCTTTTAAACGTTGCTTATTCATATGTATTCATAAAGTATACAATTATTTATCTTTTTTTAAAAGATTGATTTATTTATTTGAAAGGCAGAATTACAGAGAAAGGGAGAGGCAGAGACAGAATGAGAGATCTTCCATCTACTGGTTTGCTCCTCTAATGGCCACAATGGCCAGGGCTGGGCCAGGCTGAAGCCAGGAGCCAGGAGCTTCTTCCAGATTTCCCATGTGGGTGAGAGAGCCCAAGCACTTGAGCCATCTTCTGCTGCTTTCCAGGCAGCTGAATCGGAAGTGGAGCAGCTGGGACTCGAACCAGTGCCCATATAGGATGCCTGCAGCATCTCAACCCACTACACTGCAAGACCAGCCCCACAAATCTTTCTCTTAAAGTGAAGGAGTCATGTATACATGAGTTACACCTATGTTTGAGTTACTCATGGGAAGAATCCTGTATGTTTGGAAAGCGTAATGCTATGTCTTGGTTTACAGATGAAACCCTACTGATAAATGTCATATGTGGAATTCTCTCTGGAGTCATCTCTTCCGCCATTGCTAATCCAACAGATGTTTTGAAAGTAAGCCATGCTCTCTCGATCTTGCTAGCACATTTTCTTACTGAGAACAACATTTGGGTAATGAAATCTGTGAATATAATGGATTTAGTGTATGTGAAAGTGTTCCTAATGTAAGTGCCAGGACATTTTAACTTTCATTGCCCACCATGGGGATTTCCCCCTGACACAGATAAGTTCAAAAGAGTTCATTTTGGAGACGTTGGTTTTGCTGGTTGAACAACAACAAGATCAGGTTTGGATGCAGCTGAATTTCTTTTTTTTTTTTTTCCCCTGAAAAATCTCCTTTTTTTTACAAGTTCATTAAATATACAAGCTTTATGCATATTTTGACTGCTCAGTTATGACAATTTCTGGATGCATTTTCTTATTGGTTAATTTTATTTTAGGAATTACAAATGAAAAATATTTACTTACCCCAATCAGACACAAGAGGTTAGAATGACCTTATTAAGAACACTGGGCATACAGACTCATTCAGTCCCTTTTGGAATAAGGCAAAGAATGAACTAATAAAATAAAATAAAAATTAGGCATCAGTTACTTTTTGAGCTTTCTTAAGGTATGTCTCGCCATCCCCCCACCCCCCCACCCCCAATATTATTTAACTTGTGTCTTGTGCTTCTACCTTGTACTACCTGAGTAGCACCCTAATGAAATCGGAAAGATTCTGTGTAGCAGGGTTTCTGACAAGCAGTATGTTGGGTGCCCTGCAGTGACACAGGCCCCATAGTGGAGCTGCAGCGTGGGAGACACAGACATACAGGGCGCTCTTGTCCCAAGTTTCCCAGTGTTGAGGTCAGAGAGCTACAGAAGAATATCTGTACTCCTGGCAATTTCCTAACTGTATCTCAGGGCTCATAGGAAGGCAGTTCCTGTATATTTCCCACATTAGTGTGGCAGTAATGGGTCCTTTTAGAAGCTCGTGGTGATGTGTTTGCTCTCTAAACAAAAATGAGGGCACCAGTTTTATTTTGTTTTTAACGATAACTCCCTTTTCATTCTTAAGAATGCAAAGAGAGCTGCGTCCAACTTTATGTCTGTGGTGGAATCTGGTCACATGGATTCCATGGCCTTTGTGAAGTTCAAGTGTAACAGCGTGTAATGGGCATCATGTGGCCATCACACGGCCAGCTTGCCTGCATACCTTTTGGTCCCGCGGGTTGGAAATAGAAGTGACTTGGAGAGACTAATTTAAGAACTATGCTTGTTATGCCCAGTGCTGCCAAGTACATCAGATAACTCTTATTAATTATATTAAGTCTTTAGCATTGCTATCATTTTCTCTCTTTCCTACATATAAACCTTTTCGGGAAATACACAAGTACTTCAAAAAGTTTGTAGAAAGATGAAATCAAAAGAATTTAAAAATTAAAAAAAAAAATGGAAACCCATATATAATTTTTTCAGAATACAGGTTTTCAGTGAGCTATTTTTTTTTTTAAGATTTATTTATTTATTTGAAAGTCAGAGTTACAGAGAGAGAGAGGAAAGACAGAAAGATCTTCCATCCCTGATTCACTCCCTAAATTGCCTCAAGGACCAGGGCTGGGCCAGGTTGAAGATAGGAACCAGAAGCTTCTTGCTGGTCTCCCATGTGGGTGCAGGAGCCCAAGCACTTGGTCATCTTCTGCTTTTCCTGGGACATTAGCAGAGAGCTGGGTCAGAAGTGGAGCAGCCAAGACTCAAACCAGCACCCATATGGGGTGCCAGCACTGCAGACAGCAGCTTAACTCACTGTGCCACAGCACCAGCCCTTCCATGAACTTTTTGAAGTACTCTCCTATACTATTTTCTATCCCTCTCAAAAATCTTTTCCAAAAAATTAATTTTAGGGCCAGTGTTATGGTGTAGTAGGTAAAGCTGCTACCTGCAGTGCTGGCATCCTGTATGAGTGCCAGTTTGAGTCCTGATTGCTCTGCTTCCAATCCAGCGCCCTGCTAATGCACCTGGGAAAGCAGCAGAAGATGACCTAAGTGCTTGGGTCCCTGCACCTACATGGGAGACCCGGAAGAAGCTCCTGACTACTGGCTTTGGACTGGCCCAGCTCTGGCTGCTGCGGCCATTTGGGGAGTGAACTAATGGATGGAATATCTTTCTCTCTATCTCTCCCTCTCTGTGTAACTCTTCCAAATAAATAAATAAATCTTAAAAATTCTTCATTAATCTTAAAAATTCTTTATTTTTAAGATTTACTTATTTATTTGAAAGTCAGTTATACAGAGAGAAAAGGAAAGTCAGAGAGCTTTACCCACTATGCCACAGCACTCCCCGCCCCCAATTTCTTTTTTGATACTTAATGAATTGCTGTAGGGAGGATTCTTTGAACTCTCATTAGATGCTTTTTGGAGCTTCTAGAGTCCTGAGGACCAATTCTTACAGATATTAAGTGTGATGAGGACATTGTAAAGTGGCATCCTGGTAGTATCTGCATCACAGTGTTTTTTCTGTGGATGGGAACAGTAGCCGTTGAAGGATTTTCAGAGTTGCACATCAGTAGGAAGGAGTGGGCTGGTGTCCATTCTCATGTTGGTCTTTGGAATAACCCCTAGATACGGATGCAAGCCCAAAACAACACCATCCAAGGAGGAATGATAGGCAACTTCATCAACATTTACCAGCAAGAGGGGACAAGGGGACTGTGGAAGGTAAGCTTGAAGAATGCTTTTTAGCTGACTTTTTTTTTTTTTTTTTGACAGGCAGAGTGGACAGTGAGAGAGAGAGACAGAGAGAAAGGTCTTCCTTTTGCCGTTGGTTCACCCTCCAATGGCCGCCGTGGTAGCGCACTGCAGCCGGCGCACCACGCTGTTCCGATGGCAGGAGCCAGATACTTCTCCTGGTCTCCCATGGGGTGCAGGACCCAAGGACTTGGGCCATCCTCCACTGCACTCCCGGGCCACAGCAGAGAGCTGGCCTGGAAGAGGGGCAACCGGGACAGGATCGGTGCCCCGACCGGGACTAGAACCCAGTGTGCCGGCGCCGCAAGGCGGAGGATTAGCCTGTTGAGCCACGGCGCCGGCCTTAGCTGACTTTTTAATTCTTCCGTTCTTTCTGTCTTTATTTTTTCCTGTCTCCATCGATTTGTTTTAATCTGAGTGGCATAATGGAGTAAGGGGAGAGTTCCGACATCTTCTGTTCTTGAAGGCGTCCTCCTCCTTCAGCTCCGCCCCTGGAACCTGGGAATGTGGGGACCACGTCAGGAATCTGAGGTGCCCTTTGACCAAGTGAAGGCTGAACTCCCCTTTGGTTTGATCATTTTCATTTTGAAGAAAGAATTCTATGGAGAAGCTGCCTGGGTTCCCTTTTTGTTGTACATTTTGATCTGTGTGGTGTCCTGGCTCTTAAGGAAACCGTGCTTAGGCAAGAGCTGACGTGGGGTGCACAAGAGCTGACGTGGGGTGCCATCTCCTAGTGTCCTGGTGGCTTTTCAGGTCATAGCACGGTTCCCCAAGATCACCCAGTGTGAGCGCTCAGTGTGACAAGGAGACCGGGGGCTCTCAGAGGCGCCTTCTCCTTGGCCACCGTCTGGCCCAAAGTCGTACAGTTAGAGCCAGAATCCCAATTAGATTTCACTTTTGAGTTCCCGCCCTGTAGTCTTTTCCGTTCAGTCACTCTACATTTCTGCCCAGCAACAGGAAAGCATAAAAATTCACAGTAGTTTGTAGGGTGGACCTTGGTATATTTGTAAGACTTGTTCTTTGCAGGCAAATGTGAATTATTTTTCTTGTTAATGTCTTTACCCAGGGTGTGTCCCTCACAGCTCAGAGGGCGGCTATTGTTGTTGGCGTGGAGCTGCCAGTCTATGACATCACCAAAAAGCATCTGATTCTCTCGGGCCTGATGGGAGACACTGTCTATACCCACTTCCTGTATGTTTATGGATTTTTAAAAATTAATGTTTTAGGTATGCATGAGTGTGAGTGGTCCTTACCTTTTATAGAGGTAGCCTTTGTTATCAGTTTGATAGATATCTTCCAGAAATTTTCTATGAGTATATAAGATGTCTACAAAAGTACATTACACATTTATATTATATATATGTGTGTATATATATATACATATTTATTTATTTATTTATTTACTTTGAAGGAGTTAAAGAAATTGAGATCCTCCGTCCACCAATTCACTCCCCAAATGGGTACAACTGCCAGTGCTCGGCCAGGCCGAAGTCAGGAGCCAGGAGCTTCATCCAGTCTCCCACATGGGTGCAGGGGTCCAAGCACTTGGGCTATTCTTTGCTGCTTTCCCAGGCCATTAGCAGGGAGTTGGACCAGAGGTGGAGTAGCTGGGACACGAACCTGGGATGCTGATGTTGCAGGCTGCTGCCTTACCCGCTCTGCCACAACGCCATCCCCTAGGTATATTTTATTAACTTAAATAAAATCATGGTTTGTATTCTCCTTTCTGTTTTAAAAATTTTAGTAGTATTCCCCAGATATCTTTCCATAAGTCAGTACTTAGAGACTTCATTTATTTTTAGTAGCTCCAGATGATTACATTGTATGAATATTTCATGGTTTATTTGATCCATTTTGGAGATTGCGATTTTGTCCAAGAGGACATTTGGCAACGTGTCAAGACTTGCAGTTGTCACCACGTGGGGAAGTACCGTTGACATCCAGTGGTCAGAGGTTAGGGATGCCGGTCAGGCGGAGACACTTTCTCCAGTCGATACCATTCAAAGAACAGAGTTCAGCTGGGCAGACGAGTGGTTCCTGAACTGGGTAGCATGCAGGACCAGAAATAGTTCCAAGAGCTCCTTCCCACCACGTGTGCCGGCGGTATTTATAGCTAGAGAAATGGAGAAGCCGTGCCGAGGGCCCCTTCCGGCGGTTCCGCTCACAGTTTGCACTTCGCAATGGAAGCAGCCTCACACAGCCATTCTGCTTTCTACTTGAGTGTGGTCTATAAACTGCCCGCGACATGGAACCCTTGATTGTAACACAGGCCCAGGGTTAGGTGGCTTTGCCTGATGGTAGGCTGGTGAAAGTGTTCTGAGTTTGTTTAAGTTTCTAGGCTCAGCTATGATGTTCCACGAGATAGGCATATTAAATGCATTTTCACCTTGATATTTTCAGCGGATGGTGGGTTTGTTGGGATGGAACCTCACTGTAAATTCAGGAGTATCTTTGTAGATATAGCCTGATTTTCTGGGCGTTTGGACATGCTTTGGTAGCTTTCAGGCTGTGATTGGTGGAAGGTTCGGATTCCATGAACAGCTGAGACTCAGTTACTTGTTATGAGTTTATTCTCAAATTGGGTTGAATGTTATTTAAATATTCAGTCAGGTGCCAGTTATGTATGGAGGCTCGTATAGGCCAAACTTAATTCAGTTTAACAATACCAAGTGTGATCTGTGGTAATCTTGCGAGACCAAAATTATAGTCAGAGCCTAAGACTCCTGGTGGGCATTACAGTAGGGAGATCTTTTTCTTATCTTTCTTTTTGTTGTCTTCATTTAAAAAAAAAAAATGTTTAACTGAGGATCAGAGCTGTGGTGTTGCGGGAAAAGCCACCACCTGTGACACCGGCATCCCGTGTGGGTGCCAGTTTGTGTCCCGGCTGCTCCACTTCTGCTCCAGTTTCCTGCTAATGGCCTGGGAAAGCAACAGAGGATGGCCCAAGTGCTTGGGCCCTTGTACCCATGTAGGAAACCCAGATGAAACTCCTGGCCCAGCCCTGCTCATTGTGGCTATCTGGGGAGTGAACCAACAGATAGAGCATCTCTCTCTCTCTGTCTCTCTCTTTCTCTCTCTATAACTCTGATTTTCAAAATAAATAAACCTTAAAAAATGTTTCACTGATACAAAAAAAGCTGTACATTGATGGGGTACCATGTGATGATTTGATACATGTATACATTGTGCAATGTTAAAGTCAAGGATTGGGCCTTTAGCTTAGCAGTTAATATACCTGCTTCCCATGTCAGAGCACGTGGGTTCGATTGCAGTTCCCAACTCCAGCTTCCTGTCAGTGCAGGCCCTGAAAAATAGCAGTGATGGCTCAAGCAATTGGGTTCCTGCCACCCACGTGGGAGACCTGGATTATAGCCAACTTTGTCCTCAGCTTTGTCCTAACCATTGCAGATATTTGGGGGTTGAATTAGAAGATGGGAGCTTGCTCTCTGTCTCCCCCTGTCTCTCTGTTATTCCCTCCCTCCCAAATAATTTTTGAAAAATGTACTAATCGGGGCAAACTTGTCTTTGCAAGCAGAGATCTTTTTCTTTGATCTCTCAGAACAACAGGATTATGATTCGGGTGGAAATACTTGTGCCTACTTACGGGTTGATAGATGGAATAGATCATCCTGGGAGGACTTTCCCTTGGCATCCCAGAGCCTCAGAGCTGTCCTGAGCTGTGGCTGGGATTTCTAAGCCAGTAATCAGTGTAGATCTTTAAGGGATTTGGCCGGCTCTGGCTGGGGCCCTCCTCCCTGACCTACTTCCTGCTGCTCCATGTGACTTGTACATCGTCCTGGGAGGCAGTGTCTCCCGCCTGTGACAGTGGCTGCCGTGGCTGGGTGGGCGTTAGCATTTCCATGTTTCCAATGACATCTTCTTCATAGTTCAAGCTTCACCTGTGGTCTGATGGGGGCCTTGGCCTCCAACCCTGTGGATGTCGTGAGAACACGTATGATGAATCAGAGAGCCCTTCGAGATGGCAGAAGCTCTGGCTACACAGGTACCCTGGACTGCCTGTTACAGGTGAGAAGGAATGAGCGTGCAGGGCTGTGAATTGTGTGGCTTTTTTTTTTTTTTTTAACCTCAGATGTTGAAGCTAAGAGGAGAGATGCTCTAAAGCCCTGAGAGGTACATATGGGACACAATTGTTGCCACACTGGGGCTACAGTTTATAAATATGAAATCTAGGTGAATGCTGAGAAATGAAAGCTCACTTTCCTCCCGCCCCCACTCTGCCATGAAAGAGGAAATCGTAATGTTTCCTATGATCATAGTAGAACCGTGTCTCCTTCCTAAATACACCTTCTTCCTGTTGAGTGAAACTAGGATGCAGATCCCTCATTCAGACACCTGTCAAGGAGCAAGTCAGTCTTGGTGCACAACTCAGCGTCCGTCACTGGGTCCACCTGCTCCCGGGTGGGTGGCAAGCTCGCCCAGAGCCAGAGGATGGAGACCACTTGGTGGTTCCCGTTCTCTGGCCTCATGCTGCATCCTGCACTTCAAGTACTGCCTTAGTGAAGCAAAGATACTTATTTTTGTTCCACTCAACAACTTAAGAAACAGTGGTGCTTTCAAGCGATATTACTTGGGGATTTTAAATTATCGAACTAGAATGCTTCTCCAGGATTTAAAATTTATCACTACAAGGGCGTTATTGGGAAGGGCTTAAAAAAATCTATCTACAGCGGCACACTGATCAACAGTAACCATAAGAACATCCCCGAGAAACAAACGGTGCGTGCGCCCGCACAGCTCTGAAAGATGTCTCTGCCACCATTGCTTTTTTATTTCTGACCTGTTTAGGAGACCAAATCACATGGCAGCAGAGACCTTAGCTGGAATTATATCTGATTTTGTATTCATTCAGCTACTGTTCATTTGCTCTCTGTGAGGCTCAGTCAACTCTCTCTGTGGGGCTCAGTCAACCCTCTGAACAAAGAACCTTAGTCTTCCACCTACAGTGAAACCTTTAATGAATAAAGATGGGGTAAATATTTCATAGACATTTCTTTCAAACAAGATTTAATTTTGCAGAAAAATAGATCAGTCTGGCTAATAAGTATTAGTGCATTTGATATAATTGGAAAGTTGGAATTAACTCTTTCTTCTTTTCCTTTTAACAGACATGGAAAAATGAAGGTTTTTTTGCCCTCTATAAAGGGTTTTGGCCAAATTGGTTAAGACTTGGTCCTTGGAATATCATTGTATCCTTTTTTGGATAAAAAAGAATGTAGCTAAAGAATATGTATTTTAAGATTTATTCTTTATTGGAACAGCAGAGTTTACAAAGAGAGAAGGAGAGAGAGAGAGATTTTTCCATCCACTGGTTCACTTCCCAAATGGCCACAATGGCTGGAGCTTGGCCAGTCTGGATCCAGGAGCTTCTTCCAGGTCTCTCACGTGGGTGCAGGGGCCAAAGCACTTAGGCCATCCTCCACTGCTTTCCCAGGCTCATTAACAGGGAGCTGGATTGGAAGTGGAGCAGCCGGGACTTGAACCAGTACCCACGTGGGATGCCAGTGCTGCAGGTGGCAGCTTTACCTGCTACGTCACAATGATGGCCCCAAGGGTATTGTTTATATGAACTATCCTGTTGTTAATTATAACTTAGAAACAGTTTATTCTGCTGAGTTCTTCTGACTCTTACGTCTGAGAAGCACAAAGTCTGTGCAGGACACTGTGGCTGCTAATTTCATGAGGGTGTTAGTTGCTTATAAAGATGTCTACTTGGCCCCTCTTCTGGAGGCGGAGGGCATTTTCGATCTCAGAGAGAACCAAGCACTGATTCGATGGCCCAGGCAGCCTGGGCAAGGCGTGGCTGGCAGCAGCATTCCAGAAAGGGCATGCCTGGGAGGGACAGCAGCCAGCTGCCAGCCCCTCTCCCTGTGGGCCCTGGCGGGCGCAGGGACAATATGACAGTTCCTTAGCCGTGAGGAGGCAGCCTTGTGAAGAAGGCCTGTTGTTGTTTGCCATTCTCTTCTTTCCCTTTATCCACTCCTCTCTTCCCAGAAGGCTGCCTGGTAGAAGCCATCGAGGTGAGCTTCCTCGGGCTTGCCCTCTCCCTCGCACACCCTCCCAGGCAACATTGCCGAGTCTCCCTACCCCAGCAACATCAGGGAGCATTATAATCCGTGTGGATGTGCCTAGGGGATTTGTCTGTCTCAGCTGGGGTCCCTGTGCCCCAAGCCCAGGGCGTGGGTCCGCCCTAATGCACTGTTCGTAGCTGTGTGGTTTGCACTGGGGTTGTTAAGATGGCATCTTCCTTTGTGGCGCCGGCACACCGGGTTCTAGTCCCGGTCGGGGCACCGGATTCTGTCCCGGTTGCCCATCTTCTAGGCCAGCTCTCTGCTATGGCCTGGGAGTGCAGTGGAGGATGGCCCAAGTGCTTGGGCCCTGCACCCGCATGGGAGACCAGGAGGAAGCACCTGGCTCCTGGCTTTGGATCAGTGCTGTGTGCCGGCCGCAGCGCACTGGCCGTGGCAGCCATTAGAGGGTGAACCAACGGCAAAAGGAAGACCTTTGTCTCTCTCTCACTGTCCACTCTGCCTGTCACAAAAAAACAAAACAAAACAAAAAAAAGATGGCATCTTCTTGGTCAGCCTTAACCTGTAACTACAGTTCTTTGTGACCTACGAACAGTTGAAGAGACTGGATTTATGACAGAACTGGTCTGCAAAGGACCTGCGCCCGAGAAAGCCGGCTTCCAGAACAGCACAGCCTCCTGCGTATCACCTGCCTCTCACTGCTTGGCTCACCGCAGATTCTGGGATGTGAGCGACAGATGGGGACGGGGTGGGTTCAGGCTGCTGTTGGCATTGGCCACCCATCATCCCTGCACCTGCCAACACCAGCCTTGCCGCTCAAGTGCCCCTGGACAGCACGGAGAACGGACACGACGTGTGTTTCTTGCTAAAGGATCCTTGCGAGGAAATCGGGACCATGCTGTTTTCTTCAGAGAGAGCAGCTCTTGATGGGAGTCAGCTTATAGCCAGGAATGTCCAAGTGCCCTGGAAAAGCCCATCAAAACCGTGCAGGGGAGCCTCCAAGAGGGTCCAGTGGTGTTCCTGGGCCTCCGGAGATTTCACTTCTTGTGACAACGGAAGAAATTCCAGGAGTGGAGATCTGGGCTTTTCATCCGGGGTCTAGACAGTGCAGGTTACGGATCCTTGGGAAATTGTCCTGTTCTGGGACGATCCTTCACTTACAGGGATTTTCAGCCTCTAGAGCCTGACCTTCGGGAGGCCTTGTTACGGCATTGGCAATGTTATTGGCATTGGCGGTGGGATGCATTAGCTTGGGAGGCCAACGAGGGCTGTGGGGGTGGGAAGCGTTTTCAGACAACTTGAGCCTCTGTCTTAGGAGATGTGAGTCAATTGCGTGATGATTTTTAGCAAAGTTTATTATTTCCCAATCTGTGAAACGAGGATAGTAACGTCTGTTGTTGGAGAATGTCAAATGCTGCTGGGGAGTCAGAGGGTCGGCTCCCCTGTGTACACCTGCCGGCCCTCAAGGAACCGTTTGTGTCTACAGGAGTCATGCCAGCATGGGCTTCCGGCATTCGTGCGTGAAGCCCGCGGTTAAAGAAGGAACACTGCACGTGCTAAGGGTTGTAATACGTTTTGCTTAGCAAAAGCTTGCAAGTGTATTGAAGAGTGGAGTTTTTCAGATTCCCAGTTTTTAAGCCTTCGTTTGTATCATCTTCGCTAAAACACTTCCTGTCTCCTCGGACTTCCTCGTTGCTTTGTTGGACAGCACTTGCTTGACATTTTCAAAATGATTTCTCCAGTGCATGTTTATCCGGTTTCTGATAAGAGGTATAGAATATTTCCCTTTTCTTTTTCTTGATCCTATTCTTTTCAAAGCAAAAGGTGGCTCTGAGTCCCAAGAACATGCAATTTATGCTTCTAGAACGCAACCCCAGGAAAGTGAATGTATTTACTTGGATCACTTCTGATCTACTACACTTTGGGAACCATGGTAAATGCGGTAAACACGGACTAACTAGGGCTCCAGGCAGACCCCTCCTGCAGCGTGTGCCGGGTGTGTGCGGCGGACCCCGGCATGTCTAGGGGACTCCTTCCTCTATTGATAGAGAAGACAAAGAATGAGAGAGATTTCCGTGGAATCAGAAGCAGTTTCCCTCCCAGCCGTTCTCACCTTTTCTTCTTTATGAATGTTTGCTTTGAAAAAGATTTGGCAATGCAGAATTTTATTTCCCAAAGTAAGAGCCTTAACAAAGTCCTAGAAAACCCAGGCAGGACAAAGGGTGACTGGTTGGTCTGTAGGTGTTACTTGCTTAGGCTAGGGTGAAAGTGTGCCTCTCTCAGGCTGGCTCTAGGTGGCAGTAGAGGACCCTACACCCATTCGGGCCTTGCTCCTGGTACTGAACCGCGTGTCGCAGACTTTCTCTTCTTACCAAGACATTCCGTTGATGGGATACTTTCTATGGAAAGGCTCTCAACTTTTGAGTTCTTTGAGTTTAAAGAAATGCTTTTTTTTTTTTTTTTTTGAACCATTCTTTTTCAAATGCAGAGGACAGTTTTTCAAAGTGTACACATGTCTAAAACAGGAGAAACAACTTCCTTTTCGAAAACCATATAGTTAAGGTCAGACAGCATTCGTTATCAGCTTGTTCAGATTATGTCCATGTTTATACCAGGATGAGAAGCAATTCAAACCTCCCTGTAAAACTCAGCCACGTTGTAAGACAAAGACACAAGTGCAGTTTTCTTCAGCACAGATCTAAGTGCCTTACGGAACAGGACCTTAACCTGCCTTGTTTCTTACTCTGGTTTTTCTGTTTCCTGAAAGAGTTGCTGTAATTATCGAAGCTTCAGAGAAACAACTTAGGGGATTGGATGACTTGGTCCCCTTGTTTTTTGGGGGGTATGACCACATACAGGTTCTTCCCTCTTTTATATATTGCTGAAATCCGGCAAAAGAATGTCTAGTTTTTATAACCAAGTTGAAGAAAATGGTTTAGTTAGTTTGTTTACGGATTTATGTGACCGTTGACGCCGAGTGTTGCGGATCTGCAGTGTTAACAGTGGCTCTAGTTCCCTGTATTTATTCATGTGCTAGAAATCGTATACATTATATGAAGGGTATACATTTTTTTCAAAAGCTTTTGTACCCCAAGCTCTGTATTTAAACATTGTTGGAAAGTGTGCTGTGAATCTTGCTGCACTTATTTAATAAACTGGAGTAATATATAATAATAATAAAAATGATTTGTTGTCCTTTCAGATAAATAGAAACAATTAAACAAAGGCAAACTCCAGAGTGTCCAGAGGCTGGGGTAGACATGGTGCTTGTCAAAGTGGCTAGGGACACTGCTCTGCGTTGAATCACGTTGTTGGGATCCTCTTACTCATTGCCTGGTACCTGAGTTGCAATCCTGCCTCCATGATGGGCACCACCCTGCAAGCCCAGTACATGCCCGTGAACTTGATTAGCAAGGCAGCCTACACATTCACAACACCAGTGTCCGGTCAGGAACTGTCCAGTTCTCTTGTCCTTTATTTGTTTTGGTTTTTTCTTTTAAGGTTTATTTATGTATTTGAAAGGCAAAGTTATGGGGATGTTAGAGAGAGAGAGAGAGAGCGAGCTTCTATCTGCTGGTTCACTCCCCAAATCCCTGCAACAGCTAGGGTTGGGCCAGGCCAAGGCCAGGAGCCTGGAACTCCATCTGGGTCTCCCATGTGGATGACAGGGGCCCAAGCTCTTGGACCATCCTCTGCTGCTTTCCCAGGCATGTTAGCAGAGAGCTGCATCAGAAGTGAAACAGACAGGACTCAAACCAGTGCTTACATGGGATGTCGGCATTGCAGGCAGTGGCCTACCCTGCTAGACCACAACACTGGTCCCCAAGGTACATGTTGTCCTCTTAATCTTATAATCAAGCACAGTGGTTAATTAAAAAAAAAAAAAAAAAAGGATTGGGAGAAATGGAGAAACTTTTTGGTTGATTAATAGATTTTATAGATTAATAGATTATTTTATTTTTAAGAGCATTTTAGGTTCACAGCAAAAATGAGTGAGAGAATCTGAGATTCCCATACACCAGTTGCCTCCCTCATTATCAACTTCCCTCTTACCCCTCGGTTGGTATGTTTGTTACAGTTGATGAACCTACATTGACACATCATTATCACCCAAAGCTTACTTCTTTTAAAACATGTATTTTAGGGGCAGAGAGATCTCACATCTACTGGCTCTCTCCCCAGATGCCTGCAGTGGCTGGAGGACTGAAGCTGGGAGCCAGGAACTCAATCTAAGTCTCCCCCCTGGGTGGCAGGACTCCACCTATTTGAGTCACCATCGTTTCCTAGGGTGTGCATTAGCGGGAATCAGGAGCTGGCGCTGGGAGTCAGACCCAGGCACTTTGATGTAGGATGTGGGCATCCTAACTGGTGTCTTAGTTGCCAGGCCAAATGCCTGGCCCAGACTTCACTCCTGGTGTTAAGCATTCTAGGAATTTTGACCCTCATACAAGGGTACTTCAATAGGTCCATGGAAAACATAATTAAAAGATGTTTATTTTTGTGCAAAAAAATGAATCTGCAGTTTTTTCATAGCATGCATTTTCCATGAACTTTCTGAAGGCCCCTCATCCAGGGCCCTGTATGCACTATTACAGTATGCAGAGGAGTTTCACTGCCCTAAGGGGAGACACTTTGTGTTGTTCTGCCTGACAGATCCAGTGACACACCCTTCCAGGCGACTGACTGGAGGGGAGAGCAGGTGGCAGCTGATGTGTCTGCAATGCCTGCAACAGTAGCACCCGCACTTGGATGGTGGCACCTGTTGGACACATTTGACTTTCAAGCCTGTATTTGTTTTTAAACCAGCAGCTGGCAAAATGTGACTGGGTAGACGGCAAGTAGGTTCATCCTGTAGCAAAACAGGGAAATACAAGACAAAGGCAAATCTTTTTCTCAAAAGCTCAGTGCAAATAATGGAGCCCAAAGTACCAAGTGCAAGAGCAAAAACATTGAAAAAAATCTCAGTGTGTAAGTGTTCCCCGCTGACCAAACCCTGGTCCTTCTGCACAATGCCCTACTATGTGGCTCATGAGAAGAATGAGTTAGAGCTCAGCCTGCTGAGTTACTTTGTGGTCAGAGAAATCAAAACCTCTGCCAACTGGTGTTCAGCTCAGCCTGAGATGAAATTTTTCAACTGCAAAATGCACATAACATTTAATGATTCTTAAAAGATGCACTTATAGGGGCCGGGGCTGTGGCGCAGCAGGTTGAAGCCCTGGCCTGAGGCACCAGCATCCCATATGGGCACTGGTTCGAGTCTCAGCTGCCCCTCTTCTGTTCCAGCTCTCTGTTATGGTCTGGGAAAGCAGTAGAAGATGGCCCAAGGCCTTGGGCCCCTGCACCGACGTGGGAGACCCGGAAGAAGCTCCTGGCTCCTGGCTTCAGATCGGCGTAGCTCCGGCCGTTACGGCCATCTGGGGAGTGAACCAGCTGATAGAAGACCTCTGTCTCTACCTCTCTCTGTAACTCTTTCAAATAAATAAAATAAATCTTTAAAAAAAAAATAATGATGCACTTATTTATTTGAAAGATGGAGTGGCAGAGGAAGAGAGAGAGGAGATCTTCCATCCACTGGTTCACCCCCAAATGGATGCATCATCCAGGGCAGGGCAGGGCTGAAGCCAGGAGCCAGGAACTCCCTCTGGTCTCCCACATGGATGGCAGGGACACAAGTACTTGGATAATCTGCTGCTGCCTTCCCAGGCGCATCAGCAGAAAGCTGGATTGGAAGCAGAGCAGTTGGGACTTGAACCAGCACTCTGATACAGGATTTTTGTGTTGCAAGCAGCAGTTCAACCCTCTGTGCCACAATGCTGGCCCCACTTTAAAGTATACAACTCTGTGGCATTAAGTACAAAGACACTTCAAAAAGCTTATGGAAATATGAATTATGAAGCAATTATACATGGATTTCAAAAATTTTGCACCAAAATAAACTTATCTTTGAATTCCATTTTCCCATGGATATTTTAAAGAATCTTTATTGCTTTTTTTTTTTAAAGATTTTATTTAGAGGTAGTTACGGGGGCGGGGGGGGGGGGGTATCTTCCATCCACTGGTTCACTCACTAAATGGCAACAATGGCCAGAGCTGGGCTGATCCAAAGCCAGGAGCCAGGAGCTTCTGGGCCTCCCACACGGGTGCAGGGGCCCAAGGATTTTGGCTATCTTCTACTGCTTTCCCAGGCCATAGCAGAGAGCTGGGTGGAAAGAGAAGCCCATAAGGGATGCTGGCACCATAGGTGGAGGCTTAGCCTAGTAAGCCACAGCACCAGCCCCCTGTTGCAATGTTTTGAATATTGGTTTGGGTATTGAATGTCTCCCAAAGACCCATGTATTAGAGGCTTGATCTCCATATTCTTATGTTAATGGTACTAAGAGGGAGGAAACCTCTTTCTTTTTCTTTTTTTTTTTTTTTAGATTTATTCATTGATTTGAAAGGCAGAGTTACAAAGAAGCAGAGGCAGAGAAAGAGAGATAGGTCTTTCATCTGCTGGTTCACATGCCAAATGGCCTCAATGGCAGGAGCTGGGCGTATTTGAAACCAGGAGCCTGGAGCTTCCTCCGGGTCTCCCATGTGGATGCAGGGAGCTGGATGGGAAGTGGAGCAGCCAGGACTCACACCGGCACCCATACGAGATGCTGGCACTGCAGGTGGCAGCTTTAACTGCTACACCACAGCACCGGCCCAAGAAACTTATTTCAATTGTGTCTGATGGTAAGGCCTTTGGAAAGTGATTAGATTGGATTAAGTCTTTAGGGTGGAGCATGAAGTACAATTTTATGTTATTCAATTTACAGGGTTGAATTGTGGCGACTTTCTAAGGCGAGACAGACACAGACACACACAGCCTCGTTAGCCATGTGATGTTTTGAGTTTCCTCAGAACTCTGCCGGAAGGAAAGACTTCACCAGAAACTGAACCAATGTGAGCTGTGAACTTCCAAAACTGTGACCAAAGTGAATGCCCTTCCTTCCTCAGCAGCCATTGCAAAAAGTAGTGTCAAGTCCTTGGTACTCACATTGTTGTGCAACAGTCACCACCATCCACCTCCGCAACATGCCTGAGATGGTTTGGGTTTGAGAGGATCTTGGGCCTCACTTCTTTCAACAGTGTGTGTCCCGTGGCTCTGGGGACAGGACAATGCTAGGAGAGCTCACATATACATTGTGAGTTCTTTGGGTTCTTCGTACATGTGAGAGATTCTCACAATTCCCTGAACTGGTCTAGAAAGGGAAACCCACCCATCAAGCTAATGGTTTCTCACTCAAGCACCCTATTCCCTGGCCTCCCTATCCTTTCGTGTAGGGACTGAAGTCAAACGCCACTGCCTGGTGACTGCTGTTTAGACCTCTCTTAAGAACTGGTCCTGGCCGGTGCTGCGGCTCAATAGGCTAATCTTCCACCTGCGGCACCCGCACACCGGGTTCTAGTACTGGTCAGGGCACCGGATTCTGTCCCGGTTGCCCCTCTTTCAGGCCAGCTCTCTGCTGTGGCCTGGGAAGGCAGTGGAGGATGGCCCAAGTCCTTGGGCCCTGCACCCGCATGGGAGACCAGGAAAAGCACCTGGCTCCTGGCTCCTGGCTCCTGGCTCCTGGCTCCTGGCTCCTGGCTTCGGATCAGCGCGGTGCGCCGGCTGCAGCGTGCCGGCCGTGGTGGCCATTGGAGAGTGAACCAACGGCAAAGGAAGACCTTTCTCTCTGTCTCTCTCTCTCTCACTGTCCACTCTGCCTGTCAACAAAATAATAAAAAAATAAAAAAGAGCTGGTCCTAAGCGTTCTCACATTGGTAGACAAAGCCAGGTCATGAGTATAAGAAAGTCTGGTCCAATACACAGCGCTGGTGGGTGTGGCCAAGTGACAGGAGGAGGTTGCACACCACGCCCCAAATGCAACTCTGCGTGTTGAGGTGTGGGGAGCTGGTGGCAAGGGCAGGTCTCACCACTGGGGCAGGAACAGCTTCATGATTGAACAGAAAAGTTGTCAACATTTCTGGGGATCTTGTGAGCTGGTTGCTGTAGATATTGTTACAAAATAAATTACAATAAACTTACAGTTAAATGTAAGACAGAAGTCATAAATGTTTCATGCTCACTACTTCCTAACTCTTTCTCTAGAAACAGTGCCCAGAGGTTGTTTCCATCTATTGTACCTGTATGGTAGGAATGCTGCATAGTGACATGCTATTGGGCATCTTCTTCCCAGCTCTGTACCAAGTGATGTCTTGTTGGGAGCTTGAACTTGACCATGATGGGAGAAAACTTACACTGCAGGTGCCACCAAGCGCTATAGATCAGGACTTTTAAAAGTTTTGCTTTGCTTTAGCCCTTGAGATCTGGTTGTTCAACGTTTGCTAGCTCACCATTCACTTGTGGGTGAAGAGGGAGCACAGAGCCAGGTAGAAAATTCTGTGAAGTGAGCCACCCCGTGGTGCATGCCTGTGCAGCTGTTGTTTTGCATTCTACGTGGCTCTCCACACCAAGATTACTGAAGGTTCTTCACTGCTTGGGCTCCCCCGCCATGAGGGCTCACAGACACTGCCCTCAATGATATATCAAAGCGTATGTGGAGGGGAGCTCCGGCTGCCGAGTGGTGATGAGAAATACTGCCTTTTAAATGTACTCCCTGATTTCAACAACCAAGTGACAGTGCTTAATACCGGCGACATCCTGGCCACAGTTTCTGTGGGAGGCAGCACGGCCACAAAGGGAATGCCTGGCCTCGTGGGCATCTTTGCTGGTGTCCCTAGGATGATTCTGGGGATTGTGGAGCGTGAACTCTGAACTGAGGCTAATCTCTGGGGGATTCATTAATATGCATCAGTTTAGGCCAGATGATACCTGGGTGACATCACCATAAATCCCAGTGATGAACAATAGCAAAAGCTGATTTCTTGCTCACACTACATGTCCACTGCAAATTGACTGAGGTTGCTTCCTGTTCTGTCTTCACTTCATGATCCAGGCTGTGACGCAACCTCTCTCTGGACATCGCTTGTCTTAACGGTAGGAGGAAAATACAGCACAGCACAGCACACATCGGCTCTCATAGCTTCTGTGTCTAGAAGTGACCTATGTCGCATTTTGTTGCTAGAGCAAGTGACATGAACAAGACTGGCTGGGGTGAGGGAAGTACATGATTCTTCCATAGGAAAAGAAACGGAGTATTTGGCAAACAATAACACATTTACCACTCAGCTGATTTCATACATGTCTCCATTTGCCTTACTTATTTGGCTTGCAAAAAGTAGACAGGTCTTAGAGAATGAGAGCCATGTGACTGGCATTGTGGTGTAGCGTATTAAACTGCCACCTGTGATGCCAGCATCCTATATGGACGACTGCTTGAGTCCCGGCTGCTCCACTTCTGATCCAGCTCCCTGCAAATGCACCTGGAAAAGCAGCAGAAGATGGCCAAGTGCTTGGGCCCCTGTACCTATGTGGGAGACCTGAAGAAGCTCCTGGCTTCTGGCTTCAGCCTGGCATGGTCCCGGCCATTGTGGCCATTTGAGGAGTGAACCAGAGGATGGAAGACCTCTCTCTCCATCACTCCCTTTCTTCTCTGTGACTCTGCCATTCAAATAAAGAAAAGATAAATCTGAGAGAGAGAGAGAGAGAGAGAGAGAGAGAGAGAGAGAGAATGAGAGCCAGAGTATATTAAATTTAATCAGTTGCTATTCCAAATGTGTTAATAATCCTTACCAGTGTAAATCAACATGGATTTAGCATTTGAGACACAGCTATTGATCTAGAAAATGCTTTTCTTCTCTCTTGATTACCAGGCACTTCTGGAAGCAGTTTGCTTTCACATACTGGGGACAGCAATACAACTTCTCTATTTTTAGCTCAGGTCTGTGGCAGCTCTCCAATTGTGCTGTAATCAAAACTTCAGAGATTGGGGCTGGCACTGTGGTGTAGCAGGTAAAGCTGCCGCCTACAGTGCAGCATCCCATATGGGCACCGGTTTGAGTCCCAGCTGCTCCACTTCTGTTCCAGCTCTCTTCTATGGCCTGGGAAAGCAGTAGAAGATGGCCTAAGTCTTTGGACCTCTGCACCCATATGAGAGATCTGGGGCCGGCGCCGTGGCTTAACAGGCTAATCCTCCACCTTGCGGTGCTGGCACACCGGGTTCTAGTCCCGGTTGGGGTGCCGGATTCTATCCCGGTTGCCCCTCTTCCAGGCCAGCTCTCTGCTATGGCCCGGGAAGGCAGTGGAGGATGGCCCAAGTGCTTGGGCTCTGCACCCGCATGGGAGACCAGGAGAAGCACCTGGCTCCTGGCTTCAGATCAGCGAGATGTGCTGGCCGCAGCGGCCATTGGAGGGTGAACCAACGGCAAAAAGGAAGACCTTTCTCTCTGTCTCTCTCTCTCACTATCCACTCTGCCTGTCAAAAATAATAAATAAATAAAATGATAAAAAGAGAGATCTGGAAGAAGCTCCTGGCTTCGGATTGGCGCAGTTCTGGCCATTGCAGCCATCTGCAGAGTGAATCAGCAGATGGAAGACCTCTCTCTCTCTCTCTCTCTCTCTCTCTCTCTCTGCCTCTGCCTCTCTGTAACTCTGCCTTTCAAACAAATAAATAAATCTTTAAAATAAAATAAAACTTCAGGGATCTTAATAATCATCTCACAAAATAGAACTGAGTAGCCCATTTTTTGGATAACAGATTGAACATGAGCGGTCAGACATGCTGGTTGTCCCCATCACAGTGAAAGCAAATTGCAGCACCATGCACCTGCTGCCCTAGGAAAGCGTTAACGTACTTGATGGGCTCTTTGGAGGTGACATAGAGCATATTGGAGCATGCTGCCCTGACACACTGATGGAGGAATTTGCAAAGTTGCTGATTTTGAATTGAATGGGTCCCAGTGCAAGGGAAGGGTTGCAGCAGGCCCAGGTTGTTGTGCAAGACTCTCTACCCCGTGTGATACACCTAACATGCCTAGGACGCTGTATGTAGCCCTCAGGACAGTCACAGCGAAGACCCCTGGGAGTTTGGAGCAAGGCCACGTCCTCTTCTGGAAATGAATGTTTTCCCTCTGAGAAACAGCTCTTGCCTTGCTTATGGGTCTTGGTAGAAGCTGAACATTTGATGGTATGCCCTAGCTGTGTGTGTGAGCTGAGTGCTCTCAGATCTACCAGGCCATGAAGCTGTGCACAGCAACTGGAAGGAGTATGAGATAGACAGCATCAAGCTGGTGCACACTGTATCACGCAGGTCCTGTGGGCAGGAGTGGGTGGCTCAGACCACGCCATGAAGTTCTACACCATTGCGGTTTCTTTCTTAGACTGTGTCTATGTCATCATGGGAGTTTCTCTATGGACAGGTGTTGGAGGAATTAAAACCTGAAGCCTGATATACTGGGGATTCTGGACTATACTTCTATATTGGTTCAGAGAGAAACAGACTGCTACAGTGTGACTGTCCCAATCAGGAGTGTCACTGAAAAACAATTGGCAAAAAGAAAAAAACAGAGAAAAAAAAAAAAGAAGAAAGAAAAACAATCGGGAAGGAAGACACTCCAAGTGTTCAGAACTTCAAGCAGTGCGTGTGTACTTCCAGAACTGGAAGCCTTCATTTTCATGATCAAGGACAAAAGTGGTTGATTTCCGTTGTACCCAGTTTCTTTGCATCTGCGCCCTGCTTGGTGCTTTTGGATGCTGACTCCTTGCATTGGGACTGCATCAGTCATGTCCCCTTACTCTCTGGTGTCCAGTTGGGTTTAGCCAATGACAAACACCGGCAGGAAATCAGAAGGGGAGAGGATATTTTGTCACTCTCTCTGCATCACTGCTGGGTCCCTGGCAATAGTGTGTTCCTCGATGATCACAGCTCCTGCCAAATGACCCCTCCTCCAAATCTGAAACTTTCATTGCACTCTAGAAATACTATTTGCCAATTTTACCTCTTCATCTCTACAGTGTTCATGTGTTTCTACTGTCACTTGTCTCTAGGAGCTTAAATGTCAACCATTACTGGGCTCTTCAGTGTACCTACTGCCCCATAATTATTTTCTTCTTGAAGTTCTCTTTATTTGAAACTTCTCAGATAAATTATGTTTGCTGATGAGACCCTGGCCACATAGAACCTTTCCATTCTCTACTTCATGCCCCTTAACTTCTTATATTGTCCATCTCCTCAGCTCATGCTTTATTTGGAGAAATTTCTCTATGTCTATTTTCCAGTTTACTAATTCTCTCTTCAAATGTTTACTCGTTTATTATTTTTTTTAAATATATATTTTTAAATTTATTTAAGAGGTAGATTTATAGACCATGAGAGGGAGAGACAGAGAGAAAGGTCTTCCTTCCATTGGTTCACCCTCCAAATAGTCTCTACGGCCAGCGCCACGCCGATCCAAAGCCAGGAGCCAGGTGCTTCTTCCTGGTCTCCCATGCGGGTGCAGGGCCATCTTCCACTGCCTTCCCTGGCCACAGCAGAGAGCTGGACTGGAAGAGGAGCAACCGGGACTAGAACCCGGCGCCCATATGGGATGCCGGTGCCACAAGGGGAGGATTAACCAAGTGAGCCACAGTGCCGGCCCCACTCGTTTATCTTAATTCCAGAGGTAATCTTTTTCAGCTTTAAGGATTGTTTTATAGTTATAGGTTTATATGATTCTTTTATAATCTTCCTGGTTATTCTTCTGGTTTTCTTCCCTTGTTTGATTTATTCCTTTCATTTCATGTGTGTATGAGAGCCATGCTCTGTCTTTTCTCAGAAATTGTGCCGGAACAAAGAGAAGCACAGGCCACCACAGGAGTGGAGGCTGGGGCAGGTTCTCCCTCGGGGTGCAGTGGAGACCTCCCTGAGAAAGATTCTCAAGCTGAGAAGGGCGGGGCACTCCGCCATTTGTAGCTAAGCCTCTCCTGCCCACATCCAGCGCCCCAATCTCTTCTATCAGCACTGGAAGTACAACACCACCTGCTTGGTCCCTACATCATGCTGGGGTCCCTGTGGGGTCTCGTAAGGCTGCCACCAGACTTTCTCAGGCCTTTCCACCCCATTGTTCACACACTACACTAGGACTTGGAGCTGCTCTGGTGTTAATTCCATTCTCTCCTACCCCAGTGAGGAAGCAAGAGGTACATTTCTCCGTTCTCAGAACTTTCAGGACTACAGAGTAGCATTCTTCTCATATTTAAATAATAATAAATTTAAATAAATAAATTTAAAATAATAAATGGCGGTCTAATAAGCCATCAAGTAGATTTATCATAATCCTACATTAATTATTTCAAATCCTAGTATTCTGTGATTTATATCTTTGTACACAAAATTTTTTTTTTTAAGATTTTATTTATTTGAGAAGCAGAGTTACAGAGAGAGAGAGACAGGTCTTCCATCCACCGGTTCACTCCCCAGATGTTTGCAACGGCTGGGGCTGGGTCAGGCCAAAACCAGGAGCCAGGAGCTTCTTACGGGTCTCCTATGTGGGTGCAGGGGCCCAAGCACTTGGGTCATCTTCCACTGCTTTCCTAGGTGCATTAGCAGAGAGCTGAATCAGAAGTGGAGCAGCCTGGTCTCGAACCGGAGCCCATATGGGATGCTGGGGCCGCATGCAGAGGCTTAGCTTACTATGCCACAGCGTGAGCTCTGAACATAAAGCTTTTTTAAAAAAAGATATTCAAGAGAGCAAGCACTTAGCCTCGTAGTTAAGAAATCCTCATCCAACATCAGAGTACCTAGGTTCAATTCCAGGCTTTGGCTCCTGACTCCAGCATTCCAGCTAATGCAGGTGCTGGCAGGCAGTGGTGATGGCTTAAATAACTGGGTTCTTTCTACCCATATGGGACACTGGATTGTGATCTGGGCTCCTGGCTTTGGCCCTAGCCCAGCCCTGGCTACTGCTGGGGAGTGAGACAATAGATGGGTACTCTGTCCACTCATCTCTCTCCTCAAATAAAATATTAATCAATTAGTTAATTAATTAAGAGATTAACATCTTATTTTTAAAATTTTCAGAAAAGGAAGTTAAAACAATGAATATATTAATGCTAATGATAGCTATTTCCAAAGATGTTTCACTAATCTTTATTCTCACTAGTGGGCCACGGTTTTACTAAAATTTTAAGCATTGTGCTACTAGCAAAGATGCAAGTCATCATTTTCTGTAGTTGGCATTTTGGAAGGTAATTACACCTTCTTCAAACTGTGCCCTGATTCTAAATATTGATTTTAAATTCTATGGCGGGGGACCATTTGTCTGATCCAGGCAGCAATTCTTCTGTTATGAAATAAAATCCTTAGCTACTGTTTAAGTCAGTCATCAAGGTTTAAGGTGATTTATGGAGTTCACTGATGTGTGAGTGAGAAGCTGATAAAGTGGGGAAGCAGGGAAATAATTTGAAAAGGGAAACATCGTCACACACTTGATGAAGCTGTAAAAGCCAATTATAAGAGAAGTGGTTCTGATAACAGGCTGGGGGTTGTACATAAAAAATGCATCAATTCTACATGAATGTGCCCTGAAAAGCTACGCAGCAGCTGCACACATGCAAATGAGCTTAAGAATGATGTCTTTCATTTTTTAAAAAAAAGATTTATTTATTTATTTGAAAGGCAGAGTTACAGAGAGGCAGAGGCAGAGAGACAGAGAAAGAGAGAGAGGTCTTCCATCCGTTGGTTTACTCCCCAGATGGCCGCAACAACCAGAACTGCGCCATTCCGAAGCCAAGAGCCAGGTGCTTCTTCCAGGTCTCCCATGTGGGTGCAGGGGCCCAAGGACTTGGACCATCTTCTACTGCTTTCCCAGGCCATAGCAGAGAGCTGGATGGGAAGTGGAGCAGCTGGTACTCAAACCAGTGCCCATATGGGATGCCAGCACTGCAGGTGGCCGCTTTACCTGCTACGACACAGCACCAGCCCCCAAGGATGATGTCTTTTAGATTGCTCCAGCTTGTGACTTCTCTCTTTTATAAGCTGTGAAGTAAAACGGAGTGTGATTTGAGAAACCTGTGTGTTCTAACATTGGTCCTTGTTGATGTCATGATTTAGGTTTGTTTTCATTTTTAATTTTTTTTATTTATTTGAAAGAGTGATGGGGGGAAGAGAGAGGGACAGAGAGAGAGAGAGAGAGAGAGAATGTCCCAGAGCTGGGAACTCAATCCAGATCTCCCACGTAGGTGGCAGGGACCCAACTACTCGAGCTGTGCAGTCAAGCTCGAGGGTGCACGTCAAGCAGGAAGCTGGAATTGGAAGTGAACTTGGGACTTGACCCCAGGTACTCCAATATGGGATGCAGGCATCCCAAGCTGGGTCTTAACCACCATGCCAAATGCTCATGCCTGATTATGTGATCTTTAAATCTCTACCAGCTCTGCATTCTATTCTTAAAAGTGCGGAGCCTTCCTTTGGGAACACAGCCTGGCACTGGTTTGTGCCGTTCAATCCTCTGAGAATAAAGTCAGATCATTTCCCCCAGACAACCGTCAAGATGGCCAGGAGGCTGCTTCCAGCTGCCCCAACCCTGGAGACGGGCAGGAAGAGGCCTCCGCAGCTGCTGTTGGCTTGGCCTGCGTGGCTGTGCCTGGTCTATGGTAAGGACTCTCTGTGGGGCATAGAGGAGGGGAATCACCAGAGTCACCCAGGGGCAGCTCAGCCCAGCTGGCACCCGCCTGCCTGGAGCCCTGCCCTACTTGACAGCTGCCACCAAAGAGACCCCTGTTGTTGAGATCGGATCCCCTGGGGTGAGGCTTGGGAAGCAGCTGAGGCCTCTCCTTGGGCAGTGCTTAGTGTGGTTCTGACAACGGGAAAGGAGGGCCCAGAGGACTGCGTCCCAGAAGCCTTGGCGGAGCAGTGCAGAGAGTTCCAGCAGGATTACCATCTAAAGAACAGAAATGTTTCTCCTCCCTGACCCCTCCATTCCTTCCTCCTCCCCTCTCCTCCTCTCCCCTTCTCCCTTCCCCAACAGCAAAACCCACTGACCCCTTACCACCTGTGTCCCTCGTGTGTATCATCTCATGATATTCTCCTGGCACACCCTTTATTATTTAGCCACATTTTTTTTTAAGATTTATTTTATTTATTTGAGTTACAGAGAGAGGTAGAGCCAGAGAGAGAGATGGAGAGAGGTCTTCCATCCACTGGTTCACTCCCCAGATGACCCCAACGGCCAGAGCAGCTGGATCAGAAGTGGAGAAGCCAGGACTAGAACCAGCGCCCACATGGGATAACAGCACTGCAGGCTGGGGCTTTAACCCGCCGCGCCACAGCGTGGTTCCCAATTTAGCCACATTTTCACACGTGGTTACTAAGGCCCAGTGGATTCAAGTTGCCCACACTTGTATGTGTAAGAGATCTAGGGTGCACTCTTGGGTGTGGGCTCTGGCTCTTAAACACCTGTTGCTTGGTCAGTACAACCTGCAGTCACCCAGCCCTGGCACCTAGCAGGTGCACATAGTACAGTAGCCCAGTGACTGTGGGATAAATCCACAAAGGGAATCCCTTTCCCCAGGAGTCTTCCGAAGAGCCACAGTACCTCCTTGCCTCCATCCCTGGTCACAGGACCTACTTTTGGGGGGCTGGGTTCCTCCAGTTCAGACCTTACGTCAGGGCTCGTTAGTCTTACATTTACCAGCAGTACATATGAATGACTGCTACGTGTTTTCCAAGCACAGCGCTTTCTGCCCCTGCATTGGGAACACAAGCTGAATGCGTGCTGAACTCCTCTGTGTTCTTTACAAACCAGCAGAGTCGGCCGGGGATGAGCGTCCCGCACTTCATCGACCTTGGAGTCCTAAGGCGCCCCCGGCTTGCCTTATCTGCTCTACAGTTAGCCCAGCTGTCGCTCAGTCCCTAGGCTGCTGTGCTGTCCTGCCAGTCCTCTTAATGTCTGGAGAGTTCACAGATCCCTAACCATCAAGAGACTCCCTGCGTGCCACCTTTTTCTGCAAGGCTCCTCAAATCATTGGAAAATTTACATGGAAAAAAAAAAAATCCTTAGCAAGCGGGTTCTTTATTTCTTCACAAAATGTTCAGTAATAATGGCTGCGCACATTTTGTGAAATATTAGGGGGGAAGCAATGCCAGAGCACACAAATTAGGTAGCATAAGAAGAGGCCCCATCAGAGTGGAAGGCACACATTGCCTGATATGGGTTGGAGCAGCCATAAGCTTGCAGCTGCTGGGGACTGTGCCGGCCAGCCTGGAGTACCCTGTGTACTGCTGCTTTAGACTGCCTGGGCAGTGGCCCAGGCCATGAAGGGTATATATGTCAGTTTGCGTAGGTGTTAAAAGGGGATGGAGTGTTGCTGCAAGCATGCACATTGTGTTTTAGGAAAGTAGTTTACAGATCAGAACTAGTTAGTTGCAGAGCTGGAACTAGAATTTACTTTTTCTAGTCCAATATTCTTCTAAAAAATCTTTGTTAATATATTTGAAAAGCAGGATGAAGGGGGATTGGGGAAGAGAGAGAATCCTCCATCTGTTGGGTTTATTCTCCAAATGACAGCAACAACCAAGGCTGGGCCAAGCTGAAGCCGGGAGCTAGGAACCCCATCCGGTCTTCCATGTGGATGGCAGGGACTCAAGTACTTGAGCCATCATCACTTGCTTCCCAGGTGTGTTTGCAGGGAGATGGATAAGAGTAGCACTCTGATACGGGGTGCAGACGATGTAAGTGGTAGCTTACTCTGCTAAGCCACAATGCTGGCCCCCAGTAGTAATTTGCAAAAATCATTCTGTTTCAATGTATAATCTTAAAATAATGACAACTTTGTCTTATTGTCTTCTACCTGCTCTGCCAATTTTACTCCCAGTGGATAAGTACTAATAACAATTTGCTTTGTATATTTTCAAACCTTTTTTCTCTCCGAGTGTGCATGTGTGTAATTTTTGAAGCGAGAATAGGATTACATTCATATTGTTCAGCAACTTTCGCTTTTATCAACAATATGTAGTGAACCTTCTCCCAAGTCATTTCTTACGAATCTACTTCAATCTCTCCTCCCTTTTAATTTTACTGAAGTACAATGTATGTGCTGATGTATTCATACATACCAGGGGTATTCAAAACAGTTCATAGAAAATGAATATAATGAAAAAAAGCCATGCATGGATTTCAAATTTTTTTGTGTGCTAAAACCCCTTATCTTTTTTTTTTTTTTTTTTGACAGGCAGAGTGGACAGTGAGAGAGAGAGAGACAGAGAGAAAGGTATTCCTTTGCCGTTGGTTCACCCTCCAGTGGCCGCCACAGTAGGTGTGCTGCTGCCAGCGCACCGCGCTGATCCGATGGCAGGAGCCAGGTGCTTATCCTGGTCTCCCATGGGGTGCAGGGCCCAAGCACTTGGGACATCCTCCACTGCACTCCCTGGCCACAGCAGAGAGCTGGCCTGGAAGAGGGGCAACCGGGACAGGATCGGTGCCCCGACCGGGACTAGAACCCGGTGTGCCGGCGCCGCAAGGCGGAGGATTAGCCTAGTGAGCCGCGGTGCCGGCCAAAACCCCTTATCTTTTAAAAGCATTTTCCATGAACAGCACTTACTTCAAATGTACAATTTGACCTGTTCTGGCATATATATGCACTTATGAGACCATCACCACAATCTGGATAACATTTCCATTGCTTCTGGAAGTTTCCTCTCGCACCTGTGTGATTCATGCAGTATGCAGAAGCAGGATCCACAAAATCCTTTGTTCCTTTGAAAGGTTGCAGAGGATCGAGTCTGTGGTGGGTTAAAAATGCTGTTTTCCCACTGAGAGGCAGACTCCCTTGCCTTCCCCTTCAATGAGGGCTGCTCCTGGTGACTTGTTTGGCAGAGAGACCAGCACAAGTGGCCTTCTGTGAAGGTCAGAAGAAGCCTGTGGGAGCAATGCAGCCGGGAGTCGCGTCAGAAGTCCACAGACTCTGAGGTCTTCACGGTGGAGACAGCAGGTGCAGAGCGCAGGCAGGGAGGCTGTGAGACCATGCGGGAGAGGAGCAGCTGGGGCCCAGCTGTCCAGCCTGTAGCCACTTAAGTCATTCCAGCAATGGCTCCAGACTTTGTGAGCGAGGAAAATTCTTTTCTGATGTGCCCTGTGAAAATTCCTCTCCCACAAAATCAAGAAAGGCAAGAATAAAATGGACTTTGTTTTAGGATACTTTTTTGGAGGGTTGTTTTTTATGCAAAAGTAAGTAAAGGAAAAAGACTATCTCCCCACCTATAAATATTTAGGTTGTGTCCAATTCTCTCCTATAAAAACTATCTGGAGTGCCAACACTGTGGTGCAGTCCTGCTTGCAAGGCCAACACCCCATACTGGAGCGCCAGTTCAAGGCCCTGCTACTTTTCTTCCAATCCAGCTTCCAGCTAATGTGCCTGGGAAGGCAGTGGAAGATGGCCCAAGTGCTTGAGTCCCTGCTTCCATGTGGGAGACTGGGATGGAGTTCCTGGCTTCAGGCTTCTGCTTGGCCTGGCCATAGTGTTTTGGGCATTTGGGGAGTGACTCAGTGGATGGGAGTGCTCGCTCTCTCTCCCTAACTCATTCTGTTTCTGTTGCTCTGCCTTTCAAAGAAAGAAATAAATCATAAAAAATAGAACATTATTTGGTATCTGTTCTTTTTTTTTTTTTTTTTTTGTACATGTAAGAATTTCTTTAGGATAAATTCCCAGACACAGAACTGCTGAATCCAAGAACTGTCTTCCCTCCCTTTCTTCTTTCTTAGATTTCTCCAGCCTCTGTTTTTGTGCTTGTTGGCAACTTTCCCTCTAGAAAGAGCATAACACACACCTCCCGCCCTCTGCCCACACACAAAGTGGCCTTCACCCTCCTCTAAATCTTTTACAACTTGCTTCATTTCACTGTGTTTGCTTATCTCTAAATGGAACGTGATAAGCCAAACACTGCTTACTCAAGGGTCATGATAAAGAGATCAGAAGAAAAATCTCAATAAAATCAAACAAACAAAACGTCACCTATGATATGGGGACTTTCATCACTTAGGGAAGAAATTCCTCTGGCTTCATCTTTGTCCTTCTCCCCCAAATAGTCTATGTAATCCCATCTTCTCCTTCTCTCTCTGACATACACATCATGAACATGTATGTGTACCTTACGTGTGTAGATATATGCAATATGAGTGTTTATTAAATAATATCAATTTGAATGATTCCATGGGGAGAATTACACAGACTTTAATCAAATAGAAACAAAGTAAGAATTGTGGTAGACAACTTAGACACCAGTTTTATTCATCAGCCATGTAGTACTTCAGAGAATCAGCTAGCCACCGCCGAGAAGCAGGAAGGAATCTGACTTGTACCACGGAGAGGCAAAGGGACTCCTTATTGGAAGTTTGTCCTTAGGGTGGGATGTGACTGGACCATATTTCCCCAGACAGAAAAGAGTGCTAGAATCTAAGGAAGGATGTGGTATTTTATATGCCACTTCACATTACATTTTGAGCAATATTACCTTTTTTTTCAACATATATATGTCCATCCTGGTGCTCTAACAAATTAACATGTCCCATAAAAACTGTTGTTATTCTGTTCTATTGGATCCCACCCCACTGAACCCCTGAGGCAGCTGGGGACTCCCCAGTGCTCCAGCCCTGCTGTCCTCCCATGGGGTGCTCCGTCCCTCAGTTCAACGATAGCCCGGGCATCCTGGTGTTGCCTGTCCACCTCCTTCTCCCCTCATATCACCTCTCAGTAGCTAATTCAACTTCCATCCTTGGCCCAAATCTTTTTAAAAAATTTTTAAAAGGTGTACTTATTTATTTATTTGAATGGCAGAGTTACTGAAATAGAGAAGGAGAGGCAGAGAGAGAATCTTCTATCTGTTGGTTCACTCCACAAATGGCTACAGTGACCAGGGCTGGGCCAGGCTGAAGCCAGGAGCCAGGAGCTTCATTCAGGTCTCCCACATGGTAGCAGGAGCCCAGTTACTTGGGCCATCTTCTGCTGCTTTTCCCAAGCCACCAGAAGGAAGCTGGATTGGAAGTGGAGCACCCAGGACTCAAACTGAAACCAGTATGGGATGCCGGCACTGCAGGAGGCGGTTTTACACATTGTGCCACAATGCTGGTCCGGGCCCAAATTTTTTTCACGGGTTTCATGGTCTGCATTGAATTCCTTAATCTCATTAATAACTAGTTGGTAAAAGTATTTTAAGGAATTAAAAATCATGTTAAAAGAAAGTAGGGCGATCACGGATTTAGGAAAATCTGCAGTAGAAGCCCATCTGGGAGAGGAGATGCTCATATTTGACCCTTGCAGGGGGATATTTTGTAAAGAACTGTCAGCAGAAAATTCAACAGGATTCATTCCATTTGTGGGATTTGTGGAACTGGAGTTCAGTCCAATATGAAGTACAGAGAGTATGTTTTACAAATCTGGACAAATAGAACCATATGCTTCATGTACAACGATACTTAAAAATTCTTGGAAAGATGCATGTTATTATTTTTTTTTTGTGTGTGTGTCAGTCAGGTGACCTTTATTTACACACAGTTCAGTTCTGCCTTCCTGTGGAGCTACTATTCCAGCTTCCCCGCTCTGCCTGGGGCAGGGCTGCTCACACCCTGCCCCAGTCATGTAGCTCTTTCCTACCAGGACGGAGGCGTGAGGTGTCAGAGACCCGGGCCTCACAGCAGGCAGCATCTATACAAAAAGGCTCAGTTTCCACTCAGGAGGTGTGGCAGGCTGGGGGAGCAGAGGAGCCGCTCCCTCTGCCCAGCCCAGGCCGGCTCAGCCCGGGGTCTCCTGCTTGATCTCTGTGGGGACAGGCAGATCTGGACCCGAAGCCTTGCCAGGTGAGGCCGTGTGTAGGTGCTCGTCCTTCACACACACAGCAATGATCTCGTCGGGAACGGGCTCCGACGAGATCTCCCCCACCGTCTGCAGGTCATCGTCCAGCAGCGGCTTCTTGGACCCCTGCCTGAGGGGCCGGGTCTTGGTCGGCGGGATCCTTTTCCTTTTCTTCCCAAACTGCTTCTTTTTCTTCTTCGTGGCCTCTTTGGCCTTCAGAGGTGTGGCTGGTTCTGCGGCCACAGGAGGCTGGAGCTGGTAGCCAGTGAGCTCACACCAGCCCACGGGGTAGATGTCCGGGGATTCACAGTCCACCCACTGGTCGTACTCGTTGTCCCAGCCGTCAAAGTTGATGCTGAGCAGCCGATGTACCACCCGCGTCACCGTGGCCACACAGATAAGCCGGGGCTCCATCAGGTCCACGGCCTTCAGCTTCATGCCCACCTTGAAGCCATGGTTGGGGCAGTCCATGTTAAAGAGTCTCGACGGAGCTGCTTTGGACTTGGTTTTCTCCAAGTAGGTGTCCCAGCTGAAAGTCTGTGTCTCATATCCTTTTGGGGGTGTGAGCTCGATGTCATTTTTTTGGCAAAAGGTGGCTGGGAAGATGGCATGGGAGGAGGCGTGGTAACAGAACCAGTCCGAGCCATCTGTGGAGGGCCCGCCATCCACACAGATCATCAGGTAGCCGTCCAGGAGCACCTTGCAGATGGTGGCCACACAGATGTTGCCCAGATTCAGCGGGTCAATGGCCTCCAGCTTCATCCCCTCCTCAAACCAACCTCCTTCTGTGTAGACAGCTCGGACCTTCTTGAACAGGTAAGGGACGGCGTCACAGTAGATTTTCCGGAAGGTGGGATGATGGGCCATGTCACTGCGCCGCTCTGACATCTTGATGCCGTGGCCAACGCGCCGTGACCAACCCACTGGGTGGATCAAGGGGCTCCACATGTGGCACCAGAAGTCATCGTCACTGTCACCATCCTCATAGAGGAGTCGTAGGCGACCCCCAATGACTGTGTCCACCACAGCCATGCGGGTCCGTGACACCTGGGACTTGTCCACCACCTCCAGCCGCATGCCCTGACGAAAGGGGTACTTCATGCTCTCCACCATCTTGATGTGGAAATCCACGGGAAGCGTCCGGGAGCCCACCAGCTGCTTCATGAGGTAGCCCTTCCAGTCAGTGAACTTGGCGTGAATGGTCCGGGGGGGCACCAGGATCTTGCTGTTGATAGCACACCAGCCAATGGGGTGGACGTCCACTGTTCCCAGGTTGCACCAGAAGTCATTTTCAAAGCCTTCATAACGAAGAAGCACCCGATACCCTGTTGCCTGGGTGACGGAGGCGATCCAGTACACCCGGCTGGGGAGCACGGCGTCACTGTTGAGCACCTCCGCCTTCATCCCCTTCATCACGTCCTCCCACTGGTCGTAGAGCGGGACGTGTTTGAAGCAGCTGACAGGAGCAGCTTTGTAACTGTGATCCTTCAGGAACTTGCCCCAGTCGAAGCCCAAGACCAGAGCGTCTTGCCCTGTGGGCGTCCCATCGGCCAGCTGTCCAGTGCCCTGGGAGTGCAGGAAGGCTCCTATTTTAGCAGACCAGGCCACCTTGTGCAGCACTTTGGCTTTCTTGGTCGGTGGTTTCCCCTGTAATCTAGCCAAGATGCTGGCTTTCTTGGAGTTGGAGGAATAGCTCCTGGAGCAGGAGACGCTGCAGAACCTCTTGGTCTTGGAGAAGAAGGCTTCCCTTGTGCCCACGATACCACACATCTCACAGACAGCTGGCTCAGAACCACTGCCATCCACGGAGCGAGGAGTCCCAGGGCTCAGCAGGTGCAGAGGGGAGGTGGGCAGCTCCCCGGCTTCTCGATCTTCATTCTCTGGCTCACTCGACTCCTCCAGGTAGGAGCTGCTCTCACTGCCCACACTGCTGTTGTAACTCCGGAAACTGTCATAGCCACCAAACAGCTCCAAGTCACCGTCTTCCTCTTCTTCCTCCATTGGTTCCGAAGATGGGGTCTCCTCAGCGCCCCGTGGCTTCTCCGCATGTTATTTTTATTTCCATTTTTCCACATTTTGAGGTATCCTCGTATCTACAAGATGACTTTCTTTAGGACATGATGGTGGATTGATGTGGAGGAGCAGTGCTCTGAAGCCAGATTGAGTCATTTTAAACCCAACTTATTATTAAATGTGCTGGGTCTTAGTTCACCCATACAAGGATGGACTGGGTCCGAGGAAAGGTGAGTGCGCCGCTCGCCTGTTCCCCAGCCTCCCGATCCGGAGACAATCAGACGCAGCAGGGAGCCAAGTCTAGCAAGAACTTGTTTACTTCGTGCGAAACAGAACCTTTTATAGCACAAAACTGCAGAGTCATTGGGGCAGGGCTAATGACCAACCAATCACTTAAAAAATCACCTTATGGGGGGATTTCTATAGGACTAGCCATATGTCTATACACTTGTTACTAGTTTTGTTACCTCCCCTGATGTTGCGCAGCCAATTAGTTTTAGTGGTAAACAACTTTGGATTCCGCCCACCTTACTTCCTTTGGGCACCATCATGTAACTAATTTCCCCACAAAATGCAAAGCTCATTGCAAAATAAAAGAGAAAGAATAAAACAATGATCAGTAATTGCAACCATGCATCAATGTTTTTGAAATGTTTCCTTTGGTTAGTAGGGTCACAGACTGTTTCATTTTCCCTAGTTATATCACAACCATTTTCTCCAAGTGGATAAAATTTCCTACAACATAAACGTTTAAATTATTTTTAGATAATTTTAAGTTTCTGAAAAGTCACAAAGGCAGTATAGGGAGTTCAGGTATGTCTGAACCTCACCATGCACAATAATGAAAACCAGAAAGTTAACATTGGTCCAGTATTATTATCAAAACCACAGATGTCATTTGGATTTCCAAGTTTTACTCTACTGTTTCCCCACAGATGTCCTTTTTTTCCCCAGGCTCCAACCTAGGAGCCTACATCACTCTGGGATGTCAAGTCTCTCTTGTCCCTCCAACACGGAGCAGTTACTCAGTCTCTCCTTGTTGTAAGGGCCTTAACACTTTGAGAACATTGGCTAGTTGTTTGCAGGCTTTTTCTACATGTGACTTGCTTTTCCTATGATTTGAATGGGTTTTGCATTTTTTAAAAAGCATTTATTCATTTATTTGAAAGGCAGAGTTATAGAGAGAGGCAGAGAGAGAGAGAAAGAGAGACAGAGAGAGGTCTTCCATCTGCTGGTTCACTCCCCAGGCCGCAACAGCCAGAACTGCGTCATTCCGAAGCCAGGAGCCAGGAGCCAGGAGCTTCTTCTGAGTCTCCCACACGGGTGCAGGGGCCCAAAGACTTGTGCCATCTTCTGCTTTCCAAGGCACATCAGCCAGAAGCTGGATCAAAAGTCGAGCATGGCCAGCACTGTGGTGTATGTAGTGGGTAAAGCTGCCAGCATCCCATATGAGTGCTGGTTCGAGTCCTGGCCACTTCACTTTCTTTCTTCTTCTTCTTCTTCTTCTTTTTTTTTTTTTTTTAAGATTTTATTTATTTTATTTGAGAGTTAGAGTTACAGACAGTGAGAGGGAGAGACAGAGAGAAAGGTCTTCCTTCCGTTGGTTCACTTCCCAAATGGCTGCAACAGCTGGAAGCTGCGCTGGAGGCCAGGAGCCTCCTCTGGGTCTCCCACATGGGTGCAGGGACCCAAGGACTTGGGCCATCTTCCACTGCTTTCCCAGGCCAAAGCAGAGAGCTGGATCAGAAGTGGAGCAGTGGCCGGCGCTGCTGCTCAATAGGCCAATCCTCCGCCTGTAGCGCTGGCACCCCGGGTTCTAGTCCCGGTTGGGGCGCCGGATTCTATCCCGGTTGCTCCTCTTCCAGTCCAGCTCTCTGCTGTGGCCCGGGAGTGCAGTGGAGGATGGCCCAAGTGCTTGGGCCCTGCACCCGCATGGGAGCCCAGGAGAAGCACCTGGCTCCTGGCTTAGGGTCACTGTCCACTCTGCCTATCCAAAAAAAAAAAAAAAAAAAAAAAAGTGGAGCAGCTGGGACTAGAACTGGCACCCATATGGGAGCCAGCAATGCAGGTGGAGGATTAATCTACTGCACCACAGTGCTGGCCCCCTGCTTCACTTTCAATCCTGCTCTCTGCTATAGCCTGGGAAAGCAGTAGAAAATGGCCCAAGTCTTTGGGCCCCTGCACCCACGTGGGAGACCCAGAAGAAGCTCTTGGCTCCTGGCTTCAGATCGGCACAGGTCCAGCCGTTATGAACCAGTGGATGGAAGACCTCTCTCTCTCTCTCTGTCTCTGCCTCTGCCTCTCTATAACTCTGCTGCCTTTCAAATAAATAAATAAATCTTAAAAAAAAAAAAAAAACCTGCCATGCCACAGCGCCAGCCCCAAGGTTTTGCATTTTTGGCAGCATCACCGCAGAACCTGTGCCTAGTCCTCCACCCAGCATGGCAGGAGGGCCCTGCTGATGATGTTAACCTCAATCACTTGGTTAAGGTGATGTCTGCCAGGCTCCTCTGCTGTAAAGTTACTCTCCTCCCTAATTATCAATAAATATCTTGGGGGAATTGTGCAACAGAGCCCCTCAAATTAAAAAAAAATCAAATCCCTCAGCCCCGTTAACCATCTGCGAGTTGTTTCTCCTTCAGGACCACTCCCCTACCCCCCACCCCCCATTTTCTTCCCCTGTCAAATTTCAAATTCTTCAGCCCTCTTATGATCAGTTTCTAAGTTTTTTGCCCCCCTCCACCCCGCCCCGAGAAAAATTCTTATTCTTTAAAGGAGCACTTCGGGGCCAGTGCTTTGGCACAGCAGATTAAGCTGCCTTCTTTAGTGCCAATATTCCATATGGGCTGCTCCACTTCTGATCCAGCTCCCTGCTAATGCACCTGGGAAAGCAGCAGAGGGTGGCTCAAGTGCTTGGGTCCCTGTCACTCACATGGGAGACCTGGAAGAGGTTCTTGGCTCCTGGCTTCAAACTGGTCCAGCCCTGGCTGTTGTGGCCATTTGTGGAGCGAACCAGCAGATGGAAAATCTCTCAGTCTCTCTTTCCTCCTCTGCCTTTCAAATGAATCTAATAAAATAAGTCTTAAAAAAAAGAAGCAATTAATGATCAGGACAGAATAAATGTCATCAAGCTTATGGGTGAACGATATGTTATCAAGGTGTGCGTCCTAGGGTGATCATGCCAGAATTTGCACATACACCGCTCAGAGAGAAGAAGTACCAAAGACATTCCCTAAAACTCAACCCCTCTCTCTCCACCCCCAATTTCTCCAGCTTGTGTGTTTATAGGAGCTGCTTCCCTGAGTTAGAAGGGAGGTAATTTGGAGGGGAGAGCCCTTACCTCCTCTGCCTGGCCACACAAAAAGCAAACACACTGTCTCGGCCAACACACTTGTTGCTCTGGTTCTACAACAATTATTTGGGAAGATACACATTCCTGTTTCTCCTTGAACTTTCACCTATTTTGGCATCCATCCTTATGCTACAATTATTACCGTGGTGTTCTAATGACCTTCTATTTTCCTCATTCTTATGTTTATTGATTGTAATTCTTCTGTAAAGTACAAGGTTGTTTCTTCTCCTCTACTTATTTAAATCATTTATTTATATCAGAATGCACTCAGGGTATTCCTCTATAGGTTATGATCCAATACTATCACTACAACGTTGTGCAAACTTACAAAATGGCTTAAATGGCAGAGTAATATTCCAATTACATGTCTGTATCACGAATTCCCGAACCAAATCTGTAATGCTGGACATTTAGATGTTTCCGATTATTCGACACTATTAATGGTGTTTGATTTACATGCATCTTTGCATTTTTAAATGTTTTTCCATAAATTAGTTTCCTAACAGGAATTATGGGATGTTGGAAAAGTACCCTCGTAGTTTTGATCTAAGCGGCGGAAACTGTCATCATGTCAACATGGAAATCACACACACGCCACGCTCTCCACTCAGACTAGACTACCCAGCTGTGGGCAGACACACGGTAGATCCCGAGCTCACGGGGGCCCCTGCCGGCAGGGTGACTTGGCGACAGTGTCTCACTAGCACGGAACAATAAAGTTATTGATGTTGAAGAAGAAACTTCCGGTAGGGGCATTCCTATTTCCGTCAGGCCCTGCCTGTCTTAGCCACTGCTACAACCCAACCGGAAATACTTGTACCCCGTTTAAAGCCACGTCTATCCTGGTTTCGGCCCCGCCCACATACTGGGAAGCGTTTCCGGGGCAAAGTCACTCCGGCTCGCCCCGCCCCGCAGCCGGTGCTGCGCTGGAAACCCGGGTTCTCCCGGAAGTGGCCGGGACCTCTCTGTCGGGGTCCCCTCTGTCCCGCTGCTGCTGAGGGCCGCGGGGGCGGAGGCGATGGCGGAGGCGGCGCTGCTGCTGCTGCCAGAGACGGCGGCGGACCGGGACGCCCGCGAGAAGCTGGCTCTCTGGGATCGGAGACCAGACTCGACGGCGCCGCTGACCGACAGGCAGACCGACTCGGTGCTGGAGCTGAAGGCGGCGGCGGAGAACCTGCCGGTGCCGGATGAGGTGAGGCGAGGAGCGGGAACCGGGCTGGGCGAAGGCGCGGGGATGCTTCTCAGCCGTCCTGGCGGGACTCTGGCCTCGCCAGCCTCTGCCCGGGCTCTGTCCACTCCTCCCGGGACACGGTGGCCGGATCCAGTGGGAGGGGCCCTTCACCTCCCGGGGCTGTCAGGCCTCGCGTTGCCGCGACCCCACCGAGCTGCCACCCACCCAGGGAGGGTTGCGGGAGCATCCAGTGGCCGGTGCCTGACATCGCTCCCTGTGGCGTGGGACGGTTGGCTGGGAGCTTTGCTCGGGGCGTCTTGCCCCAGGCGTGACCCTGCTGCCCACCGCCTCTCTGGAGGGGCGCGGACCCTGAGGGCTTTGGCTGCAGGAGAGGCTCCAGGTGGTGCTCGTTGACCACCTTAATGAATAACCTCACCGCCTTTTACCTTTGGCAAGGGGGACTTGGGGAGAACGAAACTTGATCCTGAGCGTGTTTCATTCATCAGACATTGAACGCTGGGCTGTCGATCAAGTGCAGGTTACGGGAGATCCGATTTATTTGACCCGTGCATAGCAATAAAAGTAAATTTCTTTGCAAACTGGGCCAGTACATTATTAAGGTATGCTAGTTTAATCCAGTTACCATTGAGATATGCATAGTACTGCGTCTGTGAATTTCAGTTTAATTAGTTATATGGACAACAGGGACGTCCTATGAATTGTCGGATGTGACAAACTTTTTCTTGTTTTGAGGACCAGGTTTAAGAGTATTAAAAGCCAGTGATGGTTATTTTTGGTGTTGGAAGCATTCTTTTTACTTGGTTTAGAACTTGTGTCCAAATGAAGGTTGATTTGGCCTTTAGCTTTTTCTGCCTTGAGACCTCAGAGGTTTGCTTTGGAAGTTTTCTGCACATTCGGTCTTGCACACCCTGCCATAAAGTAGGCGTTCATTCCTTGGCTTCTCTAACTCGAGGATGTTGTGCCGGAAGTGGGTTTGAGGAAGTGGGAGGACATTTCTTTGGTTTGGCTATCTAAGTCTTATGATGTGGATAATAAAAGTTGTTTGCTCTGTAAATTTCCCAAATCTTTATAATTGATGTGGCTTTTCCTGAAGCAGGATGCTTGGACTTCAGAGCACACACACGTGTGTGTGTGTGCATGAGTGTGTGATATTCTACAAGAAAATACTCTTTAAAAATTATTTTTAACTATTGCATTTTTTTTTTTCATTGGGAGGCAGAGGGACAAAGAGGTGCTCCCATCTGCTGGGTCACTCCCAGATGCCTGTGGTCGCTGGGGCTAAAGCCAGGAACAGGAAACTCAGTCCGGCTCTCTCATGTAGGTGGCAGGAACCCAGTTACTTGAGCCCTCACTGCTGTCTCCCCAGGTCTGCATTAGCAGGAAGATGGACTCGGGAGCTAGAGCCAGGAATGGAATCCGTGTACACTGATGAGGGATGAGTGTGTCTTAACGCTAGGTCGAATGCCTGTCTCTGTCATTGATGTTCTGATAGAGGTTGCTTTGAATATCTAAATTGTTGTGTTTGGGACATTTTAATAGTATTATTCTTTTTTAAAGGTTTTTAATTTTGAAAGAGAGAGAGAGAGGGAGAGAGAGAAAGAGAATCTTCCATCCTCTGGTTCACTCCCCAGTTGATGGCAACAGCCAGCTGGGTCAGACCGAAACCAGGAGTCAAGAGTTTCTTCTGGGTCTCCTATGAGTATGGTAGGGCCCAAGGACTTGAGCCATCTTCTGCTGCTTTCCCAGGTGCATTAGCAGGGAGGTGGATTGGAAGTGGAACAGCTGGGAATCAAACCAGCTTAACCTGCTATGCCACAGTGCTTGGCCCCTGTATTGATTCTCCTAAACCATGAACATAGAATGTCTTTCCATTTTGTGTCCTCTTTAGTTTTTTTCATCAATGTTTTAACACAATTTTTCATGGTAGAGATCTTTCACCTCTATGGCTAAACTTATTCTTAAGTTTTTTTTGATAGCTATTGGAAATGAGATTGGTTTCTTGATATCTTTTTCAGATAATTTGTTTTTGGGAAAAAAAAAATGATACTGATCTTTTTACATTGACTTTGTATCCTACGGCTCTGCTGAATTTGTTTATTGGTTCGAGTAGTGTTTGGTGGAGGCTGGGGTTTTCCAGATAGAAGATCATGTCATCTGTAAACAATGACAATAAGGCTTCCTCCTTTCCAGTTTGGTTACCCTTTATTTCTTTCTCTTGACTAATTGTTCTGGCTAGGACTCCAGTAATGTGTTGAATAAAAGTGGTGGAAGTGGGCAACCTTGTGTTGTTCCAGATCTTAGAGAGAAAGCCTTCAGCGTTTCTCCATCTGGTATGATGTTAACTATATGATGTTAACAACAACAGCTGTTGTTGATATTTTTGAATATTTGTATATATATTGAAGTATGTTCTTTCTATTCCTAATTCGTTCCTAATCTTATCATGAAGGATGTTGGGTTTTATTCCAGTGTTTTTTCTATATCTTGAATGACCATTGGATCTTTATCCATTCTGTGTATGTTTGCAATCACACTTATTTTGTTTGTTTGTTTGTTTTGACAGGCAGAGTGGATAGTGAGAGACAGAGAGAAAGGTCTTCCTTTTTGCCGTTGGTTCACCCTCCAATGGCCGCTGCGGCCGGCGCATCGCGCTGATCCGAAGCCTGGAGCCAGGTGCTTCTCCTGGTCTCCCATGCGGGTGCAGGGCCTTGGGCCATCCTCTACTGCCTTCCCGGGCCACAGCAGAGAGCTGGCCTGGAAGAGGGGCAACCGGGATAGAATCCGGCGCCCCAGCCGGGACTAGAACCTAGTGTGCTGGCGCCGCAAGGCGGAGGATTAGCCTGTTAAGCCACGGCGCTGGCTCAATCACACTTATTAATATACATATGTTGAACTGCCCTTGTTCGTGGGATGAATCCCACTGGCTCGTGGTGAATGATCTTCTTAATGTGCTGTTGGATTTAGTTTGTTAGTATTTTGAGAATTTTTGCATCTATGTTCATCAAGGATATTGGTCTGTAGCTTTCTTTTTTTGTTGTGTCTGTCTGATTTTTGTATCAGGATAATGCTTGGCCTCCTAGAATGAGTTTGGAAGAATTCCCTTCCGTTCTGCTTTTTGCAATAAGGATTGGTGTTAATTCTTCTTAAAAGGTTTGGTAGAATTCGCCAGTGAAGCTATCTGGGCTTTTCTTGGATGGGATACTTTTTATGACTGATGCAGTCTCACTGCTCATTGGTCTGTTGAGGTCATCTCTTTTTTCAAGATTCAACCTTGATAAGATGTATGAATCAAGGAATTTGTAAAAGAATGGGTTTTTACTGTCATAAATCATAAACCTTTTTATTCTCATTGAACATAAAAGAGGGAGTTTGAATTAAATGGAATCTTCTCATTTTTCACTCCATTCTTCCATATTTATGCACTGTAATACCTGTCATTAGCGACATGCAATCTTTTTTTTTTTTTTTAAAGACTTGTTTATCTGAAAGAGTTACACAGCGAGAGAGCTCAGAGGCAGAGAGAGAGAGAGAGAGAGAGAGAGAGAGAGATCGATCTTCCGTCTGCTGGTTCACTCCCCAATTGGCTGCAACGGCCGGAGCTGCGCCAATCTGAATCCTGGAGCCAGGAACTTCCTCTGGGTCTCCCACACAGGGGCAGGGGCCCAAGGAATTGGGCCATCTTCCACTGCTTTCCCAGACGATAGCAGAGAGCTGGATTGGAAGTGGAGCAGCTGGGACTTGAACCAGTGCCCATCTGGGATGCTGGCACTGCAGGTGGCAGCTTTGCCCCCTACACCACAGCGCAGAGCCGGTCCCTGGCATGCAATCTTTTAACATATTTACATGCCTGTTGTGAGCTAGGAATTGGGGGTGGAAAGACAAATAGAAAAGAAGACATCCTTAGCCTCCTAGTTCTGACATAATTGTAGGAAGCGTGAGCACGTAAAAAAAGAACAAAGAAGGTAAGTTCAGATGGCGATCTATGAAACAAGGAATAATGTGGGATGGTGTGGCATAAAAGGGACGGAATGTGCCCTTTTTGGTAAGGGAGCAGGGCCTTTCTAAGAAAGTGACAGTCCCCACTGAGAACTGATGATGGTGGTGGGGGGTAGGGTGAGGGAAGAAACCACCCTTGGAAAAACCTATGAAACAACATTCTAGGTGGAGGAGAAAGTAGTGCAAGGTCATGGGCTGAGGATGAACTAAACAAGTGACAGTTCAGTGAGGGTCTTCTGGTACATACAGCCTTGATAATGAACTCCTGTGAGAGTGAAATAAAATAGCCTGTTACTTCCCTATCTTCCAATCTTTGAGGGTCCTGGCTGTGGCAGCTATTTGGGGAGTGACCCAGTGGATGGAAGGTCTCTGTGTGTCTCTCACTCTCTCTAACTCTGCCTCTCAAAAAAAAAAAAAAAAAGGCCACAACTGCCACCTCTGGGCCAGGCTAAAGCCAGGAGCCTGGAACTCCGTCCAGGTTTCCCGCATTGAAGGCAGGGGCCCAAGCACTTGGGCTGCTTTCCCAGGTGCATTAGCAGGGAGCTGGGTTGAATGGAAGTAGAACAGCTGGGACTCAAACTGGGCTACTGATATTGCAAGCACAGGCTTAACCTGTTGTGCCATAATGCTGGCCTCGGAATTAAGTTTTTATAAGAAGTTTTATTTATTTTCATTCTATTTGAAAGAGAGAGGGAGGCTGAGGGAGAACTTCTATATTCTGGTTTACTCACTAAATGCCTGCAACAGCCGAGGGTTGGGCCAGGCTGAAGCCAGGAGCCTAGAAACTCCATCTAGATCTCCCATGTGAGTGGCAGGAACCCAAGTACTTGAACCATCACCTGCTATCTCCCAGGACGCTCACTTGCAGGAAATTGGATTGGAAGAGGAGAAGCCAGAACTCTAATCCAGGCACTCCGACATTGAATGAAGATTTCCCAAGTGGTGACTTAACTGCTAAGCCAGACCCCCGCCCTGGAATTAATTTTTTATTGTCCCTATTTCTACTCTTGACGTTGACAGTAAAAAAGAATGCCTCAATTTTCATTTTGTCCAACCAGTGTTGTGTTTCTGTAATGTTTCACAATTTTTATGAGATAAATTATTTCCTGAACAGTTGGAGCTGGGTGGGTTAATAGAAGAGCAAAGGTGCCAACTCACTGTCTAAATATCATAAAACAGTTAACTTCTTTAGAAAATACCTTCTCTTTTATGAAGGAGAGCTGTTTTTTACTGTGGAAAGGAGTCATACTTTTATTTTCTTCTAGGAGTTACACCTTTTTTTTTTTTCTTCATTAGATGAAAGAAGCCAGGGAAAGTTTTTTTCTTTGATAAATTTAGTAATTCTTGATAAAATGCTAAAATTGTTTACCCTGAAATCCACCTGTAATTTACTATTATAAGTCTAGTCTTCTTACGGACTGTGTGATCTTAGACATGTCATTCAACTTCACTTTGCCTCCATTTTTGTTTTTATAAAGTGGGGACTTACCTCATGGGAAGAATTGAATGCAGTAGTGGGCAAAGTGTACCTGGCAAGCTACTTACTAGTATTATATTATTCATGTGCTTTCTTTAAAATGATCAGTGCCCTATAAAATAGATTAGAATGGTGTGATCCTGAGCTGGTAGAGGTATTGGGAGGCCAAAGTAAGAAAAAAAGGGGTAAAGGGCCTTGAGGAAGGTTCTGAGACGCTGTCTGTATCTCTTCCATAGTTTGTTCCAGAGAAAGTGACATGCATTTTCGTTTAGGGAATGAATTAATTGGCCATGACAGTGATGTTCTCCAACCCAGAACTCTGCCAGAAGTAAAGCTTGGGAGAGCAAGGTAGATTTGTGTGTTCCTGGACCTGCTCAGCTGGTCAGGCAGAGTTTGTAGTTTGTAGTTTGTAGTTGTTATTATGTTTCTCGGTTTGCATAAATTATGCAGTCGCTCTTCAGCACTGTCAGCCAGAGTCCAGATCTGTGTCCTCCTCTCTGGTGGAATCTGTCTGCTTTACCGGGAAGCCAGGACAGTGCGAGGGAGCTGGAGGCTTTTGGTCAGCTCTTCAACAGTGCAGGAGAGAGGGCAGAACAGAATTGTGATACCGCTTCTTGACTGGTCACTCTTCCAGGTATTTAGAGAAAGAAGTAAGCTGGGGCCTTTTCCTAGTGGGGCATGTACCTAATGGGGACATTTTCTTATTTGACATTAAAAGCAACTTGGTGGGGCCGGTGCCATGGCTCACTTGGTTAATCCTCTGCCTGTGACACCAGCATTCCGTGTGGGCTCTGGGTTCTAGTCCTGGTTGCTCCTCTTCCAGTCCAGCTCTCTGCTGTGGCCCGGGAGGGCAGTGGAAGATGGCCCAAGAGTTTGGGCCCCTGCACCCACATGGGAGACCAGGAGAAAGCACCTGGCTCCTGGCTTCGGATCGGAGTAGCTCTGGCTGTAGCGTCCATTTTGGGGGTGAACCAACAGAAGGAAAACCTTTCTCTCTGTCTCTCTCTCACTAACTCTGTCAGAAAAAAAAAACAAAGCAATTTGGTTTGCTACTTTAATAAATAATTTATTTGAAGTGGTTACCTTGGACTTTCTTGCTTGGTTTAAGAGAAAATGTTTTTTTATTAGGGAACACAATAGGGAGCTTCTTCCTGCTTTTAGTATTTAAAGTTCTTATGATTGAAAAGGAGTTAGTACTTGTTCTAGAAGTAATCAAACAATGCTTTTTCTTTCTTTTTAAAACTTATTTATTTGAAAGGCAGACTTACAGAGAGGCAGAGGCAGAGAGAAAGAGAGTGAGTGAGAGCGAGAGCCAACAAGGGGGCTTCTATCCACTGGTTCGTTCCCCAAATGGCCACAACAGCTGGAGCTTGGCCAATCTGAAGCCAAGAGCTTCTTTCAGATCTCCCAGGCAGGTGCAGGGACCCAAAGACTCAGGCCATCTTCCACTGCTTTCCCAGGCCACAGCAGAGAGCTGGATCGGAAGTGGAGCAGCTGGGATTTGAGCTGGTGCCCATATAGGATGCTGGCACTGCAGGCGCCAGAATGCTGTTTCATAAATTCAAATTGTCATATATGCTTACACCTTCTAGATGAAAGAATATGTCTAGAATACCTATTTTAGTTTCTCAAGTATCCAGAGTTTCTGCATGACGTTATATTCTAAAGTAGAGGAGAAACATTTTTTTTCCCCAGGGGGAAGAAGTTTGGGAGAATAGACTGAGCATATGTGTTTGATATACCCAGATCTCTTGAAATGACAGTAATAAATTTGTGGCACATACAGGCCAAAGATGTTATCAGTGAACCTGCAGTGTGGTCAGATTTGTAGAAGGAAGGGAGTATAATTTTTAAAATGTCTGAAGACTTAATCACAGAATAAAGTATGAACATTGTACATTTTGACAACCTACACAAGAGATGATATAGGTGACAGAATTAAAATAGGAGAGTACTGATTTCTTCATCTTACATAGTAGGGAGTCAATAGGTAGGTCCTAAAATTGGTGAATTCAAGCACAAAACTATAAATCTGATTTTTCAGAATCACGGGGTAACCATCAAAACTATTAAAAATGGTTAAACTGGTTAAAAATGGAGGGAAGAAAGTTTTATTTTTCATTTTAACTCAATTATTTGGATTAAAAAGTAGGTTTGTGTATTTCAAACAGTTTTTATAAAGATTGGTAGAATTAGAATTATCCTTGTTTCTTTCTGCCTTTAAGGCTCTCATTCTACCGAGATTTTTAGAGATATTTCCCAAATTATAAATGTGAGTATTGCCTCAGAGAAAATTTGGAAGACAAGGGAAGAGGGGAAGATGAGAGACTTACTTTTCACTTACATATCATGCTGTACTCCTAGACATTTAAAATAATGAATCTGTTATAGTTTAATTACAGATAAAGAATAACAGATTTAGGGGCCAGTGCTGTGGCTTAGCAGGTAAAGCCACCGCCTGCAGTGCCAGCATCCCATATGGGCACTGGTGCAAGTCCCAGCTACTCCACTTCTGATCCGGCTCTTTGCTATGGCCTGGGAAAGCAGTAGAAGATGACCCAAGTCCTTGGGCCCCTGCACCTGTGAGGGAGACCCAGAAGAAGCTCCTGGCTCCTGGCTTCGGATTGGCACAACTCCAGCCGTTGTGGCCAATTGGGGAGTGAACCAGTAGATGGAAGACCTCTTTCTCTCTCTCTTTCTCTCTCTGTCACTCCATCTCTCTCTTTGTAACTCTGACTTTCAAGTAAATAAATAAATCTTAAAAAAATTAACAAATTTAAAGAGTAAGTTCCATATTTTCCTCTGTTCTATTGAAGAGACAATTGAAAATACCTTTTTCAAATGAAAAAGGCAAGGTGTGTATAGTATATTGCTGTTTGAGTTAAAAAATGTGCTTCTTACTTACATGTGTGGACTGTGTCAGGGAAGATTCATAAGACAATAGTAGCATTGATAGCCTGCCCCATAGGAGGGAGCTGATGGCTGGGAATAGGTCGGAGGGAAGCAGACACGGAATAGCCTTAGAATTTTATCTGGAACTTGTTAAAATACTGAGAAGTAGTGTGTATTAACTTTATGTAGTGAAGTCCTCATGAACTCTGATAGGAGAATATGATTATGATTTTTTAATCTAGAGATTTTTTTAAAAAATTATTGTTTAAATTTACATGCAGTTACAAATAATACAAAGAGGTCCCTGTACATTTTATTTGGCTTCCCTCAGTGGTAACATTTGTAAAACTATAGTATTGGTATTTTGATTTTGATGTTGGTCTACGTCCCCCCCTCCTTTTCTTTTTGGTTAAAGGGGAAGTTTTTTTTTTTAATTATTATTATTATTTTTTTTTTGACAGGCAGAGTGGATAGTGAGAGAGAGAGAGACAGAGAGGAAGGTCTTCCTTTTTGCCGTTGGTTCACCCTCCAATGGCCGCTGCGGACGGCGCATCGCGCTGATCCGAAGCCAGGAGCCAGGTGCTTCTCCTGGTCTCCCTTGCGGGTGCAGGGCCCAAGGACTTGGGCCATCCTCCACTGCCTTCCCGGGCCACAGCAGAGAGCTGGCCTGGAAGAGGGGCAACTGGGATAGAGTCCGGCGCCCCAACCGGGACTAGAACCCGGTGTGCCAGCGCCGCAAGGCAGAGGATTAGCCTGTTAAGCTACGGCGCCGGCCAAATTATTTTTTATTATAGTCGAAAGCAGACAAACAGAGGGAGAGGGAAGAGATGTCTTCCATCCACAGGCTCACTCCCCAGATTCCTGTTGTAGCCAGGGCTGTGCCGAACCCAAGCAGTCCTAAACTGAGGTCTCCCATGTGGGTGGCAGGGACCCAAGTACTTGAGCCTCACCTGCTGCCTCCCAGGGTGCATGTTTGCAGGAAGTTGGAATGAGGAAGCGGAGCTGGGACTCAGGGCCAGGACTTGAACCAAGGCACTCTAGTATGGCATGCTGGCACCCCAAGTGGTGTCTTAACTGCTGTGCTAAATACCTATCCCTACATTCTTTTTAAAGTTAGATTTGTAATTTTTTTTTCTCAAAAAGGTGAGATTAAAGATGGGTATGGACCTAGGTGGTATTGGAAGGCTGCAGTTTGTTAGGTTATCTGTGTGTTTCACTGTCTTTGTTGACTGCCCTGGGGTTTACCAGGTGCTACTTTAGTTAGTCACAGTTTACCTGCAAGTATTGTACCACACCAGGTGTCATTTAAGAACCTTAATAACCTTTCTCTTTTGGGCTGGTGTTGCCGGGGATTTTACTTTTACCAACATTATAAACCCACAATACATTGCTACTATTTCTGTTTTTGATATTTCTTTCTGAGTAATGAAAAAGAAAAAAGTGTCATATTTGCCTTCATTTTACCTTTAGTGTTTTTTTTTTTTTTGTAAATCCAGATTTCTGCCTGAAGAACAACTTCTACTACTACTACTACTACTACTACTACTACTACTACTACTATTTCTTCTTCTTCTTCTTCCTCTTCCTTCTCTTCTTCTTTTAAAGATTTATTTATTTAGGGCTGGTGCCACGGATCAATAGGCTTATCCTCCGCCTGCGGCGCCGGCACACCAGGTTCTAGTCCCGGTCGGGGTGCTGGATTCTGTCCCGGTTGCTCCTTTTCCAGGCCAGCTCTCTGCTATGGCCTGGGAAGGCAGTGGAGGATGGCCCAAGTGCTTGGGCCCTGCACCCGCAAGGGAAACCAGGAGAAGCACCTGGCTCCTGGCTTTGGATCAGTGTGGTGCGCTGGCTGCAGTGGCCACTGAGGGGTGAACCAACAGAAAAGGAAGACCTTTCTCTCTGTCTCTCTCTCTCACTGTCCACTCTGCCTGTCAAAAAAAAAAAAAAAAAAGATTTATTTATTTATTTGAAAGAGTTATAGAGAACAGCAGCAGAGAGAGAGGTCTTCCATCCACTTGTTCACTCCCAAATTGGCCACAAGTGGCGGAGCTGTGCTGAACTGAAGCCAGGAGCTTCTTCCGGGTCTCCCATGCGGGTGCAAGGGTCCAAGCACTTGGGCCGTCTTCTGCTGCTTTTCCAGTCCATAGAAGAGAGCTGGATCAGAAGTGGAGCAGTGGTGTGCCGGCCGCAGTGCGCCAGCCACAGTGGCCATTGCGGGGTGAACCAATGGAAAAGGAAGACCTTTCTCTCTCTCTCTCTCTCTCTCTCTCACTGTCCATTCTCCCTGTCAAAAAAAAAAAAAAAAAAAAAAGGAGCAGCCAGGACTCGAACCACCGGCCATATGGGATGCCAGCACTGCAGGCAGCAGCTTTACCTGCTATACCACAGCACCAGCCCCTGATGAACTTCTTTTAGCATTTCTTGTAGTGGGTGGCCTGACAGTGGATTTTCTCAACTTTTGTTAGTTTAGATAGCCTTGATTGTTCTTTCATTTTATTTTTAAAAAATTTGTTTGAGAGGCAGATAGAGAGGGGGAAAGAGGAGAAGGGAGGGCAGAGGGAGGAAGAGGGGAAGGGAGGGAGGGGGAAAGAGAGAACACTCCCATCTGCTGGCTTATTCCCTAAATGCCTGCAATAGCCGGGGTTGGGCTGGGGCCCCAGGGTGCCAGGAGCCCCATTGCTTGGCCATCGATGCTGCCTACCCTCAGGATCTGTGTTAGCAAAAAGCTGAAGTCAGAGGATGAACCCAGGTACTCTGACGTGGGATACAGGAATCCAAAATGCCTAGGCTCAATGCTCAATGCTGATTCCCTCTCCTACATGTTATTATTATTATTTTAGATTTATTTATTTATTTGAAAGAGTTACACAGAGAAGGAAAGGCAGAGAGAAAGAGACAGAGAAGAAGGAAGGAGGAGGGAGGGAGAAGTTTGGTTCACTCCCCAACTGCACCAATCCAAAGCCAGGAGCCGGGAACTTCTTTCGGGTCTCCCACACGGGTGCAAGGGCCCAACTTGGGCCATCTTCTTCTGCTTTCCCAGGCCACAGCAGAGAGGTGGATCAGAAGTGGAGCAGCTGGGACTCAAACCAGTGCCCATATGGGATGCCAGCAGTGCAGGCGGTGGCTTTACCCCCTATGCCACAGTGCCGGCTCCACTCTCCTTCATGTTAAAAAACATTTTCACTGAGTATAGAATGCTGGATTGATTTTTTTTTTTTTTCCTTTTGGCACTCTAAAGAGGCCACTCCATTATTTCTGGTTTGCATAATTGCTGATGAAAACTCTGCTCTAATTTTTTCTTTGTTCCTCTGTATATAATGTGTTTTTTTTCCTTCTTCAGAATTTTGTCTTTGATTTTTATGAGTTTGAATATGATGTATCTAGAGGGTGTGTGTGTGTGTGTGTGTGTGTGTATTCTGCATGGAATTCTCCAAGCTTCTTGAAAGCTGCAGTTACATTGTTTTTAGGAAATTTTCAACTATCTATTCAAATATTTCTTCTACTATTTTTTTTTCTTATTCTTTTAGGATTCCAATTACACATATATCAGATCTTTCAATATAATCTCACAGTTCCTCGATGCTGTGTTCAGCTTTTTTCCCCCTATTCTCTTTGTTCCATTTTGGCTGATTTTTATTGACCTAGCTTCAAGTTCACTGATTATGTCCTTAGCTGTGTTGAGTGTACTGATGGGTCCATTGTAGGTGTTCTTTGCTTTATTTCTAGCATTTCCATTTTACTCTTAGTGGTTTTTATGTTTCTGCTGAGAGTCTATATCTGTTGATGCATCTTATCTGTAAATGCCAGAGCTTTTAACATATAAATCATAATTAATTCAGATTTCTTGTCTGAGAGTTCCAGTATCCAGGTCATCTGGCTATGTTAATTACTTTTATCTCTTTGACAGTTTTTTTCCTTGTTTTATTAGTAATTTTTTATTGAATACTGGACACTAGGTGTAAGACAGTAGAGAAAGAGATTGTAGTATTAATGCCTGGAAATGGCACATTTCTTTTGTTGCCTTGTCAGTGCCAGAGGCTGAGACATTCAGCAATTGAGCTGGCTTGAGACTTTGTTGCTCTAGTTCACTTTGTAACCACTGGTTTAAAATTTCTCTAGAATATCCTTTTGCCTAGGGAGGGCATTAGGTTGCTGTAGGATTTTCTTAATGTTTTCCTGCACCCTCATCTTTTGGCGTGTTCTGTGCCTGCATTTCAGAGGATGTCCCTCTCTCCCAGTGGGTTGCTGCATGCTTGAGAGCCTGGTGGTAGAGGTGATTTCTGTCATCCAGGCCCCGGTCTTAGGCAGACCCTGGTCCCTGGGCGCGCTCACTGATTCTGCCCCACCTCTACCTGCAGGAACTCTAATACTGTGGGCCCTGATGGTTTCTTGCTTGTCCCCAGGGGGTTGCTGTTGTTTTCTCCTTTCACTAACTGTACTAGGAGTTCTTCTGTGCCTTTTCCCCCAGTGTGTTAAGATTTGTTTCCCTGTGGAGAAGGGTCCAGGTGGGACTTGGGACCCTACTTTGCCACATAGCAGCAGCCACTCCCCTGTCCCAGGCCTGCATCACCTTGTTCCCATACTTACTCATGAATGAGCAGAGAAGAGATGATGTGTGTGGGGATGCACTTTCCTTGTGTCTAGCCTTTAGCAATTTGTGAAAGATATTAGCTGAATTACCCACTTGTGTGGCTCCTTTCGTCTGTGACCTGCCACAGGTGAGCCAGTGCTTTCAACCCATCTCTCTCTCTGGAGGTGCCCATATTTCCCCAGCTTTTAAACTTCTTGATGACTGTGCAGCCTCTCCCTGCTGGATTCAGGAACGGTTGTGCTGTTGTAGATCATTTGACTTTATTATTAGGTTACAAGCAGCATCATGTCCAGCTTTCTCCATCCTAGTCTGACTTCCCTGTGTTTTCTGGTATGTTTTTCCCATCTGGGCCTGATCCGTGATGATCCCATCCCGTTAGATTTCTCCTAAGCACTGCTGATAGCATTGTGTCATTAAATTTGCCATGATGTGTTCCTGTAAAACTGTTTCTCTAATACAAGATGATGTTGTAAAGGTGGCTTAATGCCTGTTTTGTTCTCAAGGAGTTTAGATTCAGATTTATAAATTGACTTGCTCTGTTGTTGCTAATAAATAGGAATAATGGAAATTATAATAGCAGTAGCTCAAGCAGCGCTTACAGTGTCAGGTCTTGTGCTAAATGCTTTTTATGTGCAGCGTTGTCTCTCAGGTAGGTCCCTCTCGGCCCTCCCCAGGGGGACAGCTCACGTTGGTGACTGGGGTGGCTCCCCAGAGCAGGTGTGGTGTGGCTTTTCTCAGCTTCCTCCATCCTCCAGCGCTAGTGGCAGCGCCCGATTGCTGGTGCCATGTTAGACTCAAGGTAGAGGCTCACTGGCTTTGAGAGACCCGCTTCTTTTGGGCCATGGTCACTCTTTACTCCGGGATTCCGTGCCTGTTCAGGAAGAGCTTGCCTGGACAAGTGAATTCCTTCCTAAGACACGTTTACCCACATCCAGGCCCCTGGCTCTGAGCCAGACTTACCTGGGGAGAAGACAGATCGGGGACGGCCTTCCTGAACACTCTGCCTGCGTTTCCTAGCTTTCCTAGGAGCCAGTTTCACAGCACCTGTGCTTTCTTCGTCACTCTTTTTTTAAAAAATTTTATTTATTTATTTGAGAGGTAGAGTTACAGAGAGAGAGAGAGGAAGAGACAGAGAGAAAGGTCTTCCTTCCGTTGGTTCACTTCCCAGATGGCGGCAATGGCCGGAACTGCGCTGATCTGAAGCCAGGAGCCAGGAGCTTCCTCCAGGTCTCCCATGCGGGTGCAGGGCCCAAGGACCTGGGTCATCCTCCACTGCCTTCCCGGGCCACAGCAGAGAGCTGGATTGGAAGTGGAGCAGCTGGGTCTTGAATCAGCGCCCATATGGGATGCCGGCGCCGCAGACAGAGGATTAACCTACTGCTATGGCACCGGCTCCTCAAAATACTCTTTAATGTACAGCTACTGCATCTGTGTCAAGTAAGAGAAGAAAGTGAGGATATATAAGCTTTAATGACTTGTCCAATGTCACACAGCTTATAAATGAGAAGGAGTAGGATTCAAACCAGTCTGTGCTATACTGGATTGTAGCATGCCACGAACATGGCCCCATTTGAACCCATACACAAAACCCTATATTTAAAGGCTGTGTTTCTTCTTCTTCCTCTTCTTCTTCCTCTTCTTAAAAGATTTATTTATTTATTTGAAAGTACGAGTTACACAGAGAGAGAAGGAGAGGTAGAGACAGAGAGAGAGGTCTTCCATCCGCTGGTTCACTCCCCAATTGGCCTCAGCTGCTGGAACTGCGCCTATCCGAAGCCAGGAGCCAGGAGCTTCCTCTGGGTCTCCTATGCTGACACAGGGCCCCAAGGACCTGGGCCATCTTCAACTGTTTTCCCAGGCCACAGCAGAGAGCTGTATCAGAAGTGGAGCAGCTGGGACTTGAACCAGCGCTCACATGGGATGCCAGCACTGCAGTCCCAAGCCCCAGGCCACAGCGCCAGCCCCAAGGCTGTATTTCTGAAATAGTGGTACATTTTGCATCTAACTTGTTTTAGCTTTGGAGAGAAAATAGTGTTTTCAGATGAAAAACATCTATATTTAAAAAATAGGGGAAGCAGTTTCCCAAGGTCTTGGGTCGTGTCTTGTGTTGTTGGACCTTAACTCCCTTGAAGTAAGGGCTGAAAACCGGAATTGTAACTGCACAGTTAGGCCTTTTTTCCTTCCTCACTATCCATCTCCCCTTTCTTTTTGACCTAAATAGCTTGCCTCTGTGCCTCCAGGTAAATTAACACCTAGACAGTCTTTAGTAGTGGAAAACTGGAACATGCTGTAGGTCTAATGGTGTCACAGTGAACCTTGTCTGTGGGGTTTTCCGAAATGGATGGGGGACTCAGATTCTTTCTCTTCATTTGTAATTTCAAAATTTGTCAGCAAGGAGGTGTGGGTGAGATGTGGCAGTGGGTGGAAATGGCAGGAGAAGGTGATGTTGGTGGTTAATTCTTGGATGTGACTAGTTAATCTTGGGGTTAGTCAGGCTTTTGTGTTTGATACTGAGGAGGGCGAGCTACCTTCAAGGGCAGACAGCAGAGGTATTGTTGGGTGGTAGCTCACGAAAGGTGCGAGTGAGAAAATGTGTGTGCATTAGCACAGATTCACCACTATTAAAAAGCTAGCTTAAAAATCCTACCTTACTCATGGTGACACATTATTGTCACATTTATTTTTGAGACTAGCATTTAACTTAGAGAGCCCAGTTAAAAGTGTTAGTATTAGAAAGTATTTACAAACCACGTATTATTGAATGGAACATACTACCTTTCTCTTTGAAAGCAGCTGAGATTGAAAATCCAATCTGAAGTTAAGTTCACAGAACTTTCAGATCAATTAAATGTTTTCGTGGCTGTCTTTTTCAAGCTCCCAATTGAAGACTTGTGCAGTTTAACCTCCCAGTCGCTGCCTGTTCAACTGACTTCAATAGTGCCTGAATCTACAGAAGACATTCTCTTGAAGGGTTTCACTTCCTTAGGAATGGAAGAAGAAAGAATTGAAACCGCACAGCAGGTGAATGGCAGTCTCTTTTTTAACGATGTTTGATTATCTGAGCTGTGTAAAGAGAGGGCTAATAAAAGAGGTCATAATTAAAAGTTCTTAACATTTGATAGCATCATTAACACCAAATCTTTCTAGGACATTTTGATCTTGTAGTAACTGTGGCTATTTCTTAAGTGTTTGAAAATAGCCTGTTGCCCAATTATATTTGCAATTTAGACCAAAGTATTATTTTCACGTCTGAATGCTGGTATTATATTTATTAAGGTCTTAATATTTTATGCACTTTTGACTTCCTCCAGTGTATGTCTGTGTTAATCTGTCCCCTCAACATGTCCCCTGTTTGTTGTTAGGTAATTTTTTTTTTTTTAGAAAGTTAAATAATATCTTTAGAAAAACCTTTAGAGTTACAGGCATAGTTCAGAAAGTTCATAGAAAATGAAATTAAAAGTTGTTTATTTTGGTGCAAAAATTTTTAAAATACATGTGTGTGAGGGGCCTGTAGTAAGTTCATGAAAAGTGTATATTTTTTTTTTAAAGATTTATTTATTTATTTGAAAGAGTTACACAGAGAGGAGAGGCAGAGAGAGAGAGAGAGAGAGGTCTTCCATCTGCTGGTTCACTCCCCAATTGGCTACAATGGCCAGAGCTGCGCCGATCCAAAGCCAAGAGCCAGGAGCTTCCACTGGGTCTTTCCATGCAGATGCAGGGGCCCAGAGACTTGGGCCATCTTCTACTATTTTCCCAGGCCATAGCAGAGAGCTGGATTGGAAGTGGAGCAGCCAGGCACGAAAAATGTATATTACTAAAAACTGCATGGGTGCCAGCACTGTGGCGCAGCAGGTAAAGCTGACGCCTGCAGTACCATCATCCCATATGGGCAGAGGTTTGAGTCCGGCTGCTCCACTTCCAATCCATCTTTCTGCTATGGCCTGAGAAAGCAATGGAAGATGGCCCAGGCTCTTGGGCCCCTGCCACCTGCGTGGGAAACCCAGAGGAAACTCCTGGCTTCGGACCGGCCCAGCTCTGGCCATAGCGGCCATCTGGGGAATGAACCAGCGGATGGAAGACCTCTCTCTCTGCCTCTGCCTCTGTCTCTCTGTAGCTCTGATTTTCAAGCAAAAGAAATATTTAAAAAAAAAAAAACTGCATGAATTTCAGGTTTTTTGCACCAGCATAAACTTATCTTTTAATTCTATTTTCCATGAACTTTTTGAAGTACTCTCAGATTTTTCAGTAATTAGCATGTGCAGTGTTCTCTTGGGTTTTGGTTGTTCATAATTACAAATCTAAATGTGTAGCCATTTCTTCAGCCACTTCCCTTGTCTCTTCTTTGTTCCCTGTTAAGAGTCAGAGCTGGGACATTTACCAAGTAACACATAAAGCAAGCACACTGAATTTCGTGGATAGTGAGTTGACAGAGGCAGTCTTGCAAAGCGATGAAGAGCCCAGCTCTTGAGTTAGGGAGACCTGCCTCTGGAAGTCCACTCCATCACAAGTATCTTTGTGAACTTAAGCAAATCACTTACCTTCTTGAGCCTGTAGTTTATTTATCTGTTAAACTAAGATAATTTCATACCCATGTCACAGGTAAAACAATTCATGTAAATTCGCTGTGTGGCCAGCACACAATAAACTCAGTAAATGATAGTCAAGTACAGGCAAGACTGTATGTATGTACCCTTGACATCGAATCCCATTTGAGAATTGTAGAAGGTGATCTTGCACCATGTCTGTGAACTTGTTTAGACTAGAAAAAAAAAAAAAAAAAACAACCTTCTGCATTTAATTCGCATCCACACATCTCTCTTTAAAATGAAACAACTGAATACATTGAGTTATGATAGAATGTACTCATTTTAAGGGTCAACTCCAAGAGTTTTGACAAGTGTATATACTGGTCTCACTACCACTGTGCTTGAGACATAAAGCATTTGTCACCCCAAACAGTTCCTTCAAAGTCAGTCCTCCATCACATCTTTTTAATAATATTTTCCATGACATTGGTGCAAATTCAGGTTTAGTTGATGCCAAAGTTAATGTGCTTACAGCTCTGTGTAATGTTATTTCTGAGTTTGTATTCTCACAGTTACTGTTATATAACATTAATATTGATAATTACCCAAAGCCCTATGTTATATACTCAAAGTTGGCAAGCTTGCAAGTAAGCATTAACTTCTTAGGAAGAAATATGTATTTTTTTACTTATGTACCTTTATTGCTTCTCTTTACTTGATTTGGAAAATGCTAATGGTTTTAATATCCTTTGATTTTTCTAGCATGTTGCTTAGTGTGTGTAAATTCAATTGTGTTCTCCTGGCTTAAAACTATTAAGTCTGATCTCTAAACCATAACACTTAGTGTCTGCCCTTTTGACTTGCTGTTTATTAGCATTTTATCTTTCTTAGTTTGTTGACAATATAATGCTCTTTATTTTTCAGTTTTTCTCATGGTTTGCAAAGCTGCAAACTCAGATGGATCAAGATGAAGGGACTAAATACAGGTATGTGTGGCTCTTGGCTCTTGCATTTGTTGGATATCCTAATTTTTACATCTCAGTCGTCACAAGCATTTAACAATTCATGTCTTTAAAAAAATTAAGGTAAAAAAAACACCCCACAAAAACCCTTCAGCAGTCACTTTTTTTTTAAGAATAGCCAGAAAGAGGATTGAAGATTTAGGTCATTAAAACTGGTATTAAAATTTCCTTTGGGGTGGTGGTTAAGATGCTACTGGGTACGCCTACATCCTATATTGAAGTGCCTAGTTTTGAGTCCTGGTTGCAGGTCTGATCCAGCTTACTGCTAATGTACATCCTAGGAAGGCAGCAGGTGATGGCTCAAGTACTTGGATCCCTGCCACCTGTGTGGGAGACCGGGCATTCCTGGCTCCTGGCTTTGGATTACCGCTGCCTTGGCTATTGAGAGCGTTCAGAGGGTCTCCGTCTTTTGCTCTTTCCCTCTTTCACTTTCTCCATCTTTCAAATAAATTGATTAGATACATTTTTTAAATATTTTATTTAGTAAATATAAATTTCCAAAGTACAGTTTATGGATTACAATGGCTTCCCCCCCCCCCCCCCCCATAATTTCCCTCCCACTTGCACCCCCCCCATCTCCCGCTCCCTCTCCCATTCCATTCACATCAAGATTCATTTTCAATTATCTTTATATACAGAAGATCGATTCAGTATATATTAAGTAAAGATTGCATCAGTTTGCACCCACACAGAAACACAAAGTGTAAAATACTGTTTCAGTACTAGTTATAGCATTACTTCACATTGGACAACACATTAAGGACAGATCCCACCTGAGAAGTAAGTACACAGTGACTCCTGTTGTTGACTTAACAATTTGACACTCTTGTTTATGGTGTCAGTAATCTCCCTAGGCTCTAGTCATGAGGTGCCAAGGCTATGGAAGCCTTTTGAGTTCACCGACTTCCATCTTATTCTGACGGGGTCATAGTCAAAGTGGAAGTTCTCTCCTCCCTTCAGAGAAAGGTACCTCCTTCTTTGATGGTCCCGTTCTTTCCACTGGGATCTCACTCACAGAGATCTTTCATTTAGGTCTTCTTTTTTTTTTTTTTTCCCCCAGAGTGTCTTGGCTTTTCATGCCTAAAATAAATACTCTCATGGGCTCTTCAGCCAGATCCAAATGCCTTCAGGGCTGATTCTGAGGCCAGAGTGCTATTTAGGACATCTGCCATTATGTGAGTCTGCTGTGTCTCCCACTTCCCATGATGGATCGTTCTCTCCCTTTTTGATTCTATCAGTTTAGTATTAGCAGACACTAGTCTTGTTTGTGTGATCCCTTTGACTCTTAGACCTATCAGTATGATCAATTGTGAACTGAAATTGATCACTTGGGCTAGTGAGATGGCATTGGTACATGCCACCTTGATTTGATTGTATTGGAATCCCCTGGCACATTTCTAACTCCACCATTTGGGGCAAGTCCGATTGAGCATGTCCCAAATTGTCATCTCCTCCCTCTCTTATTCCCACTCTTATATTTAACAGGGATCACTTTTCGGTTAAAAATTTAAGATTAGATACATTTTTTTATACAGGGTTATATTGTAATCAGTAGTATGGAGGGACAGATACTTCTTTTTCAGTAATCCCAGTAGGAATTTTATAGGAGTTCTAAGAGGTATTTGTGGCTTTCTTTAGAAGGAGACACATCCCCAAGAGACTTCAAGGATGAGCACCTAGATTGAGTGTTATTATGTAGTTTTGTTGGTATATAGTGGTGGCATGGGGAAAATGGCAGGGTACAGTTTCTAGCTGATTTGGGGGTTATGGGTTGAGCCTTTATACTGTTAACATCCATTGGTGCTTTCTTTGGCATTTGATCCCATTTAATGTTCATAGCAATGCATTAGGAAAAATTTATCTCAAAGGTAGAAGTGATCTGAAGGGACTGACCTTATCTTGTGCAGTGGGATGTGTGCAGTGTCTCAGTCTTCGAAAGTTGAGCCAGCAAGTTACTGACTTACATTTGAAAAGACAGATTATGGCTTCAAGGCCAACTTCCTTTTGTTGCTTATGGTATCAGTGATTTGCCTTCTTAATTGGAATAGTTTATGACATAGCTTTTGCTCCGTTTTATTAATATAATCAACTTTTGTAAGTAGGTTGAACTTCCTCCTGAAATTCAAACATTTTGGGAAAATTGAGACTTTGTTATTTATTGACTGTGCTTACTGGGGGAAAATATTATTGCCAATCCCCTTTTGATTCTGTTTTCTAGACAGATGAGGGATTACTTGTCTGGGTTTCAGGAGCAGTGTGATGCCATATTGAATGATGTGAACAATGCTCTTCAGCATCTGGAGTCTTTGCAGAAACAGTATCTTTTTGTGTCCAATAAGACAGGAACCCTACACGAAGCCTGTGAACAGCTCCTAAAAGAACAGGTAATTTGCAGTAGGAGAGAGGGTCAGTGATTATCCTTGATATGTTACATAAAGCTTTATTTAAATATTTGTATGTATTTAGGTAGATGAACACAATTTATTTTTAGTGTTCTTAATTTCTCCAAGTACGGATTGGACAGTGCCGTGTTTGACAGCCTGTGCTAAGCACGCAGATTGTGAGATTTACAGCCTTCTTTTATTCTAAATAAACTTCCATGAACAGGGCCAAGGCAGGGGCTCCTATGTGCTGAGCTGTTAGGGCTCAGTACAGTTTCAGCGTGTAGTGGTTACGTTAGTTTGTTCAGTCTGCTCTTGATTATTGCCACTTGTCAAACAAGCATAGCGATTTTGTATCATTAGTGGGATTTATGAAAATAGCAATTGATAGGGTTGTACTTAAACTTGTAACTTAGATGTAGAGGATTTAAGTTACTATATTTATCTCAGAATTTTCTCTAAATATAGTTTTGTGTTTTTAAATGGGATCATTTATTATTTTATAAAAAGATCATATGGAATTTACTATACTTTTTGCCTACTTTATGATTGCAGAAATATTTGAGCATTATTCTGAAATTATATATCTGATATAAGTTTATATGTCTAATCTAAACCTATTCAGTATAATTTTGAGAATGGAATGTTGATTTTCATATTCTTATAATAACTGATTTTTCTCTTTTAAAAATGCAAGTCGGAACTTGTTGATTTAGCTGAAAACATTCAACAAAAGCTTTCCTATTTTAATGAATTGGAAACTATTAATACAGTAAGTGTATTTTACTTTTGTAAAAAAAAGTTAATTATTTTTGCTTTGCATTTCCCCTTAGTATAATCTTTAAACTTATGCTTGGTTTGAGTGATATTTTATCTTAGTAGTTTGCTTGCTGGTAGATAATTGTATTTGTAGCTAATTGAGATACCATTATCAATTCAGTTTTTTTGAATGTGATTTAAGTAATATTTCTTAAATTGAATAACTGTTTAAATCTCTGTATTGGTTACCTCTAATTACCTTATTTGTAAGCTGTGAAGAAGATTGTAAGAAATCACTTTTAAATCTTGCTGTAGTTATGTTACTATGACAGTAGTTAAAACATTTTTTAAACTAATTTTAGTGTTTAGTTTAAAGAAAAGTAATCTTTGTAACATATACATGTATGCCAAATAGCAGCCCCACAAAGACTGCTGTGTAAATTACATTTTTATATGTTTCTGATGTATAAATCAGTCCTAATAGTTACATTTAAATCATGTTATTAAAATCATTAAACTAATCGTAATTACTGTGATTTACTAAAGGCACAGAAGTAAAACCAGTTGCTAGTTAACAGTGGAATGCAATAGGAAGTAGTTCATTGCCAAGCTGTTTGTATGTTGACATAAGAAATAATTGGTAATAATTTACTTTCATAGTATGACTGCTAAACATGATATGACTGCCAGTTAACCCTTTAAGAAAATCTCCAGTGTTTGAAAATGGAAAAATTATGTATGTTGTAAAGTACTAGAAAGTGGGAAATCTAGGTATTTGATGCCTTATTTCAATATAACATTGTACAGTGGAATACTATAAAATTGCTAATTCATGAAGAGCCCCATTAAATCATATTTGGAATAAGCTGGATTAAAATCAGTATTTTTTGCTATTTGTCCCTTTATTGTTGCATATGGCCTACGTTTGAGGATATCTTGATGACTTTTAATATGTATTGTAAAGAAATTAGTCAACTGGGTTACATCTTAAAGGAAAATATGCTAATTCTAGGCCATAATTTTCAACTTTTATCTATATTCCTTTTTTCTGTGAATTAATATTTTTTTTCTCCTTTAAAGAAATTGAATTCTCCAACATTGTCTGTGAATAGTGAAGGATTTATACCTATGCTGGCCAAGTTAGATGATTGTATAGCATATATCTCCTCTCATGTAAGTTACGATTTTTTTATATTTTTAAGAAATCTTAATTCCTATTATATCACTTCTTGTGCTGTAAAGTCATTATTTTGCCTGAAGGGAAAAATATATGTTGGTAACTTTTTGAAGAAAAATTAGTCAATCTTAGTCATTGCCAGTAATATAAGTGGACTTCTGGCTTCTTAGGCCACCCTTGCAGTGGAAAGGTTCCTGACTGACTGATCTTTGTCCCCTCAAAGAATCAGTCATTTTTAAAATGTTGATGCCTGACATGTTAGGTATTTCTTTGGTAATAGAAAGGAGGGGACAGGCCATTTAATTCAATCACTTTTTCTCTCTACCCCCTGAGGACTTATTGCTATGTTTATTTCCCCCAAGTCCTAGCCTTACATATTGGCCATGAAGCTCACAGGGTATTGAAAGTATCTTTTGGTAACAAGTGCAAATATTGATTGAGTCCTTACCTTGTGCCAGACCCACGGGATTTGGTTGCAACTAAACAGGCACAGCATTATCTTGTGGAGCTTATGATGTGCATAACCCTTTTTTGTACTTTATATATTGCTTTATGTAAAGAGTGCTGGATTTTCCTGAAAAGCTTGCATTTTGGTCAGTGTTTGTTTCCTCTTTCTAAATCTTTCTCTTTCCTTTCAAGCCTAATTTTAAAGATTATCCTGTATATTTGCTGAAGTTTAAACAATGTCTTGCTAAAGCTTTGCACCTTATGAAGACGTATACTGTGAACACACTGCAGACCCTCACCAATCAGCTACTGAAAAGGGTGAGTTCGCTGTGCTCACGAACAGGTGGTTCCCTGTTTTTGATTCATTCGTCCTCCATAATCTTTTCCTGCGATTAGTGCTTTGTAATTCCAGAAAAATTGTACCTCTTGTAGTAAGTACTGCAGTTTTATTTATGATAGGAAAAATGGCCATATTATAAATGTCTTATAATAATACTTAGCAGACAAGAATATAGTACCATATGATAGTAAAATAAATTATAAACTGTGTCATTTAAAATATTTCTGTCTTTTACATGAAGGAAATACACTAAAATAGTAAAAAATAGTTTTGTCTGAGTGGTGGGATATGATGGCTAAAATTTTTAATGATTTCCCATATTTAGGCAGCATATTTTTACCAAATACCTCCTAATGTTTGGTATTGTATTGGGAACTATGGGTTAGCAAAAAGAAGCTGGTAAGGTCCCCGCTCTTGTGGAGTTTAGTGACTAATTAGTTAGTTACAGTTTGGAATAGGTACTAGGTGGTAAATTAGCAATGTCAGCTTAGAAAATGAGACTAGAGCTAATTAGGATGGTCATTGAGTGTACTTCTCTCCTAAGAAAATCAAACCATAAAATTGGCTGATTGTTTTAAAGCATGGTTTGTAAGGAATATGGAGTATCTTCCTGGACTTCGAATTTAAAGCCATTGGTTTTTGAGTTCCATCATCGTAGTCACATTGTTTTAGTTAATTTAACAGCCAGACTATGTATTTTCTAGTTTGTAAAATTTCAGCAAATTTAGGAAACTATTATCAGTTAGTCCCTACTGTGTGCCAGTGCTGCAGAAAACCTCTGTGAGTATGTGTTAGGGTAATTTATTGGAGGTAGTGAATGTCAGAGAGGTTGAGTAGTTTAGTCCATGTCCTATGTTCAGAAAGTGACAGAGTAAGGAAACTGAATTTGGGTCTGTTTACTGTCAAAATTAGGGTAACATGAGCAAATTTTACCCGTAGAAGGAAGAAAGATGACAATTCTTTGGTTTCTCATTTGTAACAATAAAGTTTAATTGGAGATTTTTTCTGTGTTCTTTTGATTGGTATGGAGACCACGCAGTAGTCATATGAAATGGTATCACATTTTCTGAACAATTATTTGTTTGCTAATTATCTTCTTTTGCTGTTCTCCCTCATGTTTCTATAGGATCCTTCCTCTGTACCTAATGCAGACAATGCCTTCACACTATTTTATGTGAAATTTCGAGCTGCTGCCCCTAAAGTCAGAGTAAGTCTATTCCATAAATAAGAGATTGCTGTGACATTTATTTAACCAGCACTTTTGAAGGCCTGTTGTGTGTTAAGCCCTTTGCTTGTACCAAAGAAATGAACAGAGATGAAAGGCAGGCATTGTTCTTCCGCATCACAGCAGGGTCTCTTAGACACGTGTCCTAGGTGCTGGCAGCCCATGGAGCAGGAAGCACTCAGCTCTCTGTGATGCCCAGAGAAGGTTTCTATTTGAAAGTGATGGTTGGGTTTAAAAAGCTTGGTTTTGTAAGTGGACTTGGGGAGTTGATAAGGATAGTTTATATCCTTATAAGCAAAGTTGTATACAAAAGATAAGCATTTTAGGAGAACCCCGTATAATTTGTTATGACTGAAACACATGACGTTAGAGGGGTGTGATGAAAAAGACGACAAGAAAGGGTTGTTGCAAGTCATGCTAGTTCAGAAAAAATGGAGAACCTATGAAGTGTGTTACACAGGAGGGTAATTTGGTTAGACTTGCCATTTCATAAGTTTAAGAACGTGTATTATAGGGGCCATTGTTGTGGTGTAGTGGGTTAAGCCAATGCTTGTGAACCAGTATCCCATATTGGAGCACTGGTTTGAGATCTGACTGCTCCACTCCTGATCCAGTTCCCTGCTGATTCATCTGGGAAAGCAGTGGACAATGACTTGGGCCCCTGCCACCCACATGAGAAACCAGGATGGAATTCCACGCTCCTGATTTTGGCCTGTCCTGTACCTGGCTGTTGTAGCCATTTAGAAAACCAGCAAATGGAAGATCAATCCCTCTCTCTCTGTCTCATTCTCTCTCTCTCTCTTTGTCTGTTTCTCTCTGTGTAACTCTGCCTTTCAGATAAAATGAATAGAAGTCTACCAAAAAAGATACATTACCAAAATATATATAAGTGCACCAAGGACTTAAATATGAAAATTGTAAGTAGACCAATCAGTCAATCATAAAAAAGCCAGAAAACTAGAAAAAATTATTGGAAAGAATATGGAGAAAAAGATCAAGGATATGAAAATTAATTTTCTGGATTTTAAGCAGCAAAAGCAGAAAATGGAAAGAATATTTGTTGTAGTTTTTTTTTTTTTAAGATTTATTTATTTATATGAAAGAGTTACATAAAGAAGGGGCAGAGAGAGAGGAAGAGAGAGAGAGGTCTTCCATTTGCTGGTTCATTCCCCAGTTGGCCACAACGGCCGGAGCTGTGCCGATCCAAAGCCAGGAACCAAGAGCTTCTTCTGGGTCTCCCATTTGGGTTCAGGGGCCCAAAGACTTGGGCCATCCTCTGCTGCTTTCCAAGGACATAGCAGAGAGTTGGATCGGAAGTGGAGCAGCCGAAACTCAAACTGGCGGCAATATGGGATGCCGGCACAAAGGCGGCGGCTTTACCCACTGTGCCACTGTGCCACAGTGCCGGCGCCTGTAGATAGGTTTTAAGAGATTAATATTTTTAATGTCTTATAAGTGCTTTTAAAGCAGTATAAGACAGATGAATATTTAATATAAAATGACCAGATTGCTCATAGAAAATAATGAAAGTATGTCTAAATTAAGGTTAATGGCATGTTTTATCTGTCTGAAATTGGCAGATTAATACATAACAGTGCTTTTGAGTTTCTGGCTAGATAGGCAGTACTGTTGATAGGGATGTAAATGAATTCCTTTCTGAAAAACATTTCAGGTGACTAGATCAAAAAACTGTAAGAATACATTTCTCTTTTGACTTGGTGTGTTGAGTTCTTCACCCGAGAGATTAGCACTGTTACTACACCAATGTTATGTGGTAGGAAGTAGAAACTCAGAAGTGAACCAGCTTGCATGGGCTCAAACAGCTACTAAATACGTAGGCACTTGAACCCTGTGGTATCACTCCAGGCTTTTAACCAACAGGCTGTTATTCTTTTGGAAATAACCTAAATGTCTAACAGTGAAGAATGGTTGACTTATGGTATATTCAACCTTTTGGGATATTATGTAGCTATTGCACATGTTTTTTAAAATTTTTTTTTGTGATATTGAACAGATTTAATATAGTTTATAGATACAATTCTAAGAAAAAGTATGCTTTTTGTCCCTCCCTTTCCATCTCTTTCTAATGCTGAATATATAGCATAATTCCAATTTTACTGAAAAAAATATATAGTAATTGTGGATATAGAAAGACTAAAAGAAAATTACTGCAATGGTAACTGTTATTTTTATGATTTTTAACTATTTTATATTTATAGTTTTTCTAAGTGAGCATGTAATACTATTGAATCAAGTAATAAAGAGTATAATTAAAGCAGATGGATTTTTAATGTATATTTCTTGTTTATTCTGTAGACTCTTATTGAACAAATAGAGCAACGATCTGAAAACATACCTGAGTGAGTACTAGAAGTTCTTTTGATTTCCTTACGATGACCTTCCTTTTGAGTACTGCTTTTCCAAATCTAGTTGCATCACTATTTTCTGAGCAGTTCCCTTTTGACTTGTTCATGTAGCGTGCAACTTATTTTGGGGAGCAAATCACAAACCTGACTTAGCAAATTTATATGGCAATATTGTTTTCTTCTCATTTGTGCAGAGTTGAGAACCCAATTCTTGGAAGAGAAATCTTTTTTTTTTTTTTTTTTTTTTTAGCATATAAAGCTTAAGGCACCACGATGTACCATGGGTTGTTATTGTTTGATTTCTCTATTTCTTTTATGTGGGCAGATAAGAGCAGGCTCTCAGAGCCTTAGAGGTTCAGTCACCTATTCTGGGATTTAAAATCAGATTTCATTTTCATATCTTTTGAAATCAAAACTTGGGAAATCAAAAGTTCATACTCTATTCTCATTTGCATTCTGTCAGATACCAACAGCTGCTGAGTGATATCCACCAATGTTACCTTGATCAGCGGGAGCTGCTTTTGGGCCCTAGTATTGCTTGTACTGTCACAGAGCTAACCAGCCAAAACAACAGAGATCATTGTGCCTTGGTAAGTGTCTGCTTGTTTGGTTTAATGTTAAACTTTCTTTTGAGCTAGTTTGTACCTAAAAGCTATTCCTATGTATAATTTTACCTTTCATATCAAGAAACTAAAAATAACTTTTTTCAGTTTTGACAGAAGTTATTGATTAGTCTTATTCAATTTTGCAAAATATTCTTACTTTTATTTGTTTTTTAAGTTATGAACATTCACAAATAAGTATTGTTCCTTGGAAGATGAAGTTTCAAAGGTTGTGGATTTACATTGACAATTTAATTTTGGCTTAGCCTGCTGCAGAAGTGCTTTTTGGTTTTAGTGTGATTTTAGTTCATACTTTAGAAAATTACATAAGGATTCTTTTTTTTAAATACTCCCTTTCTACTGAAAAAATAATTTGTGTTTATTTTAAAAAGTTTAGAAATTTGTAAGAAGAAAATAAAAATCCTATAGTCCCATTTTGTAGTAACCCTTTGGAAACCAACCACTGTTTTTAATAAGTTGTTTTATATACATATATGTGGATACTTTAGAAAGTTCAAGGAAAACTAGAATAAAAAGTAAGTTTATTTTGGTACAAGTTTTTGAAATCCATGCATAATTCTTTCATAATGTGCATTTTTTGCATGAACTTTCTAAAGTATCCTCATTTGCATAGATTTCATTTTTTCGACCCAATATAAGCTTATCTTTTTTTTAATCCCATTGTCCATGAACTTTTTGAAGATTCTTTGTATATACCTAATATCTTTGCAAATAAAGTGTAGACAGACTATTTCATAAGTGCTGGAACTATTGTATTTCTTTAACTGCGAATGATATGTGTTTCTCTCCTGCAGGTTCGCAGTGGCTGTGCCTTTATGGTCCATGTATGCCAGGATGAACATCAGCTTTACAATGAATTTTTTACAAAACCCACATCAAAATTAGAGTAGGTATTACATGGACTCTGTTATTGATATATTTAATTTGTTGGTGACCATAATGGAATAATATAGGTGTTAACTCTAGTTAACTGCAGTGTTTTTTTTTTTTTTTTTTGCTCATGTGTGTTTAGGTGGGACAGTAGTTAATTTCTTAAACATGTAGTTTAAGGCCAACATGTTTTCAATATTTTTTGGAGACATTGTATGATAATAAGAATTCCATGCAGGCGTCTAATAACTCCTGGAATCTAGATCCCCTTATCTCCACCAAGTATAATGATTTCTTCTAGATAAAAAATTCTGTGATTTGAACTAAGGAAAGATACTTAAAAAATACAGATGATATTTAATAACCTTAGTTTTTCTCAAAATGTCTTTCAGATCCCCTGTTAATTTCAGTTTTTTTCATGATGGCTTTTTTGATTTTTGCAAAGATTCTAAGATTATGACTCTTAGAATAAGGAAGAGAAAAGTGTTTAATTATTTTGATTGAGGTGATCACTTTTGATGAAAAATTTTTTTTTAAATTAATTAATTAATTTATTTTTTGACAGGCAGAGTGGACAGTGAGAGAGAGATAGAGAGAAAGGTCTTCCTTTGCCATTGGTTCACCCTCCAATGGCCGCCGCGGCCAGCGCGCTGCGGCCGGCGCACCGCGCTGATCCGATGGCAGGAGCCAGGTGCTTAAATATTTTAAATAGAAGAGTACTATTGACAATATAAAGAGTATTGACAACTTGATTTTTTTTCTCTTTAAGTGTTTAAAGTTTCTCAAAATACTTGGTATATGTCCAGAGTACTTTGAGTTTTAACTAAATCTGTAAGTATTCAAGAATTTTGAACCTGTGTTGCCTGGAAACAGAGGATACAAGAGTACTTTGATAAAGTGCATGGAAAAATGAAATTAAGATGAATTGTTTTTTGCTGCAAAAAGATTTGAAGCCATGCATAGAGGTTTTTTTTTTTTTTTTTTTGTTTTGTTTTGTTTTTTTCTTTTTGACAGGCAGAGTGGACAGTGAGAGAGAGACAGAGAGAAAGGTCTTCCTTTGCCGTTGGTTCACCCTCCAGTGGCCGCCACGGTTGGCGTGCTGCAGCCGGCGCACTGCACTGATCCGAAGGCAGGAGCCAGGTGCTTCTCCTGGTCTCCCATGGAGTGCACTTGGGCCATCCTCCACTGCACTCCCTGGCCACAGCAGAGAGCTGGCCTGGAAGAGGGGCAACCGGGACAGAATCCGGTGCCCTGACCGGGACTAGAACCCGGTGTGCCGACGCCGCAAGGCGGAGGATTAGCCTATTGAGCCGTGGCACCGACCTCAGATTTTTTTCTTTTAAAACACACTTTCATGAACTTTTAAAGACCCCCCCCCAATCATGTGTACATAGATCTCAGTTTTTTTGTGTGTGTCAAAATTAACTTACTGTTTACTCCCATTTTTCATGAACTTTTTGAAATATCCTCACACCATTTGATTCACAGTGAAATAGAATAGAAAATATAATTGAATCTACTAAATAATTTGTATTGTTTTTGACAGGACATACACCAAATTGTTATGGAAATAAATAAAAGTTCTGATAGGTTTGGGAGCAGCTATTTGAACTGATGGCCATGGTTGCTTATTGATTCTGAGATTTTAAACCAAAAATTTACAGAATTGTTTTCAGCCTTTTCTCATTCTCTAATGTTCTTGGATACTACTTTTTAATAGATACTGTTTTTATCAACTGGAAGAAATCAGTGATTCTTTTGAGCTACTGGAAAATCCTGAAAGGGTTACTACTAATGACCATGTTTTGTTCTCTCATTTTAGTGAACTTTTGGAGAAACTGTGTGTGTCATTGTATGATGTCTTCAGGCCATTGATCATTCATGTTATTCACCTAGAGACTCTGTCAGAACTTTGTGGGATTCTGAAAAATGAGGTCCTTGAAGATCACGTACAGAACAATGGTAAATAAGTAGAAGTGGTCATTTTAAAGTCTTTTCAATTACAACTATAGCTCAGTGAATTTGAAAAGAATTTAGGTTCTCCTCTCCCACCCCTGCCCCCAAATATATAAACTTAATAGTTGAAACATCTGTTCTTGCTTTGCCTTGTTTTGAATAAAGATGTACCTTATTCAGCAACTAAAGGTACAAATAAGGAAGGAATTTTAAAATCTGGGCAAAATTATGGGGCCTGCGCTGTGGCATATAGTAGGTGCTGGCATCTTATGTGGGCGCTGGTTCTTGTCCTGGCCTGCTCTTCTTCCAATCCAGCTCTCTACTTATAGCCTGGATAAGCAGCAGAGGATGGCCCAAGTGCTTGGGCTCCTGCGTCCCGGTGTGGGAGACCCGGAGGAGGCTCCTGCTCTTGGCTTTGAATCTACCCAGCTCTGGCTGTTGCGACCGTTTGGAGAGTGAACCAGTGGATGGAAGACATTTATCTCTGTCTGGAACTCTACCTCTCAAATAAATAAATACAATCTTTTTAAAAAATTTAGCAAAATTAATAATAAAATAATTACAGTCACTTTTCTTTTTGCCATCTGGAATCTGGAGACCAGTAACCATCAATTTTGGAATAGGCATTTCTAGTACACTGTTCCAAAATATGTGAAGTCGTCTACTGTATCACATACTTTTAAAAAAAATTATTTATTTATTTGGAGGCGGAGTTATAGAGAGGCAGAGGCAGAGAGAGAAAGAGATCTTCCATTTGCTGGTTCACTCCCCAGATGGCTGCAATGGCCATAGCTGCGCTGATCCAAAGGCAGGAGCCAGGAGCTTCTTCCGGGTCTCCCACGTGGGTGCAGGGGCCCAAGGATTTGGGCCATCTTCTACTGCTTTCCCAGGCCATAGCAGAGCGCTGGATCAGAAGTGGAGCCATCAGGACTTGAACTTCTGCCCATATGGGATGCCGGCACTGCAGGTAGCGGCTCTATCCACTATGCCACAGCGCTGGCCTCTATATTGCGTATTTTTGATTAAAGTACAGTAATTATTTAGCATGCATATATAGTAACAATTTGTCTTTTTGAAATTAGAAAAGCTTTTCTCGGGAATAGCTATACATTATCCATTTGATACATTCTTCAATGTTTTATTTTATTGTTATCAAGAACATGGTTTTCCTAATGGTACTTAGGTGCCTTTAAGAAATACCCTTCAAGGAATCATTTTACTGGCAGTGTTTATTATCCTCACTTGGCTTTCACTAGGAGATGCTATGAGTTTATGATGTTCTAAAGTTTTTCTTCTACATTTGCTTCATTCTGAGATGTATACTTTTTTTCACATTAAGGCTTCTGCATTTAAGATGATTTCCAAATTAATGTGAATATTATACGTGATCATCTAGCGTCTTTAGTCTTCTAGCCCTTGGAAAGCTGTTCCTGAATTACTCATGTGTCTTAACATTGATGGCATCTTAGTGATAAAGAAATACTAAATGAACTCATGTCTGATTTTATCTCTCACTTATTTTCCTTTGTGAAAATGTTAAATCACTTAATAGCTGTAGGAATCAATTTATTTGTAGAATGGGGATTCTAATAACCAAATTAATAAACTGCCTTAGCTGTCTCATAGGATTTGTCTAAAGCTATATGAAATATCTCTTAAAGAGCACGAAGCATTTTTAAAACTCGGAGTTTTTTATTCAAGTTAGTAGTAGACATAATTTCACAGAATCTCAGAGAAGAGGTGTAAGAGCAAATACATGGGGCCCGGCGCTGTGGTGTAGTAGGTAAAGCTGCCATCTTTGGTGCTGGCATCCCATATTGTCGCCAGTTCAAGTCCCGGCTGCTCCACTACCGATCTAGCTTTCTGCTGTGGCCTGGGAAAGCAGTGGAAGATGGCCCAAGTCCTTGGGGCTCTGCACCCGTGTGGAGGACCCGGAAGAAGCTCTTGGATCCTGGCTTTGGATTGGCGCAGCTCTGGCCGTTTTGGCCAACTGAGGAGTGAACCAGCGGATGGAAGACCTCTCTCTCTGCCTCTCCTTCTCTCTTTGTATAACTCTGACTTTCAAATAAATAAATAAATCTTTAAAAAAAATAGTAAATATATTTCCCAATTTTAGAACTGGAGAAATTGAAAGAAATTTATTAAACTAAGATCAAATCATACTGAAACAGAATACAGCCATGGTTTGTTTGTTTGTTTGTTTGTTTGTTTCTTTTTTTTTTAAAGATATACTTATTCATTTGAAAGGCAGAGTTGGAGAGAGGGAGAGCCAGAGAGATCTTCCATCTGCTGGCTCACTCCCCAAACGGGCCACAAATGGCTGGGCCTGGGCCAGGCTGAAGCCTGTAACTCCAGCTGGGTCTCTCATGTGGGTACAGGGACCAAAGGACTTGGGTCATCTTCCGCTGCTTTCCCAGGCTTGTTAACAAGGAACTGGATTGGAAGTAGAGCAGCCAGGACTTGAACCGGTGCCCATATGGGATGCCAGCATCACAGGTGGCAGCATAATTCACTACACGACAATACTGGCCCTCATAGCCATAGTTGCTGCAGCAAATATGTGTCATACTATTTCTGAGCAACTTAGTGACATCTTTACTTGTTGTAAAGAAATGACTTCTAAATCTAAAGGCAGGAATGATCCATCTTTCTTGCAGCTGAACAGCTGGGAGCATTTGCAGCTGGAGTAAAGCAGATGTTGGAAGATGTGCAGGAGCGGCTCGTCTACCGAACCCATATCTACATTCAGACAGACATCACTGGCTACAAACCAGCCCCTGGAGACCTGGCCTATCCCGAGAAGTTAGTCATGATGGAGGTAAGCTCTCCTGACTCGGTCTCCTGCCTTTCCCTCACACGTTTGGTAAACTAGGAATTTTCTTTTTAAGTTCTCCCTTAAAATGTAAAATCGACATAAACTGGCTGTAATAGCATAGGAAATAAAATTTTAAGAAATTGAGCAGTGGCCGGTGCCGCGGCTTAATAGGCTAATCATCCGCCTTGCGGTGCCAGCACCCCAGGTTCTAGTCCCGGCCGGGGCACTGATTCTGTCCCAGTTGCCCCTCTTCCAGGCCAGCTCTCTGCTGTGGCCAGGGAGTGCAAGTGGAGGATGGCCTAAGTGCTTGGACTCTGCACCCCATGGGATACCAGGATAAGCACCTGGCTCCTGCCATTGGATCAGCGCGGTGTGCCGGTTGCTGCGCGCCAACCGCGGCGGCCATTGGAGGGTGAACCAACGGCAAAAGGAAGACCTTTCTCTCTGTTTCTCTCTCACTGTCCACTCTGCCTGTCAAAAAAAAAAAAAAAAAAAAAAAAAAAAGAAATTGAGCAGAATAATTAGTTAGGTTGTCTTTCCTTCAGTGTGAGTTTTAGAAACGTTCTATTCAGTTCTCTCCCCTTTGTCAGGAAGTATGCATTCTCTATTAAATCTGTGCTCCCTGTGAATCCTCTTTTCCTTTCTAAGTGGCACATAGAGGGTTGATGACAGGAGCCACTGTGGCTGAGGGTGATGACGTAGCTCTGTGTCTTGCTGTCCTGAAACCCTGGAGGCCATCTCCTCACTGGGATTCCAGGTGGAGGTCCAGTTTACAGTTTGAAGACTTGGGTTTATCTGAAGACACCAGGATAGTGTTATAGGATGTGCCACGTTATGGACTTGTCTGATGGTTTCATTTTGCTTAGATTTACATTAAATTTTTTTCCCCCAAGAATATATCACATAGCCAATGTACTTTTGATTTCATTACATCAAAGGCACATAATACCAGGTTGTTCCACTAATGGTTAGGGTGGTGGTTGCTAGTACTGTTCATCGTAAAAGCATGTCTTTCCCTTTATAATTAATATGTAATTGTGGGATGATACTTGGAGATCCTATGAATGGTTTTAGAATCTGCTGATGGTTCTAGTCTGAATCAGTAATTATGTTGGGGTAGCAAAATGTTGATTTTTGCATCTGCCATTTCTTCAATCTTCATTTGTTGACTCTGTGATATAAAGAATTGATTTCTCTTTCTCCCTCCCTCCTTTTCTTCACTCCACTCCTGCCATGTAGCATTGTAGTTTTTTTTCAAGTTAACATGTTATGATTTATTATAATCATTATTATTTTTGATGTTCATAATTGTCCCAAATTTGGCCAGTGGTGGTCCCTTAGGCTGGCTGTATTGTTCTTTTTGTTGTTGTAGTCTTTGAGTACTGCTTTGTGTTTTTTAAACAGCTTTATTGAGATATAGTTTACATATCATATAGTTCACTCATTTCAGGTTTTAATTCATGGGTTTTTAATTTAGTCACAGTCATACATACAATGGTCACTACCAACAATTTTAGAATGGAAGAAAAAACTATCACCCTTCTACTCTAGCCTTGGGTAAACCCTAATCTGCTTTTGTCTCAGATTTTCTGTGCTGGACATTTCATATGAATGGAATCATAGATAATGAGGCCTTTGTGACTGGCCTCTTTGATTTAGGATCATGTTTGCAAGGTTTATCCATGTTGTAGCATGTATTCGAACTTCATTCCTTTTTATGATTGGATAACGTTCATTGTATGGATATATCACGTTTTGTTTTTCCATTCTTCCATTAATGGACATTTCAGTTGCTTCCACTTTTTGGCTCTTGCAAATATTGCTGCTGTAAGCATTTGTAGATATTTTTGTAGATATTTATTTTCATTTCTTTATGTATATAATATACTTAAAGGTAGAATTGCTGGGTCATATGGTAATTTTATGTTAATTGTTTGAGGACTGTTTTCATTACTAGTTTAGTGGTTAGCATGTAGTATATATTGGGTGAAATTCTTTAGTTAAGGAACAATGGTTAAATAGTTGCAGTTCTTAAGTTAATTTTAAAACAGCTTACTGTATCTGTTCTCACATAAAGGAAAAGCCTATTTGTATTGTTCAGTTACTTAAACAAAAGCATTTGTGATGTTCAGAGTATATCCAATCTTAAAAAAAATTATGTATTTATTTGAAAGGCAGAGAGAGAGACAGACAGACATAAACATAGGCATCTTGCAGCTGCTGGTTCACTGCCCAGGTGGCCACAAAGCTGGCACTGGCCAGGCTGAAGCCAGGAGATGGGAACTCAGTCTGCTCTTCCCTGTGGCTGGCCGAGACCCGACCACTTGAGTCATCACCTGCTGCCTCCCAGAGCACACGTTAGCAGGAATCTGGAGTTGGGGTGGGAACTGGGACTCAGATCCAAGTGCTCTGATATGGGATGCAGGCATTCCAAGTGGCAGGTAACCACTATACCAAACACCCAGAATTTATCAAATCTTAAACCTGAACATGTTGTTTCTAAACTTTTTAAGTTGGAGACTCTGCTTCATGGGTGGGCATTTGGAATAGCAGTTAAGATGTCACTTGGAATACCTACATGTTGGAATACATGGCTTCAAATCCTAGCTCTGTGTCTGCTTCTGAATCCAGCTTCCTGCTAATATGCAACCTGGGAGGTGGCAGGTGGTGGCTCAAGTACTTGGGTCTCTGCTACCCACATGGGAAACCCAAATTGGCTTCTGAGCTCCTGGCTTCTGGTCATGCTTGTTGTAAGCATTTGAGGAGTGAAGTGGGGGGTGAACTATCTCTGTCTGTCTCTTTTTCTGTCTCTCTACCTCTTTCAAATGATAAAATAAATTTAAAAAAAATTCAAGAGTGATAGAATAAATTTTTTTTTTTTTTTTTTTTGACAGGCAGAGTGGACAGTGAGAGAGAGACAGAGAGAAAGGTCTTCCTTTTGCCGTTGGTTCACCCTCCAATGGCCGCCACGGCCGGTGCGCTGCGGCCGGCGCATCACGCTGATCCAAAGCCAGGAGCCAGGTGCTTCTCCTGGTCTCCCATGGGGTGCAGGGCCCAAGCACTTGGGCCATCCTCCACTGCACTCCCTGGCCACAGCAGAGAGCTGGCCTGGAAGAGGGGCAACCGGGACAGGATCGGTGCCCCGACCGGGACTAGAACCCGGTGTGCCGGCGCCGCAAGGCGGAGGATTAGCCTAGTGAGCCGCGGCGCCGGCCGATAGAATAAATTTTAAAAAAATTAAAAATATGCTTTCTTTTATTTTTAAAGTTTTATTTATTTGAAAGAGTAACACAGAAAGAGAAGGAGAGGCAAAGAGAGAGAGAGAGAGAGAGAGGTCTTCCATCTGCTGGTTCACTCCCCAGTTGACCACAATGGCTGGAGCTGCACCAGCCTGAAGTCAGGAGCCAGGAGCTTCTTCCAGGTCTTCCACTTGGGTGCAGGGACCCAAGGACTTGGGTCATCTTCTACTGCTTTCCCAAGCCATAGCAGAGAGCTGGATCAGAAGTGGAGCTGCCAGGACTTGAACCAGCGCCCATATAGAATGCCGGCACTGAGGGCAGTGGCTTTACCTGCTACGCTACAGTGCCAGTCCCAAGAATATGCATTTTATATGAACTTTGTGTACTTGACCTTTCACCAGATACCTTGTATTGCTTCTAAAGTGAGGTTTATGGATATGTTGAGACTAGAGAGACCCTTTACTAATGTCCTCTTTTCATTTCCGTATTGTTTTTGGCATAGTTCTCTTCATCTGTTTAATTTACTAATTAATAAATTAAGTAATGTTTCTACTTTGTACAAAGAAAGTATTCATACTGCCACACTGCTAAAATTATTCTTTAATTTGCCTTTTTTTAATACAGCAAATTGCACAAAGTTTAAAAGATGAACAGAAGAAAGTACCCTCTGAAGCTTCATTTTCAGATGTTCAGCTAGAAGAAGCAGAAGCTAACAGTCTCACAAAATCTGGTATGTTGTGAGGTCTCAACTCTCACTATTTATTCATCTAGTTAAAAAACCCTTATTGAAGACTTCTCATTCCCCAGGCATGAAAAACAGCTTGTGCCTTTGCTGAGTTCACACTGTGTGGGAGAGATTGACAGGCCACAGATGTAATCCAGTGGTGAATAAGATGCTGGCATAAGATGCATAGGCTGCTGTTTTACCGTGGAAGCAGGACATGGAAATTCTCCATGGAGTGAGCTTTGAGTGCAGGAAGCTGGAGTCAGAGTGAGGCATGGTGTCTGAAAGCTGGTGTGTGTGTTTATAACGAGTGTGAGAGAGCCAGGTGAAGTTGTGTAAGATCAAATAGTGTGTTAGAAGGCATGCAGGAATGGAAGACCAGGACTGCTTGGGAAGGCCAAGTGGTTTGTTGAGTTTGGGCACAGGTTGTATGTAGGGAAGGAGCTGGTAACACAAAACCAGCTTAGGAAAGGTGTGGTGAGGTAGTTTCATGGCCTTTGAACTTCTAGAGAGTAGTAGAGTACAATCAGGGTGATTGCACCATCAGGTTTGCTTTTTGTAAACTTATCGAGTGACTAGGGCTATGATGTATATTATGAGAGGAGCAGAGTTGTCCAATAGATCATTCACGAGGGCCCTAGACAATAATCTAGACGGGAAGTGAGATCTCCTCTCTCCCAGGGAGTTGGGGCACCGTAACCACATGGACTTTAAAGAACCCAGTTGTCCTGGTATCATCAGGCATTCTGAGTCACCTTTATATATAGTTGGTGCCCTAAATCAGACTGCTGAGCAGCCTGGGTATACCCCATCTGACAAAGCTGTTCTGCTTGTGCCACAGGAGGTGAGACACCTGTCTCTGCAGTAGAACCCATGCCCTATTGTAGTGCGGTTTTAGGTCCTAGTGTAGCTTGTTCTATTAAACCTTTCAGTAGTCCCTGGAGAGACCACTGAATGTCTCTGTCTTGCTGGCCTTTTCCCCAGTGAAGCCTACAGTCTAAGTCATACCTAGATTGTAGTGAGTTGGCAGAACTGAAAAGACTAGGTAGGAGATTGTTGTATTTTTTCTATCTGAAAGATACAGGGAGTTTGAACTAGAGCATTGATTGTGATGAGAGACAGAGCTGAGGAATATGGGTAAAAGTTTGAATCAGTACAGTCTGCCAGGTCAGAGCAGGCAGGGTGTGATTGAAGCCAGAGGAAGAGGAGTGGTGGTGTTGCTTAACTAAACAGGTGAGAAAGAAGTCACAAGGACATTGAGGTAAGAGAATGCATTACTAAATTTTAATACTTAAGAGGTGGAATGGTTTGGAATAAGAAACACCTATAGAAAATAAAAAGAATGTAGTCTGAAAACAACAATAGACAATCTTTCTTTCTTTCTTTTTTTTTTTTTTTTTTTTTTGGACAGGCAAAGTGGATAGTGAGAGAGAGAGAGAGAAAGGTCTTCCTTTTTGCCGTTGGTTCACCCTCCAATGGCCGCTGCGGCCGGCACATTGTGCTGATCCGAAGCCAGGAGCCAGATGCTTCTCCTGGTCTCCCATGTGGGTGCAGGGCCCAAGGACTTGGGCCATCCTCCACTGCCTTCCCGGGCCATAGCAGAGAGCTGGCCTGGAAGAGGGGCAACCGGGATAGAATCCGGTGCCCTGACCGGGACTAGAACCTAGTGTGCTGGCGCCGCAAGGCGGAGGATTAGCCTGTTAAGCCACGGCACCGACAATAGACAATCTTTCTAGAGGTCAGGGGTGTGAGGATGCAAGTGAAAGTCTTTGGAGTTGAGATGGTCAAGTCTTTGGAGGTGAGGTCATCCATGCAGTGATTGGTGTTAACAACACGGGAATTTCAGCTGGAAAGATTCTGAATCAGATAGCAAGGGTAGTAACAACCGCAATAAAGGTATCACTCTCCCTGGTTCCTAGAGATGTTGAAAATGAGAGAATGAGAGGCCCCAGAAGGAGGGCTTCACATGACATGATGGTCACAGTGGGCAGAATGCCATGTCAGGGCACGGTTTCGGAGGGGAACCCTTCTGTGAAGAGGCCGATTATCAGCACCTTCACACAGCACAGGTTTTACTTGCTATACAGAGCAAGAGAGTAGGGGTGGGTGAGGCTGGAAGATGGTGGTGAAGGAATATGTGCAGGTGGGAGAAGCTCTCCAAAGAGACCACCAGGAGATGTGTGCCTTTTGATGCCTCACTGGGGAGGGACACTTCTCCTGGTCAACTGTTGGTTAAATAGGAACGCGAAAAACGGACAAGCTGATTTCTGGGGTAAACACATTGTTACCAAACTTTGATCGTGGAGGAAGGGGTGCTTTTTTGTTCTTTATTTTAAAGGAGGGATCCCACAGATGCCATAGTCCTTAGCAGAACTATATATCGTTAATCTCCTAAATAGGCTTTGATAGAATTTGTTTAGTATATTCTTTTTCTTTAAGAAACTTTATGAAAGCAGATCTTAGTTTATGCTGAGGCTTTATGGAAGAGATTTTAAAATTACACTGCAAGTGTTATTTGCTTTTGGAAAAAAGCTTACAAAACTATAAAGTGAAAGCACTAACTCTCAACATTTCCCTTGTTTGTTCCTTGCACTCTGTGCCACACAGCCACCATGCCTTGTACATATCTAGCTCTTTAAAACAAAAAAAGAATTATGGTTGTTCTGTAGCTTACTACTAGTGTATTACGGATATACTCTTTATTTTTTATTGTTGAAAAAATTTCAAATATGTAGAAAAGTAGAGACATGAACAATGGACATTTATGCGCACCACTTGTGTTCAAGACTCAGGGTTTTATTACACTTGTGTGTATGTATACATGTATATGTATGTTTTAACAGTCATTTTAAGTACATTATTCACATCATTGACACTTTGCTGTTGTTTAAGGCCTTAGTTTAAACAAAGATCTAGTTTTATAAAGTTTAATAGAGGAAAAGAATACACTAAACAAATTCTATAAAAGAATTTTTAGGAGATTAAGTATTTAAAATTTTGGTAATTATTATTGCAACATCTTTTCCATAGCCACAAACCATTATCACACTGTAATTTTTTATCAAGTTTTCTAATGTCCTCTAATATGCAGTTCATGCTCAGTGTGACCTCTTGTCTGAAGTATTAGCCCAGTTGTACTCTCATGGCTTATTTGAAATCAGCCCCTTGACCCTGACTGTGCTTCCTTCACAAATGCCCCTCTCTGCTGAGTGATGCTCCCTAACACTCCTTTCTCTTTTTTTTCCCCCCAAAGAAATCTTTTATTTAAGGAATACAAACTTCATGCATTTCATAAGTACAGCTTTAAGAATATAGTGATTCTTCCTACCATATCCACCCTACTGTGCATACTCCCACCCCTCTCTTCTCTCTCCCACTCCCAGTCCCATTCTCCACTAAGATCCATTTTCAATTAACTTTATACACAAAAGACCAACTCTGTACTAAGAGTTCAACAATTTGCATGAAAAAAAAAAAAACAAAAACTGTTACTCAACAGTTGAGACAAGGGTTGTTCAAAGTTATTGCACCTTGAATTTAATTTCACTTCTTTTTGTTTGTTTGTTTTTAGAAACTTAATTAACTTTAAAGCAGCACCCAAGAACGATACATTTTTTGCAAGCACTTAGACATAATTGTAATGCAGCTCTTTGAGGACAGAGGTCCTACATGGGAAGTTAGTGCACAGTGACTCCTGTTGTAAATTTAACAATTAGCACTCTTATGTATGACATCAGTGATCACCTGAGGCTCTTGATATGTGCTGCCTATGCTATGGAAGCCTTTTGAATCCACAAACTCCATCAGTATTTAGACAAGACCATAAGCAAAATAGAAGTTCTCACCTCCCTTTAGAGAAAAGTACCTCCTTCTTTGATGACCACTTCTTTCCACTGGAGTCTCACCCACTGAGGTCTTTCATGTTGGACATTTTTTCTCACAGTGTCTTGGCTTTCCATACCTGAAATGCTTTCATGAGCTTTTCAGCCAGACCAGCATGCCTTAAGGGCTGATTCTGAGATCAGAGTGCTACTTAAAGCAATTGTCATTTTGTGAGTCTTGCTGTGTGGACTGCTTCCCATGTTGGAGCAGTCACTCCTTTTAAGTCCTTGAGAATGAGTTTTATCATTAATTAAGGAAGAACCTAAGAAAACAAGCAGTGGAGTTGGATATTTCCTCAACAGTCAAGACAAGGACTGTTCAGTTGCTTCTCAAAGGGTCAGTTTCATTTCTAGGTGCTCTGTTAGTTATCACAGATCAGGGAGAATATTTGGTATTTTTCCCTTTGGGACTGGCTTATTTCACTAAGTATGATGTTTTTTAGATTCACCCATTTTGTTGCAAATGACCAGATATCAATTTTTTTTTCTGCTGTATATAGTATTCCATGGTGTACATATCCCATAATGACGGACATTTGGGTTGATTCCATGTCTTAGCTATTGTGAACTGAGCTGCAATAAGCATGGGGGTGCAGATACCTCTTTCAGATGCTGATTTCATTTCCCTAGCCACCACTCCTTTCATCTCTCCAGATGCTCCCTTTCCTGACCAGCTCTTGTCACCTGGAAACAGGGACTATTACCTAGCTCTGTAAATGATCAATAAGAGCTCCGACAGCAGGCTTTTGGGCAAGCCAGGTGTGATTAGTCTTTTTTTTAAATTTTTTAAAATTTTTTTTATTTTTGACAGGCAGAGTGGACAGAGAGAGAGAGAGAGAGAGAGGCAGAGAGAAAGGTCTTCCTTTGCTGTTGGTTCACCCTCCAATGGCCGCCACAGTGGGCGCACTGCGGCCAGCACACCGTGCTGATCCCAAGGCAGGAGCCAGACGCTTCTCCTGGTCTCCCATGGGGTGCAGGGCCCAAGGACTTGGGCCATCCTCCACTGCATTCCCAGGCCATAGCAGAGAGCTGGCCTGGAAGAGGGGCAACCGGGACAGAATCCGGTGCCCCAACCGGGACTAGAACCCGGTGTGCCGGCGCTGCTAGGCAGAGGATTAGCCTATTGAGCCACGGCGCCGGCCTGTGATTAGTCTTTTTATTTAAAAAATTATCTTGTTTTCTTGTCACTTCCCTACCTCCATTGGTTCCCACGTGACTATAGATTACAGATCCACTTCCTTTTACGTGGCTGCTTTCTATAATATAAGTAGGCAGTTCATTATCCCATAGTTAATGTTGGTTACAGATTGGGAGAAGCAATTTGGCTTGAACATACATATGAGGCTGGAATGTATGCATTGTATACTCAACGTGTGTTCTCATTGTATTAGGCTTTGTCTGTCACTATTTTAAATTCCTAATGGAATTCTTGATTAAAGGTGAGGCTGGAAAAAATGATGCCTTTAGTTATTTATAGTTACTGCATAAATGGTTGTAAGACAAACATCCATGTGTGTAAAATTTGTCTTCTTTTCCATTTGAGTTTCAGGTTCAACAGAATCCCTCAATCCTAGACCACAAACCACAATTTCTCCAGCAGATCTTCATGGAATGTGGTATCCTACAGTTCGAAGAACTCTTGTCTGTCTCTCCAAGTTGTACAGATGCATAGATGTATGTGTGCAAATTCCTGCTTGTTGTTCTATTTTGAAGTTTTTTTACTTTTTTATTTTCAGATTTTTAAAAAAGATTAGTTATTTGAAAGGCAGTTCCTGAGAAAGAGAGAGATTTTCCATCCTCTTTGTTTACTCCCCAAATGGCTACAACAACTGGGACTAGGCCAGGTCTCCCACGTTGGTGGCAGGGGTCCAAGTGCTTGGACCGTCTTCTGTTGCTCTCCCTGGAGCATTAGCATGGAGCTGGATCAGAAGCAGAGCTGTCAGGGCAGGCTCCGATATGGAATGTTGGCCTTTCAGGTGGTGGTCTAACCAGCTGCACCACAGCGCCGGCCACTACTTGTAGACCTTGGTGTGGTGTTTTATTTAATATTCTTAGATTCAGGATTTTTGAATTAGAAGGTGACTTGAGGGAAAGTTATTCAGGGATTCCTGATCCAAGCATTCTGTAGACCTAACAGTCCGCTGCTTGTCTTTGGTGACTTCAAGAACAGCTTGAGATCTTTTGAGTACATTTTGTGTGTTCATGTTTGTGCCTTTCTGAGGATAAGGGCTTTAATTTTCATCATTGCTCAAAAGAGTCCATGATTAAAATAAAAACAGCTGATTAGTTTGCCTGCCTCAGTTCATGGATGAAGAAAAAGAGATGCAGAAAGGTTAAGTGATAATCCAGTGTCACAAAGGTATAATAGACATATAATCCTTTTTTAAAGATTTTATTTATTTGAAAGGCAGAAATACAAACACACACACACAAATACACACACATATCTTCCCTCTGTTGGTTCACTTCCTAAATGCCCACAGCTGGGTCTGGGTCACACTGAAACCAGGAGCCTAGAACTCCATTTGAGTTTCCCATATGAGAGGTGGGGGCCCAAGCATTTGATCTGTCACCTGATGCTTCCCAGGGTGTTTTAGCAGGAAGCTGGATTGGAAACAGAGTAGCTGGGACTTGAATAGGAACTCTGATATGGAATGTGGGTGTTACAAGTGGCGCTGTAATACCTGCCCTGCGAACTTCCCCTCTCTCTCCCTTTTAGCACCAGCTTAGACTGCATTGATTTCAGGGACAGAGTTATTTTCTGGTTTAATGGTGAAATTGCCATTTCCTGTTACATCAGATTTGTTTGTACTTACTTGCTTTCAATGGTTTGTTGCTGAACCAAAATGCTTATAAAATTCAGTGGTTTAAATTCACTTCTTATTAATTTGACTACTGCAATCTTGACTGCATATAAAGAGAAATTATTAACTAAATTACTTATTTATTTGAAAGAGTTACACAGAGAGAAACTGATCTTCCATCTGCTAGTTCACTTCCCAGTTGGCAACAATGGTCAGAGATGGGCCAGACCAAAGCCAAGAGCCAGGAGGTTCCTCCAGGTCTCTCACCTGGGTGGCAGGGGCCCAAGTACTTGGGCCATCTGCTGCTGCTTTTCCCAGACCATTAGCAGGGAGCTGGATGGGAAGTGTAACAGCCGGCACTTGAACCGATGACCATATGGAATGCCAGTATTGCATTCAGTAACTTTACCTGCCCAAGTGCTTGGTCCATCTTCCCCTGCTTTCCCAGGTACATTAGCAGGGAGCTGGATTGCAAGTGGAGTAGCCAGGACCCGAACCAGCACCCATATGAGATGGCAGTACTGTGGGTAGAGGCTTAGCCTACTATGCCACAGCACTGGCCTGCTACCATTTCTTAATATGATTCAAAAGGGGTGTGCATATATCCTCACACTGCAGATACTCCATGTGGCAGAGCCCAAGGACAAGACAAAGTTACACAGTTGTTTCATGGGGTCATATGATTCCATAATATTCTACAATTTATTTTTATTAATTTGAAAGATGGAGTGACACATTTTCTACCCACTGATCCACTCCCCAAATGCCTGTAACAGTCAGGGCTGGCCCAGGCCAAAGCCAGGATCTTGGAACTCAGTCCAGGTCTCCCATGTGGGTGGTCGGGACCCAAGTGTTTGAGCCTCACCTGCTGCCTCCCAGGCTGCACGTTAGCAGGAAGCTGTATTGGAAGTAGAGTGGAGACTTGAACCCAGGCACTGGGATGCAGACATCCTAGCTGCTGTGCCAAACCCCCACTGCTCTATAATTTAAGCTGCATCGTTGCTGGGACTTGTGCCTGGAGGTTTTGAAATGTAATCAGCATACTTTTTCTCAAGTCTGAGCCTTTTCAGGGTGAGATCAGATCACTTGTTCATAGGCAGATGTTTCAGGTTTTTGCCTAGCTAGTGAGAACTCTTCCAGCGAGGTTTGGACATTTGGTGTCTCCTGTCCCCCAAGTTCCCTGTTAAGTGTTTGGAATGAAGTATCGGGTTGGGATTCAGAAACTTCCTACAGTGGAATCAGGAACCCAAGGGAAATATGCAGCAGGCGTATTCCACACAGAACCCACTGTCTTGGTTGACTCTCCTGAGCAAAGCCTCTTAGGGTACTGCACAGGGATTTTAGCCAAACTGTAGGTAGGCCGAGGGAGGACACCTTCCATGTTCCGTGTTATGCCTTAGACTTACCTTTTCTTCTTTCATGTAACTCACATAGAAATCTTTTTTTTTTTTTTTTTTTTGACAGGCAGAGTTAGACAGTGAGAGAGAGAGACAGAGAGAAAGGTCTTCCTTCCATTGGTTCACCCTCCAAATGGCTGCTATGGCCGGCGCGCTGTGCCGATCCAGAGCCAGGTGCTTCCTCCTGGTCTCCCATGCGGGTGCAGGGCCCAAGTACTTGGGCCATCCTCCACTGCCTTCCCGGGCCACAGCAGAGAGCTGGACTGGAAGAGGAGCAACCAGGACAAAATCCCGTGCCCCGACTGGGACTAGAACCTGGGGTGCCGGTGCCGCAGGCGGAGGATTAGCCTAGTGAGCCGCGGCAGCAGCCTCACATCCAAATCTTAACCCTTTTAATCTTAGGGATCGTAGGCAAGGAAAGATGAAGCCAGTGAAAACACAGGAAGACCGAGGTGGGGAAGGGGAAGATCTTGGGGAAAGCCGCCTGTCTAGCCTTCCTGTGCTGGGCCAGCCACCCAGCAGAAGGCAGCCCTAGTCGCCCCTTCCGTCAGAGGGCTCACAGGAAACGACAGGGAGAGGCAATGCAAAGAGAATAATGGTAAAGTAGGAGACGAGGGCCCAGGACTGGCTCAATAATAACCCCTCGCTCCTGTCCATCCCCATCAGTTCTGTCTCAGGTGGAGTGGGGGCAGGGAGGGAAGGGGATGGAGAGACGTCTCCAGCTGATCAATGCGCCACACCTGCAGGAGGATAAAGGAATGGCAGAATTAAGGTTCAGGGGCAGGCGTTGTGGCACGGTGAGGTAAGCGGCCACTTGGGACACTCACCTTTAATATCAGAGTGCCTAGTCCAGGTCCCAGCTACTCTGTACTTCTGATCCAGCTCCCCACTAATGTGCCTAGGAGGCAATAATGATGGCCCGAGTTCTTGGGTTTCTGCCACCTATGTGGGAGACCCAGATGTCATTCCTGGCTGGACAGCCTTGGCTTTTGTGGGCCTTTGGGAAGTGAACTAGTACATAGAAGATGCCTTTCTCTGTCTCACCCTCTGTGTTCCTGTGCCTTTCAAATAAATAAATAAATCTTTAAAACAAAAGAAAAATCCCAGTTAGTAATGCCCATTGGGATTCCCATTAAAAAAGAAAAAGTTGGCCGGTGCCGTGGCTTACTTGGCTAATCCTCCACCTGCGGCGCTGCACCCCAGGTTCTAGTCCTGGTTGGGGTGCCGGATTCTGTCCTGGTTGCTCCTCTTCCAGTCCAGCTCTCTGCTGTGGCCCAGGAGGGCAGTGGAGGATGGCCAAAGTGCTTGGGCCCTGTACCCACATGGGAGACCAGGAGGAAGCACCTGGCTCCTGGCTTCGGATTGGCGCAGTGGCCATTTGGAGGGTAACCATCGGAAAGGAAGACCTTTCTCTCTCTCTCTCTCTCTCTCTCTCTCTCATTGTGTAAATCTGCCTGTCAAAAAAAAAGAGAAAGTTAAGATTCATCCTTCACATAACCATTTTGTCACTTTTTAAACTTAATTCTATTTTTATGAGAATTTCACCATCTCCTTCAGTATTGTTTGATTTTATACATGATATTCTATAATTTAGATTTAATGCTGAATATTTGCATTTTTAGTTTTTGCTATTTAAGATAATATTGTAATGAAGAGTCATGTGCCTGAATCTTAAAAATACAATGCTGGTTAGTTACTTGGGATAAAATTTTAGAAGTAGATTTACTGCTGTTGTTTTATTTGAAAGAAAGACAGGGGCCGGTGCTGTAAAGCCCCCGCCTGCAGCGCCGGCATACCATATGGGTGCTGGTTCCCATCCCTGCTGCTTCTCATCTGACCCAGCTCTCTGTTATGGCCTGGGAAAGCAGTAGAAGATGGCCCAAAGCCTTGGGCCCCTGTACCCACATGGGAGACCTGGAAGAAGCTCCTGGCTCCTGGCTTTGGATGGGCGCAGCCCTGGCCATTGCAGTCATTTGGGGAGTGAACCAGCGGAATGGAAGACGTCTCTCTGGCTCTACCTCTCTCTGTAACTCTTTCAAAGAAATAAGATAATTATTTTTTTAAAAAAAGAGACAGGGATCTTCCATTCATTTGTTCACTCCGTAAATGTCTGCAATAGCCAGGGCTAGGTCAAGCCAAAGCCAGGAGCCTGGAATTAAGTCTGTCACATGGCTGGCAGGGACCCAAGTACTTGAGCCACCACCTGCTGCCTCCTTGGTTGCACGTTAACAGGAAGGTGGTCCGGAAGCACAGAGAAATTGGGGTTCAAACCAGGTACTTCACTGTGGGACTTGGGCATCCTAAGTAGCCTCTTAACCACTTGCCAAGTGCCTGCCCTGGAGCTTCTGGTTTTTTTTTTTTTTTTTTTTTGTAGTTTGTTTTAGATATTTTAAAAAATGGCAACATGACATGAGAGCATGTTGGAGTTAGGGTTCCATGAGGATCAGTCCACGCTGCCTGTTTACCACTGTTCTTCCTGGCAGAGGGCACAGTACTTGCATGCTACGTGGTATATTTATTGAAGAGTTTCATGTATGTTTCCAGATTATCAAAGCTACATGTTGATCTGGAAAGATTCCATGTGAATAGAAAACTCCAGGAAGAATAGTACTGATAAATTAATCCAGTGATGAGGGCAAGCAAGCTTTGATTTGCCACACTCAACGTAGGATTTTACTTTGTTCTCTGAAGTGCCACAGACTGATGTTTCTCTCTTATTCCACCAGAGGGCAGTGTTCCAAGGATTATCACAGGAAGCGTTGTCTGCCTGCATTCAGTCTTTACTTGGAGCATCAGAGTCCATCAGCAAAAACAAGGTTTGATGAAGTGTTAGGTGAAATTTTATTACTTATAATAACATTATGGAATATAGCATTTGTTTCTGGGCTCACAAATTTGCAGCCATTTTGGCAATAGGACTTAGTATGATTGAATTTTGAGGCCTTTTGAGAGAAGCAAGTATTTCATTGTAGCACTATATAAGGGAGTCTAACTTTGCTAAAGTACTGGAAATGATACTTAGGTTACCAACTCTAAAGGATACAGGTGTCTCTTTATAGCCTTAGCAGCTGGGGAAATAATACTACCTTTTCCCTGGAATGCCAAGGAAGTGTTTTCAAGGAAAAATACCCATTTGTAATCATAACTTCAGTGATATTTTATATAGTGGAGTGACCTCACTTGGAGTAATTTGCCAGTTTTGAGCAATTGATGTTAAGGCAAACAGAACAAAACAAAGCAAAAATCAAACTGCCCCCTCAGCACCAGTGTACACATCAGATAATACAGCATGATTCTAACTGTGTTGAAAAATGCATTGAGGAAAATGTGTAGCAATGAAAGCTTTTGGGGGATTGTGGATAATTTTTTTTCCCTACTTCATATACATTTACATTTATTTTCCAGATTTTCTATAGTGACCATGTATCTCTTAGATCATTAAGAGGATCATATGCTTCTGTCCTCTTCACCACTGTTCTCACCTTTAAGGGAGAGGTGAAAAGCTTTTTTTTTTTTTTTTTTAAAGATTTTATTTATTTATTTTGACAGAGTTACAGAGGGAGAGACAGAGAGAAAGGTCTTTCATCCTTTGGTTCATTCCCCAGATGGCTACCATGGCTGGAGCTGGGCCAATCCAAAACCAGGAGCTTCTTCCTGGGTCTCTGGCATGGGTGTAGGAGCCCAAGCACATGGGCCATCTACTGCTTTCCCAGGCCATAGCAGAGGACTGGATTGGAAGAGGAGTAGCTGGGACACGAACTGGCACTCATATGGAATGCCAGTGCTGTAGGCGGAGGCTTTACCTGCTACTCCACAGCACCAGCCTTGAAATGCCTTTTGTTGCTGTTGTTGTTTTTTTAAAGATTTGTTTATTTATTTGAAAGATAGAGTTACAGAGAGGCAGAGGCAGAGAGAGAGAGGTCTTCCATCTGCTGGTTCATTCTCCAGATGACCGCAATGGCCAGAGCTGGGCCAATTCCAAGTCAGAAGCCAGAAGCTTCTTCCAGGTCTCCCATATGGGTGCAGGGGCCCTAGGACTTGAGCCATCTTCCACTGCTTTCTCAGGCCATAGCAGAGAGCTGGATCAGAAGTAGAGCAGGCAGGACTTGAACTGGCACCCATATGGGATACTGGCATTGCAGTGGTGGCTTTACCTGCTATGCCACAGTGCTGGCCCCCAGTCTTAGAGTTTTTAAGGCAAGAAATTACTACATATTTAATTTACATAATTACTACATATTTAAGTTGGTTTACTGGTAACTTAGCGTGAAACCATTTGTTGGGTTACAACTGTCTTCATGAAATAAATGGAATCTATATTATACTATTTTTTAAAAAAATATTTATTTGAAAGGCAGAATAACAGAGAGAGAGAGGGAGAGAGGGAGGGAGAGAGAGATTTCCTGTCCATTGGTTCATTCCCCAAATGGCTGCAATGGCTGGGACTGGGCCAGGCTGAATCCAGGAGCCAGGAACTCCATCAGGTCTCCCAATAGGTGGCAGTGGCCCAAGTACTTGGGACATATTTCACTACTTTCCCAAGTATATTAGCAGGGAGCTGGATGGGAAGTGGAGCAGCTGGGACTTGAACCAGCACCCATATGGGATGCCAGCCTTGCAGGTGGTAGCTTAACTTGCCAAGTTGCAATGCTGGCCCTGCATATTATACTTTCCTGGACATCAGAGTCGTTAGTACTTTTAAAAATATTCAAATATTCAAAATTTACAGCATTTCTTACTCAGTACTCTGTGTTGCAGAATGCAAAGTGCATTTCCTTCATAGTCATCTTATTTATACTGATTGTATTTTTTAGAAGGTGGGGGGAGAGACTGGGGAGAAGTCACTTTGGTTAATAGCCCCTTTAAGACTTATCTTGCTTACTGAATTTTTATTGCTTTATCTTTTCCTAATGTAGTGTAAAAATTTTCGTTAGAAAGATTTTCAGCATAAGATACTGCCTTGAGTAGCAGCAAGAGTCTAATAGACTCTTCCTGAAATGAGCTCTGTGATCTCTCGATATTTTGGGATTGAGTTAACGCTTTCAGTTCTGAGGTTGAGTCACAAGGACTCTTGGAAATAGGTTCTGAGAGGGCAAGAGGACACCCAGGACCCTCCGAGTGTCCATGCTAGGGCTCTAGTGGCAGGGTAATCCGTAAAGGGGACTCCAAAGCATTTTACACTTGGAGGCTCCTTCTGTTCCTTTGAATAAATAGGAATAGATCTGATGTTCTGGATATTAAAACCACGTGGACCAAATACTGAAAGCCAGGTTCCCAACAAGCAAGCAGGAGGCTACGAGAGGTCAGAATGTGCTCATCCTTTGAGCTTTTTTTCCATCCTGGCCTGTGCTGCTGTTAAGCCCTTTGCCTCTTTTTTTTTTTTTTTTTGTAACAGGCAGAGTGGACAGTGAGAGAGAGAGAGAGAGAAAGGTCTTCCTTTTTGCCGTTGGTTCACCCTCCAATGGCCGCCACGGCCGGTGCGCTGCGGCCGGCGCACCGCGCTGATCCGATGGCAGGAGCCAGGTGCTTCTCCTGGTCTCCCATGGAGTGCAGGGCCCAAGCACTTGGGCCATCCTCCACTGCACTCCCTGGCCACAGCAGAGAGCTGGCCTGGAAGAGGGGCAACCGGGACAGAATCCGGCGCCCCGACTGGGACTAGAACCTGGTGTGCTGGCGCCGCAAGGCGGAGGATTAGCCTAATTGAGCCGCGGCGTCGGCAGCCCTTTGCCTCTTTTAACTCTGCACCAAGTTAAAGTGGATTTGACTGCTCTTCCTAAATGTGTTGCTTTGCAGACAAAAGACTGACTTGCTTTGTTGGATTTCCAAAGTAGAGCAAGTGACAGTATTAATAAGAGTTTGAGACAAGATTTTTCCACATCATTGTAGAATAGGTCCTATGGGGCGAGTTTATTGCAGTAAATTTAGGTAGAATATTGTCAGTAACAAATGTATTTTCTTTGTGCCTGTTTAATCTGTGATATCAATTTTTCTGTCTCATAATTCAGACTCAGGTTGATGGACAGCTTTTCCTAATTAAGCACCTCTTGATTCTTCGGGAACAGATCGCTCCGTTTCACACTGAATTCACCATTAAGGAAATTTCCCTGGACCTCAAGAGAACTAGAGGTACTTTGCTGCCCGGCTGACACAGTTGGGCATGTTTCATGTGTCCAGATGTGTCAGCTCAGGCTCTAGGTGTACTTTATGTTCATCTGCAATTTTTTTGCATGCTTTGCTTACTAAATATGTTGCTTATTCACACTGAGCTGAGCAGTCAGCTTCCTAATTCTAACTTGCTATCTTTCCTTTGTGAAGGAAACTGTATCTGAGCATTTCCGTTTGTAATATCACCTTTCTTAGACTATGCTGCATGTTATTAGAACCAGCTAAAACATGAAAAATCATGTTTTAGCTACTTACTAGGTAAGTAGTCTTGGCTAATTGAGATGATTTTTAACATGGAATTTATGAACATTCAGGAAGCCAGCTAGGTAAGATGGGAAGGATATTTATCTAAGAACCTGAAAGAGTTGGGTTTTATTCCTGGGCCATGATTTTCTGTTTCTTGTGTTAACTTGGATTTTTTTTTTTAAAGATTATTTATTAGAGAGGCAGAAGCAGAGAGAGAGAAAGAGAGGTCTTCCATTCTTTGGTTCACTGCCCAAATAACCTAAATGGCCGAGTCTGCACCGATCTGAAGCCAGGAGCCAGGAGCTTCTTCTGAGTCTCCCACGCAGGTGCAGGGACCCAGGGACTTGGGCCATCTCCCACCGCTTTCCCAGGCCATAGCAGAGAGCTGGATTGGAAGTGGAGCAGCCAGGTCTCAAACTGGCACCCATATGGGATGCAGTCACTGTAGGCAGTGTCTTTACCCGCTGCACCACAGCACCTGCCCTGAACTTGGATCTCTGATGGGTGTTTCTTGGGAGATGCTTCATCTATCCTAATGGCTCATCTCAGATTAAATTAACAAGATGATTTCTAAGAGATCAAAGTAGTTGCTTTCTAAGATGTTTATCTTAAGCAGTTAAGGATAAATCGTAAACATCCTTTACTTAAGCCATCCCTTTATGTCATGAATTCATTTCTCTCTTCTGTATTGGAACAATTGAGAGTCATTCAAATTATTTTCTCAAATAATGGTTCAGAACAACCCCAAACACAGAATTTCCAAGGTAGCAGGTTTTAATTCCCTAATTACTGTGCTTAGTTCTATAGAGGACCTGATTTGACTCACCTGAGAGCCAGTGTGGCCGCATTGCACAGTCACATGAAACAGCTGGCTCCTTTTCTTCCCCTAATGTCTGCTGTTCACTGCAGAGCCTGTTATAAAACCTGGTGTGTGTGTGCGCGCGCGCGTGTGTGTGTGCTATTCATATACATGGTCATTTTTTAAAACAGGAGCCAGATGTCCTGGCCTTCAGCTACACAGAATGCAGAATTTTTAGAAAGCATACTCTCCTTAGAGCCTTCCATCTCTTACTATTTTGCTTGATTTCTTTCTTTCTTTTCAGTGTGAGGTATGGGAGTGTTGCTCTTAGCCTGAAGAATTCCTGGCTGCTGGTGGTCCCTACTTTATTTAAGTGATAGGATAGGGCAGGGCTGATTTACTTTCTTTTGTTTCTTTTTCTTTCTTTTTTTTTTTTTTCTTTCTTTTTTTTTTTTTTTAGCATTTTTCATTTGAAAGGCAGAGTGATACAGATAGGGGGAGAAACAGAGATCTTCCACCTGCTGGTTCACTCCCCACATGGCTGCAACAGCTGGGGATGTGTCAGGCTGAAGCCAGGTCTCCCATGTGGGTTGCAGGGTCCCAAATACTTGGGCCATCATCTGCTGCTCTCCTAGGCAGATTAGCAGGGAGCTAGATCGGAGGTGGAGCAGCTGGGACTTGAGTTGGTGCTTGTATGGGATGTTGGCATCATCAGATGGTGGCTCAAGCTGTTGTACCACAACACTGGCTCCATTTTACTTCCTTTCATTTTTTCCTTGCCAATAATTTGCCGCTGCTTGGTTCTCATGTAGATACAGTGAGGTGTTAGAAAATGAAACATCCTAAGATTTGAACAAAATTTGGTTTAAATTATGTTTTTCTCCAGATATGTTAAGGCATATGTAACTGTACCATATGGTGATCTAATTCTATTTATTACAGAGTCTCTCAGGTTTCTTATAGAAAGACAGTAGACACAAAGAGCCATTTACAAAAGCTGTACCGTGAATATATGATATGATAGAGAGAGATTCTTTTTCATGAAGACCAGGATCAAGGCAGGAAGTGTTACTGGGATGTGTGCTTGCAAAACCAGGGCTGGAAGAATTTCATGCTTTGCTATCTCCGGTGAGACAAAGGAAAACAATGAAATGGTCTTTTCTTACTGTTACTTAATAATACTTGCTGTTTTTACTTTTAAGCCTCTAACCTCTCATGACTAACGTTATATCTTATTGCATTTGAACATCAATGAGACCTCAGTACTTTGCCTAGATTCTAGTTAGTCTGGAGGTTAAGGGGTAAATATGTCCTTTTGGTGTTTTCTTCCTGGCTGACACATTCATTTATTCACTCTGCTTCAAATGAATAAATTTCTGTGCCAGCCAGGATCTTAACAAAGAAGCTGGGTGAGTATGCAAATGTTTTGTTTTTTTTTCAAAGCCTATTAAACACCTTAAAAATAAAGCAGGGAAATTTTAGGGTGTTGATTACTGTTTATCTTTTTTTTTTTTCTGTAAATGAGTGATTAATAGTCATTTTGTAATTCTGACTTGTAGAAAATAATTCAGTGTGGCTGTTGTAGCCATCATTGGTACTCTGTCTCACCGTCTGGCATTTGTGGAGGTGATTGGTGAGGGCAAGATGGCCTTTTGCTTTGTGCTGGTAGAGAACTAGTATGTGTTACACATGGCTTCTCCTGTTGACTCTGTGCATGTTCACTGGATGAGTAATTTTGTTTCACAGATGCAGCATTTAAAATCCTGAACCCCATGACGGTACCAAGATTTTTTAGGCTGAACAGCAACAATGCCTTGATAGAGTTCTTGTTGGAGGTGAGAAGGAGTCTGTTTCATTGGCGGTGGGCTTTAAATGACATTCTTTACATGTCTGGTAATTTCTGGGCACATAAAAACAGGAGGAGACTGTCGTCTTCTTTTTCAGGGTACTCCCGAGATACGAGAACATTACCTTGACTCTAAAAAAGACGTAGACCGCCATCTGAAGTCGGCCTGTGAGCAGTTTATTCAGCAGCAGACCAAGCTGTTTGTAGAGCAGCTGGAGGAGTTCATGACAAAGGTATAGACGCTGGTGCCTAGTTGGTAAAGTCATTTTGCATTTTCCGCAGATTTCCTTTTGAATTAGCCTCTTGTGAACTCTCTGGCATAAAGAGAAGTAAGCCTGAATCCTAATGTCTCTGTTTGGGGACTCGCCATGTTTCCCGCTATGGAAGCCTTTTGGCTTACAGACTTTTAGATATGCATGCAGCATTTTTGTTCTAAGAGGGAGAGTGCAAATATGGCTAAACTAGTTATTGCTCACCCTGCTCAGCTACTGTTTATCCACATTGTAAGTTATCTGCATGTGGGTGGGGCTCCCTTTCTCCTGGACCTGCGTGTAGCAACATAGTCCTGTGTATTGGAGATCCCTGTTATATAACATGTCCCCTTTTACTTTGCATGGATAATTGAGAATTAAAAATTTATATCATTGCATTATTAACTGTCAGATACATGGATTTAATATTGAAATGGATGTTAACAGTCTGTCTTTTGTTTTGCCTCCTCCCTGCCCAAGTCTATCTGTCTAATCTAAAATTCATCCTCTGGTGAATGCAAAAAAAAAAAAAAACAGATCATGGCTATTTTGACATTTTTGTTTCAGCTTAATTTTTTTTCTTTGGACAGGCAGAGTTAGACAGTGAGAGAGAGACAGAGAGAAAGGTCTTCCTTTTCCGTTGGTTCACCCCCCAAATGGCTACTATGGCTGGTGTGCTGCACCGATCTGAAGCCAGGAGCCAGGTGCTTCTCCTGGTCTCCCATGCGGGTGCAGGGCATCCTCCACTGCACTCCTGGGCCACAGCAGAGAGCTGGACTGGAAGAGGAGCAACTGGGACAGAACCCAGAACCAGTGCCCCAACCGGGACTAGAACCCCGGGGTGCCGGTGCCGCAGGCAGAGGATTAGCCTAGTGAGCCGCGGCTTAATTTTAAAATGTCTCATTAAGGACTTAAAGATGTTTAGAAAGTCTTGAAATTAACTTTCATTTATTGAGCCTCTATTGTCTATCTCAGACTTGTATACTATCTATCTCAGACTTGTGTTAGGGGATATCATAAAAAGAATAAAATATAATTACTGTATTTTTTAAAATATAAATAAATGTTTCAAATAAATAAATAAATGCATATTTATTTGAAAGTCGGGGTTACACAGAGAGGGAGAGACAGAGATATCTTCCATCTGCTGTTTCATTCCCCAAATAGCCACAACAACCAGCACTGGGCCAGGCTGAAGCCAGGAGCCAGAAGCGTCTTCCAGATCTCCCATGTGGGTGCAGTGGCCCAAGGACTTGGGCCATCTTCCACTGCTTTCCCAGGTGCATTAGCAGGGAGCTGGATTGGAAGTGGAGCAGCCAGAATGTGAACCAGAGCCCATATGTTATGCTGGCACTGCAGGCGGAGGCTTAATGTTCTCCACCATAGATCACTGCTTCTTAACTGGGCAGACAAGATGGATATGTGACACATCCAAGAGTTGGCCAGGCAGACTGTTCACTAGCACCTTGCACTGTGTCTGCCAGCACTGATAGGCCAGAAGATATTAAAAATTATTAAAAAGGTCAAAAGAGCAAATAAAGAAATGTTAAAACACATCACTCTTGTTTATCATTGATTTATATTACTTGTTTAGTAGATTTCAGTTCATTCCTACCAAGTACTTGGAATATGTCTTTGTTGTTACTACCACAAAAATTTAAAAGGAAGAATAGTAGAAATGTTTTGTGCTTTTTTTTGAATGATTTATTTATTTGAAAGGCAGGGTTATAGAGAGAAGAGAGGGGGATCCATCTTCCATCCTCTCATCTTCACTCCTCACATGGCCACAAGGGCAGGGCCTGGGACAGGATGAAGTCAGGAGCCAGGAACTTCATCTGGATCTCCCATGTGGGTGCAGAGGCCCAATCCCTTGGGCCAGGTTCTGGTGCTTTCCCAGGCGCATTAGCAGGGAGCTGGATGGGAAGTGGAGCAGCCAGGACTCTAACCAGTACCCATACGGGATGCCGTTGTTGCAGGCAGTAGTTTACTTGCCAAGCCCTAACACCAGCTCCAGCACTTTTCCTCTTTCATCTCTGGGCCCTCACTTCTGCTCCCTCAGTGTCTAATACAGTATTTCATGGGCAGCTAATATTTAGTGGATAGCCAATATTTAGTGCTACAGTGTACAGCACTGAACATCCCTGTTGTCGTATTCCAAATTCATGTCCCTTTCTCTCCCATTGGCATGGAGTGAGTCAGAGACAGACATAAACACGCAGAAATATAAGCCCTAGAGTTCACATAATGATCACTTAAGGCCTTGTAGCTTAGAATTTGTGAATCAGATATCTTGCATTTTTTATATGGTGACTATTCCTAGCATTCTGAATCACAGAATAAGAATAAAAGATTTTAAAACTTTAAATACTTTTTTTTTAAAGGTACACCTCTACACTTCCACCTGCAAGTGCAGAATCTCATTGTTTTATTCACTTAACTTTTAGTAAGTCCTGCTTGTACTTTGATAACTGGTACAGAAAGAAAACAGTATCTCATCCTTCATGTTTATGTTTGTAGATTGTAGTGTTTACCCTGTGGGTATCAACAAACTGTCCTCAGCTTGTTTCTACGTTTTGGCTGATCCTTATGTAGGTTGACGTAGTAAAACAAACTGTGTAAGTGCGAAGAGAACCTTTTTAGGTTATCTGACTTATTTTTGAGCCCTCAGACCTATGGTGACCTTGGCCATTGTGTTCATGCCATTCTTCTCCTCCCGGGGTCTCCCCTGTTGGGATATTCCACTCTCATGAATTCTCGCTGTGTCCCCAGTACCTTGAGTAAGGGAAGCCTCTTCATTCCACAGATCAAGAAACTTAAAGTTTTGTAGATTGGCCAAAAGTATATGATGAGATAAACCTTTCTACATCTTCTTCATTTGTCTGTTTCCTTCCTAATTCTTGGTATAATTAGCAGTCTTCCCTGAGGAAGATAAAATAAGTACTAAAAATATGTGCTCTTGTGCCTTGTTTCCTATTCTTGGAAAAATAACCTTTTCTGAGATTTAAATGACTCAAAGGAGTGCAGCACTGTTCTAAGTGTTGTGAGTAGAGGTACAGATGAAAGTATTTGGGTTAGATTCGTTTCTTTTTTTTAAAAAAATTATTTTATGTATTTGAAAAGCAGAGTAACAGAGAGAGAAGGAGAGGCAGAAAGAGAGTTCTTCCATTTACTGGTTCATTCCCCAAATGGCTGCGATGGCCAGGGCTGGGCCAGGCTGAAGCCAGGATCTTGGAACTCCATCCAGGGCTCCCACAAAGGTGGCAAAGGCTCAGGTACTTGGACCATCTTCCCCTACTTTCCCAGGTGCTTTAGCAGGGACCTGGATCAGAAGTGGAGCAGCAGTGGAAACTAGAACCAGTGCTCCAGTATGGAATGCCTGTGTGACAAGGTGTGGCTTGTCCTGCTTGCTGGCCCCCGGGTCAGATTATTTTCTACCTTCAAAAACATGCTTGGGGCTGGCACTGTGGTGTAGTGGGTAAAGCCGCTGCCTCAGTGCCGGCGTCCCATATGGGCGCCAGTTCAAGACCCGGCTGCTCCACTTCCAATCCAGCTCTCTGCTACAGCCTGGGAAAACAGTAGAAGATGGCCCATGTCCTTGGGCCCCTGCACCTGTGTGGAGGTTCTTGGCTCCTGACTCCAGATTGGTCCAGAATTTCATCATACTGGCTATTGCATGAAACAAACTCAGTGAGACTTAGAAAGGTGCTGGGTGTAGTGGAAAGCGTGTAAATTTGGGATCAGGAAAACTGCGCCCAGACCTCTTCTGCATCCTCCTCACTAAACTGCTGGCAAGTCCTCTTCTCCAGGCCTTGGTTTTCTGACCTCTACGGCGGAGATGGCTACAGCATCTGCCCTTCCTACCGAGGGTTATGCTGGGGACCAAGGAGGATCATGTGTGTCGAAGCACTTTGTAATCGTGGAGTGCTGCCGAAATGTTGTTCTATAGTAAACTAGGACAGATACGAACATTTTGCTGTAGTGAAAACTCTGAGGCATTTTAAAGGAAGTATAATTTCAGGTTTATAGCTCAGCTAAAAAGAGTTTCCTTCTGGTGGGACCTGTTCACACTGAAGAATCAACCTCATGTAGAAAACACTCATTTTCTTTGAAGCAATTTGATAAAATATTGCAAGTTTATTTTTAATATTTCCTCTGAAGTGTTGATTTCTTCAGTAATACTCTAAACTTTCTTGATGTAGTGCATGTAGTAGAATTGGATCGATAACCTTAATTCCTGCTCTCAAGGAGTTATAACCTAGTGGGAAATCAAGTTAGAAAAATATGTAAATGTTGATATATATTCAGCAGTGTCTTTGTCAGACAGTTGGTCTTTGTTCATCACCAGATTTTAACAAAGATGGAGCTAACTGGGGAAAACTTCTGAAGAAAAATAGAAAAGAGAGAAATATGCAAGTCTGTATTTGTTTTTAATATTAAAGTCATTGTAAATAGCCTAAATATATGTCATGAAATTGGCTACATTCTGGAACAAGGGGAATGGTTAGGCAGACATTATTATTAAATAATAAAAGATGTTAAGCCTACAGATTTATGTGGGGAAAACATTACGGAACATTGTGTTCCCATTTAATAAGTATGTACACCTGAATATGTTTGTATTTTTATATTGGGAAACATTTTGGATAATATACTTTCAAGAGTGAATGTGATTTTCTTTTAACATTGTCTAATTAATTGATACTCATGAGTTTGTTTGTGAAAACTACATCTCCCCACAATAAAAAATAAAGACATGGACAGAAATTGAATGGGAGGAGGAAAGGGGTGATTTTCCTCATGTAGACAGAATGAGTAGTCCCCTGATAGATACAGAAAGTAGAAATCAAGTAGAAAAGAAAGAAGGCTGTGGAGATCTGAGCTAACGTTGCACCTGTCTCTGCCCATCCTCTGTCTAAATATATGTGTGGCCCTTGTTATTGGAAATCAAAAGAGTTGGTGCTCAAGTTTTTGTAATGAGACTTTCCAGTGAGGCCAGGGCCCTGACGTGGATCCTTTGGGACATGACCATCGTTTAAAAAAAAAAAAAGTTTTATGTAGTGCTCACTCTCCCCAGCTACCCCCTTACACAATTTGCTATTTTAGGAATAGTCTTGTCCAAGCAGCTAACTGTACTTTTTTTTTTTTTTTAAGTATTTATTTATTTGAGAGAGCAAGAGACAGAGATTTCCATTTCCTGGTTCACTCCCCAAGTGCCCGAAAACAGCTGGGGCTGGCTCAGATGGGAGGTGGGAGCCTGGAACTCCATCCAGGTCTCCCATGTGGGTGGCAGATCCCCGCACGTTTGAGCAACACTGCTGCCTCTTGTGGGCTGCATTAGCACGAAGCTGGAATCAGAAGCCAGAGCCAGAAATTGAACCCAGGCTCTCTGATATGGGAAGCAGGCATCTTAGCTGTTAAGCTAAACACTCATGCATTTTGGGGTTTGCTTCTGTTTATTGCTGCTGAGGAATGAAAAAGAGTTGAGTAGAAGATGGACAGCTAGTCTCGTCTGTAGCACTTGGCTGGCCAAGTGTGCCTTTTGGTGGCATTTGAAAGTCTTATTTGTTTTAATGATATTCTTTCTGCCTATCATGATAAGAAAAAAAAGATCCTTTCAGTGTGTAAAGGAGATTTTGTCCTGCCACGGTGACATTTTTCTAACAACATACAATAAAAGTTTAGTATTAATATAGCAGTTCACTTAAGAGAGACCTGCTTTGTGTTGGCTGTTCTCCAGAGCTTTTTTTTTTCTCGCCTTGAAATGTTTCAAGCCGAATGCCTTAGGACTGTGGTCTGGTTTTTTGCAAGATAGTATATACATCGAAATCTCAAAAGAGGTTTTGCTAAAAAATTGTATTAGCTGTAAAGGATTAAGAGATCCAGTGCATTTTTGTTAGGATTGCACATTTGATTACCATTATGTTTTTAATAAGTTTTAATGCTGATGTGTGTCCTTTGAGAACAATACAGGTTTAATTTGTCATCAGTGAAATGAAACTACTTCTTCTTTTTGTTTCCTCTACCAGGTCTCAGCATTAAAAACAATGGCCAGCCAGGGAGGCCCCAAGTATACTCTCTCACAGCAGCCTTGGGCACAACCAGGTATTTGGATTTTACTGTCTTGGATTTCTTTTTTAGGGTCGTATTAATTTGCATGTACACAGTCCTTGCTGTCACAGCTTGGAGTTGGTTTTATACTCACTTTGGGGTCCTACCATGTGAGATAATGCAAGATTCAGTTTGGAGCTGACAGGTCTTAATTGGTTAGTACTGCTTGCATTTCAGCAAGCATTCCAAAGCTGGAAGAGTTTAAAAAATTTTGACCAGTTGACACTAAAATGTGACTTAGGTGGAAACCCTTTGAGTCTTCTGCACCCTTGCCCCTCATTGTATTAGAGCTTTGATGAAAATACTGTATTTGATAGGATGAAATTATGGAGAGAGCATACCTGTTTTCAAATATGTGAAGAAATGTTGGGCCACTATTTTGTTCCATATTGTATCCAAGTTACATCCTCTGTTGACGTTTTAGGGTATTCGAAAAAAAATTATGAAAATTAAGGTGTCTGTTGGGAGCTGGCAGGCACCATTGTCGTCTGATTGGCAGATATATTTGAGATGTTCAGTGTAAATTTTTTTGTGTGCTAGAGGGATTCTTTTTTTTTTTTTTTTTTTTTTGGCCATTAGTATTAGACATTTGTGGGTTATTTTTGAAGTATTTTGTGGCATTTTAAGTTGCATTAAACCAGAATAAGTTATTTTGGTATTTCTGGCCATCCCCTGGCCCATGTTGTGATAGAGAACCTTTGAAACTAAAAAGGACAAAATGGTGAAAGAATCAGTGTTCTAATTATGTTAAGCTGTGTTCAAGTTGGAGGGCAGCTTTTTGCACATAGTGAGAGATCCAAAGAGTAATTCTGGGTTTGCATCCATGAAAACTTGGCTGTCTGCAGGCACCTAATGTGGAATCAACTATTGAGTGCAATTGGTTTTCCATATTGAAAGAATGTTATGTCTGCCAGGTATTCATTTCCTTTGGAGAAAATTATTGAAGCCACTCTAAACCTCCAAAATCTTCATATGGTAATGCCTCAAATTAATTTGAAGTTGAACCAAGAGTTAAAAAGAGTACTATGCATCTTCAAAGGAAATTTGTGCATGCAGAGAGTTATCGGTTGTTTTTGAAAGGACGACAGGATTTTGTTTGAAAGGTTCCTCTGTGAACCCCGAGGTTGCCAGTACAGGTTTGCCATCGCTAGGTCTTGCAAGTAAACTGTGATATGCTTCAGGGCTTTTGTTTACTGTGGTGGAAGACAGGGCATGTTCCGCTCGCTTTGTCACTTTGAATGTTTGTATTTGTGTATGAGATGGAAATCTTTGACATCTTTACTGAAACTCAGAGCCCACTCGATGAAACAAGCAAGAATTGGCTTCTTTGGCGACATTGGACGTTCTGATCGGCATTTGTGAACATGCTCGCCACCTAATCCCGGTGTTGCCAGCCAGGAAGCACTTTCCAGGATCTAGCTCAGCATGACTCTGGAAGGAATCCTCGTGGGGTTTGGCTGATTGCAGCCTTTGGCTCGAGCTTTCAGTCGCTTACAGAGCGTACTTAGAAATAGGGACTGGTTTTTATTTTGAACATTTATGGGTGTAATACGTCTTTCTTAAAACAGGTAGATTCCAGCAAATAGGCATAGGCGTGTTTAGTACAGCTAAGCCCAGGGCCTTGATGCATAATTAATGCACTGTTCTTTTCCCTTTGGAAAGATTCTTTCAAAATAGGGGCTTGTCATTTTCTCAAGTGGAATCCTAATAGAATTCATAGAATTAAGTCTGTTGCGCTCTTAAGCATTACCAGAATTGTCATTAGCAAAGCCGGGGTGGATCAAGGAAACTGACAAAGGACAAATTGAAAGGGTTTGCTGGTTTGGCATTTAACCCGTTTTGTTTCTTTCTGAGTGAGGACATCTTAGTGAAATAGTGGTATTCATTTGGTTTATCTTGTTGCTTGTGTCTTACGTCCCATTTTGCCACTGAAAAAGCGTGGAGTGGATTTTTCATGATTTGTAATGCACGCAGCCCACACTTCTAGGCCAAAGAGAGATTTAGGGGCATCTTGGGGTGGGCGTGTTAAGGACCGTCTGGGCCCCTTGACCCCAGAAACCGAGGGTTGCTGCTTCCCGCAGGCTTGGTCTGCTGCCCAGGGACCATCTCATGCTCAGCTCACAGGAGGGTGGGTTCTGAACTGAAAGCCAATTTGTTCATTTCCCCTGGGAACTTCTCGGTTTTGGAGTCAGAAGGCACTGTATTCAGCTAGCCTGTGTACCCCTTTCTGGTTGACAAGGGCACTGGACACCGGCTTAGTGATACCTGAAGCCTTGGTGATGATAGACCCAGAGTGTGTGGAAGCAGGTGTCTTCAGGGGCTTTCATGTGTGTGCAGAAGCAGCAGCAGTTCCTGCATTGCTTGTTCTTGAGTACGCTGCACTTTCTCCCCTGCCTCACCACAACCCACCCTCCATTGAAAACTTGTTTCTACGTGGGATGAAATTTGAACTGTGAAAAGGTGTAAAATGAAAAGTAATTCTACTCTCAACCTCTAGAATAGCCCTATCGCAGTTTCTTTCTCCAAATGGATTATGTACCTACCAGCGCATATGGACTTAAAAAAAATGTTGCCCAAATGAGACTAAACTGTGCCTCTTGCCCTTGGTGTACCAGCGCATCCAGCTGTCTCCTTGCTGTGTAGTAGCCATGTGATTTCTTTAGTAATGCTGTAAATGGATATTTATTTTTGGTTTTCTTTTTTTTTAAAGAGTTATTTATTTATTTCAAAGTCAGAGTTACATAGAGAAGAAGAGTCAGAGAGAGAGAGGTCTTCCACCCACTGGTTCACTCCCCAATTGGCTGCAATGGCTGGAGCTGCGCCGATCCAAAGCCAGGAGCCAGGAGCTTCCTCCGGGTCTCCCATGCGGGTGCAGGGGCCCAAGGACTTGGGCCATCTTCTTCTGCTTGCCCAGGACTTAGCAGAGAGCTGGATGGGAAGTAGAGCAGCTGGGACTTGAACCAGCATCCATATGTGATGTGGGCACTGCAGGCGTTGGCTTTACCCGCTACGCCACCGCCACCGTGCTGGCCCGTTTTGGTTCTTTTTTTAAAAAATTATTTATTTTATTTGAAAGGCAGAGTTACAGAGAGTGAGAGGAAGAGAGAGAGAGAGGTCTTTCATCTTCTGGTTCACACCCCAAATGGCCACAACAGCTGGAGCCCAGCTGATGCAAAACTAGGAGCCAGGAGCTTCTTCCAGGTCTCCCATGGGGGTGCAGGGCCCAAGCACACAGACCATCTTCTTTCCCAGGCCATAGAAGAGAGTTGGATGGGAGCTAGAGCAGCTGGGAGTTGAACTGATGCTCATCTGGCATGCCAGTACTGCAGACAATGGCGTAACCTGCTCTGCCACAGCGCTGGCCCCTATTTTCAGTTCTTGATAGGCCATATTTCTTTTTTTTTTTTTTTAAGATTCATTTGTATATATTTTTCAATCATTTTTTTAAAAGATTATTTGACAGGCAGAGTTAGAGAGGGAGAGAGACAGAGATCTCTTCCATCCACTGGTTCACTCCCCAAATGGCCACAACTGCCAGAGCTAGACTTATTTGATGCCAGGAACCAGGAGCTTCTTCTGTGTCTCCCACATGGGTGCAGGGGCCCAAGGACTTGGGCTTTCCCAGGCACATTAGCAGGGAGCTGGATTGGAAGTGGAGCAGCCAATACCCAAATTGGAGCCCATATGGGATGGTGGCATTGCAGGTGCCTACATGCCACAATAGCACCTCTTTTTTTTTTTTTTTTTTTTAAGCCTTATCTCTTATCTCCAAATTCCAAGGGCCACATTACTGCCTCCTGTAACTGTCCTGAGGCATGCTGGGAAGCTGGTAGGGCAGGGGTATTATTCGTTGCTTTAGCCTTTGGGATTGAAATTTTGTATATAGTAGATGCATAATATTTGCGATTAAACTTGATAAATGAAAAAAATGAAAGAAATTCAATAGGGAAATAAAAAGTGTTTTCTTTTGCCATTTGTCTCTCCTTTCGTTCCCCTGTGAATTAAAATAGAAATGTTTCTTCTCTTTTCTCGTAATACTGATGAGGTTAATTTCTTTCCAGCAAAGGTCGGTGACCTTGTGGCTACTGCCTATAAGACAATAAAAGCAAAGTTGCCTTTGACGTTGAGAAGTATGTCATTGTACCTATCTAATAAAGATACCGAGTTCATCTTGTTTAAACCTGTTAGGGTGAGTATTGTGATCATTTACTGGATGTTGGCTGGTGACTTCAAGGGGTGTTGCCTCATGTACCATTTTCTTCTTTCCATAGTCATTGATTAATAATCACTGCAGTTCTTGCAAAGCTTAAAAGGCCTGTGTCTATCTAATCACAACTTCCCCCCACCCCCCATTCTCACTTTGTCTTACGTTTCTTATGTTACCTTTGAGAGTAGAAATTAGTAAATAAACAAGAAGTCAGGGCCTCACGCTGCATACGGCCCAACACCTGAGCCGTAGCGTGTCAGGAGCTGCGCCCCATTCTCCTGGTGAGTCGTGGAAATAAATGGCTTGCAGTCGCTGCCAAGGGACCAATGTCAGAGGAGATTTAGGACTCCTAACTTGCAGTTCCGTGTTGAGCTCACATCTTCACCCAAGGGGTTGGTTGATTTTTAAAGTACGTTTTATGTGTCTGGGAACTTTATTATCTTTTGTGTAAGAAATTGCTGCTGAAGACTCTTATTATTCTCCAGGGGGAAGGGCATGCTAGAGGTTCGTTTTCTAGGAAGTATTGTCTGATAAGTCTTCATCAGGTTGTGCTAGCATGTGAAATGCTAAGTGCAAATTATACCTCTTTGGGAATTTTATGGAAGATACATTTCCTCCACTCTTCTTGGCAAATATTACAATTTAGCATTCTTAGTGCTTCATGTTTAAACCATGGTGTTTTTTTTTTGTGTGTGACTCATTTGATATGATCTTCTCTCCTTTCTAAGAATAATGTTCAGCAAGTCTTCCAGAAGCTCCATGCTCTGTTAAAGGAAGAGTTCAGCCCCGAAGACATGCAGATCATTTCCTGCCCTACTATGGAGCAGGTGAGCTCTGGAGTGAAGGCCTCTGGGACTTTCTTGAGTAGGTGATGTCCTTAAGCAAGCATGTTTGTAATGTTATTTGGAAAATTGTAGCTTATTCTGATGAGTAAAAATTTAACTTTTAATGTGCTGTCTCCAATTTTAGGGACGGGGTGGGGGGTTTTAGAATTTTCAGTTGCTTTTATCCTTTCTGCTAGTGAAAATTGCTGTGTTCGGGATGAATGACTTGTGAAATGCTCAAATAGTGGCATTTAACTTGCTGAGTAATTTTCTTTGAAATATGCACGAGAGGCTCAAATTTCAGATGGAACAAAAGGAAAGTTATTTTAGAGATTAGAATAGATAATAGAAGTGTTTCTGTTTTTTTCTGTTCTTTCTAAATTTAATATATTAAAAAAACCAACCTGGATATAGAGCCCAGTCTCTGTTGATTGTCATTCATTTATTCAGTTCAGTGAGCAATTTTTTATTGTGTACCTGCTGTGCATTAAGTGTAGCCTGGGGCTGTGGAGATGATTTCATTTCTGGTCTTCAGTATAGCATCATTTAGAAACATAGTATGTGGCAAGGTTTGCAGAGTTTAGGGAGAGTGGTTAAAGTTGGTGAGAGCCTGGCTGGAGCAGACAAACAGGGGGAGGGGAGGGAATGGAGACCGAAGATGTGAGTAGAGCACTTAGGTCGTTTATTCATGGGGAGGAAAAAAATAGGGTGAGGAATCCAAGGAAGGCCATTCAGCTTAGTTGTCTCATTTTTCTGGTTTTCTTGAGCGTAGTAGAGGTGAAATAGCTGGATTGTAAACTCCAACATATGGCAGTACAGTTATTCTGTGGGTTTATTTTGTTATAATTTCAAAACTGGAGATAGGATGCCAGAGTGGTGTCAGGAGCTCGCATATATCCGTTGTCTCATTCACTTACACTTTGCCCCTTTTGCTTGATCGCTTTCTCCTTTCCCCTTTCCCGAAATCCTTTGAGAGGAAGTTGGGCGACACTGTGCTCTGTTACTCCAGAGTGCCGAGTGCATTTCCTGGGAACAAGGAAATTCTCTTAAAGGACTCCGATACTTATCAAAACAGGAAATTTATCTCTGATGCTACTATGTAGTCCACAGTTCATACTGAAATTCTACCAGTGTTCCAATAATGTCCTCTATAGATGGCTCCCCTGGTCCAGGTCCAGGCCCCGCCCCTGCCTTACTGTCCCGTGTCATGTCAGTGTAGTTTGTTAAACTTGGAGCTGTTCCACAGCCTTTTCTGACCTAGGATGGGCCAGTTACTTTGTGGACTATCTCAATTTGCCAGTGGCTCTTTCCTCCTGATTAGATTCAGGTTTTGTGTTTTTGGGCAGGAAAAACATAGTACACATTTCTAGAAGAGGCTGGGGTGATCTTCCTGATTCCCCAAGCAATTGTACCATATACAAGAGTTCACAGCCAGGTCTGTTTCACCTCTAAGTCTCCAGGGCCTGGGTGCAGGCCGCCTCCTTCCCTGTCTTCCCCACCACCCTCCATCTGCCATCTCTGTGGCCATGTGCCTCTGGGGGTCAGGCCCTCCCTTGCAGAGTGGAGAGGTCACCCATATGGTGGGTAGAGTTCCCGTGTGAGCTGGAAGTCACTCATCAGGCCCGTTCGTCTGCATTGAGTCTAGCTTGCACTTGGCTCTTCCCAGAATACTCTCTGCATAGGAAAAGGTGCAATTGATTACATAGATATATCTCTGTCACTCATCAGTGTTGGTATTGGTATTGTGGGCTTTGCCTGCATCCTCACTGAATCTAAAATGACTTGAAGGCCTGGATTTGCTGGTGGAAAGCAACTTCCCCCCGGGGCCTATGTGTGCTCAGTGTCCCGTGGCTGCATCCAAGATCCCCCGGCATCAAGGGCCAGTTTTACAGCCATGCTGCCTGGTCTCATACTCTTGGTCCTTTTCTCTCGTGCTGTTTGTGAGGCTCTGTGCTTTCCCTGCCGATGGTGTTTCACAGCCGAGCTGATGCAGCCCTACATTTTGTTTTAAAGCTGAACCTGCTGCTGATGGTTTCCAAGTAAGCCGGCCAGTCGGGCTGTGCCTGCCCATGGTCTGTCCCGGAGGAGTGGCCCGAGAAGTCTGGCGGCCTGCAGGACACTGAGGAATCGGATGTGGGAACAGCCTCGAGGACCACACAGGAGTGCTGCTCAGTGCCGGCTACAAATGCAGTATAAGCAAAGTGGTAAAAGATCGCTGTTTCCCATTTCAGAACATCAAAATGCCAAAGATTGATTGACGAGCGGTGGTAACTGCCCCCTTGAATGGTCCCAAGAAGTGTGTGAGAGAGGTCGCTATGGCAGGCACACAGTGAAATGTTTCTTCATGAAAGATGCGCAATGAAAGTGGGTTACCCTAAGTGAAGTTTGCGAAAAGACAGCTAATTAGAAAGCTTCGAAGAGCCGAGGTTGCTAACGCATGAAACCCTGCACCACTTTGAACCATTGAGCATTCCACAGTGACGTTTTTACTTCCAGAAATGTTATTTCTACACTCTATTTAATGTGATGTTTCTCCTGTCATTTTTGAAGCTTAGTTTGGAGTAGGTTGGTTGCTTGCGACAACACAGTTTTGCTTTCCTGGGAACTCGGCATGTTATCTTTCTCCATGTCTGACATGAGGTGGTTACAGAAGCAAGAACCTCATCTAAGGCCCCAGTAGCTGTACTCCCTGAGTTGCTTAGGTGCAGAGTGTTCAAAGGCAGTAGCCACGTGCAGTTCTCTGGTGAGGATCTCCATGGTACGCCAGTCAGTGCTTGTGAGTGGGAATTACCAGTGCAGGTGTTCTTACCTTGGGCCCATAAAGCAGAGAAGGAAAGCCGGTGAGTAGCGCATCTCATGGATGCAGGACAGGGCTGGCAGACGGCTGTACGCGGCCCTCGTTTTCAGGAGTGCTTTGCAGAGTGAATGCTTTCATGTCCTGTCTGTCCAGCTGGCTGAGCTGTGCTGTGCTGCGTCCCAGCCTCGTGGATCTCCAGCCCAGAATGCATTTTAGCAACAAACACGGGCTAACAAACACTACCCACACCTAAGAACCGCCACACGCTATCAGGGATCACAAAATAAATTATGCGCACCTGGGAATTTTCCTACAAATATCCCTTTCCTGATTGGATAGGTTTTATCTCCAGTGTTATAGCAGGTGTAGCTGCTTCTTGTTTCAAAAAGAATTCTCAGTTACTCAGACACTGGTCTGGAGGAGGATATTGCCAAGGGCTCTGGGACAGGGCCAGTGACCTCGGAAGTACTTAACAGGTGGTGCCTGTAACTCATGAGACAAGCCGGTAGCTGCATTTCTCAGCCTTGAAAGAGGCTGCTTTGAGTGTGCGGCTGGCTTAAGTGTCCTGATGTCTGTCACTTGTAACGGGTCACTTGTTTCTCAACTCAGTTTAAGTTGGTGATGGACGTTGTTTGATAGAGCTTATTACAACCGTTTGGGGAAGGTATAAGGTGAGAGGGTCCATATGCAGTCTTTGCCATGAAATGAATGAATTAGGAAGATTGTATTTACTTCCACTTACTGTTTAAAATACATGTTTAATGAAATGAACTGTAAAATACCAGTTTTGTGTAGTATATGTACATTTGATTTTTAAATAACCTTTCCAAAGAAATGTGGGTTTGATTATTGTACAGTACTGTGACTGGTTTTGTTTGATGTACAGAGCAGAGTGTGTTCTTAAATATAAAAGTATTTAACAGCACTTGTTCTTGTGTTTTGGTCTTAAGTTTCTGAAACACTCAAACATCTTAAAAAGTGCTGAGTAGGTAGTAGTGATCCAACTTGTTTGCTAAATGACTATTTGTTTAAATCTGTACAGTTTCAAGTATTTCCTTATACAAAGAGTGTATATACTTTCAAATAATTTAAAATGCTTTATATTATTTGGCTAGAAATTGCTGTTTTTAATAAATGTGAATTTTTTTAAAAATAAAGATTTTTGCTTTCTACTTTGTCCTCATGTGTCAGTATGTATGTGAATTCTTTAAAGTTGTAATTTGGTGCTGGCATTGTGGTGCTGCAGGTTAAGCTGCTACTTGTGACCCGAGCATTCTATGCTCTGCTTCCGATTCAGCTCCCTGCTAATGCACCTGGGAAGGCAGTGGAAGATGGCCCAAGTGCTTGGGTCCCTGTCTCCCTGGTGGGAGACCCAGATGGAGTTCCAGGCTCCAGGCTTTGTTCTGGCCCAGCCCCAGCCATTGCAGCCATTTGGGGAGTGAACCAACAAGTGGAAGATCTCTTTCTCTTTCTCTCCTGCATGCACTCTCTCTCTCTCTCTCTCTTTGCCTTCCAAATAAATAACACTAAATTTAAAAAATTTTTATTTGTAATTAAGATAGCATGTAGATTTCTGTAGAGTTGTAAAACAATGCATGTTGTACTTATGAGATACTTACAAATAAAAAACAAAAAGAAATAATGCAGAGATCCTTGTCCTTGTTGCCCGTTTCCCCCAGTGCTAGCCTCATGCAGCACCCTATCAGTAGGTTATTGATGTTGATTCATTCCCCCAGCCTGGCTGAGATTCCCCTGGTTTTACTTGGACTGATTAAGTTCCTTTGGAAAGATAATTTTTGTAGAAGGACATTGCCTAAGCATTTTAGTATTTCATTAGTTTGCAAAACTGCCAATTAAATCACTTAAAATGACATTAAAATGTAATATCTAGTAACAGTAAAAACAAATTTGTATTTTTTGCCCTGATTTAGCAACACCATACCTTTAAATTCCCTTGTGCCGTTCCTTATAAGTAAAACAATAGTCACTCTTAGGTTTTTTTTGTTTGTTTCTATATCTTGTTTATTTGAAAGGCAGAGCAAGAGAGAGGGAGAGAGATCTTTGTTGGTTCGCATTAACAGCTCAGTATTTTTAAGAGAACAAAAATTTTTTTTTTTAAGATTTATTTATTTGAAAGGCAGAGTAACAGAGGGAGAGACAGAAAAGTCTTCCATTTGCTGGTTCACTACCGAAACAGCCACAACATACAGGTCTGGGCCAGGCTAAGGCCAGGAGCTAGGAATTCCATCCGGGTCTCTTACATGCTTGTGCCATCTTCTGCTGCCTTCCCAGGCGCATTGGCAGGGAGCTGAATCAGAAGCAGAGCAGCCAGGAGTCATTCTCTGATTCGGATGCTGATGTTACAGCTGGCGACTTAACCCACTGCGCCATAACGCTGGCCCCTGAAAATAACTTTAAGGGGTTGGGTGTTAGGCCTGACAGTTCAGACGCTGGTTAAGACGCCATGTCCCGGTCAGAGTGCTGCAGTTGCATACCCACTTCTGGCTCCTGACCTCAGCTTCCTGCTCAACTAGACCCTCCGAGGCAGTGGGGATGGCTCAAGGAGTTGAACTCCTGTAACCTACGTGGGAGACCTGAATTGAATTTCCAGTTCCCACCTTTGACCTTTGTGGGCATTTGGGGAGTGAATCATCAGCTGGGAACTCACTCTGTCTCTGTGCTTACCAGACAATAAATAACTAAATCTTTAAGAATGATTCAGATGACAAAATTAGTAGCAATCTGTTCTTCCCTGAAGTATGTATGTTATTTCCCGGGAATACAAATGGAGTTACTTCATCTGGTATTTTGGCTTCAAATGATTTTCAGGACAGCACACACTAACAGTGATCCAAAACTTGCTATATTCATTCAGTATCAAATTTAGCAAGTTTGGGATCATTGCTATTGAGCAAATAAGACTTCAAGCAATACAATTCCTGCAGAATTAAATATAAAAATTAGTAAAATAGTATATTCTATGGGTTGTTAAATGGAATAAAGTGGTTTTATCCAAGTATACAGAATATATTCTACACTAAGTAATATATAATGATAAAAGTCAAAAACAATGTTTATTCAAAATAAAAAGGCTAAGATTCCTCAAACCTGGTGTATTTTTTTTAATACTTGTTTTAAAGAGAGGGAAAGACAGAGATCGATCTTCCAGCCACTGGTTCACGCTTCAAATGACCAACAGCTGGAGCTGGGCCAGGCTTGATGCCAGGAGCAAGGAGCTCCATTCAGATCTCCCACGTGGGGGAGCAGCACTTGGACCACGATGCTTTGCTTCCCAGGTGCATTGGCAGGGTGCTGGATTGGAAGTAGAGTAGCTGGGACTTGAACTGGTGCTCTTGGTGTTAAAGCAGTGGCTTAGCCTGTGGCAGCACAGTGCCTGCCCCTAAGGTGGTATGAACTCCTGAGAGCTCACAGGTCCAGTAGGGCCCTGGCTACCACTGTTGAACACAGTAACAGAAGACAGTGCTAACTAGAGCAGGAAGGACATGGACACGGTGCTGAGGGCAGACCAGAGGAGAAGAGCAAGAAACACAACAGATTCCTCTTTAATCAAAGAGTTGGTGCCGATCGACTCCATGCTGTGGCAGAGCCTGGCGGTCACAGCAGCATTCGTGACTGTGAGAGTAAGAGCGATGGGAGCTGGCAGCTTATTTTGGTGATGTCCTCACCATGCTACCGTGCAGCAGGAAGGCCCTCAGCACGCTCCTGGACTCCTCGTCCTCCCGAGCTGTGAGCTAAATAAATCCCTGCTCTACAACCGCGCCGTCTAGGGTGTTCAGTTATAGCAACAGAAAGCATTGCAACACAGTCCCACTTGGGGCATTTCCTAAAATGATATGGAGCCAGAGTTTTTCCCTCAGGAAGGTGGGCATCTGGGAGGGAGGGTTCAGGGGCGTGAGGCAGAGCCGGAGACTCCCCCAAGTCTAAGCTGGGGAAGCAGGGGGCGGGGCCTACGAGACGGCACAGGTGGGATCCGTGTGGTTGCCAAGATGTCTCAGGGAGTCTGTCTTTGGTGTGTGATAGGGAACAGGGTTTCTGTGCCCACTGAGCTTAGTTTGGGGACCAGCCAGGCACTGAAACTTCACGGTTGGCACATAAAGGGATGCGCCTCCAGTAGTCACGTAGGTCATTTACGGCTCATTACCTTGCAACAAAGTCACTGCTTATTTTAGCTCATGGCGCCGTTCGCCACTGAGGTGTGACAGTCACACAGTGGAAGTGACTGTGGAGTGTCCCTGCCAGCCTCCTATCTAGTCCCGCCCCAGCTGCCCAGTGATGACATTTGGTGAAGGTCGGAGGCGGGCCGTGGGAGACGAGCAGGGGAGGAGCCAGGGGGTCCTTCTGGTGTCACTGCTCACAGTGGGAACAGCTAACTGCTGGGCTGAGCCGGGAAGGAGGAGTTCCCTAGACTGTCTCCGTTGAGGCTGGAGTTAATGTCATCTGGGGAATTTGAGGGTGTTCCAGAAGTGTATAATGGGGGGCCTGTGAGGGAGGGGATGCCCAGCTTGATTCCCTCCCATGCCTTTTTTTTTTTTTTTTTTTTTAAGGTTTGTTTATTTGCAAGGCAGAGTTTACAGAGAGACAGACAGAGAGATCTGTCTGCTGGTTCACTCTCCAAATGGCAGTAATGGTTAGGCCTGGCCCAGCTGAAGCAAGGAGCCCAGAGCTGCTTCTGGGTCTCCCATGTGGGTGCAGGGGCCCAAGGATCTGGGCCATCTTCCACTGCTTTCCCAGGCGCATTAGCAGAGAGCTGGATCAGAAGTGGAGCAGCCAGGACTTGAACCGGCACCCACATGGGATGCCGGTGTCACAGGCGGCAGTTTTACCGACTCCCTTTTCTAGAAACTTCTGCCCCCCTTCCTATGCTTGGGTGTTGGTGAGGGACTGTGTTTACAAGACACATCTCACTCCCTTACACATTGGGTTAGACTAGGATGGTCTCCTGATGTGAGTGAACCCAACCAGGAACCCCTGGGAGACAAAGCCATGTGACCTGAGGTGCTCAGAAAACATGTCTCTGGCTCAGGATGAACGTTGCAGAGATGTGAGAGACTCGCTGGGCCCTGCAGGCCTCTGCTCCAGTCCCTTCTGAGGCCCAGCGCATCTTCTGTCTGGCTCAGTGTTCCGCCCTCTGCTGTTTCCTTTTTGCATTTAGCTACTTGATGACCGTTGTGGGTCTTGGCCGGTGGAGGAGGTTGGGGTGGGCACCTCTGGGGCTCCTGCTCGGCTCCTGGTATGGGGATCCGGGTGCAGGCTGATGTAGGCTTGCTGTCTGGGTTTCTCTCTGTTGGCCGGGTGGGTGAGGGGGTGTTTGGTATGAGGCCCGGTTTGCTGAGGGGACAGTGAAGAAGCATGGGGGATCCATGTCTACTCTCCACTCTCAGCCCTGGGACATGGGGCCGTGCTCTGGGGCTGCCCAGACGTACCCAAGCCAGGAGCTGCAGCTGGACTTGTAGAGACTGCGAGGTGACTCACATCGAGGCCGCAGCAGCTTTGGTGGCCGGCACCAGCCTCCAGGACTCCCTAGGATGTGCTGGGAGTGTGAGTGGCAGGGGCTGTGAAACCAGGTAGAATAAGAGCGGTGGCACTGGGGGAGGCTATGAGCCTTTGGGTGCCCTGAGGGTGGGGCGTTAGCAGAGTGATGTCGCTTTGTTGATGCATAGGTGGGTGTGCCAGTCTCAACTACCAGGTGTGTGGTCCTGGGGGGTAATTTTATGGCTTGGAGTCCCTGCTGAGAAACCACTCTCCCGGCCACAGAGCCACAGGAGGTACAGCTTGCACAGTGCTTAGCTCTGGCCAGCCTGAGGGAACTGGGTGGGACCGTGCCTCTGCAGCTAAGGGAAAGACAGCCCCTCAGTGCCGTGGCTTGGCTGCCCGTTCCGGCCTCTGTGTTAGAGGCTCGGTCCCCAGGCTGGCGCTACGGGGAGATGGTGAAACCATGGGGCAAGTGGGGCTCAGTGGGAGGTCCCTAGGTCGCAGAGGTTTACCCGAGGGAGGTCTCAAGAGAGGGATGCTATACATAAACCTGGCTTTGAGTCTACCCCCCTCCCTGCTTTCTGTCTTGCCACGTGAGCCTTCCTCCTCATGTGGTCAGCCACCCACCATGGGTCCCTTGCTGGGGCCAAGCCTGCACCATGCCACTTGCACACTGGACCCCAGTGTCTCAGGTAGCTGTGGCAACCAAAAGCTGACGAACGCCCTCCGCCTTCCTGAAGGAATGCATGTGTGAGAAACACTTACCAGGATCTACCCAGGTGTGAGCGGGAGGGCCAAGCTAACAATAATTGGAATGACATTTCCTGCGTGGTTTCTAGGCCCATTGTATGGATGCAGACACCGAGGCACAAAGCTCCTTGCAGAGCACACAGCCAGCAAGGGGCAGAGGTAGGTTTGAGCATAGTCTGTGTCCTGAGTCAAGGCAAGAATCCAAAGCTGGGAAAGAATTTCTTTTTTTTTTTTAATTTTTTTTTTTTTTGACAGGCAGAGTGGACAGTGAGAGAGAGAGACAGAGAGAAAGGTCTTCCTTTGCCGTTGGTTCACCCTCCAATGGACGCTGCGGCCGGCACATCGCGCTGATCCGAAGCCAGGAGCCAGGTGCTTCTCCTGGTCTCCCATGGGGTGCAGGGCCCAAGCACTTGGGCCATCCTCCACTGCACTCCCGGGCCACAGCAGAGAGCTGGCCTGGAAGAGGGGCAACTGGGACAGAATCCGGTGCCCAGACCGGGACTAGAACCCAGTGTGCCGGCGCCGCAAGGCGGAGGACTAGCCTAGTGAGCCACGGCGCCGGCTTGGGAAAGAACTTCTACAGGGCAAGCGCCTGGTAGGGGCAGGCAGGGCGGGTGTTGGCACCACTGCCTGTTGCCCTGACAATGGGCTTCCGGTGCCTTCAGCTCCGGGCCAAACATTCAGTCTTTCCCGTGCCCAGCCATTGAATGATTCCTCTGTTAAGTGCCCCTCCAAAAACTTACATTTGTATTTTTTTTCAAATTAAGGAGCTGTGACAGGTCTCAGATGACACACCGACTCTGAGAGGACACAGACAGGTCTTGGGGGCCTGAGGACACCCCACCCCCTGACTCGGTCCCAAGATACAGCAGGGGCTTCTGGAGCCATCCTGGGACAGTTCGGTGACGGCTGTGACATCAGAAATGCCAATTTCATCTTCTGGCATGCTTCTCTAACAGCAGCCTGGCGGCCTCTGCGAACTTCTCCAAGTCACGGACGGGCAGGGAGTTCAGGGCCCTACTCATCCTTCTCAGGAGGGTCTGGATCTTCCGTACCATCAGGCCAGGTTCCACCTGCAGGATGGCTGTCTTCCCCATTTCACACAGCACCTCTGGGGTAGTGAGCTGTGGGGAATCCAGAGAGGCCCAGGTGAGGCACACGACCCCTCCCCAGGACTCGGCCCCCTTGTGGCCCTGAGTCCTTCCCCATCCCCCCACCCCCTCACCTCCCAACCCAGGGCAGATCTGTTTTCCCAGCCCTGTATCCTGTGGCCTTTCTGCTCCTTCCCCAGACACACTCGCTTGGCCACGTGGATGATGGAGACGTGGGCTACAGCCGTGCTGAGGCTGCAGGGCCTCATGGTGCCTGTCTGTAAGGCCCACTGCCACCTGGGGCCCCATCTGGGTTTTGTTGGAAGAGGCCCTGGCTCAGCAAGGCCATCCCAGTACCCACCTCTGCCTTGATTCACAGATGGCTGAGGGAAAAGTCTCCTGGACGGGGAATGTATAGAGGGTAATTCCAGTATGTTCAATGCGTATGCAGCCCCCAGCTCACAGAGTCTCTGCCCAGCGAGTTGTATGTAAGCCTCACAGCCACCTGTGCTCACATCGCAGACAACCACAGGCTCGGCATTGGGCAAGGAAGGGTATGTCTGTCCTAGTGCCCCTGCTCGTTCAGCCTGGGCTGGCCCTACAGAGGCTGTGTGCACCTCTAGCTCTGGCTCTGTCCTTTCGCTCCGTTGCACTGGGACAGACTAGCCTCACCGGGGACCCCCCTTCCCCTGGCACAGCTGCCCCAGGCACCCGAGCTCCGCCCAGGGCTGTCAGACCTTCTGGTCTCTGCCCACGCCTGCTCTTGATGTGAGTGTGCTGGACACGGCCTCCCCTTTCCAGCCCTCCTCCCTCAGGGAGCGCCACTGCCATTCAGGGGCCAGGAACCCAGGCCCTCTTGCCCTTTCCAACGCCAGCTGTCTCGTTTGTCGCTGCTGTTTGGCAGAACAGATAGACCGTCTGGGTGAGAGTGCCGGCCACTTCTAGGGAGTCCACTGCTCTGGGACATCGAGTAGGAAGGACATGGGATGTGGTTATCCAGCCAGAGAAACAGGCAGTGGGGCCCAGAGTGACCAGCAGCCATGCCTGCTTGGCCCTCCCCCAGTTTTAACCCTCAAAGACCCATGTCCTGGTAGAGCCTCCATCCTAGGCTGGTGACCCGACGCCCACCACCTTCCCGCCCCTCCTCCCAGCACATTCGCAAGGCTCCGTTGTACTGCTTCTCCCTGCTGCTTCATCACCTGCCTCACTGTTTCCAGAGGCCCGAGTGCCTCCCCATCAGGCTCTGCAAACGGTGCCGCCCATGGGAAACAGCCAAGGGGCTGCAGCACGAACAGGCTCTTACTTAGGTCTTCCTGGGGTGGAGATGGAGGCTAGGGACACACCTTGTCCCTGGGCCCCGGGAAGGGTCTCAGGAGTCCACCTTCTTCCCCTACCACGGTCGGAACTCCAGGCGTCACCATCTGTGGTGGGCAGAATTGTACCCTCCCTGACAGATCCGTCCAAGCCCCAGTCCCCTGTGACCTTATTTGGCTTTGTAACTGTAATGGAGGATTTCCGGATGAGATCATCCTGGATTTAGGCTGGGTCCTACCTCCGGTGACTGGTGCTCTTGTAAGACAAAGAAGATGTGCAGATTGGACACACACAGGCACACAGAGAAAGCTGTGTGAAGATGGAGGCAGAGGTTGGAGATCTGCAGCCACAGGCCGAGGAATGCCTGGGGCCACTGAAGGGGGTCAGGACAGAATGGCAAAAAGATAGACAGGAGCCAGCGTCATGGTGTAGCAGGTAAAGCTGCTGCCTGCAGTGCCGGCATCCCATATAGGCACCGGTTCAAGACCCGGCTGCTCCACTTCTGATCCAGCTCTCTGCTATGGCCTGGGAGAGCAGTGGAAGATGGCCCAAGGCCCTAGGCCCCTGCACCCGCATAGAAGACACAGAAGAAGCTCCCGGCTTCTGGCTTCCGATGGCTCAGCTCCGGACATTGCAGCCATTTGGGGAGGGCACCAGCAGATGGAAGATCTCTCTCTGTCTCTCCCTCTCTCTGTAATTCTACCTCTCAAATAAATAAATAAAATCTTAAAGAGAGAGATAGAGGGAGAGAGGGAGGGAGAAACACAAAGAGGCCCCTCTGGTAACATGGAGCATTTTCTTAGCTGAGCTGGGAAACTGACCTGAGCGGGAAAGCAAGCATGACAGTGAGAGAGGCAGAAAGAGTCTCGCTGATGGGCTGGGAGCAAATCAGGCCACACAGAAGGCCAGGTGCTGGAGCTGTCCGGGCCCCGGCCCAGGAGCAGGGTACAGACAGACAGCAGCCCCCACCCACAGGCCCCGGGACAGCCCTGGAAAAAGTCACGACCACACGGGCGGAATGGGACGAAGGAAGGCAGGATGAGCTCACCACACGAGTACCGCTCTCCGTGAAGGGCCTCGTCCACACCTCCCAAGATCACTGGCTGCTTTCCTGCGAGCTTCCCCTCTGCTGTTTTAATCCCTTTGCTTTTTAAAATAAAACCCTTTGGCTAAAAATTGCCTTCACCGTCTGTTCACCTGCCTCACTGTTCCGTCGCAGGTGGAGCAAGTTCTCCCGGGGTTCAAATCAGCCATAAGGCCACCAGAAGCCGGAAGGGGCGGGCTCTCCGAGGATGGCGGCACCAGTGACACCCACACCTTGGCTTCAGACAGGTATCCTCCCGCACGGTGAACGAGGACGCCCGTCTGTGTTCTAAGCCTCCCGGGCTATGGCAGTTTGTCACGGCAGCCCCTGGACATGAGTGTACCCTTGCTGCTTTCCGCTTGGCCAAGGGAGTGCAGCCATGTTTCCACGTGACCCTTTGTGAAGAGGTAAGTGTGTTTGCGGAGGAGAGAAAAGGACTCCTGCTTAGGCCTGGCCCTCCCAGGGCTGTTGTCAACTGTCAGGCGAGATGATGCCTGTTGACATCTTGGATTTTGGGGTTTCTTGTTTTTTTGGCCCCTAGCCAGCTCTTTGAGGCTGTCCGTCTCCCATAGTGCTGGGAAGTTGCACAGAAGCATTGGTATATGGCTCAGCATCGGGTAAATGCAGGTGACCTTGTGTTCCTGTGAGTTGCCGTCTTACAGAACCTGGCCCAGAGGCCTGTGGCACGAACCAACCCAAACCAGCAGTGTGCATGCAGGTGGGCACAGCTTACCTTATACCTGGTGCCCAGGTTTAAACAAATCCGCTTCTGTTCGTGGATGAAGTGCAAGATGATCTTATCCTGGCTCCTAATGTGTACCTTGATGTACCGGTTGATTTTCAGGGATATGGGCTGGACGGGGGGTGTGTGCACGTGGATGCCCAGGTTCCACCAGTTCCAAGCCTTTGTGTGCTTGCCTTTGGGGAAGTAGTAGCCCAGGTTGCTGCTCAGGTTCAACCTAAACCAAGAGGGTGCATCAGGCAGCCACCGTGCTTAGCCAGGGGTCTGGGATACAGCCCTCCTGTAATAGAGCAGGACCCCTGCCCACAGAAAGGCCCCTCAGGGTCGTGGCAGGTGGGAGAAGCTCCAGCAAGGAGGGCCAGCTTAGGACCCCAGGGTCCTCCTTGCTTGGCCCCTCCCATGCCGTGGTCCTCCCTCGCTCCCTCTCCTCCCAGTTTCTGGTCTCATGCTCTGCCAGGAGAGGCCTTGCTCCCTGCGTGGCGTGGCTGGCACCTGCTGATCCAGTAGGTCTCAGCTTACATGTCCCCTCCTGATCAATCCCTCCCATTCCCCATAGGCTCACTGTTTCCACCTCTTGTTAGTTTCCCTCATATAATTCCCTGATATACACAGGCAATCCCTGTTACTCCCAGGAGGTCTGTTCTGTGAAGTCATCAACTCAGTTATGGAATCTATAACTCCTAGCGGAAGTTACTGTGCACCACAGTCCCCCCAAGACCCCCAAGGAATGCCTGAACCCTGTATACACTCTGTTTTAGCACACACATACATGTGATAGTGAGACATATCCTATTCCTACGATAAAGTCTAATTTATAAATTAGGCACAGTAAGAGATGAACAATAACTAGTCGTAAAATAGAGCTACCCCAACAACATACTAATAAATGTTATGTGAGAGCTCTTTTTTTTCAAAATATCTTACTCTACTGTAGTCGCCCGCCTTCTCCTTCCCCATGGTTGACCACGGGTAACAAACTACAGAAAGTGAAGCGATGGCTCAGGGGGCTGTGTACACACAGATGCACTCGCCCAAACCCATCTCACATAGATGCTAATCTTGGATCCTAAAAGCCAACCCTTCCCGGTGGATTGCTTTCTCTATTTTACCAAGAAAATAAGGTGCAGAAAAGTCAAGTGACTTTCCTGAGGCTGTTCACTGGCAGGCACTGGCTGGGTTTCTTTTTTTTTTTTTTTTGACAGGCAGAGTGGACAGTGAGAGAGAGAGACAGAGAGAAAGGTCTTCCTTTGCTGTTGGTTCACCCTTCAATGGCTGCTGCGGCCGGTGCGCTGCAGCCAGCGCACCGCGCTGATCTGAAGTCAGGAGCCAGGTGCTTCTCCTGGTCTCCCATGGGGTGCAGGGCCCAAGCACTTGGGCCATCCTCTACTGCACTCCCGGGCCATAGCAGAGAGCTGGACTGGAAGAGGAGCAACTGGGACAGAATCCGGCGCCCCGACCGGGACTAGAACCTGGTGTGCCAGCGCTGCAAGGCAGAGGATTAGCCTATTGAGCCGCAGCATCAGCCAACTGGCTGGGTTTCAAACACCGTCCCACTGGCCCCAGTGTGGGAGCTTCTTGCACCCCACTGCCCTGCCCCTTCCCCCATCTCCAGTCTCTGGCCCCCTCTGTGTGAGAGACAGGAAGGCAGAGTCACCTCATCCCACATCCACCGGGAAGTGCACACTGGGCACCTGTTGCCGCCAGCCGTTAACCATCAGAGACTGTATCGTGCTATCCCCATGCCCTGGGGTGAGAGGTCTGCCCTGTTCAAGAGTGCTAGGGCTCTCTTGGGAAGATGGAGTCCAGAACACCCAGAAATAGGGGGAATCTGGATCCCCCCCAGGAGGCATGAACACCCTGAATTGTGGGGTGGGTTGATCCCACCCAGCAAGGCCTCTGTGCTTTGCAGCCTGGTGAGAAGCCTTGTTGTAGACTTCTTGGCCTGAGGGCTGAGACACGGCCATGTTTGGTTTCCACACACCTGGCAAATGCCAGCCTTGCCCTCTGCCTTCCCCTTGGAGATGGAAATGCAGAAATGGTCCTTCCCAGTGCCCATGGCACCAGAGCCAGGAAGGTCTGTGAGGTAAGGGTGTCAGGGGAGCTCCCAGAAGTTGTAGTGGGGGCCCTGACTTAGCAGCTCCTGCTCTCCAAGGATGGGGGTGGGGGCTTTCCCACACCTCTCCCCTGGCACTGCTCTCTGCTCAGGGGTTCCCTCCAGAGCCAAGCCCTTCCTATTGGCCTCCTGTTGGTCCCTGGTGCAGCTACCTCTGGGAAAGGAGCCAGCTTGGGCAGGGGCCCACTCAGGGAGAGGGTCTGGCCCTTTTCTGACTTTTGGGGGAGATGGGTATGGCAGGGAGTGACAAGTGGGCCATCTTATCTCTGTATGCAGAGGGCTGGGCTCTGTCCAGGTGCTGAGGGCGCAGAGCAGGGAGGGACTGGCTGTCAGGTAATTCCCACTGGGTCTGACTCTGAAGAGACCCTGTAGGAGATGCAATCTGTAGGATGAGATCGCCTTGACTGTCATCCCTTCCTCCCACCCCCGGGGGAGCAGGAATGTGATGGGGATTCGCCTGTGCCCTCTCTGAGAGCAGGGACCTGCCGTCCCAGTCTCTCATGGACACACTTTCCCACCTCCAGCATGTGGGAATCGGGGAGACAGGAAAGGAGGAAGACCCAGGCCTGGGAGCCTGACTCGGACCACACTGCTTCTCCCCAGGCAGGAGATCTGGGACTGGGGTCCCACGCTTACCAGATATCTCTGTTATCATCATAGAAGGTGGCACTGCCGGAGTTGTTGATAAGAGCCCGGAGCCACGTTTCTGTGCTGTCTTCCAGAACAATGTATGTGAACTTACTGACTTGTGTGCACAAGATGAGCAGAGCCAGGTTTCCTGATGGATAGCTGAGAGGTGGTTAAGGTACAAGCAGTCCCTGAGGTCCCCTGGAAAAAAACAAGGCCCTGCAGAGGGGACAGGCCTTAGGCACGCCCCACTCTCCAGCCCCAAATGACAGACACATTGGGTATCAATATATGTGACCAGGAGCATCCCTGTGCTCCAGTGGATACTGTATCTGGCCTGTCCCATCAGGAAAGAGAATTTGGAAGACTTTCTTGTTGGGGTAAAGAACTATTTTTCCATCAGCTCGATGCGCCTGGAAAGAGAAGACAAGCCTGTTGTAAATGTTTGAACATCCCCCAAAGGCCCGGGTCCCTCAAGTCTTATGTTAATGATTAATGGATGAGTGCTAATGGTTAATGGGTTAAGGGTAGAGACTTGATCTGGTTATGGCATCTGGGAAGTGAGCCTAGTGTGAGTGAGGTCCTTTGGTCATGGGGATGGGTTCTTGGAAGACGATTCTCAAGAGAGGACTGGTTATATAAGCCAAGTTCAGTTCAGATTAACTGTTCTCTCTCGCTTCCTGGCTTGCCATGGGGTCCCCCCAGCCTCATGGCCAAAACTGTAAGCTGAAATAAACCTTCCTCTTTCCTAAGTAGCTTTTCTCAGGAATTTTAGTTAAGCACTGAAAAGTGCTTAACACCCATGAAAAGTGTCCTTGACGCCCTGCTTGAGACAATGATGGGGTCACTCCAGCACTTGGGTCTCAGCTAGTCTCCCTGTAGGCCCCACGCTTCCTCCCTTCAACTGCCCCCACTCCCCAATTCTCATGGGGCCTCGTTCACTTGTCTTTTAGGTGATGAGGCTGACCTGGATCCGCACTCTGTGTGTGTGTGTGTGTGTGTGTGGATGCTAACCTATCATTTCAACCGCCTCACCTCCATGCCTACTGGTTGTATTAGTTTCCTAGGGCTGTAGTAGGAAAGTATTGCAAACTGGGCAGCATAAAATGAGACGTTTATTTGCTCACTGATGTGGAGGCCAGAAGTGTGAAGTCAGGGTGTGGGCAGAGTTGGTTCTTTCTGGAGGCTCTGGGGACGACTCCCTTCCAGGCCTCGCCCTCAGCCTCTGGCAATGCATGGCTGTCACTGAGGCCTCCATCTTCGCATGGTGATCTCTGTCTTCACGTGGCTATCTTCTTACTAGGACACAGTCACACTGGGTTGGGGGCACACTCTGCTCCAGTGTGGCCTCATCGCAACATACCTTTTACATCTGCAAAGACTCTATTCCAGATCCGGTTGCATTCTGAGACACTGGAGGTTAGGACTGCGAAATGTCTCTTTGAAGGGATATAATTCAACCCAGAACATTGATAACTTCTGGCTCTTCATTTCTTCTTGAATCAAGGTTAGTAAATTTGTCCATTTTATGTAAATTTTTGAATTTAATGCCATAAATTTCTTAAAAGATTTATTTATTTGAAAGAACAACACCCCCCCCCCCACAGAGAGAGAGAGAGAGAGAGAAAGAGAGATAGAGATTAAGAGAGAGATCTGGCCGGCGCCGTGGCTCAACAGGCTAATCCTCCGCCTTGCGGCGCCGGCACACCGGGTTCTAGTCCCGGTCGGGGCACCGATCCTGTCCCGGTTGCCCCTCTTCCAGGCCAGCTCTCTGCTGTGGCCAGGGAGTGCAGTGGAGGATGGCCCAAGTGTTTGGGCTCTGCACCCCATGGGAGACCAGGATAAGCACCTGGCTCCTGCCTTCGGAACAGCGCGGTGCGCCGGCCGCAGCGCGCTACCGCGGCGGCCATTAGAGGGTGAACCAACGGCAAAGGAAGACCTTTCTCTCTGTCTCTCTCTCTCTCTCTCACTGTCCACTCTGCCTGTCAAAAATAAAAAAAAATAAAAAAAATAAATAAAAAAGAGAGAGATCTTCCATCTGCTGGTTCACTCCCCAAATGAGTGCAGAAGCCAGGGCTGGGCCAGGCCAAAGCCGGAGGCCAGGAACTCCTTCCAGGTCTCATGTAGGTGGCAGGGATTCAAGTGCTTAAGATCACCTGCTGCCTCCCAGGGTGTGCATTAGCAGGAAGCTGGAACTGGAAGCGGAGCTGGGATGCCCAGCCTCCAGGCTGCTGAACCCTAAGCTCAATGTTGCACTTTCGTATTTTCATTGAATAATAAGAACTATGCTGATTACTCCTGGTAAACAGCAATCACGTGTCTCCGGTGGTTTCCTAACAGTCCCGACAGATGGTTCCGTGTGGCAGCCTTCACGGGGATTGCCGATGGTGACTCAAGTCCAGCCAGCGGTTGCAGGCGGTGTTTATCAAGAGTCCACCCATCATGACTTCTCTGTTACAGGTGGCCATGGAGTCCTGCCCTGCTGCCAGGGCTCTGCTGAGATACGGACAGCCCTCTTGAAGCCTCATGGGTATTCTTTGTGCTATTTCAGAATATTTCTGCAAGCAGCGTTCTGAACAGGTGGTCCCTCGGGTTTCACTTTTCTTGTTGTGAACTCTTTAGGAGAGTCCAAAAAGCAGGTTTCTGTAGGTTTATTCCAAGAGATCCTTTCAGCCATTTCATCTGGTCACATTCTGGTGTTTGTGGGGCCATATTCTTTTTTTTTTTTTTTTTTTTTTTTTTTGACAGGCAGAGTGGATAGTGAGAGAGAGAGAGACAGAGAGAGAGGTCTTCCTTTTTGCCATTGGTTCACCCTCCAATGGCCGCTGCGGACGGCGCATTGTGCTGATCCGAAGCCAGAAGCCAGGTGCTTCTCCTGGTCTCCTATGCGGGTGCAGGGCTCAAGCACTTGGGCCATCCTCCACTGCCTTCCCAGGCCCAAGCAGAGAGCTGGCCTGGAAGAGGGGCAACCGGGATAGAATCCAGCGCCCCAACCAGGACTAGAACCTGGTGTGCCGGCGCCGCAAGGCAGAGGATTAGCCTGTTAAGCCACGGCGCCGGCCATGTGCGGCCATATTCTTTGGGATGTCCATCAGCCACCTTTTCTGGGACGTGAATTACCTTTTTCTCCTGGAAGCGTAGTTGTCCGATCTTGGCTCAAATGTCTCCTGTGAGGTCTGATTTCTGACTTTAAGTATGGTCTGGCATCTGACACCAGTCCTAGGTCAGGGATGCGGTCAGCGTGGTGCTATGGCTGCCGGGTGGGCTCTTACTTCTTCTTTTTGAATATTTTTAAATTGATAGGCAGAGAGACAGCAAGACAGACCAATGGACCACACAGAGAGCTGAAGCTGCTGTCCACTGGTTCGCTCTCCACATGCCTACTTACCTGTTGAAGAATTCTTTGTTCACAAAAGCTTACAATGGAATGCCAAAGTCTAAGATGGTAAGAGAATGAAATTCAGCTCTGTTGGAGCCTGGGCATCAGGATGGAAACTACCTCTCTTTTTTTAAAAAAAGAAAAAATGTTGTATTATTTAAAAGCAGAGTAACACAAAGAGAGAGAGGGACACAAAGAGAGATCTTCCATTCATCCACTGGTTCACTCCCCAAATGGTCTCAATAGCCAGGGCTGGGCCAGGCCAATGCCAGGAGCTTGGAACTCCACCTGGTCTCTCTCATGTAGATGGCAGGTGTCCAAGCACTTGGGCCATCTTGTGCTGTCTTCCTAGGTGCACTAGCAGGGAGCTGGATTGGAAGTGGAGTAGCTGGGACTCAGAGCAGTGCTCCTATATACGATGCTGGTGTCACAGTGGCAGCTTAACCCAGGGTGCCACAACACCAGCCCCAAAATCACTTCTCAAGGTGGTGAGCATGACTCAGCACTTTCCCTCCGCCAAATGAACTTGCACCAAGCACTTCACTTCCGCAGTGCGGTGAGCCCACAGAGTTGGCACTGCCGTTAGCCCTGTCGAGACGCAGGAATGACTCACACGGGTTACCCCATGAGGACAGAGCCAGCGAGCCAGCATTTTCCCTCTAGCAGGACTGAAGGAAGGCCGGAGACACAGGCTCCTCTCCCTCCCTTCCAGCTCCGAGCCTCCCTCTCTGGTCCCAAGCAAGTGGTGATGCATGCTGGGTTTTAGACGTGCCAATTGGTCCCCATTTCCCAGTGAGGAAAGTGCGCCTCCTCCAGCTCTGTGTCAGGGATTTTGCTTTGCCCATAAGGTCCTTATCGTCAGAAAGTGTCATGATGTGACAAGTGAATTTGCCAAGCAAAAAGCATCTCAACAAAGTCTGACTTTCACAGTTATGACCTGAACCCCAAATACCCTCTTTCCATGAGACAAACCAACCACAGGTGTGCTCACAAAAACTTTCTAACCAAAATTCCCACCCAAACATGAATGGATAAGAAGGCTGTGGTATTTATAAAGGTTGTATGTATACAAGGGAATAGCACGCAGCCTTAAAAACTAAGGACGTCGTGTCGTTGGGACAGTGTGCAGGAACCTGGAGGGCATTAAGCTGAGTGAAATAAACCAGGCTCAGAAGACAAATCCCACATGATCTCATTTACAGGTGGAGTCAAAATAAGAAGCAGAGAGTAGCCTGGGACTCGGGGGATAGGAGAAATGGGGAGACATTGGTTGCAGGATAAAATTATGAATAAAATATAGTAATTACAGACTTGAAGATATAAAATTTCAGTTACACAGGAGGAATATGTTCTAGGAATCTATTTATATCAGAATGACTATAGTTAACAGTATAATGCATACTTGAAAATTACTGGAGTAGATTGAAAATTTAAAGAAAAATTTAAAAAATTCATTTGAAAGACAGAGAAAAAAGGGATGAAATAGATACATGTAGAGAAATCTTATGTCTACTGGTTCCCTCCCCTAAATGCCAGCAACAGTTAGGGTTGGCCCAGGCTGAAGCTAGGAACCTGGAACTCAATCTAGGTCTCCCATATGGGTGGTGGGGACCCAAGTACTTGAGCCATCACCTGCTGCCTCCCAGGGTGTGCATTAGCAGGAAGCTGGAATTGGAAGTGGAGCCAGGACTTGAACCCAGGCACTCTAATGTGGGATGTAGAATGTATTCCAAGCAGCACCACCCTGAGAGTAGACTTTCAGTGTTCGCGTCTCACATGAGAAATTAGTATATGAGTCACACACAGTTGTGAGGACAACTCCTCTCTCAGCCCACTGATTTCCCTCCTGACATCTAGCCACAGCCGGCAGCACCGCGTAGCACTTTTGGATGCTGGCTCTCCTCGCAGATGGAACACGCACTCCAAGGGAGTGGAAACTTGTTTTGTGCACCCTGTGTCTCCAGCACTAGGAAGCACGACGCCGTGTGCTCCTCGCACATCTCTCTCCAGGGCCCACGTAATGCCTCTCATGAGAGCTCCACACTGACTGTGAGCTCCCACTCAGTCACCGCAGCCTGCTGGGGCTAGTTTTCACCTATGACTGTACTGTATCAGTCTTTATAAGTGTCCCATTTGATTCTTTCTTTTTCAAGATTTTATTTATTGGGGCCAGTGCTGTGGCATAGTGGGTAAAAGCTGTCACCTGCAGTGCTAGCATACCATACGGGCACCAGTTCGAGTCCCGGCTGCTCCACTTCTGATCCAGCTCTCTGCTATGGCCTGGGAAAGCAGTAGAAGATGGCCCAAGTCCTTGGGCCCCTGCACCCACGTGGGAGACCTGGAAGAAGTTCCTGGCTCCTGGCTTTGGATCTGCATAGCTCTGGCCATGGCGGCCAATTGGAGAGTGAACCAGCAGATGGAAGACCTCTTTCTTTCTCTCTCTGCCTCTCCTTCTCTCTCTGTGTAACTGTGACTTTCAAATAAATAAATAAAATCTTAAAAAAAGATTTTATTTATTTATTTGAAAGGTAGAGTTACAAACAGTGAGAGGGAGAGACAGAGAGAAAGGTCTTCCTTCCGGTGGTTCACTCCCCAAATGGCTGCTACAGCTGGAGTTGCTCCGGTACGAAGCCAGGAGCCAGGAGCTTCTTCCAGGTCTCCCACGTGGGTGCAGGGGCCCAAGGATTTGGGCCATCTTCTACTGCTTTCCCAGGCTACAGCAGAGAGCTGGATTGGAAGAGAAGCAGCTGGGACTAGAACCGGCGTCCACATGGGATGCTGGCACCGCAGGCGGAGGATTAACCTACTTTGCCACACAGCTGGCCCCATTGATAACACATTTCTTTTAGTGCTGTATGATCAGTAGTCCATTGTGGGGCCGGCGTTGTGGCGCAGCAGGGTAAGCTGCCACCTGCAACCCTGGCATTCCACATGAGCCCCAATTCAAGTCACAGCTGCTCCACTTCTGATCCAGCTCCCTGATAATGATCCTGGGAAAGCAGTGGAAGATGGCGCAAGTGTTTGGGCCCCTGCCACCCATGTGGGAGATCCTGATGGAGTTCCTGGCTCCTGGCTTCAGCCTGACCCAACCCCAGCTGTTGTGGCCTTTTGGGAAATGAACCAGAAATGATTCATTCTCTCTCTCTCTCTCTCTCTCTCTCTCTCTCTCTTTCTCTCTGTCTCTGTCTCTGTGTATCCCTCTCTAGCTCTGCCTTTCAAATAAAAAAATATTTAAAAATTCCCTCATATGGGTGTACTACCAACTCTCTGTGTAGCTGACTTTTGAGGTAGACTCTAGTTTATTAAGGGAGGGATCTATATATTATAATGCATATTTGCTTCCCAATCCAAATGCCTAAGACAGGCCTTACAAGGCAGAAGAATCTCAATAAACCCCAGTAAAAACCTCAGTCATTGATAACCTGCATGCTCAGGTGTCTCCCTGTACATTGGGTACATTGTCCTGTTTGTGTTCACACTGTGCGTCGGTCCTGTTGGCTCTGAGGGGTGTGCCTGTGTCTCCCTGTGCCAAGGGAAAACACCAGCGCACCCGCCTCACTTACCTGTATCTTCTGCTTTATCCATTCTGTGTCAACTTCTAGTTTCTTACGACGAACAGGAACAACAGGTTGTGCTGTGACTTCTTCCTTAGGCTCCTCAAATGCTTTTGGAGCCGACAGGGAAAATGTGAGAGTGGACGTTTCTGTTGCCCTCTGACCTGCTGTGTAATGATGGAGCGAACATTCAGTCCAGTGATTGGATTGAGTAAGAGTGTGAGGGCTCGGGAGAGCGGCCACACACACACACACACACACACACACCCCGCCATGTCAGGAAGGCTCCCGAGTGGGAGGAAGAGCAAGGCCTTGGAGGTGGGAAATGCAAGGGTTGAAATTCCAGCTGCTTTCTCATTCATTCAACACACGTGTATCAGGAGCCCAAGATGTGCCAGCCCAGCCCTATACTAGATACAGTGAGGAAGACCACCTGGTCCAGACGGGAGGGCATGTGGAGGTCACACACCACTCTACCAACTACGTCCTGAGCGGAGTGCTCACTGGACAAACGTGTGGCTGCGGATTCAAAACATGAGAGTGAGTGGGGAGAGGTTGAAAAAAGGAAATGCATTTTACACCTCAAGTATGTTGTTTTCACTTGAAATATGAATGTGTGTGAACAGGTCACTTAAAATCGAGGACAGAATCTTTCCTTTGCGTGTGGGCTGAGGACCGGGGCTCCGGGATGGTGTTTTTCTCAAGCCATAGCCACCATTTATGACTTAGCATCCTCAGTGTTGGCAGTTTCTAAACAGTCTTGAGTTTCAGAATCGTATAGTGTTTTAAGAAGAATTTTATAATTCTATAATCTTTTGTGTCTGTTTAGTCCACATCTAATTCAAAGTTGTTTTTATTTTTAAAAAAGATTTATTTATTTATTTGAAAAGCAGAGTTACAGAGAGGCAGAGGCAGAGAGAGAGAAAGAGAGAGAGAGAGAGAGGTCTTCCATCCACTGGTTCACTCCCCTAAATGGCTGCAATGGGATGCTAGGATTGCAGGCAGTGGCTTTACCCGCTATGCCATGGTGCTAGCCCCTTCAAAGTGTTTTTTTTTTTTTTTTTTTTTTTTTTTTTTTTTTTACAGGCAGAGTGGACAGTGAGAGCGAGAGACAGAGAGAAAGGTCTTCCTTTTGCCATTGGTTCACCCTCCAATGGCCGCCGCGGCCGGCGCACCGCGCTGATCCGAAGGCAGGAGCCAGGTGCTTCTCTTGGTCTCCCATGGGGTGCAGGGTCCAAGAACTTGGGCCATCCTCCACTGCACTCCCGGGCCATAGCAGAGAGCTGGCCTGGAAGAGGGGCAACCGGGATAGAATCCGGCGCCCCGACCGGGACTAGAACCCGGTGTGCCGGCGCCGCAAGGTGGAGGATTAGCCTGTTGAGCCACAGCACTGGCAAAGTGGGTTTTAAAAGCTATTTTCTTAATTTTTAAAAAGCATTCAACTTAGCTTTTGTAACCACAACAAGTTTCTTTGTACCTTCAATATTGTCCATTCGTGTAACAGTTGAGGTTTGGGATTCTACTGGTAAGGACAGCAGCAGGGCAGAACCCGTTCCCAGAGCCTGTGTGACATGTTGAATGGGGCTGGCTCTGTGGCGTAGCAGGTAAAGCCACTGCCTGTGATATAAGTATCTTATATGGGTGCTGATTCTAGTCCCATCTGCTCCACTTCTGATCCAGCTCTCTGCTATGGCCTGGGAAAGCAGTAGAAGATGGCCCAAGTCCTTGGGCCCCTGCACCCATGTGGGAGACCTGGAAGAAGCTCCTGGATCATGGCTTCAGCCTGAGTCCTGGCCGTTGTGGGCATATGGGGAGTGAACCAGTGGGTGGAAGATCTGCCTCTGTTTTTCTCTCTCTCTCTCTCTCGCTCTCTCTTTCTCTCTGTAACTGGACACAACAGTGGGACTGCAGGGGCCAGAGCCATGGAGAGGAGTTGTAGCTGTGGTGTCATTCAGGATGTATCTTTTAGGGAGGAGGAGCCACAGGTCACCTAGCAGCTAGGTTAGGGGGAGCTCAGGTAAACCAAGGAGGCTGGGGTATCTACCATGAGAGCTCCTGGGAGAGAAAGTAACCAGGTTTGGACAGCGAGGAGACTTCTGGGGGAAGGAAGTCTCTCACTTGCACGGGAGAGCCCCAGCACGTGGAAGGGGAGGTTGGAATGTACCAGTGAAGATGGTTCAGGAAAGGTAGGCTGGGTTAGACTATTGGTTCATTTGCTCATGCGGTAAACTTTATCGTGTGCATGTGTGTCTAAGAACACATGTGAGCACTGGCTTGCAAAGGTTGGCCAGGGAAAGTATTTTTGAGAAGGTAACATTTCAGCAGAGCCCTGAATGAAGTGAGAAGTGGCCCACAGGCTGTTGGAGCCAAGAGTGTTGTAGGCAGAAGGAGCAGTACATACAAAGGCCCTGTGGCATGGGGCACTTGGTTCATTCAAGGAAGGACAAAAAAACCCAATGTGGCTGTGGAGGAATTGAGAGCCTTCTAAGCCATATGAGGCCTGTGGCCATTTTCTTGGAGGCAAAAGAGGGCTCAGGAAGAGATTTTAAGATTTTATACTGAAAACATGTTAAGACTGAGAAAGGACTGAGAGACAAAAAGATGGGAGTCAGGGAGACTAGAATTCCAGGGGAGAGATGAAGGTGATGAGTCCTATATTTCTTAAAATAGGATGACACTGCCTATAGTGTCCTGGGTGTTTATGTACAATAATGCATGCAGGGTGCTTGCCACCTGGGAGCAGGCCAGTGTGTCTGTGTCCTTCTCCAAAAAGACCTTTGCATGCTGATGACTAATGATTCATGATACACACTAGAATGTTCTGCTTCATCTCACCGGACTTGAAGTCTGAATACAAGGGCTGCATAATACCAGGAGCCTAGCGCTGAATGGAAATATAGAGCCTCTCTCTATGAAATCAGTAACAGTTTCAAGACAGGGTCGGGAGAGCTTTAAACCACACAGGGCCCCTGGCAGCAATGCAGAGCCCCAGGAGACCTTGTAGGTTGCAAGTACATAATCCTGGCCTTGGTTTGGATGAAGAGTTTTCAGAGACATGGAGCTGTGTGCCTGGAACAGGGAAGACTGGATTGGAGACTGGAGGGAAATGAGTTTGCATGGCAAAGGCAGTTGGAGATTTCTTTGGGACTGGCCACAGCACGAACATGAAAAATGTTACCTATAAAGCATCCACACCTTTTAGGTTTCAGTCCTCTAGAGGAGCAGGGGGTGGGTGGGGCTGGTGGTGGAGACCTCAGGAGGAGGAGAGCTGTGTTTTTCTAACCCAGTAGGTCTTCAAGGGAGCTAATGGGCATTCAGAACCACAGCAGGAGGGGAGAGGCAGCAGACAGACAAGCAGCCACGGGCAGAAAGTGGGAGGGTGGTGCTTACCTTCCCTTCTCCTCAGAATCCATAGGATTGCTTCCTTGTATTTTTCAAAATTTTTCTTCAGTCTAGAAGGAAGGCAGATCACATTTCAAAGCCAAGGCTGAGTTCAAGGCTGAGTGTGTATGGTCTAGCGACTGCTGAGTTTTTCATAGGGGTGGGAACTCGGGCCAGTGGTTCTGCCCGAGTCTGCGGCAGCCTCTCTCCCAGTCCATGTCCGGGAATAAAGGGATGGCCCATGACATTGATTCAGTGCTTGTTGCCTGGTCTGTACCTGACCTTCAACCTGGGCCCACGGCCTGACCCCAGAACTCTTCAAAATGAATTCAGAAGGGGTCACGTTGGGGGCTAGGGGAAGAGTCACGAGGTCCAATCGCAGCTTGATTTTCTAAGGCTTGTCCACAGCCCAGTGAGGGTTGCCTCTGGAAGTGGCTTGGAAAGACAGCACTGTCTGTGAACTGGGCAGAGCCACCCAAAGTCTCTGCCTTCAGCAGGATATTTGCAAACAGGCTCACTCACAGTGGCTTATCATAAAAGCCATACTGAGGCCCAGCCTTTCAAAGTGATGGAGCCATTTATCCTGCTCATGTCAGTGTACAAAGCGAGTTAACCTGGCACTTCAATGACTGGAGCTGTGCTACTTCCAAGTAAGCAGGGTCTCTAGGGCAGCTGTGTTTTCTGATTCTCAGATCAGAGCCCCTTGGAAAGGGAGGGCCCCAGGAAGAGTGAGCTTCCCAGGCTTAACTGGATCTGAAAAGGAGGCCTTTGACATGACAGTTTTAAGTTCTTAGCTCAGCTTCCTCGAGGAGTGCAAAATAATTTAACCCTGAGCAACTCCAGGAAGCAACCATCTGCTGGGAAGAGCTGCTTGTTTCCCCTCGCAGAGGGCATTGGTTTGCTATTGTAAGCAGCAATAGGAGAAACTCAGAAATAAGGTTTTCATGGCCTGTTTGTACCAAATAGCATTGGTACCAAGTAGCAGTGGTACCAAATAGCAGTGGTTTTATTTGCAAACACTTTTAGTGGAATGGAAGCACTTACCAAGCCCACTGGCACCTGTGGAAAAAAGTAAGGCTAGGGAGGGTTGGAGACCTGTCCTCCAGGCTGAGAACAGGATAGTGGGTGCAGGCCAGTGTTAAACTCCAGGGAGGGGATCCAGCTAGTGACAACCAAGGCTCTTTAGTGAATGGCAGAGTGTTCTTTCCTTGTTTTTTTGCCCACCTTTACAAGCTGGTAGAATCCCTACCAATGAGCTCATCCGTGGCAGAGATGATGGGTACACAGTGCTGTGTCCCAGCTAGATGAGCACAGAGCTGGTGCTCAGGAAGTATTTGTCGAGAGCAGTCAGGTTAGAATGAGCCTGTGTTGCAGGCTGACATGGGAAGATGGGGAGGGAGTGGCACCTGAGCTTGCAGGATGATTGATGGAGAAGCTGCGTAATGTTTGTTTTTGCTGATCCCAAAGCTTGGAAGTTCCTGGTGCTGTCTAGTCTGTGTGTTTTCCCCTTCTGTTTCCTAGAGAAGCCTTGGGGATCTCTTGCCCCACAGCAGGAATTGATGACAGTCCTTCTCTTCCTGACTTTGTGAATGCTGGGCTTCCCCAAGGGATTTAGGTAGAGTACTCTGTCCCCACAGCCTGTGTCTGGTGCCACTGCTGGAGGACCTGCAAAAGATCCTCAGAGGCCCAAATACAACCATGATGTCTCAGGCTTCTGACCACAAATGAGGGAAAAAGCCCGGCTGGGTCAAGAGCATGTCATACACCATAGGCTGGAGGCACAGCCTGGTTCTGGAACAGTTTGTGACCTGGTGCCAGCCATGGGTCTGCAATAGCCTTATCATTCCCCACTCTGAATAGGACTTTGACCATGATCCCAACTCAGGAAGCTCACAGCACTCCCTGCTCCACAAGGAAACCACCAGCCAGCTTGGAAGGAAGCTAGGGAATTTGCTAAGCTGATGTCCAGGATCTGGATACTCCATTGCTCCCCTCCTTTAAAAGCCCACGGGTTTAAGCCTTGCTCCCTGGACTTTTGAAGTTCATGGTTCCTTCAAGTCTTTCCAACCTCTGCCCCCTCTTCCCTTTGCGCTTGTGCCACTCAGGCTTAGGACTCCCTTGCCCTTGAGTTCTGATCTTGGTCTGGCAGCTGGATCACTCCCCTGTGCCTGCTCTTTGACACAGGGGACCTGCCTGGCGCTGGCTTGGCTCAATTCCCTGGTGGCCCAATTTAGCCTTCGACTGCTGCCTCCTCTGGCCTGCCCAGACCCACTGACCAATAAATAGCTCCACCCCTCTGGCTACTCACAGCATTCTCAGCTTCTTTTTGTTTTGGCTTTCCAGCAGCCTGGTCAGGGGAATGTCAAAATCCTCATCGAGTTCGCTGAGAGCCGTCATCTCTCTGATTATCATCCTAAACACTGTCTGGTAGGAGCTGCTAAGCATCTACAAAGGACCACAGAATGAAACATCCAGAAAATGGGAGTTAATGATTTATGAATCACGTTGCCGACTCCCAGGGTTGGCAGGTGACATTTCAGCATGTTATTAGAAAACAATGGGAACGGTTGGGTGGCCAGAGCATGTCTGCGCTCCTCAGACCCTCTTCTTGCCCCCTAGGTCCTTCAAGAATCTTTTTTATCCTCAGAATACCAAGAAACCTTTTGAGAACATAAAAGTATCCTCTTTTTTCAGGTGTGGATGGAGATGGCTGTAGAAGGTAAAAAACGCGTGCATGCTTTAAGAAGTGTGACAGGCTTTCTGTAGCCTGAGCTCCCAGTGGTGGCTTGTTTATTTGATGTCAAGAGTGAATCTTCAGCGGCTGGCACTGTGGTGCAGAGAGTAAAGCCATCACTCCACCACGCGTGACTCTGACATTCCATATGAGCCCTGGTTTGAGTCCCCTGCTAATGGCAGAAGTGGAAGATGGTCCAAGTGTTTGTGTCCCTGCACCTACTTGGGAGACCCATCACTCAACTCAGGGCTTCAGGGCAGGTCAGGGTCAAGGCCCTCACTGTCAGGATTTCTGACACTAAATTCCTCATTGTTGATGATCCATCCCTTGGGATGCAGTGACTCTATCTGCCTTTGTCACTGTTTCCTTTGAATTCTGTATTCTGCACACCAGAAGATACAGTGTCCACTGTGGTCCACCAGACAGCAAGACCCATCTGGGAGGTTCCACTTGAGATTCTTGTTCCATCTAGGCTACGCCATATGTGCCATCTTTGACATCTTATGGGATCCTCATCATTGTGTAGGTATATTGGGGACCTCAGTGATGAGGTCTCCCATGCCTAGAGACCCTTCCTGAGTGAATCTCTGGTCCTTGCAATCAAAAGAATTTTCACAGCGAAGTTTTTATGCATAATATGTCACAGAGGTGAAAACAAGTGTGTGGCAGTGAATTATAAACAGCAGGTGAGTTGTCACTGAGGCTACAGGATAGGTCATTAGCTTCCAGCTAAACAGGAGGGTGTAAGCTCTCTCTTCCTCGTCTGTGCCCCAATGGTTTCTGTTATTCCCCTTCAAAAGGCCTCAGTCCATGCAGAGGGGTTTTGCAGCTGCAGGTGTCTGTGGCACTCACTCTATGCTACCTCTCCTGTTCTGGCCCTATTTGACCACATCTGCTGCCTACTGAGCTGCTTGGTGCAGCTCTGCTTTGCTGAGCCGTGTAATTGCCTATCACAGGAAGGGTTTATGTGCCACAGGTGCTGCCTCAGGATCCTGCGCATCCAGTCCTTTGGGGACAGACACTTTGTCACCTAGATCCTGGAGCAGCACTTGTTGTACCGAGTGTTGCAATGCACATCAGGATTAGTTTTCCTAAGTGACATCCTTTACATCCTGACTGTGGGGGCTCAACTCTAGTCTGTGGCATTTAAGAAATAAGACACCAAGCCAGTGTTGCGGCATAATGGCTTAAGCCACCACCTGCAATGCCAGCATCGCCTGTGGGCACTGGTTCAAGTCCTGGCTCTCCACTTCAGATCCAGCTCCCTGCTAATGCAGCTGGGAAAGCAGCAGCAGATGGCCCAAGTCCTTGGACCCCTGTGCACATGGGAGACCTGGATGAAGCTCCTGGCTTCAGCTTGGCTCAGCTCCAGCCATTGTGGCCATTTGGGGAGTGAACCAGTGGATGGAAGACCTTTCTATCTCTCTCTTTCCAATAAAAATAAGAAAAATATTTTTTAAAAAAGAAACAAGACACAATATCATCCCCTTCTGTCGTTTTTTTCCCCCTGGAGTCTCCTTTACAGACCCAAACCCTTTCTTCTTGCTCTATGCAAACCCAAAGCCCCTAGGCTTATTGGGAAAACTAAGTAATATTGGTATTTTTTAAGGCATTAAAATTGAGTCATTTATTTAAAAGATTTATTTGTGCGACATACACATACAAGAGAGGAGAGAGAGGCAGAAAGAGGAGCCAGGAACCCAATCCAGTTCTGCATGAGTGGTAAGGATCTAAGTACCTAAAGCATTACTACGCCTCCCAGGGTGCCCATCAGCAGGAAGTTGCAACCAGGAGTGGAGCCAGAACTCAAACCAGACCCTCCAATATGGGATGTGGGCGCCCAAGTGGCACCTTAACCACAACCACTGGTGTATTTGGGGTTGGGGAAGGAAGTATTGTCTTATTCAGATAAAAGATGCTCTAGGACCCCCTCTACTCCCAAGGCTTCAACTCCATGCTAAAGATTCTCTTATGGCTTGAATTATGGCCTCCTCAATTCATGCATTGAAGTTTTAATCCCTAGCACCACAGTGCCCTAATTCCTAGGCCTTCTCTGGTAGTAGGTTCTTTATAGAGCTGATCAGGCTAACATGAGGTTGCTAGGGTGGATCCTAATTCAATATGATTGGTGTGCTTATAGAAGGGACATGTGGACCCAGAGACACGCACAGAGAGATGGCATAGGGAGAAGACACCATCTACAAAACAAGGAGAGAGGCCTGGGTCAGAGCCTTCCTTCCCTGCTCTTGGGAGGAAACAAGTCCGCCAACACCCTGATTGCAGACTTCTGCCTTCAGAACTGTGCGTCATTGCAGCCTAAGCCACTCCTGTCGTGGCACAGTTCATGTCACAGCAGCTTTAGCAAACACATTCAGAAATCATTAGCCAGGAGCTCTCTCCTAGACCCTAGATGAATTACTTTACTTTTCAACTGGACTTTATCTCAGTGTCTTACCGGTCTTAAAACTCAGTATGTTCCAAACTGAACTTGGCCTACAAAGGTGCCTTCCTTTTGCTCTTTAGTTTCCCAGGCTGCAGAGCAGAAATGGGTCCTACGTCATGGCAGGTGTAAGGGCACCACCCTAAGCAACCAGGCTTTATTCATTTGTTCCATCATTCATTCTTGCCGCCTGTCTCCCCCATCCCAACCCATCACCTACAAAGCTATTGTGGTGACCTTAAAAATGCAAAATTGATCCCTCTGCTGTAAAAAAACTCAATGTTTGGGAGGACTTTGGCTGGATTCCCTGTCATAGGTTTTCCCCAAATAATTCCATAGTATCTATTTTAAGAGATCCCTTAGAGAGCAAGAAGAAAACATGAATGGAACTCTATAAAGTTTTGGCTACGAGAAAGAAAAGACCTTTGTAAACATGTAAGAGAAAGATATTTGCAAATGAGACTCCCTAAAAATTAAAAATGACAATGGCATGGAAACTGCCAGAAAGGAAGTCGGGATAAAATACAGACTGGCACAGTTGGCATGGTGGTGCATGGTCTTGCTTGGAATACTCAAACTCCATGTTGAAGTTCTGGCTTGAGTCCTGGCCGCTCCACTTCAATCCAGTTCCCTGCTAATGTGCCTGGGAAAAAGCAGATGATGGCTTAGGTACTTAAGACTCTGCCATCTTGGTGAGAGACCTGGGTGGAGTTCCTGGTTATCCTGGCTTTGGCCTGGCATAGCCCAGGCTGTTGTGGCCATTTGGGGAATGAACCTGCAGATGGAAGATTTTTCTCTCTCTCTCTCTTGCTACCCCCACACCCTTACCCAGGTCTCCCTCTCTCTGTCACTTTGCCTTGCAGATGAGAAAATAAACATCAAAGAAACACAAACCAGGAAAAAATTTACAACTTGTATATCAGAAAAATGACTACATTTTTCAATATATAAAAGCCCTGGAAAATCAGAAAGAAAGAGAGATAAGCAGCTGCTATGATTTGGATTAGTTTGAATTTGACCCTCCAGAGCTCCTATGTTGGAAACTTGGTCCCAGGGTGGTGGTATTGGGAGACAGGGATTGTAGTCTTAAGGTTGTGATCTCATCCTCCCACAAGTGCACCTTCTATTGTGACACCATCCACCAGTCTGCACCAGTGGGGCCACCTGATCTGGGACACTGACCCTTCAAAACTGTGGACTAAAGAAACCTCTTTTCTGTATGAAGTTAGCCTGCCTCAAGTATCTCATTATAGTACTGAGAAACAAATATAGCAGCTTAATGAAAGAGCAGAGAAAGGATACAGGATAACCATTCATAGAGAGAGACACACACATGACCAACAAATGTGAAAAATCCCCAACAACTTTTTTTTTTTTTTTTTACAGGTAGAGTTATAGACAGAGAGAGACAGAGAGAAATGTCTTCCTTCCATTGGTTCAACCCCCAAATGGCCGCCATGGCCAGCGTGCTGCGCCGATCCGAAGCCAGGAGCCAAGTACTTTCTCCTGGTCTCCCATGTGGGTGCAGGGCCCAAGGACTTGGGCCATCCTCCATTGCCTTCCTGGGCCACAGCAGAGAGCTGGACTGGAAGAGGAGCAACCAGGACTAGAACCCAGCACCCATATGGGATGCCAGTGCTGCAGGCGGAGGATTAACCAAGTGAGCCACGGCGCCGGCCCCACCCAACAACTTTCACAATGAAGGTGATGCAGGAGACATCACGGAGAAATGATGGTGTTTATCCCATCAGAAGGGCCAGAATTGAGGATCCTTTCTGGTGAGGGTGTAAAGAAGGAAGTCCTCTCATCTCTCTTGGTGGGGATAGGAAAATGGCACACCTAACTGGGGTGGTGGGGGAGAATTTATCCATATCTTTTGAGTTAAAGTTGCAGATACCTTTGGATTCAGGTTCAAGTGCCAGGAATTTATTCTTTAGCTACATTTGCATTTATGTGTACAATTCAATGCAATATATGAGAGTGTGTGTGTGTGTGTATGTATAAAGAACTGGCAGGCAACTTAAGTATCTGTTGAGAGGGTGCAAATAAATTACAGTACAGGATACAATGGAATAACAAAGATTTTCCGAATATGTTATTAAGAGAAAGCAAATTATATATACTGTGCATATTGTGATCTCATTTATGGCTGTGCATGTTTTTAAAGATATGTAAGTTTATAGAGGCATTAAAATTTCCAGAAGGATCTATAGAAAGCAGTATAGAATAGTTATTTCTGGGACATAAGGAGTTGGAGACTTGAAACATGTATTTTCTAGCCTTATTGACTGTTTCCATATTTAAAAATCTTGTGCTCATTGTAGCTTCACAATTCAAAAGCAAGGACTGAATTAAAATAAAGAAAGAACAAATTGGATGTGTCACACTCTCTGCCATAGGGTGGTGAGGTGCTGGTGACAGGTGCGTACATGCTCAACCTGCCTGTCCTGTAGAACTCTCTGGAATGTTCCTGAATGGACCCTGCTCTTCCAGAGCCTCACACAGCCACAGGGAGGGGGTGCTGCCTGGGAGTGCGGCACTGCCTGATATGGGAAAACCTCAACACACAGCTCTGAAGGTTTCTGAATAATTTAAAAGTCTAATTAAGTCAATTCCTTGAGGTTTTCAACTCTAGTTGAAAAATCTTTCTAAAATACCTGAGTTTACTTCCCTGTCTTAATAAATTCAATACTATAAAGCCAAGTTCAAGCAATCTTTTTCTCCCTTCAATGTACTATTTCAGCATTTGAAATGCAAATCTTATTAATACAGAGCTGCAGAGAGCCAAATGTGGAAGGTAAGGGTAAGTAACTGAGGGCTACCTAAGAAGAGAGGCCAGAAATTTTCCCAATTAAAAGTTTTTTTTCTAAAGCTAAATTTTTTTTTTGCCTTTCCTGATGGGAGTTTAGAAAAATACCTCTGTATAATTTTGGGTTGCAGGGATACAAGCAATTATGTTGTAATTACCCATAGTTAGTACCTGCAAATCTAATAATTAATAGTGCTCTCACTTCCACCAACCTGTGTTCTAAGTCTTAGAGGTAAGTTGACACAGGAAATTAGGGCCACCAGGTTGCTGAAGTAGGCAAAATGTTCATGTGGTATATTTATAAAACCGAATAAAAATTTTGCTTTAAAGACAATACAGATTGAGTATCCCTACTCTGAAATGCTTGAGAGTGTTTCAGAGTTAAGAGTTATTGAAGGGGCCGGCGCTGTGGCTCACTTGGTTAATCCTCCACCTGTGGCGCTGGCATCCCATATGGGCCCCGGATTATAGTCCCGGTTGCTCTTCTTCCAGTCCAGCTCTCTGCTGTGGCCCGGGAAGGCAATGGAGGATGGCCCAAGTCCTTGGGCCCTGCACCCACATGGGAGACCAGGAGGAGGCACCTGGCTCCTGGCTTCGGATCAGTGCAGCTCCGGCCATTGTGGCCATCTGGGGAGTAAACCAACGGAAGGAAGACCTTTCTCTCTGTCTCTTCCTCACTGTCTATAACTTTATCTGCCAAATAAATAAAAAATAAAAGAGTTTCTTGAAGTAGGGGATATTTGTATGTATGAAATTCTTCAAAAATGTCATGGTCATAGAAAGTGCATTTTATGAAAAAAAAATGCATGGATTTAAAATGTTTTTGCACCAAACTTATCTTTGAATTTCATTTTCTGTGAACTTGTGGAGAACCCTTATGAAACGAGATACCTTGTTGATGGGACTCAACTCTAAACACAAAATTCGTTTATGTTCTATCTACACCTTGTACATGTCACCACATCACCTGGAAGTAATGATTTACATGATTTTTTTGTGATCTTGTGTGTTTTTTTTTTTTTTTTTTTGACAGACAGAGTGGACAGTGAGAGAGAGAGAGACAGAGAGAAAGGTCTTCCTTTTCCTTTGGTTCACCCCCCAATGGCCGCTGCGGCAGGCGTACCGCACTGATCTGAAGCCAGGAGCCACGTGCTTCTCCTGGTCTCCCATGGGGTGCAGGGCCCAAGCACTTGGGCCATCCTCCACTGCCCTCCTGGGCCACAGCAGAGAGCTGGACAGGAAGAGGAGCAACCGGGCCAGAATCTGGCGCCCCACTGGGACTAGAACCCGGGGGTGCCGGCGCCGCAGGTGGAGGATTAGCCTAGTGAGCCGCGGCGCCGGCCCATGATCCTGTGTTTTGACTGTGACCTGTCACATGAGGTCAAGCTGGGACTTCTCCACATGTGGCATCATGTCGGTGCTCAAAAAGTTTCAGATTTTGAATTTCGGGTTTTTGGATGAGTGATGCTCAGCCTGTACCACACAAGGCACATGCAAGGTTATCTCAACGGTTCAGACTTCGCTTCTCGTCTCTAGCTGTGGAGCACAGCAGAGCAGAGGCTGCCTGCTGAACGCCCAGCATTATGTCTGCGTCCCCCTGCAGGGGTGAGGTCAGAGGACCGCAGAGCTGGGGGAGATGTGTGCTGCTATGGATGCGGTGCTTGCTGGGAGCACAGGTTATTGTCCAAGGTTTTCTCTTTCACCAGATTGCCCTGTTAGATGGTGGGCTTTTCTTATCTGTGCTTGTTGCAGTTTGGGGGTTGCTATCTTTTCCAGCACTCAGTCTGGGACATATGAATCAAAAAACCAAACCAAGCAAACAAAACCCAGGGTAATCCCTCCCATGCTGTTCCTTTCTTGGTTCTGGAGTTCCCAGGCAGTCCACCTTCTCCTCTGCATTGTTCAGCGACTTCTAGGCCTCTTTTTTTATATGGTATCCAGGGTGTTAAGCCATGGCTTGCTTTTTATATAGGATTTCTGCAAAAATCATCTGCCTTGACATCTAGATACTATTAAGAGTTTTCTTTTTCCTGTTCCAGTTTTCAAAAGCAATCTTGGTGGCTATTTGTTCATATTAGTAGCAAGGTACTCACGTAGGGGCTTGGAATGCCATATAGGGCTTGTTTCTGGTCCCATATGACTTGATGTGGACCTCTTAAAACTATAGCTGCTGGGCCGGTGCTGTGGCGCAGTGGGTTACTGCCCTGGCCTGGTGTGCCGGCATCCCATATGGGTGCCAATTCAAGACTCAGCTGCTCCACTTCCATTCCAGCTCTCTGCTATGGCCTGGGAAAGCAGCAGAAGATGGCCCAATCCTTGGGTCCCTGCACCTGTGTGGGAGACCTAGAAGAAGCTCCTGGCTCCTGGCTTCAGATTGGAGCAGCTCTGGCCATTGCGGCCATCTGAAGAGTGAACCAGCGGAAGGAAGACTTTCTCTCTTTCTCTCTCTCTCTCTCTCTCTCTCTCTCTCTCTCTCTGCCTCTACTCTTTCTGTGTAACTCTGACTTTCAAATAAATAAATAATTCTTTAAAAAACAAAAACAAACAAAAAACTATAGCTGCTTAATGGGAAGCTCAGTTGGGCTGTGCCAACAACAAAGCAAAGCTATGAATCCCAGAACTCAGGTGGCAGTTGCCGCTGGCCCTGGGCTGCCTGCTCCAATATTTGGAGGAAGAGGGTCCCAAATTTTTACCCAACTTACACTGACATCGAAGTCTTCAGTTTCCTGCTTGCCAGCTTCCTCTAATAGAGCATCCCTCAAATTCCTGTCAGAAATAGGCTCCATGCCTTTCAAGGCACATCAGACGGAAGGACATTAAGGAGGGAAAAAAGGGAGAAGTATATTTATGGCATTTACCCTTGTCCTTTCAAGAAAAATGCATACATAGTGAGTCTTTAAATAGTAAATAAACTAAAATTCAACTTGAGGATATCAATGAAATAGAAACAGAAGGATCCCTTTCAGGGCTGACCTGGAAAGTGAGTATGGGTTCCTGGGGCCATGAAGATGCACTTGACAGTGTGATATTGAGGGTGTGGAGAATGAAGCTAGGGAGGGAGCAGGTGGACAGAGCTTCCCAGCAGGGGACCAAGAGGGGGCCAGGTGGGGAGGTTGGGGAGGGACTCAGGGGCAGGGGCCAGTCCTCAGAGGACCTTGCAGGCCTTGGGAAGGACCTTAGGTGAGATTTATTGGGAGTGTGTTTTTCTCTTGTTGATCCCAAGAAGTATATCACCCACCACTTTTGTCACAGACTGCCAGTTTCTAAGAATTGCTTCCAGTTCATCATTACGGACCAGAGCAGAAGAGATGACTCCCCAGGCCAGGAGCTAAAGGAAGTCTACCGTGAGCACCTTTGTTCTTGGAGGGCAGCCACAGCCTCGCCACCCCCTGGGTCAGGACAGGGACTGCAGCCTCCTGGGTAACGGGGTGCAAACTGAATTGTGGAATTGATCATTACTACCTGGGTCTCTCTCCCCTGCCTCTGGGAAGAGGCAGCTCCTGAGGCGAGGGCTCTGAGGCAGAGGCTCTTACGTGATAATTGAGCCCCGGGGCAGTCACGGAGGTCTGTTGTGGCAGGTTCAGGATGACACTGGCCCCTTCAAGCTGGGGTGCCCAGGGAGATTTGGAAATCCACTGGATGGCATGGGGCTAACTTACCAGGTCTGAGTCTGTGTGCCTCTTAGGAGTTTGGGGACAGAGAGAGGCCATTCTTTGTCATCTCCTTCTTGCTCAATTTTGGTTCCATAATAGGATCCCTGACTCATCCAGGCTCCCGATGGAAGGGAGAAGTGCACTGAGCTGTCACTGCTTCTGCTGACACTGAGTCCTTCCTGCCCACACACTGCCTCTCAGCCTTGGATCACCCCTGACAGAGGGAATTCCCCGGCAGTTCTTCCCCATCACTTCCGACAGGTGCATGCATGCCATTGACACTTGGGTACAAGGCAAGGGGCATGTCCAGCTGGATTGCAAAAACGCTGCATGTTCCCAAGCTGTGTGCCATGGAAATGACTGAGGGACGTTTGGAAGAGCCCTTTAGGAAAACCCAACGGGAACCCATGGGAATTCAAGTAAGCACTCGGGAAGCTCCTTGTGGATGGCACCAAGAGAAGAAATGGAATGAACTGGTGGGCGAGGGGTTGAGAGACTGGGGACAGGTACCTTTCAGTGCCTGCCTGGGATGGAGACTGAGTCTGGCTCTGCCCTGAGAGCTCAGCCAAGGGCCCATCCTGTGTGTGGCCATATTTGAATAGGCTTTCTTGAATTGTACTGTTAGTTTGAGCTGAGAAAGAAGTAGATATTTAATGGGAAGAAGGTGGACTTGGCAGCCCTGCATACTGTATGAAAAGTGGTGCTTAGAAGCATTCGTCTCAGGGCAATAATTAAGCTTGGTAACATCAATGGGCATTGTCCCCATGCCAGGGGAACACACTAAATAAGCAGTACTGTAGCTGGAACTGGGGCTGAATGCATAGGAAGAGTTTTACTTCTAATTAAACTGTCCCTGTGGGGATGTTTGTCATCTGTAATCTCTGTTCTGGTGAGATCACTACCTCCTCCTGCAGTCACCCCCCAAGAGGCTGGGCGAGGCAGGCGGAGGGGTCAGGCCAGGTTCTAGTGGTGGCCCTGTCAGCTGGGGTCTGGGCCACTTCTGAGAAGTTACTCAGTCCCTCTGCACCTTGCCCCTCATCTGTGAAATGGGGACAATCAGACTCCTCTTTGGGTAGCTCAGAGGACCAGTGCTAATGAGGGTCAATTCTTGGCACACTCTGTCCCCCAGTGGAGCATGTCTTCCCCTGCAGAACAGATTTTAATTCTCCCTCATCCAAGTGCTTCTCCAGCAAAGCATTTCTTGATAGAACTACAATGTTTGGATTTGGGATAAATGTTTGAGCTGTATGTTTTTTCCCTTCAAATGCGGAATGAAGGCCACAGTCCCCACGTACTTGGGCATGGGGTGGAGGTATCAGATCAACACACAGCTCATTCCAACCCTGTCCATACCCCTTGGCTTATCAATAAACCCTGAAGTCTGGACCATTCATCTCCCCAAGACGGCTGCTTGCCAAGTACAAGTCTCACCCTCTTACTCCATTTCCAAAGGTGCTTTGGAGCAGAGCTGCTCAGACTTCGATGTACTGCACCAAAGGTTCTTTGCTTGACCCAACTTTTATCAGATTATTGAAACTTCTCCTTCTTTGCCTTTCCCTGTATAATCCAGCTTCAGCAAGTACCTTGCTAAGCCTTGTGTAGGAATCCACCACTCTTGATGGCTGATGATCCTCAGTGTCTGACCAGCGTCCTCTTCCCCAGACATCTCCCAGGCGATGTCTGATCACCCTGGCCTACCTACAGTGAGAATCCAGTGAAGCTGGTTTAGCCATGATGTTCTCCTCCCAGTTCCCACTGACCTTGGCCCTGTTCTTTGGGCTGTATCCATTCGCACTTGCTCATGCTGTCTTCTGAGTTGAGCCCAATCTCTCTCTCCCACCTCAACACCCCAGTGCTTGTGGACCCTATACCTGTTCCCAAAGGACCTGGAGAAAGTCTGCCTTACCATGCCAAGTGTCACTGCATGAGCTTTTTGAGAGCTGACGAGGAAAAGTAAGAGAGGTGGCAGGTGAGCAGTGTAGCTCCACTGATGAATGAGGCACAGAGAAACCCAGTCTTGTGTTCACCTCCTCCATCCTGCATGTAGTGAAATCCTTGTTATCCCAGGCAGGTGGGTCAAGGGCTGGGCTGGGCTGGCGGTTGCTGTAGGCACAGATCTATAAGCTATTCGAAAGCCTGGCTACTCAGTGTGTGGGCTCTGGCTGAGCGGCAGCAGCAGCTGCTGGGAGCTTGTTAGAAGGGCAGCCCCTCAGATCTGCTGGAGCTGCACCAAACAGGCTCAGCCAGGGACAGCACAGCACACTGATGTCTGAGCAGCTCTGCTCCAAAACACCCTTGGGAATGGAGGAAGAGGGAGAGACTTGCGTTTGGCAGAGGTCTTCCTGAGGGGTTGCATGGTCCAGAGTTCAGGGTTTATCGATGAGCCGTGAGGTACGGAACAGGGAAGGAATGAGATGTGCATTGTATGTAAGACCTGACACCCACATCCCGTGCCCAAGTACAAGAGACCATAGTCCCTCAAGTGTTTTCTAATGAGGCTGGGTCTGGCTAATTGCTGGGCTTTCGTTTTATGGAGTATTGTGTTTAAGCTGAGATTCTGTCACTATAAGGATTCTCCCCTCTTTCCCTCCAATAAACCCTTAAGGAAAAATCCTTAATCATTTGTAGGAGCTCCCGTTAATTGGCTGCCAAGGGTCCAGCGGATGAGTCTACCTGGGCGGGGAGGTCCATGTGTCCCTGTTAAGCCCTAATTTCCAGTGTTCAGGCAGCCTAGGACAGACGAGCCCCTCTTTAACCACAGGAATCCCTACAGCAGCCCCTTTGAGTGCAGAGATGACCTCCTTTCCAGATCTGTCCCCTGTCACTCCGCCTCCCTCTGGAGCCTTTGTCTCTGGCTTGATGCTCCTTCTCAGCAGGTTCTAGGGCTGTGTGCTCAGCATGTCCCAGGTCTCCACCAGGACTTGGTGCAGGTCAGACCAGCAGTGGGTCCCCACCCCAGGGGCACCCTCCTCAGCCCAGGACACACTGTGGAAGTCAGGGACCTCTAGCTCTGGGTATATTATGGTGGACTCTCACCATCTTCATACTCTTTATCTATTTCGCTGACAGAATATTCTGAAAAAGAGCAGGAAAAAATATTAGTAGGAGTTGGTATGGGAGACTTTAGGCTACAATTTTTTTTAAAAGATTTATTTTTTATTATTTTAAAGGCAGAGTTACAGAGGCAGAGAGAGAAAGAGAGAGAGAGAGAGAGGTCTTCCATCTACTGGTTCACTCCCTAAATGGCCGCAGTGGCTGGAGCTGGGCCGATCCAAAGCCAGGAGCCAAGAGCTTCATCTGGGTCTCCCATGTGGGTGCAGAGGCCCAAGGACCTGGGCCATCATCTGCTGCTTTCCCAGGTCATAGCAGAGAACTGGATCAGAAGTGGAGCAGCCAGGATTTGAACTGGTGCCCGAATGGGATGCTGGCCCTGCAGGCGGCGGCTTTACCTGCTACACCACAGCACCAGCCCTAACTACACCTTTTAATCTCTCAGGGAATCATTTTAAGATAATCTCCTAAATCAGCTGGGGAAACTCAAAATGGAGATCATTCATTTTGGGATAAGAGGTTTCCTTGATCTTAGCAGTTTGAGGCCTATCGCGTGTGCTCAAGGAATAGTGATCCCCCCCCCCCCACCTTGTGTATATTTTGTCCTGTGTATGTTTCTCCCTGCCCACCAAGCGGGGAGGGGCTGAGATGGTGTTGTACATCTTGATATCGAGTCCCAGGTGCAGTAGGTGTACAGTGCATGTGCTTATGCTGGCTGAGCAGAGCGTAGATGACCTGTTACCCTCCCTTCTAACTCCATGGTAGATATTCCCTCACTTTCAAGAAGCTGAGGCACTTGGTGCTTTATTTCTTTCTTGCCTGACCTTTGAGCTTTTTTTTTTTTTTAATTTTTAAAATTTATTTATTTGAGTGGTAGAGTTAGAGACAGAGAGAGAGAGAGAGAGAGAGAGAGAGAGAGAGAGAGAGAGAGAGAAAGGTCTTCCTTCTATTGGTTCACTCCCCAGATGTCTGCGACGGCCAGAGCTGCACCAATCTGAAGCCAGGAGCCAGGTGCTTCTTCCTGGTCCCCCATGTGGGTGCAGGGGCCCAAGGACTTGGGCCATCTTGTACTGCTTTTCTAGGCCATAGCAGAGAGCTGGATTGGAAGAGGAGCAGCAGGGACTAGAACCGGTGCCCTATGGGATGCCGGCGCTGCAGGTTGAGGATTAACCTACTGTGCCATGGCACTGGCCCCGTGACCTTTGAGCTTTGACATTGAGTTCCAGAAACAATGTCTTGGCCATTGGCCTGAACTAAAGCTCCCACATATGAAACAGTCCAAAAATACTGGGCTCTCCTTGGCTGGGGGCATGCTCTTTCTGTGCTTCTTGCTTTCTCATGGATAGATTAGTAACTTCTGTAGTTCGTTTAAAATCATCATCATGGTGATGCTTTGGCACAGCATCCCATATGGGAGTGCTAGAGTTCAATTCCTGCCTCTGTCTCGGATTCCAGCTTCCTGATCATGCACACGCTGGGAAGCAGCAGGTAATGGCTCATATACTTGGATCCCTGCCACCCATGTGGGAGACTGGAACAAGTTCCTGGCTCCTGGCTTCTACCTGGCCCATTCTTGGGGAAGTGAACCAGCATGTTGGGAGATCTCTCTCCATCTGTGTATCTATAATAAATAAATACATTTGAAATCATCTTAAATTATACCTTCTGTATCAGACTCCAGGGAAGTTAGCATTGAGGTCTCTTTGTCCGCTTTTAATTTTGATATTAAAGATGTTACTGTTAAAAGATAGACGAGGGTGGCCATTAATGATTGAAACCTTACACTTCTCAGTGGGTGCCTATGGGGTACCTAGGGTCTGAGGTTCTTTCTTGGCACCAAGGCGGATCATCACATTGGAAGAACTGACAGTGGGGCCTATATTGGATGCTCCCCCGTCCCTCCTCCTCCTCCTGCTCCAGCTCTAGGCTTTGGTGTCTTACTCTAGGTCTGCAACACATCAGTGGTCAGGAAATGTAGCCCTCTGGTAGCACTGCGGTTAGTTTGGGTCCCCAGGACCATCAGGATGACTGGGCTCAGGGAGATTGTTTTAGAGACATTCCTTCTGCCCATGACATCTTTAAGCCAAGTGGCTCCAAGACCATGTAGACCCACAGTGGGATCTCCCTGTCACTGTAGCACATGGGAGTCTCTGGTATTCTGTTGCTGAGGATTCCCCAAGAGATGGGGAATGGGGGCTGGTTGAGAAATATGGGGCTTTCTTGCACAGAGCCATTGAGATGTGCACTGGGAAGCACCTATGCTTTTTTTTTTTTTTTTTTTTTTTTTTTTTTTTTTTTTTAGAACTTCTGTTAGTTCTTTGGTAGCCTTGCTTATGTCTTCTGGAATTTTGTGATCCCTGCCCCTTTTTGCTTCCCCCACCCCCATCTCCTGCCTATTCCTAAACACGTGTGTGTGCACATGTGCACACCCTACCTTCTATTCTTGATAGCAGAAGAGGAGAAGGCCCATGATAAGGAGGTGGAGGCGAGCCTGCTCCACCTGGTTATGGGAGCGTCAGCGTTTGAGCCTGGCCTGTGGTGTTGTGATGAGAGGCCTTTAGGATCCTGACAGCAGCCACATCTGTGAATCCTTCAGTGTCAGACCGAGCACCTCTTACAGATAAGGAACTCCGACTCATCCTCCTACAGTACAGCTCTCACTGTTAAGAATCATTTCTAGTGGTTCCCCATTCTAGATGGCAAGAGTCAGGTCTCCGTCTTGAGTAGCAGATGGTGAAATTTTTAAAGACAGTGTACTTTCCAGACTTAACATCATCCCCTTTTGCATCAATGGCTTTTGGTGTGCATACCCCCAGCCTCTCCTTTGAGCCCCAGTCAACCTGCTTCTAAGCCCTTGTGGAGTGTGTATGCCCAAGACTGAATGCACCTTTCCAGGGCTGGCCAGAGCAGGACTAATCCCCCTTTGTATAGCTCTTTAATTACATTTGGTGCTATTAACTTTTCTCCCAACCATTCAGTTATGCTACTGACTTATTGAGCTTGTGGTTGAATCAAGAACCTAACAAAAACCTGCCTCCCCAACCTGTACTTTTCCATCCTGTTGTTTTTTGGGGCCTAATAACAGTATCTGACATCATTCTGGTTCAGTGTTTCTGCCTGTCAAAATATTTTAGACTCTGATCACATGGTCCACATCATCCTAAAACTTCCGATCATCTACACATATACTTTCTTATCTTCATCCAAAATCCATCATAAAAGCGTTGCATGGGACAGAGCCCTGTGGCTGTCCACTGAAAGCCAAGTTGACTCTGATCCCTTAAACAGTATCTCCAATGGTGTCCAATCTGTCATTGTCCCATCACCTTACATTAGCAGCTGCCTCATCTCTCTCTGGTCTGGGAACATCTGAAAGCCTTTGGAAATGAAGTGCCTTGTGGAATTTGGTCTTATGGGGTTACCACAGTTCCTTGCCCTAATAACCTTGTCCAAAAGTGATGTAAAAGCCAGTGTTACATGATTTCTCTTACTGATCTCTGCCGGTTTCTTGTGGTCATTTTGCTCTCAGTATTTGTCTAATTTATTGTAATTCCTCAAAATCCAGAAATACATGATTAAGCTATTCTCTTTCTCTGTATTCTGGGATATATTTTATTTAGGTCAAGAGATAAAAGCTGCCATTCTCTTCTGATCTTTACATCAGTCTTTGATTTGTACTATTTCTTACCTAATTTTGTTGTATCCTTTTCAGTCTGAAGATAATTTTCCTTCACAGTGAAGTGAGAATGAAACAGAATTGAAAAACCCGACTTTAACTGGATCATTCATCAACTCGTACTAAACAGTAGCAGCCTGGCTTGATCCTCTTTTTGCTCCAGTCATATTTTAAAAGAACCTGTGTCTTTTGTTGCTGACTGAATTAGTGATGTCATTATTGTAAGCACCATTTTTTGGTCAGCATGTTTATCCTGGAATTCAGCGTTTTGACACTCTTCTTACAGTGCGGAGCTATTTTCCTGCATTCATCACTAGAAGCACCCTCAGGGTTTTAACCTCTGCCCATGATCTTTCAAAACTCCAAGTCCACTGCAGGAAAAAAAAATACCAGTTGGCATTTCTGGGGATTTCCTAACCCTCCTTTCTACTGGGTGAGGGGGCTTGAAGCACCACTTCTCCCCTCTCTGTTTAGCCTCATGCATGTTTGTACACACACAGGCTCTATACATGCACATATTTGTAATCTACAGCCTCCTTCCTACCCAGACAGGTTCTTGGGAGCAGGATATGCCCTTTTGTCGCCGTGATCAGATACTGAATCAGATGAGTGTTCAACAACAATTTCACAAGTATTTAATAAATATTTATAGGTGCTTACTCTGGGCCAGGCACTAAATCTTGAGGATTTCTACAAGCATGGATATAATGCTTGGGGTTAGACTTTCTGGTCTATTTACTTTATAACCCTGCTCTGAGCCTGGATAGATAGGCCCGTGAAGGTATAAATAAATAGTCTTTCTGGTCCTCCTGAACACCTCCTCCTTCAGACCATGAGATCCTTCCTGTGCCTTTAGCATTCTTCCCATGTCAGACCTGTCACCCCCTGGAGTAGCAGGTTTCAAGGATTTATCTGGGTGTTTTCTGCCATATTTGGTTCAAAGTTCTATCTCCGCAGAAGGGTTGTTCCATGGAAAACACTGTTGCTGATCTATTGGGGTTTAACATTCCCATAATGCAAAATAAAAAAAAATTTTTTTTTTTTAAAGAAACAAGAGCCGAGCATCTTGGAAGTTCCTCCTAAACTAAAGGTTGGTTGCTTTCTGTAGCATTTCTGTGCCCGGGAAATCTCTGGGCTCTTGTTAAGAATGCAGATTCCAGGCCCATTCAGGCGGGAATCCAGATGAGGGCCGGAACCCGCCTCTGTACAAGCGCTCTGTGATGGGACACGCAGTCCTGGCCCCCTGCAGCAGGAGTCCCACGCCTGCTGTCACCTCCACTGGTCCCTGCTGGCCCTCGGCTCCTCACCTGCAGCCCTTGGCACTACTTTGCTGTGGTTGCCTGTGTTTCTCCAACAGGTGGATGAGCGGCTTCTGCCTGGCCTTTTTTTTTTTAAAAGGCCACGCATGGGTATCTTTAGTATTTGTCCTCCGGCCGTAGAAGGCCCGGCTTTCTCCTCCCGCACGAGTGTTAGCCCTGCGTCCAACTTGGCTTTGAGCTCCTCTGCCTTCCTGGAGCTGCCGCACCCTCCTGCCTCTCTTTGCCGCCGAGGAAGTCTCCCACTGTCCTGCCTCCTCCAGCCCTGAGCAGTCTGTGTTGGAGACGGAGCTCAGGGAGGTGGGTGTTCCTCCGCAGTTCTCCCCAGCTCCCTCGGGACTTTGGCAGTGGAGCCGAGGACAGGGACTAGTTCAGAAGGAGCACAGGGACAGCTTGGCAGGAAGCACAGCGGCCCGCCCGCCGGCGGCCTTCTGTTTTTCAGCCTGGGTCATGGGGTTCGAGTTCTAGACCCCAGGAGGCTGCCTTTGGGGAGGTCGGACGGTTCCTTTCCAGGCTTTCTTGGCAGCCGGCTCAGCCAGCTGGCCTGTGAATATTCCCCTTGCGTTTGGCAAGGTCAGGGTCCCAGAGCGCTGCTGGGGCTACCCATGCAGTGTCAGTCTTGGGCACACTCGCTCATTCCATTGACAGTACAAGTGCTCTCCGGGAAGACAGATTGTAACTCATGGGCAGAGGGGAAAGAAATGTCCATGAATTCTTGTGTTTGAATCTCTGCTATAATGACTGTTGCCACAGGTACCTGCAAGGCACCTAGAGTGTTCTCACTGAGCCTAAATTGGAAGCTTCAACACAGTGCCCACCCTGGACTCGGGCCACTGCCATCACAGTGTTGATCAGCGGACAATGACTGCGGGTGGTGAGACTGTTACTAAACACTCTATGTATGCTGACTTTAAGGAACTCAGTATTGGAAAGAGACGTGCCCAGATACAGCATTAAAGATACACGATGCTCACAACCAAGATAGAAACAGACACGACTGGCTGTGTAGGTTAAGTTTAAAGACCAACATGATGGCGGTTTAACATGGCACGTAAAAGAACCACTTAGCAGGGCTTCTTTCTGGGGGTGGGCCCACAGGGGTTTGAAAGGAGTTGAGCTCCTTCCCTCCCACTCCCCTGCCTTCCCCTGTCTCCTTTCTCCTCTCCCGCATCTCTTCGGGCTTAGCCCTGGCACGTTTACCCAGTAAATGACGTTCAGGACTTTGCTTGTGAGTACTTAGGTGGAGGCTCAGGCTCCTCCCAGCTGTCATGCTCATGGACTCTGTGATGGTTCTACTTCTTGGGGCTCTGTGAGGGTCCACATGCTAACACAAGTCCCAAATGAACCGACTGAGCCTATAAAACTCTCCATCATGTGCTAGCTGGTGTGGGCCCGTCTTCCATCTCTCTATCCCCTCTTTCAGGGTTTCTGATGCCTAATTTCGCTGAGCCACATTTGAGCTACAAACTGTGGCAGGCATGGACAGCAGCAGGGAGGTGAGGCGAGGGGGGCATCTAATTTACTGCTGCCACGATTGCAGATGGGAAACAAGCCTGCGAATCAGTGATCGATTGATCCCACCTGGGCTGGATTTAAATGATTAATAATAAATAATAAATGATGTTCAGGCTTCCATAACCAGGAGCTCTAGGGTGAAGGGCCTTTGGGCTTAATTGGGCAGGGAATTAGGATCCTCAATGCAATCTTGCCAAACCTTCTCCTGGGGTCTCTCAGTAGTGGCTGTGAAAGCTCAGGGTCCGGATGGTTTGGGCTGGTTCTGAAGCAGGGGTGGCTGTGACCTGCTGCATACTGAGCAGTCGGAGGTGGCCTGGGCCCATGTGCCGTCGTCCGCATGATTGCAGAAGGTCTGTGACCCCCAGGGAACCAGTCTGTAACCTGGGAAGGAAATGGCCAGCATCCCCGAAGGAAATAATGCCTGTGTTCACATACAACAAGAACAGGGAGACCAAGATAGGAGCCCGGGAAGAGGCTTGGGAAGGTGGAAAACAACGTCTGTTTTTGCACTTGGCTGCTAATATCTTACGCAAAGTATACTTTCAGATGGCCCACCAAGCAGCCTAACATCATTAGCATGAGAGGCAATATTCAAGCCCGGTATTTCTCACAAGGCAGTGTGGCAAGAACTTCCTTGTTCCGCACCCCAGCCTGCAGAGAGCCTGGCTGCATGGTGGCCAGCAGGGGGCAGCTTCTCTTACCCAATTTTTTCTCATATGTCCATTCCGTCTGACTGTCCTGGTCTCTCATGGAGGAGGAAGGAAATGAGTAAGTGTAAGACTCGGTGGTAACCTCAGAGGTGGAAGGAGGAGACTTGAAGGCAACTTGAACAGGGGAATGCGTGGCCATCATGGGGGAGCTCCTAGGAGAGGGGAGGACAAAGTCTGGTCACTTTCCATCAGAGGCCAGGTCAAGAACCCAGCTGTATGGCACACAGGGAGCTCAACTCTTGCAGTTGAGCTGTTTCCTAGTCCCAGATGGGCAGAGGCCACAGGGTTAGCAGGGACCAGTTTGTGGATCATGGGAAATAGGCCCATGTGCTACCCTGGACGGCCAACTACTGCCTGATTAAAACAAGAAAGAATTGGAGTCAGTGTTGTGGTGTAGCAGGTAAAGCTGCTGCCTTCAACACTGCCGGCATCTCACGTGGGCACCAGTTCGAGTCCTGAGTGCTCCACTTTCCCTGTTGGTGGTCCAGGAAAGGCAGGAGAGGATGGCCCCAGTGTTTGGACCCCTGACACTCACATGAAAGACCCAGTTAAAGCTCCTGGCTCCTGGCTTTGGCCTGCTTGTTGCAGCCATCTAAGGAGTAATACAGTAGATGGAAAATTTCTCTCCCCCTTTCTATGTAACTCTGCCTTTCAAATAAATAAATAAATCTTTTATTTTTAAATGAAAGGATCTGTGGATGCCTTCAAGGACCACCCGACCTGACGTCCATAACTGACAGTGGAATGTTCCAGAACACTCCCCTTTCTTCCTGGCTCATGATCCTACTCATTCCAGTGGCCCTTCCTGTCTCACAGTTGATTGGAAAAAATTCCCAAGTGGATGCCATAGCAGTTTGAAATCAAATGGTGAGGTCTGTCACTATGGCTAGCCCGTCACAAACGCTGCCAAGGTCCACAGCATTTTCCATAATTTCTGATGGCAGGACACTGGCCCTGCTGTCTGCTAACTTTTGGATCAAGACGTATGGTCCCAACACAGCCAACTACACTGTGTCCTTTCTTAGGAATCTCTGCCTTCTAACTGGAGCCAAGAAACTAATTCAAAGGAGTGAGAGGGGTCTCCTGGGGGCTTAGGGCCCTGCAGTCATTTGGAGTAAACTGGCCCAGCTGGCAGAGACTGTACCCAACATATCAGTGGGTGGTGACTGGTTGGTGGAAAGAACATGGACTTTGATGTGACATGATATGAGCTCTGGCTTGCTCTTGAGCTGTAGTGGTAATATCTTGCTCTTTTAGGGGAAGTCAGAACTGATCCCTATCTGGGCCAGGGTTCCCGATGCACAGACGGGGAGGGAGGTGGCATCTGGAAGTTGGGGAAAGCTGCTGCTGGTCCTACCAGGTGGCACTGGGGGAAATGGTTCCCTTCCATGTCTAGCGCAGTGACAGGCAGGCCCTGCAGACACCGCCTGAGGGACCTGTGGGAAGGCCAGGTCTGTGGTGGCCCTGTGGGCTAGGGCAGAGCAGCTGTGTTCCCTGCGTCACCACTGGAAAGATGCTTGTGTCCCAGGTCAAGTGACCACAGGGGCAAGATCAAGTGAACCCAGGTGAGCTCCCTGGGCAGATGTCACCTTTTGTCCTGCTCCAGGCCTGATGGAGCAATGCTTGTCCCGCCTCACTCACCAGACGCCCACTGGGATGCCAAGAGGCCATGCAGGCCCCCCTGAGAGGACTCTGCAAAGCCACAGCTGCCTGACCAACAGTGGAGGCTATCCTTGAGTTGATGTTGGCACTCAGTCATTTCCAACTCTGCCCCCATGCATCTGCCCTGGGCTGGGACATTGCAAGGCCTACAGGGGTGCTCATTAGGGCTCTGCTGTGGCCTTGGCTCCAGGAATTCAGACCAGGATTCTGGTCTATCTGAGCTATCCATCAGCTTCATGCGCCATCCAAAAGGGAGAGGGGGCGAGGGGAAGCTCGTTAGATCCTGGATCCCAGCAGAGTTCTGTTCCAGGCCTGTTTTTGAAGCCTCTGTGGAGTGAGGAAGGGCAACTTTGGCAGGCATGAGGAAGTGGGCGGGGGAGCAGCTCTGCCCCTGAGGTAGCAGGTGCCCTTCCTCTTTATAAGGGACCCAATGAGATGCTTGACTTGTATTCACTCCCCTTTCCCAAACTCTGCCTGCACACACACACACACACACACACACCCCATTGTGACCCTTCTTGTCTAAAGGTATTTAGGGAGGGTTCAGTCTCTCAACTCCTGTGTGTGAGGAAAATCCAGGACCTGTCTGAGTGCACTGAGGTCCAGATCTGGCCCCTGGGGACCCAAGGCCAATGAGCACATGGACACTGGTAAGGCCCCCAGGCCGTCCTGATCCTCACGGCTCTGTGCAGGGGCCTGGGAACACCCTCAGTGCTGGAATGTGAATAAGGGATTAGACAGGTGTGTGTGTGTGTGTGTGTGTGTGTTTGGAGCAGAGCTGTTGAAAGCATGCTTGTGCTCTAGGCACATGTGGCTTGTTGGGAGTGGCGTGGAGAATGACACCGACGTGTAGCACTTGCTGGGTGTTGTGGGTGCTGGCCATTGCTCTAAGAGCTTCCTGTGGGTTAGTGCTCATGTAACCCTCACCACAGCCTCTCCCCATTTTACAGGTGAGGAAAGTGAGGCACAAGGAGAGAAGTGTGTGTTGTGGAAGAGTGCAGACGCTGACTTTGGACATCTGACTCTGGGCTCTGTTCCCCATGGTGGTCATGCCCATTCCCTGTCAAGTTGCTCAGTGTGATTTTGGGGTGTCAGTAGCTGAAGTGAAGGGGTCTTTGAAAAGCCTCTCTGTATGTGCATCCCATTTAGAAAGGGAGCTGCCTATCAGATCCCCCTCGCTGGGCCTCTGGGGTGCACAGTGTGGACTGGGGGGCCTGGTGCAGAGCAGGGTGGGCTGCCTGGCCAAGCCCACAGGGAGCCTGTATAGGAGTGCTGTGCCTTCAAGTTCTACTTGGGGCTTCTGTACTCAGAAAAGCCAAGATTTCATTCCTGCTTCTCACTGTAGCTCAACTGGCCTTTTGTGCTTTCTTGAAATCTAGTGTCAACCCACTTCATCAGGGGATAACATGAACACCCCCTCCCCACAGTGGAACATTGGGGAGGTGCAAGGACAAGGACCGTGGGTCAGAAGCTGTGAGCCCCTGCACTGGCTTCTGCAGAGCTCAGCACCCGGAAGGCATGAAGGCACGAACTCCCTGGCTCTTTTACGGGCAGTCTGGCAGGGGCCACGCTCTGCACCAGCAGTTTGGCCAACAGTCACTGCATGCCTGCAAGTGTGCTGAGCCTATTCCCTTCTTGGGCATTCATTCACCTGTTCCCCAGACAACGCTGCTTGTGAGCACTTTGCTGCCTCTTCTGGGTGAGGCCAGTCTCCCTAGAATCAGGTGTCCCTGTCCTCTTGTTGGCATCTGTCCCTCCTCTGTGAGCAGCTGAATGGCAGACGTGAGCAGGGCCCTGACCTCAAGAAGCCCCCACTCAGCCCTCCTTCCTCAGGGGACCTGCTGTCCACACCCTCACCTCCCTGCCACACACTCCCTGTGTGAGGTCTCTAAAGATCCTGAAACATCGCCCCCAAGTGTGAACTTCCATTTGATTTGCCCCAGAGAAAATGATTACCTTGCATCAAGAGTCTGTGTGGTTTGTGGTGGAAACATCGTCTTGAATTCTATTGGAAAAACAAACAGAAAGACAATATTGGTCAATAAATAAATAAATAAATAAATAAAGCCTCTTTCTTTCTACTTAAAACTGCACTGGCACTGGAATGTCAACAAATGTGAATCAGAAATTTTGAATTTGAAACTTAAGCATTTAACATTTAATCTTATCCATTACTCCCATGCACAGAAAATTCTTGATGAACATTTCTTGGCTACTAAGATGGGGTCTGCAAAAATTAAGCAACATGAGCAAATGGTGAAGTTTCAACATTAAGTTACAAAAGTAAAACACAGGTTCCCCGTTTTGTGTTAGAACTGGTGAAGCTACCACCTGTGACACCAACGTCCTATATGGGTGACAGTTTGTGTCTCAGCTGTTCCACTTCTGAGCCAGCTGCCTGCTAATGACCTGAGAAAAGCAGCAGAGGATGGGCTAGGGTTTGGACCCCTGCCACCCATGTAGGAGACCTGGATGAAGCTCTTGGCTTTGGCCTGGCTCAGCCCTGGCCATTGTGGCCACTTGGAGAGTGACCCAGAAGCTAGCTCTCCCCCCCGCCCCCCAGTAACACTGACTTTCAAATAAGTAAATAAATCTTTAAAATACAGACTTGTATACAAAGCAGGTTTAAATAGTAAACACGAGACAAATGCCACAAACAGACTAAAGCTACCAAACATGCTAAAGTAGAGGCAGAGGAGAGAACAAAAAAAAATCACTCAAATCAGAATTAGTTTTGTTTACATTTGCTTGTGAAGACATTGGTTGATGTTTCACTTTACAAATTTTGATTTTTGAAAAGAATAAGAATAGATTTTGTTGCTTTAATGTCACTCTTCTAAAAATAAAGTGTGCACACAAGTCAAGAAAAAGCTGAAACAAAGGCTGAAAGGAAGAAGGAGGAGGGGAAAGCAAGAAGTGGCAAGCAGAGAAGAGAAAGGCGGGGAGGCCCTGCTGGCTCTTCCTGTTGTTGCCTGAGGCCTTGGACCGGTCACACCTCCTCTGTCCAACTCCAGGTTCTGCATCTGTGAAGTGGGGGCAAGAGAGGTAATGGTAGGGAGAGGTAAAGGAGACGGAGATTGTGAAATCTGCAGTCTCCACACCTTGCCCCATTCAATGGTGTTCCTGACCTTCTCTGCACAAGACGTGCAGAACATGAAGCTGGAGCACAAGGGAGGCTGCAGATGCGTGGCCCTGGGGCTCAGCATCCCCCGAACCGTCACAAACTGTGACTCTCCCAGCATGAACAGTGGGCTGGCTCTGCCATCCATGCCTTATGAATATCTCTCACATCTTTCTTCTTATGTACACAAAATTGCTAGGTTCCCTGGAAATGGTAGTAGGGGCACCAATGCTCAACTGGAAATGGTAACTGAATCACAGTATTTAGTCCAAACAGCATTCAAAGCTGCTGAAGAGGGGCTAGCAAGGGTGAAGAAAATCCAGTCCAGAGCACCGTGTGCATCAGCATCCATTAGGTGAAAACACTGTGGATCAAAATCAATAAACGTGATGTCTCTATGACATTATTTGCCACAGAGCAGGATTCACCATTGGAAAGGTCTTGGGTTCTAAAAAAGCAAAGGAGGGGCTGGCACCGTGGTATAGCAGGTTAAACCCCTCTGCCTGCAGCGCCAACATCCCATATGGATGCTGGTTCTAGCTCTGCTCTACTTCCGATCCAGCTCCTTGCTAATGCACCCGGGACAGCAGTAGAAGATGACCCAAGTGCTTGGGCCCCTGCACCATGTAGGGGACCCAGATGAAGCTCCTGGTTCCTGACTTCCATCTGGCCCAAGCCTGGCTGTTGCTGGGAGTGAACCAGTTTAGGGAGTGAACCAGCACATGGAAGCCTCCTCTCTCTCTGCATCTGCCTCTGCCTCTCTGTAACTCTACCTTTAAAATAAATAAATAAATAGATAGATAAATGTTTATTAAAAAATAAAAAACTCAAAGGAGTCTCATTGTGGTGCAATGCCACCGGATAGGATGTTCTGTGGCAGTGGGGGAGCAATGTAGCTTCTACTCCTTCTAGCACCTTCCTTTCTGTGAGATCAGAATAGCATTTTTACACCTTACAATTCATGGTGTAGGAGAGCTTCCAAAGCTCTTTCGGATATGTCACTTCACTTTCTCATCACTGCCACACTGTAAAGATGGGGGTCCCTGCCCCTGGGGAACAGAGTCCCAGTGATGGCAAGGGACACGCCCAGGGTTGGTCACGGGCCCCACTATGTGTGAAGTCTTCAGATTTCCACACCAGGCCATTATACCATGTTCTAAGTCTCCCTGGAAGGGCAGCCAGATATGAGTCTCAGCTAGCTGTGACTCCAGGGGCAATGGATGAGCACTTACATTAAAGTTAGCCATCTGATTTTACTGGATTTCTCCTACGGACAATGGGGGCAAATCATCCCTTTAAGGAAGAGAGAAAGGTGAAGGTGTTTCTGGCCTAACTTGATTTGTCCAGGGCAATGGGGACCTGAGCAGGTGACCTTTGTGTGGAACAAAAGGGCAGAAAGTGCAGACCCCTCTCTCATCCCACTTCGTGGCACTTCTCATATTTGTTTGTTATGTCTGCTTCACACAAGGGAGGAGATGAGGCCTCGAGACTGTGGTCAATGGCGGTAGAGTAATAACAGATAACACAATGGCATACTAATCATAGTTAACACGTATATAGCCTTAACATGCTGTGTGCCTGGCATAGCTCTCAATGCTGTCTATGATTTAACCCCTTTAGTCCTCACAAACATTCTAGGTAGGTCTGTTGCTATTCCTAATTTACTGCGAAGAAAACCAAGACAGAGGGAGATTCAGTGATTTTTTTCGAGCTCATGTAACTAGGAAGTGGGAGAGAGCTGGTGTGCAAGCCAGGCCAAGGCTCCTGAGAGAGCAAGAAAAATGTGCCGTATGTGCAGACTCCTAGCTGCTACCAGAAGGACGAACAAATGGCACTCATGTCCCTCCTCCGCTCTGCTGCTCATCCTGGGGCAGACATCACTAGTTGCTCACAGCATTCTTTTATGATGAGCCCAAATGAGGCCTTGGCATCCTCAACATACTGCTCTACCACTAACCTCTAGTAATTAATCCATCAGAAAGACAGACGGAAGCCTATTTGTCAGCTCTGAGCTCACTTTGCAAATGTCAATTAATTCATAAGGTTATTTAGAAAACTGTGTGTGTGTGTGTGTGTGTGTGTGTGAGAGAGAGAGAGAGAGAGAGAGAGAGAGAGAGCGAGCGAGCGTGCACATGTGCCTGGCGTTGTGAGTGACTGATCACTCGATTCAGTTTGCACTTACGGGAGCATCTGCAGTGGGTTAGCAGGCCAGTCGTGTTAGGCACTGAGGTAACAACACAAAAGGCAAACAAATTTATGTCTCCTAATACCTTTGGATTAGGAGACTATTCTACATAAAGAAAAACTGTGATTTAAATTCTTTTGAAAGGCTGAGGATTCTGCTGTAAACCCCTTCTTAACCTGTTTTGTACAATCTGGCTTGGTACCTTGTATTTTCATAGACTAAGACATTCTTTCACATGCCCTTAAAGGCATTTTAGCATTCCCCTGCCATTTTTTTTCAGCGTCCCTCCAATTTTTTTCTAGCAGGGGCATTTATTTTCAAAGCTTTTGCTTTATACACAGTTCCATTCACTTGACAGCACTGCATTTGTCCTACTCTAGTGGGTAATATATTTACAAAGATCTAGCGCAGAGAGGGACATGTTAAGAATATTTGATTCATACTGTGCTAGAGAAAAGCCCTGAATGCTATTTTTCAGTATTAGAACTACACTTGGTATTTGAAAAGTAGGGATATTAGGATTCCAAGAGGGAGCTTAATGGTAGAGTCACACAGGAAAGTTTCCCAGTGATAGAGGAATTTTCTCTTCAATTCAACAACCACACTTCCACAAAGGGAGTAGGAGTGGAGGATGGCACATCTGACTTGACAGAAGGGGACATAAAGGTAAAAACACTTGCATGGCTGCTGAGCCCACCCAGTGCTCAGGATATAGGTTGTGTGTATTCAGACTTTTAGGGATGTAGAAATCCAAAGTGCCTGGGATGCCTCTGTTGGGAGCAGAATTGGATCTAGAAAAGTAGTTTAGTTATACTTCTAGGTCAACAGTAAGATGATGCAGGTGGCCTGGGTTTTCAAATCTCTGTACTTAGCTGGATCTGGCCATGAAGACACGACATCGAGGGAAGACACCCCATAGGCAGACGAGTAGAACGTACATGAGCCGTTGCTAGCAGACAGCACACGGAGGCTGCTGCCAAATAATAAAACCCAAATTAAGGAAACATTGCCAACTGCAGAAATAGTATTGGAAAAATGTCAGCCCTAGGATGAGAACAAGCATTTCAAAGTCAAATACTCACTGCAGAGGAAGATTTCTTCTGGGGGGCCAAATGGGCACCCCAAGAAGCGAATTTGTGACTACTGACCTCACAACAGGTTGTAGGAATGTATTCCAGGAAACAAGTATTGACCACTGAAAGAAACTTAGTCACATGGATGTTCACCAAAGTGCTTTTTGTAGAGCAATACCAAATTAGAGGCAATAAAATATCAATGATAGCAGATTGATTAAAATATTATAGTTATTCAGTATCATACAACGTGATGATGGAGCCACTGAAATATTTTGTAGAAAATTTAATAACAGTAAGTATGAAATCTGACACATTTTCATGTAAGTACACAAATTGTATATATATTATATAAATTTACTAGAGGGTTTTCAGAAGGTTTATGGATATATGTATTATGAAAAATCTATGCATGGATTTCAAAATTTTGCCCCAAAATAAACTTATCTTTTAATTCAACTTTTCCATGAACTTTTTGAATTCCCTTTACATAAATAAATGTACCTTAAAAAGCAGACTGCAAATACTATATAAAGTTTGATATTTGCATATGTATTATAATATATATGTCTGAGGAGGATATAGCCAAACTGTGAAAAGAAATTATCATCTCTGAGTGATAGTACTTTTGCTTTCTTCTTTTTGCTTATATGAGACTACTTCAAAAATAAGCTGATTTTAGGGGCCAGTGTTGTGGTACAGTGAGATAAGTCAATGCCTGTGATGCTAGCCTCTCATATGAGCACTGTTTGAATCGTGGCTGCTCTACTTCCAATCCAGCTCCCCTGTTAATGTGCCTGGGAAAGCAGCAGAAGATGGCTCAACTACTTGGATCCCCTTCACCCATGTGGGAGACTTGGAAGGAGTTCTAGGCTCTTGGCTTTGGTCTGGCCCAGCCATAGCCATTGGGCTATTTGGGGAGAAAACCAGCAAACAGAAGATCTTTTGCTCTGTGTGTCTCATTTTTTCTCCTTCTGTTGCTCTGCCTTTCAAATAAATAAAAAAGGGCCATTTTAATGCAAAAAAATTGAAATCAATGTATACAATTTTCATAATCTGCATTTTTCATGAAGTTTTTAAAGACTTCTCATATAGCTTCTGAAACATCCACAATGAACATGTACTACTTATGAATATGGAAAAGGGAGAAATAAATTATTACTGCTATTATTACTAATTATTATAAACAGGTACTTTATGCTCATGAGGTCTCCCTGACTGCTCTGTGGGTTCCTTGCTTTGGGGCGTGGCTGTTGTAGCTGTGAACAGAACTTGGTCAGTAATGAGTCTGTGTGCACCTGTCAGCACCATGGACAGGGCTGGGAATTTGAGCTTTGGCTACATCTTCGGTTTGTTCTTTGCCCTGGGCCTTACACATAGTTCCCTTTCTCCAAGTACTTCCTCTCGTCTAGATACTCACCCTCTTGCAGGTATCTTCCATACAGGTAGTCCTTTCTTTCCAGATACTTTTCCTCATATAGGTATTCATCCTCCTGCAGATACTCTTCCTCCTCGAAAGACTCTTCTTCTTCTGGAGATGGAGAGGCATCCTGCAAGTTCTCTTCATCTACTACTGCTTCAACCTCCTCTTCCTCTGAAGACAAAATCTGTGTGGAATGATGGGAAGTGGTGGGAGGGGATGCTCCAGGTGATTGGCTATTTTCAGCCGACATGATGGGGAAGTTTTAAGCAGATTAACCCCTTCAGCAGCAGGCAAAGTCACTTTATCATCCTGGTAACCAAGAGAGGAATTAAATCCCATTAGTTAGTAAATACAGTCAATACTGCATATTGATTCCAATCTGTGTGCATTCATTTCATTCAGTCGTCTTTGGAGGGCCCTTTAAGTATGCAGATCAGTACATGGAGGCCTATGAAAAGGCACAAAGAGAGGGAGCAGAGACTTTAGTGGCAGTGAGCTGATTGGGAGGTCATATCTGAAGGCAAAGCCTTTGAAATTAATGCAAGATATGAAGTAAGCAATGAGGACTGGAGAGAAAAGGAGGCATCAGTATTTAGTGGTTTGATTATGAGAAAAGATTTTTATTTATTTTTCAAGAGTTAATACTCCAACAGACAAGACAGAGACTGTTTTCCAGGAGCTGGAAGAAAAAAAGTATTTCTGGCCGGTGCTGTGGCTCACTTGGTTAATTCTCCGCCTGCGGTGCTGGCATCCCATATGGGCACCGGTTCTAGTCCCGGTTGCTCCTCTTCCAGTCGAGCTCTCTGCTAAGGCCCAGGAAGGCAGTAGAGGATGGCCCAGGTGCTTGGGCTGCTGCACCTGCATGGGAAACCAGGAAGAGGCACCTGGCTCCTGGCTTTGGGTCGGCACAGTGTTGGCCATAGCAGCCATTTGGGGAGTGAACCAACAGAAGGAAGATCTTTCTCTCTCTCTCTCTCACTGTCTATAACTCTACCTGTCAAATAAAAAAAAAAAGAAAAAAGAAAAAAAAGTATTTCTAAACAGAAAGTGAAAGCATGATGGAAGTGGTATGTGCAGGATGATGTAGATACACTGGTTGGGAGGCACTCAGCCAATTAAGACCCTGGTGGTTGGAAGTCTGCAGGGCACATTCTCATGGCTGCCATGGCACTGTCACCTTGGCTAGAAACACCGCCTACTGTTTATTCACTCAGCCTCAACTGTAATCCCCAGCCTCAGCTCCATAGCGAGCATCTTGACTCCTTCCAGAAGTCTCCCAGGCTCTATTCTCTGGTCCACCATGATGCTATGCTTTGGATATGGCCTGAAGTCTCACAAGGCCTCTTGTGCTTAAATCAATTTCCAATGTGATATATTAAGAGGGTAGAAACCTAATCCAACCATGGTGTTTACAGGTGAGGCCTTTGGGAGGTGATTAGGATTAGATAAGGGAATTCAGGTGGACCTCCATGATTGGTGGTTATATAAGAAGGAGAGAGTCCAAATTTACCCAAACACATGCACACACCCTGTCTCCCACCATGTGATGCCTGCACCACCTCAGGACTCTATCAGCAAGGAGGCCATCACCAGATGAGGCCCCCAGAACTTGTTCCTCCAGAACCCGGAGCCCAAATTAGTCTCTTTTCTCTGTTAGTCATCTGACCTAGTTATTTTGTTACTGTACTGAAAATACCAGACTAGTTCCTTCTACATTTATATCAAAGTCATTATTTTGCTGTATTCCTTGTTTGCACACTTTTCTTTCCAACTGTGTGAACTTCTTCTTCTTCTTCTTTTTTAAAGATTTACTTATTTATTTGAAAGACAGAATTACAGAGAGGCAGAGGCAGAGAGAGAAAGAGAGAGGTCTTCCATCCACTAGTTCATTCCCCAAATGGCCACACAGCTAGAACTGGGCCGATCCAAAGCCAGGAGCCCGGAGCTTCTTCCGAGTCTCCCAGGTGGGTGCAGGGGCCAAGGACTTGGGCCATCTTCTGCTGCTTTCCCAGGCCACAGCAGAGAGCAGATCAGAAATGGAGCAGCTGGGACTCTAACTGGTGCCTATATGGGATGCCAGCACTACAGGTGGCAGCTTTAGCCGCTATGCTACAGCACCAGCTCCTATGTGAACTTCTTAATGTTGGTGGGGGGAGTGTTGATTTTTTTATAAATCCTTTTTGATTCCTTCCTGCTACTACTGCCTGCAGTGTGACCGCCTGTGGTGAACATGGTGACTCTAGTCTGGATTACAGGCTTTCCTGGGACCAATACAGCTGCCCTGCTAGCGTTCTCCATGAAGATTATTGTAAACACCTAAATCATATCAGGATATCCACCACTTCAATCCTCCCAGCAACTTTAGGCTGTGCTTAGAATACAATGTAAACTCCATTGTGTGTCCTCTAGTGCCTGACCGTTTCTCTGACCTTGTCTCTTCCCATCCCTCTTCCACTGTCCTACCTTGTCATTCTTTCCTCCTGAACTTATCACTGTATCTAATTATGTATCTATTTCTATGTTTCCTTGTTCAGACTTTCTTATTCACTAGACCCAAGTGTCTCAATGACAATGACTGTATGACCTGTTCACCACTCTACCACCAATGGTTTATCCCAGAATCTAATGCATGATAAATGTCCAGTAAGTAGGTGGCCAGTGACTTAATGAAGGGCTATGCAGAAGTGTCTTCAGAGGTTTATTCTGCACAATGGGATATGCGGAAGAGTCTGCTCATTGTGGAGGCAGCTGGTCCAGAAACCTCCCGTTTGCTCTGGGGAGTTAAGAGATCAATATTTATCCCATTCTGTCATGGGAAGCCAGCCAGAGGAGATTGCCAGGGTCACTTTTAGCATACAGTCTGATGCTCACAACGAGGGGTGTAGTGGGGAAGAATGTTCATAATGGCAAATGGGCACATCCATCCACCTGCAGGGTAGCTAGAATCCCTGGCTTATGGGATTCTGATACAGGGCTAGCTTGGGGGCCATGTGGTGAACATAGGGGTGTGCCATCCAGATCCCTTTTCAAGACAGGGCTTCCACTCAGCCATGGGGAGTGTGATCAACAGCCTTTACCTGCCAGCACCTTCAGGATCTGCCTTGATTGCAGTAGCTCCTTCCAGGAGCCGTGCCCTTCTCAGGACAGAAAGATTCAAGTGAGAAAATGAGGTGGATGTTAAAGAGCCCAGCCAACCTCAGGTGGGACACTCCTGAGAGGCAGTGTTCACCCTAGTGCTCTCCAGGCTGGCCAAGACTTGCCAAGCCAGTTCCACAAGTACCACCTCCCTCTGCTAGGTCTTGCTTCTACCTCCTTCTCTCTCATGAATTGATGCTCAGAGACACTTTGCATCTCAGCACTTTGCACTCCAGAATCCTTTTCCAGAGAACCCACACTGAGATAGCCAGTTGCCTCAGAATGTCAACCTGGAAAACAATTGACCACAAGAGTTGGTCAAGAGTTGGTACTTTGATGGTGTAGATGGTTGGGCTTGGAGGTAGGGAGTAATCAGATCTGCCTGGAACAAGGGAAACTGGCTTTGCTGAGAGATGAAGAAGACTGTAAAAGTAGAGGAGCCGGCGGCTGGAGAACTCAAACCCATTATTATACATTTTCTGTTGGGTAGTGTCAAAAGTCAAAATTAGGGCAAAGTTAGTTATAGATCTGGTTGGCTTTTATTTCTGACTCATGAATCAGCACTAGACAATAGCAGAAGAGTGGGTTTTGTAAGGTGAGAACAAAGAAGCGGCAATAAAAGAAAGCTGATAGCTAACCTCAGGCTGTTTCAGTTACTTTTTCCTGCAAGGTTTAAAGCAGAAGAGACTCCTTTATGATATGGACTCAGACTGGATCCCCTGTTTTAGGACAAGCTGGTCTGTTTTGGGAATCTATGTGGTTCCTTATGGTTTTCAGTTTGATTATGTGGCATTTAGCGTGAGTGATTCTGTTAAAACCAACAGCCCCCAAGTAGTGCCTTGAAGGCAGAGGCTAGATATCAGCAGGTTTCAGTCTGCTAACCTCCCTCCCATAGTTTAAGCGTCCTTGCTCTGCCTTTTGACAGCACTCAAATCAGCGTACTGGACGGAGGGAGTGGCACAGCTGTCCCTACAATGTCCTCATCACTGGACTCGTGGGGTCATTGGCTCCTCCCACAGGTAACAACATCTTGATGACCAGTATTGTCTCAAGGGGGTTTTATTTAGTAGACTTTCAGGTCTGGGCAAGGGAATTCCAGGTCCAGGGCAGAAAGTACTGAAGCCCACTTGGCCTTGATAAAAATCCCTTGAAGATTATGGCATTGCTGGCCAACCAGGAACTTGGACATGAGGGGGAACATCTAATTGGGCCACATAACTGCTGTGACTTCAGCCAGCCCCTTGTTGCCTGAGTGGAGGCCAGCATGCGGCTGGCCTACCCTTTGTTCCCCTTGTTCCTGATTACCCCTTCCTTGTGGCCTCCTTAAATACCCCAAAGCACCCTCATTTACAGAATGATAGTTATGGAGACATGAGTCTTCTACCTCATCATCTTTTGATAGATTAAACTTGCTTTTTTTTTTTTTTTACCCTCAAACCTTGTCCATGTTATTTGGATATGGCACTGTGGACAAGGATTGAGATTTTGGTAACAGCATCACTGGCTGATGTCCCAACAGCTCAAAAATATATATTGTGACTCATTTCTACTTGAAGATCTTAAATTTTTCAAAGCAACTGACATCCTCCAAAGTTGTTTTTGGGATTTCAGCGACATTCTGGGGAGAAATGCAATCACCAGCCACCCTGAACTTGTCCAGACCCTACTGTAAGGGCAACACCTGCACAGATGGGTTAGCGGGTGTCCTTGTTTCATTTTAATACTAAGATCCCCACCCCAGGAGGAGCTCAAGCCCTATTACCTTAACATGCAGTACATGTCAAGACATGTTTCTGACCTACACCTGCATGGACTTGTGTCCACACCTACATGTGATGACAAGATCTCCCCCTCTTGCATATTCATTTCCCATTAGAATAAAAGATAACCATTTCCCCTTGTTTAAGGAATCACAGCTTTGGAAATGATTCCCTGTGGTCTCCTTATTTGACTCAGATAAATTACTTTGTGTGACAGCTCCCTTCTGGTGCATTTCTAATTGAACTTGCCATGAAATGAGCACATAACTTTGGGTGGTAACACTTCCATGCTAGTGCCTAGAGCTGGAGTTCAGTCTTAAATGAGCGCCTCCATACTTCTTGCTCAACAGTGGTGACCAGGAAAGTTAGTATTAAAGCAGCTTTTGGAACAAGAGGATGCTTGTGGCCATTTGCTGGACAGTTAAGAAATGATAGAGCTTGAGAGCTGGGGCTGCAGTTGACTTTCTCTTTTATGGCTCTGCAGTAGATGCATGCCTTCGTGTGGGTTGCCTCAAATGCAGAGGAAGCAACATATATATAATACATGAGAAGTAGAGGAAGCTGTTCTTGGGGCAAAGGGCAAGACGCTAGAAAGCTCTAGGTCCTCTCTCTGTCTATAGAAGCCTCTTCCATTTCAAAGGAAGCCATCCAGCATGACTTTGCCTTAAAATGTAAACATACCATCTACAACTTCTTGCTCTTGATGCTGTCTACATAAGGGAGGGATGGTGAACAGGGTGACAAAAATACTTACTGGACTAAACTTTAGTCAGGTTCTTAAACTTTCTTTCAGGCCCATCTGTGCCCTCTCTTGTAAAATTCAGTTTTAGCAAGAACCCTGCTGGGAGACCGCAAGATATCCCACCTAAAATATATTTCTTTGGCATATTTCGAGTTGGTTATTCAGAGAAACTCAGACCTCTGCAGACACAGGAGTGGCTCTGCCAAGCTGTCCTTTTGTAGAGAGACATTTGCAGCATCTGTGCACATTAGTGAAGGAAAAGCAGATACGGACAGGGTTTCTCTGCTAAGCTCCCCTCAGTTCATGGGGAAAAAATCCTGCCACAGGAAGAAAGGTGTTGGAGGCCACATCTGGCCCAGGCAGAGCTTTCCCCCAGCAGCTGAGGGCTGCTACTTGGAAGATTTTTCTCTGCTTAATAAGACAAGCTTTGTCATGCATTCCTCTCTGCCATCTTTCAGAATTTGACCCACCTCACGTAGAAGCCCTAATCATAGTTTTCTATTTCTTCCTTGCAGTTCAGAATGTTCCGGAAGGCCCAGCCCTCTTGCCCCTCATTTGAGTCTTGCACTTGGTGTATAGCTCCTGTGTTTAGGCACATCATACAATTTGTATGACTTTCCCCTCTCACCCTGTTAATCTGTCTATGGCCAATGTACTTCACAGACTAAAATAATCAAGTGTTTAGAGGGAAAACAGTAAAGTTAAGACTTCCCTACATAGCTAAGTCAGTTCAGCGAGACCTCTGGCCCCCACTCTCTATATCTGACCATGCTGTGTATCTGAGTGCAGTCCTCCTCCTCCACAATCCCCCAAGTGATGTCTGGTCCCCTGCCTGTCTTCCGCGAGAGTCCTGTTAGCTCAGGTTCACCAGAATCCCCCTTACCCCTGACATGTCTTAGTTGATTCCCGTCCACCCTGTGGATATCCTGGGGTTTCCTCTTGCTAATTTTCTATCCACTGATCTCTACCCTCCATACCCTTCCTTGGCTGTAAATTCCCACTTCCCATGCTGTAATCAGAATGGAGCTCTGTCCCTTTTCTCCTGTCACAATAGCTCTGAATAAAATCTGTTTTTACTCCCTTAATGGCTGTGCCTTCTTGGTTTTGATGGCGGATCTGTCCAGCTCTGCCCTGGGAGGGGTGGGGAGCACCCGTAGGCACAGCCACTCCATCAAAGGCTTACACATCAGGGTTCCTTGCCTTTCAGACTTTTTAGCTGCTTAAGAGATCCAATCAACTGGTCCCCTGGACAGCTTGAGTGCGTTTATCCACAGCGTGCTGTCACTCAGAGCTCCAAGTCTTTTCTCTCCATTTTCTCATCAGGCCTTGTGAAAAGGGCCCAGTCAGCCACATTCTTATGTGAAAGCGCAGAAAAGAAACTCATTCCACACACCCTCCCTTTAGCTCTTTTAGAAATTTGTTTAGAAAAGCCTACAGGCACCGAAGATAGTCATGGCACCCTGGCATCCAGAGATACCCATCTTGGCCCAGTGCAATGGCTGTTTCAGACAGCTTGCGGGCTAATTTCTCCAGTCATCACAAGGAAAACAACTTTACAGTGTAGGTGGTGGCTCATTAATCTCTAGCCTGGCTTCACAAGATGGCTGCCTCCATCTAATCAGGCTGGCGGATGTATTTTACTTGGCTTAAATACTGTTTTCCTAAGAGTTAGAGCAAATAATGAGGATTGACAGAATTCCCAAAGAATTATGGGTTATGGCTTCTCTGAGCAATAGGAGTCAAACCTGGGCTTGGTTTCTGATGTGGAAACTGACAAGAGAACATTTCTGAGATGTCCTAAATTTAATTATAAGGGTTGGAAGATGGAAGAGGGGAGAGATAAGGGAGCTAATTGATGTGGGAGATATAGACAGGAGTATTAGGTAGAAACAGGTGAGCTGGAAGATTGTTTTCGCATAATTTCTGTATAGCCTTGCATCATAACTCCACCCCTTATCTGTCAATCCAGCATGCCCACATGCCCACTTTCCTGTGATGCACCTGTGTCTTATCCAGGATCAGGTAAAAGGAGGTACCATTATGCCCATGAGGAAGTTAAATGCCACATACAGGGGCCATGAAATTCACAGAAGGCTTCATATACACTAAATCCCACCCAGACCGCACCCCCTTCATATATTCAATTAGGGCATCACCCCCCCACCCATAAAGAGGACTGTTACATGTGAGAGCAGCCCTTTTTGCTTTATGGTTTCTGCCCCTTGTTTTTGGGTTTTTCTCTGGCCTCCTGTTCTCTCTCCTCTCAGGCAACTCTCTGGCCCACTGAACAACAGGTATCTCTCTGTGAGGGGTTGCCCACACTCAAATGTGACTATATATTCATTCTATTTTAAATAAATCCTGCGCACCATATTTATGCCCCTGTTTCGAATTCTAACCTCTATGGGGGCAAGAATTTAGAATAAAAATTAAGATACTTATGCCCTTAACATAAAGGGTTGGGGATGGAGGAGGGGAGAGAGAGGAGGTTAATCAGTTAACAGTGGTGGGTCAAACCAACAAAAGACTAATCCACAGTCCTGAATGTATTCTAAGACATGACCTTGATCACCAGGTGCTGTCTCCGCAGCCAACCAGAAACAGCAAATGCGTCTTCTCACGGCCTGCTCTGCTGTCCCCAAACTTTCCCCTTGTTATCCCGCCCTTCTTATCTAGAGCCAAGGTCAGTTCAGTGTCAACAACCTATGCTATCTTGCCTCAGGTTTTCATTATAAAAATGCTCTTAGCTTTAGGTCCAGCAGACATATTTCCAACTGCCTTCCAGTCCTGCTGTTGGTAGTTGTGAGAACTTACCCCCGATCCGATCCTTTCTTGGCTAGCATCTGTAATGGCCCAATAAACCCACTTGGTTCGGGGATTCCTCAGTCTCATTAGTTCTGGTTTAATGACCCATTGATGCTGACTTGAGGCTTCCCTCTTTGAAGAGGACAGGCCCCTTCCATGGCTGCCCGTGTCCCTGCCTCTACCTGTGTATGAGTGCTGGATTCAGAGGCGGGTTATCATCACCTGCTCTAAAAGTCGAGCGACCGTTCTCTGTATTCAGGTCTCCAGCAAAAGTGCAAAAACAGCAGCTGCACTGAGGTCTGACGTTCCCTCTGCCTCTCCAAGCATTGGCTTTATCCTTCTGGCTCCTGCAGAGAGGCAGGGCCTTGCTCCAGGCTGCTGTTTTGGTGGGGGCAGGTGTAACATTCAAACCATTCACCACTGAACACTTGCACTTAGCCGAGTACCGGGCACATGTGAGGCACTCAGTAGCACGACTGAATGAACAGAGGAAAGTATTTTCTCATGTGCTTTGTGCTTGGTCAGGTCTATTTCCTAACGATGAGCGTGTGCTGAGTGAGTGAAGCCGGGTAGACCCTCATGCAAAGGTTGATGCACCACACAGTCTTCTAGATGGAGTTCTGCACTGCACGGTCAATGTGAGGCTGACTCATTCCCTATGCGGAGGTATTCCTGTGTCCCCTGTTTGATTCTGAGGTCAACATTCTTAGTAGCAGCAAAGGAGGAAGACACAAGTAGCGAAAACAGCCAGAACACGGCTCTGTGAGTGGCTGACTTGATGAGCAGACTGAAAAGAGAACGAATGATCACCACCTCTGGTTCCCAGCGAAGGACCCAGTGAAGGGCTCCACACAGGTGGAGGGCTACACACAGGTGTGTGTAGGGAAACAGGGCTCTGCTCTGCCTCCTGTGATCAGAAGCTGCTGCTCCTGAGCCGCTCTCTGTCCTCTCACGGGGCCCGGACACGCCCTCCTGACTTTCTAAGCACTTTGATACTTCAGAAGCCAAATGAATACAAAGGGACTGGTGGTTGGATTTGAGCAAAGTCCTTGGGGTGAGGGAAGGGAGTAAGAAAAGGATGCTCTAGGGCCGGCGCCGTGGCTCACGTGGTTAATCCTCCGCCTGCGGTGCTGTATTCCATATGGGTTCTAGTCCTGGTTGCTCCTCTCTTCCAGTCCAGCTCTCTGCTGTGGCCCAAGTGCTTGGGCCCTGCACCCGCATGGGAAACCAGGAAGAAGCACCTGGCTCCTGGCTTCGGATCAGCGCAGCGCTCCAGCTGTAGTGGCCATTTGGGGGGTGAACCAATGGAAGGAAGACCTTTCTCTCTGTTTCTCTCCCTCACTGTCTTTTTTTTTTTTCCTTTTTTTTTGACAGGCAGAGTTAGTGAGAGAGAGAGAGACAGAGAGAAAGGTCTTCCTTTTTCCGTTGGTTCACCCTCCAAGTGGCCACTATGGCCGGCTTGTCGTGGCTGGTGCGCTGCGCCGATCTGAAGCCAGGAGCCAGGTGCTTCCCCCTGGTCTCCCATGCGGGTTCAGGGCCCAAGCACTTGGGCCATCCTCCACTGCCCTCCTGGGCCACAGCAGAGAGCTGGACTGGAAGAGGAACAACTGGTACAGAATCTGGGGCCTCAACCGGGACTAGAACCCTGGGTGCTGGCGCCTAGTGAGCCGCAGTGCTGGCCTCCTTCACTGTCTAACTCTATTTGTCAAATAAATAAATAAAAGAAAAAAAAGAAAATGATGCTCTGTAGGAAGAGCAGGTCTGTGTGGCCCTTAGTGGTGGCCTTGGGCTGGGAGGGACAGACAGACAAGCACATGGCTTTCCAGTGCCACCGTCCTTCCCTCCTGTGTACTCCTGATTAACATCGAGCCTCTACATAGTGCCTCAAATGCAGATGTGAGAGCCCGTCAGGCCTCGTCTCCCAGCCTTCCTCCCTTGGCCGTGGCTTTCTGACAGCAAACCAACCACTTACTAAAATTAACTCACTGAATGCAGCGAGTGGTGCAGCTGGCCCTGCAAGGTCCTCAGTCACCAGACAGTGGGGGGCATTTGCTTCTCCAACAGCTAACACCTTGGTGTCAGTGCTGTCGTGAAGGGTTTCTCTTCCGGGAACTCCAGGCCCTGAGCAATGAGTTACTACCACGTGCACATAGCCCCCAGGCTAACCGGACCCACTCTGCCATTACCAAAATTCCCTAAAGAACATGACATTGTTGACCAATTGAAGGAGGGCCACAAGCATTGCAGACCAACCAGGAACTTGGACATGAGCTGAGTATGCACCAAGTTTAAACTGTAAGAACCTTCACCACTAATCCCTCGGGAGCCCTGTCTGGCTCCTTTCTTCCGCCACCCTGGTGTCAGGGATTGGCTTTCTGTGTGTTGGGCAAATGGCCCTGTTTCGGGGGATGTTCTGTCTCATGACCACCAGAACTGACGTGATTCTGGGGAAGCAGCCCAAGGACTTCAGTTGACTCCTGGTCTCCTGCCACCAAAGGGCAGTTCTTGATCACCACCAGACAGTGCTGCTCCCAACATGCAAGGCACAGAACCCCTCTCCCCACTTAGGGCATTTGCTCTATCTGTCCTCTGGGCCCTTCCCCCAGATCTTTGCCTGGCTCACTGCCCCACCTGCTGCCCTGTTTGCTGTCACTCTTCTTACTGCGCACTTCTGGTCTCCCTTAACCTCACCTACCAATGGACTAAGTATGTGGCTCATGTATGATGAGTATTGTGTTTCCTCTCATCAGAAATTAGCTTCCCTGAAGGCAGGGACCTTGTCTTACTGATGTAGCCCAGGTGCAGGGAGCCCTGCTTAGCACCTAGCCGGTAATGATACTTAATGAGGAAATGGGTGAATCAGGAGTCTTTCTTGACAGTTCCCTCACCATCCAGTAGATGGCGTAGTTCCCAGCACCTTCTTCACCACTTTGGCCACTACTAATGTGGCTGAGCCTGGAACAGAACCCGAGCCTGGTCCCCGACTGAGTGGGCAGAAACGAGGCACAGTTACTGTTCCGACCTCGCTTGGTGGGTCAGGGCCCAGTGAACTCTGTCCACTCTGTGGACACGTCTGGATCCCTCACCCCAAAAGGGCACGTGGGTTCCTGTCCCCTCCCACGGGGGCACTGCCTTTCCCCAGCTTTGTCTAAATAATGTTTTATTGGACTGCCGGCTGTTTTGGAACCCTCTCGGCTTCATCTCTTCTATGTCCAGGTGCGCAGAGAGCCCCAAGGACGCCCATGTGGCTGAGGACTGGCTAGGGACCCCCGGCCCGCTGCTCTTTGGCCATCGTCAGGAGAGGCCGTGGGCAAAAAGCTAAGCAGTCTGTCCAGAGATGGCTTCGAGGGAAACAGAAGAGCTCAGAATCTCCGCAAGCGTCAGAAAAGTCGTTTGAGGGGAAAAAATGGTTTCTTTTCAGAGTGTCAGAAATGAGCTCAAAAATGAGAGGAAGAGCAGCCTACTAGGAACACTGTTGGAAAAACAAGAAAGGTCTTGAAGAACACAGCTACGGGCAGCTGTGGGCCGAGCTTTGGCAGCCCCCACCCTGGCTCTCTGAGATTCTTCCCTGGGGCCCCCTGAGGTCCCATCCCAGGACTTTCTGCAGCTCCTCTCCCCCCTCCTCCTGAGCCCCCCACCCTGCACCCTGAGGCCCTTCCCCTCTCCTGGGGCCCTCTCTCGCCTGAAGCTCCTCCCCTTCCCTTTCAGAGGCACCTCCCTCCTTGGCTCCCCAAGACTCTCCCCTCTGTGAAAGTTTCCCCCTTCCCTAATGGATGGCCAGAGAGGGCCAGTCCCTCAGGCCCACCTGCTTTTCCCTCCAGGAATCCCCGCTGATCCAGGAATCAGTCCTCTGGCCTGAGGGGTCCCAGCCTGTCACTCTGGAATGTTCTAGAATTCTGCCCAGAGGCACCATCAGACTGCCTGGGCTATCATTTTGCACATCTGCCTTGTCCTCTTTTTATTGAAATCGGGGAAATTTCTCCATGTACTGCTTCCGTTCTCTGCTATGGCTGAACAACTTGTACAGTGCTTTGAGCTGCAACATGCTTTTGCCGGCCTATAATTTATTTATCACAGCAGCCTTGTGTAGTAGACACCATCATCTCTACTGGGCGGATGAAAGCACTAAGGTTCAGAGAAATCAGATGACTCCACCGAGGAAGTAGCCAATCCAGGGCTTGGACCTGGGTCTCTTGTACCACGTTCTTCCCTGACACCAACCATAATGTGTTCTTTGGAGAAGAGCGCCTCCTAAGGGCCCATCTTGGAGTTACCTCCAGGGCTTTCCTCCCAGCAGCCTGTTCCCCCAAGCTCTAGATAATCATGCATCCTGCTAAAGACATGAAGAGGAGGTGGAGAAAGCAGGAGGGAGCAGCTGGGCTTCTGGCATGCAATGAGCACTTATTATGTGGCTAGAACATAACAGCATGTTTTGCTTTTTTCTTTTCCATTCACAACCATCTGGTAAGGTGTGAGGACCTTACTAACCAACTAAGAAAACCAAAAGCCAGGTAACTAACCCTGAGCTCTGTATTTGGCATTTGAGGGAAACTAGGTCTGTGTACTCGCAGTATTTTATACCACTCTGCGAAAGAGGAGACAAACAAGATCTCTCCATCTTTACAACTCAAGTTCTTAGAGATTCCTTCAAATATTTGCAGGCTTTCATGGCAATTATTTCAAAGAACAAAGAAACAATTTTTAGATTCCCTGCTTGTGAAAAGGAAACTCATTTAGATGGAAAGACACCCTCAGTTACAAGCTTACTGTATGAATTTTCTAGAGTCATGTGGCTCATCTTTCAATGGACCTCCCTCAAATCACTGAAAATTATCAGCAACAAAGCAGGATGATTGGAACTGTTAGAACAGATGGCATATTCAATTTCAGATAGCTCAACTTGGCTTCTCAGTGGAAGAGTGTTTTGGGACGGTTACCCTGCCTGCACTGTCACTGTGCTGTCAGCATTTCAATGCATTCAGACACAGGAATGGGACACCTCACGGGATGGTAAGGAGCAGGTGCCAGGAGAAGTTGCCCCATTTTGGCCGAGCTCCAAGCCCAGAATTCAGTTTTGAACACGTTTCCTTCTCCTACTACCTGGCTCTAGGTTTCTTTTCTCACTTAGAGTATCAAGAGTTTGACTTAGAAGGTCTGTAGGTTCCTTCCTACCTTGTGTTCCTAACACTAACTAAATCATTCAAAGCCCTCGGGGCCAGTTATGTTGTGAAATTCAGGCACACTGGCTATTTGGCTAATGGAGGGGACCTAGAACAGCACCCCACGGTGAATCTTAGTAATATATCTGTAGAAAATGTGTACATTTTCTGCCGGCGCCGCGGCTCACTAGGCTAATCCTCCGCCTGAGGCCCCGGCACCCCGGGTTCTAGTCCCAGTTGGGGCACCGGTTCTGTTTCGGTTGCTCCTCTTCCAGTCTAGCTCTCTGCTGTGGCCCGGGAAGGCAGTGGAGGATGGCCCAAGTGGAAGACCAGGAGGAAGCACCTGGCTCCTGGCTTCGGATTGGTGCAACACAGGCTGTAGCGGCCATTTGGTGGGTGAACCAATGGAAGGAAGACGTTTCTCTCTGTCTTTCTCTCTCTCACTGTCTAACTCTGCCTGTCAAAAAAAAAAAATGTGTACATTTTCACAGGAAATGGGATGAAGAAAGAATTTTAAATAGTCCTACCATAGTTTAGGTTGGATTTTTTCCCCCATTGAATTCTAGAAAGTCAAATTGCAGGCCAACCAAGATCCCCACAAACTTATCAAGAAGACTTCCAGTTTTCAGAACCTTGGCTAATTTACAGAGAAGGGATATTAATAAATACAGCAATGACCATTTCTCTGGATGCTTTATGGATGGTAACACAACGCATTTATCTGAGGCATGTTCATAATGGGAAAGATGATAGATTTAAAATGCTTTTTCTGTAGGAATCTAAAATCCACTTCACGGTGATCCAGGATGGCCTTGCTGTTTCTGGGATCACCGTGCGGCTAACACGGAGGACAGTAAGAATTATTAGAAATCGTGACTGTTTAGTCTTCAAGACTTGGATCAATGTAGCCCCATTAGGCTCAGGGCTCGGTACTTACAATGGTAGAGAGTGAACTGAATCCAGTCCAAGAGGGTTTTCAACAGTAACAGCTGAAAGGAAAATATTTTCTGTTCAGTTATACAGCAACTGAGGCAGAGAACACTCTATTTCCTAATAATACTGGCGATCAGATATTTTGGACTGACCTCTCCTGGCCAGCAGCTCTCCTTGAATACCCAATAAGCAAATCGAACCTAAGAAACCATCTGCCTTACAGTGTTTCCCTCGTCTCCCACCCCTCATCACTAAATGGTATAATGCACCTGTGCACTCAAGGCCCCTTTGCTGCAGAGGTCCCATAGGGATGTCATGTCGGGGTTTAAAGTTTTGAGGGAAACACGATATTGCACATCTGTTAGACATCGTATGAACTACTATCTTTAGATTACACTACATTCCTTTTAACGATGGCATATTTTACAAAGCTGGTTTTTTTTTTTTTTGGACAGATGTTGAGATAAAAAACAAGTACTACCCAAAAACCCAGCGTGGCACAGGAAATTAGGATGGCTGCCTCCAATTTGAGTCTAAGACTTAAAGAGTTGTGTCACCTCAGTGGGCACATATGTGACTTTAGTAAGCCGTTTTGGCTATTTCAGAATGAGATAAAAATTTTTTTTCTTTAATTGTCATGTTAAATTTTGACATAAGTATGTGACACAAGGATGAGACACAAATATTAGGTTACTTGGACATTACTACTTAGTAAATGGAACCGTTAGGAATTTCTTTTGGCTTAGAGTACTGTGAAAAATTCACTGAGATGCTAAGGGTGCCATTGTTGCTGAAAGCTTGGTCCCTGTCCCTGGTGCCAAACAGAAATAACAAAGTTTTGGGATAAAGAAAAGAGAACATTTAATCTGTCAGCAGATGAGAGGGTAGCAGACCTCAGGCTCTCAAGGACTATTGCTGTGCTGGATGGGGCTCTGAGGAAGGAGGTGCTGGTATGGTGACGTCACAAGCCATAAAGGAGCTGCAGGTCTTTGGTGTAAGGAGCCAGGGCTCGTCACTAGACCAATGGCAATGCCTTCCTTCTCAGTTTCATCACGATGGTCCTTGAGGTCCATGGGGAGTGACATGGCCCAGTTCATCTGTGAACAGCTTCATCTTGCAGGTGCATCAACATCCCACAGCAACAAAAACGGACAGTTTTCCTCCAGAGTTATCACTGTGTAGTCTCTCTTTGATTTGTCTGATCCTTGAAGCTATTTCCACCCAGAAAGTTTCACACCAGTAGTTTCTAAGGGGATATCAGGCAGGTGCAGCCTGCTAGGACATACTTGTTTAGTAACCTATAATCAGTCATGTATAGGTTCCCCATACAGTCCAGAAGCAAGGTGGCTGGATTTTTAGAGCAGCATTAGGTTATCAAATAACATGACTTAGTATTTCCCAAACAGCAGCACCCTCCCTTTTGTTCCAGAAGTGGCAGTACACAGTGAGCTGCATGCACTGTGGTGGACCGGCCAGAAGTGAACCAGTGCGTCTCCTGCAGTGCCTCACAAGTGCCTGTTATCCTCAGACACAGCCTTGAGTGACGATGTCCGGGTTTCTGAAATGGACGCCATAAGCCATTTTATTTTTCCCAAATTTTGAGTCGCTACTCCCAGTCCTACTTCCTTTGACAATGACTCTCAGGCAAGCATGTATGAGAACCCTGTCTTTCTAAACTCTTAGCCAAACTAGGTAATCTCATAAAGACAAGGGCTTCTTATATTCTTTGGGAAGAGAGAACAGCTTGTTAGTTAATGAGCGCTTCATTTTCCTTAGCAATACTCGTGATTTATCATATGCAATTGTTTTGAGTTGGATAGTTAATGAAGCAACTTCATTTTATTATTCTTCATAGCAGGCAAGCTCTACATCCCTTATGCTTCTGTCCTTTAAGAAATAAAGACTTGCAAAGGAGCATTCCTAGAATTAACCCAACTCGCCGATGTGTTTCCTTCTGCAGCAGGAAGTCCAGGAAGGGTGCCCTGCAAGGCAGCAGCAGGAACAGGTGCAGAATCACTCGACGTCCCTGGTAACCAGCAGTAGGGATTAACAGAGCGTCCTTTAATAAGATTAATTCTGAACTGCTAAGAGCGGCTTGGCATATCCCCAAAGATATGAGGCATTTGTATCTCTGTAAGATTAAAGGAGCTTTCACACAAAGCAATTTTAGTTTTCATCATCAAAGAGAGGCTCTGGCGGGGTTGCTGGAAGGAGGCACCCTGCAACAAATGGGTGCAGCGCATGACTTCTTGATAGAAAAGACTGTTCGCTCAGCCGGGAATTGTGCTGGTAGCTTTCACTGCCCAGAACGCCCGGGGCATTGTTCCTAGACTCACAGGATTATGGAAAAGAGGCCCTGGGTTAGGAATCAGCAGGACAAACACCCCAGGCAGGTGGCTCTCTAGTGATAACCTTGGGTTTCCAGGGATGGGGGCTCTGTGCTTTCAAAGGCAGACTGTTTGACAGCTCCAATAAATAATAATGGCCATGACGCGGGTAATAATCATGATAACAAAGATCACAGCCACCATTTGTATGTGCGAGGCACTGTACTTAGCATGGAACAAATGACGCAGACGTCTGCCACTAAATCTTCCTCCCGCAGGTTCCCAGCCAGCCTGCCCAGGTCTGCGCTCGGGAGCCGCACACAACAGACTTGCTCCACAGTAAGCTGCAAGCACGAGAAAGCGGCTCGTGTGTTCTTCACATGTTTGTTTGTTTCTGTCCTAAACTGGTTTATTTTCTTTTGAAATGAATACAGGTGTTTACATGGATTAGTATTAACTTTCATCGTGCCTGTGTTGCTTCACACCTCCAGGCTGCGCAAATATTTGTGAATCCTGGGTTTAGTACTCAGTGTGTTAATCAGACCTTATATAACATGCGCCTGAAATTTGTAAACCTCTAAGTCCCTCCCTCCCCCTCCCCCCTCCCCTCCCCCCTCCCTTCCTCCCTTCCTTCCTTCTTCCCTTTCTCCCTTCCTCCCTTCCTCCCTTCCTCCCTTCTCCCACAAGCGGGAACATTGGGGGCCCAGGGGAAGCCAGGAACCTGGAGCTTCATCTGGGTCTCCCACATGGGTGGGTGCAGGGGCCCAAGCACTTGGGCCGTCTTCTGCTGCCTTCCCAGGCACATTAGCTGGGAGCGGGATCCAAAGCAGAGCAGCTGGAGGACACCGCGGTGGGCCCCTTTCGCCGCCTTTTCCTCTTTCCTCCCACAAGCATTTATGAGAATGCTGCATCAGGCACTGGGGCTGGCAGGTTGCATAAGGCACACCTACAGGTGTCGAGAAAGTTTCTTGCTTAATCAGGAAGGCAGAAAAATAAACTAAAATACAGCAGAGTGTGATTATGTACTAAATGAAAAGGTTTTTTTAATTTAATTTAATTTTTTTTTTTATTTTTGACAGGCAGAGTGGACAGTAGAGGGAGACAGAGAGAAAGGTCTTCCTTTTGCCGTTGGTTCACCCTCCAATGGCCGCCGCGGTAGGTGCGCTGCGGCCGGCGCAACGCGCTGATCCGATGGCAGGAGCCAGGTGCTTCTCCTGGTCTCCCATGGGGTGCGGGGCCCAAGAACTTGGGCCATCTTCCACTGCACTCCCTGGCCACAGCAGAGAGCTGGCTTGGAAGAGGGGCAACCGGGACAGGATCGGTGCCCCGACCGGGACTAGAACCTGGTGTGCCGGCGCCGCAAGGATGAGGATTAGCCTAGTGAGCCGTGGCGCCGGCAAAAAGGTTTTTGAAAGATTTACTTATTTATTTGAAAGAGTTATAGAGAGGGAGGGAGAGGGAGAGAGGGAGAAAGAGAGAGAGAGAGAGAGATATTGGGAGAGAGAAAGATCTTCATCTGCTGGTTCACTCCCCAAATGGCTGCACTAACCAGTGCTGGGCCAGTCCGAAGCCAGGAGCTTTGTCCAGGTCTCCCACCTGGGGAGGCAAGGGCCGAAGCACTTGGGCCATGTCTCGCTGCTTCTTTTAGGCCATTAGCAGAGAGCTCGATCAGAAGTGGAGTGGCCAGGGGATGCCGGCATTGCAGGCAGCAGCTTTACCAGCTAGGCCGTAATGCTGGCCCCCAAAAGAGGGGAGTTTTGTTTTTTTGTTTTTTTTTTTTCAGGCAGAGTTAGACAGAGAGAGAGAGAGAGAGAGAGAGAGAGAGAGAGAGAGAGAAAAAGGTCTTCCTTCTGTTGGTTTATCCCCCAAATGGCCTCCATGGCCGGCCAGGTGCTTCCTCCTGGTCTCCCATGTGGGTGCAGGGCTCAAGCACTTAGGCTATCCTCCACTGCCCTCCCGGGCCACAGCAGAGAGCTGGACTGGAAGAGGGGCAACCGGGACAAAACCGGTGCCCCAACCAGGACTAGAACCCCGGGTGCCGGTGCCACAGGTGGAGGATTAGCCTAGTGAGCCGCGGTGCCAGCCAAGAGGGGAGTTTTTATTTTTTAATTTTTTTTGACAGGCAGAGTTAGAGAGAGAGAGAGGCAGAGAGAGAAAATTCTTCCTTTCTGTTGGTTCACCCCCCAAATGGCTGCCACGGCCAGCGCGCTGCACCGATCCGAGGCCAGGAGCCAGGTGCTTCCTCCTGGTCTCCCATGTGGTGCAGGGCCCAAGCACTTGGGCCATCCTCCACTGCACTCCTGGGCCACAGCAGAGAGCTGGACTGGAAGAGGAGCAACCGGGACAGAATCTGGCGCCCCAAGAGGGGAGTTTTTTTTTTTTTTTAATCTTTTATTTAATGAATATAAATTTCCAAAGTACAGCTTATGGATTACAATGGCTTCCCGCCCCCATAACTTCCCTCCCACCAGCAACCCTCCCCTTTCCCACTCGCTCTCTCCTTCCATTCACATCAAGATTCATTTTCAATTCTATTTATATACAGAAAATCAGTTCAGTATATATAAAGATTTCAAAAGTTTTCCCTCACATAGCAACACAAAGTGAAAAAATACTGTTGGAGTACTAGTTATAGCATTAAATAACAGTGTACAGCACATTAATGACAGAGATCCTACATGATATTTTTTTAAAAAATTGATTAATTTTCTATGTAATTTCCAATTTCACACCAAGTTTTTTTTCATTTTCAATTATCTTTATATACAGAAGATCGATTCAGTATATATTAAGTAAAGATTTCATCAGTTTGCGCCCACACGTAAACACAAAGTGTAAAAATACTGTTTCAGTACTAGCTATATCATTACTTCACATTGGACAACCCATTAAGGACAGATCCCACATGGGACGTAAGTACACAGTGACTCTTGATATTGATTTAACAATTTAACACTCTTGTTTATGGCGTCAGTAATCTCCCTAGGCTCTAGTCATGGGTTGCCGAGGCTATGGAAGCCTTTAGGGTTCGCCGACTTCGATCTTATTCCGACAGGTTCATAGTCAAAGTGGAAGTTCTCTCCTCCCTTCAGAGAAAGGTACCTCCTTCTTTGATGGCCCCGTTCTTTCCACTGGGATCACACTCGCAGAGATCCTTCATTTAGGTCTTCTTCTTCTTCTTTTTTTTTTTTTTTCCCAGAGTGTCTTGGCTTTCCATGCCTAAAATGCTCTCATAGGCTCTTCAGCCATATCCAAATGCCTTAAGGGCTGATTCTGAGGCCAGAGTGCTATTTAGGACATCTGCCATTCTATGAGTCTGCTGTGTATCCTGCTTCCCATGCTGGATCGTTCTCTCCCTTTTTGATTCTATCAGTTAGTATTAGCAGACACTTGTCTTGTTTGTGTGATCCCCTTGACTCTTAGACCTATCAGTATGATCAACTGTGAACTGAAGTTGATCACTTGGACTAGTGAGATGGCATTGGTACATGCCACCTTGATGGGATTGTATTGGAATCCCCTGGCACGATCTAGCTCCATCATTTGGGGCAAGTCTGATTTTGCATGTCAAGAGGGGAGTTTTAACATGAGTTGGAGGAGAGTAATTATCTGTAAGGGGAGTCAGTGGGGGCCCAGTAGAAAGCCAGCACTACCTCAGGATCCTGGGGCAAGGGTCCCCCAGGGAAATGTGAAGTCCCTACTAAATTAAATGCCAGCCAAGGATGCTCCAAGGTGTAGCTGCCTTGGCTTGGTGGTCTAAGCTTTCACACATGGTAGACTAGAGAACCATTCTAGATTTCAGTATGAGACTGGGGAGGAACAGAGTCAGAGAGGAAGGGGGTCTTTTACAATCTGACAATGCTTGGGGAGACATCAGAGAGGCTGTAAGGCCAATGCAAAGGAACTTGGTGGTTACGACTGTCCTGGAAGTTAGTGGTTCTCTCCACAGTGCCTCCTACAGTTCCTCAGACCATGTAGAAAGCTGTTTGCAGACTCGTTTGATTAGGGCTACTGAGCTCTGCCTGTTTTCAGGAGTTCAGAAATTAGACACAGGTGAAAAGTACTGATAGTGTTTGTTTCCTTAGATAGTATGTGGCGGTGAACATGGGCAGGTGCAGCTCCTGAGGGCAATGAGTGAGTCCATGGCCATGGTGAGCGTAGACCACACACATACAGCTGAGCTCCAAAAGCAGAGCTGGAAGCTGTGAACGAGCATAAAGTTGGAGTTGTCCTAGCTACCGTCAGAACAGGATGGAAGAGCATCTGTGGATTTGGAGCTGAGAAGCAGGCTCAGGACTCGGGGTGGGCGGTCTCAGCACACCTTTCTCCTACAAGGCTCATCCATCAGTCTGAAAGGGCCCAGGTGCTTGCTTCCATATTTGGAGTTCCGAGGTACTGAGCATGAACAATAGAATAAATTCCATTATTAAACTAGCACTTTCTATGTTTGGTGGGCTAAAAAAAATCCAGGCAGGTGTTTTTAGGAGATTTTTGAGTTCCTCATCCTGAGGGGAAGAGGCCAGGTAGACCACCAAGATCAAGGAGAGGAGCAGCAGGTGCCGGGTGGAGGGCAGGTGGTCCAGGTCCCTGAGATCTGGGAAGGGGCAGGGGTGAGCCTCCAAGGCCCTTCCTACCAGCAGACGTCAGGCCCCTCTGCATGAGGAGAGAGGGGAGGACATGGCTTCACCCTGTCTCATGGTACAAACGCAGCCTTGAGCTGTGTTCCATCCTTGTAGGCGCATTTTCCACCAGGAGACTGGAGAGACATTTGGTTCCAGAACAGATCGATTTATTGAAAACTCAACATGTCAGACCCACGTCTTGCTCAGCAGTCCTTGATGGGCCCACAAGGAGCACCTGTGAATAGTATGACATCATGCAACCTCAAGAATCCACCTGGAGGGAGGCCAGGCTAGTCACGTTCCAGCTCAGAGGGTACCAGGCCCTGCAAACCTCTCCGGAGCCAGGACCGAGGGCTTGGTCTCTTGAGCAGCCGCCTGCCTGGGTGTCGTCCTAGCCAGTGTTGGAGCATATTCACAGTCCTGCTTTATTTTCCAGAGGATATAGTGTGCATTTTTGCCAACTCCTCCAATGTGGACTTCTTTTAGACTCTGAAGCCTTGCTTCTGAATTTCCTTATCACTCAAAAGCAAGTCAATTAACTCTTTAAAACCCAATTCAGAGTCGTCATCCCCTGGAAGACACACAGCCTCTTCCAGAAAGAGTGTCTTGTTTCCACTATGGCTCTCTCATTTTTTTTTTAAAGATTTATTTATTTGTTTGAAAGAGTTACACAGAAAGAGAGGCAGAGAGAGAGGTCTTCCATCTGCTGGTTCACTCCCCAATTGGCTGCAATGGCCGGAGCTGTGCCGATCCGGACCCAGGAGCCAGGAGCCAGGAGCTTCTTCCAGGTCTCCTTCCCAGACACAAGGGTCCAACAACTTGGGCCATCTTCTACTGCTTTCCCAGGCCACAGTGGAGAGCTGGATCAGAATGGAGCAGCCGGGACTCAAACCGGCACCCATATGGGATGCCAGCGCTGAAGGCGGCGGCTTTACCTGCTATGCCACAGAGCCGGCCTGGTCTCGCTTTTCTTACCGTACTGTGCTCATTTGTCTACCTCTCCTGTAAGAGGGCAGCCCATCACAACACCTGGCAGAGGTTGGATTTCAACAGATGGGGATGAAATGGATGAGCCATAGGTGGAAGCAACACGCAGAGGACTCCAGCTGCCATTCCAGCTTCCAGTGTGGACATACCAGGCTCCCATCGGCTTCACTTGCCCTCTTGTTATGGGACAACCCAGGAGGTGAGTGGTGGGTGGGCCCAGAGCACAAAGGAGCAGGCAAAGGAGAACGGCTGGGCTGCAGGACCCAGGCCTGGGTGGCACTGGGGTTCTGCCAGCTGATGCTCAGGAACCCTAGTTGGAGCAAGGGGACAAGTCTCATTCTCAAACCATCCTGCTGTGATCTTGCAAAAGCAAGGTGTTCCTGTGCGCTGTTACTGTCTTCTGTAGCTCTGTGCAACCTCTTTAATTCTTGGCTGAAGGATTTCCATCCCGAGAGGAACAGCTGATGAGCCACTTCGGGGAGTTTCACCAGTGCCACGCCTGGGCCGATCTGGGTTCAAGTGACAACATGCCAGCGAGTAAACACTGAAGTCAAAATGTTCCATGGCAGGTTTTGTCCCTAAAGACACCCATGCACTCATTAACACATACTTTCCTAGGGCCTTTTTTATAAATCCACTTCCAAATGTATCCGCATTTGAGCCTTGAAGCAGGTTGACTTGAGCCATCATTTGTCTCAGAACGCTTGGAAAACACCAACCCTTGGTGACTGCTCACCACTGTATGGAAGGCTGGGTAGGGCTGCCCCTTGCCTAGTATTTGGATAAGTGAGTGGGGAGACGGGAGGGCCCACTGGGAGACCGGGGGCTGGCCTTTGGGTCACAGGTGTTGGCTGGCTGGGCCAGGCTGGAATTTCAGGTCTGCGGAATGTTTTCCTGGCTAGGTAACTGCCACACTGGAGAAGTCATAGGATCGGCAGCCATATCGTCCCCTTTAATGTCAGGGCCAGGGGCTCCCCGGAGCAGAAGGGGAGGCAATCCTTGCAGAAGTATCCTGACCCATCCCCAAACACTGCCCTTCACCAAGGAGGGAAGCCAGGTCAAGTCTAAGCAGGGAAGAGAAGCACCCAAGGAGGGGCGGGGCAGAGAAAGCGAACAAAGGCGCTTGTGCACTTGAAGTGTCTTTGTTGCTCAGCCTCTGAGCGGCTCTCACCCTTACTGCGTTCTGCTTGACCAGAGGCTCACGGGTTCGAGGAGGAGGGAGGAAGGAAGGAAGGAAGGGGAGAGGGTGGAGGAAGAGCGGGAGCCATGTCTTCCCCAGAGAGCGCAAGGCGGGCCAGTGCCCGCAGCCCAAGTCCTTACCTGAGCTAGGCGCGTCCTCTGCCATCTCTGCGGCCCTTGCGTCTGTTTGCGCTCTCGGTTACTATGGGGACGGCATCCCTTCGACCTCCGCGGCCCCCATCTAACGCGGCGGGCGGGGAGTTCTAAGCTGCTGCACCTGTCCCCGGCGATCTCCTCGCGGGCGGGGCGAGGGTGGGGGCGGTGTTTGGGTCAGTCCCAGGGGCTGCCCGCAAAGTTTTCTTCATTGTTTGCGTCACAGGTGGCAGTTGCAGCCAAAGAGGGGGACTGTGTTTCCCTGGATGGACACTGTGCATACCACACTCCAGTACGAGGAATTCTAGAATCCTGGAGCCCCGCGATGAAGAATCAGGCAGGCAGCGTGGCTTCCCCAGTGGAAGCCCCGGAGCCCTCAGCAGCCTGGAAGGAGATGGAGTCCACTAGTGTGAACTTCATGCGAAGTGAAGGGTTGGCTGCGCCCTGGCCGCTGTGGGGCCACGTGCTGGAGTGGCAGAGAGTTCAAGTGGACAGGTGAGCAGTCCATCCTAGGTGTGCAGCTGCCACAGCGATTTCGGAAGAGCTGGATCTTTGACATGCCTGGAATTCGGTGTGATTTCTCTCCCCATTTAAATAAAGTCATGTGTGCACCCGTATTTGTAATGATAATTTTTAAATTCTTTCCCTGGAAGAAGCACACCCCCCCCCCCCCCCCCCCGCATACTGTGTAAGCTCCAGCTAGCCACACAGAATCTTGGGTACGCCGTGGAGACCAGGTGTGAGTTAGTGGTGGTGGTGTTTTCATATCGTCCCCTGGTGGTCTGTGCCAAGCTCTTGGGAGGGGGTGGGAATGACAAAACGGGGAGGGGGAGTCCAGTGGGAGAGGTATGGGGCACGGGGAACCCAAGGCTGCTGTGCCTGGGTTGTATAAGGAGATAAGCTAGATTCTTGTGCTCCCCCTCCTGTCCCCGATGTGGAGAAAGTGGGAGAAAAACAGAAGAGATGCCGAGTCTGCCCCAGCATCATGGGGTGTGGGAAGCAGTAGAGGAGACCCGGAGACAGAGGCTGCTGGCCTCTTCAGTCCACACCCCAATGATGTCTTGAAGTACAAAGGAAGAGTTTGAGGGCAGTGGTTACGATGCATTTTGCTGGCCTGGGGGACCTGGGCAGATACTGCTTCTCGGATCTATGCCTTTTGATGACGCTCAGGGGCCATGCCCATAAGCTGGTTTCAGGAACTTTTGTAGCTCCCTGTGGTCTCCATCAACCTCACCAGAGTCTAAGTGACAAAGAGAAGTTTCCCAGCCCATGACTTCCAGCAGACCACGGTCCCCAAGCATCTGGCACACACAAGGTTCCAGTGTCCACTTGCAGCCAGAGGCCTGCAATCCTGGAGGTTGTCATGGCAAAGCCTTCCACAAGGTGGTGCTCATAGGTTTCATGTTGACTGTCCATGTGGATTGATGCATTCCTGGGCCAACATTTTATTGAACACCTACTATGCACTGCCATTGTTCTAGGAAGTGTTGGGGATCCAGACTAAGCAGGATAGAGTAAATCCCTCATTTCAAAGACTTTAAAAAGAAGGGATTTTTTACTCTTTGAGACAAAACTCATCAGTGACAGTTTTGAGAGCTTTGCTTCATATCTAGCAGTTTCACATTTTTTCTTTCTCTACTCTGACAAGGCCTGAAGGAGCTATTGATTCTTTCATTGTTTGGCTGGGGAGGAGAAGGGAGGAGAAGAATAAACTATCTTTGTGGAAGAAAATCCACTCTCTGAGATCCATCTTTTTGCCAGGAAAATACCAAATCTTAACTTGGTCAATGCCAAATTGTGGCTAAGCACCTGCTTCTCATCCTGGGCTCTCAGCTTTGGATTCAGCTGCCTATTTGAGTGAATTCATGGCTCCACTTAAGAGAACTTTCCGTAGGTCTTTCACCCCCTGCCTCCAGGGTGAGGTGAGGCTCTGAACCCATGTGGATCTTCTCTCTCTCACCCCCATGCAGCTGGTTATAAAACACTATTGCCTCTACCTTGACCTGGGCAGGCAAATGTCAGACTCCCGGGCCATTTGCAGCAGAGTGTCAGGCCTGCCACCTGCCCACCTGCCCCAGAGAACAAGGACGACCACAGGGCTCACTCTTGGCGAGGCAAGCCAGCAGTGACGGTTGGGGAGGCAGACTGAGGTCCGTGTGGACCATGCGTTCCTCTGGGTTCACTGAGCTCTCTCCTCGCTCTGAGTTAGGTTCCTGAAGGTAACACCATTCAGGTCATTTTTTTTTCTTTTTGACAGGCATTTGCCATTGGTTCACCCTCCAATGGCTGCCATGGCCAGTGCGCTGTGGCTGGTGCACCACGCTGATCTGAAGCCAGGAGCCAGGTGCTTATCCTGGTCTCCCATGGGGTGCAGGGCCCAAGCACTTGGGCCATCCTCCACTGCACTCCCTGGCCACAGCAGAGAGCTGGCCTGGAAGAGGGGCAACCGGGACAGAATCCGGTGCCCCAACCGGGACTAGAACCCGGTGTGCCGGCGCCGCAAGGCGGAGGATTAGCCTAGTGAGCCGCGGCACCGGCCCCATTCAGGTCATTTTTGGCACTAACTTGGCTGCCTCTGGAAAGGCCTTTACCTAGCTGTGATTGAGGTACACACACTTGAGTTTTATTGCAAGCTGATAAGAAAATGGTCATAAAACAAATGTTTCTGTACTTTTGGCAAAAATCCTTGTGAAAGACATCATCTACTTACTGATCACTAACCCTGTCTGTAAAGATTCAGGAGCAGAACCCTAGACTCCCATCTAACCACCTGCTGGAATAGGCGTGTCTCACTGGACCAAACCCAACCCGATTTGCACCCTGCACCCCTCTGCCCCGCCCATCCTCCCTCAGTCATGGTCAGTGCTGTAGATGGCAGCTCTGCTGCTCATACCAGCGGCTCTGAACCCGCCTGGGGTCCTCTCTCTCTCTCTCTCACCCCCCTGCAGCTGGTTATCAAATGCTGTTGCCTCTACCTTGAGTGCGCACCAGAATCTCACCATTTCTCCCCAGCACCCCTAGTGTGGAAGACTATACAAGCTTCTGAGTTGGTCTTTCTACTTCTGGCCTTTGTGTCCTACCCCATCAGAGCTGCCAGCCCCAGCCTTCACCACATGTGTGGCCCATGCCCAGCTTGGCTCAAAGGCACACCATGGCTTTTCATTCTTCTTGGGATCCCTGCTTCCGCTCCCTGCCCTGCCCGTGACGTGCTGCCCTTGAATTCAGAATGCTCGTGATTCGTGTCACGGAGCCACTAGGGTCTTCCCTGCCTACGCACTCATTTGCCCCGTCTGGAAGGCACAGGAAGGATAGCCATGTGCCTGCTCCCTCTTCGTGTTTCTCTGCCAGCCTCAGTCCCTCGGTGAGTAGCTTCCCGGCCACCCCATTAGAATGGCAGCTGCTCTGTGAGTGCTCGCTTTCCTCTGTTCCAGCTTCCCCGTCCTCCTAGCTCTCGTCACCTGATCCGACAATTCTCTATTTTGTCTATGATCTGTCCCACTGGGGTGGAGGGCCAGTGCCCTGAGGGCAGTGACTGTTACCTGTTTGTTCTGCTTTGCTCACTTCTGTATCCGGACCTCTAGCTACCTGGGGTCCGGCAGGTCCTCAATCCATACTCAATGTTTGATGCTTGATGAATACTCAGATGGACTTCGGCAGAGCAGCGGTTAACGCTGGGAAGGACGAAGCAGTGACCAGCAGTAGGGGGTGAGCCAGAGGGCTCCAAACAAAGTGACTCCTTGTGACTCTGGCAAATCCTGCTTCCTGCAGGCTCCCCCCTAAATCCCGGCCCCTTGAGCTGAGCCTGCCCTTTGCCTACCCCGAAGCAGGACGGATGTGATCCCGACCTACTGCCCATCCTGCCTCCTGCTTCTCTCTACCCCCCCCCCCCCCCAAAGCACCGCTTACTGGCTTCTGCAGCCTTCGCCCCCTCCTGCCCCCTGCCTCCCTCAGCCATCAGAGGCCAAGTCCTGAGGTTGCCTGTGGCAACTATGGAAGCTTCCAGAGATTACATCTATTGCTTTCTAGCATCTGCCCTTCACTCTGCTGCTGAGCCAAAGGCGGTGAGGCTGATAACAATGTGTTCTTCGCAAAACAGGGCTGGTGGCTTCTCTTCACCTGGTATTGTTCCAGGTAACTGCAAATGGGCTCCCGGAAAATCTATTTTAATGTTTTTTCCAGATATCACAGGTTGACCTGTGCTTGCCAAGGGCATCTTTTTTCTTCACAAAGCAGGCACCACCTGTATCCCTTTTTAAAACTCTGGTTCCTAGCTTTGCTTTAACCCTTACTAGGTTCTTTTTTTTTTTTTAATCTTTTTTGACAGGCAGAGTAGAGTGGACAGTGAGAGAGAGAGAGAGAGAGAAAGGTCTTCCTTTTGCTATTGGTTCACCCTCCAATGGCTGGCACGCTGCGGCCGTGCACTGCGCTGATCCGAAGCCAGGAGCCAGGCGCTTATCCTGGTCTCCCATGGGGTGCAGGGCCCAAGCATTTGGACCATCCTCCCCACTGGGCCACAGCAGAGAGCTGGCCTGGAAGAGGGGCAACCGGGACAGAATCCGGCACCCCGACCGGGACTAGAACCTGGTGTGTGGGCGCCGCAGGCGGAGGATTAGCCTATTGAGCCACGGCGCCAGCCCCTTACTAGGTTCTTATTATGCAATGCAATTCCCATCATTGTGTCTCACCTGGTGATGGGTGTTCTGGCATCTTACTCCCATTTGGATTTTTATCTTCTCATTCTAAAGACAGTTGGTTCTTTTTTTTTTTTTTTAATATTTGTTTGAAAGGCAGAGGTATGGTGGGGGGTAGGGGAGATCTCTATCTTCTAGTTCACTCCCCAAGTGGCCACAATGACCTGTGCTGGGCCAGGCTGAAGCCAGGAGCCAAGAGCTTCTTCTGGGTCTCCCTTATAGGTGCTGGGGCCCAAATACTTGGGCCATCCTGTGCTGCTTTCCCAGGTGCATTAGCAGGGAGCTGGATCAGAATTGGAGCAGCAGGGGCCGGCGCCGTGGCTCAACAGGCTAATCCTCCGCCTTGCGGCGCCGGCACACCGGGTTCTAGTCCCGGTTGGGGCACCGATCCGGTCCCGGTTGCCCCTCTTCCAGGCCAGCTCTCTGCTGTGGCTAGGGAGTGCAGTGGAGGATGGCCCAAGTGCTTGGGTCCTGCACCCCATGGGAGACCAGGAGAAGCACCTGGCTCCTGCCATCGGAACAGCGCGGTGCGCCGGCCGCAGCACGCTACCGCGGCGGCCATTGGAGGGTGAACCAGCGGCAAAAGGAAGACCTTTCTCTCTGTCTCTCTCTCTCACTGTCCACTCTGCCTGTCAAAAAAAAAAAAAAAAAAAAGAATTGGAGCAGCCGGGATTTGAACCAGCAGCATATGGGATGCTAGCACTGCAGGTGGAGGCTTAACTCTCTATGCCACAGGGCTGGCCCTGATGGCTGGTTCTGATAATCAGAACCCAGAAAACCTTTTTCTAAAGGACTACAGGGGTGAAAAATACTTTGAAAATCCTGCTTTTTCATATATTGTCAGCTTTTTGAAAAAAGTTTTATTTACTTATTTGAGAGAGAGAGAGAGAGAGAGGTTGATTGATTCCATCTGTTAGTGCACTTCCCAAATACTTGCAACAGCTGGGGCTGTACCAGGCCAAAGCCAGGAGCCAGGAACTCCATCACTATCTCCTTTGAGGGTGGCAGGAACCAAGACTTGAACCATCACCTGCTGCTCCCCAGGATGCTCATTAACAGAGAGCTGGATTGGAAGCAGAAACAGGACTCAGACCTAGGCCCTCACAGGGGATGCATGATAGTGCCTGCCCCAGCCAGCTTTTCCTCCCCAGCGTGATGCTCCTTGGGTCCCCTTCTAACTGCACAGTGAAACCCATCCTTCACGTTGCAGCTGTCCCCATTGGTGCTGTCCCCATCCAGCCGCAAGGAAGTGTACCCCAAGGTGACAGAGGCCACGGATGATCTCCAAGGCCCAGAAGTACAAGGGCTCTTCAAAAAATTCTTGGTCATTGTCTTTTATGAAAAACAAGAAACCCACTGGGCATGAATTCCATGCATCTTTGTACCAACACTTTTAACTCCATTTTCCCACGAACTTTTCAAATGACCCCTGTATAGGGAGAGCAAATTGTCCCATGGCTAACTTGGCTCAGTTACTTCCTATAGGGATTAAAATAGTATACAATGAATTCACTTGACAAATATTTTCCTAGAAGCTTAAAATTTCCATGAATATCACCTGAAAATCTACTGATGCCTTTACCACATTTGAGGATGTCACAAGAAAAAACAAGGCCTGCAGAATAGGTTATGAGAGAGAGAGAGACAGAGAGAGAGAGAGAGAGAAAGAGAGAGAGAGAGAAATGGAGCACCATATGTCTCTCTGGTTGTGTAGCAGATTTCATTCCACTGTTCAGTAGTGGTCCCTATGGGGAAGATCTTTCTTCTCTTTTGTGTTATATCCTGCCTGGGACATTGAACTCTCTTAGTAAGCCAGAGGGGAGAGAGGCACAGTCCACGTTCCCTCCCCTTATTTTTAGCAGGGCAGCCAGCTGTGTTTATGATGGGAGTGGAGTGGATGTTTGCAGGGGGCAAAGCACAGTCCCGCTCTGGTGCACGGTGGGGAGGGAGCCACATTGAACACCTGGCTGTGGAGGTCACTGCTAGAGCTCGGTGAGCAGGGCAGATAAAGGTCAACTCCAAGAACACGCTTCCCCGTGGACGGGTTTACAGGAGGCCTGTTGCAGAGCAAGCCCTGCTATTGTCCCAGCCTGAGTGCCCGCAGCTGTACCCTGGGTGGGTCGATTCCTACCCCGTAGTTGCTGAGGACAATCCTAAACTGCTCCACTGCCGGCAGCTGGTAGGAAGCCTTCTTCACAGTTCTTCCTGCATCTCTTTGGGAAATCTCCCTGGAAACTGCAGGAAGCAACTTCCTTTTGCTGCACAGGACTTCCGGTTCTTGCCATGTACGGTAATCTGGGCTGGAGGTGGACTCCTACCCTCAGCATTGTCAGCACAACGGATTTAACGGCATCCAGGGATTGGGAGGGTTTTCCAAAGCTCTGCTTCCCTGGCAAAACTGAGCAAACAGAACATGGTCTTTCAGGGATCAAGAAATGTCTGTGCCTGGGGGCAAAGCTTTGCTGGAATGAAAGGAGGAGCTTCTGGGTGGCTCAGGCTGTCCTCGGATACAAGGTCTGTGAAGATGAAAGCAGAGCTCTGTTAAACTGTGGACAGACTCATCGCAGAGTGGGAGCGTGGATCCGTGGGTGGTGTTCTCCAGATTGGGATAAATAGGAGGTTCCACTGCGCCTGGCTGCTCCATTTATCTACCCACCCACTTAGTTCACCTGGCGGACAATGAACCCCGGAGTAAAATGAAGCTTTGAATTACTATCTCCAAATGTGCACCATTTTTATAACCTGTTCTGGGGGATGATGAACTCATCAAGGGAAGGAAGTTGCCAGGCTCTGAGAGAGCTGTGCTGTGATTGGGTGCCTGCGTCCCAGTGATTTATAGTCCCTTTTAATGCAGTTGGGATTGGGAGCGAAGGTCAGCATGGGTATTTTAGTAGATGTATGAGAGTGGATTTTAGATATAAATTATGCAACACTCGAAGTTCAACACGGATACAAATTGAGCAGCTCCTTCACGGTGTTTGGGGAGCTGTGACTGATTTGTGGTCTGCCTATGAATGGGAACAGGTCACCCTTCAGTTATGAAAGTATTTTTCACATTAGGACACCCATAATTAATTAAGGGTTCATGTGGTGGGGTCATGAATGGTGATGCTTGGTGTTTTGACCCCCTAAATCCGTGTTCTTGCCCACAAGGCTTCAGTGATAGATTTCTTTCATAGTTCACAAAGGAATTATCCGATCTTGGCTCTGAGTGTTGCATGAAACACTTTTATGGCACCATTAAAGTCGGAGCTCATTCAGGTTGTCGTTGGGAAACTGATTTTCTCTAAGACAAATCCTAGGCATATTTTGTTTCAATCCAAGGTTTAACTTTGAGACTCTTTGATAATGATTTTTTGTTTTCTAAACATTTTGAATAGAATTGATTTAACTTTTCCATTAGGAGGTTTAAAATGGAGTTCCATACAACCTGGCCTTTACCTGCTAGAGCTAATTAAATGAAAAACAAACAAACAAACAAAAAAAACACAAAAAAACACCTTGAAGCTGTAGAGCAGCCAGGAATAATTTGCTTCTGGGTTTATTAGTCTGCACCCCCTTGTGATGGTTGCTGGGTGCACAGAAGCTTTGCTCTAAGTCAATTCTGAAAAAGCAGAAGCCCCAGGAACTAAGACAGTCATTCCTTTTCATGATGTATTTAATGCTCAACATAAATACTGAGAGGATTTGGGCTCTTGGGCAAGTCAAGATATCTGGAAACCCCAGAGGCTGGGTCCCTACCTCTCACTGGAAAGACAGCAGCTTGAGCCAATGAAAGACTGGTTGGAACCCTCGCAGCAATCTCTGAAGACTTGGGCTCTGCTCCAAGCCTGTTCAGCTCAACCTTTGTTTCCAGGCTTGTGAGTGGCAATGCCCATCTGCTACATTTGTTCATTCCTGAAACACTGAGCGAATTTTGTTCTTTTATGTCCCCGGGTGAGCTGAATATACACTGGGACATACGTATCCAGCCACGTGGTAGACTTTTGTGAGTGTTGATGTCTGTTTAGGTTTGGAGATTCAGTAGGACCGACAGCTTTTAAATTAAAACTGCATCTTCCTGTGGATCGTGATCTACAGTGTTTCCCAGGGAGAGCTGCAGGATTGATTTTCCCCTCTGCATCAGAAAGGAGTTTCTCCATTTCTCCCACATGGCCGACCCCTTACCCTGCCTGTTGCGCTTTCTTGCCCCCTTGCTCTCCATCACTTTCATGATTCTTGGAGCACGTGATGCCCTCTCTGTTTTTACACAGTAGAAATGGCCAGGGGCAGGGGAGGGAGAAGGAAAGAATGGATAGAAAGAGAACAACAGGTCCTGCTGAATGTCCTTTTGGGTGTGTGGCACTATCCTATGCACTTTTTTGTCACTCAAATTTAATGAGAAGAAGGAAGCACCATCCTTAAATTCAACCAGAAACATGGATGTGTCTGAGGGCAACATCTTGGACAGAACATTGGTTCAAGCATGGCCAGGAACCACATTGTTAGCCTCACATGTTTCAGCCATGGGGAGCCCAGCCAGCTCACACCACAGTCCTCCTCACAGAGGGGGAGAATATGATGAGAAATAGGAAAGGGGTGAATACTTCCGGGGGGCCCCCTCTGTGTGCAGTCCTGAGTGAGACAGTTTCTCTCACGTGATGCATTTACTCTCATAGCAAATCTCAGGTAGGCAGTGTCTTTTCAGCAAGGAAACTGAAGTTCAGCAAATCGCCGGTGGCCAAGCTGTGGCCACATCTGAACTGAGGGCTCTGATGCCACTGTCCGAACCGTCCTCATTCTACAGGCATCCCCGGAGAGGTTGACTGTCCTTTTACTGGGCTCAGTTGAGCTTCCACTCAGGTGGAGTGTGTGCCAAAACCAGTTGTCAGTTTGACTCCAAATCCTGTAGTTTCCTATCTTCTCCTACTGTCCCAGAGAGGGTCCCCATCGGCAGAGGCTTGCTAATGCAGACTCCTCCCAGTGCTGGGGGGTAATGGTTCCAAATGCGGCATCCTGTGCATGGGCAGGGATGGAATGGTGCGTGTAGCCTCACTGGGTCTTGTTATTCTGTGCAGTTATTTCTCTTGTAGACCCCACATGCAGAAGAACTGAGGCCTTTCTGGGAAGACAGTGCCCAGACTGCATCCCACCTTCCTTTGCTTTCTAACTGTAGCTCTGCTGCCCCTTCTGCTGAGGTGGGGATGCTGCTGAACAGGAGTGAAGCCTTAGCTGGGGACCCTAGAGCTTCGTGGGCCACTTCTGGCTGGGACAGCGTCTCTGAACAAACCATGAAGTGACTGGAAAAGAATATGAGTCCCGGGGCTATTCTGTGAAACTCTGTTGATGTTTTCTAAGATTTTTTTGAAAGTGTTGGCATCAAAGCTTGCAGAATGGAAGTTAAAGTATTTTGGATGAAAATCCTGGAGATGATAACGGAAGCTTCTTTCATGAACGTGTTTGGTGGTAGAGCAGGTGATATTACGTGGGTAGCCATGATGTTACAATTCTGAGTTAATGAGAAGTTTAGGATGTCTGGGATCTGGGAAGAGACGTCGTGGATGCCTTACCCCACTGATTGTGTCAAACTCTCCTTATTAACTCGAAAGAGTGAACCACGGCAAAAATCTATACCTAACCAAGCCTGAAAGAGTTCTGTCAATAACTATAAAACAAAACTCCAAGATATAAAAAAATCACTTAATTGCTAAGTATTTTCTCTTTATCTCGGCACAAAAGAATAAATGAAAGATACATCATCTGTCATGGAAAGAATCTTGGATTCAAAGACACGTGGTGCATACCTCACCTGGAAGGAAAGACGTTTACGATATAAGATGCCGTGATTTAGAGAATCCATAACTCACATCTTTTTTTTAAAAAAAGGACATGCAAAACAAAAGGACAGCAAGGTGGAAGAGAATGGGGAAAGAAAAGAAAGTAAACCTTTTAGTGTGTGGTCAAGGAAACCTCCCATGGTGAGGGGTAAACATGGAACCTTCACAGCTCATCCTCACGGGGGCTCATTTCTTGCTCTCGTAGACTCCCCTCACTGTGGTGGTGGTGATGGTGATGGTGCTGGTGTCGGCGCTGGTGGTGGGTGTGGTGGAACACACAGCTCTGCGCAGGACCCAGACTGTGGGGGCTTTGTGGTTTTCAATTCCTTTTTTCCAAAATTTCCTGTGGTCTGGGGCCAGCAGACAGAGGAGAAACTGGAGACCTTGCCAAGTTGGGAAAGTCATCTGTTTCTAGACTTTTAGATCAATCTGAGAAATACTTTGAACAATGAATGCCCATTAAAATGTAGCCTCATGGAAAAGATAAGATTAAGGGGATGGAGATATTGGAGAGAGGCAAGGAAGGTTTGAAGAATAGGACCAGGGAGTTCCCCCAGGGTGTAGAAGCAGGGCTTCATGGGTGCTTCCCCAATGCCAGCAGGGGGCCTTTAGCTTTCCTTCCAGGAGAGCCTTGGAACATCTGTGGACAGTGGCCACTGGAATCACCCAACTCATTCTTTTTGAAAAAGGAGTTTTTATTGGGCTTATTCTGTCTCTGTTTGGGACTTTCCAGATTGAATCTGTTCAGTGTACGTGTGAGGTCGGATAGTCAATTCGTCTCATTTCATGGGTCACTGCCAGTTGGGACCACAGCTGCTCCTGTTGGAGAGGACTACACATCTTTGAGTTCCTGGGCTTTTGATCAGGATGCAGTGGCTAAGTGAGTTTGGGTTGCATTTCTTCAAGGAAGGCTGAGTGCCTCTCAATTAAATGGATATTTAATGATGAGAATTTGTTCATCAAGTTCATTTCCATCTCTTGTTATGGATAGAGCAAAGCTACATTTCTCCATCAGTTCTGTGTAGACACACAAACTCAGTTTTGGCGGGTGAGTTGTAGGTAGAAAGGATATAAGCCACTCAGGCTGGCCCATTCTGTGTCATTATCCATTTGCCAGTCAAGACACTAACACTCAGGGAGTCCTTGGAGGCCAAGAGGTGACAATGGAAGGCCGTCATCAGCCTGGTTTCTGTGTGACATAAGGAGCAGAGCCTCCTGCATCAGCTTTGACTTCCTATGAGTGTGAAACCTACATTGTCCTAGGCCTCTTAGATTTCAAGGTTTATCTGCTATAGCAGCTAGAGTTACCTTGGCAAATACAACAGTTAAAAATTTCTGGGAAATGTTAGACTGCGAACATGTAGCATCAATATTGAATGAGCAGTCTTGAAATAGAAGAGGCATATGGCAAAGAAAATTCTACTAATATTTTTGAAAATAAGGTGCTGGTCAGTGCCGCGGCTCACTAGGCTAATCCTCTGCCTGTGGTGCCGGCACCCCGGGTTCTAGTCCCAGTTGGGGCACCGGATTCTGTCCTGGTTGCTCCTCTTCCAGTCCAGCTCTCTGCTGTGGCCTGGGAAGGCAGTGGAAGATGGCCCAAGTGCTTGGGTCCTGCACCCCATGGGAGACCAAGAGAAGTACCTGGCTCCTGGCTTCGGATTGGTGCAGCACGCCGGCCATGGAGGCCATTTGGGGGGTGAACCAATGGAAGGAAGACCTTTCTCTCTGTCTCTCTCTCTCACTGTCTAACTCTGCCTGTCAAAAAAAAAAAAAAAAAAAAGAAAGAAAAGAAAAGAAAAAAAAAGAAAAGAAGGTGCTAAACTATCTTGCAACAACAACCTGGACACTGGGATGAGGAGAAGGGAGAGGAAAGACCTTTGAAAATGCTTCCCAGAGGACACTCAGTCCTGCATTTGTAAGAAACTTGAATAGATAAAGCAAACACTTAAATAGGTAAAAGTTGAAAATAATGGAAGGCACAAAGAGATAGAAGGCAAAAGCAACGAGAGGACTGGCAACATTAGACAGTAGAATTTAAAGTTACTGCATTAAATAAATAAAATAATAATAATAAATAATTTAAATACATAAAATTAAACAGGAAGATTTTTGTAGTGATTCAAGGATGTTTATACACTAGGAATCATATACATTAAACAATATATCAACCACATAGTACAATCTACTAGAAATTCAGCAATGAAACCAGAAATGTTTTGGGAATAAGAGAGGGAGGAGGAAGAGTGGTTGGGAGTATGGGTGGGAAGAATCACCATGTTCCTAAAGTTGTAATTATGAAGTGTATGAAGTTTGTGATTGTAAAGCTGTATAGTTCTGCATACATTCCTTCAGGCTTACTTATAAGGATACAGTTTTTTTTTTTTTTTTGACAGGCAGAGTGGACAGTGAAAGAGAGAGACAGAGAGAAAGGTCTTCCTTTTGCCATTGGTTCACCCTCCAATGGCCTCCATGGCCAGTGCGCTGTGGCTGGCGTACCACGCTGATCTGAAGCCAGGAGCCAGGTGCTTCTCCTGGTCTCCCATGGGGTGCAGGGCCCAAGCACTTGGGCCATCCTCCACTGCACTCCTGGGCCATAGCAGAGAGCTGGCCTGGAAGAGGGGCAACCGGGACAGAATCCGGCGCCCTGACCGGGACTAGAACCCGGTATGCCGGCGCCGCAAGGCGGAGGATTAGCCTAGTGAGCCATGGCGCCGGCCAGGATACAGTTTTAAAACTTGCCATGGGACCCCAAATCCCCTTAAGCTGGGTGGTAAAAATACCATCTTAAGTGTTAAAGTGATTATATGGATAAGATTAAGTGTCTGGGAATAATAATAGACAGAATTAAAAGGAGGGAATCCTCCAACATGGGAAGCAGTCTACACAGCAGACTCATAGAATGACAATCCCTTTAAAGTAGTACTCTGACCTCAGAACCAGCCCTTAAGGCATTCTGGTCTGCTGAAAAGCCCACAGGAGCATTTCAGGCATGGAAAGCCAAGACACTGTGACAACACATGTCCTACATGAAGGACCTTGGTGGGTGAGACCCCAGGGGAAAGCAGTGGTCTTCAAAGAAGGAGGTAGTTTTCTCTGAAGGGAGGAGAGAACTTCCACTTTGCTATGGCCTTGTTTAAATACTGATGGAGTTTGTGGACTCAAAAGGCCCTAGGCAGCTTATGTCAAGAGCCTCAGGTGATCACTGATGTCATACATAAGAGTGTTAATTGTTAAATTAACAAGAGTTAGTGCACTAACTTCCTATACAGGAACTCTGTACTCAAAGAGTTGTATTACAATTATGTCTAAGTGCTTGCAAAAAATGTATCATTCTTGGGTGCTGCTTTAAAGTTAATTCAGTTTCTAAAAAAAAAAAAGTGAAATTAACCTCAAGATGCAATGACTTTGAACAGCCTTTGTCTCTACTGTTGAGGAACTGTTTTTTTTTTTTTTCTTTTTCATGCAAGTTGTTGAACTCTTTACTTACTATAGAGTTGGTTTTCTGTGTATAAAGTTAATAGAAAATGGATGTTAATGGAGAAAGGGACTGGGAATGGGAGAGGGAAGAGGAGGAGGGGTGGGAGTGTGGGTTGGAGAGTGGGTAAGGTGGGAAGAATCACTATATTCCTAAAGCTATACTTATGAAATGCATGAAGTCTGTATTCCTTAAATAAAGGGTTTCTTTGTGGAGAAAAATAAATTAAAAAAAATATGACCAGGCATACAAAGCAGATAACTGTGAGTACATAGAAGATTGAATAATATAATCAACATACTTATTTGAACAAATCTGTCTAGAATCATATATCACTCAAGATGAAAATATACATTTTTTTGTTTGTTCATGAGACAAAAAAAATCAATTACATATTTGTCTGTAAGGAAACCCTCACAAATCAAATAAAGTAGTGATTTTATGGGCCACATTCTCTGGTTGCAATTTAATAACAGTAAAACTAATAACAAAGAGATTCTTCTCACTGCTGCCCTTTCCCCACAAATACTTAACTACTTGAAAAGTAAGACTTTTCTAGATAACTTTTGGTCCAAAGAGGAACTCGAAAGTACAAGTGACATACAAGACAAAGAAAACATATTGTACCTTTATTATTAAAGAAGATAAATAAAATACAGGATTACAGTTTCGTTTTAAGTTAGAAAAGTACAGTAGCTGAAATTGATGAAGTAGAACATTCTCCAAATGTGAAAGGCAAATAGCACCATGTTTTTGAAAAGATCTTGAAAATAAGGATAAATTCTTTGAAAGCAAGCATTTATTTAATCTATTAATATTAATATTATATATCATACATAATTATATATAATATATACAATTAATATAATTATATTTATTTAATTTTTATTATTTAATTATTTATAATTATATTTAATTATTTATATTATATATTTATATTATATTATATTTAATTATTTATAATTATATTTATTTAATTTATTAATATTAATTAATATTATATATTAATTATATATTACATATAATTACATATATTATTATATATTATATTATTATATTATATTACATATAATTGGATATTCAATTAATTAAATATTATATTAATTAATATAATTAATATTATTTAATTTATTAACATTATTTAATTTAATGTTGGACCTGAGGAAATAGAATGAGAGAAAGAGATCTCATGAATCTCAGAAAGAGATCACGTGCGCACACACACAGATTGTGAATAGATCCTAGAATATGAGTGTGAAAGCTCAACGAATGGCCAGAAGGAATCAAAACTTAAGCACTAAAATTGGCTGAAGAAGTCAAAAACTTGAATTGACCAATTACCACAGAAGAAATGGAATGGAGCACCAAGATCAGAAGAATTCGTTGCTGAATTCTAACTAAAAACCAGATGATTCCACTGTTACGTAAGTAATTCCAGATCCAGAGAAAAGGAGGAGAAATTCTCACCTCCTTTTTTATTTTTATATAATTTTAATATAAGAAGTGAAAGATGATGGTAGAAGTAGAGAAATCTCTAGACTATTTGACTTACCATTATTTATGCAAAAATGTTATGTAAAATGAATAGCAATGTAATCTGGCAATGAAAAAAAAAAAAAGCTAGTAGTTAAGATCAAGGAGGGTTTGATTAAGGAGTGCCAGGATAATGAAACAAAGAAATCCATCAACCTAATTCATTGTGCCACCGAAGGAAAAAATGGTTATGTCAGTTAAAGTTGAGAACCTTCTGACAGAATTGGCAGCACATTATGGATTTACATGAAATGTAATTGGTTTGGAATGTCCAGCAAACACAGTCAGGTGGTTAACTTTGACCCATTTCCAACCTCCTCTGTCCTTGACGGCTTCCGTTACTGAGGCACAGTTACTGTTATGGGTTGCTATGTGACTTATTCTATCTGAAGTCTGCTGTGGATTCAAAAAATTGTATTTATTTGTTAGGGAGAGAGAAGGGAGAGGAGGGGGAAGGAGAGAGAGAGAGAGAGAGACTTTGATCCACTGGTTCACACTGGTTCTTTCTCCAAATGTCCACAATAGCTGGGGCTGGCATGGAGATGATTCAATCCAAATTTCTCACGTGGGTGGCAGGAGCCCATTCACTTGAGCCATCACTGCTGATCCCAGGTCTGCATTAGCAGGGAGCTGAAGACAGGAGCCAAAGCTGAATGAAACCCAGGTCTTCCAGTGTGGGACATGGGCATCCTAACTGTTAAGCTGAATGCCTTTTTCTGATAAAGCTTTTGCCTTGAATGTGACTGTGATGCCTGGAATGGCAAAGCCATTCTGGTAGAGTTGGTAGAGCCATTCTACAACCATTAGGTAGCAAGCATGAGGGATAGGCCAATCTAGTCACAACGTTTCATTTCTGACTTCATTGAGCTGTTATATCATCAGTGGTAACTGTCTGCTTCTACGTTTCTCCCATCCAAGTACTAACCAGGCCCAACCCTGCTTAGCTTCCAAGATCAGACAAGATCTGGCACGTTCAGGGTGGTATGGCCGTAGACTGCTTCTACGTTTCTTATTTAAGTAATAGTCATATTTTCAGTTACTTTCAGCCAAACACATTTCTAACATAATCAGAAGGAAGCTCCTTAAAAATAATAAAGACCACGTGTGTGTGCGGTGGCGCGCGCCTGTAGTCCCAGCTACTCGGGAGGCTGAGGCCGGAGGATCGCTTGAGTCCAGGAGTTCTGGGCTGTCGTGCGCTATGCCGATCGGGTGTCCGCACTAAGTTCGGCATCAATATGGTGACCTCCCGGGAGCGGGGGACCACCAGGTTGCCTAAGGAGGGGTGAACCGGCCCAGGTCGGAAACGGTGCATCTGGTTTTGGATCTACAGGAATTGATCTCGCATATCTAAGCATGGAATTAGATAACCGACCAATGTTACAGATAGAGGTGGAGGGTAAACATTTTTCAGGCTTAGTGGATACAGGAGCAGATCGTAGCGTTATGAGTAAACAATTTTGGCCAAAGGGATGGCCTTTGCAGCATGCCTCTCAAGACTTGGTAGGATTGGGATATCGACAGGCTCCAGAAATAAGTTCTAAGGAACTCCACTGGACAGTCGATAAACAACAAGGCACCTTTCGTCCCTTTGTGGTAGATTTACCTATAAATTTATGGGGTAGGGATATACAAACCCAGATGAAACTCATATTGACTAATGAGTATTCGCAGACTAGCAAAAATATCATGGCAAGACAAGGATATATGCCCAATAAAGGGTTAGGGAAAAAATCTTCAGGGTATATCAGAACCGGTGGAGTTAGTTCAAAAAACAGACCGCAAAGGCGTGGGTTTTTCCTAGGGGCCACTGAGGAAAAGCTATTACGTATTCCCTGGAATACGAATAAGGCAGTGTGGGTGCCCCAGTGGCCCCTCAGTCGTGAAAAACTCGCCGCCGCTAGAGAACTTGTGCAAGAGCAGCTGATGTTAGAACATATAGAGCCCTCAGTATCACCCTGGAATACTCCAATTTTTGTCATAAAGAAAAAATCAGGCAAATGGAGGCTTTTGCATGATCTGCGAGCAGTCAATAGACAGATGCAATTGATGGGACCAGTACAGAGAGGACTGCCTCTTCTGTCTTCCCTTCCAAAGGGCTGGCCTATGCTAGTGGTAGACATTAAGGATTGTTTCTTTTCCATACCTTTACATTCTATAGATCGAGAACGATTTGCTTTTACTCTCCCTTCAGAGAATCATGAAATGCCTGATGCAAGGTATCAATGGAAAGTGTTGCCTCAAGGCATGGCTAATAGCCCTACTCTTTGCCAATTATATGTTAATCAGGCTATCGCACCAGTGCGAAAACAGTTTTCACAAGTCCGTATCATTCATTATATGGATGACATTCTTATCACAGCTCATTCACAGCAATTAGTAGATAAGGCCTTTGCATTGCTCTCCTCCTGCCTTAAAGCATATGGTCTTTCTATTGCCCCAGAAAAAATACAACAATCTGATGTGGTGCAATTTTTAGGAGCAAAAATTACTACAACTTCCATTCGGCCACAGAAGCTTTGCATTAGCACTCAAAACCTATGCACACTGAATGATTTTCAAAAACTGCTAGGGGACATAAATTGGCTACGTGGATATTTACCGCTGACCCGAAACGACCTGCAGCCTTTGTTCTCTATTTTGGAGGGCAATCCAGATATTGCCTCCCCTCGTCAACTTACTCCTGAAGGCGTTAAAGCTTTGCAACTCGTAGAAAAGGCCATTAGTAAAGCCCAACTATGTAGGTTTGATCCGTCTAAAAAATTACTACTATGCATTCTTGCTACGCCCACTACACCTACTGGAGTGGTGTGGCAAAATGCTCCTTTATGGTGGATACATGGTAATTCAGCGGGTGTAAGAACATTGCGGTATTATCCTGAATTAGTAGCTCATTATGCTCTTCTGGGTCTCAAGTTTTGCACAATGCATTTTGGTAAACATCCTGATGAGCTGATTGTGCCTTATACTCAAATGCAAATTGAGACTCTTGCTGGTACCACTAACGTTTGGCCTATTGTTCTAACTGCCTTCTCAGGTGTAATTGATAATCACTTGCCAGCGGACAAATTATTAACTTTTGTGCAGCGAAATTTAGTTTACTTTCCTAAACTTACAAAGAGCAAACCCATTCCAGCTGCAACAACTATTTATACTGATGGTTCCAAGACTGGTCGTGGAGCGTATGCTACAACTGATTCGGAGCCTGTGATTCTTTATTTTCGCCCTAACGCCCCTCAAGTGGTAGAGTGCTTAGTGGTATTGACAGTATTTCGCACATTTTCAGATGAACCCATTAATATTATCTCAGATTCCCAATATGTGGTAAATGCTGTCCGTTCACTAGAAGTTGTAGCTCATATACAGTCGCATAGCACGGTAGCCCCAATATTTCGACAAATCCAGCAAGCTATTCTGGTTAGACGTATGCCCTTTTTCATTGGCCATATAAGAGCTCATTCTGGCCTTCCTGGACCTATGAGTAAAACTAATGCCAAGGTAGATATTGCAACCCGTAATAGTGTCTTTGTATCTCTGACTTCTGTTGACCTAGCAAAAAACTTTCATGCCTCTTATCATGTTCCAGCTAATACGCTGCGCTTGCGCTTTCATATCTCCAGAGAACAAGCTCGGCAAATTGTAAAGGCCTGTCCAGATTGTGCAATATTCCTCCATCCGCCACATTCTGGTGTTAATCCTAGGGGACTAAAACCTTTATCCTTATGGCAAATGGATGTTACACACATCCCAGAATTCGGTAGGCAAAAATACGTACATGTCTCAGTGGACACATATTCTGGTGTCATTCATGCCACTTCCTTGTCTGGGGAACGTGTAGCACAGGTGAAACTTCATTGTCTGGAGGCTTGGGCAGCTTGGGGAAAGCCTGCCCTCATAAAAACTGACAATGGGCCTGCTTATACTTCAAAAGGCTTCGCTACCTTTATGTCACAAATGCAAGTAGCTCATAAAACTGGCCTACCGTATAATCCTCAAGGCCAAGGCATTGTGGAGCGCGCTAATCGCTCCCTAAAAGAAACATTGCAAAGACAAAGAGGGGGAATTGCGCTCCATGCAACTCCCAGAGAACGCCTCGCTATTGCATTATACACTCTCAATTTCTTACATTTTAATACAGAAAATGAATCAGCGGCTATGAGGCATACAAAAAATCCTGTACAAACTAGTCAAAAGGTCATGTGGAAAGATGTACTAGATAACAAATGGTATGGCCCGGATCCTGTAATACAGAGATCCAGGGGAGCAATTTGTGTTTTTCCGCAGGAACGACCAGACCCGATCTGGATTCCAGAGAGACTGACAAGGAGAGTGACAGATAAGAAAGAAGAGGAACGACAAGAGAACACGAGGCATGATAATGAAACGTCTGACATGGATACTGATGGGACTATGGCTGACATTTCCCATGACGATATCAAAGAATGTGACCCTGTGGGCCATTGCGAGAACATGGCCAATACCTAAGCCAGTGTTCTCTAGTGATAAGATGTTTCCTCAATTGTATAATAGAGACTGTCAGTTAGAAATACCGTGCAAAACACCACAAAATATGCGACAAATGCGATATAATGCTACTAATGTTACCCTCTATAATAGCTTGTGTTTTTCTATGAACTCGCAGAGTCCCTGTATACAGATTCTTTCATATAACCTTAGTTGGATATATGATCCCTTTAAATATCTAAATCCTGACCTCTCGATCCCAATGTTGCTCGAGGCCCTTACAAAGATTGCTCTAGGGAGCACAAATGGAACAGGAGGAGGAGGTAATAGCACCGTGGCTAATGTCACTACACTCCTGATCACAGCCAACATAACAGTCCCTTTTTTAATACATACAGAAACCAATTCCAGTGCTCCATGGAACATATCTAGACCTGTACCAAAGTGCATCACTCGGGAATTCAGCTATCCCCCGCGATTTGGTGATTGCACAGAAAGTGTAGAAACCCAAGAACCGTATAAATTTTCTCCTAAATTCAAATTATATCAGAAACCCAAAGCGGGCAATCCTTTAGCCTCCTGGGTATTGTGGAATAGACGTGGAGCTAGTATGGATTTGTCCCCTTTGGCAAGGCTTGATTCTATTAATATAAGCCTCTATAATGCTAGTGGCAGTTATAACATAACTAGTCACGTACTCAGTAACTTTACATCGCATTCTTTGCATAATATGAGCCTCCTGTCTAGTCATGTTTGTGTCGATCCTCCCTTTATTTTTCTTTTGACAGATAAACAAGATAATGGGACGATAATAAAATGTGCAGGAAATGATACATGCTATTTAACCCAGTGTTGGAATGGAACTCAGAAAACTATGGTAATAATGCGTGTACCTACCTATGTTCCTATACCAGTAGTGACTGACCCAGAGGAATTTCCTCTGGCAGTTTTGTTTCGACAGCCACGGGACTTTGGGATTATAGCCATTGTAACGGCAATTGTCGCCTCTGCCGCAGCGGCTGTTACGGCGGGAGTGGCCATGGCTTCCACTGTTCAAACTGTGCAGACTATTAATGACGTCGTAAAAAGATCATCAGACGCTCTATTTGTCCAGGAACGCATAAATGATCATCTGACTTCAGGGGTGCTACTATTAAATAAACGCATGGACTTGCTGCAAGCAGCTATGGAAGATCTTTTTGAAGTCACCAGCCTAGGTTGCGTTCAGAGACTGCACCATATATGTGTCACGCCATATCCAGCCTCTCTAAATGAGTCAAGAAAACTTGGGTCTTATCTATCAGGGAACTGGTCTATGGAATTTGGGGAACTTCAGCAAAATCTTACTATCATGATTTTGCAGCTGAATGAAACTAGAGCATCTGTTGTCACTCTGAAAGGGTTTTCTGATTATATATTACAGGGGTTACAATGGTTCAAAGAATGGGTGGGGGTTGGATTGTTCGGAGCTGTATTACTATTAGGGCTGTTGTGTACTCTTTTTGTTCTTTTCCGATTAGTACGGAGCCGCAAGCGCGAAAAAATTGCTCTCCTGCAAGCAATGGCCGCAATTGAGGCAGGCAGTTCCCCCGCGGTTTGGCTCAGCATGTTTAAAGAAGCTTAAAAGAATGTCCTTGCACTCAGGGGCCATAGTGCCATTGCACCTGATAAGGAATTCTTTCATCTGGGATATTGCCTTAGCACTCCGAGAGCTTTTGCTCATTGCACCGGAATAGGAGTATCCCTGAGCACAGGCGCCCCTTGATCGGCCAGCACATCATGAGGTGAAGGCCTGATCGGGGATAAGACCTCATTTGCTGTAAAACACAAAAAAAAGGGGGAACTGTGGAAGATTTGTAAGGCAAGATGCCTACGTGCTGAGTAAAGATTGCTTACATGCCTACGTGCTGAGTAAAGATTGTTTATGTAATCTTCCAGGAGCCTTAGATAGTGTCTGTGAAGGCACTAATGTTTGACAAGGCCAGTTTATGGCAAGGCTTGTTTATTTTGAAGCTCCCTGTTTTTTATGGGTTTATTGCTCTTTCGCTATGTTTAGACTTAAGACAATGTATGACTATGTACTGGGACAGGGGATGGGTTTAGACTTAAGATAATGTATGACTATGTACTGGGACAAGGGGATGGGGATATAAGCAGTGAGAGAAATGTGTTCAGTGCCTCTCCGCCTACATCTGTACTGACAACCAAGTGGCGTCTCAATAAACCGTGATGGAAGAAGGATCTTCGTGCCTTTAATTCTGTGCCTTGCTGGTCAAGGCTCCCAGCAACCACGTACCAAAAATCAATAGCAAATATTTTGAGTAATAAAATGCAAAGCTGTTTCAATTAAAAACATGCAGAAGCTACACAGGGATGCCATCTTCTGCCATTATTCTTCAACAACATTTGAAAGCTCTACAGAATGCAACAAAACTGATTTTGAAAAAGCACACAAAATGAAGTAAAGCAACATAAGACGTGTAAACCCCCACCGTAATGCAGTCAATGAAGCTCCAAAAATTCAACTGTGCAGAATCTGGAGTTGTAATTTTGTGAGTTAATGGGAGGGATCAGTTGTGCAGCCAGTTGGGAATTTGGGAGTTTGGCTGTGCTGTCTAAACCAATTTTGGTGCTCCCTGATAGAGCTTGTCTGATTCACTTTAAATATCACTGGACTGGACATTTCAGGACAATGGCAATAAATCTGGGTATTTCCCAGTTGTTTTGTTTCTATTTTGTTGGGGAGATTGGTCCAGGAAAATAATGGGATATAGAAATTTACCACCCATCTCCCCTTCATGTGTTTCCCAACCCCACCAAATGAAAATAATCCTGTTCTCATTTGAACTCAATTTCTGATTGTCTTACAGTGGAATACACATTATCATAGAGTACATTATTATTTTTGCGATTGGTATAGACATCAAGAAAAAACAAAGTTTTTCTTTCTGCTTACCATGGAGACCGTATTCTCAGAAAATACGAGTTTTTAGTATAAACCCATTAGAATTAAATATAGAATTTGGTAAAGTGTTCCAATACTACCTAAATATAGAAAATAATAGCTTTTCTGCATTTTAGAAATAGCCAGGTAAAGCTTAAAATTTCACAAACTGTAGTTGTTAAAACTTTAGAAGTCTATGAAAAATTTAACAGAATGGACAGCACCTATAAGACAAAAATATTATTATTTGAACAAATGACAAGTCATACCATATTCTTGGATGGGATGACATGATAGTGTAAAAGCATCAGTTACCCCAAATTAATATAAATGTAATGAAATTTAGATTAGAAATCCAATACAGTTGTATTTGTTTGTTTGCTGGTTTTGAGTTGGGTAAGATGATATTGAGCATTATTTGGAAGAATAATTGTATCTGAGATTGATAAAAAGTATGATAAAAATAATAGCAGGAGGGTCTTCACATTGCCAGATTTTGGAATATAATAGAGCTGACCTGATTTTAGGCAGGATGAAACATTGTAAGTGGAGCAAAGTAGAGAACCAGAAGTGGATTCTACTTAGTAGGAAATGGTTGATTAATTAGTTATTATTATCTATTTTTAAGATTTAGTTTATTTATTTGAAAGACAGAGTTACAGAGAGAAGTAGAGATAGAGAGAGAGAGAGAGAGAGAGGTCTTCCATCCATTGGTTCACTCCCCAAATGGCTGCAATAGCTAGAGCTGGGCCGATCTAAAGCCAGGAGCCAGGAGCTTCTTCCAGATCTCCCACGCCAAGGACTTGGGCCATCCCCCACTGCTTTCCCAGGAACATTAGCAGGGAGCTGGATTGGAAGTGGAGCAGTGAGGACTTGAACCAGCACCCATTTGGGATGCTGGCACTGCCAACCAGAGCTTTAACCTGCTGCGCCACAGCGCCAGCTCCCCTAATTTTTTTTTTTTTTTTTGACAGGCAGAGTTGGACAGTGAAAGAGAGAGAGACAGAGAGAAAGGTCTTCCTTCCATTGGTTCACCCCCCAAATGGCTGCCATGGCTGGCGCGCTGCGCTGATCCGAAGCCAGGAGCCAGGTGCTTCCTCCTGGTCTCCCATGCGGGTGCAGGGCCCAAGCACTTGGGCCATCCTCCACTGCCTTCCCAGGCCACAGCAGAGAGCTGGACTGGAAGAGGAGCAACAGGGACAGAACCGGTGCCCCAACCGGGACTAGAACCTGGAGTGCCGGTGCCGCAGGCGAAGGATTAGCCTAGTGAGCAGTGGCACCAGCCCCTAATTTATATTATTTAAAAATTTATTTATTTATTCATTTGAGGGGCAGAGAGAGAGAGAGAGAGAGAGAGCACTCTTACCTTCTGGGTCACTCCTCAAATGCCCATAATGGTGAAGCTGACCCAGGCTGAAGCTGGGAATTGGGAACTCAGCCCTGGTCTCCCATATAGTGAGCAAGAAGCGAACTCCTTGAGCCATTGCTGCTGCCTCCCGGGGTCTGCATTAGCAGGAAACTGGCGTCAGGAGCCGGAGTCAGGAATTAAACCCAGGCATTCTGATGTGGAACATGTGTATCCTAACCAGCATCTTAATCGTCATGCCAGACACCTGCCTGGAATTTGATTTGTTGAATCAAAAACCTCACCCTTTAGGCATGCTGCCACCATGCAAAGAAATCTGCTGGCCATATGTTGCTGGGCTGAGAGCCAGCATCAACTCTCAACTTGCGGGTGGGGTCAGCAGCCTAACAACTGTGTTCACATGAACGAGTCTTGAGAAGAATGGAAGAACTGATCAGCTGAGCCCTGCTCGCAGTGCTAACTTACAGGACCATGAAGCGGTAAATGGTTGTTGTTTGAAGCCAGGGTTCAGCAAATTTTTTTCTTAAAGGTCTAGGTAGTGCACATGAGAGTCTTTCAAAAAGGTCATGGAAAAATGGAGCTAAAAGCCAAGTTTAATTTGGTGTTAAAAAATGGAAATCCATGAATGATTTTTTCATACTATGCAATTTCCATGAACTTTGGGGAGTAATCTCATATTTGAGGTGTCTGAATCTTATGGTTCTGGTCATAACTATCTGCCTGCATATTGCAGGGGAAAAGCTACTTTGGACAATATAAATGAGTGGGTGTGGTTATGCTTCATTAAGACTTCTGTTTACCAAGACTGGGTGCCCATTCGTTGGCCTTGGTTCTGCACCTCACATTACTTAGTTTTCCGTCCACAACCTTGTCCAGGGGGAAAGCTGGGTTGCAGAGTCACGTGTAGAGTGTGACTTGACTTCCCAGTAAACCCTCTACAAAAGCACGTGTCTGCGGGAGTGCCCATGTATTAGCAATGAGAGAAGTCCAGAGTATGCACCAGACTCCTGACTCTGGGCTCCTCGGAGCAGATCCCTGGGTAGAGGCATGGTGGCGCTGAGGTATGCTGAAAGGGACTCTTTGCTGTATGGTTTTATGTCGTTTCATGCTTTGTAATGAGCATAGGAATTCCAAGCTTTGACAAAAAAAAAAAAAAAGGAAAAAATGAAAAAGAAAGTAACATCTTGAAAATTCTGTGCAGGTGGCTGAAGGTCACTACAGCTCCCGATGCTGTCCAGGAAGGGCAGCAATAAAATGCTCCTTGGACTCCCTCCACAGTCATCAGCCTGGGGTGCCGGGCATTACCCATGGGGCATTGCCCACGGGGCAGGAGCGTGTGGCCAGTGGTGATGGGAAGGACGTGGGTGCTGAGCACAAGGGGTTCCTTTTGTTGCTGAGTCTTTGTTTCTAGGCTTGGATTTTCTGAAGGCACAACCCCGATTGCTCTGATTACCTCCTTGGGTTGATTCTGCTTTTGGCCAACAGTTGTCTTAGCTCGTACACACCTTCAAGTGAGCTCTTGCCATCATTGTCTGTGGCTCTAAGACAGTCTGTGAGTACCTGTCTTCACTGGAACACGAAATTTCTTCTTTTCTTTGCAGCAAACATCTCCTGATTGATCACGGCAGTTGTTTTAAGAAGGAAATCACTTACAAGAAGGATCACTGAGTAGTATTGTGATTTCAACAAAAGTGCTTCGTAGGCTCTGCCAGGCATTCCCTACTGAGGCAGGCTGTGTGTGAGTGACCGTGAGATGATCCCCAGAGGAATGTTCTGGTGAGTCCTTCGCCTCTGTGACACTCAGTCTCTCCTCCAAAAAGATGCCTGGCTCTTTACCAAGAAATTGCCCTTAGCTCTAGATAAGGGAGAATTTAAACACACATGGAAAACATGAGAAATACAAATGGATGGAGGGTTTTTTTTTCTTTTTTTCATTTATGTTTCAACTTATTTGAAAGACAGAGAGACAGAGATCTTCTGTTCATTGCTTCACTTCCCAAATGCCCTCCAGTCCAAAGGCAGGAGCCTGAAACTCAATCTGGGTCTTGCACATGGATGGCAAGGATCCACATGCTGCCTTCCAGGAAGCAGGAATCTGAAGAGGAGCTGGGACTTGAACCCGGGCGCTCTGATGTGAGATATGGCATCTTAACCACTATACCAATTGCCCACACCAAGGATAGATGGCTGCTTAAGAGAAACTCTTTGAACTAATAAATAATTTTATCTAAATATATATTACACAAGCATCCGCCTGATTTCTATCTCACACACTGCTTTTGCAGTTTAATATCTTTTATCTCATTCAAATCAGTGTATTGATAGTGGATTGAGTTTATCTTTGGTTTAGTCTCAGTTTGTCTTTCCATGGAAATAATCCAATCAATAGATGACATGATGTGAAAGTAAATGTTGAAGAAATTAATTTAGTCTCAACAGTTAATTTGATTTCTAAAGATTTCTTAATGGTGGGCCAAGAGGGAACAGAGGGGGCAGGTGTCCCAGGCACCAGGCCGTGGAGATGCAACAAAGTGCTAGCTTTGCAAACGCCAGCAGGCAGCCAAGGTAGTGGGGAGGGAGGACGCAGCTGCCTTCTGTCCTTGTGACCCAACCATGAGAACCAGGAATACTATACACACAGGGTGAGTTACCTAGCCCAGCCACATTTTAAGCACATAGAACAGAATCTTCTGGGGGACTTATTTAGTGTTTTTAAAAAAGATTATTTATTTGAAAGGCAGAGTTACAGACAGAACGAGGGAGAGACAGAGTGAGGTCTTCTACCCACTGGTTCACTCCCCAAATGGCCACAACAGCTGGAGCTGTGCCGATCCGAAGCCAGGAGCCAGGAGCTTCCTTGGGGTCTCCCAAGTGTGTGCAGGACCCAAGGACTTGGGCCATCTTCCACTGCTTTCCCAGGCCACAGCAGAGAGCTGGATTGGAAGAAAAGCAGCCGGGACATGCACTGGTGCTCATATGGGATGCTGACACCACAGGTGGAGGCTTAACCTGCTATGCCACAGCTCTGGTCCCCTATTTTTTTTTTTTTTTTTTTTTTTTTTAGGAAAGAAAAAAAATCGCCACAACCAAATAGGATGTAACACAACAAAACCAAATTTCAAGAACTGGTCTGGAAACATTCCGCTGCTATGTAGCAGAGGTAGGTCATAGGTGGCCCTGAGGACCCTCCCAGACCAACTTGCTTGATGTGATCACTGTGTCAACAGGACACGGTGTATCTTCTGTCTGCCAAGTCCCTCGCATAGGGATGTGTTGCCATAGCATTGCTGCTGAGCTGCCTCTCACTGCAAGAGTCTAGTGATCTGGGAGGCCTTGGTTCTGGAAATTCTAAGACACCAGGACTCTAGAATTTATCTCGTTGAACCTGCAAAAGGAGGCAACCTCTTTCTCAATGGTTTGCCAGGATCAGTAACAAAAAGAGTGCCTACAGTTGGGAGAAACACAGTCTTCCATGTGGAGAATGTGTGGAAAAGATTGCCTTAGGGCCAGCGCTGTGGAGCAGTGAGTAAAAGCTGCTGGCTGCAGTGCCGGCATCCCATATGGGTGCTGGTTTGAGTCCCAGCCCCAGCTGCTCCACACCAATCCAGCTCCCTGCTAATGTGCCTGGGAAAGCAGTGGAAAATGGCCCAAGTGCTTGGGACCCTGCATCCACATTGGAAACCTGGAAGAAGCTCCTGGCTTTGGATCTCCCTAGCTCTGGGTGTTGTGGCAATTTGGAGAGTGAACCAGCGGATGGAAGACCTCTCTCTCTCTCTCTTTCTCTCTCCCTCTGCCTCTCTGTAACTCTGCCTTTCAAATAAATGAATAAAATCTTTAATTATTTTTTTAAAAAGATTGCCTTAGACAAAGCTGTAGAGGAAGTAGGGCAAAGGGAAGGAGACTTGCCCATCTAGGGAAAACAGTGAAAAAAATTTATTTGGAAGACAGAGAGATTGAGAGAGCTCCTATCAGCCAGTTTACTTCCCCAATGCCCCCAGTGGCCGGGGGGCCAGGAACTCAATCCAGGTCTCCCTTGTGGGTGACAGGAGCCCAACTACTTGAACCCTCACTGCTGCCTCCGAGGGTCTGCATTAACAGGAAACTGGAGTCAGGAACCAGGGCCAAGGATCAAACCCAGGAACACCAGTGTGTGATGTGGGTGTCTTAACCACTGGACAAGCACTCACCCTTCAAAAACAGGTGTGGAGGGCAGTTGGCATTTCCTTTGCTCGCCACTGCCCTCTGCTGGAGAGAGCAGAGAGATTTTCCTGAACTACAAGGCTTCCTTTTGCAGGCATCCTCTATAGAGCCTGGTGTGGCCCAGGGAATCCGTTCCAGGAAGGGAGCCCCTGGCATGGTGTAGAAGCTGGAATCACCTCTTACCAGCTGCCTGGACAAGCCGCTGACCCCAGTTCAGTGCTGCAGTTTCCTCGTCCATTCAAGTGAGGATAGCGATACACTCACAGGTAACAGTGAAGGTTAACTTTCACGGGAAAATAGAGTATACTGAGAGAGGCATGGAATAATCCAAGTGCTTAATCCTTCATCCATTTGTTGTGTCTCACCAGGCATTTACTCGTCTCCTGGGCAGAAAGACTCCGATCCACGCTAACACCTGTGACGAAGGGTTCCCAGATATGCGGTCTCAGTCTTATTTCAGCGTATCTGGGAGAGCGTTTGTTGGAAGGGAGTGGCTGGGTCCAGATAAGCTTGCTGGTGTGGAAGAAGGAGGTGACAGTCCCCAGGATGGGGGTGGGTGGGCAGAAGCCACTAAGGTGACGTCCTGTGCCCCAGGAGCCTTCAATCCAAGGGTGTGACCTCTTTCTGCCAAAGGTGCGTTCGTCTGTAACACTCATTCCATCGTCACCCAGCCAGAAAGCGCTGACGCCCGTCCGTCGCTAATCACTGGAGAGGACTTTGCTCTGGTTCTCACTGCGTAGCAGAGACCCGGCGTGGGGCTGCTGCCTGGGGATGGCAGACACCTCATCAGTCAGCGTGTGCTGGAGCCGAGCGTGCGCGCGGTGACAAGTCTGCAATTCGTGTTCTTACGAAGATAATGAGCTGTCACAAACCAGCAATTTGGCTCAAAAAGAGCCACCAAGACTCCAAGAAAACTTGCCACTTCATGCGGCCCTCCCCTTTCCTAAGTGGTAATGCAAGTTTGCAGTTGAATTTCAAGACTCCGAAACCACATTTCCTGGCATTCATGGATACTACATTGCACGTGGGATGCTTCGTACGGTATATTTTTCGTTTGCACTCAAATGAATCCTGGAACAACATGTGTGAGTGAATTGTTTTCTGTTATTCTTGTTTGTTTGTTTGTTTGTCTTGGCTCTGCAGTCTCCTGACCCAGAAACCATCTTGTTTAGTTCCATTTTAGAAGTTTTGGGTGAACCATTGTTATTACACCAACACTGCTACCACAGCTGTGCCCATATTGTTTTAAATAGCAGACAAATGTGCTTTCTCTGGAGCTGAAAGAATGCTGTGTGATTTTAGGATTTGTCTTGGCATTTTTTGGGGTCAGAAAAGGATGGATGAAAATATCCAAAACAGAGTTGCTGGAGAAGGACTCAGAGGACCTAAAATGTTAAAAATTCAGTCTTGGGTCAGGAGTCTGGTGCAGTGGTTAACATGCTGGTTGGGGTTGCTGGTGCTGTGGTGTAGTGGGTAAAGCCACTGCCTGTGACACCAGCATCCCATATGGGTGCCAGTTTGAGTCCTGGCTGCTCCACTTCTGATCCGGCTTCCTGCTGATGGCCTGGGAAAGCAGCGAAAGATGGCCCAAATGCTTGGGCCCCTGCCACTCACGTGGGAGACCTGGAAGAAGCTTCTGACTTGAAGAGTGAATCAGTGGATGGAAGGTCTCTCTCTCTCTCTCTCTCTCTCTCTCTCCCTCTCCCTCTCTCTCTGTAACTATGACTTTCAAATAAATAAATAATTCTTTTTTTCAAAGATTTATTTTATTTATTTGACAGACAGAATTACAGAGAGAGTTATATACACACACACAAATTGAGAGAGACAGAGAGAGAGAGAGAGAGAGAGGTCTTCCATCTGCTGGCTCACAATGGCTGGATGGCTGCAATGGCTGGAGCTGAGCCGATCTGAAGCCAGGAGCCAGGAGCTTCCTCGGGGTCCCCCATGCGGGCGCAGGGGCCCAAGCACCTAGGCCTTCTTCCACTGCCTTCCCAGGCCACAGCAGAGAGCTGGATTGGAAGTGGAGCAGCTGGGACTCGAACCAGCACCCATATGGGACATCAGCACTGCAGGCAGGACTTTAACCCACTGCACCATAGCACCAGCCCCAATAAATAATTCTTTAAGACCACAAGAGAGATGCTAGTTGGGATGCTTCCATCCTATGTTGGAGTGCCTGGATTTGAGTCCTGGCTCGGCTCTCGATTCCAACATCCTGTTACTGTGCATCCTGGGAGGCAGCAAGTGATGGCTCGTTATGTAGTTGGGTCTCTGATAGCCACATGAGAGCCCTAGACTGAGTTCTGGGCTCCTGACTTCAGTCTGGCTCAGCCCCAGTTCTTGTAGGAGATCTCTGTCTGTCTCTGTCTCCCTTGTTCTTTCTGCCTTCAAGTAAATAAAAAAAAAAGTCAAATTACAAAGGAGAAATCACAGAGTCAAATCTGGTGCATTATATCAAAAAAGCCTTCTTAAAATTCTATCTATCGCAAAGAGCAGATTAGGGAGGAATCAGAGCTGTCCTAAGAGGAGTTCGCCTGTGAATTTCGGCTGAGCTGACGATGATGCAGCAACATCCGCAGTCAGATAAGAGAGGGGGCAGCAGTCTCAGCGGGGAGGCAGAGCCACAACATTATGGACTGGAGCCTGGCTCTCCTCTGGGGTCATATGGACTTCGAGTGAAAGGAGTTTTCATGGGGTCATTCAAAATCTTCGACAGCTTTATGGACGTGGACATCATTTATTTTTTTTTCCAGCATGAAGAATGGGCTCCTATACAAGCGTGTCCTAACGAGGGAAAGGATTAGCTTGTGTAGACTAGCTGAATGGATCTGGGCGTCATGCCACCTAGTGCCGGCTGTCCCCACAATACGCCTGATGCTCTAAGCATTCCTTTAATGGCGATGGTGATGAGCTGTTGTTTGCAGCCTTCTATTACATTTTGAGCGTTCTCTTTTGTACTGGAACTTTGGACATGCGCTGGAACCAGTGGCTAACCGGCCTCTAGCAGAAGGAAAAGGCTGCCAGCGTGTGAGCCCAGCAGGTGTTGCAATCACCTTTGCAGAGCTGGGGCAGACACGGAGGATGAGGAGCTGTTCCCCGAGAAGCCGACTGCAATTCCTTGCTGCTGTCAATAATGGTAATTATAGTTATGGCGCGCCGCTCCCCAAGGAGCTCAAAGTACTTTATGGATGCTGTCCCATTGATCCTCATAACACGAGTGTAACAGAGAGAAGGAGCAAGCCCTGTCATCATTTTCTAGTGGAGAACTCCACCTGGGGAGGCGGAGGATACACAGCTCGCGGGGAGCAGGTTGTGGGGCAGAGGTCTCACCACCTGGCATGTGCTGCGCTCATCGCCCCGCTGAAGGGCACCAGCCCCAGAGCAGCCTTTCTCAACGAGGATGTCAACTCCAGGGCGGCTCCAAAATGGAAAGTTGTCTAAAGATAATTCAGTTCTTTTCCTTTTATTTGTATTTTCTCCAAAAAGGCCACGGGATAGCTTACTGTAAAAACTGTATCCAAGGAAAAATAAAAGATCAAAGGCCAAATACCAGATTATGGGCATGGGATGGGGGTAGTGGTGTGGCAGGGGGATTATAGTCAGGGTAGGCAACGTGGGCTAGCAGTGGGCTCTGAGATTCCTGGCAGCCCAGGATAAGAGGAAAACTTGACGACTTCTGAGACTCTCTAATAAGCTATGAGGCCAGAGAATTTCAGAGTGTGAGCTGAAGTGGACAAGTTAGGCCCAGAATAAGGGTTAATTTTGTATTTTCTGAAGCATCAGTCTAAGGCCAAGCCACAAGACTAGTAACTGCTCATTCCAAAACACCACACACACACACACACTTGCATACACATATATGCACATATGTGTACACACGCAAGCAGAACTACACAGGCACAGATAGATCTTTACATTCCTGCACTTAGAAGCTGAAGGTGAGGAGCTGGCATTGTGCAGTAATGGGTTAAGCCGCGCCACCTGCCACACCAACATTCCACATAGGTGCCAGTTCCTGCCCTGGCTGCTTCACTCCTCATCCAGTTCCTTGCTAATGTGCCTGGGAAAGCAGTGGAAGATGGTCCAAGTGCTTGGGCCCCTGCCACCCATGTGGAAGACCCAGATGAAGCTCCTGGCTCCTGGCTTTGACCTGGCCCAGACCTGGCTGTTGCAGCCATTTAGGTGGATGGAAGTGGATGAAAGATATCTCCTGCTCTCTCTCCCCTCCCCCTGCATGCCTGCATAACTCTGCCTTTCAAATAAATAAAATCTTCAAGAAAATGTTGAAGGTGAAATGTGGTTAAAATTGGCATCAAGGACAGTATTGAAAGGGACAATGGAGTAGGAAGCTTGGCAGGTGGAAGGCTGTGGAGTGAACAAGTTTGCCAGGTCTCAGGCTCTATCTTTGTGCAATGACCAATGATGGGGTGGATTCTTCTTCCACCAACTGTCTTAGTCTCCTCCCTAACTTGATTATTGCATGGGTGGCTAGGATCCTTCACTGATCGTTGGATATGGTTATCTCAACATATACACCAGGGACAAGGTCTGATCTCCAGGTGTGTGTCAAACTCTGGAGTGAGTTCTTTGCTCTCTGTTGGTGAGAACAACCAAGTCTCCAAGCTTCCTGCTAGCCAGGAGCCTTTTAAACCGTGTTTGACCAAGAGGCCACTGGATGGTTCTTTCTTGCCTCTACTTCTTACTCTCAGCTGAGAACAGACTTGCTGAGAGTTACACGTTTAGAGGTTTAGCTTTTTCAGTTCTGGATGATGGATGAGAATGTCACTAACTGTCCTAAACGTAAGTGTTGTCCACAAAAAAAGCATCAACATTCTGAAAGGGGCCAGCAATCTGGAACATTCTCTCAAACACCGTCTTGATAAGCAATGCCCACTTTGCCTAAATCTTGTGCAAATATATTTTCAGCCATGGTGTGTGCACCTAGGAAATTTTGACAACTAGACATGAGGCAGAGAAGGACAAGATTAGCCAATGTTGCCTTAGATACTAGTGCCACGTAAGCCGTTGCTGCCTTTGTATCCAGAGGTAAAATACAACTTGATTTCACTATTGATATTATTTCTGGCTCTTAGAGACCTATGAAATGAGAACTAAGCTTTTAAAAGCGTTATAGTTAATTGCTGCTGAGTTAAGTGTTTTTTTTTAAACACCTTCATGCTGACACATAATTTAAAAAATCAATCAAGGAGATGAGGAATAAAAATACGGGTCTAAAATACTCTTGGCTAATTACAGAACACTGTAATGGACTCTGACTAGCACAGAGCTCCCTGGAGGGGCTGGGGCTGGTGTGCAGGACAGCTGGAGGGAGACAGCAGAGCTGGGTGTGTATCACAGATGGGACTGGGGGCAGGAGAAGGTTTTGTTCTGATAAAGGTGTTTCTCATGGGGCAAAGTCAGGCATAACAGTTCTTTTTTTTTCTAAAGATTTATTTTTATTATTTATTTGAAAGCCAGAGTTACACACAGAGAGAAGGAGAAGCAGAGAGAGAGAGAGAGGTCTTCCATCCACTGGTTTACTCTCCAGTTGGACTCAGTGGCCGGAGCTATGCTGATCTGAAGCTAGGAGCCAGGAGCTTCTTCTGGGTTTCCCTTGTGGGTGCAGGGGCCCAAGGACTTGGGCCATCTTCCACTGCTTTTCCAGGCCATAGCAGAGAGTTGGACTGGAAGTGGAGCAGCCGGGACTCGAACCTGCGCCCATATGGGATGCCGGCATTGCAGGCGGCAGCTTTACCTGCTCTGCCAGAGTGCCAGCGCCATAACATTTCTCCTAAGGACTGGTACTGTCTACTTGAGGGGAAAGGCAGTTTTGGAGGCGGTATTTGTGCCTTCTGTGGATGAGTAGATGCCATCGTGTCAGTACAGAAACCTAGCTTCATGTCTGACCCTGACAATATTCGAAAAAACATAGATCTACCCTGGGTCCTCCAGTTTCCTGGGGGCCCCTTTGTCCTTCCCATTTACCAGATACTCAACTCTCTCCACTTCACAGATGCACCTGGCTCTACTGATCAGACCTTTTGCATGCACTTAAGTCTGGATGTTCCTTCCCAGAGTGCTTCTTTGAAGGCAAAAACAAAACAAAAAATTACTTTTTCCACCTATAAATCACAGAAATGTATAAATATTACTCTTTTTAAAAAGATTTATTTATTTATTTATTTGAAGGCAGGGGCAGGGAGGGGAAAGAGAGAGAGATATCTTCCATCTGCTGGTTCACTCCCCAAATGACTACAACAGCCGGGAGTGGGCCAGGCTTGAAGGCAAGAGCCAAGAGCTCCTCCAGGTCTCCCACGTGGGTGGCAAGAGCCCAAGGACTTGGGCCATTTTCTGCTGCTTTCCCAGGTGCATTAGCAGGGAGCTGGATTGGAAGTGGAGCAGCCAGGACTTGAACCAATGCCCATATGGGATGCTGGTGCTGCAGGCAGTAGCTTAACTCACTGTGCCATAATGTCAATTCCCTAAATCTTACTCTTTTCACATATAAATCACAGAATACATGCAATGGTCACGTAAGTACACATTACATAAATCTGTGGTATTAGAATTGCCCAGGTGGGATGAGCAATTAGAACAAACAATATTTTAAAAGTCCCCTTGCTGGGGGAGCAAGGCAGTCATGGAAATAAGATTGGTAAGTGTTTCTGAGATCAAAGGCTTCTTTGGTCCAAGTCAAAGAAAGTGGCCATGTCTCAGATGGTTAAGCCTTCAACAAGACTTGTTGCCAATCTTTCTTCCGGAATTAAGAAGGTTGATGAAATAAATTGGGCCCCAATAGCTGAGTCACTTGTGAGTTGGGGGTAGAGTTAAACCAGGCATTCATTGTGCAATAAGTCATTCCAGCCCAGCATCACCCAGGAGACCTTAGGAGAAAGACTTGGGTGGGGGTGGGAGAGGTGGAAGAGGGCTATAGGGGAGGGGGAGGAAGGGGAAGAGGCATTGGTGGGCTGGCACTGCTTTCTGTGAGGACCACCTGCCCCTGTCTGGGCTTTCCTTGGTTGGACACATTTGAATGATACTGCTGTGGGATCAGCTGGGCCACTGCCTTGGTCATTGAATTGTGAGAGGGGACTATTTGCCACCTGTGGTCTCCCAGGCAGAAGTTTGATTTCCCTGCCCACCAACCGGTAAAGTCCAGCTCTGTGGTCGTTATGAGAACAACACGAAGCTTCCTCTCCCTGGCTTTGGCATTTTTTTTTTCTAGTTGGGCCTTTAATTTGTTCTCAAGTCTTTGCTTTTGGCTAAATAAGCTTTGTGTGCCCAATCTTGTATCTGATGTCAGCCAGGGACACGTTGGCAGTCAGGGAGCTTTGATGAGTCTTATAGACAAACAACCAGCCTGAGAACCACCTTCGGAGCATCTACGTAACAGAGTCTTACAAGGATTAAATTAGCACCAAACTCTAAGAAGTGAAGGAAGAAGTTCACAGGAAATTACCAACCCATAACTCTAATTCCCTACTTGGTAAACTGCTAAAGCCATCAATAGCACAGACCGTCCAAGCCCCTAGGGGGAACAAGGGAGACAAAGGTGTTGTAGTCCCCAGATAGAGGGGATGGTGTGGGCCAATGTCCCCTGGGAGCCCCCCCGGGGGGGGGTCAATGGAGGGCTGCCATGGTAACCTTAGCAATGCCCTCCTGTGTCTTGTGCCAGTGGGTGTGGAACGTACTGAGCTGGTAGGTGGAAGCAAGCAAAGGGGATGGTTCACAGAGCGTTTGGTTGAGGGTTTTCTGTAGTGGGTCACAAGATCAGAAATCTATAGGTGCTCAAGCCACATGAATTTTTCATGGATTGCAATAGTGAGTGGAGAGAGTCCTTGCTGGGCAAATGAGGATCGGACTTGATTCAACACAAACCAAGTACATTCAAGGCCTTCTTCCTAACTTCATTTCGGTCACTAAGCCTTCATAGTGCCCTAGGTTTCTGGCTTGTGTCTAGCAGCAGTGATATAAAGGGCTCAAGTTTGCATGATTAATTATAGTGGACTTGATTTATACTAAGTAATTAATCCATGCCAGCTGGCGTGACACCTGGCAGTGGTCAGTTATGCAAGGAGAATGGTAGACAGATGGCCAGACCCTCATGGCCTAGGCATTCAAGTAGATCAACAATTTGGAGAAATTATTATTATTTTTTCTTTTTGCTCAAGTAGGCTGTTCCTTAAAGACAGGTGGGCTACAGCTGGCTAACCTCAGATTTTTTAAAAAAAATTTTTGGAATGCCTGGGGATGCCATTGGCTACCACTATCCAGAAGAAGGAACCGTGAAAAAATACCACCACTGCTGCCGCTGAAATCAGGAAATGTGGCTTCAAATCTTGGACTAGTCACTTGCCTTTCTTCAACTGAAGTTTTCTGTTAAATGGAGATAATTCTTCCTCTTTTAAAAATGGGATTTTGGGGCAAGCACATGGCTTGGCAGTCAGGCTGCCAGCTGGGACCCTCATGTCCCATGTCAGAGAACCAGGGTTCCAATCCTGGCTTTGGCTTCTGATTGGTGATGTGAACCCTGGGAGGCAGTAGGTGATGGCTCAGGTGTTGAGTTCTTGCCAATCCTGATGGAGACCTGAATTGAGTTCCCAAGCCCAGGCTTTGGCCTGGCTCAGCCCTAGCCATTGAAGGCACTGTGGGGAGTGAACCAGTGGAAGAACCGTGCTCTCTGCCTCTGTCTCTGTTTTTCTGCCTCTCAAATACACACACACACACACACGCACACACACACGCACACAATTTAGAAAGTGAGGTTTTGTGTTCATGAAAGATTTTGTGATATCCTAGGCATTGGAGTTTGATTGCTAAGCAGCCACACGGCAGCTGTTGTCCAGGGAGGCGGCCCAGGGATGTCTAAGGGGAATGTGTGCACGGGACTTGAAGGAGGAGAGGACACATCTGTGTTCCTGAACTGACGTAAGGAATCTCCTTGCTGAGTGCAGCATCTGGTTCTGTTCCTGGGCTCTCTGGTGACAGTGTGCAGATGGCTGTGACGTAGCCTGTATCACTTCTACTCGTACTGCTGCGGTTAGAACTCATGCACCTGACCTTGACCTGATGCACGGGGGCTGGGAAATGCAGTCCCTGGCTGGACAGTCACTTGTCAGCCATATCTGCACACCACGGAGAGGCAGGAGCACCCATCCCTGGTGACCCATGCTCCGTCATCAGCATGGTGGGAAATGCAGACAGTCCTGGAATATGGACAAATAGGAATTAAAGAAGAAAAAAATTGGCTAACCTACTAAAAACCCCTTCTTGCTACAGTGAGAAAACAGAGCTACTTCTAGGACCTGGCCTGTTAGCCACTTTCATATCTGAGTGCTTTTAAAGTCACCTCTCCGAGGGGAAAAACATTACCTGACAGCCATTTGGGCTCTCATGCATTCTCCGCAGCATTTCATGCAATCAGGGCCAGTGTCCTGGAGTTAGAGGGTCCATCCGGGTAGAAAAAAAGAAATGTTGACTCTGGGAGGATTCTTAAGGTAAGTATACACATTTTTTTCCATTTATCATGTGGAGAAAAGGAGACATTAGAGAGTCTTGGCTCAAGGTGCCATGGCATGTGGAACACTGTCAGGGTGCAGGACCCAAGAGGCCAGTAATTCCAGCCATGGCCTACAAGGAAAAACCTTCACTCCCCAGCTCCAACTTCTGCTGGCCAGTGCAGGCTTATTGTTATCCTGATCATGTGAATAAACAAATAAACTTCTGCTTCTCTACACCCCCTCCTCCAGTCTCCTACCCAAACCTCTTTGAAAGTTGGGTGCATTAATTGTGAAGCTGCTTTTTGGGGAAGACAACTTGCCACCCTGCAGAGCTCTGTGACCGCAGAGTGGGAGATGCCGTCTCCAATGCATTCTCTGGGAAAATGAGCTGTTGCCAGCCCCAGAGCCCGCAGTAGCAGCCTAGTGCAAGATCCGCATGGGGAACACAGCTGCTCGTCTCCCCGCCTGGAGCTCCTGCCATCACCGTGGCCTGTATTTCAGGATATCATACTTTTCTTTCGTGTCTCCCCTGTTAAGAATTGAGTTACAATGGAATTTTGCTTAATGACGGTAGGAGAAAGCAGTTTCACAGAATCAATTTCAATTTTAAGAGCACCTGGAGGATGACTGGGAGTTTGTAAGTTTTATTAAATTGAATTAATAGGCTTTTCTGAAGCCAAGATTCTAGAGTCCAGTCCATTTTTTTTCCCCCTTCTTGGCTTCGCTTTGATGATCATGATGGAGAGAATGAGCTTTAAATGAAGCTTTGGACCCACATGCCTTGCCATTGAATGTTCCTTGTGGAAATACAGCTACGCTTTTGCCAGTTGAGGTTCTACCGTTAAAAGTTGAGAGTCTGGCCCCATGACAAGTGTTTTCAAGGAACTGGGTCTTTCTTTTGGAGCTATTGCTGGTATTTTCTACTCAGGGGGTAAAAGGACGATAATGTTCAAGTGCACAAAACTTATCCTTCAGCCCAGCCAACCTAAGCATTAGTGCTTGTGGTTAGAAAGCTACAGGACTCTTTCTTTGATAAGTGCTTCCCCAGATAGGACACTATAATAGCACCAAATGCAATCACTCTGTAGAAGATTCTTAAGATGATTTGGTCCTTGTCGGGCTTGTGTGACCTGCTTTGAAATCTTCAAGGTCATTTGTGTGTCTTATAAAGTTAGGGGTTCCAAATGTGGTTGAGCATTGGAATCACTTAAGTAATTTCTTTTTTTTAAAAAAGAAAGCATAGGTCACTTAGGCTCCATCCTGATAAATGAACACTGAATTTAGAATGTGTGTGTGTGTGTGTGTGGAGGGGGGGTGGCCATGGGGAATTCATATGTTTAAAAAATTGTACCTCTACTTGGGAACTGTGCAGATTATCTTCCATTGCTTCTGTCCAGGATGCTGCCTGCCTCAGGTACTCGCTTGCTCTCTGCCTTCTTGGGTTTGCTCAGTGGGAATTCCCAGCAGGGGAGGAGAGGATGGGAAGGTGGCACAGTCAGCTCTCTTGACTGCCCACGGTGAGGTCTTCATGGGTTGGCTGTGGCCCAGCCACTCCTCTCTTGAAGGGTCACTGTCTCCTTCACTCTCTTTACCACATTCCGGTAACCACTCGCTGTCCTCCACTCTTTGGGCTTGGATGGGACCACTGGTCTGTTAGTGCCCGAGGGGCTGCACCCTCCCCTCTGGTGTCTCTGCACCCTGTAGACCCTTTTATACATGTTGTCATTCCCGCCTTACCTTATTGGAGGGACTGTTCATTTTCTCGATGATCCCGGAACCATGAGAAAACATGACTTTCTAAGTCAGTCCTAGTATTTTGCAAGACGTGCTGCTCCTCTGTAGCCGCCTGCTAGCGCCCAAGCTGTCAGTTCTACAGCCTTCCTTTAGGAGAATTTGTTTGTCAAGCCGGGACCCAACGGTTAAGACAGTAAATGCTGAAACTGAATTTTCAGGAGGGCTTGTGAGAAACTGTTTATAAAGCTGTGAGTCTAAGGAAACCAACAAGGCGAGTGCAGTGACCTGGTACTTGTAGAAGCTAGGCCTTTCCCAGCCCATCCCTAGAATCAGAGGAAGTACAAAGGAAGTGGTTACTGCAACCCAAAAGGAGCAGTGATTTGGAGGACACAGCCAGGCTAAAAGAGGGAGTAGGGAATGAACCCTGTTTGATCTTATTCCCATCTTATTCTATCTCTTTCCAAGGTCCCCTGCCCCCGGCCCGAGAGCAAAGGTGTGTGTTCCTGAGTCCATACACACAGGTCAGCATCCCAGGGCAGGTGAGGATGGAGAGCAGATCTGGATAAGCAGATGGAAGAGCTCTGGCCCAGAAGCATAACAAGCTGCCTGAGCTTCTTTTCAAAACACATTCAAGACACACAGCTAGAGTAGCCACTTGGTCAGACTGCACAGGGTTTCCCTCATTCTTTCCAAAGGTAGAGTCGGTTACTTGGCTTGTGAAGCCCACCAAGGGTGGGGGCAGGGGTGGTAAAGCTCCCTTTCTCTCTGGACTGAAAGACTGACAGGACCTGCAAGAGGTGGCATTGCAGTGGGAGGCGAAAGCATGAAGTCCTCCAGCTCCTTGTAGTGCATTCTGGATACCTCCTTCATCTTTAGGGAAACCTTTTTTTTAAGGTTTATTTATTTGAAAAGCAAAGAGAGAGAAAAAGGGTGCTCCCATCCACTGGTTCACTCCCTAAATGAGTGCAATGGCTGGAGCTGGGTTAGGATGAAGCCAGAAGCCTTGAACTCCATCCAGGTCCTCCATGTGGGTGGTAGGTGCCCAAGCACCTGGGCCATCCTTTGCTGCTTTTCCAGGCACATTAACAGAGAGCTGGATCAAAAACAGAGCAGCTAGGACTCAAAGCAGCGCTCTGATATGGGATGCCGGCAATCCCAGGAGGCAGCTTAACGCACTGCACAACTTCGCCAGCTCCTGGGAATCTCTGCTAAGTCAACTATGTCTTTGCTTCTTGGAAAAATACCTAGATCATTTCTCATCCTTTTCCTCCTCACTTTTATAAAAATTCTACCTTAGCTTTGCTGTTGGTTGTCCCATAAGTCCATGGAGGCCGTAGTTACAAACAGCTTGGCTACACAGTGTCATGGTTAGTGGTTGAACTTGAGCCATTTCTGTACAGTGTTGTTCTTCAGAGTGCAACCAGCTAATTCTACTTTACAGAGACAATTCTGCCAGACAGGTGTGACTGGTGTTGGATTAGTTTCGGGTACGTGCCTGCTAATGCGCTTCCAATGATTAAATACTAGCTGCTATGTTCAATGTGCTCTGGTTTGGGTTTCTGTGAGCAAGAGGAGAATGTAATCCTGTGAATTACAGAAGAAAAGGAGGCGCTGGGAGTGTGATCCTGAATTTGGGAACCCTGACTGCTGCCTAGCACTCAAGTAATTCACATTCTCACCACTAGCTTTTTTTTCCACAGGCAGAGTGGACAGTGAGAGAGAGAGACAGAGAGAAAGGTCTTCCTTTTTCTGTTGGTTCACCCCTCAATGGCCACTGCGGCCGGTGCACTTCGTTGATCCGAAGCCAGGAGCTAGGTGCTTCTCCTGGTCTCCCATGCGGGTGCAGGGCCCAAGGACTTGGGCCATCCTTCACTGCACTCCCGGGCCACAGCAGAGAGCTGGCCTGGAAGAGGAGCAACTGGGACAGAATCCGTTGCCCCGACCGGGACTAGAACCCGGTGTGCCAGCCCCACAGGTGGAGGATTAGCCTAGTGAAACGTGGTGGCAGCCACCAATAGCTTTAATATCAGGCTTACTGTAAGGGCCGGCGCTGTGGCACAGAGGGTTGAAGCCCTGGCCTGAAGCGCCGGCATCCCATATGGGCGCCGGTTCTAGTCCCGGCTGCTCCACTTCCAATCCAGCTCTCTGCTATGGCCTGGGAAAGCAGTGGAGGATGGCCCAAGTGCTCAAGCCTCTGCACCCATGTGGGAGACTCGGAAGAAGCTCCTGGCTCCTGGTTTCTGATCGGCGCAGTTCCAGCCGTTGCAGCTATCTGGGGAGTGGACCAGTGGATGGAAGTCCTCTCTCTCTGTCTCTACCTCTCTCTGTAACTCTGACTTTCAAATAAATAAAAATAAATCTTAAAAAAAATAACCAGACTTACTGTCGAAAAAGGTGTTTTGAGGCCAGTTGTGGTGCAGCAGGTTAAGCCTTTGCCTGTGACACCACATGAGTCCTAGTTCAAGTCCCGAGTCCTGGCTGCTCCACTTCCAATCCAGCTCCCTGCTAATGACCCAAATATGTAGGGGCCCAGCCCCAGCCATTGTAGCCATTTGAAGAGTGAACCAACCAATGGAAGATTGTCTCTGTCTCTCTCTAACTTTGCTTTTCAAATAAATAAATCTTAAAAAAAAACTTTTTAGTTACTCAGAGAAAGTAAACAAAATTTGCCTATTGTGTGGTTGAATAAAACTTACAAGTTTTCAGTTTCTGATAGAGTGTAAAATAAACGTCACTCAATTTCTAAATAAAATGTTAGGTGTACTGAGCCATTTGGAATGAAGTTCAAGTACTGAGCTAAGGAAAGAAGTTCAAGTTCTCAATCCATTGGGAATAGCCAGTTTTGCTGAGGATGCCACACAGAGTTGCAAAAGCCATGCTTTTTCCAGTTAAATTTTGGCCAGCCTACAAAAACAGCTTCATTCCCATTGCCTCATGGGAGAAAATGAGCACAGCTTAATTTTCTAAATAGTTTACAGACAAGCCTCTACAGTTCGACAAGGGCACTCCGGCTTCTCCGTGTTCTCTGTTTGAAGCTTGGTCTTTCATTCTGTGTCACTGTGGTGTGCGATAAATGAGGTGTTAATGGGAATCTGCTTATTTCACTTCTAGGCCCAGTCTCCATTGTGACTCTCACATGGCCTCATTTGTCACTCGCTTTGACAATGAGAGAACTGGACCAAAGCAGAGAGCTGATGTCAAGGGCAAGGGAGGAGGCACAGAGTGGGGTGGGGAGAGGCAGGAAGAACACATTGAAATTCCTATTTATGTTGATTTTTCTTCTAAAAAGTTAGAGAAAGGTAAGTTCTCATGATCTGTAACTCATGGACAGGTGCAGCACCTTCATGTGGCCTGAGTCATGTCACATTCATTTCTTGTTAGTAAAGGAGAGTGTCTTAAGTGAAAACAAACTTCTCCAGGGATTGAAGGCGACACCTCTCCTTTTTTGCATATTGCCATGATGGATGGCAGTTCATGGTGTCAGCAACAGTGGATTTATGGATGATGTTATCTAGGGTTAACCAAACTAGTTATTGCAAAATAGACCCTTAGCTTAAGAAGCTATTATGGGGGCTGGAGCTGTGGCGCAGTAGGTTAATCCTCTGCCTGCAGTGCCAGCATCCCCTATGGGCACCAGTTCTAGTCCTGGTTGCTCCTCTTCTGATCCAGCCCTCTGCTATGGCCTGGGAAAGCAGTGAAAGATGGCCCAAGTGCTTGGGCCCCTGCCCCCATGTGGGAGACATGGAAGAGCTTCTGGCTCCTGGCTTTGGATAGGCTCAGCTTTGGCCACTGCGGCCATTTGAGGAGTGAACCAGTGGATGGAAGATCTCTCTGTCTCCCTCTCACTGTTTGTAACTCTACCACTCAAATAAATAAAAATCCTAAAAAAAAGAAGAAGTTATTGTGGATAGAATGCAATACTAGGATAAGTCTAAGGGAGCAAGAGAAAAAGTGGCAGTGACTGTATTGTTTCCAGGACTATCTCTTTTTCAGCAAAATTACTAAGTCGTTGGATGAATACTAATTTGCACCCACTACCACTAGCAATGGCCCTCACCTGACTGTGCTATATTATAAGATACTAGCTATTAAGAGTATGAAGCCAGAAGGATTCAAAAGACCATAAAAATGTCTGCAATCTTTCTCACTGATCTAAAATCATGTACTTTTCGATGCAAAGTCTTAAAATGTTAATAAGCATAATGGAAAATGCTTAAAAGCTTCTTTCGTGATTTCTTACTTAGAAGTGGGGCAAATAGTTGTTCTACCCACTGCAATAAATACAGCTGAAGTGATGCATGTAAAATTATGGCTATAAGCCTTTTAGTATCAACTATATACTGACAAATCCCACGCTGATTTTTCCACTCCAAATGCTTCCTCTTGAACTCCAAACTCTACCACACAACTGAGTTCTTGACACCTTTTTCTGGAGGTCTATGGTCTTCTGCAACTTACCTTGTCCATATTGAATCCTTTTTTTTTTTTAAAGATTTATTTGAAATGCAGAGTGACAGAAAGGAGAGACAGAGCAAGAGCAAGGGTGAGAGTGAGAGAGCGAGAGAGATTCTCCATCCACTGGTTCACGCCCTCAAATGGCCACAACAGCCAGGGCTGGGTCAGACTGATGGTACCAGGTGCCTGGAATTCCAGTTGGATCTCCCATGTGAGTGGCAGACACCCAATTACTCTGGGCATCTTCTGCTGCCTTCCTGGGCACACTTCCAGGGAGCAGGTTTGGAAACAGAGCATTGGGGACTTGAACTGGTGCTCCACGTGTGGATGATGCCAGCCTTGAAAGTGGTGGCTTAACCTGCTGTGCCACACAGCTGCCCCTCCAAGCTGAATTCCTGATCTCCATTCCTTGCCCTGCCTTCAGACGTCTCCAGCCCCATAAATAGATACTATATTCATCAAGTGCTTAGGCTAAGAGCTACTCAGAACTCTTTTCTATCTCTTTCCCTATATTCAAATCTACAGATCTTGTTGGTTCTACATCCGAACAGGATCGTTCAGTGTTTCACCTTCTTTTTTTTTTAATTTTAATTTTAATTTATTTTTATTTTTTGACAGGCAGAGTGGACAGTGAGAGAGAGAGATAGAGAGAAAGGTCTTCCTCTTTGCCGTTGGTTCACCCTCCAATGGCCGCCGCGGTAGGGGCGCTGCGGCTGGCGCACCGCGCTGATCCGATGGCAGGAGCCAGGTGCTTCTCCTGGTCTCCCATGGGGTGCAGGGCCCAAGGATTTGGGCCATCCTCCACTGCACTCCCTGGCCACAGCAGAGAGCTGGCCTGGAAGAGGGGCAACCGGGACAGGATCGGTGCCCTGACCGGGACTAGAACCCGGTGTGCCGGCGCCGCAAGGCGGAGGATTAGCCTAGTGAGCCGCGGCGCCGGCTGTGTTTCACCTTCTTACTGCTGTCATTCGGTCTGTCTATCATATGGATGATTTAAATTGATCCCCTGTTCCTGCCTGGCCACATTGCACACTGTTCTCCATGGTGGGCTAGAGAAATCTTTTTCACCCTAAGTCAGCTCATGTCGCATTCTGTTGAGTAACCTCAGTGACTTTCCATTTTGCTCAGAATAAAACTGACAGTCCTCGCACTAGCTCTGAAGGCCCTAGGTGATTTTTCCCAGGCTGCCACGTCTCGCTCTGCCTCCAGGCACGGTGGCCTTGCGCTCCCACCAAGCTCTTGCCTCAGGGCCTTCGGCCCTACTGCTCCTTGTGTTGCTACACTCTTCTCCAAGATAACAGTAACCCACGACTTTCACCATCCACACATGCAGGCTCAGCTTCTCAGAGGGTCTTCTCCTTACCCAGTGGCCGCCCTCGCCACTCTCTGTGAGGATAGCTTGTAGAGGTTCTCCCCTCCCCTCCCCTCCCCTCCCTTCCCCTCCCCTCGCCTCGCCTCGCCTCCCCTCCCCTCGCCTCCCCTCCCCTCCCCTCCCCTCCCCTCTCCTCTCCTCGCCTCCCCTCCCCTCTCCTCTCCTCTTCCCTTCCTTTCTCTATCTCTCTCTCTCAAGATTTACTTGTTTACTTGAAAGAGTTACAGAGTGAAAAAGAGGAGAGAAAGAGAGATCTTCCATCTCTTGGTTCACTCCCAGATGGCCACACAGCCAGGGCTGGGCCAGGCTGGAGCCAGGAACCAAGAACCAGGAGCTTCATCCAGGTCTCCCATGTGGGCAGCAGGGGCCCAAACATTTGGGCCATCCTCTGCTGCTTTTCCTAGACCATTAGCTGAGAGCTGGATCTAAAGAGGAACAGCCGGGACACGAACCAGTGCCCAGATGGGATACTTATAGCTTTACCTGCTCTGCCTCAACCCCGGCCCCCAAGATTTTCTTTAGAGCCTTTGCCCCTGACTTAAACGGGTACTTCAAAAAGTTCATAGGAAAGAGAAATAAAGGGTAAATTCATTTTGGTGCAAAAGACTTTTGAAATCCATGCAGATAAGGAAACCTTCAAAAAGTTCACAGAAAATGTGTTATCAAGAAGCTATACATAGTTTTCAAAAATTTTTTTGCACCAAAATGAACTTATCTTTAATTCTATTTTCCACAAACATTTTGAAGTAGGTTTGTACACAATCAGCGATTATTATCAGATGATTCTACCTCCGTAGAGTCAACCAGTCACATGTTAAAAAGATAAAATTTTTAGCCGGTGCCGTGGCTCAACAGGCTAATTCTCTACCTGTGGCGCCGGCACCCCGGGTTCTAGTCCTGGTAGGGGCGCCGGATTCTGTCCCACTTGCCCCTCTTCCAGGCCAGCTCTCTGCTGTGGCCCGGGAGTGCAGTGGAGGATGGCCCAAGTGCTTGGGCCCTGCACCCCATGGGAGACCAAGAGAAGCACCTGGCTCCTGGATTCGGATCAGTGTGGTGGACTGGCCGCAGCGTGCCGGCCGCGGCGGCCATTGGAGGGTGAACCAACGGCAAGGGAAGACCTTTCTCTCTGTCTCTCTCTCTCACTGTCCACTCTGCCTGTCAAAAAAGAAAAAAAAAAAAAGATAAAATTTTTAAATTGGTACCTGTACTGAACAGGGACAGACTTTTGTCCTATAGAAGTTATTTTCATTTTTACACCATGTTAGATATTAGAAGTAATCTAGAGAAGATGTAAGGATGTGGGTAGGTTCTACGCAAATACTATACCATTTTCTATAAGACACCTGAACACCTGCAGATCATACTGTCCAAGAGGGACCTGTGGACATGTGGGGCAGTTGTGTGTGCATTTTTATAAGAAGATTTATTTATTTATTTGAAAGGCAGAGACACAGAGAGGCAGAGGCAGAGACAGAAAGATAGAGAGGCCTTCCTTCCATTCACTCCCCAGATGGCTGCAATGGTTGGAGCTGGGCTGATCCGAGGCCAGGAGTCAAAAGACTCTTCTGGGTCTCCCATGCGAGTGCAGGGGCCCAAGGACCTGGGCCATCTTCTACTGCTTTCCCAGGCCATAGCAGAGAGCTGGATTGGAAGTGGAACAGCCGGAACACGAACTGGCACCCTTAAGGGATGCCAGCACTGCAGGCAGCAACTTTACCCGGTACGCCACAGTGCAGACCCTGCAACTGTGTTTGATTTTTGAAATCTTTACCATGTGTCTTCCCTTATAGGAACATAGCTCCATGAAAACTTAACTTTGTCCATTGCTTCCTCAGCACCTAGAATCATGACTGGCTCATACTAAGTCCTCAAAAAAAAAAAAAAATCCTTTCTGAAGGACTGAATGTAACTAGCACTCATCCTTAGCTAATATAGCCGGTAGATGCAGAGAAAACTTTGAAGAGGCAAGTATGGAGGCAAATCAGGTGATGCTTGCTCTCCAGCTGGGTGAGGTAGAGGTGCAGATCCCGCTTCAGTAACACAGCATGCTGGCCAAGTGCTGCTCTTCCGTGACCCAGTAGAGAAAGGCATGCCAGAAAAGACGTGATCTCCATTGCTAATAACGTCTCTGCTACAAATGATGTGCTCGTGGAACAACGGTGTAAAATAACGTTTGATGGGGTGGCTGTTGTGACTGGGGTTAGAAGGAGTCCAATAGGGGATGGGATCAGTCCTCGACTCTGTTCGCTGGGTGGAAATGCAGCATTCCACAAGTGCTGCAGAGCAGCTGGAGCCAGGGGTGCGCAATGAGCCGCAGGTAGCACGGATGCAAATAATCCACTTTCTAAAAGTGACAGCGCAGTAGGACATGCAAAAGTCTTTGAAGCACTTTGTACCAAGTCAGAGAATGATCCTGAAAATCTTGTGGCATGGACAGTTTTACAATGAGCTCTTTTAACAAAAAGGACAAGTGTTCCGAATTTGCTGGCCTTTTCTTGTGATGACAGGTAAGTGGCTGCTAACAGGGTACAAATTAGGAGCCATTTGGGAAAGGAAGAAAAGTTCCAGCTGCCTTGGATTTCATGGTAAAGGTGGTGTTTGAACAGTAGTGGGGAGTTGAGAATTTTTTTTAATACAGAAATGTATTTAATGAAGACATTTTGAAAATGGTAGAAAGATTTCCAGCATTCTGCGTATTTTTGTGCCCCCCATGGAAGATCACCTGCAATAACCTTCATATCTTTAGAGTGAAGAAGTTGGAAAGAAATCTTTAACCTGGGGGTGAGTGTGGACATTCTCTGAATGCCTGCAATAGCCAGGGCTAGGCCAGGCTGAAGCCGGGAGGCAGGAACCCCATCTGGGGTGGGAGGGACCCAAGTACTAGAACCGACAATGCAACCTCCCAGGATGGGCATTAACAGGAAGCTGGAATTCAGATCAGAGCTAGGGCTTAAACCCAAGCATTCCGACAAGGCATGAGAATGTCCCAAGTGTTGACTTCTGAGCCGTATGCCTGCCCCTCAAAATGCTTTATTGGGGAGATTGATGATGAAAAGGCTTTATAGCCCACTGTCTGTAGATTACAGGTTCATATATAATTCCCTGGTGGTATGTTTGTAACAGTCCGGATTGACTTCTCATATTTAGTGTCCAGGCTTTATCTGGGGAGCTCAGGGCAATTTAGCTGACAGAAGCTCTGGTAAATGACCAGTAATGGCAGTGCGGATTCAGAAGCATTAAATTTTATCAGACACGTCCTGCATGCCAGGCACCGTGCGGAGTTCTCACGCTCAGCTTAGTGTCAGATCACAGCAAACCATGCGGTGGAGAATGGCAACTCCTTTTACAGACAGCGAGACTCCAAGCTAGAGGGCTACATAGAGAGTTTGGTTGATTCAAACTCAAGACTTCCAACTCCAAGCCCAGATCCCCTCTTCCCATGTATACTGTAGGCAGTATTAAGGAGGCAGGATCCAGGTTCACAGCAGCTCTGGCTCTGGCTCTGACCAAGCGGCTGTAGGTACTCGGTGCCCACCTTGGTTTCCTTATCTGTAAAGTGAAGCTAAAGTAACAGGGCTGTCTCACAGGATAATCAGATGCTTACACGGCTTGTGATAGCACCTGACATGTGGTAAGCATACTGGCTGTTATTGTCACCGTATTTGTTTCCCCCAGATCTTAAGTTAGATTGCAAGGGGTGGTATCTGATCTCTCCTTTTCTCTGCTTCTTTCTTTGCTCATCTCACTCCCAGAGGGCTTTACTCAAAGACAATGCTCAGGTGTTTACTAATGGTGAGTTAAGATCACCTGAACTTTCCAATCAATAAGTATTTACAACTCTGGGGGAAGCCTGCCCACCACAGTTTTGAAATCCTTTATCTCTTGTGTTGTTTGATTTAGTTCTCATCACAACCTTAAATGATAAGAACACGTGTGCCCATTCTGTCCTCAAAGAAAGTGAGACTTAGCCAGGTAAGTGGCAAAGGTCATCCAATTAGCGTGTGGTGGAAGCAGAGTTCCAACGCTGGTACTCTGACTCAGGGTCTGTGCCATCAATTTTACCTCCTGTGATGTCCAGGTGTGGAGATGAAAATTTCCCACGTGGTCACTATAGGAGTTCCTTCTTTCTCAGGATCATGCAGGTCCAGTCTCAGACCTATTTTCTAAGACCCACACATATCACGACATATTGAAGAAACCAAGAAAATGAGAAGAAAACACATACCATGGCTCGTTCTCAAAAGGATTGCAAAGTAATTGTAGAGGAGAATGTGGAAAAACAGATCTGATGACAGGAGTAGCAGCAGGTGCTAAGTGCCTACAATGTGTCAGGCACTATCACAAGCCCTGGGACCGTCGGTGAATCACAACAATTCTAGAAGACAGAGTGTTTTGAACCAATATTTTTATGAATTTACTTGGCACTGTTCATAGATCACATGCTATTGAGTAAACATCCCATTATTGTTAATGAGCACTAATGGACAATTCATTTCAGGGGTTACACAGGGAAGCAATTTGATGATTTTTAATTTTGGTTACATTCAAAAGTACAGAATTGTATAAATGATGATCAAATAATAAACAAAGCTTTCCCTTTTGCCCCACTGGTCAGAAGTGAAGTGGAGATTCCCTGCCTCTTCATTCCCAAGTGTCATATCCATGACCATGGCTTCAAAGGTACATTTCCTAGAGACTGTCTTTTCCATTGGATATCTTTTTTTTTTATTTGACAGAGTTAGACAGTGAGAGAGAGAGAGACAGAGAGATAGATCTTCCTTCCATTGGTTCAACCCCCAAATGGCCGCCATGGCCGACGTGCTGCGCCGATCCGAAGCCAGGAGCCAAGTGCTTCCTCCTGGTCTCCCATGCGGGTGCAGGGCCCAAGCACTTGGGCCATCCTCCACTGCACTCCTGGGGCCACAGCAGAGAGCTGGACCAGAAGAGGAGCAACTGGGACTAGAACCTGGTGCTCATATGGGATTCCAGCACTGCAGGCGGAGGATTAACCAAGTGAGCCACGGCACTGGCCCCTCCATTGGATATCTTTTGATAGGGCTCACTCTGGAATCAAGTGAGAATATTAGCTAGCATTAGAAAAAAAGTCAGAATTTTGGGGGAATTTCTAATAGCTCCTGTATTCAGAAGGCAAGTGTTTTTTTTTTTTTTTCTTTTGACAGATAGTATTAGACAGTGTGAGAGAGAGACAGAGAGAAAGGTCTTCCTTCCATTGGTTCACCCCCCAAATGGCTGCTATGACTGGCGTGCTGCGCCGATCCGAAGCCAGGAACCAAGTGCTTCTCCCTGGTCTCCCATGCGGGTGCAGGGTCCCAAGCACTTGGGCCATCCTCCACTGCCTTCCCGGACCATGGCAGAGAGCTGGACTGGAAGAGGAGCAACTGGGACTAGAACTTGGCATCCATATCTGATGCCTGCGCCGCAGGTGGAGGATTAACCAAGTGAGCCATGGTGTTGGCCCCCAGAAGGCAAGTTTTGTGTGGTTTGTGCACAGATCTGGACCCTCCAGATTTGGATGCTACTGATGGAGACCAGCTCCACACATGGTCTCTTTTCTGACCTCAGCTAGCCCTCTATTCTTCTGATTATCTCTGGAACTTGGGAGCCAACTACCCTACTTTCTGTTGCTTTCCTTATCCACTGATTCCTGAAATATTCCAGCTAACAATTCTTTTTTTTCCCTCAGAAACCTTTTATTTAAGGCATACAAACTTCATGCATTTCATAAATACAACTTTAGGAACATAGTGATAATGATTCTTCCCACTGTACCCACACCCCACCCCCACTCTCACCCTTTCTTCCTCCTCCCTCTTCTATTTCCATTCTTATTTTTTACTAAGATCTATTTTCAATTAATTTTACACACAGAAGATTAACTCCATACTAAGTAAATATTTCAACAAACAGTATGAAAATAAAACTATTCCTCAACAGTTTTTGATTTCTCTTTTGACTTCTATGACCCACTGTCCATTCAGGAGCATACTGTTCAGTCTCCATGCATTTGTATGTGTTCTAGAGACTCTTGAATTGTAGATCTCCAGCTTCATTCCACTGTGGTCAGAGAAGATACATGGAATGATTTTGTTTCCTTTGAATTTGCTGAGATTTGCTTTATGGCCTGGCTTGTGGTCTATCCTAGAGAAAGTTCCATGCGCTGGTGAGAAGAATGTGTATTCTGTGATTGTAGGATGAAAAGTTCTGTAGATATCTGTTAGATCCATTTGGTTTATAGTGTCGATTAACTGTTGTTTCCTTACTGATTTTCTGACTGGTTGATCTGTCTATTGCCAAACAGAAGTGGAGTACTGAAGTTCTCCATCACTATTGTATAGGAGTCTGTGTCTCCCTTTAGATCCATCAACATTTTTAAAAATAACCAGGTGCCCTGTAATTAGGTGCATATACATTTATTATAGTGACATCTTCCTATTTAATTGATTCCTTGGTCACTGCACAGTGCCCTTCTTTGCCTCTTTTAACAGTTTTTGTCTTAAAGTCTATTTTGTCTGATATTAGGATGGCTATAACAGCTCCTTTTTTGGTTTCTGTTAGCATGGAATATCTTTTTCCATCCTTTCACTTTCAGTCTACATGTATCTTTGTTGGTGAGATGTGTTTCTTGAGGCAGCAAATATGTTTTTTTTTCCCATTCAGCCAGTCTATATCTTTCAACTGGAGAGTTGAAGCCATTTACATTCAATATAACTATTGATAAGAATGATTTGGTCCTGCTGTTTTTCCATAAATATTCCTATTGTTTACTTTGGATTTCCTTTGTACTTTTACTGGGAGATTTTCTGCCTTCACCTTCTTTCATAGTGATGACCATATTTCTGTGTTTCTATGTGTTGCACATCCTTAAGCATCTTCTTAGGCTGTCTGAGTGGTAACAAATTCTTTCAATTTCTGTTTGTTATGGAAGGTTTTTATTTCACCTTCATTCATAAATGAGAGCTTTTCAGGGTACAGTATTCTGTACTGACAGTTTTTTTTTTTTCTTTTAAGACTTGGACTATATCTTGCCATTCTCTCTGAGCCTATAGGGTTTCTGATGAGAAGTCAGCTGTGAGTCTAATTGGAGATCCAATGTGTTGTGGTGAATAATTTTTCTGGTTGTGGCTATTAAGAGTTCTATATGCTTTCTATACTTGGACATCCCTTTCTTTCTCCAAATTGGGGAATTTTTCTGTAATTATTTCACTAACAAGGCCTTCTTTTTTTTTTTTTTATTTTTGACAGGCAGAGTGGACAGTGAGAGAGAGACAGAGAGAAAGGTCTTCCTTTTGCCGTTGGTTCACCCTCCAATGGCTGCCGCGGTAGCGCGCTGCAGCCTGCGCACCACGCTGATCCGATGGCAGGAGCCAGGTGCTTCTCCTGGTCTCCCATGGGGTGCGGGGCCCAAGGACTTGGGCCATCCTCCACTGCACTCCCTGGCCACAGCAGAGAGCTGGCCTGGAAGAGGGGCAACCGGGACAGGATCGGTGCCCCGACCGGGACTAGAACCCGGTGTGCTGGCGCCGCGAGGCGGAGGATTAGCCTAGTGAGCCACGGCGCCGGCCCTAACAAGGCCTTCTAATCCATTCTCTCCTTCCACACCTTCAGGGACTCCTAAGACCCATATGTTAGGTTGTTTGATAGTATGCCATAGATTTTTAACACTGTTTTTTGGTTTTATAATTTCTTCTTCTCCTCCTCCTCCTCCTTCTTCTGTCTGACTGTAAAATTTCCAGAGATTTATCTTCTAACTTGGGTATTCTTTCTTCTGCCTCATTGAGTCTGTTGTTAAGGCTTTCCACCGCACTTTTCATTTGTTCTGTTGAGCTTGTCATTTCCAATATTTCATTTTGATTTCTCTTTAAAAAATCTCAATTTCATGAAAAAAATTTCTTTCATGTCACATACTTATTTCTTTAGTTTGTGGATTTGCTTTGATTAATTCTAAGTAATCTTACACTCAATTATTTGAATTTCATTTCTGGCATTTCTTCAATCTCTTCATTTCCTCTCATAATTTTTTAAAAGATTTTTATTTATTTATTTGACAGGTAGAGTGACAGACAGTGAGAGAGAGAGATAGAGAGAAAGATTTTCCTTCCGTTGGGTCACTCCCCAAGAGGCTGCAATGGCCAGAACTGCGCTGATCCAAAGCCAGGAGCCTCCTCTGGGTCTCCCTTGCAGGTGCAGGGGCCCAAGAACCTAGGCCATCCTGTACCTCTTTCCCAGGCCGCAGCAGAGAGCTGGACTGGAAGAGGAGCAACTGGGACTAGAACCGGTGCCGCTATGAGATGCAGGTGCCACAAGCAGAGGATTAACCTACTGCGCCATGGTGCCAGCCCCCAATCTCTTCATTTTCACATTCTAGTATTGAAGTGTTGTTGTGTTCCTTTGGGGGCATCATGTTGTCTTCCTTATTCTTGTTTCTTGAATTGCTGCATTTATTTTTAGGCATTTGTGGGAATACTTGTTGGTTTATTTTCTTTCCCTGTGATGGCTTTTATCTTTGGACTATGTCTCTGTGGCTTAGTGGAGTGTCTGCTCTTTCAGTGAATACACCGAGGCCTGTGCTGGGTGTGGCCAGGGAGCTCTGTTCAGTGCTCCAGGGTGAGGGGAGTGTCCAAGGTGACTCCCAAATTGGGTGTGGTAAATCTTTTTTTTTTTTTTTTTTCATTTATCAGAGGGGAGGTTTGTTCAGCTCTGTAGGTGTAATCTCATGCTTACCTCCTCTCCTCCAAGGAGACTGATGCCTGGACACTAGTGGGTAAACTATTCACCCATAGTACTACAAGAACCACAGTCCTCAGTGCACAGATCTGTGCAGTCCTCAGTGTGAGCACAGATCCCGCAGCAATGACCCTCACCAGGGAATCATGGAGCCCCAAGTGTGTGGAGCTGCTCTCAGTGACTGCCCAGAGACCCAGCCACACCCTGCACCCTCCCATGCAGCCACAGTGTTTTCACAGTCCCAGCACACAAGGCTCCCACAGTCATGAGCACGCAGCCCCATGTCAATTCTCCCAGCCAGACTCAGGCATCTCCTCCCAGCTGGTTGCTGAGGGGGCAGGTGGGCAGGGTGGACATGAGCTGTCGCCTATGTCCAAAATGGTACCAGCCTCCTCAAGGATACCAGTGCTGGGTGGTAGGGGAGAGAAAAATGTGTCCCCTTTTTTTCCTCCTCTAGGTTGGCAGGTACACTGTCCCCCACAGGGCTCCCAACCAGACTCACGCCAGACTTTTCCCGCAGCTTTATTGCCAGTGGCTTGGGCTGCTATAGTCTGGTTTAACCTCTCTCCAAAGCTGGTGCTGAGGCTCTCGGCTGCTGGGGGTCTGGAGTTGTGCATGTCCACACCTCCCATGTAGATCATCAGTGTCCCACTAATTTGCATGGAGTTTCCTCTGCTGTTTTATCCTTAACCCTTCCCTGAGATTGCAGTCTCCTCACGTTTTTTAAACTATCTTCCCCTGGGCTAGAGCAGTAAGCTCCCCCCTTATTCTGCCATCCTGGTGCCTGTCCCAAATGATTCTTCTATCTCATAACAAGCATTGGCCCCAACCAGCGGCCATTTTCCTTTTCTACTTCCTTCCACTCCCAGACTTTTCCAGCAACTTGTTAGCCTCATCTCTTGTACTTTCTGGTGGCCACCTCCTGCTTCCCTGGAAGGCAAGTGATCTCAGATGCCTGTCCCAAGAGCAGCTTAACTCAAGGCCTTGTTGCACCAGGGTGGTTCCTCTGCCAGTAGAGCTACTTTCTGCCCTAAGTGGTAAAAATAACTAATGTCCCCAATCATCTTATGCAATTTGGAGGTGACAGACATCATGATAATTCATTGCATGCAACCACTTTCCCATTGCCTTCTCCACAGATAGAGTAGGAAAGATCAGAACTAACCCCCATGCCCACCTCTGACTCCTGTACCAGGCACTGTAGTATCTGTGGCTCTCTGGTGAAAGGCAGAGAGCCTTGTGCTTTCTGAGGGGCCCTCCTGCAGGTTGAGCTTCCCCCTTGTGATTCATCATTGTCGGGCAGTGGCAGGCCAGGGAAGCCTGCAGAGCAGAATGTAGCTTGCCCTTCCCTTTGTCTCTGCTCTTCCTGTCTGTTCAGATTAGAAACCCACAAGGCATGTCTACCTCTGTGCTCTGTGTAGCACCCACCAATTGCAGACGCTCACACAACGTGGATGATTGATGACAGTGTTAGTCTGAGTAATAACAGGAGTGTGCAACATGATCTCAAGGAAGCTTCTCCACACTGGGTTATGGATGTGTGTCCTACAGAGAAGGGAGAAACCCAACCTAACGAAGGGGGAACTACAGATACCGAAACCAGGATGGCCCACTTTAAAATGTTCCCCTCTTTAAAAATAAAAAGAAAATCTGTTAATCAAGCAAGCAAACGTACTGTCATACAAGCTGCAGGATCAAAACTTTTCTGATACAGCATCAGCAGAAGCACTGATTGTGTCAGCTGCTAGCGGAGTTCGGGAACCTTCTTTCCACCAAGGGCCATTTGTATATTTACAGCATCATTTGCAGCTTATCAACTTAAAAAAATGGCCTACTCTAGATTTATTGAATTTTGAGTCCCCCTTGCGGTTGCCTTAGCAGGGCCAGACCAAATGATTTTTGTGGGCCTCATGTGGCCCACAGGCGGGACCTTCCCCACCAAGATACTCTGAGTCAAAGGGAGCCGGGTAGTTCTGCAAGAAGGATGCAGAATAATGCTCACTGAGAGCTTCCCAACTGTCAGTTTTCGTCCATGTGCTACTCCAAGTGAGAAGGACTTCCTCCATTTTGGCAGTAGGGGACTGGAGCTTCTGAGAGGTGGGGTGATTGCCTAGGTCACATGTGCCACGGACTGACTGTGCATGTACCCCTAAAAATTACACAGTGAGCCCTCACTTCCCATGTGATGCTTTTAGGACACTGGGCCTTAGGGGAATGTTTAGGGTTAGATGAGGAAAGGAGGGTGGGGGCCCCAAGGATGAGATGCATGTCCTTATGGGAAGAGCGAGGTAGCTCTCTCTCTCCTCTCTCTCTCCTCTGTCTCTCTCTCCTCTCTCTGTCTCTCTCTCTCTCTCTGCTGCGTGAAGACACATTGAGAAGGCAGCCATCTGCAAGCCAGGAAGTGGCCCCTGACCAAGCACTGAACCTGCAGTTCAACCAACCTTGATCTTGGACTTTGCAGCCTGCAGCAATATGAGAACAGCACGGATGCTGCGGCAGCCACCCAGTCTGGTGTATTTTGTCACAGCAGCCTGAGCTGACAAAGACACACCGTGAGTAACTATTTCTTAGCCTCCAGATTTGCACACTGGTCTGCTGCTGCCAATGGCCTTGTTCTCTGCAGCTCCAGTTCTTCTAATCAGTGCCCTTCTTTTGGGTTTAGTGGTTCCTCCCATGCTCATGTGGCAGGGCGGTTCATGTGTCCACGTGCTGCCCTCGCAGGACCTGCTGCGGGGGCCTTGGGTCAGGCTGGATACTGGGTCACCGTTTTGTGGTGGGTGCCTTCACTTTCAGCCATGGCTATGGTGTTGCCCATCTTCACTGTGAGATCCAGAGGGTCTGGGCTGCCCTTTCACCAGGAGTCAGGCCTCTGGGGAAAAAAAGCAACTGACTGGCAGAGAGGAGGAGGCAGAGAGAGACCACAAAGAGAAGGGCCTCTCGGTTGCCAGTGGGTGGCACACTGGGTAAAGGAATGATTTGCATATGATCTGGGACCTTGGGAGTTTTCATAGTCATCCAATAACAAGACTTCCTTTCTAGCAACAAGTGTACTGCAAATTCCTCCTGATATCCTGGATGTAACTCTGGGCTCATGCAAGAAATCCACAGAGGAACTCAGTGGAGTGTATTTTTCTCCAGATAGATAGAGCTTTCAGGATAGAGTCAGGGTTTTACCACACAGGGGAGACCTACACAAAGTCTGAACAAAAGTGTGGAGAAGACAGGGCACCAAGAGCAAGCAACATAACATAGCAGTGATATTGATAAATATAAGAAATGTACACAGTGGCAATACAAATACTCCAGGTTAATTTCTGCATGTGGAGTCTTCCAGGGTGGGGCTTCTGCCCCTGGCTGTCCATGGCACTGGAGTCCCCTCCTGCTGAAGGAGTGACCCCACTGAGAAAAGGCCAGGGTGATGATGGGTTTAGGGTCCCCAAGCGTAGAGATATTATATCCCTGGAGTGGGGGGAACTGCATGTATGACTAATTCCAGGGAGACAGCACATAGAAAGTAGCCCAGTGCCCATGCTTGCTAGGTATTTAATTAGTGTTAGCTTCCAATATGGGTTGCATTGTGAACCCACAAAGATATGTTGAAATTCTAGACTCCAAGACCTCAGCAGGTGATCTTGTTTTGGCAATAGGATCATTGTGGGTGAGGTCAGACTAGGGTGTCATGGACCCTTAATCCAATAGACCTGGTGTCCTTAGAGAAAAAGAGAACAGAGGCAGGCAGTGAGGGGAGAAGGCACCAGCTGGTGGCAGATGTGGAGGCTAATGCTGCAGGGCAATGAAGGGGCATCAAGTAGAGCTGATGACCAAGAAAGGATTCTCCTGGACAGGTGCCAGCAGCAGAGGACAGCTTGGCCAACACCTTGATTTTGGATTTCTGGCCCCTCAAAGAGTGAAGCCGCACAGTTGTGTTGCTTTACGTCATCCAGCGGATAGCCTGTTGCTAGGGCAGCCCTAGGAAATGGATACAGCTGCTTCCCTCTTTGCTTGGCCTTCCTAGCTCAGACCCAGTGCTCAGCAAGGGGGTCCACTGTCAGCCCCTTCCAGGCCTCTGCTTTTTGGTGACAGTCACATTTGCCTCATGCTTTGCCCAGCTCTTCTCATTGTTACCCAGATAAGATGTATAAAGGAAAACGGAATTCTGTTTTCAGACAATGAGAGTTAGCCATTTAAAGAACCCTCAGAAAAACAGAATACGAGTGTTGGTGGGATCCCTTCTGCTTGTGGGATTGCAAAAGAGTGCAGCTGCTATGGAAAGCAGCGTGGCGGCTCCTCACAAAATTAAAAATAGAACCAGCAATGGAAATAGATCCAGCAATCCCACTTCTGGGTGTATATCCAAATGAATGTGAAGCAGGATCTCAAAGAGATATTTGAGTCCTCATGTTCATTGTAGTATTATTCACAACAGCCAAGAGGTTGAAAAAACCTGAATGTTTATAGGTAGATGAATCAACAAAATACGGTCTATAATATTATAATAATAAACGATGTTGTTATAACATAATACCCAGTAATAATATATATAGAATGTACAATATTGTTATAATGTAGTAATATACAATATTATTCAGCCTTTAGAAGGAAGGAAATCATGTCAGAGGGTACAACATGGATGAACCTTAGGGCCATTCTGTTAAATGAATAATTCAGCCACAAAGGGACAAATACTTTGGAGCTGGCCTTGTGGTGTAGTGAGTTAAACCATCACCTGTGATGCCAGCTTCCCATACGAGTGCCAGTTCAAGTCCTGGCTGCTCCACTTCTGATCCAGCTCCCTGCTAATGTGCCTGGAAAGGCAGCGGAGGATAGCCAAGTGCTTTGGGCCTCTGTATCCACATGTATCTACATGTATCCTGTATCCACAGGAATTCCAGGCTCCTGGTTTTTGCCTGGCCCAGCTCCGGCTGTTGTGGCCATCTGGGGAGTAAACTGTAACTCTGCCTTTCAAATAAATAAGTAAATCTTTAAAAAAAGGACAAATATTCTATGATTCCATTTTTAAGATATCTAAAGATGTCGAAATCATAGCAATGGGAACTAGAAAGATGGCTGTCAAGAGCCAGGGGTAGGAGTGAGGGAAACCCAGTTTAATGAACCCAAAGTTTCTATTTTGCAAGATGGAAAGATTCTAGAAATGTGCTGCACAACAATATGTGCTCATCATGATTGAACAGACACCTAAAAATGCTTAACTTGGTCAATTTAATACTGTGTGTTTGTAGCCACTTTTTTTTTTTTTTTTTTGAGTTAGACAGTGAGAGAGAGAGACAGAGAGAAAGGTCTTCCTCCTTTCCGTTGGTTCACCCCCTAAATGGCCGCTATGGCCGGGGCCGCGCCGATCCGAAGCCAGGAGCCAGGTGCTTCCTCCTGGTCTCCAATGCAGGTGCAGGGCCCAAGCACTTGGGCTACAGCAGAGAGCTGGACAGGAAGAGGAGCAACCGGGACAGAACTGGGGGCTAGAACCCGGGGTGCCAGTGCCGCAGGCAGAGGACTAGCCAAGTGATCCACGGTGCCGGCCGCATGTTAGGTCTTAAAGCAAAGCTTTCTTGTAAATTTGGGTATGGGAGACTCAAACAGGTGGTTCTGGCTGGTGTCTCAGGATCTGTTGCCTCTGGTCCGTCATTCTCTTCTTACTGCACGTAGGGTCGGGGTGTGTCACTGGCTTCAGGTACACGAGAAGGCTCCCATGAACAGCCTCTAGTGGTGAATGATTTGCCCGGAGTGAGGCCAGGGCACGGGGCATTGTGGTCTTGATGCTGTTACCTCTGTGGTATAATAAGAAAATAAACTCTGCTTTTGTCCTTGATTGCTGGCACAGAGCTCCTAAAATCCTTGGCATTCCCTCCGTGTCTTTTGTTATTCATAATGAGCCTCTTTGGAACACACCTGAGTTTCAGCTAATGAGGCAACCCTTGAAGGCTGGGGGCTGCTGCCAGAAAAACTGACCGTGTGATTAAAAAGAGGAAACTCTCCTCAGCACCCCCAACCCCTACCTCTAGGAAGGGGGGAGGGGCTAGAGATTTAAACAACCAAGCCTGTGTAATGAAACCTCAACAGTGGGGTTCAGAGAGCTTCCTGGCGGGAGGACACGTGGACGTGCTGGGAGAGTGGCTGCCCAGGGCTGGCACGGCCACTCCACACCACCCTCAATGCCCAATACCTTCCCTGTGCATCCCGTCTTTTTGGTGTTCCTGAGTTGTGCCCCTTATAATAACATGGTCATCATAAGTAAAGTGTTTTCTTGAGTTCTGTGAGCCATTCTAGCAAATTATTGAAGCCAAAGAAGGTAATGGAACTCCTGGCTTATAGCTGATCAGTCAAACGGACAAGTGGCATCTGAGGTGAAGGCAGCTTTGTGGGACTGAGCACCTGTCCTCTAGGGATCTGGCACTAGCTCCAGGTCGATAGTTTCAGGATGGAATTGAATAGTAGGGCATCCACTGGTGACAGAGCACTGGAGAACAAGTGGTGCCACAAAGCTCCTCGGTCCCCCTTTCCTCCTTTGGTCTGGGAATTCAGTTGGTATTTCTTCTTGAGTGATACAACTACAAGTAGATAATGTCCCTTCTGGAGAGAGGACGGGGGTCTCAGCCTGGCCTGGCAGTGGGGATGACCAATCAGGGCCTGGTGTTTGGGGTATTGTGTGTCACACTGACCCTGCTTAGCCACGTGGTCACAGATGCTGCAACACTCTTCCTACCTGCCAGATGCTTCGTTCCCACCTGTGATGCTCAGAGAGAAACCATGAGCCCTGAAGAACACCATATTGTTTTGTGATGTCACCTCTGGAATGTTCTGAGTGTTTTGGTGACCAACTTCTGCATAGGACCTATACCTGGCACCTCACATTGGTATGGTTTTTTGCTTGGGAGAGAAACAGTAGTCTTAGACAAGGATGTAGATATAGCAATCTGTGCTTCATAGACATCAGCTATAATACCTGTATTAATTTTGTTTAATAAAATATCAGAGATTGTCCACGCACACTTGCAGAGACAGATTTTCATAATGTACCTAATTGACAAGAAGCAAATAAATGAGTAGAAAGTTCTATAATTGTCAGATGAGCAATTGAGGCCCAGAGGGTGGGTTGGGAAACAGAAATTTTCTTCTTCTCTTTTCTACAGCACTCGAGGCCAAATTTTACAAGAAAACGAGATACCAGATCTGAAAGCCTAGAAATTCCAATCAATGTGGTTCTGCCTCAGGTAGGATTAATCACAGAAGGATGAAATCTGCCCGTTTAAGACAGAATAACACTCCTCTTCCAAAACTCCAGCCTGATGTGGAGTAAGCTGAAGAGTCAAGGCCTCTGATTCTAGTTGTGTGGTTGACCACCCACTCGTTCTGTGCCTGGGGGAGGAAACATGGCCTCTGTGGGCCTTGGGTTCCTCTTCCCTCATACAAGGAGTGTGAATTAGATGACCTGGCAACCCTAACATTTCAAGTTTCTATGCTAGACTGAAAACTAAAAACAAAAAACAATCAAATATTCATCCTCAAAGGGAGATCTTTGGTGCTTGCTGTTGTATAAGCACTCTGGATTTCTAGGGGGACAAGTAGACCTGGGGCTTGGGGTCAAATGCTTACGAATAAGTCCATGAGGAGAAAACCTAGCACGTCGACTGAATGCTATGGTATCATTTGGAGATGTCAATAGAATTAAGTCCTGCTGTGTACCAAAGAGAGAGCATAAAGGATACGTGCACGGTTTTGTTTGTTTTGTTTGTTTGTTTTTTAGGCCAATGTGTAGGTGCAGTCCTGACAGGCTGGAGATTCTAAGGTCTTCTCCTGCAAGTGGCTGTTTCCTTGGTGGGGTTCTCTTGATTGGATTGTTTCTACTGCTGTTATGTCACAAAGGGCATGGCCTTGCTTCTCCCAGAGTCACTCAAGGCCCCTTTGGAAGACCATGGGCATGCAGCCAGAGGGGTTGAAATGTAGAATGGAGAGATCCAATGCAGAGGTAACTATCTGATAGCTCTGTCCAGAGTCATGTAGGAGGGTGGGTCACCAGTGGACATTCTATGTATGTGACTGAACAATCTAAGCATGTATGTTCAGCAGGAGGCACAAATAGAGGACAAGAAAATATTCTGGATGTTTGTTTTCACATTATCCTTAAAACTCTGCAAGTAACAGACACTTTCTATCCATTTCAGCTCATGAGACTTAACCAGAATATACCATTGCTGATCATTTGACAGTATGATGATAAGCTACAGGAACCTTTCTAGGTCCAATTCTTTCTGTTGTGTACAGGGAGTTCCACTGGCCACTATTCCCTTTGATGGTTGGTGTTGCTCCTTTGATTCTTCATAGCCTGTATAATTCAATCTTTCCATTGTTAAGGGATGGGTGCAATCTGGGGTGGGGTGGAGGTGACAGTGAGGGTGGGAATAGGGTTTAAATAAGTGATGGTCACATGATAGAAAGATTGGAGAGATTCTTCTATCTATACCCAGCACAACTTTCCCTATCCACTCCTAGAAGCATCCTAGCAATCAAGGAGGAGAAAAGGAGGCTTTAGACTGTGTCTTTGGCTTGACCTGGGGCCACCCATTTTCTGTGCTATAGGACCTGGTGCAGCTGCTAGGCAGTTGGAGGACAGGGTGGGTGTACAGTGAGGAAAATGTTGAGCAATTATCTGGGCACATGTGCCCCATGTGGACAGATGTGGCCTCAGGGGTACACATGACAAAGAAGCACAAGCCAGGAAGCAGGTTGCAGGCACCTTCCAGGATATTGTAGACTAGTCATTTGCAGGAAGGAAGTGGGCAAACCACCACTGGTGCCGTGAGAAAGATGATGTGTTTGCTATCTCTCCCAACATGAGATGGTGCACACACTTGGAGGTAAGCATTGGCAGGGGAGAAAAGAGGGGGAGAAGTGTTGAGTGAATATTGATCATATCATGTGTTGAGCACAAAGACATGCAAGTGTGAGATTTCCTAGGTATGCAAATCAGGAATTCCTAGAGCCCTTCAGGTAATAGTAGGGTTGGAGTCAGGATCTTGAACCAGGTCAATATCCATACTCACTTGGCTGCACAAGGTCACCTCTTAGCTCTATAAGTCTTCTCCTGCTTGTAGGAGGTAGTGAGTGCCTCCTGTCTCCCCATATTCACTGCTCATTCCTAAGCCTTCTACATGTGTATGCCACAAGATGCTTCATTTTGGGGAAAGCTGGTTTGTTTTAGAAGGGAATTGCAGCTGCAGACCACTCTGTGTCTCCAGAAAGTGCAGCTGGCTCCAAGTTCCCAGGCCTGCTGGGTGTTTGGGCTCCTTAATTCCACTGCACAAGCCCATGACTCACTATTGGTCATCACCCTTAGGTCTCTTCTGGTCTTATTGATTTCCCATTTTTCTTTATCTTATTAAATATTCTTGTTTTCTGACCTATTTCCCTACAGCACATAAACTTGCAAGCCATCAAGGTTATTTTGCACACAGGCTGTCTGATCTCCTGGTTCCTTTTGTATGTAATGATTCCTTTCTCTCAGGCCTTCACATTTCCCCAGCGAGGACTCTCTGAATTTCACTAAGGCATTGTGTATTCCTAGATCGTTAGTGAAGGCTCTACAGCAGATCAGATGAACTCTGCAATGCCTCCACCGTCCCTTCCTGTTGCCTTTTCTCATTCCCTTTTGTTTCAGGTTTGCTCTTCCATATCTCTGCCAGTGTAAACAACTCTTCAGAGGGTGATTTGAGATTCTTTGTTAAACAATTAGCTAAAGCGTGACATCTCCTTTACTCTCTTTGCTGTTGATATTGTTAATTCTATTAAAATTCATCACACTTACCATTGAAAATTATTCTTTTACTTGCTGGCATCTTATTAAAAACAAACATTGGCCTGACTGTGGTACCAGGGAGATGAGTTAATTCTGGAAAATGAAAATGAGACTCAGCTTTGTCATGTCATCTCGCAATTAGGCTCATATTTGGCTTTTCTTTCCAGAATCTTGGGGCCTTCTGGCTTCCCATGCCTTAAAAGTACATGAGATGCTGCAGTTTCCTTTGCTGACCCTCTGTCAAGTTAGCGAATAGGTGTTTAAGAAGCCTGATCACCAGGCTGAAATTCTACTGCAAATGTTTATGGCAACCACACTTTTCTGGACTGTGATAGCCACACTTTTTAAGAGTGGCGAGAACTTCAGTACATGTCTGCTAAGTCTGGTTAGTCATTGTCCAGTCTTGATGAGAGGCCACAAACCCCAGTAGCTCCTCTCCAGAAGGGCCCACAGAGGTGCTGATGCTTACAAATCTTGTAGCACCATTAAGAGGCTTTGGTCCCACCATTTCTCTTTTCCCTTTGGCCACTGTCTGCTTTCTTTCAGTTGGCTGTTCTTCCCCTCCGTGTTCTTCCCTTGCCACGGGAGTAGTGATTTGACAAAGGCAGACAGCTGTTGGTGGTTTCAAGCATTTTCTTTCTGGGATCAGTCATTTAAAAAGGAGATGCCAGGGAGGGGCCAGGTCTAAAGCTGAGAAAGGATTCCAGTCCCTGGGCGGGGTTGCAGGCATCTGTGAGGGCAGTGTTTGTGACCAGGGTTCTTTCTGGATCCCCAGCGTGAATGCATCATTTGGCCACAGCTATGAGCACTTGGCATCTGAGGACAGTCTCTTGGTTTCCTTTTTAACAAGGCCTGATGGGAAGGTAGGATGAGCCCCAAAGCCAGTTGTGTTCCCCTCCTGAATCTACTTCCTATCTCATTCTTCCATGAAGAAGCCAACCTTTGCTTTTCCTAACTGCTGGGTCTCTATCCCTATGTGAGAGCATTTCACAGTGACTGGGGAAGAGACCATTCTCGCCTCCAATGGTGTAGGGGAGAAAGGAAGTTCCCATCTACCCTCTGAAAGTTCCATAACTGAATCTGCTGGAGCAGATGCCCAATAGATAAACTAACAGGAGCAAAGACGTTCAAATTTGTTTATAAGCAAATACACATAAACAATGAAACCCAGAAGAATGGCCACAGGGCTAAAGCTTAAACAGCACCTTGAGCTACAGAAATAACCATGGGCTAAGGTTTCTGGGAGGAGGTGGTAACGTGAAGGAATGGGGGTCTGGGGCCACTGCAGGGAGCTACGGGCCATGGGAAGGTGAAGGAAGGAAATGCACAGTGAACAAACGCTATCTTGCAGTGCAGTGAAGTCTCAGATAACAGCCCTCAGTGTACAGATGGCTGCTGGGCCAACTAGGGTGGTCCTAAATCATGTTGGCATCCACATCTCCTAGGTATAGAAATGGAGGTGCATGCGTGAAGTGACACATTCATTCATTGACTTAAATGTAGAGGAAGAATTGGTACTATAAGATTCAGAGTGCAATTCTGATTAGAGTGAGGATTTTCGTAAGGTTAAGAAAGAATTTTCTTCAAAGAGTCACTCTAGCTAGGTTTGATGGGAGTCAGTGAAATGCCATGGGAAAGAAAGATTTTTTGGGGGCTCAAGGTTTTCACAGAGTTCACCCATGATTCTTGTCTGATGTGGCAATGCTTGCATACTTAATATTCTTCCTTTAATCGTCTCACTTTTGCTGCTGCTTTACTTTATCCCCACCTTAATAATATTCATAGGATTACAGGTTTGATAAAAATAGATGTAGTTTTCTAATACCGGTTCAAATAATGACATGAGCATTAAAATTTTAGGAAAATGTTTGAATGTTCTAAGAAACTAAACCACGAGGTGATGCTAGGCTTGACCCTGTGTTCGGACAGGAGGAAAGATGGGAGGCCTCAGCCGCAAGTCATAAGTAAGGATTTGGTTTCCTGTTCAGAAGGCACTATTAGCCGATCAGTATTTCCCGGATTAGGTGCTACAGGGATGGAGCAGAGAAGGCACAAGGTCTGCTTGGGAAGAGTTGACCACTTAAGGGAGGGGACAAGGTTGGTAAAGGGGGTTTCTGGGGCCAGAGTGGTGCCGATGTACAAATGGGGATTCTTTGGACAAGAGAAAGTTATGTCCAGAGGGCACTGTTTCTGACCTTTCATTACATGGAAATGGAAAACAAGACTGGAGAGTGAGAGGGTATGACCAAGGTCACCTGATGTGCAAACGACAAGGGTCCAGATGTCTGGGCTGTCCACAGCTGAGCATCTGCCACTCGTTAAGGTTTGATGTAGTGCATTTCTGCTGAGGGGACGGTCACAATTCCTTGTGTGCCCAGATCAGAGTGTGCAGCTAGAACAAAGGCAACCAAACAGCATGAATTAAAGGCCATATGGATTTCACACGAACAGATATAAAGCATTTGTGATTCCTCTTTGGATGCTCAGGTGGGTCGAAAAGAGTGCTTGATTGAAGCAAAGCAACTGTAAAAAAGAAAACACAAGAAAATGAGGGAAATTTGAATCTGGACTCGGTATTCACTGATATGGAAGGGTCATTGTTAAATGTTAAATGGAGTGATGACGGTGCTGTGAGTCTATTAAAAAGAAACACACCGATGAGTTTGTGGATAAAATGACAGGTGGCCTTGAGTCGAGGTCTGGATGAAGCAAAATGGCCTGGATTTGCTCACTGCTAAAGCTGGGTGATGGGCACATGGACAATTACTAGTTTGTTCTGTCTCCTTTAATATATGTTTTTTAAAATTTTCTTTAAAATTTATTTATTTGACAGGTAGAGTTGTAGACAGTGAGAGAGAGACAGAGAGAAAGGTCTTCCTTCCGTTGGTTCCCCTCCAAATGGCCGATAAGGCCAGCGCTGCATTGATCCGAAGCCAGGAGCCAGGTGCTTCCTCCTGGTCTCACATGCGGGTGCAGGGGCCCAAGCACTTGGGCCATCCTCCACTGCCCTCCCGGGCCACAGCAGAGAGCTGGACTGGAAGAGGAGCAACCAGGACTAGAACTCGGCGCCCATATGGGATGCCGGTGCCGCAGGCGGAGGATTAACCAAGTGAGCCATGGCGCCAACCCTTAATATATGTTTGAAGTTTTCTACGATAAAAAGTTAAGGAAAGCATATCTGGACCCCCAAATTACTGCAAGCCATTTGATAAACCCACAGTACTTTTCCATGTGTGAGCTTCACACATCCAAGTGTGCTTATTCCAGGGAGTGGAATTGGGCTTGTGTCCTAGCGACTGAACTAGTGCTGGTTATTTAACTTCTTTTTCTTTTTTTTTAAAGATTTATTTTTTATTTGAAAGAGTTACACAGAAAGAGAAGGAGAGACAGAGAGAGAGGTCTTCCATCTGCTGGTTAACTCCCCAGATGGCCGCAACAGCTGGAGCTGTGCCGATCTACAGCCAGGAGCCAGGGGCTTCTTCTGGGTCTCCCATGTGGGTGCAGGGGCCCAAGGACTTGGACCATCTTCCACTGCTTTCCCAGGCCATAGCAGAGAGCTGGACAGGAAGTGGAGCAGCCAAGATTCAAACCGGCACCCATATGGGATGCTGGCACTGCAGGCGGTGACTTTACCCGTTGTGCCACAGCGCTGGCTCCTCATTATTTAACTTATTTGGGTTTCAATGTCTCCACCTGCAAAATGGGAATGCAGTACTTTTAATGTCAGTGTTGTAAGGAATAAGAAAATTCAGTAGGTAGAATGCTCTGCTCTGGGCCCAGAATGAAATTGGTGCCCAGTATTTGTTTCTCCCCTTTCCTTCTCAGGATCAGGCTATACGCTGTCGACTAAAGTCGCAGTATTCCAGGGCAGGATCTTCTGGAGCCAGATCCTGACAAGAGGGAGTCTTCTAGTGCAAGGACAGAGGGGCCTCTACAAATGTGTACCTTTGTGTCCTTGGTAAATTTTACAGAAATTCAGGACCTTGAACTTACAAGTAAATGGCCTGGGCTATCCAGGGTGAGCTTCATTCTGCTCACAGACCCAGCCTCAGGAGCCAACGTGCTTTCCCAAATGAGAAATGTGAAAACCATGGAGGCTGAATTTATTGAAAGTAAATAAGGTTCTGATCAGAATGCCCTCACAGCCTTGCTATCTGGAAGATTGAGCATATCCTTACAGAGTTAATGACATGTGCTTATTGCGAAGTTAATGGCATGGAACTGTGTCTTCTATTTATCTAGCTCTTTGAGTCTTATAGGATCGTAACCAACTTTATACACCGTGCAAATGATTTCTCTTTCTCTATACATATATATAATGCTGATAACATGACTTGTTTCCTATCTTCTCGCTCTGTAAAATTGTGAAAATAACCTAAGACGTGAGGAATTGTTACCTGGAGAGCATTTTGATGTACTCGGATAAAATGCTTTTTGGTGTATTTAGGAGTAGCTATTTTTATTTACATCCATTGCTGCAATTGTAACCTCTTCTCCAGCATATATTCTACCTGCTCACTTCTTTCTAAATACATCCCCAAATTATTGCACTTCTCTTCATAACAATACCCTACATTTCTGTGGCAGTTTTGAGAAAACATCTTTGCTTTCGTTATCTCACTCACTCTTCAACAACTGAGCTGCAAACTAAGCAGAGTGCCTATCCTTCCCATTTTACGTGTTCATTTCACTGGCCTTTGATGTTGGAAGGTGCCTTTAAGATCATAGATTCGATTCTCTCATTTTACTAGTGAAAAAACTTGTATCTCAGCAAAGGTGAGAGCTTCCCGCAGTTTCAGACTGCCCAACAGTGACACACCCAGGGCAGGAATCCTCGTGACTCCTGGCCCCTAACTCTTGGGCCTTTAGCACTGCTGCGGTCCTGAGCAAGGGAGGCTGCACATTTTGCCACAATCAGAGCTGTCTTGAGCACCTGCAGGCAGAGTCACCAGAGGAAGATGGATGGAAATGCGGATTCCCAGGCCACATCCCGGAATCAGACTCATCTACAACTCACCGGGGTTATTCCTCCGTACTGGGAAGTGTGAAGGTTGCTGGCTTGGTGGAGGCAAGCCCTGTGGATCTGGAACCTGTTTTATGCTGTGGTCCTGAGGTTCATGGCCGACATCTCACGAGCCTCTTTATGAATTCCTCTGTGCCCTTTGCTGTCTCCATCTGCACATGTTGAACGCTGCTCACTCACTGACATGTCTGGGATCGTGCTCTTCCCTTCCAGAATCGTCAGTTGGATTCTCCTTTGAGCTTAGCTTTATGGTGGGGGCTGGGGGAGGTGGATGTTTAGGGGCTGCTGCTGGGACAGACTGAGAGGCGACTGAGAGTGGACGATGAGGATAGATGGAACAGGGGAGAAGGCAGGTCCGACCCACGGCACCATCATTCTGGACGTGGCCAGTTGGGTAGCCTTTGAGGGACTCTGCTGGTGCCCAATGTGGTGCACACCTGTGTCTGAAGTAGCTTGAGAGCTGTGTCTGATAAGTGTGTTTGACGTCAAGTGTGCCAGAGCCCAGGCTTCATGCTTTTGTACATTACCTCTTCTAGATCCAAAAAATAGTTCCATGAGGCAAGGAGGTAGATGCAATGATCCCCGTTTGAAATTACAGAAATTAAAGCTCAAATAACTTGCTCAAACTCATGTAATGGGAGGCCGGCGCTGTGGCATAGTGAGTAAAGCCACTGCCTGTAGCGCTGGCATTCCATATGGGTACTGGTTCTGGTCCCAGCTGCTCCACTTCTGATTCAGCCCTCTGCTATGGCCTGGGGAAGCAGTAGAAGATGGTCCAAGTCCTTGGGCCCCTGCACCCACATGGGAGACCTAGAAGATGCTCCTGGTTCCTGGCTTCGGATCAGTGTAGCTCTGGCCATTGTGACCATCTGGGGAGTGAACCATCAGATGGAAGACCTCTCTCTCTCTCTCTCTCTCTCTCTCTCTCTGCCCCTGCCTCTCTGAAACTCTACGTTTCAAATAAATAAATAAATGTATATAATGGATAAAGGGTGGGGCCAGGACTCGAACTTTGTTTGGCTGTAAAATCAATGCCTTTAACCTCCACCATACACAATCAATTCTCATTCTCTGTAGCTTCCCCATTTGCAAATTTGCCTACTTGCTAAAATTAATTTGTGATCCCAGAATCAATACTTGTAGAAATTTATGGACATTCTCAGATGTGGCACAGAGTGGTGGAAACTGGAGTTTCTTGAGGCTGAGCTCCTAGCTGAAGTCCTTCTTGTTCAAAGTGTCACGCTGCAAAACAGTGTCCTTTGCACAGTCTATCTAGCAACTTTTCTTTTTTTCATTTTGGTGGTCTGTGTTGATTTTGTGATTTTGCTGTTGTTTAAATGGCTTCCAAGGCATGCCAAGCCAAGTGCTGTCTGATGTTCTTAACCGCAGGAGGACTGTGGTGTGCGTTATGCAGAAAATGCATGTGCTAGATACATTTTGGCCAGGTGTGACAGTGCTGTTGGCAGCAAGTTCAATGTCAGGGAATCAACCATAGGTATTAAGCAGAAACACACATGAAACAGGGTAATGTATGGAGCAGTGTGAGGACCAGAGCCCTGCAGGAACCTAGCCTGCTATTTCCTCTGGAACAATGATTCTGTGTTTGCTTAATTCAGCGTTCAAGGTGACCTTACAGCCCGGTGCTACCGGGGATAACTAGGACTGGCTACATTTCCTTGCGAGGGCCCGGAGAGGCAAACGTGCCCCCGCCCCCGAGTGGCAAGGATGGACTATGAGCCTGGGTGTGTTGTGGGGGAGGGGGTCCCCCGGCTCCCTAGTCCCTCCCCAGCCCTGGGGCTGTGAGTTCCTTATTTAACGCTGAACTTTCCTGTTCTCTCCCACAGCGGGGCACAGCCGAGCCCTTTCTCCGGCTCCACAACGTGTACACCACCCCTCACTGCTCCAGGCAGGCCGCCCTGTCCAGGCCCAGCCGCAGGGTAGCCAGCCAGCACTCCTACCCACTCAACCGCTTCTCCTCCGTGCCCTTGGACCCCATGGAGCGTCCCACCTCCCAGGCAGACCTGGAGCTGGACTACAACCCTCCGCGGGTGCAGCTGAGCGACGAGATGTTTGTCTTCCAGGACGGGCGGTGGGTGAACGAGAACTGCCGCCTGCAGTCCCCCTACTTCTCTCCCTCCTCCTCCTTCCACCACAAGCTGCATCACAAGCGGCTGGCCAAGGAGTACCTGCTGCAGGACGAGAACAAGGCGCTGCGCGAGGAGAACAAGGCCCTCCGCAGGGAGAACAAGATCCTGCAGGTCTTCTGGGAGGAGCACAAGTCCACGCTGGGCCGCGAGGACAGCCGCTCCTCCTCACCCCTGCTGCACAAGGACACGGCGTCCCAGGAGGTGGTGAAGCGCGACAGCACCGCCCTGCCGGTGCAGCGCGCCAAGGAGAACAGCACGCTGCAGCTCCTGCGAGAGGAGAACCGGGCCCTGCAGCAGCTGCTGGAGCAGAGACAGGCCTACTGGGCCCAGAGCGACGACCAGGCCGCCCCCGCCGAGGAGACCAAGCCCGTGGTGTCGCCACACGAGGAGTCTCACAGCCCCGACCAGGGCCCGGGCCTCTCGTCCCCCTTCGAGGAGTCCAAAGGGCCCTCGACGCCCCAGGAGGACGCCAAGACCCTGCGAGCCCTGAGGGAGATGGTCAACAACCTGGCCGGGCCTTCCGGGGAGGAGGCGGCCAAGGCGGGCCCCGGGCTGGCCGACGGCGGCCAGGCCCTGCAGCTGCTGAGGGAGATGAGCCAGGCGCTGCAGGCCCTGCGCGAGGAGAACCGGCTGTTGCAGGAGGAGAACAGGGCCCTGCACGTGCTGCGGGAGGAGCACCGCGTCTTCCAGGAGGAGAACAAGGCCCTGTGGGAAAACAACAAGCTGAAGCTGCAGCAGAAGCTGGTCATCGACACGGTGACCGAGGTCACGGCCCGCATGGAGATGCTCATCGAGGAGCTCTATGCCTTCATGCCGGCCAAGAGCAAGGACCCCAAGAAGCCCAGCAGGATCTGAGGCCTTCGCGGCGCGCACGGGGGCCCCCGGGCCCCCAGGACACTGGGCGGAAGTAACCCCCTGCCTCCCCGCTGCCTTCCTCGCCTTCGCCCACCAGCAGAGCCTACCGAGGAGCAGCCATCCCGGCCCTTCCTAAACCCAGAGACGGAATAAAGGCAGGAGGGCTGGGGCCACTTACCACCAGTGTGCTGCTCTGGTGCCTTTTATTGGGGGGGGGGGGGCAGTAATTTTAGGTTCAAGGCAAAAGTAAGCTAAGTACACAGAGCCCCCAGATCCCCTGTTCCCCAACCCCCACATGCACAGCCTCCTCCACCCTGAACATCCTCCACCAGAGAGCTACAATTATATCGTAGCTGTAGGTACCCCACCTAGTAACTCTGCTCTCTCCCAACTCCTGGCAATCACTGGCTTAAAAAAAAAAAAGGTTTGGGTATTTATTTATTTGAAAGGCAGAGTGACACAGAGAGAGGGAGAGACACACAGAGGGATCTTCCATCTGTTGGTTCACTCCCCAAACAGCTGCAATAGCCCAGGGGTGGACAAGATTGAAACCAGGAGCCAAGAACTCCAACTTGGTCTTCCAAGTGGCTGGCCGGGACTGAAGTGCTTCGGCCATCCTCCACCGGCTCCCCAGATGCAGTAGCAGAGAGCAGGATTAGAAGCAGAGCAGCAGGGGCTGGGACAGGCACTCTGATCATGGGGTGAGGGTGTCCCAGGCTATGGCTTACCTCGCTGTGCCACAACACCAGCCCTTGCACTATTTTTTTTTTTTTAATATCTCCATAGTTTTACCTTTTCCAGAATGGCATTTATGTGGAATCATACAGCATGTGGCCTGCCCAGATTGGCTTGTTTCACTTAGTAATAAGCATTTGAGTTTCCTCCATGGCTTTTCATGGCTCACTATCTCATTTCTTTCTAGCGCTACATGCCATTCCGTTGCCTATGGACCACTTGCCCATTCACCTGAGAAACATTGTGATGGTGTCCATGTTTTGACAATTATGAATCCACTTCCTTCCCTTTCCCCAGTCTCTTCCTTACTTCTTCTATTATTACCAGTTTTTCATCCTCCTTTTTTTCCTTCATTCTTTTTCTTTCTCTCCTTTTCCTTTGTCTTTTTTGCTCTCGCATCATCTCTCATTTCTGAGGCTGTGGGGAGGGGACAGGTCAGTGGGAGAAGAGGTCACTCCAAGCCAGGGCTTCTCACCTGTGCCGCCATTTACACTTGGGGCTGGATGACTGTTCCTGGAGGGGCTGGCCTGTGAGTTCTGCAGTGCTTATCTGTGTCCCTGGCTTCTACCCACTGGATGGCCTAATGGCCGCCTGGCCTCCAGCTGTGACAACCTGAATGTCTCTAGGCATTGCCAAATGTCCCTTAGGGGACAGCATCCACAGAAACACTGCATAGGTTTCTCAAAGTAGTTCCCTTGAGACACTAGTCCTTGAACTGCTCGGAGGAAAATGAAGGCTTCCCCAGGGGAAACACTGCTGCAAGCCTCACCAGCAGATGTGGGATCCTACTCCGACCTAGAGGCTGAGAAATCCCACTAGGAAGGAATCTGTCTATCTTTGGTGTACCTAGAATCGCCCGAGTTTATTTGATTCTGAAATCCCTTTTCCTATTATTCCTGTCAATCACCCAATCTGGGATGGGGTGCTCTCCGCTCTCCCCAAACCTGACCTCTCCTCTCTGTCCTGGAGTTCCCTCTACTTACTTACGGTTCAGACTTCCCTGGGTGGATTCGAGAGGGGAGGATGGGCGGCTCCCAGGCTTACTAGGACTGAAGTCTCAGAATCTTCTGTGAAGTTGGACACTCTTACTTTATTTGAAGGACAGAGAGAGAGAGAAACACACACACACACACACAGAGGCAGACAGATTTTCCATCTACCCATTCACTCCCAGATGGCTGCAATAGCTGGGGCTTGGCCAGGACAAAGCCAAGAGGCTAAAACCCCATCCGAGTCTCCATGTGCGTGGCAGGGGCCATCTTCTAATGCTTCCCCAGATAAATCAGCAGGGAGCTGGGTCAGAAGTGGAGCAGTTGGCACTCAAATCAGCATGCGTACTGAATGCCAGTGTTGCGTGCTGCAGCTTAACCTTGCTGTTCTACAATGCTGGCCCAAGCCTTGGGGCTGTTTAAAAGCTTTCCAGGTGATTACAAAGTGCAACAAAGTTTAGCAATCTCTGGAGTAAAGCAATGAAGTCTTCTGATTCTCAACATGTAATGGTCAATTCATAGCAGTGGATATACATGAGGAGACAAGTGAGGGAAAGATGTTTACCCATTTAGCTGAAGAACAAACTGATCATGGCGTTTCAACCAATGCAAGTTTGAGACTGGAATACTCTCAGTTCTTTTTTTTATTGAAGATTTATGTACTTGAAAGGCAGAATTACACAGAGAGAGAAGGAGAGGCAGAGAGAGAGGTCTTCTATCCGCTGGTTCACTACCCAACTGGCCGCAACGGCCGGAGCTGTGCCGATCTGAAGCCAGGAGTCAGGAGCTTCTTATCGGTCTCCCATGCAGGTGCAGGGGCCCAAGGACTTGGGCCATTCTCTACTGCTTTCCCAGGCCATAGCAGAGAGCTAGATGGGAAGAAAAGCAGCCAGGACTGGAACCAGTGCCCATATGGGATGCTGGCATTGCAGGTGGTGGCTTTACCCACTGTGCTGGCCCCATACTCCCAGTTCTGACTCATTATTCATGCTGACTGAATTTATGACACTAGAGCAAGCTCCAGAAGGTGAGCCAAGGGCAGTCACCCACATCCCCAGGCCTCTCTGCACCTCACTTTTCACTTGATGGGATGGTCTATCACCCTCAGAACCCTGTGCGGTTCTGTTACCAGAGAAGCAAAGGGTCCTTCACGCAAGAAAGAATTCAGGTGTCAGACAGAGAGCAGTGGAAAGCAAAATAGCAAGGTTTATTAGGGTAGGGACATCCATAAGAATGGATGGGCACCTCCAGACAGGACCTGAGAGAGAGTGCGTAGTTCACATTTAGGCTGGGTTTTTAAGAGTCTTGCCTTCTGCCCCCCACCCTTCTCCTCTGGAATAAAGGACTTGTTGGGTGTAAATATGAAAAATTCCTTTCGTTGGGGCCCATCTTAGTGGAAGGATGTTTATCAGGCCAGGTAGAAGGGGGAGGACCCCCTGGAAGCTCCTCAGGATTGGGTGGGACTTTGAAGTGCAGATACTGGAAGGTTATCTGGGTGACTTTGAGATGCGGATGCTGGAGCGCTGTAGATGTCAATTCTTTAGGCCCTTGTCACACACACGTAAGCTCATTTCTGACTTCCTACCTGACAGTTCTACAGCTGAAAAGCAGAAGCGTCCTGCGATTCGCTCAGAGGTTAGTCAGTTAGTAGGAGTTAACCGGGCCTTCAACAGAGGCCAGACAACATCCCTCTCAAATCCCTATAAGATCACATGGCCAAATGAACCTGGTCTCTAAAAACTCAGGTTCAAGAGGGTTTGGCGGAGTGTTTTCCAGATTTAGCAACTTGTCAAGTGTTATCCAAGAAAGCATCGGACATTCTGAGGGAGGGAGAGCAATGCAATAGGAGTAGTCCCTCTCCTTGGCTGGGGACTGCCCATCTCTGCACACAAGGGTGGGAGATGATGGATGTGCATGCAAACACTGAGTAATTTATTCCCCTATTGTTACTCAAATCTCAAAACGTAGGAAGATGTTGTTGCTGGGCCTCCGGTCCTTTGTAGTTTTTTTTTTCTCCTGTATTTGGTAAATTCATCATTTACCAAATGAAGTAGTATACTTTATTTAAGTCAGAGTGATGACCCCAGGGTGACGAGTTTTGTTTCTTTATGAAACCACATTGATTTCTGAGATTCTAGACAATGAGAAGACAAAGGACACACTCTCCCCGGGTTTGTGTCCCAAATATTTAACTTGGATTAATCTATATAGCCACAATTGAATGTTTTCTCACAAGCTGAGGGAGCTGGGAGAACTTAATACTATCTAACAATGTCAACTTGCTGTCAGGCACAACCTAAATGGGTGAAAAATTAGCAAGACGGGCCACAGAATGTCATTTTTATGGAGTTGAGGAGATTTACTTGAAAACAATGTTTCTTTGTACCTTAGAGTGTAATCTGTCATAGGTTAGTGAGTGTTCTAGTGGGACATATCCTCTTATAGAACAGAATGCAATTTCATTCTTCAAGAAGTTCCTTTAAGCATCTCTGCTTCTTCAGCAAGTTCCCTGTCTGCCTCCGGGTCCAAACTTCGTAAAGGACTTGTTGCACCTCTCCACTCCTCCCTTTCTTCCTCCTGCCCCCGTCCCTGCCTCACTTCCTCTCTTTGGTGGGGATCCTTGGTGCCTAACCAGACCCTTCTCAACTCCTAGCAATGCAAAACAGATAAGCTGCATGGGGCAGCTAAGAAACAGGTAAGAGGGAAGTTCCTGGAGACTTCAAAGAGCCCCCTACTCTTCTGCCAGCTGCTTTCTGCACTGCTCACCCCCCCATTTCCTACTAACCAGATAAAACCTGAGTCCCAAGTGTGCCCTGTGCACAGTCTCGTTGCAAGAACAATTAACCTCTTTGCTTCCAATAAAGCAACCTGTCTGTTGAGGTCGGTCTTCATCTCCTATCTGGATGTCTTCATCTCCTTTCCAGGGGTACGAAAGTCCAGAACCCTGAGCTATTCCAGAACTAACACTTCAGTCCTTATTAATAGCCAAGGCTATTTTCTCTTGACTTCCACGTCTTGGGCTTGCCTTTGGAGACCGAAGCATCGTATCTTTCCTGCCTCTCCCCATTTGACGCTTGACTGGGCTGGCTTTCTTGGTTCCTGGAGTCAACGACAACTCTTCTACTGAATTGGCTTGTATATGGCCCCCTAAAATATGATATCGGAATATGGCCTCCTAAAAGTCGCCCAAAAGTCCCATCTGGGGTGCCATACGATATCGGACTTTAGGGTGCCATACGATACCACAGTGTGCTTATTAATAATTCCCAGTATTAACTAGCCTGTGTGGATTTTTGCCTGTTATTCAGAGAAGAATTCTGAATACCGGCATAAATGCATGAGGCAGCGTAGTACGTTTTAATCTTTTATTCAGTTAGAAAGATGCATAGGAGAGTGAGGGCCCCATCTAAAAGAGGCAAATCTGGATTCATACCGAGTACCAGGAGCCAGCCACGTGGAGGAGCATGCAGCCAGGAAGCATGGGGCAGGTGGCCTGAAGGCCAGGTGCCCTGGAGGCACTGCGCCACAGAGAGGTAGGGCCGCATGGGCCCACGATGGCAAGAAGCCAAAGAGGAAAAAGGGGAGGGCACACCGAGTCCCAGGCTTTTAATCCACTTCCAAAGGGGGGTGGTTAATTAACCTGATTGGCTGGTGGACGCACAGGTGTGGTCAGGTAGGGGCATGAGGTCACATAGGGGCGTGGTAGAGGCATGGTCTTCCAGTTCACAAACCTGATCAATCTTATTCTGTATGCCTGCCTACAACAGTACCATACGCTGAGGTCAAATGGAGCCAGAACACTCATCGCCTAAAACAACTAACTAGACAATGGCAACGAGAACATTCCAGAAGTCATTCAGGATTCCAGCAGGAAAATCATTCAGGCAAGGAGGATCATCCTGAGTTTCATAGAGCATACAACAATAGGACCAACAATCAGAATGATTCTAGAGGAAATCCTAGAGGGTTCTGTATGCTCAGATTCTGTCCTTGAACTCTTTCCATCTCTAAGGGATTTCCCTAAGAGTGACCTCAGTCTGCACATAGTCAGCTCCTGCTGGAGTCCAGTGTTAACCCGGGGCAGCATGGGAAGCAGCTGAGAGGACTGCGCGGTGGGACAAGCTGTCTCACAGACACCATCAGATTGACACCAGTTTGTTGTCTTGAGTGGAGTTTCTGATTCATCAGATGAAAAATGGCTTTTATGGGGAAGCTAAGCCATTTCCCAAGTGTTTTGGACATGCCAAGAGCAGTTGCTGGAAAACTGGTCTTGAGCCTTGTGGTTGGGCTCCCGGTCTGTTTGCAGCAGGAGCCTGTTTGTGCTGGGAATGGCCCTCCTGCTCCATCATTCACATGCAGTTATTCTCCAATCTGAGCTCTCATAGTTTCTCTGGGTAAACAGTTCTTTCCTGACTCTTTATCCTCTCTGTTCACTCAGACAATGGCCTTTGGAACCAAGAACAAAGTTGGGAGCAGGTGACAGATTCTTTTTGCTGCTGCCAAGACAAGTGACTTTAATTTATGACATTTTCTCTCTGTAAGCCTACTATTATTCTTGGTGATAAGATAAGGTGATTCAGAGCTCTCCATCAAAAATCCTCTCTCAGTGGGAACACTTAAGACCAAACCTTTGGCAAAAACTGGTCAGTTGTCCCTCTGGGACATTGCATGTGATGGACGACTTTCTTGGTTGTGAGTTACTCTCTGTGGGCCTATGGTTGGGTTGTCCTCTCTTTTTCTTGTTCATTCAATTGCCAGGTAACTTGATTCTATCTCCTAAGTAGACATTGGATGCTTCTCCTTCTGTGAGTTCTCACAAATACAGTCCCAGACCCAGCCACCCTTGCCTGCTGGGTAGCTGGGCAATTCTGAATTGATCTACATCTCCAGGGTTCTTCTCACCCATTCTTCATGTTACAACCAGACTGATTTTCTTTTCTTTTTGACAGGCAGAGTGGATAGTGAGAGAGAGAGACAGAGAGAAAGGTCTTCCTTTTGCTGTTGGTTCACCCTCCAATGGCCGCCGCGGTAGGCGCGCTGCGGCCAGCGCACTGCGCTGATCCGATGGCAGGAGCCAGGTGCTTCTCCTGGTCTCCCATGGGGTGCAGGGCCCAAGAACTTGGGCCATCCTCCACTGCACTCCCGGGCCACAGCAGAGAACTGGTCTGGAAGAGGGGCAACCGGGATAGGATCAGTGCCCCGACAGGGACTAGAACCCGGTGTGCCGGCGCCGCAAGGCGGAGGATTAGCCTAGTGAGCCGCGGCGCCGGCCCAGACTGATTTTCTTAAATGTGTGAAGATCATGGTGTTATTCCTTTACTTAAAATCCATCACTCTCTTTCCATGGTCTTTAGGATAAAACAAAACTTGACTATGGATCTTTGGCTTCAGTGTAGATGCTACTTCATATTTTTCTGACCTGAATGCGATTTCTTACATCACTGCTTGTCAGGATTGCCACCAGGATCTTCTAGAAGTCAACACAATTTAACCCAATGTCACCTCTCTCTCATGGAAGTTACATCCAAAGAAGACAAAGACTCCTCTTTCTGAGAAGAACCAGAACTCTGGGGAATTTGGAGCAGGGAGGAAGGATGGTGCTGTGGACTGGATTATATCTCCCCAAATTCATGTGTTGAATCCCTGTTCCCAGTGGAGATGGGGGTATGTGGAATAGGGTCTTTGGGGATAATTAGGTTTAGGTGAGGCCATGAGGATGGGGCCCTCATGTCAGGATTGGTGCTCTTATAAGAAGAGATACTAGAGAACTTGTTCTTGTTTCTCCCTTTCTCTCTCTCTCCCTCCCTCTTTCTCTTTGCATTCATCCCTCCCTCTCTGCCCACTCACCTCTCTCTCAGCTGTGTGAGCACATAGTGAGAGGGTGAACATCTGTAAGCCAGGATGCAGATTCTTATCAGGACCCAACCAGGAACTGGTGCTATGGCACAGCGGGTTAAAGCCCCAGTCTGCAGTGCCGGCATCTTATACAGGAACAAGTTCAAGTACCAGCTGCTCCACTTTCGATTCATCTTCCTGCTGACGTACCTGGGAAGGCAGCAGAGGATGGCCCAGATCCTTGGGCCCCTGCACCCATGATGGGTACTGGAAAGAAGCTCTTGGCTTCAGATCGGCTTAGCTCTGGCTGTTGTGGCCATCTGGGGAGTGAACCAGTGGATGGAAGACTTCTCTCTCTGTGACTCTCTCAGATAAATAAATCTTCAAAAAACAAAACAAAACAAAACCCCACTATGCTGTCACCCTGATCCCAGACTTTCGAACTTCCAAAAGTGTGGGAAAAGCAACTGTGGCAGCCCTAACTAAGAAGACAGATGATGCCAGTGCCACGGCTCAATAGGATAATCCTCTGCCTGTGGTGCTGGCACACCGGGTTCTAGTCCCGGTCGGGGCACTGGATTCTGTCCTGGTTGCTCCTCTTCCAGTCCAGCTCTCTGCTGTGGCCCGGGAGTGCAGTGGAGGATGGCCCAAGTTCTTGGGCCCTGCACCCGCATGGGAGACCAGGAGAAGCACCTGGCTCCTGGCTTCAGATCAGCATGGTGCGCTGGCTGCAGCGCGCTGGCCGCAGCAGCCATTGGAGGGTGAACCAAGGGTAAAGGAAGACCTTTCTCTCTGTCTCTCTCTCTCACTGTCCACTCTGCCTGTCAAAAAAAAAAAAAAATGGTGATGTCTGTCTCGCTAGGTGGCTATTGTGAATTCACCCCGGACACGATTCTGCTGCTCAGAAACCAATAACCTCTCCCTTGTTCCTTATGTTTAGTGAGGATCTTCTTCTCTAAACACACAGGCACCAGTGACACGGACTTCAGAGTCGGACTTTCGGGGTGGGCGTCTCAGATCTACCACTTATTTGTGACCTTTAGTCTCTTAACCTTTCTGTGATCCTCCATCTATAAACATGGAGAAAGCAATGGTATCCACTTACAGCAGTTACTCATGATCGTATCACAAACCGATTTCAAAACTTCGTGGGTCAAAACAACCACTTACTTAGCTCACAGTTGTGCAGTTTGCCAAATGATGCTGAGCACGAGTGGGCAGTTCTGGCCTGAGCTGGGCTCCCTCATGCACCTGTGGTCAGCTTACAGGTTACCAGGTGGCTCTGCTTCTTGTTGGTTGCCAGGCCCCCTTGGTTCTCTTCCAGGTGGTCTCTCATACTTCAACAAGTTACCCCCGGCCTGGTCTCATGGCGGAGGCAAGGGTCCAAGAGAGAGAAAGCAGCAATGTACAAGACTTCTGGCAGCCAAGGCTTGGAACTGGTCCCTACTCCAGCTACTGACCACAATCTATAGGTGAAAGCAGGTCAAAGTCAGCCCCAGTTCAAGGGATGGGAAATATATTCTGTTTCAATGGCAGGTTACTGGGGATTCACTGACTGGAACCCACAATGCACTTAATCACCATATTACATTACAGGTTGTGAAACAATACAGAGGACACACTCAGACTAGAGCCCTGTACACTGTAGATACCAAGCAAACATATTAGCCATCATCATCAACCTAATTATTATGGTTTTCTATGTATCTTCTAAACTATAGATAAATATTACAGCAATTTATGGAAAGCTCCCTCAGATTGTTGACAATTTTTCAGTTTGCTTAATTTTTAAAAAAATTTATGTATTTATTTGAGAAGTAAAGTTACAGACAGAGGGAGAGACAGAGAAAGGCCTTCTATCTTCTGGTTCACTCCCCAAATGGCTGCAATGGCCGGAACTGGGCCAATCCAAAGCCAAGAGCCAGGAGCTTCTTCCAAGTCTCCCATGTGTGTGTAGGGTGTGTAGGGTGTGTAGGGTGTGATGTAGGCAGGCAAACAGGTTTAAATTGATTAGGTTTGTGAGCTGGAAGGCCATGCCTTTACCATGCCCCTGTGTGACCTCATACCCCTACCTGGCCACACCTGTGCACCCACTGGCCAATAAGGCTAATTAACCACTCCCTTTTGAAAATGGATTAAAAGCTTGGGACATGGTATGTCCACCCCTTCCTTTCCTTGGCCTCTTGCCGTACGGGGCTGGTTGCAGCCCTGCACCTCCAGGGCACGTGGCCTTTGGGCCACCCACCACATGCTTCCTGGCCTAGATGCTCCTCCACGTGGCTGGTTCCTGGTACTCGGTATGAATCCAGATTTACCTCTCTCCTTTAGACAGGGCCCTCACTCTCCTATGCATTTCTCTTACTGAATAAAAGCTTAAAATGCACCATGCTGCCTCATTCATTTATGCCAGTATTCAGAATTCTTCTCTGAATATTAGGCGAGAACCCACACGGGCTTATTAATATTGAGAATTTATTAAGCATATGGTGATAGTATATGGCACCCCAAGTTCCGGCATCATATATGGCACCACAGATGGGAGGTTTGGGGAACTCTTAAGGGGCCATATTCTGTATCATATTTTAGGGGGGCCAAAATGATTTCAGGTGCATACTTGGGCCATTTTCCACTGCTTTCCCAGGCCATCAGCAGAGAGCTGGATCAGAAGAGGAGCAGCTGGGACTGGGACATGAACCGGCGCCCATATGGGATGCCGGCACCGCAGGCGGAGGCTTTACCTAGTACGCCACAGTGCTGGCCCCTAGAGTAATTTTTGTGGTTCCCAAAAGAAAGGTATAAAGTCAGCATCTATGTTTTTCTCTCTGCTTGAACATAATGTGTGTAAATTAATGTGTGCAAAGTGATTAGCTCAGCGCCTGGAACAAAACAAATATTAAATAATGACAGCTACAGTTATACAAGGTCAGTGATTTGAAAACCAATCTACCTTTTCCCCAGCCCCAATTCTCTTCTACAACGGATGCAAATTGGTGTGGATGCAACAGGTGCAGTCAGTGTAAGAGTGGAGGTAGAAGCAGAAAGGCTTGTGATGAAAACTTTCTCTTCCACACACAGGTAGATGTAAGCTGTGTGACAGTACTAACAGGATAATAGAAAATAGTATAATAAAACCCTCACCTCCATCACACAGATTCCACAGGTCCAGTGGTGGCCAATCTTTCCTTGTTCTCAACTTTCTCTTTTATTTGTAAAGTGTTTTTTTTTTTTAAGCAAATTCCAGATGTCACCTGTAATGCTTCAATATATATCACTGACAGGCATCTTGTTTTAATTTTTATGTAACTGCTGTATTATTATCTTTCCACATGAACCATTCTGAATATCATCTAATACCCAGGCCATAATAAAATGTCCCTGATTGTCTGATCCAGACAAGCTCTGGGTACTGCGTTTGCTTTCAGAGGGAGCATTTTAGTGCAGTCTTGGTGCATACAGAATTGGCGAGTGTCATTTAGGAATCAGGCCCACGAGGGAACTGAGACAGCTGGACCTGAAGCATCCCCGGTAGATGTTCCAAAGTGTGTTTTTGAACTTCTGTGTCTCCCAGGACACGCTGATGTTACCACTTGGAGTCTGTGAAGCCGCACTGACTTGGAACTATTCAGAAAGCTGCCCCCAGGCTATGAGATGCTGTGACCAGTGCTGCCCAGTGGCTGGGCTGTGTTTATTTTGGGGTCATTTGAAGAAACTGACACCTCGAGATATCATTGATTGGAAAGAATAGAGGCAAAGGAGCTACTTTTGTGGAGGAATCCCCTTATAGTGCTCTAAGTCCCCACACGTGGCAAGGTGACCACAAGCTAAGGATTTACTACCAGCCTGTTGCACAGAAACCCATCTCCCTTCCTTCCTCCCTCCCCCACCTCCCCTTCCTTCTTTCCTTTCCTTCTTTCCTTCCTCCCTCCCTCTCTTTCTTCTTTTCTTCTTCCTCCTTCTTTCACTCTTTCTTTCCTTTCTTCCTTGGCCCCTTTCTCCTTCCTTCCATCCTTCTCTCCCTTCCTTCCTCCCCTCCTCTCTCCTTCTTTCTCCCTCCATCCCTTTCCTCTCTCCCTCCCTTTTCTTTCTTTCCTTCCTTCCTTCCTCCCTTCCTCCCTTTCTCCCTTCCTCCCTTCCTCTCTTCCTTCCTTCCCCCCTCCCTCCTTCCTTCCTTCTCTTCTCCCTCCTTTTTTTCACCATTCAGGAGTGTTGGCTCTGACATTCAGAGAGGATACCTAAAATCTTCAGTGTTTTCTTTGCTCAATTAAAGTAGAAACTCTTTTGTAAAGAAAGCAAGAACTTGATAATTCAATATGTGTAGTGTGACGAATGGGTAAAGATCTTAATTTTTTGAACAAAATAGGTTTATGTATTTATGCCTTCACTCAATGCCTAGCCCAGGACAGAGAGCTGCCCTAGCTTCTGTTTTCTCCCTTACTTCCTATGGATATTAAATCACCCAATTCGGCCAGTTTTATCTCCTGTCTCTTGAATGTGTCCTTTTCTGTTTCCATGAGCTCACTGACCCAGCTCAGCTCATACCAGCTCTTGCCTACACCACTGTGGTCAAGTCCTAAGCAAATCCCTTCCCACACTGCAGCTAGCACAAGCACTTTAAAATATACAGCTGACTATGGCACAGCCCTCCTCCAAAGCTTTGAATGGTTCTTTGTTTCTTTCTGTGGACTCTTCTCACCAGGGCACTGGGTTGGATTGCAGGTGTGCAGAAATGCTGGTCCCTTCCACTCACAGCGTGGCCCAGTAGTGAGCAGCCGCACTCTTGTACCCCATGCAGGTATCGTGGACTGAGTGTGCCAGGCACCTGCTTAGACAATTCTCCTTCTGCAAGTAGCATCTCCTTCTGCCCTCTACCCCCTGCCTGTTATCCGCACATATTCTCTTATTCTGTTTCTCTGGCTAACTCTCATATATATGGTAAAGATCTCTTATGCCTGCCACATGGTGCACAGACATGCTCTGTGCTATGGAGCAGTACTAGGAAACTGTCTTTAACCCTCTGGATATCATTTTTCTGCTCATGCAGGTCTCTGTATCTGGAAAATTCTTTGAACCATTTTGGAACTTGCAATTCTTATTCATTCTTCAAGGCTCAATTCAAGAATAATCCGTGTCAGGGGGCCTTCCTGGAAACTCAGGATTAGACCAAAGACCCTTGTTTTGTGCTCTGCACCCCACCCACCACCACCGACCTGGTCACTGATTTACCTGACCACTCACCACATTGCCAGGAAGTAGTTTGTGTCTGTGTCTGTCCCTCCTCCCAGCCTGAGAGGTCTTTGAGGACAAAATCAATTATCTAGAAATTCCTCTGCCCTACACAGTTCCTTGGACACAGTAGGTGCACATAATAAGACAGTTTAGGAAAAACATGGAGGACAGCAGTGGTGTTTTTTGTCTGCTGGAAGTATAGCTAAAAGCCCAGTGCTTTCATGTCTTTTGCTAATGGGGCCTGATTAGGATGGTCCACTGGCACTGGATGATAAGACTTCAAGTCCAGAATATTGGCTGTTGAAATCAATGTCATCAAGAATGGATATAATTGAACACTCTTCTCAAACTCTCAGCAGTCTTTATTGATTTTAACAGTGACAGATGAGAAGAAACACGTTATCCCAAGCAGAGGGACAGGGCGAGAACTGCTGTATCAGAAGAGAAGCCACCTGACTCCAGCAGGCACGGGGGCTTCTGTCACTTTCTCAGTAGCCCTGCGGATTTACTGTTATTTTAATTGCTAGAATTTGCAAGAAATAATCTATAAGGCATTTCCAAGATTATGCACATGTAAAAAGAGACCAGTGAAAAGTCAATATTAGAGAATTACCCTGCAGTTGTAAAGATCAAAAGTTTGTAGAAGTCTCACATCCTGATTTAAAAAATATTTTATTTATTTGAAAAGGAAAGCGAGAAAGCGAGAAAATGAGAAAGCGAGAGAGAGAGAGGTGTCTCCATGTGCTGATCTACTCCTCAAATATCCAAAACAGCTGGTGTTGTATCAGCTTGAAGCAAAGAATCTAGAACTCAATCCAGGTCACCCACATGGGTGGCAGGGCCACTAGTACTTGAACCATCACCTACTGCCTCCCAGAGTGTTCATCACCAGACGGCTAGACTTGGGTGTGGACGTGGGACTCTAACCTAGGAACTTCAATATGGAAAGCGAGCCTCCAAGATTCTGTCTTAATATCTGTGCCAACTCTCTGCCCCTTGTGGCTTGGCCTTGAACACACAGGTGTTGGTGAGGCTGGGGGATGTGGTCCTTTCAGGCCTATGATCGTGGGAGCCCAGCAGCTGCACCTGCTTTCTCCCAGTGCTCTGCATTCAGAGCTCTTCAGAGACTGCCTCCATGGGTCCCCTAACTAGGACAGTAGAGTTAGGTCATAGTGGCCTTTTCACTTCACTGATCATCCTTGCTAGAGCAGTGGCTGTGATTCTTGGGAAGTTCGGGTAAGAAAGTGGACAAAGAAGTTATAGCACTGCTTTTTTGACAATGGGATCTTGTTGAGAGGAATCAGCTTTGATGTGTGTAGTTCATTTCTTTGCCACAGTGTCTTGGCTTTCCATGCCTGAAATGCTCTCATGGCTTTTCAGCCAGACCAGAATGCCTTAAGGACTGATTCTGAGGCCAGAGTGCTATTTAGGGCATTTGTCATTCTATGAGCCTGCTGTGTGGCCTGCTTCCCATGTTGGATCATTCTTTCTTTTTTATTTCTATCTATTGTTATTAGCAAATATTTGTAACCTAAATCTTAATACAAGCTACAAAAGGCTTGATATATTTTTTAAAGATTTATTTATTTATTTGGAAGGCAGAATTACACAGATGCAGAGAGAGAGAGAGAGAGAGAGAGAGAGAGAGAGAGAGAGATCTTCCATGTGCTAGTCCACTGCCCAAATGGTCGAAATGACTGGAGTTGGGTGGATCTGAAGACAGGAGACAGGAGCTTTTTCCAGGTCTCCCGTGAAGGTGCAGGGGCCCAAGGACTTGGGCCATCTTCCACTGCTTTCCCAGGCATGGCAGAGAGCTGGATTAGAAGCAGAGCAGCAAGGTCTCGAACTGGTGCCCATATGGGATGCCGGCACTGCAGGTGGTGGCTTTACCCGCTATGCCACAGCACCGGCCCTGAAAGGCCTGCTCTTTCTATGACACTGTGTCTGACAGACTGCTCAATGACTGGCTGACATCCAGTATGGAAATGTTTTTGATATGTCTATGCCTATATCTCTTATCATCCATCATAAGGCATTAGAACACAGTTGGGATATACATGTAATAACATTCTATATATAGATAGAATATATACACATATATAAAAGAAAAAATGAAAAATAGCTATTTTCAGAAAGTTCCAAACAAAGATGAGGAACTGATCAAAACGCATGTCGTGAGGAGAGTTTTTAATGGGAGATACACAGTGAGTTGAATTTATCCAGCTATTTACTAATATGCCAAAATTATGTTGCAGGTTTTATTATAGGTTCTGGGACATCACGGAGAATAAAGCAGACATGGAGCTTACAGCCTAATGGGGAGAAAAATGATAAGCCAGCATTCACATAAGCAAAGTAAAGTTAGTTGGTGCTAAACACTAGCACAAAAGTAACAGGAAGCAAACTGCTTGGGATATGTATAACAGTTTTTTTTAAAGATTTTTTTTTATTTATCTGAAAGGTAGAGTGACACAGAGAGGGAAAGAGAGTCAGAGAGAGATCTCCCATGCACTAGTTCACTCCGCAGATGGCCACAACAGCCAGGGCTGGGCCAGGCCAAAGCCAAGAGTCTGGAATGTCCTCCAGGTCTCCAGGTGGGTGGCAGGGGCCCGAGGACTCGGGCCATCTTGTGTTGCTTTCCCAGGAGCTGGACTGGAAGTAGAGCAGCTGGACTCCAACAGGTGCCCATATGGGATGCTGGTGTCAGAGGTGGTGGCTTCACCCACTATGCTGTGAGCGGGCCCTGTGACAATTGTGGACAGAACGATGAGGGACGGCTCTGCGAGGGTGTCTCGGCTAAGGGCTGACAGGCTGCCTCGGTCTGCCAAGGCTGCTCTCGCAGATTCTGTAGTCTGAATATGTAACTTATCAACAACAGAAGCTGCTCCCTGTTCTGGAGGTGGGGACGGCCAGGATCCAGGTGCTAGCAGCAGCTACGGCAGGTGTGTGGTGAGACGGGCTTTTGGCTTCAGAGAAGGTGCCGGCTTGTTGCACCCTCACAGGCCAGGAGGGGCAAGGCGGCTTCAACCTCTTTGATAAGGACTCTAATGCCGTAATCAGGACTTAATCATCTCTCCCCAAGGACCCACCTTTTAATCCTGCCACACTGGGGATTTGTTCCAACATCAGCATTTTGGAGTGACGGCAACATGCAGACCATGGTGGACGTGAAGCTGTGTAGCTGTGCATCTCTGTTATTGTACAGGGTCCCTGCTGCTGCGGGGGGTCAGGGAGCTGGGGAGGGGGAGGGTGGGAGAATGTTCTAGAGCCCTGCAGTCTCATTGCGTCAGTGAGCTGAGCCCTGGGCCAGGCCCTGCCTCTGTCTGCTCAGCCACACATCCCCTTGGATGGGCCAGGACGGCCAGAGGCAGCGGGGTAAGGCAGTCCCCTTCTCCTGGGGAGTTAGGCTCCGACAAAACCCCGACAGGTGAGAGTCTGGTAAAACATTGTCTCCTGAGAGCAGGTCTTGCTGGAAAGAACACAGCATTTCAGACCGGTTCCTTTCATGCCTCTCCCGCTGGAAGAAGGAGGGAAATTTCCTCTGATATTCCGTGCAAGAGTCTGGTAGGGTTCCTGGGGGTAAAACTCTCCCAAGCCTGGACTCCTCCATGACGGCTCCCCTTCCGGAAGCTGAGCCCCTCGCGGCTTGTCAGCGACAGCTCAGGAGCTTCCTTCCTGGGCTGGGTTCCCACCGAGGTTTTGGCTCCTGTACCCACCTGCCCGTCTCCCCAAGTTGTGAGGCGGAGCTCTGTCCGGTGACTTCAGCTCTCTGCAGGATCTAAGAAGAGCGGCTGGTTTCTCAGTGTTAAAGCTTTTTTCTTTTCCTGGGAGGATGGGAGTGATGACTTCCAAGGTGCCTGTGTCAGACAGAAATCACAAATCAAAGAGCCGTGGGGGACATCGGAGCGGAGGTCTGAATGAAGAGAAGGAGCTGCCCTGGGAAGAATGGGGGAGAGTTTTCCCAGGAGGATGGCACGTTCCCCGACTCTGGGGTGGCCCACCCTGGCTTGGGGGCCAGGGAAGCTGGAGGTAAGTGGCGAGGCCCAGGGCGAGAGGAGACAATTTCACCATCAAGGCAGAGGCAGGGGCAGGATTGAGCGGGGCCTGCAGGGCAGTGGTGGGAGGCTGGAAGGTCTTACATTCGAAAAGGAAACAACTCACTCATCTTGCAGGCAGAAGTAAAAAAGTTTAATCGGCATCCTCCTGATGACTTCTACATTGACTGTAGGGTTAGAAACACTGCTGTGAGAAGTCTCCATGTGCTATTTCTTTTTGGCGTCTCCTGCCATGCCAAAAACACAGACGATACCAGCAAGCTGGATGGAAGAGGACACTAATCTGCTGATGGGACGCCCTTGTTCCGGCACTGCAGTTTGTGCAGAGCCTGGAGGAAATCTGATTCCCAAAGAAAGCGATGGACCTGCTCTGTCAAAGCCTCTTCTGTGAGGTTGGGGTGGCTCACCCAGCCTCACCCTGCCTCGCCCCTCCTCACCCTGCCTCCTGTTTCCCAGATCAGCACAAGCACGCTGCAGCCTGAGGATGCTGGGTAGGTGGCTCCACAGGGATGGGCTCATTTGGACAACTGCTGGTGGCGCTGTTGTATGGGCATGGGCGATGGAGGGAATGAAGCTGGGGCTAGAGACGGGGCTGCACAGAAGCCAGGGGCCCCACCCACAAACTCCACCTGCACGCGCCCCCTAGGAGCACCTAGAGAGCGGAGCCCTGAGCTTCCAAAGTCAGCCCCTGGAGTCTTCAAAAATCATCTTCATGGTAATCTGAGTGCCCTGCTTGCACAGTGTGTGTTCCTAACCCTGATTAGATAACCCTGGGGAAATGCAACGCATCGAAAAATCTGGGTTTATATAAAGAAGTCGACAATTAAGCAATTGCCAAGTAAATTCCACCTGCATGAAGATCAAATGCAATTTTTTTTCCAGATGAGAGCACTGTTTTACTCCTAAAGAGTAGGTGTTTTTTTTTTTTTTTTTCCTGGAACCATTTGAATAATGGCCCTGGGGAATATTTCATTTCTCTTGTATGTGTCCTACAGATTGATTTAGCTTAAAAGTTCTCAGTGGCAAGTCTTCCATTAGCTACCTATAGAAATCATCTTGCAGACTTATGTTAGTTCCTACAGTCCCTATTTGTCTAAGAGTTTCTTTTCTGGCTTGAATTCTATTGTTTCTTTAATCCATCACTCCCCTTTGTTATGTTAAACTTTTCTCCAATACCCTACTTTGGGAAATTGTGACATTCTCTCTCAAGCATGTCCTGGTGCCATAGATTTTGTTCCTTTGAGTTTTCCTTATGATCCTCTCTCCCTTTTGGGCTCTCAGGATGTTGGCATTTGCTCCCACCTTCTTCCCAGCCCAGGCCTGTTGTGTTGGTGCGGAGGCTGCCCTGCAGAATACCGGGCTGCGGCCAGGGACACCGTCAGAGTCAGCTCTCCAAAAGCACAAAAGACCAGGACTTCACAGGCCCAAGGCATCACTAGGCCCCGTTTTGAAAAGCTATGCAGTGGTAGGAGGAACTGTTCAGCCTTTTTCTCCATGTTAGTGCGAAGGGCAGAGGATATCTGTGTGGGTGTAAGTCTTCTCTTTCCTATGGTATCATAGGGTTACCATAATGAATTATCCAAAACCCAGTGGCTGAAAACAATAGAAATATCCTCTCCCAGTCCTGGGGCTGGAAGCCTGAAATCAACTGTGTGCCGTACCTTCTCTGAAGCCTCAAGGGGAGAATATTTTTTTAAGGTTTATTTATTTACTTGAAAGTCAGAGTTACACAGAGAAGGAAAGAGAAGCAGCGAGAGAGAGGTCTTCCATCTGCTGGTTCACTCCCCAGATGGTCACATCAACTGGAGCTGAGTGGTTCCAAAGCCAGGAGCCAGGAGATTCTTCCGGGTCTCCCACACAGGTACAGGGGACCAAGGACTTGGGCCGTCTTCTACTGCTTTCCCAGGCCATAGCAGGGGTCTGGATCGGAAGCAGCTGGGACTTGAACTGGCACCCAAAATGGGCTGCCAGTACTGCAGGCAGCGGCTTTACCCGCTACGCCACAGCGCTGCCCCAAGGGGAGAATCTTTCTTTGCCTCTCCCAGCTCCTGGGGGCTCTAGGCAGTCTTTGGCTGTGGTGGCATCACTCCAACCTCTCTCCTTTCTTCACATGGCCTTCCTCTCTATGTCTTTAACTTTTCCTCTTCCTTCATGTCATTGGATTTAGGTCCCACTCTAGTGATCCACGTTACTTTCACCCTAAGATTCAACCTTAAATGTATCTCCAGACTCTTTCCAAATAAAGTCACCATCACAGGTTCCTGGGGTTGTAAGATGAACGTACTTCCTGGTGAGCCATCATTGAACCTGCTACAGTGGTCATCTCTCTCCCAGCTTGCTACTGGGGTCTGAAATTGCCACCACTTAGAAGCTGAAACTTAAGCACAGTGCCTCTCTAGGGTCCCTAAGAAAATGTAAATATCTCTGAGAGAGGTTATCTGGAGCTTGAGGGTGGGGACAGATGAGGACAATCTTAGTAAAGCAGTAAGAGGCAGTACTGGGCTGGTTCATGGAGCACTGGAGAGTAAAGGGATGGATTGGATTCAGTTGAAGAGTTTGGGCTCCCAGCAGACTAAAGCCCTGTAAAGAAACTTTGAGTGAGAACTGAGGGTGTCAGAGGTGGAGTCTGATTGTTTATAATTTTGCCTCATTTGTGCTCTCAACTTCTTGGACTTAACAGGGAAAAGTGAGTGACTTTGTGCCCTCATCTATTTATTTTTTGGGTCTTTCCAGAGCTAGTGTGGGAATCTGTGATGGAATAGGACTGGGCATTTTTAAAAAAATGCTTATATATTTTTATCTATTTGAAAGGCAGAGGGAGGGATGGAGGGAGAGAAAGAGAGAGAGAGAGAGAGCGCAAATGTTTCCATCCACTGGTTGATTCCCCAAATGCTTGCAACAGCCAAAACTGGGCCAGACTGAAGCCAGTAGCCCAGAACTCCATCTGGGTCTCCCATATAGGTGACAGGAGACCAAGCTCTTGGGACATTACCTGCTGCCTCCCAGGATGCGTTAGCAGGGAGATGGATTGGAAGCAGAGTAGCCAGCACTTGAACTGACACTGATATGGATGCAGGCATCCCAAGCTGCAACTTAACCCCTTGCACCACAACGCCTGCCATGGTTTGGATTTTTAAGCATGAGCTAGACATCAAGAGCTATGTAGCCTCTCATGAAACATGGGCCCATGAGCCGAGAATCGTATACCCCATGTGTGGCAGAGTCCAAGGACCCCTGATGCCTGCATGAATGCTTTCTGTTCTATGATCCTCTCCCTAATGAGCTCAGTGGAGTTGAGACATATGATTCGTGCCTACAACCACTCTGTGAGAACTGGGCTTTATCAAGGCAACCTGTTGATGTCACAGAATCCCAGATTTGTTCAGATTCCCACGGCGTACATTGCTTGCTCGCCAAGGGTATGGATTTGACCTCTCCATGATATCTTAGCTACAGGGGATTTTGGAACAGGCCATTTTGTAAAGAATGAATGAATAAATGAATGAATGAATAAGTGATTCAATCCATTTTCTCTTTAAGAAATCTGTGTGTTTGACTGATGTTCAAAGTTAGCAAATATAACCTCAGGTCTACTGTTAGAATTACCCAGGCTGTTTCCTCTTTGATTGCAGGTAAGCCCTCTGTGTTTGCAGCCAGGGAAACCAGCTTCATATCCTGGTTATTTCATTTCCCTAGTTAGGGGACCAGGATAATGACCTAATTTCTCCAGTACTTAGCTTTCTTATCTATAAACAGTGATGCAATAATAGTTGCCATCCCTCAAGGCTGTTGGGAGGTTCTAGCCAAGCAACCTTCAAGAGCTTTTTTTTAGCAAGTGTTCCATGTCAGGACATTTCTCAGGAGGAATGCTATTCTTTTTTTTTTTTTTAAGATTTTATTTATTTATTTGACAGGTAGAGTTACAGACAGTGAGAGAGAGAGAGACAGAGAGAAAGGTCGTCCTTTTCCATTGGTTCACTCCTCAAATGGCCGCCTAGGCTGGAACTATGCTGATCCGAAGCCAGGAGCCAGGTGCCTCCTCCTGGTCTCCCTTGCGGGTGTAGGTGCCCAAACACTTGGGCCATCCTCCACTGCCTTCCCAGGCCACAGCAGAGAGCTGTACCGGAAGAGGAGCAGTTGGGACTAGAACCCGGCGCCCATATGGGATGCTGGCACCGCAGGCAGAGGATTAACCAAGTGAGCCATGGAGCAAGCCCCCTGGGAGGAATGCTATTCATCAAGGAGTTGATCAAGATCAGATGGGTTGGACAAACTGCCTGTGGTCAAGGCACCAGCCTCCTCATTCTGGTAGGAATAAAAAGGCAACATTTATTATTATTATTATTATTATTATTATTATTGCTATTAAGGATCCAGTTTTGCTACTCTGCTCTGAGCCCTGACTCCCTCTACCCTGCCAGGCTCTGAACTGTCTCACCTATCATGTGCTGTCCCTGGAGACTCTCTTTATGCCCCCAGGTATTACAACAAAACCCATCATCCAGGATTGCCAATGCACGGCATGGCATATTAGTAGTCACGTGTGTGATGTGCAGTGTGAGGCACCATAAACACAGAAATGCCATTCACTCCACGGAAACGAGGCTGAGATTACCCAGGACTGTAATGGTTTCCAAATGCAAATTGTACATCTTCCTTTTGATCCCTCACTATGGCAAGAAGCTAATATGGATCTTTGATCCTTTGCCAGCGCCTAGAGAAATTATGAGGTCTCCAGGATGGGATAATAGATTCTCATCAAGACTTGTAGCTTCAGGAAATTGTTTAATCTCCCTTCTCACCGGCTGCTGCTTTGAGGCAGCCATGAAGGAAAAGTCCCAAGTGCTACTGAGAACAGTTCATCAGTTCAGAACAAAGCTGATTATGTAAATTGTGCATTAAGATGCAGCTCCAATTTAATTTCACTCTGTAAATAAATATCCCATTAGCAGCCATCTGTTGAAAGTCAGGTAAGACATTCTCGAAGACTATATGTCTAGGGCCCCAGTGAATGCATCCTAAGTACTGACGGAGAAGGATTAGGACACCCAAACTCACTATGTAGAACTTAATTTTTTTTTCTTTAAGTGGCAAGTCAGCTATAAAATCAATTTGGAGCAAGAAGAAGCTATGATTGGCCGAGAAAGACACTGCATCTATTTCTGGCCCTGCTTGTTGGTGGGTACCCGAAAGCTTTCTCTGATTGCTGTCACAAAGATCAATAATAATTATAGCTTGCCAATTCCCTCTCAAAATAAAAACATTGCAGCTGATGAGAAGTGAACACTAAATTAGCACCAGCTCTTTCTGCTTCAGGGCAATTTATCCAGCCAGAAATGCCTCTCGTGAGAATTGTCTTTGCTGCATGGACTCAGCTTCCCTCTTGGAGCTGGGAGTGGTAGAAAATCCCACTGGACCTCTGGAACTAGAACTGGAGACCAGAGAGAGAGATGGCTCCCTCCAGAGCTGGCTCTCCCAGCTCCAGACCTGTAACTACTGGTGACTCTTGAGATCTAGAGAAAGCTTTTGCTGAGTCCTTAGTGTCCTGTTGCTATCAGGTGCTGCTGCAACAGGACGCCGGGTGCTCTCTGCCCAGATTTTGAAGGGGGAAGAATTGTCAGTCAGCTGTCATAGGATGGGTAAGGACCTGTTGTGTTCCTGGCTGCTGCTGCTGAGGGCGTTAGTGTAGATATATTTTGCCATAGGAAGTTGGACCTAAGAAAAACAAAAAGAGGGCTATCCCCAAGTTTCCAGGAATGAAATGAGAGTTGATTCGTTTTCTTCCTTTCCTAGTGTCACCCATGGAACAGACTCACATTTCGGTGCAAGAGAACCAAAGCTGGGAGTGGTGTGTGGGATAAGGAGGCAGGAGTGGTTGGCTGCCAGAACCTGCTGGTGCAGACCAGAAGCCTGTGCTCCACATCTGAAGTGCAATGTGGTGGGTCCCTAGCACCTTGGAGAGCAGCCCGAGAGGTAAAGGAAAGCTCCATGTTCTTGAAAAGGGTAGTGTCAAGAGCACCTGAGCTCCAGCTGTCCTTCTAAAGGGTATTAGACACTTTGGCAAGAGGTGTTCCAAAAATCACGTGGGACCCACTGTTACCTGAAAAATGTCTGTGCACCATTTGATTGTCCCTTGAAGTTCCCTGCAGCTGTCAAACCTCTGGGTCGTTCACTAATACAGAACACTGAGCCCCATCAGATGTTACACAGTTTCTTTCTCAAAGTCTGGAGGCCTCAGTATGTTCTGTAGAACTGGGACTCTCTGAGTACCATGCAACAAGGAGAAACCTTAAAAGGTTGATGTCTAGAGCCAAGAACAGCCACCTCATTGCTTCCAGAATTATAGAGCACTGGAGCTTGATGTGTGTGCCCTTGGAAGAGGAAGGGTGCTTCATGGGAGCTCTGCCAAGGCACTGCTATCAGAATAATCCTAGCAGAATGGCTACCAAATTCTTGGGAGTGGAAAGTCATATTTTCTGTTGCAAATATTTGTTATGATCAAGAAAATTCTTTATACCCATATTCATATTTATCAGTCTAATAAAAATATAGTCACCAATGGAAGGGAATAAATTAATAATATTAACAGCTGGTTCTTATATAATATCTTCAGTCTTCCAAGCATTGAGCCACTCCCTTTCCTTACACTGATTTGTGTATTCCTTCAGCAATCCTATGAGGTAGTAGGGTATTATTTCCAAATCATGGATGAAACCAACTGAGAATAAGCAATTTGTCTACAGGTCATGCAGCTGGCAAATGATAGAGCTGGAATTTGAACCTAATCAGTCTAGCCCCAGAATGCATGCTCATAGTCCCAAAACCCGTTAAAGCTGGGAGCACAGTCCTAAGGACAGCACTACTCTGATTACTTACTTTTCAGTCCGTATTGATATCTATTGAGTACACTGGCGGGGAGTCACAGCATGTATCATGTATTAAAAGTCTTGCCCTCCAGAGTCGCGTAATGGCCCTTAAACTCAAGATGGCTTCGGGTGAGCTTTAGGATTCTCATATCACAACTTCCAGAGCTAAAGGTCCTCATGGAACAAGCCAAATCTTAGGTGTCCATAACACCTTAAACACGGTGCCAGCAAAGCCTTCCTGAAATCTCTAAGCTCCTGGTTTCCTTAATTATTCCTAGTGCCAAAGCTTGCTTGCAAAATCATTCAGGATAGCTAGAGTATGTGACAGTTAACAAAAACCTAAAAATGCAATGTTTAAAACAACAAACCTTATTTTTCATGAATGTTTCATTTCCACAGGACATGCATGGAAATGTAGATAGACACTCACATGTTGCATGCCTATCCTGGGTTACCAAGGGGTCTCTGCTCATGGAAACCATTCAAGGATCCAGGATGACAGAGCAGCCATCATCTTGAAGCGGGCAGCAGCCATGCCAGAGGGAAAGAACACCCTGGAAGTTCTCATGCCAGTAATTAAAGATTCTGCCTGAAAGTAACACAGAATTTGTGGGTCCTAGTGGGCTATGTAGTCCCATCCAACCATAGTAGACCAGGATGTGCAATCCTAAAATGTGCCCAGAATGGTAAATAGCTAGCAATAGTTGGCAAACAGTACCGCTAACCTCTATGTTGGTCTGTCTGAGCAACTATGAGAAGAGTGATTCAGAAAGCACTGGACATGCTAACAAGGGTCCGCTGAGATATTAGTAGCACAGTGCACAGGGATCAGCATCCAGCTTTGCTGAGTCTGATGTAAATGGATTTGATTAGAAAGCACTCAGTTTAGCTCATTGTTCTCCTGATTTCAGTGACTGCCGCATCAGGTTTTCTCTGCTTCTCCTTCCCTCATCCCTCACCCACCAGCCAGGTCCCAGGACTGCAATGGTGATTCTGGCCTTAGGTGAGTCTTCAGGGCAGCCTTCAATGGTAGTGATTGAAAGCGTTGAATGAAGGCCGGCGCCATGGCTCAATAGGCTAATCCTCCACCTATGGTGCCGGCACACCGGGTTCTAGTCCCGGTCGGGGTGCCAGATTCTGTCCCGGTTGCCTCTCTTCCAGTCCAGCTCTCTGCTGTGGTCCGGGAGTGCAGTGGAGGATGGCACAAGTCCTTGGGCCCTGCACCGGCATGGGAGACCAGGAGAAGCACCTGGCTCCTGGCTTCAGATCGGCGCAGCACGCCGGCTGTAGTGGCCATTTGGCGGGGGTGAACCAACGGAAGGAAGACCTTTGTCTCTCTCTCACTGTCCACTCTGCCTGTCAAAAAAGAAAAAAAGAAAAAAAAAAGAGTTGAATGAAGCTGTGATTACAAAGGGTGAACAAGAACATCTTTGTAAACATTTTGTGCACCATACACCACTAATGCTTTTCCAAAGGTGGTTACCTCAGACTCTGTTCCTACCCTTCGTGCAATAGAATCATTTAATTTTGTATTATTTTTGATGTGTGCTAAAAGCAGCCCTTCACTAAACAGGAACTTTCCATCAAACTTGATTTAGGATGGACCTAAGTAGAGGAAGTAAGAGACCTGTCACTCCTTCTTGGTCTGACTGATTGTAGGAAAAATGTTGAACTAAAAATTTGGTTGGTCTTGGTATATTCTCCACCAGGAAACAGAACAATGAATTGATTTTGGAGTTATACAGTCCTGAGTTCAAATCTAGTGACACCATGTATTAGCCTGTGGTCTGAAGACCCATTTGTGCATCCTTTGTAAACACAATGCTGTGGTTTGGATATGGTTTGAGTTGTCCCCCAAGGGTTCATGCCTTGGAAGCTTGGTTCCCAGTGTGATGATGTTAAGAGATGGTAGGACCTTTAAAAGGTTGGATTTAGTGGGAGGTCTTTAGGTCATCAAAACACTACCCTCAGAAGAGGTTCCCATGGACTCAGATTGGTCCCCAGTCCTCTCTGGCTTCTTGTCTTGCTGTGTGATCTCTCCCTCTTGCACACACTCCCACTACAGTGGCATCTGCTGTGTTATAACCCAGCCAAAGTGGCCCTGACCAGAGGCTGAACTGATGGAGCTGCCTGTTTTTGGACTTTCAGCCTCCAAAACTGTGAGCTAAGTAAGTAAACCTCTTTTCTTTATAAAGTACCAGGCTTGGCTATTTCATTATAGTAACAGGAAATGGACTAATGTACTCAAGATCAACATGTACTCAACAAGCTGATCTCTTTAAACAGATTTCAAGACGCAAAGGATTAGTCTGCCTTAACCTTGTCTTTGCTTCTACATGATAGGGATTATAGTAAGGGTTTAGAGCAATGGTATCTTAGGACTCTGCTTAAGACCAATGCCTGGAGGGTACCCATGGGTTTACAGGGATTTGGTGCTGCTCTTTACTCAAGGAATCATAATCCACTTTTTTTTTTTTAATTTGACAGGTAGAGTTATAGACAGTGAGAGAGAGACAGAGAGAAAGGTCTCCCTTCTGTTGGTTCACTCCTCTGTTGGCCGCTACGGCCGGCGCTGTGCCAGGAGCCGGGTGCTTCATCCCAGTCTCCCATGCGGGTGCAGGGACCCAAGCACTTGGGCCATCCTCCACTGCCCTCCCGGGCCACAGCAGAGAGCTGGACTGGAAGAGGAGCAACTGGGACTAGTACCCAGTGCTCCAACTGGGACTAGAACCTGGGGTGCTGGTGCTGCAGGTGGAGGATTAGCCAAGTGAGCCATAGCACTGGCCATAATCAACATTTTAATATGCAACTTATATTTAGTTGGGCAATAAGTAAATAGAGATCACTAGTAAACAGGCTTTTCAAATAAAGATATATCAAAATGGCCCAGGTTAAGGACAGATACTGTCACGTTACTGCATTGTAATCAGCCTGGGTTTTAAAATTACAACATCCCAAGGCATCAGAAGCTGGCAGGAGTGGTCCGGCATTGTGGCTCAGTGGGTTAAGCTACCGCTTGTGATGCCTGCATCCCATATTGGAGTGCTGATTCAAGTCCTGACGGACCTGCTTCTGATCTAGCTTCCTACGGATGTGCCTGGGAAGGCACATTTGCTGGTGGCCTAAGTGCTTGGGCCTGCCACTCATGTGGGAGCCTTGGACGGATTCCCTTTCTTCTGGCTTTGGTCCTACCCAACTCTGGCTTTTGTGGCCATTTGGGAAGGGAATCAATGGATGGAAGATCTCTATCTCCCACCTTCCCTCTCCATCACTCTGCCTTTCAAATAATAAACCTTTAAAAATGTTATTTAAAAAAGCAGGAAGGAAGAGTCCAATCCAGGCGACTACTTTGTTCCCTCACTGTCACAGAGAGGTACGCAGCAGTGCTGAGTGAATGCACTCCATTGCATCTCCCAGAAAATGGATTTAAGCCATATTTCTTACTTTCGATTTCATTAGAGCGAAAATTATGAAAACGGTGTGTGGTTGAAATAGAGACTCATGAGTTCTGAGTGAATCAGTGGACTACCAAGAGTCAGGCTGCTACCAGAGCAAAGGCCTCTCAGCCTTCCTCCTTTCACACGCCTGCCACCAATCATCCTCACCACATCTTGGCTGCCAACTCCCATCCACGGTTACCGTGAGGGGCTATTAGACTCACCCATCATGTGGAGGGGGTTTTACCCTTAAGAGAAAGTGGATTCCAGTCTGCTAGACTTAAAAACAAAACCCAAAACCATCATGTGGCTGACAAAAGTAACGCAATGCTCAGAGGAAGTCTTTTTTTTTTTTTTTTTTTTGACAGAGATAGATGGTAAGAGAGAGAGACAGAGAAAAAGGTCTTCCTTCCGTTGGTTCACCCCCCAAATGGCTGCTATGGCTGGCGTGCTGCACTGATCTGAAGCCAGGAGCCAGGTGCTTTTCCTGGTCTCCCACATGGGTGCAGGCACCCATGCACTTGGGCCATCCTCCACTGTGCAGCCACAGCAGAGAGCTGGACTGGAAGAGGAGCAACCGGGACTAGAACTGGCACCCATAAGGGATGCTGGTGCCGCAGGTGGAGGATTAACCAAGTGAGCCACGGCGCCAGCCCCCAGAGGAAGTCTTCTTAGCATCTAGTCCTCAGACCTACTGACTGAAAACCACTTAATGCAGCCTGGGAGAAGTGGTCCAGGAGTCCAGATGCTTACAAGTTCCTGAAACACCCATGTTTGGAAACCCATCAACTTACTGTCCATGACTTACATTATTTCTTTTTTTATTTTATTTTTATTTTTTATTAAACTTTTATTTAATGAATATAAATTTCCAAAGTACAGCTTATGGATTACAATGGCTTCCCTCCCCATAACTTCCCTCCCACCCACAACCCTCCCCTTTCCCGCTCCCTCTCCCCTTACAATCACATCATGATTCATTTTCAATTCACTTTATATACAGAAGATCAGTTTAGTATATATTAGGTAACGATTTCACCAGTTTGCCCCCATATAGCAACACAAAGTGAAAAAAAATACTGTTGGAGTACTAGTTATAGCATTAAATAAGAGTGTACAGCACATTAAAGACAGAGATCCTACATAATATTTTTTTAAAAATTAATTAATTTTCTATGCCATTTCCAATTTAACACCAAGTTTTTTTTTTCATTTCCAATTATCTCTATATACAGAAGATCGATTCAGTATATAATTAGTAAAGATCTCATCAGTTTGTACCCACGCAGAAACACAAAGTGTAAAAATACTGTTTCAGTACTAGTTATAGCATCACTGCACATTAGACAACACATTAAGGACAGATCCCACATGGGATGTAAGTACACAGTGACTCCTGTTGCTGACTTAACAATTTGACACTCCTGTTCATGGTGTCAGTAATCTCCCTAGGCTCTAGTCATGAGTTGCCAGGGCTATGGAAGCCTTTAGAGTTCACTGACTTTGATCTTATTCCGATAGGGTCATAGTCAAAGTGGAAGTTCTCTCCTCCCTTCAGAGAAAGGTACCTCCTTCTTTGATGGCCCCGTTCTTTCCACTGGGATCTCACTCACAGAGATCTTTCATTAGGACAGTGAAAGAGAGAGACAGAGAGAAAGGTCTTCCTTTGCCGTTGGTTCACCCTCCAATGGCCGCTGCGGCCAGCGCGCTGCAGCCGGCGCACCACGCTGATCCGAAGGCAGGAGCCAGGTGCTTCTCCTGGTCTCCCATGGGGTTCAGGGCCCAAGCACTTGGGCCATCCTCCACTGCCTTCCCGGGCCATAGCAGAGAGCTGGCCTGGAAGAGGAGCAACTGGGACAGAATCCGGTGCCCCGACCGGGACTAGAACCCAGTGTGCTGGTGCCGCAAGGTGGAGGATTAGCCTGTTGAGCGCACCGGCCGACTTACATTATTTCTAAGGTCTTTCACCACCAAACAGAAGCATCATATCTGGGAAGGTTTATGAAACTCAGGGGTGGATTGTTCTAGAGCTAGACTGTAGGTGTGGAGCCTCCTGAAAGCCAAGCGGGCAGCTAATTCTTGAATGTTATGCACAAATCCTCAATACGCATTCTGAGCAAGAAGTCGAATGCTGGGGATTTTCTTCCTTTAATTTACATTAGGTCATTGATTTTTCATGGATTTTTGCTTAAATTTTCACAGGGTTACAGCTTTCCTCTCTAAGTCTAGATACCTCTTGGCTATGTCTATGAATTCACTGATTAAGAGTGCAGCTCAATTTCAGTTCAGCTGGGGATTTAAAGATCCCCTGGAGGGGGGCCAGCACTGTGGCTCAGCCAGTTAAAGCCACAGCCTGAAGCGCTGGCATCCCATATGGGCACCAGTTAATGTCCCTGAGAAAGCAGTGGAGGACAGCCCAAGTGTTTGGACTCTTGCACCCAAGTGGGAGACCTGGAAGAAGCTCCTGGCTCCTGCCTCTGGCCTGGCACAACCCCAGCTATTGTGGTCATTTGGGGAGTGGAAGATTCTCTCTGTCTCTGTGTCTTTCTCCTTCTCTCTCTCTCTAACTCTGCCTTTCAAATAAATAAGTGAATATTCTTTTCAAGGGGCCAGTGTTGTGGTATAGTAGGTTAAGCCTCCGTCTGCAGTGCTGGCATCCCATATGGGTGCTGGTTTGAGTCCTGGCTGTTCCACTTCCGATCCAGCTCTCTGCTATGGCCTTGGAAAGCAGTAGAAGATGGCCCAAGTCCTTGGGCCCCTGCACCTTCGTGGGAGACCCAGAGGAGACTCCTGGCTCCTGGCTTCAGATCAGCTTGGCTCTGGCTATTGTAGCCATTTGGAGAGTGAACCAGTGGATGGAAGACCTCTTTCCATCTCTCCTTCTCCCTCTATCTCTCTGTAACTCTGCCTCTCAAGTAAATCTTTAAAAAATCAAATCAAATCAAATTAAATAAAAAGATACCCTGGAGATCTCTGTGACCGAGTCTCCTGCTCCAGCCTCCTTGTGCCTGTGATTGTGCCGCCAGAAGGCAGGTGCCCAGAAAACACACCCAGATGGGCCTGTTGACCCTTGCCTCACTAACTTGTCTTGATGAGTGCTGTTTTCGGGAAAGCTACCCGGTCACTCGTGACACCAACACCATCTCTCTGCCTGCTTGGCATTGCCACTTGGGTGCCTCGCCGACCTCCACAAGTAAACACGATGCAAACAGAACTCCTCACCTTCTACCCCACCTGCAGCCTTCTCCATCTGGGGCGATGACAACTCCAAGCCAACACTTGGGTGTAGCCGCTGATGCCACTCTTCCTCTACTACCTCATATGTCGTCTGCAACACATCCTGTTCACTCTGTCTTCAACATCTATCAAGAATCGTACTGCATCTCTGCAACCGGCCCTGGTATCGCCCGGTCTTGGGCACCTTCACCTCGCTCCTGCATCTCGGTAATGACCTTCACCCTTGTCCCATTGTCATTTTTCTCTATGCAACAGCCAGGGAAATCCTCTAAAACCCATCAGTTTATGTCTCTATGCTGCTAAAACGCCTCCTTTAAAAAAAAAACACACAGCATTTATTTATTTATTGGAAGGACAGGGCGGCGGGGAGGGGGGGGTGGTCTTCCATACGCTGAATCACTCCCCAATTTGCTGCAACAGCCAGAGATGAGCCTATCCAAAGCCAGGAGCCAGGAGCTTCTTCAGGTCTCCCATGTGGGTACAGGGGCCCAAGCACCTGGGCCATCTTCTACTGCTTTCCCAGGCCACAGCAGAGAGCTGGATTGGAAGTGGAGCAGCCAGGACTCGAACTGGAGCTCATATAGGATGGTGGCGCTGCAGGCTAGGGCTTTAACCCACTGTGCCACAGCACCAGCCCCTAAAATGCCTTCTAATTCGTTCTCCTCTTTATTTATCCAGAAGTAAAACTCAAAATCCACCACTGGGCCCTTCCATAATCCTGTAGCCTTCTTTTTAAGAGCTCTTCTTAGTCAATCTTCCCCAGTGACACTGGTCTCATTGCTCTGCCCAGGCACCCTCTCCATGGGAGGAACTGTTCTCTGTGCCTGAAAGCATCTTCCTCTCTCTCTCTCTCTCTCCCTTCCTTCCTTCCTTTCTCTCTCTCTCTCCCTCCCTCCCTTTTCCTTCCTTCTTTCCTTTTTAAAAAATCTATTTATTTGAAAGTCAGAGTTACACAGAGAGGAGAGGTGGAGAGGGAGAGAAAGAGAAATCTTCCATCCACTGGTTCACTCCCCTGTTGGCCTCGATGGCCAGAACTGTGCTGATCCGAAGCCAGGAACTTCTTTCGGGTCTCCCACGTGGGTGCAGGGGCCAAAGGACTTGGACCATCTTGTACTGCTTTCCCAAACCATAGCAGAGAGCTGGATCGGAAGTGGAGCCAGGACTTGAACATCTGTCCAATGGGCCATGTAAAAGATCCACGAAATCACTTGGTTTGACCCTGCCAAGGCAACCGCAGGCAGAACTTGAAATTCAAGAAATCTGTGGCAGGCTAGTTTTTAAGCTGGTAATTTTGGATGGCCTATGAATGATGTGATGAATATCCAAAATGACCCTTATAGAAAACAGGTTCCCTACCTCTACCCCTGGACTGTCATGTATATATTGGGAAAAAGCAAGGAAAGAATAAAGGGAGGGAGAGAGGAAAGGAAAGAAGGAAGTCAGACTTCCATTTGTTGGAAGCCCTAAATATTAGAGCAGAGGTTGTTAAACCGAAATCAACATAAATGCACACTGAGTGTAGGGAAGAGCGCCTCATTTTGGGGAACTAGTGCAGGAGGCATCGCTCATACACTGATCGCTTCTGATTGAACTGTCTATGAGTGGTCAGCTGTGCCTGCTCACATTGATTAAGTGGCTTCCTGCCTAATCAATTCTCCACCAGTTATTATCCCTGTTCTCACTTGTCAGCCACACTGAATGGTGAAGGGCGTCCTCTGTCCCCTAGTCACGCTTTTAGAATTACAAGGTTTGCAAGATGCTGTTCAAAGAAGGGTGGAAGGAGATGCCAACCTAAGTGCCGACTGAGAGGGCCTCCTTCCTGGACGCCAAATGTCCCCACTGAAGGAGTCCTGTGGAACCAAGGCCTTCTTGGAGGTACTGTCTTATGCGAGTCGGAGGTGGAAGCTTTTATGCCACCATTCATGATCTGCAGGTTCCCTGAAGCAAGGAGATAAATCCAAGGATGATGAGGATGGTTCAAAAGTGATTTCTGTTCTTTAGCAATATCCTCTGCATCAGCGTTCAACCACAGTGCTGGGTGTTAATGAGGGGGGGGGGGAGTCCTGGGGTCAGTGGTGGTTTCATGATTTTGCTGTCAACATGGCAACCCTCCTACAGGGTGGATTAGAGTTGAGCTCATCCAGCCACTCAGTAGCTCACGATCCTGGATGGGGTCCAAGGAGACCTGTCTTGTTCTATTTGATGTCCTCATTTCCATGGGCTGAATTATTCAAGGGCTCCTGCGTAGTTCCAGGAGGCAAGGGCTCCCTGTGAGATTGGTTCCTCAAGGTGGAAGTGACGGTGGTGGTTTTAAAATGCGGTCACAATTTCTTGGGCACATCTCTCTCCAAAAGATAGGGTGTACGCCCCATCCTTGTAGCTGGGAGTGCTCTGTGACCACTGCTGTACCAATAGACAAGGTGAAGTGACACAATGTGACTTCTAGGATAGGACATTAAATGCCCCAAGTCTTCTGTCTGATTCTTGGGAAAACTCACTCTTGGATGTCCTGAGTTTGCATGTGAAGTGTGACTTTTTGAGAGCTCAACACTAGGCAGGTATTCCCAGTTGAACAGACTCATTCTAAAGCTTTTCCAACCCAGGCACCAGCCTGCTGAGAGAAGACGCCCCCTTGGAAGCAGGTGCTCCAGCTTCAACTGTCAGAGCTCAGCCCTCTTAGCGCCATGCCAGCCAAGGCCCCAGACATTGTGCGGCAAAGAACCTTCCCCACTGTGGCTTTTCTGAATTCCTGAGCAATAGAATCTCTGAGCATAATAAAATGGGTGTGGCTGTATGGTGCTAAGTTTTGACATAGTTTTTCAGCAATAGATTGTTGGGTCAGTGCTGTATGGTGAAAATACCAGTTTTGTGATCAGTTGGAGACATCAACTCCCTGGTGAGCTCTGGGACCTTGGACAGGGTCTGATAAAGCCTCAAAGTGGCGGTAATAGTACTGTCACGTTAGTTGATGTGAGCATTAAATGAGATAGTGCAGGTACAAGGTCTACCAAGTCGTAGGAGTTTGCAGAACACACCCCTTTATTTCCATTTTCCTTTCTTCTTTTCCAACTAAGGGAGAATGGAACAAACACCCAGCTATGCATGTGTTGTAAATGCAAGCATTTCTGATGTGTGTGGTGATCTCAGGGCAGGCCACACCATTTTAGAGTTGTAGGTTCAGCTGGCCTCTGTCCTGCTCACGGTTCCACACCTGTGAGCACTACCCAGCAAGGCCTGCTTAGAGCTCAGTCCAGGCTAGCTCAGAGAAGTTACTTGATAAATGCTGTCAAAGACACAAGTTCAAGAACTGTCTACAAGCAGAAAGCTGGGGCTCCACATAAGACTTCATGGTAGGATAGGGGAATATGAAGGATTTTATCCATAGGAATTAAACCTGGTGTTCTAAAGTCAACTTTTTTTAAAAAAAAATTATTTATTTATTTGAGAGACAGAGTTACAGACAGAGAGGAGAGAAAAGTCTTCCATCTGCTGGCTCACTCCCCAATTGGCCACAACAGCCAGAGCTGAGCCAATCCAAAGCCAGGAGCCAGGAGCTTCTTCTGGGTCTCCCATGTGGGTGCAGGGGCCCAAGGACTTGGACCATCTTGTACTGCTTTCCCAGGGCATAGCAGAAAGCTGGATCAGAAATAGAGCAGCTGGGATTTGAACCGGCACCCATAGGGAATGCCGGCACTGCAGGCAGCGGCCTTACCCACTACACCACAGTGCCAGTCCCTAAAGTCAACTATTAAAGACATGCAGACTCTGGTACCTGAATTCCTGTAGTCAAATCTGGCTCTATTTCTTACCCATAGGCAAATTGCTAACCTCTCTGTGTCTACCTTTCTCTATCCACAAGAGATGAGAGAAGTTAAGGTCCCTACGTAGGTTTGTTGTGATGAGCAATCACTATGCAGTGTAAATGCTGCAGACAGAGTCCTGCTCCTGGTAACACTATGCAACACTGCGTCTCCAAGTATGTATGGTTCATGAGCCAGGAACATCTGTATCATCCAGAAGCAAGCGCAGGTCCTGGCCCACGTGGGCCAACTCAGAATCTGCATTTTAACAAGGTCTCCAGGATATTCAGACACCTATTAAAACTGGAGAAAGATTGCTCTAGAAAGTCTTAGGTGTTATTTTGATGTGGAAGAGAATTGTCATTCACTTTGGCAAAAAAAAAAAAAATATGTGGTGCAGGGTTTCACACAGTGGCTTTGGGTATTATGCCAAATAGAAGACAACGTCAAAGGCTACTGTACAACCAGTCCATGGGGTCCTCTTCTTCCTCCCTTCCTATTGTACGCCATCCATCAGCCTTCCCTGTCTTGGCGCTTACAGGCCAGCATACATCTTCCCAGGGTTATTCCTGGACCTGCACACTCTGCAGGTTCCAGTATTCATTGCCCAGGGCTTATTCCAGATAAAAGAAAATGACATCATCCTGTGTGGTGCCGTGGAAAACAGCTTTGCACTTGTCAGAGTTGTCCCCTTTGTTACACCTGCAAGTGAACTCCTGATTTTATCCCAAACCAGAAACACATTAAGAAAAAAAAAATTCTTTGTGTAAAGTCTCAGACAACTTTGCTACTTCATGCCTCTGCCACTCTTACGCAAAAACAACCATGAGGGTCTAGTTGTGGATTGAGTTTCTTATTAATACCCACAACTACTGCATGCATCACTCTGGTGACTATTACTTGGATGGTTGTGGAATGAAGATAATCATTACTTGTAAAATTACTGCAAGTGGACTTCTCATTTAAATTCCATTAATCCCTTTCCTGAGTGTGTTAAATCTGATACCTTTGCAGCATATCCCTCTTATATTTCCACTAATCTTGTCCACTATTTTAATAGCCTTGGAACGTTGTAACACCTTCGCACCATTATTGCAAGCAAAAGCAATGCAGAACCACTGAACCGGAATAAACATCCTGACACGAGTAGTATTTTGCACATCCTGGTCCCATTCTCACGCATCACTAACTATTGAAATCAGCACTGAAAGCAGGAGAGACTTAGAGAAAAATGTGTGACAGCATCAGTTAGGAAATCAATAGATTCTGCAAAGGACTCTTTGGGTCCCTGTGTTGTCGTGGGACAGGTAAGAACCACTCAGGGCCGGGAGTGCACAGCCTCTCTTTCCCTTCCTGCACTTGCCTTTGGTGGCAGAGAGGTGGTGGGTGGCGGGATCCTCCCCACGTGCAGCAGACAGCCACACAGCCTCGGAACCTTGTGATGGGCTGGGATGCCTGGACAGCACCAGACTTGGGCTGTACAGCATCTATTCTGCCTGGAGACGAGCACACCCCTCCCACCTCGGTGGCCTCCGCCTGCCCTGCTCTGCCTCACACGGCAGCCGGCGATAGCCTCTTAAGACAGTGCAGATGCCAGCTGTGAAATGGTTTGGAACAAAAGGGAAGAAGAAGCGACAGGCTCCCCAAAGCACTGTGCTCCTGCTGCCTCTTCCGCCCGCTGTGGTTTAATGATTCAGTTGTGGGCAAAGAACGTTCCATGTCTTTATGTCCCCAAAGGGAGTCGTTCCAATTTGCAATTTCTCTCCCGGAGCCCACAGGAGTCCAGAGGTTTTCTGGACCAAATGATCTCCCTCCATGCAGATGTTATTGTTTTAATATAATGAAAAATGCAGAGACATCACTGGCTACAATAGCCCTCATCATTCATCTCTGCCAGCCAGGCAAGTCTATTTAGTAAACGAACAGAGTGATCAGGGAGCACAAGGCAGACGGCTCTATTATTCAGCTTATTATGGAATTGGCCATGTTTACTTTCTTATTATAGTTTTCCAATTAGCGGGAGAGCAATGGCAATAGCCCAGCGTGGGGTCCCCAGGGAGATGCCTGAAATTTTACACGCAACTTAAAGAGCTAGAAGGAGTTGTCAGGGCCGCTGCTAATCTTCCCTTTGCACCGAGGGATTAGGTGAGGAGCTGTGGCTTTGCAGTTTTAATCAGAGCTGAGGCTGGAACTTTCATCACAGCCTTTGAAATCCCTCCCTGACTCCTTCCACTCAGTGACGGAGCGGGCCACCGGATCCTTCTTAGAGGATTTGGAATCCCTGTGGCTTTCTGGAATTGGCAAGCCATCTGGTCAGCCACTTAGAGCCCAGTGAGCACTTTGCTTGGTTCCTGTGCCTGTCTGGCCCTCGGCTCCAGCCAGCCTGGCCACCCCTGTCTTCCTGACAAGCTCTCCCCTCCTCCCTCTTGAGCCACAGTACTTGGCCAGCTCTTCCACTTCCAAGGACCTGCACGCATCTCCTTCCACTCAGGGTTAGAGTGCGTGAGTAGTTTGTAAATGGGCCCTTCCCTTGCTTTTTAAAAGGTACCGTATGTTAAATTCTGATCACAGGCATGATTTGTTTTAGAAACTGTTGACTTAACTATTTTGTTTTTTACGTCTTTTATATTTTTTAAATATTTTATTTTATTTATTTGAAAGGCAGAATTACAGAGAGAGAGAAAGGAAAACACAGAGAGACTGAAAGCCTTCCATCCGCTGGTTCACTCCCCAAATGGCTGTGACAGCCAGAGCTGGGCTGATCCGAAACCAAGAGCCAGGAGCTTCTTCCAGGTGTCCATTGTGGGTGCAGGGGCCCAAGTGCTTTGTCCATCTTCTACTGCTTTCCCAGGTGCATTAGCAGGGAGCTGGATTGGAAGTGGAGCAGCCAGGATTCAAATCGGCACCCATATAGGATGCCAGCACTGTGGGCGGTGACTTCACCAGCTACACCACAGTGCCAACCCCAACGGGATGCATATTTTGAAAGGTTTTGATCACGTCTGCCATTTTAACCACCATAAATATTGCTGCAGCTTCCTTTGGCCCAACAAGCAATTGCATTCTCATGATCCAGGCTTGGTTCGCTCAGGCTAAATCTCCAAGTGCCTGAAGGATGAGAACCACACTTCCTCTTTTTGCCCCTGCACTGCACATCAAGGGCCAAGTCTCTTGTCCACTCCTGGTTAATCAAGGGAGTGAGGGACTCTCAGCATTGTGTGACATGCAGATTGGCTTGTCATTTAAATTTCATTTACTTTTTTTTTTTTTAAAGAATATTTACTTATTTATTTATTTTTTTAAATTTTTTTTCCTTTTTTTTTTTTATTTTTGACAGGCAGAGTGGACAGTGAGAGAGAGACAGAGAGAAAGGTCTTCCTTTTTGCCGTTGGTTCACCCTCCAATGGCCGCTGCAGCAGGCGCATCACGCTGATCCGAAGGCAGGAGCCAGGTGCTTCTCCTGGTCTCCCATGCGGGTGCAGGACCCAAGGACTTGGGCCATCCTCCACTGCCTTCCCGAGCCATAGCAGAGAGCTGGCCTGGAAGAGGGGCAACTGGGATAGAATCCGGCGCCCCAACCGGGACTAGAACCCGGTGTGCCGGCGCCGCTAGGTGGAGGATTAGCCTGTTAAGCCATGGCGCCGGCCTAAATTTCATTTATTTTTTTAAATCACAAATTTTGGGGACATTAATTTGAATTGTTAAATTTGGATTGTTTAAACTTGGATTGTTAAAGCTATTGTGTCTTAGTGCATTCAGGCTACTGTAATAAAATAGCTTAGACTGGGAGGTTTATAAACAACAGTAATTTATTTCTCAGAGTTCTGAGGCTGCAACCTCCAAGAACAAAGCACTGTGTGTTTAGGGTCTGGCGAAGTTGCTTCCTCGTGGACTGCCATCTCATCACAGCACCCTCACAGGCAGCAGAGCACAAAGGAGCTCTCTTGGTCTCTTCCATGAGGCCTCTAGTCCCTCCATGAGGGTTCTGCCCTTGGGGTCTAATCACCTCCAAAGGTCTCACCTTCTGATGCCATCACCTGTGGAGGTTAGGGTTTCAGCCTATGAATGTGGAAGAGACAACATGAGTCCATTGCACTTTGCATTAAAGTCTTACTTATCTTGATGACTGAGTTTTTTTGGTTTCCCATTGAATTTTGCACCTGAAGCAAATGTCTCACCCCCCACCCCATGTATTCCCTCCATGTATACCTCCATATATTCCCAGGGTCCATGTTGCAGAGGTCCTTTCTAGTTCGTGGCCAGTGATCCAGGGTCTTGTCTGCATTTTCCTGCACGAGCTGACCACGCACCAAGCAGTCAGTCATGTCTCTTTGGCCCTCTTTCCGCAGCAGGAAGTGCATCCCAATCCCCACAGCTGCACATGTGATGATGACTTGGAAGTCTCAGCTTCTACCCCACACCTTGCTTCCTGTGGGTGTCTGTTGCTTTGGGCAGTGGAGCAACTACTTCAAGGCAAGGGACTGGGGTTGGTGCTTCCTGATCTGGGGTATTGCAGGGGCAGAGGTCACATTCCAGCCAGGAGGTTGAGTCACATCCCAACAATCTTCCCTTCTTCCTGCTGCTTCTTTCTAAATCTCACAGGCATCATCATGCGTCAGTAACTTGAAATTCTCATTTAATGATAGCAATAATAGACACTGTTCCTGAACACTTCCTGTATGCTCAAGAGAACACAGTTAGGAAGTCGTGGGGTTCCTCATTTCAACTCCAGTCTCCTGGCCATGGCAGAGGGGTTACAACCCATAGTCACCGGTGTTGCCTACTGCATTTGAATTCTGATTTGGCATTTTCAAGCCAAATGACTTTGGGAAAAATACTTATGCTGCCTAAGTCTTAGCATCCTTATCTTCAGAGTGGGCATAGGGAGAATGCCCACCTTATGTGCTTTATAAATCCAGTATCAACACAGTGAACAATATCCAATAGATGATATTCAACGGTGTGGCACAGGTGGTAGCTCTCCTCCAACATCTGTTCTCTTCTTATATAGTAATAGAATCTTCCTGTTTTTTTTTTTTTTTTTTTTTTTCTGGGCATGTGGCTGTACCAAATAAAGACTGCCTTGGCCAGCACACCTGAGTCAGTGGGGTCACTCCAGTTCCAATCCTTCAGAGAGTCAAAGATTTGGTTCTAGAGCAGAGTGCCTGCGGCCAAGCAGTGTGGGTATCACCTGGGGGCTGTCAGAAGTGCAGAATCTGAGATGCTAGCCAAACACGGAATCACAACCTTTCTTGTCAGCGGTCCCCAGATAATTGCAGGTGATCTGAGGCTGGAGGAGCACTGATCCGGCCTAATTCTCCCCTCTTCCTCTCCCAAGTTCACTCCCTCCCATCTCTCCCATTGCATCCGATCTCCTTCGAGTGCTACCAGCTGGCATTTCTTCCCCTTTGTTTTTTCTCCCTGGCACCACCATGGGGCAGAAAAATGAGACAAATTTATTCCACAATTTTTGAAAAGTTGCTCAACCTTTAATTAGGATCTCAGGATGTTCCTGGTGTGCCTCACATTCTGGATAACCCCAGCCCATCAGGTTTGGCTCTGATGTGGATGATAGGAATAGTGCAGTTCGTAGGGAACCATACCTGTCGGCTTCTGAGGTGGCTGCAACACTCCCAGGCTGCATGGGTGGAGATGTGTTCCCAGTGAGCTTCAGAGAATGCTGTTATCAACACTAGCTATGGGTGTGGGTTAGGCGTGGAGAGGAGACCTCGTGAACCAAAGAGCTAAGATGGCAGAATGGACCTGGGACCCATGTCATACCAGCCAAACACCACATCTGATGCGGACCCAGTAGAGGTCTTTTCTGATAAAAGATCAAAAAGTGAATCATGTGGAATTATGTTTTCAGAGTTTGCAAAACTCTATTTTCTCTTTGCACTATTTTTTCTGTACTTGACCTTAAAATTCAGCCTTATTAAAGTAGCAAATGTTTATTGGGTTCCTACTATACGCTAGGCTGTGTGTGGAGTTGAAGAAGTGATGGCCCCTGCCTTCCGATACATAAGTGGAGATGGAGACATTTGTAAATCACTAGAACCCAGAAAGACCCAAGATGGAGGTGATGGGAAGAGAGATGGATCCAGCATGGGGGAAAGGTAGTGGACACCCTCGCTGTCAACCCAAAGGCCATTCATCGGGCTTCTTCATCCTAATTCTGCTCCAGCATCAGGTGACCATGGAATTTGGATCTTGTGTCACTCTGGCAATCTGAGCTGATTAATGAGGAAACAGCAGATTTTAACTTTTTCAAAAGCATCATTATTGGAAGGAAGTGTACTCCTTTCTTCATCTGTTTATGTCTTTTTAAAATCTGCCTCCTCCCATTGGATTGTAAAACCATTGACAGCAGGGATGATGTCTGGTGTACCGTAAACTGTCACATGAAAATTTCAGACCAACCAAGTCCGACAACTCATTTCAATTCAGAAAACGGTTATTGTTTTTCTATTTTGTGCCAGAGCCTGTGCCGTACCCCAGGGATACTATGGTGAACAGACACAGACTCAGGAAGGCAAACACAAAGCAATTTGCTATGGAAGCTTCTGGGCAGGTGAACACACTGAGGTTCCGGGAGAGGGGTGTGTCCAGATGGCACTACCATCCCCAAATCTTGCCCCATGCATCTTCAATTCAGCTACTGCTGAGTCCTGTGGAAGAAAACCTCATCACGCATGTTACCTGTATGTTCATTTTAATCAGTTCTACGTAGGTGATTTTTTTTTTTTTTAGCTACTATTTCTTTTCTGGGACTTTATTGTTCCTAAGTAAATGTCTTCATTTATATTTTATTTGAAAAGTTTTAAAGCTATGCATAACCTCAAGAGTACTAAAATGACCTTAAAGGTTGATGGAGACACCAGTAGATATTTAGAGAATTTGCAATGAGACCACTGTATTTTCACTAGCAGAGCAAATGATCTTTCAAAACTAACTTGTAAATATGTTTTAACTGTTGTGGGTTTTTTTGAGGCCCATTTTTATTTGGACAACAATCAATGATGATTTAAATTTTATAGGGGCATTCAGAATTCACTAAAGCAGCAGATTACATAGCAAAAACGCAAACTAGAAGAGGATATACAATTTCTAGCTTTTCTACTGTAAAGAGAATAAAGGAGAATAACTCAAATCGAGTCATACACAAAACTGGATTGAAAGTGAATCATTTACTATCATGTGGTGCGACATTTTTTCAAAAAGATTTATTTATTTATTTGAAAGAGTTACAGAGAAAGAGGAAAAGAGAGAAAGAGAGAGAGAGAGAGAGAGAGAGAGAGAGAGATCGTCCATCTGCTGGTTCACTCCCCAGATGTCCACAATGGCCAGGGCTGGGCCAGGCCAAAGCCAGCAGCCAGGAGTTCCATCTGAGTCTCCCACACAGGTGCAGGGGCCCAAAGACTTGGACCATCTTCTATTGCTTTTCTCAGGCCATTATCAGGGAACTGGGGCATGAGCCAGCACTCATATTGAATGCCAGTGTCACAGACTGTGGCTTTGCCTGCTACACCACAATTCCTGCCCCACCAGGCAACTGTTTTTATAGAATATGGTGTATTTCATTCATAAGGCAAAAACTGCAGGAATTTGCCATCTGCATCTTATGCATCACAATTGTCTTGAGTCATTTTTTGTGTAATAATTGCAGTCAAGTGTCTTAGTCCTTTTTTTTTTTTGTTGTTGCTATAAAAAATACCTGAGGCTGGGTACTTTATCAAGGAAAGAGGTTTATTCCCCTTGTGATTCTGGTGGCTGGAGGGTCTGGCGTCCTGGTGAGAGCCCCTGACTGCATCAAAACATAATTGAGGAATGGAAAAGGAAATGGATGGCATTCAGAAGGGGCCAAGCTCATGGGCTGGACTTGCTTTATCACAACCTTTCTCAGGGGAACTCACTCACTCCGAGAGACCAACATTAATCTCTTCTGTGGGCAGTGCCCTCATGACCTTGCCACCTCCCCTTGGGCCTCACCCCTGAATGCTTCTGCCACCCCAACACTACCACACCGGGGACCAAGTTCCAGATGTGAGGCTTTGGGTGCACACTCAAACCATGTCCAGGTGTGAGCACCAAGTAAATCTCCAGTGAAGTTAGGCCATGTTCAAACAAACCACCAAAAACCCTGCAGGAAAGGAGACAAGCTACCACGTGCTGAGAACCATGTGGTGACGGGATGCTGGGAGCTTCCAGCAGAGGGATTTGACTTCGCCTGAGCTTTAGATTTGGAAGGGTCAGGAAAGGCCTCCCAAGGCAGGAAGAAGGATGGTAGTTATCCATCTGGGTGGGCAGAAGGAACAGCCTTTCAAGTGGAGGAAACAGCATGGAGCCCCTGAAGAGAGGATGCTGGGAAAGTCCCAGGGCCTGGAAGATGATCAGAGTTGCAGGAGGCCAGGGAGTGGGAGGAAGTTGGGGGGAATGAGGATAAAGAGAAAGCAACATCTAAGAGCGCCAGGTGGAGAGAGCCAACAGAGGCAAGAGGAGAAATGGACCGGGAATACACACTTTGAGACCACGTGGAATCAGACCACTGTGGAAGCCCACAGGAGGTTCAAGGGCAGGGATGAGTTCCGGGCACTGCGGATCTCCATGCATCATTACTGGTCAGACCTGCCTGCAGGGAGTGTCTCCCTGACGAGCATCCTGCCCCAAGCCCATCTCTGAGTGAGTGGTGTGAGCTCCACTCTTAGCTGGAAGAACACTTGCAGTAGAATCATTGTGACTCCGATGGTACCACCGCAAGGAGCTTCTAAGATAAAAATGTGGTGGTGGACAGAGGAGGGGAGCTTTGGAGCAGAGTTCTGCAAGTTGAGTTGGCATTTACAGTCCTGTCTTTTTAGAAAGGGATGCATTTATTTCTCATAATTTTATGGATGTGTGCTTTTAATTTCAATTAAAATAACAGCACCGAAATGTCTGAGACATTTCCTGGGGGAGCTCTAAGTCCTGAATTTAGCTCAGCTAATAGGGCAATGGAGACAGCAGCTCTGAGTTCCCTCCCCTCAATCTCACCAACTGATCTTTCTCCAGAAACTATTTTTAAAAGTATTTATTTATTTACTTATTTGAGAAGCAGGGAGACAGGAAGAAAGACAGAAATATCTTATCAGCTGATTCACTTCCCCAGTTCCCACAACAACCCAGGATAGGTCAAGCCCAACACACCAGAAACACAGAACTCAATCCAGGTCTCCCACATGGGTAGCCAGAAACCAACTACTGGGGCTGGCGCCATGGTGCAGTAGGTTAATTCTCCACCTGCTGTGCCAGCATCCCATATGGGCGCCGGTTCTAGTCTCGGCTGCTCCTCTTCCGACCCAGCTCTCTTCTGTGGCCTGGGAAAGCAGTAGAAGATGGCCCAAATGCTTAGGCCCCTGCACCCATGTGGGAGACCAGGAAGAAGCTCCTGGCTCCTGGCTTCAGATTGGTGCAACTCTGGCTGTTGTGGCCATCTGGGGAGTGAACCAATGGAAGGAAGACCTTTCTCTCTGTCTCTCCCTCTCACTGTCTGTAGCTCTACCTCTCAAATAAATAAATAAAATCTTAAAAAAAAAAAAAAGAAACCAACTACTTAAACTATCATTGATGCCTCTGAGTGTCCACAATGGCAAGAAGATGGAATTAGGAAACAGAGCCAGGGATTGAGCCCAGATACTCTTAGGTGGGAGGAATGTATCCTAACAAGTAAGAAATCAGTAGGCAAAAACACCTACTTCTCCAGAATCCCTTTGAGCTCAACTCAACTGGCATTTCTTGAGCATTCAATCATGTTTCAAGGGAAGAGCGGGCCAATAGAGAAAGTATGTGGGCCCCTGCAGGGATAGCAAAGGGAAGTTTATTAAAGTATATTCCAAGGCTGGCCGGCGCCGTGGCTCAACAGGCTAATCCTCCGCCTTGCGGCGCCGGCACACCGGGTTCTAGTCCCGGTCGGGGCACCGATCCTGTCCCGGTTGCCCCTCTTCCAGGCCAGCTCTCTGCTGTGGCCAGGGAGTGCAGTGGAGGATGGCTCAAGTGTTTGGGCTCTGCACCCCATGGGAGACCAGGATAAGCACCTGGCTCCTGCCATCGGAACAGCGCGGTGCGCCGGCCGCAGCGCGCTACCGCGGCGGCCATTAGAGGGTGAACCAACGGCAAAGGAAGACCTTTCTCTCTGTCTCTCTCTCTCTCTCACTGTCCACTCTGCCTGTCAAAAATAAAAAAAAAAAAAAAAAAAAAAAAGTATATTCCAAGGCAGGAACAAATGATTCTATAAAGCATGTGGCCCCTTCAGAACTGGGCCCCTTGTAGGGAGAGGCTCCAAGGGAGGAGTGGGCTAGTTGAGTGAGCACATGGTCACTCTTCCTTCCTGGTTTGGGGTTTTATCCCTAACGTATGAGGGGCATTGACGGGTGATTCAGCTGTAACACTCGTGATTGGCGTTTGTGATTGACATCAGGGAATTGTATACCTTTGAGTTCGCTGCACATGCAGCTACAGACTAGGCCTTCCTAGTTTGTCTAAGCTCCCATTTTATCAGGATACTTTAACTGTAGGTCAAATTGCAGAGGTGGGTGGTCTTGGGTGGGTCCCAGCTGAGAGCAGCCAACCTCAGATTCACCCCTGGAGGAGGTCTTGTGGTCCCTTCCTAGTCATTGATGTTTAATTATCTGCTTGACAACAAGACAGAGGTAAAGGACCTTGAGTCTCAACAGGCAGCAAATTGTGGGAAGGCAATGACTGGCAGATAAAGGCTAGTTAGTCAAGCTGGTTAAGGTGGATTCCTCCCATATCATGCTCAGGTCCCTGAGGCTCCAGAGTTGTCTTCCATGGTTGACCTTTGTTCTTCCTGGTAGAAACGGGTGGGTGGGTAGGAACAATCATTTTTGTCTTTGTAAATCTGTCTGGTGTCAGCCCAACAGAGGGGGTGCAGAGGACCATGCTGAATCCGCTCCTTCTCCATAGTCTTCAGTCTGACAGTCCTCTGTACTTGGGGGTGGCAGATTCTGTTCTCCTGTGGGTATTGGTGCACGCTGGAGAGATGTCCCGTGAGAGTCAGTGGGACCCTTTTGTGATGACTTTGGTGTCACATCTAGAAGTTAGAATTGCCCCATGAGGCAGTGGGGTGCCATTTAAGAGTTTGTAAGAGAGGAGCAATGTGCTCTGTGTTGTATAACAATAATTTTTCTGGCAGTACAGAGGAAAGGTTTGGAGAGCAAGAAATTCAAAATATAGGGATAAGGATGGAGGTGCTGAAGATAGCTCTAGTGCCCTAGCAAGAATTTGGAAAGCAGCAGTGGACTTGGAAAGAAAAAGTAAGCACAAGCTATAAGAGGGAGCAGGTTTTATCAACCCCAGACGAAATGAGCTTTGTAAGGAAGCTAGCCAACCTATTCTTACAACATTAGAAATTACGATGTACTAAGTATGATACAAAGGCGAAAGACATGCATTACAATATGCATTTTAATATGAAGTAGTCAGATATTTTCACCCATACTAAAATCACTGTGGCGGTGACAGTTGTAAATACAACCTGATATCATGTAGGGTATTTTATATAGCAATCCCAAGTCCTTGAGTGATACTGCAATTTGTGATGTGGTTTTTCTGAAAGGGAGGATGTGTTTTGGAGAAGGAGAGCCATAGAGGAAGAACAGAGGGGTGCCAGGTGCCCTGGAGAAACAAGATGAGGAGAAGGGAGGGTTTAGGATGCCCTCGGGGTTTCCAGCCCATCGTTGAGAGTGGAGTGAGCTGAAGGTTGAGTGGGGGAGCTCTGAAGCAGGTGAGAGGATGCAGGTAAGTGTTGATTTGGGGTGTGTTCATTTTGAGAGGTCTCCTGGGTCACTCTGTGGGGTGCTCTGGGATTTCCTGGAAATCCATGACATCAAAGAGATGGGGCAGGGGGTTTAGGTAAAACAAAGGCTGAGTAGAGGCCATTGAATTTAGCAGTAAGGCAACTGTGACTTTGAAAGAGATTTGATAGAGCCCAATTCTATACTGAGATCTCTTTTCTCCTGGAAGCAATGGTTTCAGAGTAAAATCTATTTTTAGCAGTTTAACTGCTGTTGGGTTCTGGTTTTCTTTAACAGTTGTAGGGATGGCGAGTGGAAAATGAGTGTGGATGCAGTGTGTGTGTTTGTGTGTGTGAAGAGGTCAGTTAGGAAATGGGTAGGGTAGCTTAGGATGAACTATGATCCATTTGCCACAAGTTCTATTTACAAAATCTCTTGAATGGAGAAAAAGCACTATCAAGATTTGGTTTTTCTTAACAACTTAAAAGGCACCTAGCCCAGCCTTCCTGAACACATCCTGGGCCCGTCATTACTGCTGATGGAATGAGGTGCTGGTTGTGATGGACCCCAAGTTTGGGAATCCAATGCGCTCAGGTGGTCGCCCAAAGACCCAAACTCCAGACCGGTAGATGCAAAAGTAAGAGGATTTTTATTAGGCGTTTGCGCAAACGGGCTCCCTGTCACCAGAGGTGAAGAGAAGCCCCGAGCAGCAGTTACAAGCATCTTTTAAAGGCAAAAACCACAGGATTAACATATTTCACGGGGTTTGGCTTGATTGGCTAGTTTAAAGGTTACCATGGGTACTCATTGGGTCCTTTTAGATGGGGAGTGGCTGCCCCGGGCGGGGGTAAGGGAGCTATTTTCTTGGAATACCCGAGGAATGTTCTGCCTGTTAATCTCGGTAGAACATCTGGGAAGGGCGTCTGTGAAACCTGCCTGAGATCAGGCCCTGTTTCTTGTTCTCAGGCCTAGTTCCTTGTTTTTAGTTTGGCAACATTTTTACCCCCAAGCATTAGCAAGCAAAGCTGATGTGTACAGAAGCAAGAGATCTGCAATTAGCTCTTAGCCACACTCGCCATAAAGCACACCAAACACCAGAGTAAGGGTCCCTTGGGTTTTTCAGTTGGCCTCCCAGTAAGATGGGCAGTAACTTTGTTGGAGAATGCTGTTTTCCAATGACCAGGCCAGAAGATCACCCATGGTCCTTTGGAGGCTTCTGTTTTGCTGTGATTCCCTGAGATGCAATGGGCAGATCACAAGACATGTCTCCACTGGGTGTGGACAAAGGAAAAGATGGTTTCTGTGAGTCACCTGCTCAGCACCGGGATGGAAACCTATGTAGGTGCAGTGGTGGGGTGAGGATGCTGTACATACAAGGCTTGTCTGCCAAACCCACTCCAAGGCGGCACAGCGCCTGAGCACCTGCTCCTAGCATGCAGTAGACAAATCCACCTGATTCCATCTTACCTCGCTAACCTGTCGCTTATTGCCTTCACTTCCCCCCAATCACGCAATTGTTGGGTACAACCGAATCAAGTGAGGTTCTTGTAACAAACCCCAGAGTTTTCAAATGTGGTGTCTCTCCCTGACGCTGTTTTCGCTGACAAGCAGAGCGGCTGGAACCTTGGGGGCTCTTTCACACCCCCCGCGTGGGCCGGAGACTCAGAGGTGCTTCTGAGCCCGACCTTGTGCAAGAGGGTATCCTATTGCATGTTCTTTCAGGTGCCTCTCCTGTCACAGCTCAGGAAGCTTAAAGGGGGGTGGGGGACAGAGCATGTGTCAAATGGAAACGTTTTGTTGTTTCAAAGCAACCAAACAAAACAGATGTTACAAAAGGGTTTCATTTTCTGTGGCCACGGAATTTTGCTAGCAACATCTCCTCCTCTTCTGTAGCCTTTCACATCACTTTGTCTGTAGCTGAAAATGGGATTTCTCACCTGCAACGGTGAGAAGAGCTAGCCTCGATGTTAGGTAGAAATTACTTGTCAAGTTTGATCAAGTCAGAGAAAACCCAAATCCCATTTGAAAATGCACAGTTGATACTTGGAGATTAGCAGGGATGTCCTCCAGGATCCATTGTTTGGCTAAATTGTCTGCATATGCAGCGCATTTACTAAATGAATGATACATTTGCATCTAAATGGTCCATACATAATTTGATTCTGCTCCAGACAGTGCAATAAACAAGCCTCCTCCTCCTCCTGGTGGACTTGGGAGATGGGTGAGTGTGGACTCCTCTGTTGTTGCTTTGTGCTATTATTTGACAAGGCGCTGGGGAAGGAGTACATGAATCCATTAATGAAGACCAATCTCCATTAGATGCTGAGATTTGAGTGAGCAGGCAGAGAAATCTTTCATAATGTGCAGCCTTCAGCCTGCAGCTCTCTGGGAAAAATGAAAAAACAAAATGAAAGAGACATAAGAAATAAAAGGGAGAAGAGGCGGCAAGATGGCGGAATAGGCAGGAAGCACACTTAGTCCGGGGGGAGAGAAAGTTTAATATAAGTGGAGATACTGCAGTGTCAAGGAAGAGTAGGGGATGAAACAGCAGAGGAAACTCTTCCGGAACTAGTGATTCACAGTGGACCTGCGTGGAGAGCGTGGGAGCCCAAGTTCGGGACACCAGCGGCAGACTCAACGCACCAGCGCTGGAACGCGAGGTGAGCCGAACCTCAATAGCCCGAGATACCAGCAGGCAAGCGGAAAGAGGAGGCTAGAGGGAACGAGGCTTGAAACTCCGTGGGGAAAAGTTCACCAGGCTAACTAGAAGAGAGAGAAAAAAAATTAAAAAAGTGACTGATACGGACACAAGTTTCTCTCTCTCCGCTCACCTCTCAAAGGCGAGCAAGACAGAGCAGGCGCCATTTTGGACATACGTCATAAGCAGGGCGACCTCAGGTCTGCACCAGCCCTGAGCCTAGCAGAAAAACCTGACTCTGTGGGGAGGGGTGAAATAAAAGGAGATTAGCATCTAACTTGGCAACCCAGTGGGGGACTGCAGGAGAATTGGAGCCCACACTGAGGGCAGCAGAGATTCCCTGTGTGGTCCTTGGGAAAGAGCTTCCGATCTCTGGCTCCTGTGGGTATATCATTTGCCTGCTAACTACCTCCAATTACGTTCAGCTGTGCGGAATTACTTCCCTTTTAAATCAAAAAAAGAAAGAGAGATTTACCACACCTAACCTGGGAGTGTCATCCTTGACACACCCTCAACCCTGAGGAACCAAACACAGCTCTCAGTCCACACTCATCTCAAGCCTCTAAGGCTCCACTGAAAGCAGACAGTCCACTTAATATAGAGCCATAGTGTAACAAGAAAAAACACCACAGTGAAGAAACCAAATATCTCCAACATGCCAAACAAACGCAAAAACCAAGCTAACAAGAACAAGGAAGAAACTATGACGCCCCCAAATGAAAAAGACACCCCAATTCAAGATTATGAAGATGATGAGATCGAAGAAATGCAAGAAGCAGATCTCAAAAAATTGATAAGAACATTAAGAAGTTCTCAAAAACAAATTCTTGAACTACAGAAATCCTTCATGGACAAGATAGAAAATCTCTCTCGTGAAAGTGAAATATTAAGGAGGAATCAAAATGAAATGAAACAACTAGTGGAACAAGAAACTCTGATAGTGACTAGAAATCATAATGAAATGAAGAGTTCAATAGATCAAATGACAAACACATTAGAGAGCCTTAAAAACAGAATGGGCGAAGCAGAAGAGAGAATATCGGACTTAGAAGACAGAGAACAGGAAAGGAAACAGGCAAACCAAAGAAAAGAAGAAGAAATCAGAAATCTAAAAAATATTGTCGGGAATCTACAGGATACTATTAAAAAACCCAACATTCGAGTTCTAGGAGTTCCTGAAGGCATGGAGAGGGAGAAAGGATTAGAAGGCATTTTCAGTGAGATACTAGCAGAAAATTTCCCAGGTTTGGAGAAGGACAGAGGCATCTTAGTACAGGAAGCTTATAGAACCCCTAATAAACATGACCAAAAGAGATCCTCACCACGACATGTTGTAATCAAACTCACCACAGTGAAACATAAAGAAAAGATCCTAAAAGGTGCAAGAGAGAAACGTCGGATCACTCTTAGAGGATCTCCAATTAGACTCACAGCAGACTTCTCATCAGAAACCCTACAAGCTAGAAGGGAATGGCGAGACATAGCCCAGGTACTAAGAGAGAAAAACTGCCAGCCCAGAATACTATATCCTGCAAAGCTCTCATTTGTGAATGAAGGTGAAATTAAGACTTTTCATAGCAAACAGAAACTGAAAGAATTTGTTGCCACTCATCCTGCCCTGCAAAAGATGCTTAAAGATGTGTTACACACAGAAACACAGAAACATGGTCACCAATATGAAAGAAGGTAAAGGAAGGAAACCTCACAGCAAAAGATCACAGGAAGCTCAATTTCTCTTTGACATAGAATTAAACTCTGATGCTCTGTTAAAGCAATGTGTTAAAGTAATCTATTATGTTCTCTTGATGTCTGTTAAATTCTAATTGTTCAAAAACAGCTGAATTTTTATTAAGAGCTATGGGTTATTTAAATATGTGCTTTTTTCAAAAATTTGAATATCTGCTGCTCATAAAACTAAAGCGTTGTTGGTTCTGTGTTTAGCTGTCCTCCTATAGGTTCCTATGGACTTTTTCCAGCCACTTTTATTGTATTCAGTACTTTGGGATGGCTCTGTAAACAGATGAAGCCAATAATGTATTAACAGTACCAACTGAGAGAAAGTATGGTTAACTGAGGTTACTAAAAAGAAAAAGCAATTCAAATCAATTGGCAATCTACAAAAAGAGTTAAAGATTTTAAAAGCTATTATTAAAATTGATGTATTGGTCTATTATGCTATATTATATGTGTGTACATATTGTATGTCCACATGGGGAAATTTTATTAAGAGTTTTATTTTAAATGGCTTATAGATAAGATTGTCCATAAATTTAAGCTGCTAAAATCAATCAAAGATACATTTTAATTTGTGGGACCTGAATCTGTGTATCATATGTTTTAGACTTGTTGGTAGAAAGAAACTAAAAACATTTTAGATGGTTGTGCTTAAGTTTACTGGCTAAACAAACTACACCATGTTAGATATTTAAGAGGTGTTTTCAAATACATGATTCTTAAAATTTATAGAAGGCATTGGACCTTCTGGTAAATGTTTTCTTAAGTTGTTATCTAATGGTTGAAACGGTTTGCTAAGTATTCATGTGATATTGCTATTGTCAGCAAGCGATCTAGGACTTGCTCCCTCATTTCTCTATTCTAAGCCCAACTTGTTCTTTCATTTCTCTATTCTCTTCAAGGTAGGAAACTAATTCTATTATGAAGGAATCTGTAGGATGCACAATTTAATCTTTAGACCTTATAAAAGACATGGCTAACATTTTTCTGCAATAGCATAGCCAAAATAAGAACTTAAATAATGCTAGATTCACTTCGCCATCAGCGAAGTATACAGTAAGTAGAAAAAACCTCCCTTTCAGACCAAAGGGAAAGAAAGTTTTAAAGTGAGAATATAATTTTCCTCATGGGCATTGTCTACCTTAGAAAAACTACTACAGAACATGCCTGTGACTATAGACTTGTAGTTCAGGCCACCGAAGATTAGAGATGGGAAACGGGCACTCCCTTGACTTGCATCCTCTGGTCTGCTTTAACACAAACCAGGAGGAAAAGAAAGCTAGGCATCAGAAGCAATGGGTGGCAGGCCTATTAATGGCTGATCTGTACAGTGATCTGCCCTCAAGGAGACCCAACAGGCCAGTCCACTGCAGTGGCTTTCAATGTGGTAAGCCTGGGCTTCAGCAGAAGTCAGCTTGTGAAGAGCCCTGGCAGCTCTGCCAAGAGTTGGATCACTGGAAATGGACCTGCCCTGGAGTCGAAGGATGCCCAGGTCAGAGCCACAGATCTTATTGGCTCTAAGCTGAAAAGCCCTTCACTCAGCCCAACTTCCAAAGTGACCACTGCAGCTGAGGGGATGGTCAAGTAGGGTCAGCAACATTGCAGGCAGAACTGTAAATTTCTTGTTAGAGATGCCACCTGCCTTTACCTGGCCAGCTCTCCTCCCAGGCCAGCCAAGTAATGAAAGTCAACAGAGTGCCTTCCCCTAGGAGGTTCACACCTCCCTTAGGATATACCCCATGTGAAGAGATAGATAGGTCTGGGCCTCTGAATTTACAAGGCCTAAAGCCCACCAGATTATTATCAAGCCCCTTCTATCAGGTTCTATTTGCCTCTCAATCAGAAAAATTACTTGTAGCTTAGACAGCACCCTTCTTAGCTCCTCTAATAATGACTCTGTCCTTTGTTCTAGGCCCTGTCTAGTGCACTTGGGCCTCATTCCTTTGTAATCATAACTTCTACTCTACCACCAATGGCTCTACTCCCAACATGTGTGTACTGATGGTCCTCTTCCCCACTTAATGCTGTATAATTGTTCAAACCTGGTAAATGCCACTCTTAGGATCATTGGTTACTATCCTCACTCTGTCTTTTATGACCTTGTCTAAATATGATCAGAGTCGGTGAACTTGGAAGGCTTCCATAGCCTTGGCAACTCATGACGACAGCCTAGGATGGTTACTGGCGCCATAAACTAGAGTGTCAATTTGTTGGGTCAACAACAGGAGCCACTGTGCACTTGCTCCTCATGTGGGATCTCTGTCCTTAATGTGCTGTACATTGTGATTTAATGCTATAACTAGTACTCAAACAGTATGTTTCACTTTGTGTTTCTATGTGGGTGCAAACTGTTGAAATCTTTATACTAAATTGATCTTCTGTATATAAAGAGAATTAAAAATGAATCTTGATGCAAATGGAAGGGGAGAGGGAGCGGGAGGGGGGAGGGTTGCGGGTGGGAGGGAAGTTATTGGGGGGGGGGGGGAAGCCATTGTAATCCATAAGCTGTACACTGGAAATTTATATTCATTAAATAAAAGTTAAAAAAAAAAAAAAAAAAAAAAAAAAAAAAGAAATAAAAGGGAGAGACTGGATGGGAAGCCCAACCCCTCTCTCCAAGCTGCTGGTGCTTTGCATATTGCATACTGTGGATACCATCTGCGTGTTGCTTTGTATGACAGTATTGATGACCTCTCCCTCCCATCCAGCGCCAGGGCCAGTATTTACAGCACACAGGTGGACTTGAGGAGGGCCTGAGATCCACGGTCAAGTTGATACTCCAAGGGCGTTAGGTACTAAGCAGCATGCCCAGGTCCTAGGAGCCCACAGCTCTCTCCTTCCATGTCCAAACTGATGAATCCCGGCTCTTCACTGGGGAGGCAGGAAGTTGAACAACGGCTCTGACAGCTACCAGTTTCCATTTGCAGTTCTGTTACGCCTGTTATGTCACAGCGGTGACTTTTTCTGGCCTCCGTTTGTGACATTTGTGAAGTTCCGTTCTTTCGAAAGGCTCCAGTGGGGTGATATACCTTGATTTAAGAAAGTTCAATATATTAAATCCAGTTTCACATGAAAGAAATGGAGAGGGATGGTTATTCACTTTGCGAAAGGATTCACACTGGGATTCTTGAGGCGGTAAATATACGCGGCACTTAGCATGTGATTTACTTCATGGTTTCAGGATTGTGTCTACCAGCTAAGTGCTGTCTTCTTAAAGGGCTTTGGTGCCTCTTACCCAGCCTGTGTCCTCCATCCCACACTGGCATTCGAACATTCTAGAAACCTGGGGATTATTCCACTGGCAGTGACTTCTCATCTTCAGTCATGTCCCTGGAACTCCAAGTCTCTCATTCTTCACTAGGGCAGAGAGAGTCAACTGGCTCACTTAATCCAGATGCCAACCCCTTCTTAGTTTACCTGTGAAAGTCTTAACAAAAAGATTTTAACAGGAGTCTCACTCCATGCTTATGGTTGGAAAAAAACTCAGACTGCCTATGGAATTAATAGCTACCCTATCAAACCCCTGGGTACTTCTGGAATTCGAGAGGGCCCTCGTAGTGACCTGATGAAGTATTTTCTCTATTGCTCCCTGTGACAACGCCTGTGAGGCCTGGTTAAGTCTCTACCCCACCCTAACATTGTTTCTTTCTCTTTTTCAAAAAATTATTTATTTATTTGAAAGGCAGAGTGACAGGGAGAAAGGGAGAGACAGAGAGGGAGAATGAGAGAGAGAGAGAGAGTGAGAGAGATCTTCCATCTGCTGGTTTACTTCTCAAATGCCTACAACGTCAGGGGCTGGGCCAGGTTGTTTCAACCTGGAACAAGGAGTCAGAAATTCCATCTGGGTTTCCCACATGTGTGCCAGGAACCCAATTACTTGGGCCATCATCTGCTGCCTTCCTAGGCATGTTTGCAGGAAGCCAACAGGCGGCCTTGTAGTCAGAAGTTCCCCCTGGCTAACCAGCCAGGACCAGCAGGACCAAACATGGCTGCCTGAGTAACTTTCAAAGAACTCAAACTTCAGTACAACCTAATTTCCATGCAACAAAACAAAACAAAACAAAACAAAACAAAACAGAACAAAACTCACTCCCACCAGTGCCAGGACAGTTGACAATTGCCATGGAAGAGACCGTAAAAAGACAAAAAGAAGGTAGATCCTGTCTGAGAATTGCACCACCCCTTTTCCAGAAAAACCATGAATATTCTTCCCACTTATTAGCATACCCCGCCCCCTCATTCCTCTTGCCTCCTGTCTGTGACTCCTCAGTCCCAACAGGTGGAGAAGTTCATTTGCAAGCTGTGCTCATGCTTCTCCGGTCTTTGGCCCCTGAAGAAAACTTGTGCTATTGATGATCAGCTTTGGTTTCATTATTGACTTCATGACACCAAAGGACTCCCTTTCTGGGGCCCCAGAAAGGACAATAACTATTGTTCTCTTCATCATTCAGTGCTTTTCCATGTAACCCTTTTTTCTTTTAAATTCTTTCTGTTGTTTCCAACAATTGATCATCCTATTGGATCTGTTTGGATGTGAATTTTTGTGTGTTCTAAGATGGCAATTGACAAACTATAGCCCATGGGACAAATCCAGTCTACTGCCTATTTTTGTAAATAAAGTTTTATGAGAACCCATTCATTTACATATTGCTTAAGGCTGCTCTCACACTACAGTGGTATAACTGAAGAGTTGTAATACACATAGAGGCTTTGAAGTCTACAAGCCTAAAATATTTATTATCTAGCCCATTATAGGAAAAAATTTGCTGACTCTTGTTCTTGTAAAGAAAGTGGGCTGTTAATCATGGCCATTATTTACAAGTTCTTATAGGAAAAGCTCATGTTCTTCTTTGAGAAAGCATTCTTCAACAATAATTCTACCATCAAGCTCTTCCTCAACCACACTGGTTAAAATCCCAATCACTCCATTAACTTTTTGTTACACAAGGTTGTATATTGCTGTTGGGGGATGGTTGTCCATGAATCTATCATATCTCTACATGTCTTGGCAAGAACACTCCAGAACCATCTTTTCAGGAATGTTTACATAAGTATGGAGATAGCGATTCCCTCTGGAGTAAAGGTATTTGTGTTCCGGTATAGTAAATATACAGAATCCAGAGATTCTCTTATGTACCAGGATAGTAAAAATTTCTCTCTCCGGAAGTGGGGATGGAGGAGGGTGGGAAATGGGCAGGTTTGCTTGCAGCCCTGTGTAAGATCAGAGTTCCTCTGCTAACTTCAGGGCTTTTCTCCTACAATGCATATCCACTGTGCGTACAGGCAATACCTGGCCCTTGTGGTGTCCTGCTGGAACTGGGGTTCAGGAAACCTGCACCAGGGTATCCCCATTACTGCAGATAATAAGCCGTCTAAATACATCTGGGTTCATTATCTTGTTGTTGGCCAGATCCACCCCAACAGCTGCTATTTAGGGATTGCTACTCCATGCACTAGTTCCTTGATGCAGGTGTAAGAGCATTTGTTTTCTGCACTGCAAAGTTCCTTGAGGGCAGAGACTAGATATTCTCTTCCTGTTGGACTCTCCAGCATGCCAAACACACAGTAGTGCTATCTTGAATGGTGCACAAAGACTTGGGTATGTTCTGTTTGCCATGGCTTTGCTTTGCTCAAGTGTGCATGTTTAGTAAGACTCTGGGAACTAAAGCCATCCTGGTCTTGTTAAGATACAGTGACAAGTTCCATCCCACCAGTGTCCATTCAGAAAATAGGCCTATGTCCTCACAGCCTTGTGGCCAAAGGTAACTGGCTACACACTTGGTTCCCCAAATTATGGGCAGAGTTAGCAAGAGGTGGTGGTGGTGGTGGAATTCTCCTTGAATGCTTGCTTTGGACAGCAACCCTCAATGAATTCGTTTTTGTAGACTTTTCCCTCCTAGGTGTGTCGGATTCAACAAATAAAATACAGGACATCGAGTGAAGTTTGAATTTCAGGCAGACATTAATACTTTTTTACTGTAAATGTGTCCCTAATATTGCATGGTATCAGAGCCAGTGCTGTGGTATAGTGAGTTAAAGCCCCAGCCTGCAGTGCCAGCAACCCATATGGACACCAGTTAGAGTCTCGGCTGCACCACTTCATATCCAACTCCCTGCTAGTGCACCTAGGAAAGCAGTGGAGGATGGCCAAATCCTTGGGCTCCTGCACCCACGTGGGAGACCCATAAGAAGCTCCTGGCTCAGTTGCGGCCATTGTGGCCATTTGGGGAGTAAACCAGTGGGTGGAATACCTCTCTCTTTTTCTCTGTACCTCTCTCTCTGTAACTCTTTCTAATAAATAAAATAAGTCTTTTTAAAAAATTGCATGGTCTCTAGGAATAGTTAAACTAAATTTTGTTGTTGCTTATCTAAAATTCAAATTTAATTGGGTGAATTCTATTTTATGAGGTAGGCTTATTCTCTGCCCTCCCCTCTCTATAGCCTATTCAACTGAACCTCATTCTTGGAGTACGGCCACTTCTCTAAGCTACCTTCAGTAGCTTGCTTGCTTTTAAAGTATTCTTTTCTATCGAGCACTCTTCTGGGATTGGGGGAGAGCAGAGGGGTGTTTAGGGAATGCGCACAGCCATTCCCTGGTGGGCCCAGATTGTGTCAATGTTTTCAGGAAACAGAATGATGAGGCGGTTGATGGCCTTGGCTTTGAGTGACCCGGAAGCAGTTAAATGCTTTGGGGCATTTGATTTCTTATTGTGCTTTGTGAATTTTCACTGAAATAATTAGATATTTATTTTTTTGAAAGGCAGTGGAGGTTAGGGGAATCTCCCAGCTGCTTGTTCACTCTCCCAAATGCCTGCAACATCCAGGACTTGGCCAGGCCAAAGCTAGAAGCCAGAAACTCAAACTGGGTCTCCCCTGTGGGTGGCAGGGACCCAAAGACTTGAGCTTGCTGCTTCCCAGGGTGCACATTTGCAGGAAGCTAGAATGCAGAGCAGAGCCAGCATTGGAGCCCAGGCACTCCAACATGCGATGTGGGTATCCCAAGTGGCATCTTAACTGATAGTCCAGCTGCCCACCCGTGTTTTATTTTTTAAATCTATAGCTCCCAGAATTGCCCAGAATGTAAGAAAATGAAGTGGCTAAGGTTTCCTACGATGGAGTTGGAGATTATGAGAATATTGCCCTCACACCTGCTCAAGTTCAAACCACAGAATGTGCAATAGACTTGTCTAAAGAACTGAAGTCAGTAGCGCTGACCTTCATCATCTCTCAGCTGGGAGTATCCTAATTAACCAACCAGTCAGAACAGGTTTGTGATTTAGGATTTCTGCCCAGCCAATGAACTGCCTCTGACAGCAGCTTGTGTAGAAATTTCCTACAAAAAAAAAAAAAATCTCTCTTGTGTTTGCTTTGCACGACACTGTTCAGGGCTGTCCTGATTCCATTCTTTGTTTTCCAAATAAATGCTGCTTCCTTTTACCTCCATGTCAATCTTATTTTAAGTCAACACTGTAAAGTCAGATCTAAAAATCAAGAAATATCCACCTGCTGTGTATTACTGAAAGTTGAATTGGCATCCAGAAGGAGGGTAGAGAGAATGGAAGATGCAATTACCTCTTAGATAGGCGGCTGTCAAAGCCCCTGGTTTTAATCCATAATAGATGCTTTTCCCATTGACCCCTTGTGTGCAGGGACTATCCTGTCTACCTCTGTGCTGAAAAGGAGCTGATACAGGGATTCCTTGACACTCAACCTGGAGGCAAGGCTTACATGAGGCTTAGCTCTGAGCTGCCAGGGAAAGAAGTCTAATTCCCATTCCCCATGGAAGACCAGGAAATGGTGACCTCTGCTCAGGCAGCTGGGTAGCTTTGCAGGATGAATAAACACCTTTCTAGGGATTTTCCAGGTCTGTTCAGGCTGGGGGCAGAGATTTAAATATGAATTCCCCTCCCACTGAGGCAGGGACTTACAGGATGAGCCCCTCCGTAGGTCGCTTCAGGCTGTGGGGTTGACCTGTCCACCCTGGCCTTGTCTGCTGGCTCCAGTTCAACAGGCGCGGCCGACAAGCTCCTTCACCCAGCTCTACCCACACAACTTTCTGTGGTTCCTCTGTCCCTCCACTTTCCACTCTGATCCTCAAATGCCAGGGGATGGGGCTCCTCTCACACTGGGTTTCAGGGAACTCTGGCATCCTTTATGGGCTCCGACGAAACTTCTCTGGCTTTTCCACTGGAAGGTAAGCATGGCCATTTCTGGTCACCCCTTCCCTGCCTTCCTCTTCTTACACACTGCTTCTCCTCTTCAGATGGCTATCGGCTTCCCAGCTTTCTGTAACCCTTTTTCTCACTAGGCTCTTGCCTCTAGTGTTGAGAACCTCGTGCTGAGCCTCATAACTCCAGCAGAATCGTGTTGGAGGGAAGGCTAAATGTTAGAACCCAGGGCTCCATGCTGGATCCCGAGTCACAAGCTCTGGTTCTGGGGCTCAGAAATTAAGGTTTTCAGCTAATTCCTAATCACAGTAAAGTTTGGGAACTAAAACCTAGATTCCAGGATGGAGTTGGAGCTGTGCTTCCCTCCCCTGGCTGGGTTTTAAGAGACACATTTTGTCCCCTCTTTCAGGGAAGTCCCTATCATCTCTCTCTCTCTCTGTCTCTATCTCTATCATCTCCATGTCCATCTCCATGTTTGTCTCTCTCTCTCTCTGTCTCTATGTCCATCTCCATGTCTATCTCTTTCTCTATCTCTATCACCTCTATCTCTATCTCTAATCTTTCTATCTCTATCTCTCTATCTCTATCTCTCTCTATCTCTATCTCTATCTCTCTCTCTCCAATACTGAGCAACCTTAGTGCAAGTCTGAAAGAATATTTTGAGAGAAAAGGTGAATAACTGAGACACTGTAGGGGCAGAATGGTTCCAAGAAAGAAGCTGGCCTGGAAAATCCCCTGACTCATGAATATTCATGCTGGCCACAGTCAGTTTGGATCACTCAGATCAATTCAAGATACTTTCTATATGCCTTTGTGAGAGCAGCAAACAGGTTCTGGGAATAAGGAGGTAGGGAAGAAGATTGAGGTTAAAATGAATTGACAGGCAATAGGATTAGAACTCTTGCTCAATCCTGATCTTGCGCGTAACTAACAGTGGCCTGAAATTAAAGAATTAAACCATGAAGGCTTCCTTGACAACTGATCTGATAGGCCCAGAAGTAAATTTCAGGGACAGTGTTGTCAGGCAGAGGTGGGAGCAGCTCAGATAAGGGACCTGGGGAGGCTGGGGAAGGGCAGGGCAGCTTGGTTCCCTTGCTATTCAGGGAGAGAGGCATTGGACCCTCTTGGCACCAGATGCTAAAATGGTTCTGGGGCAAATTAGTTGTCAGGGTTTCTGTTCACCTCTGGCAGCATTTTCTTCTCAGATCCAATTATGACTTTAATACGGAGGCAAAAATGAACAGGGGAGAAAGATGATGAAACATAAGTCAAACGTGGCAGCTGGCAAATTTCTGATCATTGCCCTTTCCCTTGTAGTATTTCATTTCTATTTCCTCATGTTGCATAGTAGCCTCTGTGTGTGTGTGTGTGTGTGTAGGGGCAGAATTTACCACCAACACCAAGAAACAACTCCAAATGCTTCAAGGAAACAATATCAAATGCAATTTAATGACATTTTCCATGGGAGACAGGGTAGAAGTAAAGGTAAAGTAGCATTCTAAATTGCTTCTTCTTACTGTCTTTGACATCATAAGAAAGCCTAGAAAATTCTATATACATCAATTCAGGCTAAATACAATGTCTCTCAATTTCCTTTCTCTTCCATATCTCCAAACCCTACAAAGAAAAGATTAAAAAAGCATGGGGGCTTAATTATAGTATAGTACTGAAGGTGAAATATTTTCATACAATATAGGAAAAGACAAACCCATGTAGGTAACTCATGTGATGACCTGGTCTAGGGGAAGAATCAATGCTTATTTACAATAGATCTCTTGGATCTCTTTTCAGTAACATTTTTCTCCACCTGAGTTTTCTCCAGGTGAACACCAGATCTTGAAGGAAATTTTCAGAACAACAAAAAAAAAAATCTAAAATTTGAGACTCTGACTAGGAGACTCCTCTCTGGATGCTTTTTGTAGCTAATCTTTAAACAAAGCTTAACTCTTTAAGGTTCAACCTTCCCACCATACGTTGGATCCAAGTAGAAGTTCCCACAAGTCTCAGGGCTGCCATCCTTACGTTGAAACCACCGGGATTAGAGTAACTGCCCTGCTGTTGACCTTGGAGGTTCTGCCTGCTTCGATGGACTTGGCCTGGAATTTCCTGTGACTTTCATCCTGGTGGGAACCACACCCCTGATTCAGGAGGAATGTTGGCATGGGTGGGCCACAGGTTGTGAACAGGGTGCTTGCTGGGTTGCCGTGAGTGAAGTAGGAAGACTGCATGCCTCATGGGATATTCCTCAGCTCATTGCCTTTTCTGCCTTTCAACTTCATGTTCTATGAGGGTTCCACTTTCATGGTAACAATACTACATGAGGTTTGAGTCCACTGCTTACTGTGTGTTTTTCAAATGTTGGATAATTCCAATTTCTAATTTCAAAGTAAAGCATTTCTTTAGATTAGGTTTTGGCCAAAACCTTTAGATTAGGTTTTGGTGAGAAAGGAATAGCAGGGGGGCCGAGTAATGGGAGAGTCCAATTTGTTTTTGTTTTTGGGATTGACAACAGGGTAGGTTGTGTGGAGCCATGATTTTTCCACGAGAACCATCAAATAGAATTTCCTCATACTTACAGCTTGGGTTTTCCCAATAAGTTGTTGTTTGGCCATCCTGGCTGAAATCTGTGCCCCTGCAAGTGTGGCCATCAGGGTCTTGCTTCTCGCAATGCCCCCTGCCTCCTGTTGTGTGCATCGGCAATGGCTAAACAGTGGCACATGAGAAAATGTGTAACAACTGGCTTTCAAGGAAGAAAAGTTCTGGCTTGAGGCATTTTCTAATTTCGGTGGTATAAATACTCCCAGCATCATGGCTAATTTCAAGCTATCACCATGGCATCACTGAATGTGGTATTGGAAGATTATATATTGGCACCTCATTATATAACATGTTTCTCAGGGACATGATAGAAAATAAAAAGAATAGTGAGATCCCCTTTGGAAGGGATGAGTTTTGAGTATTTATTTTTGCTTCAAGTATGATTGGCTTAATTATAAGTTTATATAATGTATTTTAAATAATTATTGTAGTTAATAATCTGTTTGCAAAAACCCTAACAATCAAGCATCCATATTATAAGCCATTTCTGCTACACTACTGGGTTTTGGGCTAAAGAAAGAGGGAGAAAAGGAGGGAAAAAAGGGCAAAGGTAATACTCAAGTACTGGAAAGTCTTGATGCCATTCAGACTTGATGATGGATCCTTCTGAGCTGTGGGTCCACAGTTTCATGGAAATGACATGTTGGTCAGACACCTGGACTTTGGAACCAGACCTGCTGGGTTCCAGGCCCAGCTGTGCCATTTGTTAGCTGTGTGAACTTAAGTTATCTAACCTCTCTAAGCTTAAGGTTCTCATCTATAACATGGGTACAATACATAGTACCTGCTTCCTAAGCTTGTTAGAGGGATTCCATGAGATTATATTCAAATGGCAGCCATGAGCACTACTAGGGTTACCATTCCGATCCGTGTCTAAGAGGGTCATTGTAGCCACAGCAGTGATGGTATCCAGCCCAGGTACAGACTCACGTAGATACTGATTGTTGAACAACATCTTCTCTGTATACAGCTTGCAGCACCAGCCGTTCACGTAGGCACAGACTCAAGTGGTGGAAACTGCCTGTCTCCATACCTCCTAATAATGTCCTTGCTTCTCACAGATGCTGATGTTCAAATACAGGAAACTCATTTCTCACTACTAAGTGCTTCTGTCTCCTTGGACATCCTTTTTATTTTTATTTATTTATTTCCATTTACTTGAAGGCAGAGAGACAGAAAGTGACAGAGACAGAGGGATCTTCCATCTGCTGGATCACTCCCCAAATTCTTACAAGAGCAAGGTCTGGACTAGTCAGAAACCAGGAGCCTGGAACTCAGTCTTGGTCTCTGATGTAGATGGCAGGGACCCAAGTGCTGAACCATCAGGTGCTGCCTGCTAGAGAGCACATTAGCAGAAAATTGGAATCCGAAGTAGAGCTGGGACTAGAACCCAGGCACTTCATATGGAATCCCAAACAAGTAGTAGCTTAGCTTAACTGCTGTGCCTAACACCTGACCCTAGACATCTTTTTAAAATGTAAATACTCCTTAGTATAAAATGTAAATACTCCTTGGAAGGTGAGTTGTTAAATCCACACCTTGATGTGAATGAGGCAGCCAGATCCCAGCCTGTGAGTGGCAAAGGGACCTGCTTCCAGGTTGACCAGATACCTTTAAAAGCAAATCCAGCAAATCCAGAAAGACTCCAGTCTTTCTCTGTTCCTCCAGTGACCCCAGAACCAAGACCCAGCTGAATCTCACATCCAGATTCCACTGAAGAGGTGGCAATACCATTGGGAACTCATACTGGGTTCTTGATGTATGACCTTGAGAATGTCATTTCATGTCTCTGAAAATTTTTTTAGGTCTATTGAAGATACTAATGACGATCACCCTGAGACTCAAGTAGGAGAACCCTTTGGGAACTAATGAGCACCAACACACACTCTGCGATGATCATTTTCTATTCTCCATTGTTGTTGGTTCCTCTTTTTTCTTCAATTCTTCACATGTGGCTATAAAGAGAAAGGCTTTCTTGGGAGCACCATAGGGATAAGAAAATAACACATTTTCCAACCCTTAATCCTAAGAGTTTCTACCAACCAACACATAGGTTCATACTTGGGATCCTTTATTCCTAATACAGTCTTGGGTACACTACTAATAAGTGGAATTTAGTCCCAGTTTGGCTCAGGTCATTTGGCACCACGAAAGGCAAAGGTGATGCCTGCAGGAATGTTAAGGCCCTGTGGATGCTGATTGTGAGGTCTTGTTTGCTTCTCTGGGGGCTCCTGTGATGTCACACAAATGGTTTCAAAACCACAGAGTGTTGGAATCCAGGAGAGGTTGCAGCTTCCAGGAGGATCAGACTCATGGCCAATGAGGGCTTGGGTTTTGGACAAGGCCCAGGGAGAAAGTGGGACGCCATGAGGGCAGGTGTCTCCCAGTGCTGAACAACCAGCCCGAGTATTCCAGAGCATCCACGTGGTTCAAGGGCAGCAGCTGAAGCCCTGGGGCCATGTCTGAGCACTCTCAGAACAAGCAGGCTACAACCGTTCCTTGGACCTACAGAGCTATGCTTTGCTTCAGCCTGTGCCACAATGCCTATTGCCCTCTCTGAACTCTCACAGAATGAAGTCTCAGGGTCCCAACAATCATTTGTGACGCGAGGGTCTGTGTTATTAAATCCTTTATTGCCTGGCACCTTTCTGGTGCTTGGGGGTATCCTTGGCAACAGAAGCGGCTGGAGGATTACTCAGTTATTGGGGGAAGGGGGCCATGTGTCAGGATCTGATATGTCTGGTGGAGAAAAGATGGCTGATGGCCGGCCAGGCCATTTGCCTGAAACTAAGTACTCCCTAGAAGGCCTGCCGGGATCCAGCCGAGGTGACTGGTGAGGCAGGGGCCACAGAGAGTAACGTCTGGTTGGCAGAAGGCCCACTGGATTCCAGTGAGCATGGCATGGCCCTTGGGTGCCACACTTTCATGGTGTCTGAAGAATGACCGGAATGGAGGAACAGACACACCCAAAAGGAGGGAGGCTAGGTCCTCCTGGGGAGGCTTAAAGGCACCCAACTTAGAAAGGAAAAGACACAGTTGACTCAAAGATGCTAATTCTCTTCAAATGCACGAGACATTCCTGTAAGACGCTGATGAATTGTTTGATGAACAAATGAGAGACTACGTGGGCTGGGCGCAATGTAGACTTCCCTGGCCTTGTTGTGCAGCGTGCAAGCAACAGGGTGCTGCTTACACACCCGGACCATTGGGGAAGGGGAGGTGCTGAATGGGGTGCTCCAAGGCTTTTAGAAAGCGGAGACAGCAAAGTGGAGCTCCTGGTGGGTGGAGGTCAGGGCCAGCCCTGCAGGTCTGAGGCCCTGGGGGCAGCCCTCTGTCTTCCTCATGTGGGAGACAGAAAGTGACAAAATCATGGCTCTGATTTAGGAAGTATCTAGAACAAAGTGGGTCTTTGATACATAAGAACTTCCCCTCGTTAGGGGCTTGGGCGATTCTATTAACTGATGGTAAAATTCTCAGCAGGGAATGCCCTCCGGGAGGTGAGAAGATTTTTAGGTGTTCTTTTTTTCTGCCTTCTCGCTTCCCCTGCATGTTCACCATCCTTGTCTACTCCTTGCTTAGCAGAGGGCAAAGGCATTTCCAGGAAAGCACCAAAAACTTGAGGGCTTTGCTTCCAGAAAGGGAAAGATGGCACAGCCTGAGTCCAAGGCCATGGGAGCCCAAGTAAAGAGGTTCACCGTCTGACCAGTTTCTGCACCCCAGGGATCAGCCCGGAGGACTTACTGTGCCTCGCCCCCTACTGTCCGGAGGAGATGGTCTCCTCAAGTCAATGGGGCTGGGCTTTGCCCAGAGATTCCTGGGAAGGTGTCAGAGTTGGATCCTGTAGGTCTGAAGCACGATCTATCTCTGAGCTGGCCAGGTCCCCCTCCCCACCCCACAGCCCTCACCTATTGCAGATGGAGCTCTGTCTGAAACAGAGCAAACCGGGAAGGAAGAAATGGCTCAGACACCAGGTCTCCCTCCAACCCCAGCATTCTGCTCCATGGTCTGGGTAGCTTTTGCTCATTTTGGAAAGGAATTGGGGGTGGCAGGAAATAGCTACTCTGGCTGAGCCTTTCAGACATCCTATAAAATTATAACAACAGAACAGGACAAACGTCACACCAAGATCTTGAATCACACAATGTTTACAGTAAATAATGCCCCATGGCAGACAAATACTAAATACCACAAAGTACCTGAGACAAAAACAGAAAGAAGCAAAGAAGGAAGGAGAAGACTAAAAGGAGTGTGGCATCCTGGCCTCCGGCGGTCCCAGGAGCACAGGCAAAGTTCACCAGGGGCTGGGTACGGGCGTCCCGGGGCTCCAGCCTCACATCTCGGTTTCAGTCGCGTGGACCTCGGTCGCTGTGATAGCAATCCCGATGGCAAGGCTGCCATTGTCAGAGAAGAGCTGGGCCAGCGACGTGTTGAGGACAAGGCAGTCCCCGTCGGTGATCACCGAGTCCACGCACTCAAGGACAGACCGGGGGGTGGCCTCCCACTTGAGACGCCGGTGGTTTCTGTTGAGCTCCAGGCGGTAGGTGAAGCAGTCGGCCTGGGTGGGGGTCCCAATCAGCATCATGGTGGCGAAGAACTGGGGGTGCCCCTCATGCCTCTCCTGTTTCCTTAGCACCAGCAGGAAGTGGTGGCCGAGGCAGGAGTGCAGGATGATCCAGTCGGCCGGCGCCGGCAGGTGCATGTCCGTAGCCAGGAAGACGATCTCCGCTCCCTGCAGGATGTCGACCCTGTGGATCTGCCGCAGGTGTGGCACCACCACCTCCAGGTGGCCTTCCCACTGGCAGGAGAACAAGGGGCACACGCAGGGGGTCACCTGGGCAGTGTGCAGCCCTGCCTCCTGGTGGTGGAGGAGGTGGGGGTGGGCGTGGTGGCGCAGGTGGCGATGGTGGCGGTGATGGCAGTGATGGTGGGTGAGATGGTGAGAGTGGAAGCTGCCTTGCTCTGTGGTGCTCTGAGCCACGGCGCGTCGGCTGGACACATACTAGAAGGAAAGAGAAGCAGGTTAGTGGACTGAGGTTGTCTTCCCCTCCCTGGGACTCCTCTGGTGTTCCAGGTAGTAAAAGCAGGCTCTCCAGGATGGACAGAGAAAGTTCCAGTTCCTTACAACAACCAGAGCCCTGGTGGGTGCTTCGGGGAAGCTGAGATTCAGAAAACTTAGTTCAAGAAAATGCAATATTTATATGCCTATCTGATTCTTTAATAAAATATCCAAGCAAATAGGCAATTTTGCCCTTCAAATAACACATGGTGATGGTCATCAATCATAAAGGACAAGAAAATCCATTCTTTTGTTTCTGCTTTTTTGATACTGTTGTTTTTTTAATGCAGGAATATGGGTCAATTGATTTTTTCCTCCTACTTTGTCATTATTATTATTTTGTGAACAAGATTTCCATACTCTCTGTGTATCCTTCTAGAGCTCCTGGGGTTGTGCTGTCTTGGGCTCTGGGTCCTAAGGCACCTGGTGGGATGCAGAACCCATCAGGTGCAGTTGGAGCTCAGTGGTGGGGAGGAAGCCCCACCCAAGACTCTGCCTCCACCCCCACCCTGTGCCACCCAAGGCCCACTTCCGCTGCTCTGGGCTCATCTTTTCCAGGGGCTCACCATCCGTCCGCCTCCACCTTGTGACTCTCTTAACTTTTTGTTCTTCAAGGCAGCATGATCACAAATGCCCTCAAAAACACCAGGGGCTGTGATGGCACCTTCTGACCAGCCCCCTGTTGAATCTGTTGAACACCTGCCATGGCCAGACCCTGCAGGCGTTAGGGATACAGCCGCAAGCCCGGTAGATACTGAGTCTGTTGGTGTGGGTGGTAATGGATAATTCATTAAGTTTTTGACTGGGGTCCTCCTAAGATATGAGGCTATCATGTTTTTCAGTTGGAAGCGGCTTGGGTAGTAACAAGCCTGAGGTTCCAAAGCTGGTAAGTGAAAGACTGGGATTCGTGTTTGTACCTCCTGACTCTGAACACAGGAGCGCTTACCTCTCTCCTGCCCAGTCGTGTCTGCCTGCGGCTTCCCCTGCCCCCGCCCAGCTCTGCCTTTCTTTAATTAGCCTGCAGGATCCGGGCCATGCAGCGGGACTAGCAGCTCTGCAGTGTGTGGCAGGCACTTGGCCTCCACCTGATCCCCAGGCTGCCCTCAGGTAGGCAGTGTCCCTTCGGCCCTAGTTCTCCAAACCCTCTCCGGACTTCAGCTGCCCCGGGCCCTTGGCTTCTCACTTGGCTTCTCACTTGGCTGCCGTTCATTCTCGAAGTGGAAAGGATGGGAGGGGGCCTTGCGTGTTCCAGGCTCACTGCCACTGCTGTCAGTTTCTGCCTCCCCCGACTCACGGTGGCTAACAGCAAAGGCCTGGCTGCCTTTCTTTTCTTCAGAGCATGAAGGATAGACACACATATATGCACACACAGCCATGCACGCAAAACACATGTGCATGCATGCATGCCCAAACACAGTGCACACTCCCGACATGCAGGATGTCCACACACACACACACACACACGCACATTGCCACACAGCCTCTACGTGGCACATCGAGATGGTCACTCTGGTAGTGGAGAGACCTGGAGGCAGGTGGGTGCCAGGTCAGCTCGGCTCTGGCACTGTTAGCTCCAACAGCCAGGGTCTGCCTCCTGCCCCAGGAATGTGAGCTACAGGGGGTCCCTGCACTGCCCCTCAATGGCAGCAACTGGGCAGCCTGCTGTCACTCATTCTGCACCCTCACCAGGGCCCTGCCTCAAAGGAGACTGTGCATCTTAGTTCTACAGGAACAGGCTGTGTTCCAGCATGCTGCTAGTGAGCCCTCTGACTCTCTTCAGTGTTAAATACGGGGAACGGAACTGACTTCCAGGCAGTCGTACTGAGTGTTAGGCATTGTGGAGGGGAGCTATCGTTTGAATAATCATTTTTTTTTCACATAAAAGATCAATTTCCATATTCTTTAAAAATAAATTCCATTTGGCTTAATCACCATGCACCTACAGTGGGTGCCATTTAAATTTTTATTTATTTATTTTCATTTTATTTGAGACAGATATTTGTGTGTGTGTGTGTATTTTAGAGAAGGGGAGAGGGAGGGAGGGAGATCTCACATCTGCTAGCATATCCCCAATGCCTGCAACAGCCACGGTTGGCCAGACCAAAGACAGGAGCCTGGAACTCCATCCAGGTCTCCTAGGTGGTGGCAGGAACCCAAGCACTTGAGCCACCATCGCTGCCTCCCAGGGTGTCCATTAGCAGGAAGTGAGATGCAGAAGCAGAGGTGAAACTGAAACCCGGGCACCCCAAAATGGGACGCTGGCCCCCCTGGGGCATCTTAACTGCTGTGCTGAAAGCGCAGCCGGAGGGTACCACTTAACCATTGAGTGGGGGTGATTCCTCCCATCCTCTGGGATGGAGCTGTCTAGGGCTCACAACTCCCATGAGTCAGGCTCCAGAGTCTCCCCTTGCCCCGTCCAGTGCCCTGTGGGCCTGGCAGGTGGTCTCCCTTTGCTGCTGTGCTTGGAGGACTTGGTGCTAGGCTGTCACAAAAAACCCCAACCACTATCCATCCCCAGTCTCTGTCATAGTCTTTACAACAGCATGAAAAGAACAGAGAGATGGGGTCACTCTCCCAAGGTCACTCAGCTCATAAGGCTGTGGCTGGGATCAGAGCTCAGATCAGTTAAAGGTGGCAGAGATCGCAGACTTGGAAAACCAGAGGTTGGGTGTAGAAAGATTCTGATCTGTTTCCCTGTTTGCTAGTCCAGCAGCCTTGATTTAGTCAGTGTTCTCCTTGGCAAAACATTTATCTAAAGGGTTGCTAGAGGCTCAGATGTAAAAAGGCATTAAAAACACTATCCAGAGTTCTATCAGGTTGGCGTTGTCACTGTGATGTGGCTTGGGGTGAAGACTTTTGGTGGGCTTTGCTTAATCCGTGGTTGCCTGTCTCCAATTTTCACATGTGAGCAGCAATTTGGGCTGAGCACAGAGCACACCATAAGTGCCTGGAGAACCTGACCTTGCCTTTGGCCTGGGGCTTCTTATGGCAGTGCTGACCCATGATGAGAGAACACCCCCAAATTTTGCCAATTAAAAGAGTGAGTGATTTCCCACCTTGTCCATTCCCAGATCCAATTTCCATCTTTGTCCTGATCTATGCAGCAAATATCAGGGGTGAGAAGTCCCAGTAGGAGGAAGCAGGGAAGAAATACCTTGACCTCCCCTTCCTCTCTCTTTCTCTCCCTCTTCTCACTCTGCCCCTTCCTTCCAATCTCCTGCCAGTGCCTTTTCTTGGCTAAAACCAACCAGAGACCAGGCAGCCCAGGAGATGATGCTCAGGCAGGGTTGGTGTCCTTAGGAAATGGTGCTGGGGGAGGCAGACGGGTGCAGAGGGAAGATCCTCCTGTGTGCTGATGTCCCGGCTGCCTCTTGCTTGAGGCTGCTGATCTGAACAGGTTGGGCCCTCTACACCAAGCTCTGATGGGGCTTAAGGTTGGAGTTGGGGGCAGGGGGACACATGCTCATAACTCATTAAGCCATTCCACAAGACACGTATACACTGTCCAACAGACCAGAGGCTAAAATACAGAGCAGAACAGAATCCTTGTTCTTGCCTCACTGGCTAAGTAGAAAATGCACAAAACAATGCCAAAATGCAGTGTGCACTAGAGACCCTGCAAGTGCAGAGGTAGCTATTCACGCCAGTATGGGTGAAGTGTGGAGGGTGGGTTCTTTAACAAAACAGGCGAAGTTCTTGTTGACTGGGACAGCAGCCGATTTGAAGGAGCTGAGTATGAAGGGACATGGGATGTCTAAGAATGATAAGAGGTTCCAAGGAGCTGGTTGATGGAGAAGGAGGGCAAGTGTTGGACCACGTTGTCAGGGACTCCTAAGGCAAGGCTCTGGGATAGCACCCAGGGCAGACCCAGACTCAGCTGTAGGCACCGTGAGCTGCGCTGGCACACCGGACTGGCTAACCCCAAGTCTCCCCCTTGGTCAACCCCTGCACCCAGGCAATGGTCATTCCACCCGGACTGACTCTCTTTGCTTCCTATGGATTTTATCTTCAGCTAACCTTGTTTTTTTAATGCTACTGCATTATAAAGCTGCCAGGGATGTAATCCAGAGACTGGAGTGAATGACTATGCAAATAAAGTGGGACATTATAAACTCATCGAGACCTGTGCAATTGCTGTGCCCCAGAAGGCGCTAAGAATAAACGCAGCCTTAATTCTTCATTTCTTTCTGCTCTATCTTCGGATGCAAAATACGTTTCATTTAAATGATCCTTGGGTGAGGGAGGTCACGGGGCTGCTGGCAGGGAGAAGGGATTCTTTTAATTGGCAAAATGCTAATCGTTTTGGAAAATGAATTCTAATCATCCCATCTAATACAGTGGATGTGTGAGTAATTACTTTCCTTCACTAAACTGTTAATGCAACATTAGTGATTACACTAATTAAAACTAATGAACTCTTACAGACTGATAAACCCCCCAGTCAGTCAGCGGATGCCTTCCTTCCATTGGCTGTATTTAACTTCCCGTTTGGAAGAGAGATCTTGAATTAACCTTTAGAATAATGTGCAAAATTGGGTTTAGAAATGTTAGACTTTATAGACTGGGTATAATTCTTTCCCCAAGCATTAGTGAGGCCATTTCTACTGCGGGTGTAATTGAATTTAAAAACTCATTCCTTAATTTGATCAGCCACACTCTCATGGTTAGTAATGGCTATCTGAATCCTGACCTCTGAAACCCTACCCCTGGAAACCTCACACGACATTTCACCTGCGCGGGCTCCCCGTGGTCGGCAAACTCACTTAAAGGACTGCTTTTTCCTCCCACCTGCTTCAAGGAGCAGTGCCATGCTGATGCATTTCAGCTGGAAGAAGATTTGTCCCCAAGTTAGAATGACAGGCTCTTGCTTCGAGCTTCCTCGGGTCTCTATTTGGGACCGCTAATTACCTGAGGTTTTTAGTCCTCGGTGAAGGAGAGGAAGGAAACCAAGTTATTAAGGCATTTCACACAGAGGGAGGAAGAGCCGGCTGACAGCAGGAGGTAATTTTTCAGGGCAGTATGGGGATAAAGTCAACGCCTGATCCAAGCAGGGAGTCAGCTGCTATGGAGGGAGAATATGTGGGACTGCTCTGAGTCTCTTATGGATTAAACAGGAATATATCATCCAAAATGGATGAACTCTGAAGTCTTATGTTAATAGATGGTGGAATTGGGGTGGGGTGTTGGAGACTTCATCTAATTATGGCACCTGAGAGGTGGGCCTGGTGGGTGGTCTTTGGGTCAGTATCCTTAAAAGATAGTTCTTGAGAGAGGTTCGGTTATTTAAGACAAGTTGAGCCTAGCTTCTTTCTCTGCTTCCTGGCTTAACACGTGATGGACCTCTGCACCTGCTCCGCCTTTGCCAGCCACCACCAGACTCATGGGGCCACCCAGTCTTGAGCTGTAACTCCAAGCTGGAAGCCAAGGTAAATCTTCCCCTTCCCACCCAGTTCTCCCCAGGTGTGTTAGTTAACGTAATGGAAAGGTGACTACTGCGAGGTCCTGCATTCCCAAAAGCCTCCTGTTTCTGGGAAGGATGGTCCGGGCTGAAGGTTGGCTGTTGCACATCCTTTTTTTCCTGGGATGTCCTGGCTTCCTGTGTTTCCTCCTGGAAACCTAGAGTAATACCAAACCCAGCAGAACTCTGGACCCAACAGTGAAGACATAAGCTCAGCTGGGACAGGAAACAATGATGAGGCTTTTATCACCTGGGAGAGACATCGGAATTAGAAATATACAGCCAGCTCCTTTCTCCACATGAGATTCAGTTCTCAGTTATAACTGGTGCTAGACGGAGGAGTGTTTCATGTAGATAGCACGATCATGTCTGCAATTGTCTCTAAAGTACTTTGGCCTGGAGAGTGGGATATGAATGTCTGTTTTTAAAGCTACACCCTAGGGGGCTGCCAATTCCTGGAGCAGGAACTCTTACTTTTAGGTGATCATCTGCCGTTTTATTGAAAAAGGCCACACCCCGAAGCTAACAGCCACAATTGCCTCAATTAATAGCCATATTTTGATTCACACCTGAGGCTACTAATTAGCACTTCCACCTAGGTTTTCATTGGTGAAATTAGTAGTGTGTTAATCAACATAAGGTGCTAGGAATTAGCTAAGATTGGTTAAACTAGGTCAGAGAGATTCCTTGATTTATGTCCTGAGAGCTTGTTCCCTAACATTCCTGGCTCTGCCACTGGGACCACCCAATCTTGAATTATAATGCCAAACTGTAGGCCATTGGCATCTTACCTCTGGGATAGCACTGCATACACAGTTTCTTAATTGGTGTTCAGAAATTATGTGGATTGTGGAAAAAATGGTTGATGCACACAGGAACCTTAAGTCTTGAGCTATCAGTGCCACTGATTACTTAGAAAACAGGGAAATGACAACTCTGGTGGAAAAAATTGTTTAGTATCAAGACCTGTGGGTGTGGGGCCCACATCATGGTATAGAGGATAGAGCCACCTGGTACAGTGGCACCCGATATGGGCACTGGTTTGTGTCCTGGCCACTCCATTTCTGATCCAGCTCCCTGATCATGGCCTGGGAAAAGCAGCGGACAATGGCCCAAATACTTGGGTCCCTGCTACCCAAGTGGAAGGCTTGGAAGAAGCTCCTGGCTCCTGGATTCAGACCAGCCAAGCTCTGGCCACTGGGGCCATTTGGGAAGTGAACCAGTGGATGGATCTTCTCTCTGTCTCTCCCTCTCTCTCTCTGTAACTCTGACTTTCAAATAAATAAATGTCTTTTTTTTTTTAAGACCTATGGGTGAAGGTTAATGAAAGGGGCCCAATGCAGATGTTCTCACAGACACCAGTGATGATGTCTCAGACACGACCTGAGCCGAGCCTCTTGTAAATGCGGTCCCTGATTGTGGGTAGGGCTGGAACGAATGGATCTTTGAGTCCATGGGTTGGAGATCCACCGCCTTTCTTTCGTTTCTAGATCCTACGCCTTGGCCAAGCAGTATTAGGTAACTTGTACACTGATGTTTTCCTACCTGAGTACCTTCAGGTCAGGGACTCATAACTCATGTGTCCTCACTGCTCGTACAGTACAGATGTGCAGAGACTAGACACATATTTGCAGCATGAACTGGTGTGTCAGCAACAGCTGCCTGTATGACACTGGTTCTCTCCTTGACACAGCTCAGGTATACCAGGCATCGCCCCAGCTGCGCTCAGACCAACAGCTACCGGGAGAGGGGAATGCTGCCTCCCTCTCTGACCCGGGCATCCACCTGCGGCAGTTCAGATCTGCTCAGACAACTCACTACTTATCTCAACTTGTGTTGAAGATCACCAATTAGTGGCCTTCTTTCCTCACTTGTGCTGGAAGTCATTGAGGGAAGGGGTTGTATTTGCCAGGTGTCCAGTCCAGTGGTGGGCAAGCCCAGCAGCTTACATGGAAAGGAACAGAAAGGCTGTTTGTCTGCAGTTGGAGGTGCTGACCTCTTCCTTCTCAGCGGCAGGAGAAATACATGTGGTGGAATTATATAGTGTGTGTGTATGTATACATATACATATACATATACATATACATATACATATACAAAAGCCCCACACCCATCTCCCAATTATATATATTTATACATACATATATATATCTCCATATATATATCATATCCCCACCATTGTGAGCTCATCATGAAGGTGTCCTGCAGAGATAGGACACAGAAGCTGCCTTTGACACTGACCAAGAGGCGGGCACAGACACCCCCCCAGCTGCCAGCGTGGGAAGTAAAATAAAAGCTTTGTAAAAGAAACTTCTCATACCAGAGAGGTACTTTCTTTCCTTTTGTTTTTTTACAGGGTTTACTCGTAGCCCCAGTTATTTCCCTCTTTTGATAACACTGTGCTTCCAAGAATTTGTTTGGGAAGAACAGCCTGCTAGGTGAGGCCAGGAGCTCTCTCTGCCTCCTGGGTTGGTGTTTTTTGTTTTTTGGTTTTTTTTAATGAGACAGAAGAATATCCTCCGTTTAATATATTAAAAGAAAATAAGTCCTTGAGAACAACTTTATCATTAATTAAGGAAGCACCTAAGGAAACAAGCAATGGAGTTGGACATTTAGGCATAACTAAAACTTACGAGATATATCTTCCACTTAATGCACTAAAATGAAATAAACTTTTAAGAACAACTTTTACTGTTGGCTCTCATAATACAACTCTTTGAGGACAGAGGTCCTGCATGGGAAGTTGGTGCACAGTGACTCCTGTCATTAATTTAACAATTAACACTGTTACGTATGACGTCAGTGATCACCAGAGGCTCTTAATGAGAGCTACCTAGGCTATGGAAGCCCTTTGAATCCACAAACTCCATCAGTACTAGTGGCTGCAAATAGTAACGGACAGAATAAAAAAGGGAGAGAACGATCCAACGTGGGAAGCGAGATACACAGCAGACTCATAGAATGGTAGATGTCCTAAACAGCACTCTGGCCTCAGAATCAGCCCTTAAGGCATGCGGATCTGGCTGAAAAGCCCATGAGAGTATTTCAGACACGGAAAGCCAAGACACTCTGGCAAAATAATAATAATAATAATAATAATAATAACCTAAATGAAAGTATTTAGACAGGGCTTTAAGCAAAGTGGAAGTTCTCTCCTCCCTTCAGAGAAAAGTGCATCCTTCTTGGATGGTCCCTTCTTTCCGCTGAGGTCTCACTCACAGAGATCCTTCACTGTGACACTGGTGTTCCCTCCCCTGCAGTTCTGAGTCTGCTTCCTGTAGCCTGTGCTATTTTGGAGATTTCTCTTCCAGAAGGTAGACCATGGGATGCAGAGTGTGGCCAGTGGGTGACTATTTAGGGGTCTGAGCAGAGTTTGCATGTGTGGTCGGGCTGGGGGGCGAGGGTGTCGGCCTTTGTAAGAGACCTGTCATCTGCAGGATGCAGTTGGGTTAGGAAGACTGCCAGACCGGTTGCTGGCTGAGAGCTGTGGCAGCACAGCTCATTCTAATAGTGTAATGATTAAGATAGGAGGATAGAACATATTTTGAGAGTCCAGTACCTTGATTTTTACTTTAAAGTATTTAGAAGCACAGTGTGTGGGCCTCTACATGTACTTTTGCCTTGAGCCCTGCAAATGTTAGGGGGCGGCCTGGCAGTCAAACCACATAGTCAAATGTTCCATTTATTCTTTGGCTCAGCTTTTCATCTGCTAGGTTTTGAGCATGGTAATGAGCCTTGTAGATCAAAGACTTTCTTAAAAGCAACTTTTTATGAGACTTTTCTAATTGCAAATGGCAAGTGAATCCCAGGGCCTGTGTGATTTAAAGGCTAACATTTAATCGCTGGAAGCCCTATTAAGCAGGAGCATCTGTCTCTGTAGGATAACTTTGGGAAGGTGGGGGTTGAGGGGGTGGAGGGAGGCATATGAATTTGCAGGAAGCACAACCTCAGTGGATCCTGACAGCCCCAGGTTGTAGACAACAGTGTTGCTAGAGTCAGCAGCAGATCCCTAGATAGGAAGTGGCTTTCTAGAAACTGTTTGATATACAAAGTGAGCTTCAGAAGCAGATATGTGGGCAGGTTGAGGTGGGCAGAGAGGCGTCCTGGATGGTCTGAGCCAGTCTGATGACCGCACGGTCCCACGGCCACATGCCATTCCTCGTTTCTTTCAGTTCTCCAATGATCTCATGACCAGGAACTGCACAAACTCAGCTTTCTTCCAGAACGCTCCATCCTCCTCACCTGTTACTCCTAGAGTAACGTTGGTGGGGTTCTACCCATCCTCCAGGGGTTCCTTTCTCTGACTGGGCCAGGTCTGTGTGCTTCACATCCCCTTATAACACACAACACACTTGCTGACTGTCCACTCACCCTGCTGGACTGGACATGAGCTCCCGGTGGGTGGACACCTCTTCCAGCCCAGTATGTGGAATATGGAAGGTACCCAATAAATATCTGTGGAGAGGACAAATGAGCCCTTCTTCTCCCAACCCCAGTACAAGGGGTCTTCAAAATGTTTGTGGAAAATACATGGTATGAAAATGATGCGTGGATTTCAAAAATGTTTTGCACCAAAATAAACTTGTCTTTTAATTTCACTTTTTCATGAACTCACACCATCCAAGCACGTTTTACTGCCTGACTGCTTCCTCATTGCCTCTCTGGGCTACTGCAGTAGGCACCTATCTACTTGTACTGGGTTGAGATAGGCCTACCTACTAACCCCTGGGTCATGTGAATGTAATCTTATTTGAAGAAAATGGTCTTTGTAAAAGTAATCCGAGGTGAGATCTTCCTGGATTTACCCAAGGGGACCCTGAATCCAATGACAGGTGTTCTTAGAAGGGACAGAAATAGAGAAGATACAGGCCAAGAAAAGAAGGCCCTAGAAAGACAGTCAGAGACTGGAGTGATGTGGCCACAAGCGAAGGAATGCCTGGAGCCACTGGAACTGGAAGAAGCAAGGAAGCATTGCCCTTAGGGCTTGCAGGGTGGTGTGGCCCTGTGTTTCAGACTTCCAGCCTTCAGAACTGTGAGAACATATCTCTGCTGCTTTAAGCCTCCAAGCTTATGGTAGTTTGACAATCCTAGAAGACTTGAGTCTTCCTGTGTCCATGCTTGCCCTCATTGAGACTGTAGCTTTTCTCACTAACATTCTAATGATTTCCTATCAGAACTGGAAGGAAACCCAAACTCCCCATCACGACCATCAAGAAGCATTATATGTTGCCCCTCACCTAACTTTGTTGCCAGCCCTTCCTTTTTCCCACCCTTGCCTTGCTTGCTGTGCTGTAAAGCACACTGACTGCTTGCTGGTTTTTGAACATACTGACTACTCACCTGCCACAGGGCCTTTGCACTGTATTCTCTCTGCCTGGAACACTAGCAGACACCCACAAGACTCACTTCCTGACTTCATTCTCATCTTTGCTCTATAATTAATTCCACTCTGAGGCTGTTCTTTACTTACCCATTAAAAAAGCTACCTGATCCCCATACCTTACTGTGTTTCATTTCATAGCCATTATCCATATTATATGATTATAATGTTGATTATGGTATATACAGAGAATGTAGGTCATCTATTGAGCTGTATGCTTTCTGTCTTTCCTTCTGCAGTGTAAGTTTCTTAGGACTTTGAATATGGTTGTGTTCACTGCTGTATGTCTAGAACATTATCAGGTATCAAAAATAACTCAAATTTATTTTTTTTTAATTTTTTTAAAATTTTTGACAGGCAGAGTGGACAGTGAGAGAGAGAGAGAGACAGAGAGAAAGGTCTTCCTTTGCCGTTGGTTCACCCTCTAATGGCCGCCGCGGTAGCGTGCTGCGACCGGCGCACTGCGCTGATCTGATGGCAGGAGCCAGGTGCTTATCCTGGTCTCCCATGGGGTGCAGAGCCCAAACACTTGGGCCATCCTCCACTGCACTCCCTGGCCACAGCAGAGAGCTGGCCTGGAAGAGGGGCAACCGGGACAGGATCGGTGCCCCGACCGGGACTAGAACCCGGTGTGCCGGCGCCGCAAGGCTGAGGATTAGCCTGTTGAGCCACGGCGCCGGCCCAAAAATTATTTTTAATGAGTGAATAAACCCCTTTAGATCTTAAACTTCCCCATCCGAGAAGACCCAGCAAAGTACATGTAGCTAGAATGTTGGTGTATCGCCACCCTCCTCCTCCCATTCTCCTCTCCTTCCCCCCTCTCCAGTCTCCCCGTTAGGGACAACAAACCTCAGCTCTGACCTACCTCACCTGGTGGATTTTGCACAGCTGGTGGCTGTGGAGGACATGGACTTCGGGTGTCTCCATGGAACAGGGAAGGCACTGGAAACCAGCATTTATGGCCATGTTTCCATGCTCCCTGGTGTACCTTTGAAATGCTGGTTTGCAGAGTCAGAGTAAGATGAAACTAACGCAATCCTAACTGGCTCTGGCCAGGCTGTAAAACTGGACGAGAGCTTGGGGGAGGTCACATCCCTGGCTGTCATATTAGACTTGTCTTCCAGGATTTTTCAGGGAGGCCCCTTCCTGGCTTCCAATCTGTCCCCAGATCTCCCATCACGGATGAATTCATGCCCACATAGTCATACTCCTCCAAGTCTTCTAGGTCCCAGACAGCAAGGCTGTAGCAGATCTGCTCTCCTGCGTGCCTGGGACCTCTCAGAATCCTCATTTCCCTCCTGAGAACTTGCCTCTTTCCTGGGTGACTGAGACTGGGAGTGGTCTCACTGTTGGGAGATGCTGGGTGCAGCACAGTCATGGGTGGAGCCCTCAGGTCCTTCTCGGGATGGTTGTCAGCTCTACACTCATGTGCACAAATCTAAGCACAACCGACTGTCCTCCAAGGGCAGGCTTAATTCCCAAGTAGTCAGTATTAGCAAGTTAGTTCTTCTTGTAAGTCTGTCATTAAAATAGGATGTGTACTGTTTGCCCAAAGGTAGTTGGAAAAACAGCTGTGGAGTGGAAAGAACAAAGACGTTTGAAGTCAAATCTACTTGGGTATCAATACTAGTTTTGCTACTAAAAGCTATGAGGCCATGGAATCACTAATTATAACCTCTATTCATCAGTTTTTTTTTAATCTAGGAAATAGGAATTATGGCAGTGTTTGAAGTCAGGACTGAATGAGATACAAAGTCCATTGCATGATACTTAGAGGGCAATAAGTGAAAAAATATTATTATCATTACTGCTGCTATTGTTGAACAGCTAGCTGATTGGCATGTAAGCTAAGGAAATTCACCCTACATAATTTCTAGAAGCATATCTCATAAAAACACTAACACCTTTCAAAATCCCCCTTAGAGCTCCCTGATAACTCTCACTTACGATCAGTGTTTTCATTAGCAAAAAGCATTCCATTGAATATTTCCACCTAATCACTGGCCAATGGCTGCTGGCTGTAACATATAAAGGGCTTGGCTTAGCACCAGGAACATAGGTGCTATTACCATTATTGTCATTGTCATTGTCGTCAGCATCATCAGCATCATCAACACCTGCCAGCATTTGGTCAGTGCGGCGTGGCTGGTGAAGTTTGGGCAATCCTAGGAGCAGGTCTGGGCACCAACCTCCCTACTCTCCCCACCAATGACCCCTCCTCTTTCACTGAGTATCTCTTCTTCAAGGCTCTCAAGAGCAGTAACAGGTAATGAATGGCATTGCACTGGAAGCTGCATTCCTTTATGTCCAGCAATCCCTGTTTGGGGCCCACTTCCTGCTTTGTATAAATGTTTTTCTATGTGTCTATAATGTTTATAGATGTTTCCCAGAATCTCATTCATACCTGGCCCACATCTCATTTGATATATGGCTGTTAATATGAGTATACTTCAAAATGTTCATGGAAAAATGGAATGAGACATTTATTTTGGCATAAACATTTTTTAATTCTTTTTGCAAAAATTTTTGAAATCCATGAAATCATGGAAAATGTATATTAGGAAAAAAGTATAAAAGGATTTCTAATTTTTACACCAAAATAAACATCTTTGAATTCTATTTTCCCATGAATTTTTTTAAAGTACCCCCTCATATATAGTTAAAAAATGAAAACTTGGTAATGGCAGTGATACTCATGTTGCTTTGAACCCAAGCTATACATAATATCTAAGCAGCCCTATTATGTGCAAAACTCCTTGGGGTAGTAGAGAGAGAAGATATACCAGAATGGCTAAAACAAAATAGACAGTATAAGTGTTAGCAAGAATGTGGAGCAACTGAAACTTTTTTTTTTTTGACAGACAATGAGAGAGAGAGAGAGAGAAAGGTCTTCCTTCTGTTGGTTCATCCCCCAAATGGCCACTACAGCCGGCGTGCTGCGCCGATCTGAAGCCAGGAGCCAGGTGTTGCTCCTGGTCTCCCATGCGGGTGCAGGAGCCCAAGCACTTGGGCCATTCTCCACTGCCTTCCCGGGCCACAGCAGAGAGCTGGACTGGAAGAGGAGCAACCGGGACTAGAACGTGGCGTCCGCATGGGATGCTGACATCACATGCGGAGGATTAACCAAGTGAGCCACAGTGCCGGCGCCGCAACTGAAACTTTTATACATTGCTAATGCTGGTAAAAATAGATATAATCACTCTGGAAAAGTGTTTGGTCGGATTTACTAAAGACAGACCCTTTGACCCTGCAGCTCCATTCCTGGTGTCCTTCTCCAGCTGTTGGGAGACTTTTCTACAACACCTATTTGCATTTTTATATATCTTTATCCCAAACTATCATTTCAAAGATATTTATATAGTGAGCAACCTTGAACTATGAAGGTAGTGTATCTTTCTGGAACAAAGGGTAGGTTTACTTATGGTCTTGGGCCATAGAGATGGTATCTGTCCTAGGAGGTAAGCATGCTTGTGGGCCGGCGCCGCGGCTCACTTGGCTAATCTTCTGCCTGCGGCTCCGGCACCCTGGGTTCTAGTCCTGGTTGGGGCGCCGGATTCTGTCCTGGTTGCTCCTCTTCCAGTCCATCTCTCTGCTGTGGCCCAGGAGGGCAGTGGAGGATGGCCCAAGTCATTGGGCCCTGCACCTGCACGGGAGACCAGGAGGAAGCACCTGGCTCCTGGCTTCGGATCAGCATAGCTCCAGCCGTAGCAGCCATTTGGGGGGTGAACCAACAGAAAAGGAAGACCTTTCTCTCTGTCTTTCTCTCTCTCACTGTCTAACTCTGCCTGTCAAAAAAAAAAAAAAAAGAAAGAAAGAAAGAAAGAAAAAAGAAAGTATGCTTGCTACACATTATTAAAGGTTTAGGTCTTCTAAACTATTGTAAAACAGCTTACTTTAAGTGTAGCACCATTTGGCTCTATTTGTATTACCTGTGGGAACTGGATCTTGAGATAAATAGTGCAACAATATGAATATACTGGTTACTGCTATTGCTGTAAGTCAAAACCCAACCTCCTTCCCCAGCTCAAGAGTCCCGTATCTTCTACTAGCATCCATGAAACTTGTGAGATTGAAAGTAGGGTTGGAGGGCCCAAGTACTGCTGATTGAGGCCCCCTAAGAGAAAGTAGGGTAAAACCTGAGATCTTTCACAGTTCTAATCAACACCTGGTAAATATGGATGTTACGTGAACAAAAATCATTCACATGAAGGTGTATAGCAGCATTTATTCATAATAGCCAAAATCTGAAAACCACCTAAATGGGCTTCAAAGGGGTAAATTATGATATGTTCACATATTGAAATACTACAACTATAACAAAGAAATGTACTGCTAACACAGAAACATGGATAAATCTCAAAACCACATTGCATTTCAAAAGGTAGATACTGAAGAGAACGTTTTTAAAATTTCTGTTTGTATGAAGTTCAGTAGCGCACAAAACTGATTTACAGTGATAGAGTCTTGAAGAGTGGTTATTTGTGTGTGGGGGGCATCTGAACTATTTTAACTAGATCTGGATGGTGACTCTGTAGAGACATATGTGTAAAACCTATTAGATATACACTTAAGATTTGGGTACTTAATTGCTTGTTATACATCAAACAATGAGAAAGAGAGGAGAGAGGGGATGATGGTGTGTGGCCCTTGTCTCCAGGTCACTGTTGAATGAGCATATTTCATGGGCTTGGGAAAAAACCCTAGGACTTCTTTTCTTTCCTTTTTCTGTTTGTTCATGTGGCCCTTCTGCTGGTCTGGTTGCATCTGATTGCCTGTGATGCTAATAGCTAGGGGCACTGGAAGATAAGGATGATAGTCAGTGCAGGGACAGGCCCAGGAAGAATAATTCTCCCATGGACTTACTTAGCAAGGCAGAGCCATGGCTGATCCTCCCAGGCCAAAAAGCCCTGAAGAGGCTCAAAGCCACACCTGCAGTAGCACAGGCCCTGCCCTTTAGTCCTGGTAGCAAGAAGGGCTATGCTCTGAGCCTCTACTAGGGAGCCGAGGACTGGAACTAGTGCCACAGCATAACTGTAGGGTCACCCTAATTTTGGATGAATGCCTTTGAAACTGAGCCGCTATACCTAATGCTTTTGATGTAGACCTTATCAGACCCCTGTATCTCTCTCTTAGGTTGCAGTTCCCTTGGCTCCAATTTTATGACTGAAAATTAGCCACTTACTAAAGATTCACTCACTTAGATTAAAGGAGTGATGCATGGGTTAGGTTGACCATGATTCAGACCACAGGATTCAGAATTCAATGGTCACCTACAGAGTTGACATACTATTGCTAAGCTGCCTTTTGAGATACTTCACAGGAACCCCAGGCCCTGCTCAAACAAAGTAATAACCATTCACCCTTGGACCACAGACAGACGGGAGTCCACTTCACCATCACAGCATTCTCAAAAGAACATGCCATCCTCCTGTCTGACCGAAGAAAGACCATGAGCAGCTGCAGAATAACCAAAGATCCCCACACGAGCTGCTCATTCACTGCTTGACCCCAACTTTAATATGTCAGGGTCATCCCTTTAATCCCTGGAGGAGTCTGGGAGCTACAGCCACACCTACTCCTCACTCTGCTCTTTGAATAACAAACACCTACTTCCTTCCACCATCCCAAGGGCAGTGAAGGCTTGCTGTGCATCAGGTGAGCAAACTAGGTTTTATTTGGAGTTCCACAGCACACTGGCGACCGCAAAGGGACCCTAGCCCAAAGCAGATGTTTCCTCCATGGCACATTGGCCCCTGGTTGACACCCTCTTAGGAGCTGTCCTGCAGCTACCTGAGCACTTGCTAACCTCAGTGATGCACCCCAGTGGCTGCCTGCTGACCAACCATTGTTGGCTTAAGTGCTCTTCAGGTGAAAGAAACTAGGCTTGACTTGAGGGAGGCATCCCTGGTGAGTAGTGAGCTCACACAGGACGATGCCAAGGTAATCTCTTTGTGCTAATTTGATTCAGTCAATGCTAGACATTAGGTTTAGAAGGACTTTCCTTTCTCAGAGTTGAAAGAAATTCTGCCTTGAGAAGTCACTTTGGAACCTGATAAACCTGTTTTATAACTTGGTTCCTTTCCAGTAGGTCCAGTGGGCTCAGACAAATGGGTAATCAGAGCTCTAGTCCACATTGCAGACTTTTCAGCTGTATTCTACAGAATTGGGAAATGTTTATTTATGAACCTACAAGAAAGACATGGTGCTTTTCTGTAACACAATCTGGCCTGATTATTCTCTGAGATCTGGGGGACAGTGGTCAGTGGCCAGTTAGTGGATCCTCACATTATATTATTACTTTTCAGCTCAAAGTTTTCTATGAGAAAGAGGGAAAATGGGAGGAAATTCCATATTTGTAGGCTTTTCTACTATAGATGAACTGATGCAAAGAAAGTGCAATACACCTGGAATAATGGTAAAGAAATTCCTCCAAAGAAAAAGGAGAAGATATTATCTGATTCTCAGGCACTGGAAGACAAACTTACTGGACAGATAATGCTCCTGCTGCTCCCAACCACCATATGGGGCCAGGGAGAAGAACAGGCTGAGGCACCTGGCCCAGCCAACCCAGAAATTATAGCAGGCCTGCCTCCAGACATCCCAGCAGAAGCAAAGAGCACCCCCAACCCCAGAGAGGGAATGAGGTATTGAAGGGGGAATGGTCCTTCTCCCCACCCTCAGATACCTGGCAGGGCACTCAATTAGGTCAGGGAGCCACTCTGGTCAGATAGGGCAATTTTCATCACACGAGTTTCCAATTAGAGGAAAAAATGACCCAGGTCAGATGATAGGCTTTGTCTGAGTATGTCCTGTTTCCAGCCTCTCATTTGTGCAATTGGGAGAATAACACACTCTCATATCGGAATGACCCAAAATGGATGAAAGGGTTATTCTTCTACATTTTCACCACTCATAATCCTGACAGGGCAGCTGCCCCGAAGCTGTTAATGCCTCTGTGCTCTGCCACGGAGAGGCGGTGCCACTGAAAAGCCTGAGCAGAAGCTGATTGTTGACATGAGCAAAACCCATGCAGGAAAGTTAGGATGGGAGGCACCACTGTGGTGCCTATGACCCAGCCCAACTGCTGTGAGTGGGATACGAATGACCCAACCTGGAAACCCTGCACTCAGAATTATAGAAATTGTATTTTGGTAGACCTGAGAAATGGGGTACTGAAACAGTGAAGTTTTAACCAAGTACAGGAAGTCTAGCAAAAGTCACAAGGGAACCCTTAGTTTCTGGAAAGAATTTACAAAGCATATTGACAATAGGCAGATGTGGATCCAGGTAACCCTGGAGACTTAACCAGACCTTTGTTGCTCAGAGACCTGCTGATACCCAAAGACAGTGACAGAAAACAGAAGGGGTCTTTGACCTCCCCATATCACAGCCGATAGAAATTGCTTTTAAGGTTTTCAGTGCCAGGAAAGACTTTGGAACAAAAGAAGATCTCCAGGTACCACCCTACTGATACTAATCAGACAAACTGGAAGGCAGGTGGTAAGGGCCCAGGGACCCCAGAGAACAAAGGGAAGACTCCCAGAGAGGAACCTTCTCCAAAGGAGAAGCAAAAATAGGCTCCTGGCAATACACCTGTTGCAAGCTGGAGGGCCACTGGACAAGGGAACATCTGTGTTTGAAGTAGAGGCTGGACAAGAAAGTGGTGGAAGGAAAGGTGCTGATCAGGCTAGAAGTGGCTGCAAGTGATGGAGAATGAAGGGGCTGGAGATCCTGTGAGGAGAAAGGGCTCCATCCCTATCTGACTCCAGGAGCCCCAGGAGATCTATCAGCAGGAAACAAGCCCATTGATTTTTCTGACACTGGAACCACTTTCTCAGTTTTGAGTACTACGATGACTAAATTGAACAAAGAAAGCGTGAAAGTCACGAGAGTTCCAGGAGAGTCGTTACAGAAGCCCCCCCCCCCCTTTCCAGCATTGTCTGGATGTCTACTGGGAGCTACCAACTTGAAGCCTAGCTCTCTGCATATGCCAGAATATGCTATCCCCTTGTTGGAGTGTGACGTGTTAGCCAAATTAAATGCCAAGGTCATCTTTGCTCTAGGACAATGGGATTGTGAGGTGTCACACGAGCAAATCTGTGTCCTCCAAGCTGCTCCTTTAAACCAGCACACAGAATAACTCATTGTGGATGGGAGCCTGGGCTGACGGGAGACCAGGAAAAGCAAGGACTGCTGTCCCAGCAAAGGTGAGGCTGATGCATGTGGCCTGAGAATTCCAAGCCTCAAGCAACATCCCTTGAGAGAACAAGTGAGGAAGGGAATACAAGCTCTTATTGTAGTTTTTCTGGAGCACAGGCTCATCTGCCCCTGCAGGTCACCTTACAACACTCCTCTCCTGTCTGTTGAAAAGTTAGGCGCAGTCGAGTAGCATTTTGTTCAAGATCTGAGGGGACCATAAATCAAACAGTCAAGGACATTCGCTCATGCTCGCAAACCCATACACTCTGTTACTGACCTTGTCTGGGGACTTTGGTTGGTTTACTGTGTTTAAAGGACTCATTCTTTTGTGTGCCTCTAAACCAAGAGTCACTAGAGATATTTGTCTTTGAATAGGAGACTAAAAGCAAATAGCAGTATTGTTTGGATGAACTTGACACAGGGATTCAAGAAACCTTGCACCCTATTCAGGCTAAGTACTTGCTAAGGACTTCAGAGAACTCCAGCTCCAGGAGAGGGCATTGTTTCCATATGTTGATGACATCTTGAGGGCTAGCACCCCCAAAGACTCCTGGGACAAAAACATCATGACCGTTTTGAATTTCTTAACAGAATGAAGATATAAAGTGTCTCCCCCCGCCACACACACACACACAAAGCTCAAATTTCCCAGCCCTCAGTAAAGTACTTGAGCTTTGAATTAACCCAAGGGCAGAGAAATCTGCTTCCCGACAGTCAGAACTGTCCCCACCACCAAGAGACAGCCATGGGGTTTCTGGGATGACTGGCTTTTGTCGCATCTGGATATCCAGTTCGGGGTTGATGGCAACACCTGCGTATGAAAGCTTACCAGGGGCTGAGAGTGAACCTGCGGTGTGGGATACGGAATGTCCAGTGGCCTTTCAGAGTAGCAAAGGTTGTCAACAGCACCCACGGCACCCACACTGCGACTTCCAGACCCGGGGCAGCCCTTTGACCTCTTTGTTGTGTGAGAGGCAGGAATTAGGAGGTGGGAGTATTGACTCAAAATTTGGGAAAAACAGAACACCCAGTGGTGGCTCCAGTGAATGATCCCAGGTTTTATTTAGGGTTCTGCAACACCTTGCAGGATGAATGCTCTCTGTCCGCAGCATGCAGTGAGAGCCAGCACAGCCACGAAGAGCCACTGACAGCGCCAAGTAAATCCCCAGAAGCGAGGTGGGGGCAGGTGTTTTATTGACTGTAAATCTTTGCCAGTAGCTGGGTACACACTTAATAAAAATCTTAGGCTTGGGGCATGGAAAGGCAGAAGAGAGAATTGCTGCCCCTTGGGCTTGGGAGGTTAGCAGTTGGGTTGGTCCCTGATAATTCATTCATCCAATATTCATCTCTGAGTTATTACAGTCAGCGTGTGTCTCTAAGGAACATGCTTATTAGTGTTGCTAAGATAATTAACCTAACCTACTTCAAGACAATTCTAACTGTCCCGCTATATGTCTTTCTTTCCAGAATTTACCATGGCTACATTTCAACAATGGGACATTAGTCCTATTTTCTTCACACTTCCCCCGCCCTTGAAGGATGCTCACATTCTACAAGAGTTCTAAACTCTCTAATTGGCCCAAGAGGAAGGAGAGCAAGTCTTTAAAAATCAGTCTTTATCTTGGTTTTCTTCCAGGCTAGGGTTGCTCCAACCTGTACAATGCCTACAGCTTAGGTCACCTTTAGAATCACCCCAAAGGCTTGGCCTGCTTCCTCCCTGCCAGTCCCTGTACCTAGGGAGTGTTATAGAAGGGCAAACACGTACAAAGCTTCAAACGATCCAAAGCACCTGCTTTTATGCCCTGCACTTGTATAAACCTCTAACTTCCCTTGCAGTTTCAAGGCAAAAACTCCTTTCACTGCTCTGCTGAGAGTGGGTTCAACTAAGGATCCTCAAACACATTGCAGGGGCACCCATTTCTCCTGGCATCTCACTAAAATATAGACCTTGAACCAGCAGGTCTGGGCCAGGGTAGGCATCCTGCAATTCTATCTCTTAGGTTTGTGAAGCTGCTGGGTCACAGCCCATGCTCTGCAGAGTGGTGAGGCCCACGCTTCCTTTAGCTCTGACATCATGCCTCACCAACATGCTTACATTCCTTTAGGGATCAAACAGAAGGTGTTTAGTGTCAGACATTCTTCTATGAGTTTTTAACAACCTGCAGGTTCCATTGTTACCTTCATAATGGAGGTAAATAGGCAGCCCTGTTCCAGGAGACAACTACTTGATTTGTGCATCACACAGAGTCCCTAAGCAGAGAGCTTGATCACACAGGATGTCATGGGGGTGGAGAAGCGAGGGATTCTTAAGCTAAGAATGGGAAGGTGGGTTATCATCTTTCTTTTTACAGTATTAAAATCCATTTTTTAGGAGGGAGCTTGGCTTTACTTAATGAATTCTCCATTTGTTACGGCTGCTAGTAATTTCTCAGTATTTAGTTTAATTAGGGTTCCCTGTCCCGGCTTTAAATGCAGCTCCCTCCTCTTGGTTTCAAATAGGCTTTTTGGCAGGGCCTGTTGACATCCATCCATTCCACTCTTAGGTAGTGAATTCATTCACTCACCAAGTACGCATTGAACATCTCCTCTGTGTTGTGGGAGGTGTTGGGTGTGTAACAGTGAGCAAAGCAAATGTGGTCTTTATCCTCAGGGACTTATTTTTCTATTTGGGGGAGCAAATGCTTTTGGGGTTCAAGATGGATTTGTTGGAGAACGGTGAGCGTGCTGTCCTGTCCAGTTTCTTGTAGAAGTGTGTTAAAATACCTCAATGGGAAGCCATTTAGACTGGGGCATTCTGAGGCCCTGGATTCCAACATAAGCAAAATGAAACTTAAGCTCAACCAGTCATAAGCGGCCAACTGGACATTACCTCACCTTGCGGTTTCTACCAAGATAGTCCAAATAAGGCAACTGCTCAAAGCTGAACCAAATAGTGATTCTGCTCTGCTTCCGCATTTACCCTACAAAAGCTTTCCCTTCGCTACATTCTAACAAAGTCCTGAACCACTTCCCATTTGGAGCTGTTCAGTTCATGAATCACTGCTCAAATAGACTTCAAAGTTTTAACATGACAACCTTGATCTGAATGCAAATTGTTCCATCTTTTCTGCTTTCTATGCTCTAAAGATTGAAGCCATTGAGAGGGGAGAAGACGTTAAGAGTGACAAGAAGGTCATCCTGGCTCAATTCTATTGAGTGTCAGGAGAAGAAGGAAACAGAATTCACTAGAAGTAGTTTTAAAAGCAACTGATCAATGCATAAATCACTTGTAAAGGAATGGGAGTTTGGGAAGACTTTATCCTCCTCCTGTCCCACCATTGCAAAAAAATCCTTCCATGATTCTAACATTGGCGAATATTTCAGTTGGAGGACAAGTTGATAATGGCACTAAAGCCATCCTCCACGAGACACAGAAATGATGACAAGTCTTCCATCCCAGCTCTGCTGTCGAACCAGCCTCATGACAAGGAGTCTGTGTTTCCGCAGCACTTGATCTTGATCAAGCCCTTAACAGTAATTCCTTGGCTGAGCATCACGGGTTTATGGGTAGATCTCATGATGCAACATAATGAAATCTGTTGACTCAGAAAAGCAACTGAGGCACAGAGCAGAACTCTGTGATGGGGTGGGGAGTAGGGGTCCTGTGGAGAAGGTGTGGGCTCCTTACATGACCAAGGGCAGCTTCTTTCATGAATTCTTTCTTCTTTTCATGACTATAAAATGAGAATTATTATACCCACTTCTTCCTGGATAGTATGAAGAATGTGCTAAAATGTGTTGTAAATGGAGAAGCCCATTTGGAGAAAAGTATTATAAGGCCTGAAACACACCATTGTCCTGACTGGCACCTGCTGAGTGTCTAGTCTGAGCCCATCACATCATCATCTCACTGAGTCCTCATGTCACCCGTTGGAGGTGGGAACCGTTATATACAATGGGCACACACAGGTATGAAGCCCAGAACGGAGCAGGGTCCTTCCCAAGGCCTGGGGTTGGTAGGCATGTCTGGCTGCAGAGCCCCAGGACTTTCTGCCCGCTCTGTGCAACAGCCAACTCTCAGGTGTCCCCATATGCATTCTCTGCAGCTCGTATTTCATTTCCTTCCAGACTGGCTTCTCCCTGTCATCCAGCTTAGCTCATTAGTTGGCAGGGAGCTCAGGGACTTAGAACTAATCCTAATAGTAAGTAAAGAGCAAAGCATAATTAGGAAGATAAATCTTCTGGGGGAAAAATGTGCGTAACATATTCCAAAGTCAAGCACGGGCGATTTCCCCCATCTTCTGGATGATCTATATCCGTGTTCTCTTTTTCTAGCACAGGTAACCGAGGGCTGATCGTGCATTGCTTTGAAACTTAAGTTTTGTTCTGATTAGGAGATGATTATTCTTGTCACAAGAATTTTAGAAATTTCTGCATAGTATCGAAAAGAGAATAGAAAACTTGCAGAATGCCATCATCCTGACAGTACCTCCATTAACATTTTGGCGTGTGCTTTTCTTTCAGTGTAAGTGCTTAGCTCTTACAGGTGTAACCTGGTAAGCTGTTTCTTCCCTGCTTGATGGCTGGTGGAACAACGTATATCAGGAAATGTAGATGAGTACTATCCTTTGAATGGCCCTTGCGGCTTCAGAGAACTTATGGAGAACTCATTCAGATGTGACATAATTGGTTTTACTCAGATGGCTAAGAGAGACACAATTGCTATGTGCATCCAATCCTGTAGTGGTTCATTCATTCCCCCAGACCTGCCACATGTCAGGGATAAGAAGGAAGAGCAAGCTTTAGTGTAGATGGCCAAAGAAGCCACTTTCCAGCCTCGGAGGCTCTGTGTCGAATTCTTTTCAGCCCAATATGCCTGACCTCTGTGCCTTCATATCCCTTGTCCACACGGCCCACGGCGTAGCTGGTGGCTTTGCTGCTGGAAGGAGCCAGTGACCCTCCCCCACTTCCAATCCCTTCCGTTTTTTGCCTCTGGGTTTAACAGTGGCATAAAACTAATTTATAGCTCTTGCCAGGAAGAGGACAAATTTTCATCTGAGCCCGTCATGCGAGAAGCACTAGTACAAATGAGTAATTGTTGACCCATGCTACCTATTAGAGATTGTGCTGGGGTCATCTCGTTTGTTGTTTTAACACAAGAAATTAAGGGCCTTGGCAAGGGCTTCCATGGGAACTGAATTGGTAATGAGATAGAAATCGTCTTTGTGGGTGACCTCTCCTGGTGCTACGTCCGTGGGAGAGGAAGATAGGCCTTGCTTCCGTAACTCTCTCATGAGAAGGGTAGACTCGGCCTGCGCCAATTTTTGGTTTTGGGCTTAGAACTAGTTTTCCCCAGGGTCCTTACCAATCAGCATATGTCTGTGGAGTAATTATAGTATGCTATGTAAAGTGTTGGGGTGGGGGGACGTGGAGGCGTTGCTGTTTTAGCCGCCAGGAGCTCAGGAGCACCTGACATATGTGACGTCATATGATTCTGCAAGGCCAGAGGGCGACACAGACTGCACTCCCTTCAGTATCAGATGGTTTGACTTAGAGCAGAAAGCTTGTGTTGAGGGTAACCCTTGACTCGGATCAGAAGCAGCGCAAGAGAAGTGGGGGTGAGAACAGAGCTCTGCTGAGGAATGGGAGCACCTTCGCACAGACAGGACTGGTCCATTCAAGGCTGGGGGGGTGCTCAGCAGAATAAGAAGTCAGGCAGACACAGGTGCTCTCTGACTTATGATGTGGTAGCTTATTATAAATTGAAACTATCACAAGTGGAAAAGGCATTTAATACACCAAACCTACCGAACATCGTAGCTTAGCAACACAGGATATAGTAAATTATCCGTTATTGCTCTCATGACATCTTGACTGGCTGGAAGTTGTGGTGGCTGCTGTCCAGGTCATGAGAGAGGCCACACTGCATGTCACTAGCCCAGGAAAAGACCCAATTCCAAAGTCAAAGTACAACTTCTACTGAATATGCTTTTGCACCATTATGTAGTTGGAAAGATATTGCAAGTTGAGATAATTTACACAGAGAGCTTTGAAAGCAAGACGAGGGTGGAAAGGTAGAAGTGGGCTCTACAACGCTTTTGATTGGCCCCATATCCTTGATATATGATCATGACATAAGGCTGTAGTGAATATAATATGCCTCATAATATTAGTGGTTAAAGCATACACTGGGAATGTGTGTGCCTAGAGCCTTTCACATTTATTTAACAACCTCAGCATTTATTTAACAACCTTATTGGGCTCAGCATTTATTTAACAACCTTATTCATTTTTATGCCATCTCTGAATTCAAGAAGTCTTTCGGGACATTGTAGCATAGTGGGTTTAGCCACCCTCTGTAGTGCTGGCATCTCATATGGGTACCGATTCAAGTCCCAGCTGCTCCACTTCTGATCCAGCTTCCTGCTAATGTGCTTGGGAAAGCAGTAGAAGATAGCCTAAATAATTGGGCCCTTGCTCCCATGTGAGAGACCTGGAAGAAACTCCTGTCTCCTTGTTTGGATCAGTCCAGCTCTGGCCATTGTGGCCATTTAGAGAGTGAACCAGCAGATGGAAGACACTCTCTCTCTCTCTCTCTCTCTCTCTCTCTCTCTCTCTCTATTTCTGTAACTCTGCATTCCAAATAAATAAATAAACCTAAAAAGAAAAACCTCTTTCCTTGAGCCACCATCTTAGCCATGTTAAAAGTGTTTTCATCTCCAGTGTCTTATGTAATCTTGGGTATGGGCAAGGTCAAGTGCATTGGTTACCCAAGTAAGAATCTGCTACCACCTGATATTCCTTGTGTTCTAGGCACTGGTGTAGGCCAGCGGATGAAGACCCTAAGGGGTAGCAAGGTGGATGGAGATTCTGCTCGTCCCTGCTGACTCACTGGAAGAGGCAGCTAACAGGAGGAGAAAATGCCCTTCACAGGACCCTCACAAGAAAATCAACCAGAAAATCATAGGAGAGGAAGAAATTCCAACAAAGTGGCAGGGTGGCATGAGTTCAGTTTGCTCCAACAATGAGCCCTAACCTAATGATGCAGGTGGTGAGTTATAGGGCCAGGTGGAATATGGCACAGAATGAACTGTTGAGTTTGTTCTTCTTTTGGATTTGAGGGTGTGGTCCCTGGACAGAAAGGAGAGTGATTAGCAGTAGTGTTCATCCACTAAACTGGGGAGCTACATTTGCTGTCTGTAGTAGTCAGGTGTTTTAAATCCTAAATACCCTGGACTGGGCAACTTTCAAAGAAAAGAGTTTTTGACTTAGCTGGCAGTTTTGGAGACTGAAAGTCCAGAGATAACAATGCCAGGTCTGGCAAGGGACCCTTGGCTTACCTCTTCTTCATGGGGGCTGGCATGTTTTTATTTTAGAAAAAGATTTATTTATTTGAAAGGCAGAGTGATGGGGGTGGGTGGTGGGGAGAGAGAGAGATCTTCCATCCTCTGGTTCACTCCTCAAATGCTTGCAACATCCAGGTCCAGGCCAGGTGGAAGCCAGGAGCCAGGAACCCCATATGGGTCTCCCATGTGGGTGGCAGGGACCCAAATACTTGAGTCATCATCTTCTGCCTACCAGGTGCATTAGCAGGGAGCTGGATCAGAAGCATGGAATAGCCTGGACTCAACCCAGGCACTCCAATATGTGCTCTAGGCATTGCAAGCATAGGCTTAACCCATTGTACCACAAGACCCACCCCAGGGGATGGCATCTTAATGGCAGGAGGATCCATAAGAGGGAGAGACTACCTAGGGAGACAGGAAGCTATAAGGAGAGGCGGTGCCAAGAATGAGCTCCCATTCAGCTCCACCTCCCAAAGGCCCCACCACCTCTTAACCTCACCACACTGGGGAGCGTATTTCCAACACATGAATACTTGAGGGTCACACTGAAACCACATCCAAACCATAGCATCATCACTAAGAGCCATAGCTCGTGTCTTGAGATAGGCAGAGTGGCTATGCTGGCATGATGCAATTTTCTAAAGTAGGGATCAGAGTCCTTGGTGAGACTTCTGCAAGGCAGATCACTCAGCATGTTGCCATGCCAAATTAATATGCATTAGGCAAGCTAAAGAAGGCAGAACAAGAAGTCTGAACTGAAGCAGACATGGACCATAAAGCCTGCTTGGTAGGGAATGTGCAGAAGTGGCTTAATCTTCTAAGTAATTTGAAAATGAAGGCTGCATTTTGTATAACTTTTTCTTGTTCAGACCACTAGTGGGTACCCAGCAAGTGATCAGGTAATATCTCTTGATGTGCCTAAAGGGTTTAGCGTTACTTATTTGTTCATTTATACAGCATTACCAATACGACCCAATGCCTATCCCCAAAGAATGTATTGTCTACTGGGGGCATAGACTAACAAGTAAACAAATATAAGACATGTGTGTGCGTGATCAGTGCTATGATGGAAATAAGCCCAGAGTGCTGTAGGGGCGCAGAGGAGAGACCACGAGAGAAATCAGGCCAGGGAAAGTCTTACAGAGGAGGTAACGGCTTAGCTGGGCCTTGGGGGATGAGTGGGGATTATCGTGATAAAGGGCAGGTTAAAGGGAGAAAGAATACATTCAAGTAGACAAAAAGCAAGGACTTGTGCAATTCCCCAGTGATGAAAGCTACAAAAATGAGTAGTGCAGCAGTCCTGGGAGGCCAGTGTGGTCAAGGTCAAAGTGAGTGGGAATGTTTGAGAAGAGGTCATGCAGCCATGTGTACTCTGTAAAGAGTTTGGGTTTTGTCTCCAAGGCTCTGATGGGCCACTCAAGGATTTTTAACAAGGGTGGGAAGGAGATTGACAAAACACATTTCTTATACAAAACTGCCAGGACAAAAAGGGGTATATTAGATTAGCAGCAGCTACAAGATGCTTAATTGTTAGTCTAATTATCAACAGCTCCTTTGTATGTAGTTTGCATGTAGTTTTATACTACACTGAAAAGAGACTGATTCCTTAAAAGAATGGTTGGAACTTCTACAAATAGAATGATTTTACATATTACATCTTAAAAACAGAATCATTTTATATTTTGTATAGGTAAGTTTATTATTAATACTATTCATATGTTATTATTACAGGCTCCAGCATGAGCAAGCCATGCTAAGGGAAGGAAGCCGGTCCCAAAGAGTACATGGTGTATGGTTCCTTTTCCATGAAATGTCCAGAATAGGTAAATCCACACAGACAGAAGGTAGATTGGGTGCCAGGGACCAGGGGGAGAGGTAACGGAGTGAAACGTTCTAAAATTAGATAATGGTGCTGGCTGTGCAACTTTGAGAAAATGCTGCAACCAGCTGAATTATATGTTTTAAGAGGTGTGTGAATTACAGCTCAGTAAAACTTTTGAAAAATAGGACTAAAGGGCTGGTGTTGCGGTGTAGTGGATTAAGCTTTTGCTTATTATGCCAGCATCCCGTATCAGAATTCTTGTTTGAGTCCCATCTGCTCCACTTCTGATCCTGTTTCAAGCTAATGCACCTGGGAAAGCAGCAGAAGATGGCCTAAGTAAGTGGGTCCCTACATCCATGTGGGTGACCAGGATGGAGTTCTTGGCTTCTGGCTTTGGCCTGGCACAGACCTGGCTACTGTAGCCATCTGGGGCATGAACTGGTGGGCAGAAGATCTCTTTCACTCTGTGTGGCCCCCTGTTGTTCTGCCTTTCAAATCAATCAACCAATCTATCAATCAATCATTAAAAAAATAAGAGTAGACAGAAATTTTCTTATCAAAACTACACTGGCATTATTTTTAATGGGCAAACTCTGGAAGCATTACTAAAATCTTACACAAAATCAAGAATGTTTTCTAAACTACTACTGTTGAGCAGTCCACAGAGAGTAGACAATGCAGTTTGATAGGAAAAAGAAAAAATTATTATCAACATTTAGAAAGGAATCAGTTGGAAAGATTATAATAAAAGTTGAAGAATTCAGTAAAGAACACACAATAAATATGTCAATAACTTTCATGTACTCAAATAAGACCTTGCGGCATCAAGAAAAACAATATGTAGGAAATATTCACAAGCTATAAGAAAAAAACTATATGAGAAATGAAAAACTTAAATAAAAGTACAAACTTATTCAGAAGGGTGGCCCTCTATTATAAATGTGTTGACATGTTCTAGATTTAGCAAGATCATAAAAAATAAGCTATATTCTAAAACACAGTTGAAACAGTTGATTTTAAAAGCTTATGGGAAAAAATATAAGTACAGTCCAGATATTATTGAAAAATAAATAATGATAGTAGTAAAGAAGACCAGCCAATCAAAATGGAAAGTGTGTAATCAAGCTACAGAATCTAAAATAGTTTGAGTCTGGAGCCTGAAAAAACAGGCAATCAGTGGGCCAGCACAGAGAGTACAAAAATAGATCCAAATTCACATGAATCTGTTTAATAGACTTAGTAGAACAGAAAGTAGAGCACTACAAATTATTAGAAAAAGAATCTCCCAGACCTCCTGCTAATTTCAGATCTGCATCCCCATTCATGAGAGGGGCAGAGAAGGGAGTGAGCCAGAACGTAAGGACCTAGAGAGGACTCCCTGTGCCTAAAGAAGGCAGGACAGGGCAGCCACCTGTAGGGACTACAGACCAGAGCCCGGTCAGCGGCCAGGACTCTCAGTGGGTGTCAGTATGGCTTCCTGGCAAGAGCTAGAAAGGATGCCCGGCAGCTCCAACTACTGGCAATACCTCTGCCCAGGAGGGTACCAGCTCACAAGAGCGAATTGTTCTAGTTTCAGGAGCTGATTGTTATGAGTGGACTGTTACACACAAGCATCATTAAAATGAAATGATATACATTCACAAGTAAATCATTCCAAAAACACTGATAATAAAGCCTCAACACTTGTCTGCTTAGAATTATTTTACATTTTGGTATTAGATACGCTTTGAAGTTATTTAGATACCTATACATTTATGTATAAAAATCTATGGTGGAAATACGAAATAATATTAAACAACTCTTTAACTTTATCTACAATGATGTCACATTGATAGCTTGAAATTAGCCCTGGGGGAGTATTTACAAAATGGAAACTGGCAAGTGCTACAAATCAGGACTTGCTTTCCTATTTATTATCTAAAGTAGACTGAAGAAAGCGATGAGAAAATGTTAATAAGGCAAATTGGACTTAAAAGTGTGCTGGGATATAGCTATTACTTTGTGTTAAATAACACACAAAAAATTGAAGACACATTACTTCATTATCCTGTCATTAAGCTATCCTGTTAAACTGTCATCCAATTTGGCAAAGTTGTTCAAGTCATTGGGTGAGTGATAATCTGACATTTGTCTTTGTTGTTTCATTTTGTCTAGTTAACATAAAAAAATCAACCAATATTCATATTGGAATCATTGATGATGTGGTTAATTTTGCTGACTGGGATAGTTATCAATCTGATTTTGGCAAAGAATGATTGAATTGCAAATGTAGGTTGGCTCCAGCTATAAGAGTTCGGCAAAACCAGTGAAGATATTCTGGGTGGCTGTACAGAATTAAAAATAAAGAACATTGTAAATTGTGCTTATATTGTGCTTATAATCCTTATATCAATAAAATTTATCATAAACTCACGTGTACATACACATGCATTCTTTTCTGTAATAGTTAAACATCTAGGAGGCCATTCAAAACTGAAACTCAATTCTGGGGATCTCCAACTTGGCTAAGATTGATCTTCTACCCTGGATGGTATGGGAGCTCAAAAATGTATATTCAATTCAGCTGGTGAGAAAATAAGGTCGCATTTATCACACGTCTCAAAGTGTGACTCTGTTTAGGATTTGTACCCATTCTGCACTTGAAAGTGCTGAGAGGCAGGTGGCCGTGAGTCCTCTGGTTTGTGCCTTCACAGGATGTCTCACATGGGGAATGGACGGGCTTCCAACCCTGTTGTGACAATATTGATGGTCCCTGCCTGGTTCTGACTCATAAAAGAAATGCACATGGGTCAATGACTCCTGAAACAGACATAAATCCTGAGGCTGCCCTGGGTCACCTCTGACCTCTCAGCAGCTCCTGCCTTAAGGTAATTGGTCGGGCTGCTGGGTGTTAGGGTGGGGGAAGTGGGGGTATTGGGGGCTCCATAGAGTGGAGACCTTTAAATGGACACCATAATTTTTCTTCCACGCTTAAGGCTACATTGGAAATTTATAGACTATGTTGGAAATCATTCCGAATATGAGACATGTTTTCTGTATCCACAGATCCGTAGAATCAAAATCTCTGGCTATTGGAACAGATGCCCAGATAAATCATATGGTATCATACCTGCCCACTAGAGATGGAGCGGCTCTGCCTCATGGAGAGGTGCCCAGGCGTGGCCCTTGACGATGGGCAGAATCACCTGCTCCACTACAAGGAGGAAAAGTTCAGTTGAGAGGCCATCGTGCTCCAGCCTGGGCAAGTCAGAGGATGCTGAGGTTGAGGGCCCCTCAAGCTGCTTACACAGAAGACCCTGCCTTCACGCTGAAGCTGGGAGATGCTCACAATAAATACTGCTTTTAAAAGAGCTCAAGGTATAACTGCATGTGCAGAATGCATTTAATAATTTTATAAAAATATAACTACATCATAGTTACCAAAGGCATAAGCACTACACAAAGGTGGATATCTTTGTGATAATTATAGGTATGATTTTAAAAATGTTTGTATTAATATAAAGAATATAGGGTTTTTTTTAAAAAACCTTAGTGGTTTTCTATATTTTACAAATGTCTGTTCAGAGTGTAAAATACTCTTGATATTATTTTACAAGTCATGTAGGCGAGGGGAGGACATAAAGAAAAAAGCAAAAACTTAATCAAACCAAGCCAATCTACTTCTACTAGAACTTCTTTTTTTTTATTTGACAGATAGAGTTAGACAGTGAGAGAGAGAGAGAGAGGCAGAGAGAAAGGTCTTCCTTACGTTGGTTCACTCCCCAAATGGCCGCTACGGCCGGCGCTGCGCCAATCCAAAGCCAGGAGCCAGGTGCTTCCTCCTGGTCTCCTACATGGGTGCAGGGGCCCAAGCACTTGGGCCATCCTCCACTGCCCTCCTGGGCCATAGCAGAGAACTGGACTGGAAGAGGAGCAACGAGGACTAGAACCCGGTGCCTATATGGGATGCTGGTGCAGCAGGTGGAGGATTAACCAAGTGAGCCACGGTGCCAGCCCATACTTCTACTACAACTTCTATCAGCAGCCCAGGCTGAGGACTGTTGCTTTGTTACAGGCTCCTGGTTTGAGCCAATCCTGATTTTCAGGTCCCTGAATTCCTAAGCCAGCCCAAAGTCCTGGGACAGCAAACTCAAGGTGCAGCTCAGCCGGGGTAGTCAAGCTTAGACAATAGCCCACAGCTAACATTGTGGACCATGAACTCTCCATCCTCACCCAAGAAACAGGTAGATCCTCAGAATGTCCAGCCCTACTTGATCTGCCAAAGAAGGGGTGAGACAAGTACCCTAGCCCCATCCCTCACGTACTGGAAGTGTTCCATAATAGCCATGCAGTTGAACGGATGGATGAACTTCTGTTGAGCCCTGGTGCCTGGGTGAGGGATGGTTAGCACCAGGAGCCCACATCCATCTTGCCTCTTGCGTGCGTTGTCGGGCTGATATAGTGCTGCTGCAAACCACTCTGGATACTTAAAATCCAGGAGGCATTTTTCAAACTCTGCCACTGGCAGCTGCTGTTTGCTGGCTCAGATACGCAGGTATTGATGTGTCCTGGAAATGGAGCAAATCACCCTCTGGAAATAGAAAAATGCTATGACAGGGACTAAAGTTGTGACTGGAGTTTTGACCCAGTGCACTTGCCTGGGACTGGTTGGTTTCTCCACTCCTAGGCTGGGAGTCAGGGACAAAGTGAAGTAACACCTTGACAGTAGAGACTCCATTTCGGAGTACCTGAGACTCCATTCTGGGAAGGCATCCCACCCACCATGAGACTCTGGTCTGAAACTATGATCTAAAACAGTCGGACAATAGCAGTCCACTACATCACACTTGGCAGAGCATAGAAACCCCCTGGCATGATTGCTCAAGCTTGGAAGTGGATAGGCTGTACCTGGGTTAATGATAAAAATGTAACTTGTCTATGTCCTACATATGATTTAAGCCAATATCTGGATTAATGTCAAGATTATACTTGAAATTGTTAAGATTGTAACTAGCATTGTCAAAAATATAATTGATATTAGTTTTGCATAGATTTTAGATTAGCTTGACCCCGATAACCATGTATTCCCCTCCCAATTTTGTGATTTTTGCCTTTACAAACCCTGTAGCTTTGGACTTCGGGATGGAGAGTTCTTTAGGGCAGGAGCCCACTCTCCACCACCGGCAATAAAGGATCGTCAAATTTTATCCGTGTGTGGTGCTCCTCTGTTTGCACTTGCTCAGGTACAACAAAAGTCTCAAAGGATTTTGACTGATGGGAATCTAGAATTGATTTCTATAAGAACGATTCACTTGAATAGATTCTGCTGACATCTGGTCTGCAATGTCACTGCTGATCATCGGTTACAGACAGCTCTGGAGATAGGAAGAGGTGGACTTCCCCTGGCCCCCTGGGTCATTATCTACACGGCCCTTTCAGTTAGAGTAAGGCTCTGCACACACAGTGCCAGAAGAGCCTGGGTGGACTTTCTGGAAATCAGGCTCAGGATGAGAAAGAAAGAAAAGATACAGTGTGGGGGCTGGTGCTGTGGCATAGCAGGTAAAGCCACTGCCTGCAGTGCCAGCATCCCATATAGGCACTGGTTCGAGTCCCAGCTGCTCTACTTCCAATCCAGCTCTCTGCTGTGGCCTGGGAAAGCAGAAGAAGATGGCCCAAGTCCTTGGGCCCCTGCACCCACGTGGGAGACCCGGAAGAAGCTTCTGGCTCCTGGCTTCAGATCGGCACAGCTCCGGCCATTGTGTCCAACTGGGGAGTGAACCAGTGGATGGAAGACCTCTCTCTCTCTCTCTCTCTCTCTCTCTCTCTCTCTCTGCCTCTCCTTCTCTCTTTGTTAAACTCTGTCTTTCAAATAAAATTACATATTTTTTCTTTTAAAGAAAAGATACAGTGTGGATATCCATGTCTTTTGGTTGGCTTCCGTGGAAATATCTCGAAAGTACCGTCCTGGTACACCTGAGAGAGGCAAAATTTGGACGAAGTTAAGAACCTAAACTCTGGAAGCCTGAATTTGAGTCCTGGTTCAGCCTCTCATTTGCTATGCAATCCAGAGGAAGTTATTTAACCTCTGTGAGCTTCATTTGTAAAATCAGAATAACAGTAGAACTTCCATTATAGAGAGTTAAAGCATTACAAGCTGCCTCCCAAACCTTAGCTCACTGCTTGAGTCAGAGCAGTTGGTAAACCTTGGGGGGAGGGGTGCTGGTGACAGAGAGGCTTCGGCTCTGAACTGGGTGAGGCAGGATGAGGCGAAGGACACAAAGAGTGGGAGGAGCTGGTGCTCTGGCCAGAGTGGGGGCAATGAGCATTTCCCAAGAAAAATGAACGTTTTCAGCCAATCTAAACTTTGAAAACGTTGCTTTGGGCTTTGTTGCTAGGCCATAGAATATTCTGGAAAAGTACCTTCAATGACTACAATAGAAACTCCTGGGGTGACATTTTCTTGGCATCTTGGGAAACCATTTCAGGATTCTAAAGCCATTGCTCAGGACGAGAGACACCGGCTTTCACCGTCATGCCCTCCAGGGCTTCTTGCCAAGGGGTCCCCAGCCAGTCTTCTAGAGTTTATTGTCCTTAGGTGTTACTTCTGCTCCTCAGGTGCATCCCCTTCTTTATTTTTGGTTTTTGATAATGTTTTTATTTTCAATTTAAAAACAGAAACGACTGCTTGTGAATTATACCTCTCGTGAATTCAAGTGTATGATTTCCTCATTTCTCTCTTCCAACCCTACCCCTGATTGCCTGTGAAAATACCATGTGCTATTTGTCAGGCCCAAGTCATACTCTAAGAGGTCATCTTCAACCTTTTCAAATGGCTTTCATTTCTCATGTCTCGGTTCCCTAAAGCCTTTCTTACTTCGAGTAGCATTTATGCGTATTCATGCGCATTCCCCTATACTGATAGCAGGGTGGGAGGCCACTTTGGAGAAAGGGTCTTCCAAGGGCAGGCAATTCTGGATTCTGAGAAGCCAGAGAACCTTGAGCCTGGCCCAGTAACAAGGAGGATTCAGGCCCATGCGTGGCTCTGCGCTGGAATCCTGGGCTGCATCTGGACTTTGGAGATCCCAGCTACTCTCCCCAGCGTGCTCATTCAGTCCGACACCATCCATTGAAAGGGCCTCCCCCTGCACTGGTGAAGGTGCAGAAGAAACAAGCAAGCCCTGTTTGCAGTGGAGTTCTGAGAGCTTCCAGCGGGTCTCCGAGCTGTTTGATGCCAAAACTTGGCCCAAGGGTTGACAAGGCGAGACCACGCTTGGTAACAGATTCCAAGCTTTCTGGTTTTCCAGATGTTCACATAGACTATCTGACTTTGTCCTTACCCAGACCTCAGGAGAGGGGACAAACATGAGCCCATCTTATAGTTGAGGAAAAAGGAGGGCACGTGACTGGCCCAAGGTCCTAGGGGTAAGGTAGGACTTGGAAGGCAGTGGCCAGATGTGGTCTGAATCCTAGTAAATTGCTTTGTTTCCCACCTGAAAGAGGTTAAAAATAGTGTCTGCTGAAGAGCTTTCTCCCAAGGACTCAAGGCATTTTATTAACAATGTCCCATTAAGCCTCATGGTCACGCAGAAGCAGCAGGTGGCTAACATTATAATGATTACAAAGATCATTATTATGACAGAGAATCTCTAAGGGCCTGGGGTACAGATTCCCCCTAATGCCATGCTTTCCTGCAACACATATGGGTTTATACACACACACACACACACACCAACTAGCAACCAAGCGAGGGAGCTTTTTCTGAGTGTTGAGATCTAGCAGTGGCACACAAAAACCTTTGCAGATGGCACATGGGGTAGCGGGAGGGGGAGTTAACACATTTTGAGAAACTCTGAGTGTTCTTATCAGGTTCAAGTGTTGGCAGGTGCAGAACCCTTCCTTGGGTGGCAACGTGACACTATGTCTCTTCCCGGGACTGGGAAGGAAGCCAGCACATTAAAGCCCACCCAGGCCTTCCAGGCTCTCCTTGGATGGCAGGGAAATGGGGGTGGGGGGCTGTACTCTCCACACCTGGTGCCCGCCTCCGGACTGGTCCCGCCATCCACCTGCACTCAGCTTTATTATCTGTAATGATCCCCCACACCTGAGAGGGGGAGCTGGCGGGTGTGGGAAAGAGGCAGGTCACTGCCTCAGCTTGAAGAGGACTTGCTGTCCGGTGCCTTCTTGCTGCATCCTCACATGGTGGAAAGCAAGGCAGCGTCTTGCAAGCCCTCCTGGAAGGGCGCGGCTCCCATCCATGAGGACTCCCGGCACTCAACCCGAGCTCGCAACGCTAGGACGCTGGTGGCTGACTTTCAGGACAGGAATATGGAGGGCACCGATGTTCAGATCCTGCTCCCTCTGTGTGTGAGGGCTGCACGTAAGGATGTATGCATGTGTGCATACAGTTGGCTCTTGACAGCTACAAGTTCTGCCTCTGCAGGTTCAACTAACCACAGGCTGAAAATGTCCTTGGGCTTCCAATGCTGTGTCTATGCTGAACACCTCAGGCTTTTCCCTTCACTATTCCCTAAACAACCTCGGACGATCGCACCTAGCGTTTACCTGGTGTGAGGGATGAGGAGTCCTCTAGAGCTGATGTAAAGTCTCCCGGAGGATGCGCACAGGTTCCACACACATATGACACCATTTTATATAAGGGGCTTGAGCATCCATGGATCTGGGCATCTGAGGGGGTCCAGGAACCAATGCCCCGGGTACTAAGGGACGATTGCCCATGAGCTGTTCTCCGGAGAACCCTCAGCAATCACAGCAAATCCAGGCACTTCCGGGTGCCAACTCCCCTCAGAAAGTCACGCCTAATCCAGTAGGAAAGCCCACACTACCTGGCTTTTCCTGGCGATTCTAGGTCTCCCAGCCAGGAACTGAGAGGCATAGCAGGAAAAGCAATCAAACAAATAGACCCTAATTCCATTCTTTTTTTTGCATTTTTTTTGACAGGCAGAGTGGACAGTGAGAGCGAGAGAGACAGAGAGAAAGGTCTTCCTTTTCCATTGGTTCACCCTCCAATGGCTGCTGCGGCCGGCTCACTGCGCTGATCCGAAGCCAGGAGCCAGGTGTTGCTCCTGGTCTCCCATGCGGGTGCAGGGCCCAAGCACTTGGGCCATCCTCCACTGCACTCCCGGGCCATAGCAGAGAGCTGGCCTGGAAGAGGAGCAAACGGGACAGAATCCGGCGCCCCGACCGGGACTAGAACTTGGTGTGCGGCGCCCCAGGCGGAGAATTAGCCTATTGAGCTGCGGCAACGGCCCCTAATTCCATTCTTGCCCCAGCTTGCAATGTGACTCCAGCGTCTAGATGAGGTGCAGAACTTCTGGGCACCTGGCTTCTTCACCTGGCGCACAGCTGATGGGGAGCCGTATCATCAATAATGACGATAGCTACTACTTGTGCCGTGTTTTCCAGATACCAAATCCTCATTAAGCACACCGTACGCACCATCTCATTTCATTCTCACCACAAAGCCGAAAGCTAGGGACCACCATCAGCGCTGCCCTAGACGCGAGAAAACAGAGGCCCAGAGAAACTTAGCGACCTTGCCCAGGTTTGCACAAGGTCGTTGGAGGCAGCATGGAAGGCCGGGAAGCTGGCCTGCGCCCTTTGGTTTCCCTGCTTTGCTAGGCCTTGATTGACACAAGAAGGAGCTAAACTCAAGTATGGTTCAGCTGCTGTTTCTATTCGGGGCAAGGCCCTGCACAAGGGCCCCAGCCTCCACTCACAGACCACAGGCAGGCGAGCTGGTGTCCCTGGCCTAGCCTTCCCCCTTAGGATCCTCAGGGCTGGGCTGCCATCAAAACCAGGCAGTGAGATGCCACCCAGCGAAACACGGCCACCTCCCAGCCAGAAACACAGGGTACTGACAGCCATGTCCTTCCACTAGCGCGTGGACTAGAAAATAGCATGCACCTAGTTTTAAAATTCTTGTTATAAATGTGAACAGCTGAGTTCTAAAATGCTTGAGGTAGGGCATTCATCCAGATACAAACGTCAACAGAACCCACGCAAGAGCAGCCCTTCAGACCTCACCCTGTCATTATGCTTCCTCGGGGTATGAGTGCTTGCAGTGCTGGGCCCACCTCGCCTATGTCACCTTTGCAAGCAGGAGGACGCTCCCTGGGGTGGTGGGCAAGGCCTCTTTTGGCTGTGGGCAGTGTCTCACTTGCTTCTCCCCTGTTCTGGAATGGCCAGCTCCACGCGATGGTTCAGAGGACCTGCTCCGTGGGGAGGGAAACTACACGTGCCCGCAGGTAGCAATGCTGAACAGCAATGACACCAGTACCAACCAGGCATTGGAAGCTTATTACCAACCAGGTAATTCTCTCAGTGAATCGGGTAATAATGCGCCACTGAAGAGAGCAGTACTGCTTAATGGTTAGGAATTTCCATTAAGCAACCAAATCTCATTTCTGCTACCCATCAGCCATTGCCTTATTTTCCTCCTGGGTGAAATAGGAACAATACTTCCACCAGCCTTTTAGTATTATTCTGAGGATTAAATGAATTAATGTATTAAACTCACTTAGCGTGTGGGTCATTTTGAGCACGTGTGCACACATACAGATATAGGGGTACCTCCAAAAGTTTGTAGCAAATGGAATGGAAATATAAGATTTTTTTTAAGACTTATTTATTTGAAAGGCAGGGTGAGATGGTGAGAGAGAGAGAGAGAGAGAGAATCTTCCATCCACTTGCTCACTCCCCAAATGGCTACAGTGGCTCAGCCTTGGCCACGATGGATCCAGGAACCAAGAACTCCATCTGGGTCTCCCATGCGGGTGGCACAGACCCAAGTATTTGGGTCATCTTCTGTGCCACTTTCCCAGGCACATCAAGTAGGGAGCTGGATCATTAGTGCAGCAGCGGGGACTTGAACCAGTGCTCCAACACGGGATACTGGCATTGCATACAGCAGCTTAACTCCCTGAGCCACAACACCAGGCCTAATAAGTTTATTTTGCTGCAGAAAAAATTTGAAATCCAGGCATAAGCTTAGTGACATAAAATGACAGCAATCTGTACTCTCTCAGCTGTGGCGCTCCGGAGTCTGAAATAATTATCACTGGGCCAAAATCAAGGGGACAGCAGAACTCAGTGCCCTCTGCAGGTTCCAGCGAAGAATCTGTTCCCTGTCTCTCATCTTCTGGTGGCTGCCCACATTCCTTGGCCTGTGGCTGCATCACTCTGATCTTGAAGGCCAGTATCTTCAAATCTCTCTCTGCTCTGTCCTCACATTGCTTTCTCTCCTGTGTGTTTGTGTCAACTATTCCTCACTCCCCTCTTACAAGGACATCTGTGATGGCATCTAGTGTCTCTGTCCCCTCCTCCATAGAACCTGAGATGCTGTCCCCATCTCAAGATCCTTAACTTAATCACATAGGCAACGACATTGCCATGCAAGGCAGCACTCACCAGATCCAGGGATTGGAACACAGACAGTTTGTTGTTATCAACCCACCACGATGCGATGGCAACTCGTGCAAAACATTTTTACCTTTAAACCCTGTCATGTGACAAGGCATTAGGGATACAGAGAGGCATAAAGCACAGTCCTTGTTCCCCAGCTGCATCTATTCTACTGGAGAAATGGATAAGCAAACATAGCTTTACCAGGTGCTGGCTAAATGTGGAATAACAGCCATGACAGGTTCCTGAGAATAGATCATGTCACCGCTGTGCACCCTCTTAAGCCAAGAGGTAGTCGGGCAGCTGTGTTGCATGGTGATGGACGCTGCTTCTGTGTGTAGGTTGGGGTGCCTGCACCCGTGCAGATATGGGGTGGAGTTGGGAGCAGGATAAGGAGAGGCTGGGTGGGCTGTGGGTCAGGGCTGGTTCTCCCCACACAGCTGAGGAGCCCCCTTGGGAACCTAAGAAGTAGGATTCGCCATTGGAACTCCAGGCTATTATGAGGCTGTGTTTGCAAAGGTGGGAGGAGAGAACATATTTTGTTGAAGAGTGTGTTAGCTTGATTGATAACTTGGAAGCATGAAGACATCTGGTGTGGGCTGGGTGGTGGTGCCAGAAATTCCAGTGTACAACAGAGCAGCGGCATCCTCTCCCCTCCCCCCTTCTCCACCAGCATCCTAAATGCCCTCCTGGAGCAAACAGACTCTGGGCTACCTCTGCAGGAACCCATGGGTTACCCGCACCTTCTCTTGCCCTTCCTCCCTCTGTTGTGGGGCCCTCTGAGCTCATCAGCCTTACCAGGGAACTCAGCCTTTTCAGGCTCTCTGGTCTGAATGCAGCATGTTCGCTCCAAAAATTTAATTCCCATCATGAGATATGAAGATATGGGATCAGATGGTATCACATTAAAATGTGATTAGAGCTCTGCCCTAGTGAATGGATTAATCCACTCATGCAATGAATGAATTGATGGGTTAACAGGTTATCTCAAGAGCAGGTCTACTGGAAAAGCCAGTTTGGCTACGTCTCTGCCCTCCCTGTCTCTTGGCACGTGACACCCTGCCCTGCTTCAGGTTTCTACCAATAAGAAAGCCATCAGCAGATGTGGCCTCATGACTCTTGATGCTTTGTATATATGTGTTGGCCCTTTATGAGTTGAGTTGTGCATTCCCAAAAGACGTTGAAGTCTTCAACTTCTGTAGACATGAATGTGACTTTATTTGGAAATAAGGTCCTCACTGATGATCGAGTTAAGACGTCATTAGCCTGGTCCCTGGTCCAATATGACCACTGTCCTTCTACAAAGGGGAGATCTGAACTCAGAGAGAGACACAGAGAGGAGGTGACGTGAGGACACAGGGAGAGTACACCATCCACAAGCCCAGGAAGCCCTGCTGCTGGCAGAAGCTGGTGGAGAAGCATGGAGCGGATTTTCCCTCCTGGCCCTTTGAAGGAGCCAAGTCTGCTAATAGCTCCATACTGCCAGCCTCCAGAACCGGGAGACAATACATCTCTTTTGTTTAAGAGAACTGGTTTGTGGCAGCTGGAGAGGGCAGCCGTAGGTGTATTAGCATAGGGACAGTCATGCTCATCCTAATGGCATTTTGGTCAACAACTGACTGTGTATACAATGGTTCCCAGATATTTCCTGGTACCTAGCGAGGTGGCAGCTACTGCAATGTCACAGCACAATACACTCCTCAAGTGTCCTCCTACTTATATAAAAAACAGTTTACTGTAGAATGGTGTGCTGAGGTACACCGGCAGCAGAATTGTACATCCAGTGTTTACCATGTCTTTCGATTGCATTGTTGAAAGGCTGGCCTACACCATCACCCTCTGTGATGTTTGCCTATTAAGATAGCCTAAAGAATCCCTTAGACTGTATCTTCATTCTTGACTACACATGTCTATATTAACAGCCCAACTTGAGTGTGTTATATTGATTTGACTTCTCATCTCTTTAACTGAACCATCAGCTTTGAAGGTCTGTGCCATTTTGCCTGAGAGCCTAGGACAGTGCCTGACACCCAGTAGACGGCCAAGAAATGTTGGTACTTTAAGAAAACCAGACTTAAGGTGGAAAATCCCTGTAGAAAAAGATTCTAACCACCGTCCTAATTAACTATCACAAAGATGCTAATTCCGGGCAAGTGTTATGCAAATGGACCCCTCAATTATATTATCACCTAGACAGGACCCTCCAGGCGGTTGCTGTTCTGTTACTGGGTTGGTGGTCAGGAGGGTGGGGCAGAAAGACAGTCAAGAGAGGGTTGGTTGCACAGCAGGTTGGGGAGAGAGAGAGAGAACAAGAACAAACTGTTCCCTGTGGAATAGCTGGAGGTTCTTTTGCACGTGCCAAATTGATGTCTGGTTCTTATCTTTCAGCACCATCCTCCACAGAGTAGGGATGAGGCCCTGGGCACTGGCCAGGAGTGATTTATGAAGGCCATTGGCAGCTGGTCCAGGAAATGCTTCCCACCTGCAAGCTCCCAGCTGGGAGAACACACCATTGCTCTTGTGCCACATATCCCCTGCTGCAAGTGGCACACAGACCCTGGGGGGCTCCTGGAGCTACTGATCCCAGCTCCCCGACGCCAGCCCTGACACCTGCTTAGCTGCTGTGACATGACATATTTCTCAAAACATTGGGGTCTGGATTCAGACCTATATAATTTCCTGCTGTCATAAATCAGAAACAATGAGCAGAAAAATTGCTTTCTTTCTGGGATGTAATTTGGGGACTTGTTCTTCAACTCTGATATAATTTTCTTAGAGGTGAACATATTTTCCCAGTAGTCATTTATTTTTTCCAATTGTAGCAGGCAGCATATTGGACCATTTGAAAACAGACTGAAGTAAGAGGGCTTATTTTTGTAGCTGAACAGACTGCATTTGAATTTGAGTCTTTTCCGAACTAAGCTTCAGCTATGAATTATTACTTGAAGGGACTAATGCTGTGAAAAAGTAAAGAAAGTTTTCATTATTAAATACACACATATCAAAATATATGAGGGTGGTTCAAAAAGTCCGTGGAAAACGCATGCTATGAAAAAACGGATGCAGATATTTTTAAAATGTTGTTGTGTGGAGCTAGGGGTTCAACCAACTGGGGAGACACAAACTCATCCAAATCCCAGAACGGGAGTTGGTTGTTTTTTTTGTTTTTTTGTTTTGTTTTGTTTTTTTTTGACAGGCAGAGTGGACAGTGAGAGAGAGAGACAGAGAGAAAGGTCTTCCTTTTTGCCTTTGGTTCACCCTCCAATGGCCGCCAAGGTAGGCGCGCTGCGGCTGGCGCACCACGCTGTTCCGATGGCAGGAGCCAGGTGCTTATCCTGGTCTCCCATGGGGTGCAGGGCCCAAGCACTTGGGCCATCCTCCACTGCACTCCCTGGCCACAGCAGAGAGCTGGCCTGGAAGAGGGGCAACCGGGATAGGATCGGTGCCCCGACTGGGACTAGAACCCGGTGTGCCGGCGCCGCAAGGCAGAGGATTAGCCTATTGAGTGCGGCGCCAGCTGGGAGTTGGTTTTGAAGCTGCTACCCAGCAGCCTCTCCTGCCTCCTGCCCCCTGCTCTCTATAGCCTCAACCGTAAGCCCGACCTCCATGAGATTCTACTTAATTTCCTTGATTAAAGAGCAAATGAAGACGGGAAGCCACGGAGTTGGGTCGCCCTAGAGAGAAGCAAACATTCCAGAACTCTTTCTAATCCCAGACAGAAAGCGCCTCCTTTGATTTATCCCATCCCTTCTGGGATCAAAGCTGTTAACTCTCACTAGAGCCTTAGCTGAGGAGGGCAGGTGCCCTGTTCCACAGTAGTCAGCATGAACTACTTGAATAATAAAATGATTACAACTTGAGGTGGGCATTTAGTCTAGTGTTTAACACCCTGGTTAGGATGCCCATGTCCCACATAGGAATAACTGGGTTCTAGTCTCAGCTCTGGCTTTAGAGATTAATTCTGAATTAATTCTGAATCCCTGGGAGGCTGTAGTGATGGCTCAAGTGACTGGGTTCCTACCACCCACGTGGGAGACCTGGATTGAGTTCCTGGATCCTGGCTGCAGCCTTGGCCCAGCTCCAGCTGCTGTGGGCATGTAGGGAGTAAACCAAGAGATGAGAGCTCTCGGGGCCAGCACTGTGGCATAGCACGTAAAGCCGCCGGTTCGAGTCCCGGCTGCTCCATTTCTGATCCAGCCCTCTGCTATGGCCTGGGGAAGCAGTAGAAGATGGCCCAACTCCTTGGGCCCCTGTACCCGCATGGGAATCCCGGGAGAAACTCCTGGCTCCTGGCTTCGGGTGAGCTCAGCTCTGGCCGTTGTGGCCATCTGGGGACTGAACCAACGGATGGAAGACCTCTCTCTCTCTCTCTTTCTGTCTTTCCTTCTCTCTCTCTGTAATTTTCAAATAAATAAATTAATCTCTAAAAAACAAAAAACAGATGAGAGTTCTCTATCTGTCTCTGCCACTGAAATACATTTTTTAAAAATTACAAGGAAGTAATTACAACTCAGGTTTGCGTGATGTTTGAGAGTCGTGGTCTCTCAGCTCTACCCACGGCATCCAGCTGACTGGGGAGCTCTGAGCTAAGATGGCAGCCCACCTCCACCTCCACCCCTGGTGCTGACTCAGTCTGTCGGGCTTCGGCCCCTGCAGCTGAATTCTGCAAATCTCCCAGGCGATTCACGCAGCTCAGCCCATGCTGAGAACTGCCGCTTCTTGAGTTTTTAGAGCACTTGTCCACTCTTTCAGCTGAGTCCTCAGAACAGCTCCAGGCAAGGTGCGTCTGCCCTATTTTCCCAGGCAGGTCTTTTTATAGCTACTACTTTAGAAACCTTAAGTCTCTTTCTACTCTTGGAGTTTTTCCAATTTTATTTTCTTACGTGAAATGTGCAATTGATATGCCTTCCAGCTCTAAAATCTCCCAGTTATCTGAATGGAAACTCTTGGCTCTAGAGAGCTTAGTCTGTGCTGATTCCCTAAGTACCTGAGACATTTTAGTCTCCAAACTTTTGCTATCCAGACACACCTGGAAGCCCCTCCTGTATCTCCCCCATCCAGCATCATCCTGCCTACTCTTAGAGGCTAGAACAAAAGCCATGACTGCTTCTAGGGCCAGGCAGGCACTGGGGAAGCACAACATGGTGCTTACATCCTATAGGTCCTACAGTACCGGGCGTGGTGTTGATGGGGTCTGTCCAAAGCCGGGTTTGTTCTTTACCAGCTCTGAGCCTCAGCTCCCTGTCCTGCCGTTATCAGTGGGACCATGCAACACAGCAGGCCCTAAAAGACCAACTATGCATTGTCTTCTGCTGCAGTCTTCAGAACACTATAACTTAGGGGCAATTTGTGCAAAGCATTTTATGCACTGGGCAAATCTGACTTTAAGAGGTTTCAATGAATGTAAGTACAAAAGTCACACAAATAGATACTGGCTGAACTTAAAGTCATTTCCTTTTAGTTCCCAACTCAGTGTGTGTTCCATTGTGCCGCACCCTGTCCTCTGTGTGTATCAAGGGTGCTCCTTGCCTTGCGGGGTTATTAGCAGGACTGAATGAGATGAGGTCCTGCCCATTGCTGCTGTCAATAAAACGTTGCTACTGATAAAACCAGGAGGGAAGAAGAACTGGAGTTGTGGGGGAGAGCCTGCATGCTGTCACTTGTCATTTACCCCAGTCTTCACTCTCCCCTACTCCCTAAGCTCAGAGTCTGAGCCTGGCTTCATCCAACTCAGGTGGGATCTCAGGGGGTGGGGCCCGGTTCCAGCCAGGTGTCCCCGTTTAGAAGTTTCTTTGGTGATGTGACACACAGGGCCTCGGGTTGGTGCACTAACAAAACTCTAGATCAGAATGGGAACACCCAGGTTAAAATCCGGCTCTGCCACTTCTGAGAGAAAGGGAATTTTTCTCTCTGACCCTTCGATTCCTCATTTCTCCCCAAACAAGCCAATCAAAACACAGTCCATGCCCTCCTGTCACCAGGCTTGTGCTCACTGCTGAGCACCGCGCGAAGGGAAGGAGGCATGACCGTGTTATAGGTGCTTAATAAATATCTATTGATCTTCCCGCGGTCTTCCCCACCCATCTTTTCTGCACCCTTAAGTATGAAGCCAGGAGAAATAAATACAAAATGTAATTGCGCCTCACACTTCAGAACTCTCCAGGCGTCTCGCATTAATAGGTCTCTTCAGCTTTCCTCTAAGTGCTAATAATTCCTGGGCGTTTTGATGGTAGCGCTTTCTCCCAAAGATGAATTGACCCCAGCTAAGAGCCAGGCTCCTTCCCAAATCTCATTACGATCAGCCTTGCTGGCAGCCAGGCTCCAGAATGTAACAAAATTAGAGCTTTCAAATCATTATCTCCACTCCGGGAGCATCACGTTAATAAATGGAAATGTAGATGACAGAGACAAGGCAGGGAAGGGCTTGCGGGGGATACCAGAGCTCTGCAAAACACAGGAAGGGAATTGATTTCGCCCCCAGCTCCCAGCCCTTCCTGAACTGACCTTTTCACACCTTTGTTGAGTGGTCCTCCAAGAGGACCCGTGTCTCCCAGCTCACCTTCCTGCTACAGGTCAAGGTGCCAGAAATAAAGCCAGCGTCCTCTAGGAAACATCGTGCTGAGCAAGAAGTGACTTAAGAGGTGGCGCCCCGTGTGGCTGCCACTCTTTCCCCCTCTCGCTGTTTCCTGAGCTGCTGGCAGGTGCCTCATCTGTTCACTCCACAGCAGCAGCGCACCTGTAACAGAGAAGGCACCAGGATGCCTGGCAGAGCGCCAGCGAGCAAAGTCCCGCAGCTTCTACCTCCTGCTATCTCTATGATCAGCTCAGCCACCTTCATGGGTGTGGGTGTGGGTGCGGGTCCTTGTCATTTCATTCCTGGATGGTGGGAGGGCCTCTAACAGGTCTCTGGCCGCCTCTTGCCTTCCTGTTCTGACTGCTGACACACTGATGGCCCCTCGGCCTGCTCACTCTCCTGCTAGGAGCTCCCAGGGATCTAGGGCAGGTTCTCTTCTCACAGATCCTTGCCCCTCCCCAACCCCACACCTGCCCTGTCCACCTGTTCCTGACTTCCCCCTGCTCCCTGGCTCAAAGTTTTCTTCCTCACTGATGGACACCAACACCCAGGTCCTGCAGCATCCAGAGGGCTCTGCCTTAGCCACCGTGGCCCCCAGGGCCCCAGGCTGCACCTTCATGTGTCGCGGGAAGCTGTTTCCCCCAAACCTTATGTGGCTGGTTCTGGGATGTTCTTTTCATTCGGCTTTGTGCTCACATGGCACTTTAGAAAAGCCTTTCCTAGATGACCTAATTCACAGTCACTTGTTATGTTGTTTTATTTTATTTGCATTGCAGAGAGAGCTCCCATATGCTGGTGCACTCCTCCAAATCCTGGCAACAGCCAGGACTGGGCCTGGGCCAAAGCTGAGGGCCAGGAACACAATCCAGGTCTCCTGTGTGGGGTCAGGAACCCAATCACTTGAGCCCTCACCAGAGCCTCCCAGGGTCTGGAGCCAGCAGCTGGAGCTGGGGCTCAAACTCCACACTCAGATGCAGGAAGTAGGTATCTTAACCACCAAGCCAATGGCCTCTTCCTTATGATTGCTTCTTTTAATCTCTGTGAAGCATTTAACATTGCCTGATATACTCTTTACTTATCAGAAGCTTTTTCTTCCTCGCTGGGTTAGATGACAAGGGACCCGCTCTCAGCCACTACCACAGCCCCGAAGCCTAGGATGGCTCAGGGCACACGGTAGGTGTGGATGCACACTCGTGGTCTGGTGGGCCAGGGAGCAGCCTCCTCTGCAAGGCCTCCTTGACTCCCCAAGCCATGTTCCTGTGCACGTGTCGCTCGCCTCATCCCCTGTAACGGGCTGTAGCACAACCCCAGCACCTAGCATGGGGTGGGGGGCGTCGTTAAACAAATTTCTTCAAATTAAACACGGATTTGCCCTCTAGGAGTTCATAGCCCTGCAGGAAAGGTGGGGCACTTTTAGGAAGACCCAAGTGCTCTGTGTGGGTGGCAGAGGGAAGAGAAGTGACAGGGGCCAGCAGGCAGAGGGCTGCAGAGGCTGCAGTGCGCCGCCCCCTCCGCCCCGCCCCCACCCAGGCCACCAGACCCCTCGAGATTGATGCTCACACCAACTTCAACCTCAGGACCCTCCAAGACTGTCCCTGGGAGATGGACACGTGGACTGGGCTGAACGCAGGGGACTAGATTCCTCCCTCTCTTCTCTTGACTGTCCTTGACTGCCTTCCACTCTGCTTGGGTTGGGCGCACATCTACCTCCCTGGCTAAAGTTCCAGTCTTGGGGCTGGCATTGTGGCACAACAGGTAAAGCCACCATTTGTGATGCCAGCATCCCATATGGGTGCAGGTTCATGTCCTGGCTGCTCCACTTCTGATCCAGCTCCCTGGGAAAAGCAACGGGGGATAGCCCAAGTGCTGGGGCTCCTGTCACCGTGTGGGAGACTCTAGTGAAGCTCCTGGCTCCTGGCTTTGGCCTGGCCCAGGGCTGGCTCTTGCAACCATCCAGGGAGTGAACCAGTAGATGGAAGATCTCTCTCTCTCTCTCCCCCCACCATCCCTCACTCTCTCTGCCTCTCTCTCTCTCTCTCTCCCTCTTTGAGGATCTGGCTTTCAAGTAAATAAATAAATCTTAAAAATAAATAAATAAATACAGGGCCCAGAGCTGTGGCATGGCAGATAAAACCACTGCCTGCAGTGCCAGCATCCCATATGGGCACCGGTTCGAGCCCCGGTTGCTCCACTTCCTGTCCAGCTCTCTGCTATGCCCTGGGAAAGCAGTAGAAGATGGCCAAGTCCGTGGGCCCCTGCACCCCAGGTGGGAGACCTGGAAGAAGCTCCTGGCTCCTGGTTTCGGATCGGCACATCCCTGGCCATTGTGACCATTTGGGGAGTGAACCAGCAGATGGAAGATCTCTTCTCTCTCTCTCTCTCTCTCTCTCTCTCTCTGCCTCTCCTCTCTCTGTGTAACTCTGACTTTCAAATAAATAAATAAATCTTTAAAATTTCAACTGTTTTATAAAATAAATGTAATAAATACAGTTCCCAGTCCCCACGTCTCATCTAGTGGAGAGTCATTCAAGGTCTTTATTTCCTCCCACATGCCTGGGATGGTCCCTTGTCCTTAGCAGACACCAGGTAAGGGCTTGATGAAAGAATGGATGCTGCTCTGAAAGCTTCTTGGAGTCTATGCTGAAGCCCACTTCTCCCTTTGAAATTGATGGTGGAAACAACATAATTTAACAGCGCTGTAATATGAAAGGCATATTTGATATTTTCTGGGACTTAAAACTGCTCTCCCAGCTGTTGTGGTTTGGATACCAATTTGGATATCCCCAAAGGGCCTGTATGTTGGTGGCTTGGTCCCCAAAGTATTGCATTGACAGAATTGAATAAGGATGGGGATTTGATCCAGTTAGAGTTTAGGAGCTGGGCCAAGTGGGAAGTCCTTAGGTCTCTGGGAGTTTGACCTGAAGAAAGTAGTTCTGTGAGAGGGGTGGTTTATCTGCTCAGTTAGACTAACTTTTCCCTGTGATCCCTGGCCCGCCACGTGATCCTGCCTGAGCCTGTGTCCTGCCATTAACCACATGCAGCAGACACTATACTAACAGGGCCATTGGATCTTGGACTGTGAACCTCCAAAAGCAAACCTGAACAAACTAAGGGCAACCTTCTTCCTTCCTCAGTAGCTCCCTTCCGATATTTCTGACATTGATGAAAAGCTGGCTAACACCCAGCTAACCTAACAGAACAGTCAAAATCTCCCTGAATCCAGGCTGAGCTTCCACGTGGAGTATTTTTATAGCCAGTGTATTACCATAAAGAATCAAATGCAGCCGGGACCAAGCCTCTTTCAGGGGCCCAAGGTAGAGCCCACGACAAGAGCACTAAAGGTCATTTCAATGAACCATTTCCAACAACATGCTCTAGTTTCCTTTAGGATTAAATTCAGCCACAGAATGTCTGATGGTGAAGGGGAAACCTGCTTACCATGCAGAAAAGCCAGCATCTAGACTCAAGTGCAGTTTAAACAGAACGAGTCAGTGAAAATCAGTGATATTGACAGCATAGTTAGAAGGGAGGAGAGTTTTGGCTAGAATGAACTCATTTTGTGTGTGTGTGTGTGCATTTAAAATAAACCCTCACATCTCCAAGTTTCAAGGCATTTAAATGTGATATTTAAATAGATATTACATGCTTAATAGTCCTAAATGTAGAACTACTACCGATTGAGCGCTAACTTCTTTCACTGCTTCCCCAGTGCTGGGAGGTGCACGTGCTGATCTCACCCACATTGCAATGGGGTAAAGTGAGGCTTCTGAGCGAGGCCTGGCAGCTTGCTCCAGGGCAGACGGCTGGCAGGCCCGAGAGCACTGGCTCCAACAACCGCCTGTGCGTAAAGTACATGGGTCTCAAGTGTGCAGCCTGCTGGATTTGAACATGCACACAACCCAGTAAGCTGCTCTCAGATCACAATGTAGAGCACTTGCTGTGTCCTAGGTGGTCCTCCCAGCTGCTGCCCACTCCAAGTCAGACCCACTCCAAGAGCTAACCCTTCTTCTGACATCTCTCCCATCAACTAGTTTGGGGTGAAACAGTCTTGCTTGTTTCTCTTTCTGCACTCTTTCCCCTTAGAGAAAAACCAAGGGGTGCTTTTCTCTCAGGCCTGTTGAAAAATTCCATTACATCACACACACACACACATACACACACATACATATGGAGGATCTTCAAAATGCTCATGGAGAATGTACATTATAAAAAAAAAACTATACATGAGTTTCAACATTCTTTGCACCAAAATAATCTTGTTTTAATTCCATTTTCTACAAATTTTTGAAGTGCTTTTGTACAGTCTATGTAGTGTGTGTGTGTGTGTGTGTATGTGTAATCTCTACTTAGTGTAGCAGTATCTTGTAGTATGAGAAGCTTTGGGGTTCAAGGACATGAACTCTATAAGGCTTCTGTCCCAGGACACAACTTTGCTGTGTAGCTGAAGTGTAGGCCAGCCCCTAACACTTGCAAGACCCAGGGCAAGGCCCACAGCATGCTCCACAGGCCATTTGTCTGAATGGTTCAGAGTCTCAAACTAGGCCACAGACTGTGAGAACATCTTTATACTATGCTGGAAGGCTAAGTGTGAGAGACTCCACCACACACCTGATGTACGTGGCCTGTACGTCTCTACCTCTGAGCTCTGCCCACAGCCGTAGCACAAACAAACACTTGCTCACCTGTCATTTCTGCTGGTGGCATGATGCAGCCCTAGGGAGACAGACCTGCAGAATACAAGCTCCAAGTACCCAGAAGTAGCTCTCTAGAAAGGGGGAGTGAGAGCTCCACAAAGGAGCACTTGCTTGGGGTTGCAGATTCCCCAAGGGTGAGGCACAGCCCAAGGTGGATCAGGCAGGACCGTGGAGCTCTGGGCTTATAGTGACTTCTTGTGTGGTCCACGGGTGCTTCTACAGTGTGGGGAACATCATTTATGTCGATCAAGAGACAATTCTCTTTATTCCCAAATTTACTCTGCAGAGTTTGGCTTGGTTAAACCCCTCTTCACTGAACATTTGCTCTGTGCTAGGCGATGCACCATTAACATAAGACCTTAGGGGTACCAGGACCCTAACACAGGGGCCTATGCAGGACACCCAAACTGACATCTAAACCCTAGCAACAGGTTTGTACCATGGGAACAATGGGCTATTCCATATGGCATAGAGGTGTAGTAGATCATACCATGAAGCCTTCTGTAAGTACACACCATGATGTTCACACAATGACAAAACAGCCGAGGGATGCACTTCTCACAACACATCCCCATCATTAAGCAACACACGACGGCATCCCACCACTAACATGCGTTCTTTGAGAAAAGGAGTGACTGTCTTCGAGAGCAGGTGGCCAAGGAGGCTGATCTGGACTGTCCTCAATGGGGCCACTTCGGGAGCATGGAAGAGCCATCCAAGCCCAGTGGTGGGGGGGTGGGGGAAGACAGGGGGAACAAGAGGACTAACCAGCCCCAAGCAGCTCAGAGAGAGGGGAAAGAAGCATGGATGAAAGTGCCCAGCAAGCAAGGGCCCTACCATGCCCAGCTTTGTTTGGGGACTTGGTCTTATTGTTGTTGCTGCTTTGAGCGCAATCTATATTATTTATTGTGGTAAAATAGATCAAAGATAAAGTTCACTATTTCAACTATTTTTAAGTGTACAATTCAGTAGCATTAATTACAATCACGATTTTATACAATCATCACTACTCTCTACTTCCCCAAACTTTTGCACTGCTGCAAGGAGAAATTATGACTGTTAAGACAGAACTCCACATTTTTTTCCCTTCCTTTATGGGTGGCGACATCTAATCTATGTTCTGCCTCTGTGGATTTGCTATTTGAGATAGTTCATATAAACGGAACTATATGATGTTTGTCCTTTTGTGTCTAGCTTATTCCAATTAGCATAATATTTTCAAGGTTTATTCAGGATATAGAATGCTGCAGAATTTCATTTCTTTTTATGGCTTAATAATATTCCATTAGATGTTTATATCATATTTTGTTTAGAGATTCATTTGTTGAAGGAAATTTGGGTTGTTTCTCCCTGTGGGCTGTTATGAATAATGCTACAATGGCCATGAGTATGTAAATATCTGCTTGAGTCTGTTTTTAGTATTTTGGGTATATACCCACAAGTGTAATTTAAGTCATAAGGTAATTCTATGTTACTCTTAAAAAGATTTATTTTAGTTATTTGAAAGGCAGAGTTATGGAGAGAGAGAAGGAGAGATATCTTCCATCTGCTGGCTCACTCCCCAAATGGCCTCAATGGCTGGTGCTGGACCAGGCTGCTGCCAGCAGCGAGCCTGGAACTCCATCTGGGTCTCCCATGTGGTGACAAGGGCCTGAGAACTTTGGTCATCCTCCTCTGCTTTCCCAGGGGCTTTAGCAGGGAACTAGATTGGAAGTGGAGCAGCAGGGACTCGAACCAGTGCACTGGTATTGGATGCCAGTGTCACAGCAGCAGCTTAATCTGCTGTGCCACAACTCGAGTCCCTATTTTAATTTTTTCAAGCAACTCCATACCATTTTTTTTTATCAGATGCACTATATTATATTCCTACCAGCAATGCACAAGGGTTCTAAGTTCTGCACATTCTTGGCAATGCCTGTTATTTTTCATTGACTTTGCCTTTGTCCTCGGAGCATCAGGTCTAAATCCTCTGAGCACCTACTCTGAACATGCAAGCACAACTGAGGAGCCCTTACTTCTCGGTGGGACTCGGATGAGTCTGCTTGCCAGTTAGTTGAGACAGACCAGGGGGGTTCTGGTCGGCATCCACTGTACCAACGACAGCTCAGAAAGCAGAGGAGGTGGGAGGAAACTGGAAATGAATTGGGAAACCGGTAAAGGATCTGGGACTTCTCCCATGAGGGGCCCACTAAGCAGGCATTTTCTGAGCACCCTGTCTATCTCTCCATTCTGGCACCACTGCCCTTAGCAGGTGCCCAGCAAATAAACACTTGAACAAAGGAATCACTTCTTCATCTCTTGCTCATCTTTCCTCCATCATTTAGCTCTCTGAAGACCTGGCAAGGGCAGAGATCAAGGTCATTCCTCCCAAGGACCCTTAGAGTGGCTCAGCTCCCTCCTGGGGCCCTCAGGCCACTGTCCAGCTGGACTCAACAAACCATCTTGGGTCTTTTCCGGTACTGCACCTGCTCTTGCCCTGACAGTTTTTCCACATGGCGCTCACAGCTTTGCAAGAACTTACAGAAAATAAGCAGGTTGCTTGAGTTCTTTTTAGGACAAAGTAGGCTTACAAAAGCCAATAAAAGGACCAGGAAGGGGGTAATTTCTCCAAATAATCCTTTCCACCCACCTGGCGATTCAACGGTTGTTGAGTATTTGGCCTGATATTTTCTCATTTGCTCTTTGCTATAGGCCCTTGAGGTTGGCAGAATCAGTGCCGTTATCCATCCTGGTTTAGTGAGACAGGGACAGACTCAGACAGGGAAGGTGACCTGCTCAAGGTCAGAGCTGGTAAGTGGCAGGGCCGCTCTGATTCCACGCCTGGAGCCGGCTCCCTCTCCCCAGCATGCAGGTGACTCACCCTGGCCTAGCTGTCCCCCAACCTGCCCAGGACCTCCGGGAAGAGCTCAGCCAAGGCTTTTAACAATCAATCAAGAGTTTTTCCCCGAGGCGTCTTGCACAGACTTTTGGCTAGCTTCTTAGAAGCCGTTCTTGCAAAATGCTTTCTTATTTTTCACCCAACCAAAGCTTGCGTTTAAAAAAAAAAAAAAAAAAAAGGCAAGTCTGTCCATTCTATACCAGTCAGCCTATTTCCTTCCTGAAATTCAAATTGGAAACTGCCGTCTGCTCTCATTAGTTTGGGTCACGGCAGTCATTACATTCTAAACAATTAATCCCCAATTGCCCATTTCTCTCTAGAATTATCCTGGCCTCCACAACTGGTTTTCTTAGCAGCCAGGCTGAAGCAATTATTCCTAGCTTTTGTAACTAAACATGCTGTGCTTGACACTTTACAATGTTTTCATCATCATTGAGTTATCAACATTTATCTCTATCAGGGGACAGAAAAGGCTGTCCAATTGTGAAGGCCCCGCCATCCCACAGACCTGTTCCCTGACTTTCCTGGGTTCCCTGGGGCTGCTTCTGCTTACTTGGAGAAGAGGCAGAGAATCTGCTGGGCCTCCAACCCCATGGAGAATGAGAAGTTAGGGGCCGGCGCTGTGGAGCAGCGGGTGAAGCTGCCGCCTGCAACACTAGCATGCCATATTGGAGTCCTGGCTGCTCCACTTCCCAGCTAGCTCCTTGTGAATGGGCCTGGAGAAGCAATGGAAGATAGTCCAGGTACCTCCCACCCATGTGGGAGGCCTACACTGTGTTCCAGGCTCCTGGCTCCTGACCTGGCCCAGCCCTGGCTGTTGTGGCCATTTGGGGTTCTCAAAAATTGAACTGAAAGCATTTCTCAACAGCAGGTAGAGAACTAGATGAGCAGCTTGTGACCAAGTAGAGCAGCTGCAGTCCAGTAGATGGAAGCCAGCAGATTCTTCTCACCCCTTTCACTGCCACTGCTATCAGGACCTCTGGACAGGTCACCCTCCTCACCTCTGGTAATGATGAATCCCATGACAGCTACTGTAATAGCTAACACTGGTATAGCACTGACTTCCTATCTTAACTCATTTAGTCCCCAGAGCAACCCCAGGAGATAGGGGCTATTATTATTCCCATGTCACAGATGGGAAAAGCAAGGCACCAAAAAAGCTAAATTGCCAAGTCCAATGTCACAGGGCTAAATCCAAGTGGTATGGCTCCAGCGTTCAGCACTTGGCATCACATCACGTTCTCTTGTGTCATTTGCCCTACCCGTGAGCCAGACGCAGCCTAGGTTCAGAAAAGCCCAGTATTCTCCTCGCATAGGGGGCACCTGGGGAGGGGGGTGGGGCCAAGTGTCACTGACCGGCTGCCCCCAGTGCCACGTGTCCATGCTAGAGTGCGTTTTGGGAAGTACGCGCCTGCGTCCTGTGTTCTGGAGCGTCTGGCTTGATAACCTACTTAGTTCCCCGACTCTCCTGCCGGGTCCTTGCAGTCCTGAGCCTTCAGTTTATGAATTACACTGACGCTTACCAAGCACTGAGGGTGTGCTGGTCCTGTATGCTATGCCCGGAGATACAGAGCCGGGGAGACTCACCCGCTGAGAAGGCTGCAGACCCAGGAGAGAACGTGGGGGGAGGGGGCCAGTCTGAGCCCTGGGCTTCACATGGATCCAGGGTCACTGCAATGGTGGGGGGCGGGGTTTGATACTCCCTGGAGACAGGGCCTGGCAGGAAATGGTCCACAATCATGTGGCTGTGGTCCTGCTTCCCACTGCTGGATATTCTGGGCTGCCCCCAGTTGCCCGGACAGCTTGGTGGCTGCCACATTACGGCCACCCTACCCTGCCTGCTTGGACATAGCCACACCCCCCCAGGGAGTAAAGGAGACCTGCAGCTGTCTGTGACTTACTTTTGTACCTGGCTGGCGGTACTGTAGCTGCCGTCCCAGTACCTGGCCCCGTGTTCCCTTTTCTGTTCCCAGCTCTCCCAAAGAGGAGAACCAGGCTTATTAATTCCATGTCTAGATAACAGACGAGACTCAGCATCATCTGGTGCCTTTGGAGTAGTTAATTGAGTCGTTCCCCCTCTTGAGCGTTTGTCGCTTCCCCGTGCGACAAGGCTCCGTTCCTTTCATAATTTCAAATGCTTTCTCGTTCCCAGGGATCTTCTCCAAGCCACTCATCAAATAATGTGAGAATTTCCTGGAGATTCCCTTAATGATGAAAAGAAGAAAGTCAGGGAGGAAAGGAGGGAGGGTGGGAAGGAGGGAGAGAGGGAGGAAGAGAGAGAGAGAGAGACAAGAAGAAAGGAAGAAAGGAAGGAGGGAGGGAGGGAGGGAAGATGAGAGGGAGGTGGGGAGGGAGGGAAGGAGGGAAGAAGACAAAAAGAAGCCAGTGTTTACGAAGGCACGAAGGCACGAGGGTGCTGCTCTGCATAGGCCTCTCACATTAATCCTTGATTAACTTCACACCACACGTCTTATTCCAGTCCAGGCAAATGGAGCCTGGGGCAGTTAAGTCACCTGCCAAGGGCCACACAGCTGTGAATATCGCAACTAAATTTGAATCCACCTCTGAGGCTGAAGTCCTTGATGGAGAGTTACTGAAAATATATCTGGAACTTTCACTTTTCTACTAAATTTCTGTTTTCTCCCCCAACCTCCCCGCAAATGAGTTAAGCTGGGAAATTAGCCCACTGAATTCCCCAGTTTACTTCCATTTTATTCACCGTTTGCTCCACCACTTGGTGAAAATGGCTTCAAACCCATTTGAGCCCAAGATAGCGTGTCAATAAGTTCAACTGTGAAGACCCATTCCTGTCCATCAAAGGTGACCTGGGAGGAAGGCCAAGGGCAAGGTCACCCTGGCCTTGAACACACGGGGAAGCCAAGGTTGAATGACATGCTCATGGCCCCACAGGGAAGAAGCCAGAATGGCCAGTGCCAGCTCTGCCCCGGGTTCTGCTCAGACTTCATTGGCCAAGTATTTTCCAGGAGAGGGTGGCGAGTGCCTGGGAGCTTGCCTTCCTGCTTCTAATTCCTCTCTGATTCTTGGAGGGTGTTGTGTTTCTGCCACTTGCTTCCATCAGCACGCTGAGAAGAGTCCAGCTGACATTTATTTAATTACCGCAAACAGATGCATCACTTTGGCTTCAAGGCAGCGACTTCTTGATGTGCTCATCTACCCTCCTGCTCGCGAGGCGGCCTGGGCAGGGCTCAGCGTGGCACAGGCTGGTCTGGATCCTCTGGTCCCCATGCCACCACGCTGAGCCATGCTGGGGGCGAGCAGACCCCATGGGCAGACTCCCCTGCAGTCTCTCCTGCGAGCAGTCGCAGCCCTTGGGGACCTGTCCCAGGTGTTGGTCAGGGCGAGCTGATGAGAGGGCTTGGGCTTGCTGTGGTGGTGTTCTGTCCTCTCTCCCATGCTGCCTCTCAGCCCTCCCTCCCCCCCCCCCCCCCAGCTCCCAGCCACCTGCCACTCGGCTCTGAGCCTGCGTATCTCACCTGCGTGCCTCCTTTCCCTGGTGTGGAAGAAAATGCTTGGAGGGGGTGAAGGAAAGGGATTTCCAGAAACCGAGGTAGACGCTGAGTTAAATTGGGTAGAAAATGGTCATTAAAATTTCATTCCTGTTTGATTTTAGAAAAAAAAAATCAGCAAGAGAGCATAGTTGCTAACGAGAAGGCAGATATCAAAGCCTCTGGATCTCAGAGAACAGGTGGTGCAGGACAAGCGCCGCCTCCTCTTAAAGCACCCTTTTCCTTCTGCAGGAAGAGATTTTTCGTCTTCTGGTCAGGGGGAGAGCTGCCTGCTGAACGCTCCTTGGGTGCCTGAGAGCACGTGCGTTTCCAGTGTTGGCAGCGCCCGGGGGCATTGGAGAGAGAGGCAGAGACGGACAAGACCAGCTCACTTCCCAGGCCTGGCGGCCAGTGCGAGTTGTCAACTTCCCATCCACCTGTCAAACCAGGTGACCCATTTAAAAAAATGACTCTGGTCAACTAACTTCCTTTTTCTGTTTTTAGTTTTTTTGTTTGTTTGTTTGTTTTTTTAATTTAACAGGTAGAGTTATAGAAGTGAAAGAGAGAGACAGAGAGAAAGGTCTTCCTTCCGTTGGTTCACCCCCCCCCCCCCCAATGGCCTCCATGACCGGCGCTGCGCCGATCTGAAGCCAGGAGCCAGGTGCCTCCTCCTGGTTTTCCATGTGGGTGCAGGGGCCTAAGCACTTGGGCCATCCTCCACTGCCCTCCCGGGCCACAGCAGAGAGCTGGACTGGAAGAGGAGCAACCAGGACTAGAACCCAGCACCCATATGGGATGCTGGCACCACAAGGCAGAGGATTAACCAAGTGAGCCATGGAGCCAGTCCACAAACTTCCTTTTTTCTATAGGACACCTTTAAGTTGGGGGCATTTAGGTAAAGTCACGGCAGAGTTCCCTGAAGTATTTTATGAGGCTGCACTGGGGTGTAGTGGGTAAAGCTGCCACCTGTGGTGCCACCATTTCTCATGGGCAGCAGTTCAAGTCCTGGCTGCTCCACTTCTGATCCAGCTCCCTGCTTATGCACCTGGGAAGGCAGAGGAAGATGGCCCAAGTGCTTGGGCCCCTGCACCCATGAGGAGACCTGGAAGAAACTCCTGGCTCCTGGCTTTGGATCAGCCCAGCTCTGGCTGTTGCGGCCATTTGGGGAGTGAAGACCTCCCTCTGTCTCTCCCTCTCTCTGTCTGTAACTCTGCCTTTCAAATAAGTAAGTAAATCTTGAAAGAAAGAAAGAAAAAGGAGGCAGGTGGTGAGACTTGCTGGTCATTCCCTTGTGAAACCTGCATTCTTGATCTGGCTTTGTTTCCATCTTGGTGGGGCTTTTGTAGTGCTGAGCTAACCTAACCAAGTCATCTTCCCGCTTCAAAGACAACAGCCTTCCCTTCCACTTTATCCTGGGTTGGGGGGCAGGCCCAGCCCCTCCCTGCCTCAAGCTACTCTCTCCTTGCTGGGGTTTTGATGCCATGGTTTGGAGATAGCCCTGTAGACCGTGGCTCCCTCATCATGGATTTGTGATTAAAAATACATTAAAGGATCAAGAAATTATTAAGAGATACAGCATCTTGCGAGTACAGCCGACATTTCTAGTTAGACCCCAATTGTGAATTACCCGCCCTGTTCTGCTACAGATCGTGGGCTGGCATCTGAAGGCATTTTATCCTGGTCCCATGGTCAAGATACAAATGGAACCTCAGGTGGCAGAACTTGATCCAGCCTGCTATTTGAAGGCCTGGGTTCTGGCTGTGTGGCCTTGGTGACTTCTTGTGGCTGCTCACCCCTGTCCCTCACTATACATTTGTGCTAGCACTCGAGACACTAGAGAGACATTTGCCTTAATGCTCACTGTTGCCCAACTGGTGAGGCCCAGAGGACACAGGCCCCTGAGAAGCTGTCCAACACTGCTGTGGGGACATATTGGAGAGGCAGTGTCCTCCATGGCTCTGCCCATCTCCCAGCAGTGTGGTGGCACAGACAGGGAGCGGTCTGAACGCAGAATGTTAGGGTTAGACCCAACCTCGATCTCATCAGCTATAACCTGGCACAACTCCCTTCATCTCTTTGAGGCGCCTTGGCTACACAGAACCTTGAACTAGAACATCGTCTGTCTCTCTTTGCTTGAACATGCTTTGCTTCAATCTTGATCGCTCAACAGACATGTTTTTTCACTCTCCCTTCCTACTCGCCTCCAACATCCAATATGAATAGAAATTCGGTCACTCTCCCAAGAGCCTGGGTCACATCTGAGCTGTGTATGTTGTCACATTATTTAATCTTCACAACGACCACAAGGAAATGCAGGGTTGCTGAAGTCAAAGATATTACTCATGGATAGGGAGGCAGTTAGCCCAGCAGTAGAGACACTGGTTAAGAATTCCGTGTCCCATATTGGAGTACTATGGTTCAATATCTGATTCTGTCTCCTGACTCCAGCTTCCTGCTAATGCAAACCCGAGGAGGCAGCGGTGATGACAAGCAGTTGGGCCCTTACCACCCACATAAAATACCTAGATTTGGTTTCTGACTCCCAGCTTTGGCCCCAGCTGTTGTAGGCATTTGAGGAATGATCCAGTGAATGGGAACTCTGTGTGTATGTGTGTGTGTGTGTGTGAGAGAGAGAGAGAGAGAGGAAGGGAAGGAGGGAGACTCTCAAAAAGAGATATATTGCTTAAGGAAGGCAACACTGAATTCAAAACTAGATCTGACTCCAAAACCCACAGACTCTGCTCGGATTTCCCCACTTGTGTTCTCACCTTACCTCTTCCCTGAGAACGGAATGGTCAGTCACAGGCAGGTGCACAGGAAGAATCTTGTTCATCTCCACTTTTTCTTGCACTGTGCTAGGACCAGGTTTCCCTGGCCACTGGGCTTGGCAACCTGTGATCTCATACTGCTATTCAGGGCCCACCCGGATGGGCATCTCAAAACCACCATCGCATGTGTGCATGTGTGTGTGTGTGTGTGTGTAGGTAGGTAGGTAGGTAGGTAGGTAGAAACTCAGGTTGCAGTGTAGAGAACCAAGGCCCAAAGCCAAGGTTGATGATTTTTAATTCTCTGATGTCAGTGGGACCCAGGAATCGTTTCTAGCCTGGGAAGAGCCAGAACCTCTCTCTCTTTCACTCTCTCTCACTCTCTTTCTCTCTCTTCTTCCCACGGCTGTGGCCTCAAATCCCTGTCCTCATCCCTGCAGCCCTCAGAGAGAAGCTCTGCCTGACGCACAGGACTGAGGGGCAGAGAGAAAATGCACGCATGTGCAGGGAGCATGCTGCTTTCGCCGCCGGATCTCTGCCCACCCTCCCGGATCTCTGAGTGGCATCAGTGAGCACGCAGACGGAGACCCTCCAAGTCGCAGAGCCACCTACCCATGTGCAGACTCGAGCTGCTGCTAATGACATCATGCATAAGTCATGAGGGGCAGGTTTTCAGGATGGCTGGAGCAGGTGATTTGTCTGCATGGCTCCTGGCTCTGTGATTGACAGCGCCCCTCACTGTGTCAGAAGCTGTCCCACTGTGGGCATGCGTGTCCTCCTTAGACCCAGCCCCTCTCCCATTGGACTTGGGGGCTCAGCAGCCAACAGGGTGCAGGACTTTCTCAGAAGCCAAACATTAAGGAGGTATCTGACTTTTATGTAAGGCAAGGCATTGTGCTATTCAAAATTCCCTTCAAGGAGAAATGAGTTCGCAAATACAGACAACCAGTGAGTGCGGAGGCTAGCAGCAAGGGCGGGAGGGCTGGGGCCGATGGCTGGTAGGGAGTGTGGGTGGAAGCCAGCTGCAAAGAGCCGCCTCTGTCACAGTGACCATTGCTGTTCACCCCGCTCTCCATGGCAAACATCTCCTTAGTTCCAGGGGTAGAGAACCTTTTTCTCTGCCAAAAGCCATTTATTTGGGCATCTTTAACATCATTCTTAGGCCATACAAAATCATTCACTTGAAAATTAGCCTGCTATGGATATATTGAAATTTTTTTTAAAGATTTATTTATTTGGCTGGTGCCGTGGCTCACTAGGCTAATCCACCTGCGGCACCGGCACTCTGGGTTCTAGTCCCAGTCAGGGCGCCAGATTCTGTCCCGGTTGCTCCTCTTCCAGTCCAGCTCTCTGCTGTGGCCCGGAAAGGCAGTGGAGGATGGCCCAAGTGCTTGGGCCCTGCACCCGCATGGGAGACCAGGAGGAAGCACCTGGCTCCTGGCTTCGGATTGGCACAGTGCCAGCCGCAGCGTGCCTGCCGTAGAGGCCATTTGAAGGGTGAACCAACGGGAAAAAAAAGGAAGACCTTTCTCTCTGTCTCTCTCTCACTGTCTAACTCTGCCTGTCAAAAAAAAATTTTTATTTATTTATTTGAAAGTCAGAGTTACACAGAAAGAGGAGAGGCAGAGAGAAAGAGGTCTTCCATCTACTGGTTCACTCCCCAAATGGCTACATCAGCTGGAGCTGTGCTGATTCAAAGCCAGGAGCCAGGAGCTTCTTCCAGGTCTCCCACTTGGGTGCAGGGGCCCAAGGACTTGAGCCTTCTTCTACTGCTTTTCCAGGTCATAGCAGAGAGCTGGATGGGAAGTGGAGCAGCTGGGTCTTGAACCGGCACCCACATGGGATGGCGGCACTGCAGGCAGTGGCTTTTATCTGCTACACCACAGCGTCATGCCCATGGATGTATTGAATTTTGAGTCTCACCTGCAGTTGGCTTGACAGGGCCAGACCAAATGATTTTGGGGGCCCGCGGGCCAGATGTTTCCCACCCCTTAAACTCACAGCCACCAAAGAAGGGGGCGCTGCTTTCTGCTTTGTATAAAGGAGGGTATAAAAGAAGGAACCCCTAAGAGCGTGAGTCATTTGTCCAAAGCTGTACATCAGCTAGTGGTGTAGGCAGGATTTGAACTCAGTCCTGTGTCCCACATGCTGGACGATTGTCCCCAACACCCACTGCTCCTCTCCACCTTGATGTCTTGCACTTATAAAGTATGCACCCCAGGCAAACTATAAAGCTCTAGCTTTTGGACTGTGTTCCTCATCACCATTTAGTCTTTAAGATGCAACATGCACACATCTGTGATCCCTATATTATTTGCAAAAGGAAAGAAGCCTATGGAGGGTGTGGGAGAACAAGGCAGGAGGAGGAGGAGGAGGAGGAGGATGTAGAGGCTCTGATTTGCTGAGAAACTGTGTGTCCGGTGACGAGGCGGCTCAGCCCTGGGGTCACACTGATGGCCCAGGGTAGGATGCTGGGGTAGCCTAGGCTCGTGCAGGGTTGTGGGTCTGGCATCAGGAAACCTAACTTTCAGTCCCAGTTCTGTCATTATAAACAGGTAGATTTTGCAAAGTCATAGAATGAGTTGAATGATGACAACTCCCCCCTCCACACACAGAGAAATGTTCGCTCCCAATGCCCGGCACTATAGCATATTACCTTACATGGCCAAACAGTGACTATTCCACGACCAAGGATGTGATAAAATGAAGGTCTTCGACAGGGTCAGCTTATCCTGGGTATCCAGGTAGGCCCCCGACTCAAAGGTGTATGGCCAAGACAGACAGCGAAGAGGAGACACACGGGGAAGTGGAGCAGGCGTCATGGCCAAGGCAGCAGAAACTGGATGGACACGGCCACAAGCCAAGGGACACACGGAACTGTCAGAAGTTGGGAGAGGTGAGATTCTTTCCTGGAGCCTTTGGATGGGGTGTGGCCAGGCTGAGACCTTGATTTTGAACCTCTGCTTCCCAGAACTGGGCAAGCACACGTTTCTGTGGTCTGATGCCTCGTAGTTGGTGGTGATTCATCACATCAGCCACTGGAAGCTAATGCACAAGGTAGTTCCCCTCTTGGCCTTAGAGTAAGGAGGGTTAGTCTCGTGGCTTTGACATTCTCCCGTCATTCCCTGAGCTGCAGACCCCGTGGGAGTGCAGCCCTGCATCGTCCAGGTCGACCCCTTCCATGGGACACCTGTGTCTCAACAGATCACCGTCCCTTCAATATGGGGCACAGAACGGATTGGGCCAAGAGGACTTCTCAGGGCACAATAACTTCACAGACAGTAGCTTTTTACCCTTATTGCTAATTGCCAAGAAAAAAAAATGCTGTCTTACCTCCAGGGCAGCCATCCACATAACTCTGACCTCTCTGTGGATTTCAGAGAAAGCGTTCAGGATGGGTTTTCTAATTTCCCCCAAAACGGTCCCTGCAGGCTGGGGGATCATGGTGAAGGGAACTCCACAGGGTTGGCTTTGGCGCTGCTGGATTAATGCGGTAAGGAGGTAATCAGCTCACCTCCTCCCCGCCGCCGGCTTCAGCCTGCTCTGCAGCTCCACCACCCGCACACAGCTAACCAAATCACTGCTCGGGGCTCTGGGGCTCTCTGTTATGTGACTCGGGAGCCTCATTTACAATCACCATTAACCAGAGAAGCCGCGCGACCGCTCGGTGCCCGTACGGTGGAGTGTCATAGAATATTCACAGAAACCCAAGGGCGAGAGGGGGCTGCGGAGCTTTTTTAGAATAAAGCTGGCAGAATGAAAGCCCCAGCTGCAGGTCTCCCCCTCACCCTCTCCCCAGCCCTTCCGAGCCAGCGGCTATGAGCCAGGAAGTGGCTCCAGACGGGGCAGAGAAAGGGAATGGACCCTCGGAGGGGGCAGAGTGGAGAAGAACTGAGTCACCCACGTCCTGGCTATTAAGAAACCTTCAACTACTTTAAAGTAGGTATTCATGCTGAGCACTCCGAAGGCCACCGGCTGAATCTCTGGAAACAATGGTCAGGTCTTTAGCTCTCATTCAGCCACCTGCTGTGCTGTGTCAAGCAGGGTTAGCAAGCCCCGCCCCCCTCCCCCGGGGTGGGGGTGGGGATTTCCAAAGATGAGCCCCAGGAACCAGGAACCACAGAGGCTTACAGCTCTCTCCCTGTTTCTCCTCTATCTCCTCCTCCCCAAGGCTCCCCACCCCACATAACATCTGCAACTCAGCACACATTCATTGAAACTGGTCCGAGGAGGACCGGGGCAGGATGCTTCCAGGACTAGCCCAGAAATGCCCCAGTTTTCGATCTGTATCTAGCAGCCACTTGAGTTAAAGCCATCATTGCCCCATCTGCCCCTCCCATCCAGTGTGTCCACACACGTGTGTGCATGCATGTGCGTGTGTGTGTGTGCGCGTGCGGGCATGCTCCTGTCTGCAAACCCAAGGTTAATGGCTCACAACACGGAGGAGCTGCAGGGACCAGCTGAGTGGAGGCAGGAGCAGCCTCCCTTCCCTGGAGAGGTAAGGACACTTCAGTTCCTAGGCCCAGGAGGGTGTGGGGGTCTCAGCGCTGGCACAGGGTAGAAGGATCAAGGAGGGCCTGTGGGAAGTTTGCCAGAGAATCTTTTGCTAGTCTCCCAGAAACGTGTTTAGCAAAGGCTGTGGTTAACAGGAGGAAGTCACTCAGCCAGCCTCCGTTCAGCTGCTTGGGGAAACTGAGGCCCAACCCCAGAGGGGCCCCGGCCTGCACTGCCGGAGCAGCTTTGGTGCAGGGCCTGGCCGTCCCACCCTTCAGTAGCAGGGCATTGCAGAAGCAATGAGTGCGGATGGGACAGGAGCCAGGAGACAAAGGCTTTCTTGGTTTGGAACCAAGCAAAGGGCGATGGGGAGACAGGGATGCTGAATCAGGACCAGGAGCAGGAGCCCTCACCAGCGCCCCCTGCAGCCTGTGGGCCATGCTGCCACCACCTCTGGGAATGAAGGGGTGCCAGCCGCTGCCAAGCAAATGGGTTCCTTGCTGGTCACTTGTCATGGGGTAAGGAGAGCTCGGGGTATGTGTGTGTGTGTGTGTGTGTGTGTTCCTTTTGAGCCCTAAACTGGGCAAGGAGCCATCCCCACAGACAAGACACACACATACCGGGAGTCTTGTCTTCATCCCACAGCTTGGCACTCGCTTGATGCTGGTCTTGTGTTCAAGGCCAGTTATTCCGAATGCCCCTTCTAATTAGAAAGCGCTTTAAGGGGCGTGCTGGCCTTAAGCAGATTATCTGCAGTCCCTGGGAAGTTTCTGCTGTCCATTTAGAAGGAAAGGCAGCAGCTTGCTTGAAGGGATCCCAGGTTACTGAGTAATCACCGTAATAAGATTGAGATTGAAGGTGACCTACAGAAGCGCGGTAAACACACACGAGTTTGTCTGCTTGGTTATAACTCAGCCCTTGCCTCAGCCCCTGAGGTGCTGGCGGAATTCCTGGGACAAGCCTGGGGAGGATAACATGCAAAACAGGAGCACACAGACCCTCCCGGGCCTCTGGGACCTGGAAGATGGAAAGCCAGGTTGGAGTCTCTCTAGCCTCAGTCCTTTCTCAGTGTGCTCAGCTGTCACACAGTGTGGGGGAGTAGCACAGATCAATAGCTATTCTGGGTGGACATTGCCACAGGTTTTTTTTTTTTTTTTTAAGAATATTTTTCTCCCTAGATAAATCAGATGCTTATTATATCCAAGGCATATTTTTGGTCTATTTATGGAAATGAATGTTTAGAAAGACAACTTGCTTTTGAACTTTGATGCTCTTCTTCATATAAGCTTGCTCAATGGGCCACCTGGACCTGGGCCCTTATGAAGACCCCTACAGAGGCACCCTGGGGCCCAGGGGGTCTCTTCTTGGTTGGAGCAGTCCTCTGAATAGCGTGCCTAGTTCCATGCCCTAGCTGCCCTTCCCTTGCTGTGTTTACCTGTAATGAGCAAAGCCTCCAAGTGGTTATGTTACTTATTTATTTTTTGGTACCGGGAAATGAAAAACCGAGTGAGATGGTATGTGAAAGGGTGAGCCACAGAAAATAGCCTCTCAAAGCACATGCCACCAAGTTTGATGTTACTGCCTATATTATTTTGAAGTTGCCTGCAGGCTTGCAGTGACAACTTTTGAAGTTGGAACCCCATAAATCATCTGGAAAAGCACACATTATTTTTAGAGGAGAGTAAGCTACAGCACACCCACTTCTAGTATCCCTTGTCAGCCTCACAAAGTATGGAGGAGACGGGACCCGCCTTTTTAAGTCCACGGTGCAGGTGGAGAAGAGAGGGGGAGACTCGGCGACAGTATGTCGCTAGATAGAGGTCACACAGCCAGCCGGAGCTGATCTGGGGCCTCCACCAGTGCCTCCCAGCATCAGGACCACTTGTCTGTATCCAGGCAGACAACACAGATGGCTCTCTCCACCGCACACAAGACCGCAGCATCTCTTCCCACCATCAGCCGCGGTCAATGAACCAGAGAAATCCAAACTTTGGAGAGGCTAAAGTCTCATGAACAATCTTCGAAGGTATTAAAATGCAAAACAGGAGTAAACAAAAATTTCTTGCCGCAGGGAACTTACTAATGTAAAGTGACAAAATAATGGGAGTTTGAATGCAGTCCCAAAAGTGGCTCCAAAATGGAATTCAGAATTCTATTTTAATATGCATACTATGCACTTGCTGTGCCAAGAATGGCTGAGAGTGAATTATCATTTATAAAACTAAGCCACGAAGGGAAAAAAAAAAAAGAAAGAAATAGTGGAACAAGAGGGGAGAGTGAGCAAGCCAGGGCAAGCACAAATGCATGTGTTAGATGGTATTGACCCCAGCCTGGGAGCCACAGTTCCTAGGTCAGGTGCACCAGAGCTGCCCCCAGAACAGTCCACCGGCGGCTCCACTCAGGACTCGCCCTGATTTATGGCTCCCAGGGCTGCAGGTGGCTGTAGTTCCAGGGGGATTTCCAGGAATGGCCAGGGGGCACCAGTCTGACCGCTGAGAGTTTATAAAGTGATGAGCAACAAGCCCCACTTTTCCTACACAACGGCAATTCTCCGAATAACAGATCTGACCTCTCAAGAAACTCCCAAGTCCACCTTTGATCCCAGGACCCAGCAAGATTTCACCGCTGGGGAGTTCAGCTGCTGCGCCCCACCTCCCACCACCCCTCCCCCAGTGACTTTTCATTCATTTCCCCACAGTCTTGGCTGCTATAGGAGGAGGAGCGATCCTTCGAACACCTCCTTTTTGGGCTGCCCTCCTAAAGGGCAGTGCACAAATGCACAAACGCAGAGGCGACGACTCCAGCGGGGCAGCCAGGCAGCCGCACGGGCAGCTCAGCACCCAGCTGCTCGCAGGGTTCCTGGGAGCCGCTTCTCCTTAGTCTACGACAGAAGCCGAGCCTTCCTCCCGCAGGCGTCCTCAGTGCAAGGCGCACAGCTAGCTAGCAGGAAGGAAGCCAGCCAAGCTCCTCCCGACAACACACACAGCCAGGCTGGGGACAAGGACACACACACTTTGCAGAAGGCGCCAGCCCCCAGATCCCTATCTCCGTGTGTAACCCTGCAGATGCCTCCAGGGGTAGCCAGAAGGGGCTTGCAAAATCCTTCTGCTTCCCTGCCTTTCCCGTTACACGGGACGGGCACCAATGTGGGTTAACTTTTAAAATCCCGTCTCCCGAGCGCTTGCACACAAATACTTGGGCGAGACATAGGGACACCTCCCCCACATACCACCACCACCCTCGCTTCTGCCTCCCCACCCTACTCAGGCTGATCAGCGTGGAGGAAGAAACATGAACCACGACTCCAGTTTCGCTTGCCAGTCAGGACAACACCACGCTGTCGCTACCAGCACAGAGCCACCTAGGGAGCGAGAACCAGCAGAGGCAAACCGGGTCCTAGCACCAGGAAAGAGGGGGCTTTTTTTTTTTTGCAAAGAGCTCCCGGCACGTGCTGGAGGGAGGGACACGGACACCCCCCACCTCCGCGCCCACCCACAAGAAAGGACGCGACCCTGAGCCGAGCTGGGGGGCGACGTGCACCGGCAGAGAGCGCGCGACTCACCTTTAGGTTGTGCGTGGGGTTGACAACGCAGACAAGTTGCCCGGCGGCGGAGAAAACCCGCTTAGCCTTATAGTGCTGAAACCGGAGGTGAATGAGATCTAACACAGCCCCAAAACACTGGGTGAAGAAAAGCATCACAACTTTTGGAGGGGGGTTGTTGGCCCGGGAGAGCAGAGCAGGCAGGTGCAAGTCCTCGGGCTGTGGAAAGAGCGCAGCCTCTCAGACACTCCGCTCCAGCCCGGCTAAGCGTGCCTTCATATTCATCATCAAAATAAGACGGTTGGAATCTTGCAGCAGTGAGGCAGCCAATCAAAAGGACAGGAATGTTATCCTTGAGGTGCAGAGACAGCCAATAACGAATGCCTCTCCTACCGAAACTCCCTGATGAATTGAGCCTGGCGGAGAATGTATTATTGAACATTACCATAGATCAGCACATTGCATTTATCTTGTGATTACAGCCAACCATACATAATGCCGGGGAGATAGGCTGACAAAATTGATTGCTTAATGTGTCTCCATTTATTAATTGACTTAATTTAACATGAGAGCTTTCCTTAATACCTTGGCCAAAAAAAAAAAAAAAGTAAAGCCAAATAGTAAAACACTCTGCTCCAAAGTAGGCAGATGGATAACACAGACAGTGGCTCGAGTCACCAGAGCTGCTTGGGAGAAAATCAAATATTACAAGACTCCGATTCCAGATAAGGGTTTGGCAGCAGCAGAAATGTGTATCTTTCAATCTTGCGCTGACTCTCTGCAGTTTGGATTACAGCCCTTTGATAAATCTTACTCCCCGCTCTTTTAGCAAAGAAAAGAACCCCAGACAAATGCATCTGGAGCTGAGGGGAAAATGCATATCTATGTATATAGATATAATTTTCAAAATACTGTAATTACTGAAGTCTGGAAGTATTAGAGCATAAAGATGCAGCGTATGCGTCTAAAAATAATGCAATCCCTGATGCATGAATGCACACACAGAGAAAAACCTACACACAGAAGACAGTGGCTTGTAAATCAGCAAAATAATTACCGATGCGGAGAACCTGTGCTTGTCATTTGTTTGCATATTGGTGAGCAGCAAATTGCTAATTAACCACGAGATTGTTGGAGACATTAAAATAGAGATTAAAAACACACAGAGCACATCATCTCCTTGTTTCTCCAAGTTCTGGGAGCACATTTCTGCGCTGGAGCAGGCAGAGGGCATTTCAGTGCTCCCAGAAGCCCCATCCCAGAACTGGGCTGTGGGGACACGAAGGCCACCCACTGATCTTGAAGACTCTTAAGCAGGAGGTGGCAGGCTGTGGGGGTTCAGAGGGTGAGCTCACCCGGGTTGAAGCTGGAGTCTTCAGGGCATTGATTTTTCTCTTGGTCAATACCACCTGGGGCAGAATCTGCCTTCCGAGAGCAAGGCGCTCACTGAGCCCATCACTCCTTCCTAAATGGCTCTCGCGCTGCTCCGGCTGCCCTGTGTGGGTTGTGACAGAGGCACAGTACACACACACCTGTGTCTGTGACCCGGTCAGGCATGAAACTAACAACACATTAAAATACGGGAGGAAAAGAACCCACAGGTTTACTGAAACCGGGACATAGTCTGGAGTGTTCACGTTAACGAATTAGAAGCGAACCCCGTGTTTTAGGTGAACACCGATTAACATGGAAAATTTGCACTTTCCGGGACAATTGCATTGGCACCAAACTAGATGACACTGTTGGAACTGATTAAAGTCCCACCAGTGTGCTATTTTTATAGAAATTACCTGATTCGTAAGTAAGGGTGGCTACATCACAATGCTAGAATCCACTTTGCAAAGCTTGCATTGTCTGGAGTAAACTTTCAGCAGTTTAGCAGAGAAACATTTGGTGCCTTTTTATTGTTTTAGTTGTTATACATAGAAAATTGAACATATACTTACATGGATTCCTTAAAAACACACTTCACAATTCAGAGAAGTCCAGACTTCCACCTGTACATCTTTGGTCGGAAGGGAACAATTGTGTTGAATTTCTATTTCGTTACTTTTTTTCTTCATCTGTTTTTCTCACTCTAGGGGAAGTCTTACAAGGATAAGGAGTTTTGCTATTGTGTTTTATTTATTTTTTTTAACTATTTATGTATTTGTATTTGAAAGGCAGAGTTACAGAGAGGCAGAGAGAGGGGGGGGGGGGGTCCTTCCATCTGCTAGTCGACTCCCCAAATGCCAACAACAGCAGAGCTGCACTGATCTGAAGCCAGCAGCCAGGAGCTTCTTCTGGGTCTCCCACGTGGGTGCAAGGGCCCAAGGACTTGGGCCGTCTTCTACTGCTTCCCCAGGCCACAGCAGAGAACTAGGTCAGAAGTGGAACAGCTGGGATTCGAGCCGTTGCCCATATGGGATGCCAGCACTGCAGGCAGCTGCTTTACCCGCTACACCACAGCACCAGCCCCCACAAAGTGAGGATGCCATCATCTAGGACCAAGGTCTATGCCTCTGTCTTGGTAATCTCAGAGAGATCAGTACTCCTTTATTTTTACGTTTTATTGAAGACTGTTTCTTAGAGTGTTTCAGCTTTGTAACAAATTTGAGAAGATACAGGAAGTTCTCCTGTACTCCCTGCCCCCACACGCACACAGCCTCCCTGTTGTCCACATCTCCCTCTCTGTCCAGAGTAGCACATTTGTTGAAAGTGATGAGCCTGAGTGGAGGATGGCCCAAGTGCCTAGGCTCCTGCACCTGCATGGGAGACCAGATGGAAGTACCTGGCTCCTGGCTTTGGATCGGCGGCAAGCCAGCCGTAGCGGCCATTTGGGGAGTGAACCAACGGAAGGAAGATCTTTCTGTCTCTCGCTCTCTCACTGTCAAACTCTATCTGTCAAATAAAAATAAATAAATTAAAAAAAGAAAGTGATAAGCCTGTATTGACACATCATTATAATCAGAGTCCATAGTTGTATTTGGGTTCACTTTTTATTTTTTTTAATTTATTACTTATTAGAGAGAGAGGAGAGGAGAGCCCTTTCATCCACTGGTTGACTTCTCAAATACCAACAGCAGATGAGGCTGGACCAGGTTGAAGGCAGAAGCCCAGAACTCAATCTGGGTCTCTCACATGAGCGGCAGGGGCCCACGAATGGGAGCCATCCTCTGCTCCGCAGGGTGTGCCTTAGCAGGGGACTGAATTCAGAAGCAGAGCTGAGACTTGAACCCAGGCACTCCAGTGTGGAAGATGGGCGTTCCAAGCAGCATCTTAGAAACGACAAAAGCCCGCCCCGGTTTCACTCTTGCTATTGTGCATTCCTATGGATTTGGACAATCGTAAAGTAACGTGTAGAATCTTACAGAAGAGTTTCACGACCCTAAAAATTCTCTGCACTCAGATTATTCATCACTTGCTCCCCACCAACCTTTGGCAAACCCTGACCTTGTTTCTGTATCCATGATTTTGCCTCTTCCAGAATGTCCTCTAATTGGAACTATATAGCATGTAGCCTTTTTAGCGTGGCTTTTTTTTTTTCACTTAGTAATATGCATTAAGCTTCCCCCATATCTTTTCACGGCTTGATACCGTGTGTGTGTGTGTGTATGTGTGGTGTGTGTGTGTGTGGTGTGTGTGTGTGTGTGAGAGAGAGAGAGACAGAGAAAGAGATAGAGAGAGACTGTATGTCTCTCTGTGTGCTGAACAATAATCCATTGTCTGGCTATAGCACAATTAGCCACTCACCAACTGAAGGATGTCTTGATTGTCTTCAAGGTTTGACAGTTATGAATAAAGCTGCTGTGAGTGTCTGTGTGCAGACTTTTGTGTGGGCATGTTTTCATGCCAAGGAGTGGATGGTCAAGGTAGGCTCAGTTTTGTAAAACATGGCCCATCGTCTTCCGAAGTGGCTGTGCCATTCTGCGTGTGAATGACGATCCCTGTTGCTCCACACACTTGCCAGCCTTTCATGTCTTCGTGACTCTCAGTTTGGGCAGAGCAGTCTGCAGTGGTGTCTCCTTGCAGCCTTCCTTTGCATTTCTCTGATGATAGATGTTGTGGGACATCTTTTTATATCCTTTATTGCCAGCTGTGTACTTCTTTGATGAGGTATCTGTTCAGGTCTTTAGCCCTTTTTAAAATCTTTTCTTGTTGTTGAGTTTAAGAGTTCTTTGTATGTTTTGGCTAACAGTGCTATATCAAATGTGTCTTTTGAAAACATTTTCTCCTATAGTTTGGCTTCTCATTCTCTTGACATTTTGTTAAATGTTTTTTCTGTACCTATTGATAGGATCATATGATTTTCCTTCCTTAGTTTGTTTCTGGGATAGGTTACATTAATTGATTTTCAAATTTTGCGTTCCTACCATAAACACCACTGTGGTTTTTACTTTTCTCCTCTTGTGTAACCTCAACCAGGTTTCTTAACCTTGCTGGGAGAGAAAAGAGGTGTATGTTCTCTCTCAAGTCACTGTGGTGACCAACATGCCATACCAGGAAGTCCCCAGCACAGCGGTTAAGTAAAGCAGCCCCTCAACACTTGGTTCTACTGAGTAGAGGGTTGTCATTTGGCGGCGTGTTTGTCCTTCCTACCCCACGGAGTATTTTCCTCATTAATGACCACTCTACCAGCCAAGACCATGCAAACAGGGGCCATGATAAGAGTGGACTTGATTCTCAGGTATGCTCTTAGGTAGGCAGCTCTGGTATGACCTAGAGAGCAGGTCCGGGGGACGTGAGGGCAGAAGAGCCACAAGTGCAGATCCAGCAACTGGGAGAACGAGAGCACGGACTGCAACGGTGGCTGCTCCAGACCTGACCCCTTGCTCCAACGCTCTCCCCCCAATCTGGCTTATGGCATTCCATTTTAGAATGTGAAGCATATCCACCTGTTCTCAGAGTCAGCCCTCAACTTAATTATTCATTGACTAATGTTTGGAGCTGACCAGAAAAAAACGTGGTCATGTTTAATGTCCTAAAAAGAGTGGTACAAAGTAGCGTTAAGTCAGAGATGTAGACCTGTCCCTGCCTCTGACCCCTACCTGAGCCCCTTTGCAGTAGTCACACCAACCCCCTCACACTACACCTGATGCCCAAGGTACTCCCCATCTCCTCCATTGCAGCTAGGTCTACATTTGCTGTACTGAAAGAGTCAGGCCTAGCAATCAGAAAAATAAAAATTCAAATTCTACCAAGTTCCTATTACTTAGGCTAATTACTAAATCTTCCTGATAGTTTTGTTTTCTGTGACATGCAGCCTATAATGTTATTAAAACAGTTTAAAGATTAAACAAATAATAGTGGTACAATGACAAGATCAATGCTTGGATTTTATGCTACCATCATCTCATCAAAACTGTGTTTGTATAAGTAAACACAAGGGAGCACTGGGGACACAAAACACCCCAAACTCTTATACACTGCTGAAAGTCACTTTGCGAAATTGTTTGCTATCACTTACTAAAGCCAACCAAATTGTACTCCATATACCTAAGAGTCCTGTGAGTCTGAGCCCACCCAAAGACGTGTACAGGATTTTCAGAGCAATGCATTTATAATAGCAAAAAAACTAGAAATAATGTAAGAAGCCATCAACAATAAACAGGATAGTTACGTCATTCTTCCTGCCTTGCTAAATGCTATTTACAAATGAAAACGAATGAATTAAGTCTTCATTAAACAATGCAATAGCACAGAAGGATCTCATAGTTTTGAGGTAGAAAAGTCAAACACAAAAGAATACATAGTGTTACAATTCCATCTATATGAAGTTCAAGAACATAGAAAAGGTAATTTATGAAGTGAGAAATCAGAAGAGTGGCATTCTGGCTAAGGGTTATGACTGAAAGGGGTGCGAGATGCTTCTAGCTGTCTGGTAATACGCTGTTTCTTGATCTGTGTTCTAGATGCAGGAATGTTACAAGTAGAATTGTTTTCCCTTCCAAAATAGGAGGCCTCAGCAATTCCATGAAAAAATGGAGTTAAACATGGGCCTAAGCGTGGGTATTGTTGCGGAGGGGTTAAGCCATTGTCTGCATTCCAGTATCAGTGCCTGATTTGAGTCCTGGCCACTCTGCACTTCCATCCTGCTTCCTGCTAATGCATCTGGGAGACAGCACATGATGGCTCAAGCACTCAGATTCCAGCCACCCATGTGGCATACCTGGATGGAATTGCTGGCTCCTGGTTTTGGCCTGAGCTAACCCTGGCTATAGCAGGCATTTAGGGGGTGAGCCAGCAGGTGGAAGATTGATCTCTCTCCCCCTCCCACTCTCTGTCATTCTGCTTATCAAATAAATAAACATACCTTTTTAAAAAGATGAGTTTCTTTGTGTGCAAAAAGTTTGAAATTCGTAATACTCATTTTCTGACCTGTTTGAAGATCGTTCATTTACGCTAAGCTCTAACTCTCAGTACCTAGACTGTGTTCTTCTTCGGAGATAGGGTCTTTACAGAGACAATCAAGTGAAAATGAGGTGATTAAGGTGGAACCTAATCCAATGTGATGGATGTCCATAGAAAAAGGGTACATTTGGGGATGACCTGCACACAATGGGAGAATTCCACATGCCCCAAAAGGCACAGTTTGGGGCGCTATGCTGCCAAGCCAAGGGATGCCAGAGATGAGCAGTACAGCACCAGCAGCTAGGAGAACAGCTCGGAGCAGATCCTCCCTCACAGCCCTAGCAGGAACAAGTCCTGCAACACCTTGATCTTGGACTTGCAGCCTCCAGAGCCGTGACAGCAAATTTCTGTTGTCTAAGTTGTCCAGGCCGTGGGATTGCGTGACAGCAGCTCTAGCAAACTGATATAGTCAGTGTGCCCGTTTCACGGGGATTCATTAGGCTATGAACTTACAGCCAATGCACTTTTCTCCACGTGAAACATATTCCCCCAATCATCCTAAAATAACAGGAATGGACACATAATTGAGTTCTGAAGTAGTGAAGCGCTGCATAAAGATTTAAAAAAAAAAATCTATTGAGGTAATCACAAAGGAAAATGCTTGATTACATAAAATATTAATCTTTGTATGCCAAAATAATCTCTAATAAATGAAATGGAAAAGAAAATGAAATATTGAGGATATATTTGCATCAATGGTGACCAAAGACTTACATTTCTAATAAAGACCCCTTCTATGTACATTTTAAAGAACTACAGTTATACAGAAAAAAAAGACTGTACATAGAATATACAAAAAAGAAATGAGAAGATGAATAAGTAGAGAGTGATGTCGGCAAGACAGCAGAATCGGAGGCTCCAGTCACTCCCTGCCCCCCCCCCCAAAAACATCAATTTAAAAAGCATCCACACATGAAAATGCCATCGCGAGGCCAGGCCCTGGAATCCAGTTAACATGTTAAATATGTACAGCTTTTTGTATCTCCGCCACACCTCAATAAAGTGGTTTTAAAATAAAGATTAATAAATAAATGAAACTGTTCTGTAGAACTAGAAACCAAAGAAACGTTATCTTTATCTGCTAAACTGGCAGTTTATTTTTAAGCAATCTACAACATGGAATAAATTATAGCTGTAAAAATACGTTTTTGGAAAAGTGTAGAAAGACATTGCAATGGTTTAAACAAGCTTTTAAGCCCAAGGGGTTGGTAGTGCCAGGAGGGTGGAGACTTGATCCAGTGAAACAGGAGTAGGGAATCTGTTTTCTGCCAAGGAACCTTTCGTTACTTATAATGCCATTCGCAGGAGATGCAAAATTATCAATTTAAAAATTAGTCTGCTATAGATTTATTGAATTTTGAGTCCCACCTGTGGTTACACTTGCAGGGCCAGACCTAATGATTTTGCAGCCCTTATACAGCCTGCAGGCCAGATGATCTGGCCTCTGTAGGAGGTGGGCTTAGAGCTGGACCCTGTTACCCTCTGCTTCCTGTGCCACCGCCACCCTCAAGCTGCACCCTACGGCCATATCAGTGAGGTCTGCCTGACCTTGGACTGGGAACCCACAAAACCGTGAGGCAAAAGAAATCTTTTTCCTCCATAAGCAGTTTCTCTAGGGTTTTTGTCACACTGATGAAGAACTGACTGATATAGACATGCATGATACTGTTCATTGCATCACAGTTTGTAATAGTAAAAGACTTTAAATAAATACATAGTATAACATAAATAAAAGACTACAAAGTTGCAGGTCACCCCTACATAAGGGACTGGTTGAATAAACTATATCCACTACACAATGATGACTATTCACAATAGAACTGACAATTAGCTTCATATGCTGCCACAGAACGAGTTCAGGTTATACTGGTAGATGAAGAAAGAAGTGTGAAGAATCGTGTGCATCACTCGCACATTGTACCATACATGTGTTTGTCTAAGAAGTTATTTATGATTTAAGAAGGGGGAATAAATACAGAGCTAAAATGAAGTTAATACAGAGGAGAGAGTCAAAGCAGGTAGAGGGTTCAGAAACAAAGCTAGACATCTCTGACTATAACACTTGTTCTGTATTTGACTTCAAAATCTTGAAATTATTTTATAAAGTGATAAGAAAAGAGAACAGAGAAGAAAGCTCCAAAATTCAAAGGCAAACTAAAACAAACCAACTGTATTTTACGTTGCATTTGCACACAGAGAGAACAATTTAAGTGAATTTGGAATACAGTAATTTAACTATAAATCCTTAGTAAGATATCCTTAAAAGACAAAAAAAATTAGCCACTTTCAGTAATTACATTGTTGGTGGTAGTCTTTCTGGGGGTCTTAAAATGTATCTACTGTTAAACATAGAGCTAATTCCCCTCAACGTGAGCCAGACTCCATGTCTTACTTCTAACAGTGTAGAACTTAGGATGTGCAACTTCTGAGTTTAGATCATCCAAGGGATGCAGTTTCCCTGTTGTCCTCTGGAAGGCTTGCTCTGAGACCAGCTTTCACACCAGAGAGGCCTCCATAGGAAAGCACCAGGGTCTCCCTGCCAACAGCTGGCATCAACTCGCCCCGCCCCCCATATCATTGAGCTACCCTGGAAGCAGACCCCTCAGTCTTGGTCATGCTGTGGTCAGGCCTTCAGCTAATAGCAGCACTGGCCAAATTCTGCAGGGCCACTTCAAGACACACTCCCCCCACCCCCCGGAACTGCCTTCCGATTTCCAGCCTATGGAAACAATCACAGAATAATGCTTAGTGTTGCTTTAAGCCACTAAGCTTCTGGGTAATTTAAGACACAGCAACAGATAAAACGAGAGTTAGAAGTATCTTTGGAATTAGGCGATACATAGAAAGTATGAATGAAATCCTAAAGGGCCATGGGAAAACTGTGAGTAGAGAGGTTTGTGGGTGTGTTTTTTTCTGAATGGGCTAGAATAAGAATCATAGGAGATCCATAAAGATTTTTTTTTTAAGATTTATTTATTTATTTGAATGAGTTACAGAGCGGGGCGGGGGGAGAGAGCTTCCATTTGCTGGTTCACTTCCAAATGGCCACAGATCCGAAGCCAGGAGCTTCTTCTGGGTCTCCCACGTAGGTGCAGGGGCCCCAGGACTTGGGCCATCTTCTACTGCTTTCCCAGGCCATAGCAAGGAGCTGGATGGGAAGTGGAGCAGCCAGGACAGGAACCAGCCCCATATGGGATGCCAGCAGCGGTTTTACCAGCTACGCCACATCGCCAGCCCAGATCTATGAAGTTTTTAGGAGAGTAGATGGGCAGAAATATCACAGGCTTGGACTGAAAAGGGACAGAGCCCACAGTAAATGAAGAGATCTTTGGACCCTCAGGCATCTACAAACAAGAAAGCTAGAAAACTATTCCGGAGGAAACAAGGCTAACCTCGAGGGGACCGACAAGCCCAGGTACTAGAGCTGGGGCAGTGGAGACTCATTCTAAAGTCTTGAATCCTGAAGAGATTCAACATTCGCCCTGATGGATTTCAGATGGGTCAGAGACTCCTGTGCGTTTCCCGTTTTCCATGTTTTGAATGGCGGCGGTGGGGTCTGTATTGATCAGCTCCTGCTTGTCCCACCATCAGATGTTAAGTCTGTGGGGAGAACGGTGGGAAACCACGTCTCCCTTTAGATCACTGATGTTCAGATTGTGAGGCACTGTACTCCATGAACCACACCTGCAGCGTCTTCTACCTCCGGGCCTGAGTGAGGTAACAGGATCCTGGGCTTTGAGCTCCCCTCTAAGGGAGTGAGATTCTGGGGAGTCTTTGGAAGAGGAGAATGTAATTCACGTGTAGGAACGTAAGCTGCATCTAGAGGGTAAAAAGAGATACATCAACAAATCCTTTGGCTCTGTCTTTCTTTCCTTTTCTTTTTTATACAAGTAGTACTGTATTTCTACATGCTAGCAATGGATCCAAAAATGAAATTAAGAAGAACAATCTCATTTACTGTAGCATCAAAGGTAAATATTTAGGTATAAGTTTAACAAAAGAATATAAGATCTATACATCAAAAAGTATAAATCTTCATGAAGAGAAAATTTAAAAGATTTAAATAAATGTAAAGGACCTGTTGTTCATGGATTGGAATAGTCGATGTTGTTATGATATTGATACTCTCCAAATTGATCTACAGATTCAAGGCATTTTTTTTTCCTTAAAACATTAGATTTTTGGCTTTCTTTGTTCAACAGGTAGAAACTAATTTTCCTCCCTTTGAATGCGAACCAGACATAGTGACTCACTTACAACAACAGACTTTGCTAGACACAAAAATGTGGGGTTTCTGAGCTGGATCGTAAAAGCCATTGCTGCTTATCCCTGGCTTTCTGGAATCGTTCCGTTTGGGGAAGGCAGAAACCATGCCTAAGTTCCTTCCAGCCCATGTGAAGAGCAGCCAGGGGCTTCCAACAAGAGGCAGCATCAGCTGGTCAGCCACGGCAATAGGATCTCCCAGTCCCAGCCAAGCCTTCAGACGGCTGGAACACCAGCTGACACTTTCTCGGCAATCTCATGTGATACCCTGGTCTGGAGCCTTAAGCTAAGCTGGTTATGCTGTGCCGACTATAGAAACCGTGCTGTAGGGAGTGTTTATTCTTGCTTGGGAAGCACTAAGTTTGGGGGTAACTTAACATGGGTAACTTATTGTGGATGAAGCAAGTGAGTCATTACACTGGTGTCATTGGCGTGAGCCAGGGGAGCTACAGGCATAAGAAGGACAATCCCGTAGCTTTGATTTGACTTGTAGTGACTGCAGTGGCGTATTTCCTGTGACGGAGGCAGAGTGAAGCAGGTGGCAGAGAAGGAGAAAGCAGAGGGGAAGGATAAGGGGCAATGGGAAGAGTAGGGGAAGAGGCCAAGTGATGGTGCTTAGTTCTGGCCACTGGACAGACTTTTAAAAATGAGTACTTTTTTTGGATGCTCCAGTCCTACAGCAGAAAATGTTTAAGATGAGCTGGGGCCGGCGCCGTGGCTTAACAGGCTAATCCTCCGCCTTGCGGCACCGGCACACCGGGTTCTAGTCCCGGTTGGGGTGCCGGATTCTATCCCAGTTGCCCCTCGTCCAGGCCAGCTCTCTGCTATGGCCTAGGAAAGCAGTGGAGGATGGCCCAAGTGCTTGGGCCCTGCATCCGATGGGAGACCAGGAGAAGCACCTGGCTCCTGGCTTCGGATCAGCACGATGCGCCGGCCGCAGCGGCCATTGGAGGGTGAACCAACGGCAAAAAGGAAGACCTTTCTCTCTGTGTCTCTCTCTCACTATCCACTCTGCCTGTCAAAAAATTAAAAAAAAAAAAAAAAAAAAAAAAGATGAGCTGGAACATCTCCTCATAGCCCAAAGTAAAAAGGTCATTAAAAAAAAAAAAAAAAAAAGAGGTCCTGTTAAAGATTCAAAAGCTAGTACCAACAGGCTCTCCCCCGCTGAAGATGGACGCGTCGAATACGTTTAAATCCATGCATTCACAATGACACTAAAAGCCAGTTAGTTGCCCTTGAATCATGTTTGGCACTTACTTCATTATTTTGATAACTGGCGAGTTATAAGAAATAAATTAGGCATTTATCCTGCCTTTCTTGTATGTGCTGTACTCACTATCATCACATAGTGAAAGAGAAGAGGCTTCTCTTTGGAGAAGTATTGCAGTTAATGAATGGAGACGTGATTGCAAGATCAGGATAAGACATTCTGAAATTCTTGATGAAATAATGGATCTGCAATGAGCGTCAGTGCTGCTGACCTCACAGAATGAGAGACAAGGAGATGTTGTGCAGCTCCTGGAAAGCAGACAACAACACTGCCAACTATTCCCGCCAAAGGAACACACGGGACCCTGTTCCCACCTCTAGATTTGGTTATCAGTCTGTAGGAAGTATCGGGGACAGAAGAACATGGTCAATGACAACATGGGAATCCAACCATCAAAATTCAGATGGTCGAAAACCCTAGAGGAAAAGTGTTCTGCTTCTTTAACACAGAACAAATACATCATAAAGAGAATGAGTGGGAGAGGGGAGAAAGAGAGAGAAAAAACCATGTTTCAAATAATGCTTCTAACTGGCAAGAAGGGCCAACAGGGGAGGGTGTTTGTGGTCCAGCAGGTTAAGCGGCGGCTCAGGATGCCCACATCCCCCCACATTGGAGTGCCTAAGATCAAGTCCCAACTCTGCCTCCAGTTTATGTTCCTGCTAATGTCCACCCTGGGAGGCAACAGGTGAACACTCAAGGGCTTGAGTCCCTGCCACCCATATAGGAGAACCAGATAAGTTCTTGGATTCTGGATTTGTTTTGGCCCATCCCTGGTTGTTGTGGGCATTTAGGAAGTGAACCAGAAAATTGAAGATTTCTCTTTCTCTCTCTCTCTTTCTCTCTCTCTCTCTCTCTCTCTCTCTCTCTCTCTCTCTCTTTCCCCCTTCCTTCCTTTCAAATAAATAAATAAATAAGCTAAAAAAAAATCTAGCCCTGGGGCAGGCATTGTAGTACAACGAGTTATGGGTTAAGCCACTCTGAGATGCCTGCATCCCATGTCTGAGTGCCAGGGCTGTAATCCCTGCTACTCTGCTTCTGACCCAGCTTCCTGTTAATGTACCTGGAAGGCAGTGAATGATGGTCCAAGTGCTTTGGTTCCTGTCACAATGGGTGAGACTCCACTGGAGTTCTGAGCTCCGGGCTTTGGCCTGGCCCAGCACCAGCTATGCTGTTGTGGGCACTTAGGAAATGAATAAACAGATAGATATATCCCTCTCTCTTTGTCATTCTGCCTTTGAAATATGTAAAAAAAAATCTCTTTTTTTCAAAAACTCCACCTATATTACATTAGGAAAGCTAGATATAAAGTTATGCTTATAGGGGCCGGCTCCGTTGCTCACTTGGTTAATCCTCTGCCTGCGGTGCCAGCATCCCTTTGGGCGCCGGGTTCTAGTCCCAGCTGCTTCTCTTCCAGTCCAGCTCTCTGCTGAGGCCTGGGAAGGCAGTGGAGGATGGCCCAAGTGCTTGGGCGCCTGCACCCGCATGGGACACCAGGAGGAGGCACCTGGCTCCTGGCTTCGGATTGGCATAGTTCTGGCCGTGGCGGCCATTTGGGGAGTGAACCAACAGAAAAGGAAGACCTTTCTCTCTGTCTCTCTCTCTCTCTCTCACTGTCTGTAACTCTACCTGTCAAATAAATAAATCTTTAAAAAAAAGTTATGCTTATAAAACATCCATATTATTTTAAAAAGGAATAGACAATACAAAAATAATAACTAACAAAACAGGGTAATAGCAATTGTCTATGCAGCAGAATTGTGAATAATTCTTAAAAACCTTTTTGTGTTTTCCAAATCTGTTTTAAGAGGCAAATACAGTGCTATTTTTATAATCACTGAATTGTATCCCTTTTGGGATAAAGAGAAATAACTCAGCTTGAAAAAAATCAGTAAAAATCCTACAATTTTCTAACACAGCTGTCTTTTCATTCATGTGACGGCCCTGTGATTCTGTCCATTGAGATTCTGTTTTCTGCAAGAAAAACGGGATTATCATGTGCTGTTGGGTCCTGTCTCCCCAGCAACAGACGCGCGTTTCGCCAGGGGTCTTACGGGAAAGACTTGAATCCAAATGAATGAGTCACAGCTCACTCCGGGCTTTGAGAGACAGGAATGGGCTCTGTCAGCCCTCGTAGACCCGCTCCGTAAGGTCAAAAGCTGAACCACAACGCTGACTTCCGCAGACCGCACACAGGAAAAGGAGGCAAACAGCCTCCACATAGCCCAGGTTGGGTGCAGATGGTGCAAGAGCAACAAGTGGATGCTGTCGCGTTGCCAAGGCAACAGCAGCTGCTTCTGGCATCGCAGAGGATGGGGGGAGGGGACACGGTGGAAATAAAGAGGCCGGATGATTCTGTAAATCTTTTCCCAGGAAATCGGCACGCGAATTATGAAATGGTGACGTTTTCTTGGGCAGCCTGCCTCCACAGCGCGTGAAGTGTCCGCGATGAGCCACGAATGGTGTTTTTTCACATTATTAATCTGCCTGGAACCAAAGGGAGCCCGTGCCTCTTGTCGTGTTGTCATTTTCCCTTGTGTGTCTCCCAACAGCTGAGGGCAGGCTTTCTCATGGCTTCGTCCCCTTGAGTGTTACAACATATTGATGCTTTCCGGTGACAGTTGTGGAAGCATCTATTCACATGGCCAGAGGATGCTTATTATGTGTTTACTCTGCCTGGACTTGAGAAGAAAGAACAGAGGAGAGGAAGCACCTTGGTCCTGCTCCTCTTCTCTTCCCCTTGCCTCTCACTCCCAAATCTTTTTACCTGCAGAGGAAGAAGATGAAAGGAGAAAAGTGTGGCAGAGGGAGGAGAGAACAGCAGGTTGGAGCAGTTTGCTGGAGCCATTTCACCCAAGGGAGTGAGCAGCCGGCAGAGGCAGCCCTGAGAGACTTCTGGAAACCCAGGAAGAACTGAGTGTGGGCTCTCTGAGCAGAGCAGCTCTGTGTGTAACAGGCCTTAGAGAGAGATCGGGAGAAAAGGAGACAGCCCGCGTGGGAAGGTGGAGCCGCTAAGTCGTTCTGGAACGGGAGGACTGAGAGAGTGGATGCTTGGTGCTGTGGTTTGAATGTGTTCAAACCAGAGTTCATGGTTTGGGATCTTAACCCCCAGGGCAAGTGTTGAGAGGTGGCCCCTTTAAGAGGCGATTAGATCACAGGGCTCTGCCTGTGAATGAATGCCATTATCATGGAAGTGGGTTCCTTAAAAAAGGATGAGCACAGAGGGTGCGCTATGGTAGCAGGTAAAGTCACAGCCCGCAGAGCTGGGATCCCATATGCTCCACTTCTGATTCAGCTCTCTGCTAGTATGCCTGGGAAAGCAGTAGAAGATGGATGGTGCCACCCACGTGGGAGACTCGGATGAAGCTCCTGGCTCCTGGCTTTGGATCAGCCCAGCTCTGGCAGTTGGAACTGTATGGGGAATGAACCAGTGGATGGAAGAATGAACTCTCTCTCTCTCTCTCCTTCTCTCTCTCTCCCTCTCTTTCTCTCTCTCTCTCCTCCCACTCAGTCTGATACATGCCCACAAATGCTCTCTCTTGCCTTTCTACCTTTCACCATTGGATGATGTAGCAAGAAGGCCCTCATCAGTTTCAGGTCCCCTGATATTGGACTTCCCAGCTTTTAGCACTGTGAGAAATGGATCTGTATTCCTTATAAACTTGCCCAGTCTCACGTACACTAAGAACACTGGCTCAGGGCAGGCGTTTGGCCTAACAGTTAAGACACCACTTGGAATGCCTGCATCCCGTATCACAGTGTGCATGTTTGAGTCCTGACCTTGCTCTTGACTCCAGCTTCCTGCTAGTGCAGACCTTGGAAGGCAACGGTGATGGCTGAAGTAGTTGGACTCCTGCCATCCCCTGGGAGACTTGGACTGAGTTCCAGGCTCCTAGGTATTTGGGGAGTGAGTCAGTGAATGGAAACTCCGTCCATCTCCGTCTGTGCCGCTCCACATCCCAAAAAAATAAGCAAAACTTTTTAAAATTAAAAAACTAAATTTCATAGTTAGAAAAAATATAGGCTCTTTCTTCCATAGTTAGTATGTTCAGAACCTGAACGATGGCCGGTACCGTGGCTCAATAGGCTAATCCTCCGCCTGCGGCACCGGCACCCCGGTTCTAGTCCCAGTTGGGGCGCCGGATTCTGTCCCGGTTGCCCCTCTTCCAGTCCAGCTCTCTGCTGTGGCCCGGGAGTGCAGTGGAGGATGGCCCAAGTGCTTGGGCCCTGCACCCGCATGGGAGACCAGGAGAAGCACCTGGCTCCTGGCTTCGGATCAGCACGGTGCACCGGCCACAGCGGCCATTGGAGGGTGAACCAACGTTAAAGGAAGTCCTTGGGCCCCTGCACCCGCGTGGGAGACCCAGAAGAAGCTCCTGGCTCCTGGCTTTGGATCAGTGTAGCTCCAGCCATTATGGCTATTTGAGGAGTGAACCAGCAATGGAAGACCTCTCTCTCTCTTCTTCTCTCTCTGTAACTCTGCCTCTCAAATACATAAATAAATCTTAAGAAAAAAGAAATTAGAGCTCTGCTCTTGCCCAATTGTTTTCAAGTGACAACATTTGTACAAGGCAGAGGAACACGGAGGTCAAAAACCTGAAGCTGGGGATCAGGCAAGCTGGCAGGACCTGCATGTGAGCTGTGGGCTTGCTGCTCAGAGCTGCTCATCTTGTTCAGTTGGAGACACACTTATGAGCCCAGACACAGGGAGCCCAGGCTCCTAGCTCGTAGCTTGCTCTCCGGTGGCCAGGGACACTGAGACCAGCCTCCTGGGGTTAGGGCATGAATTCAGCTCACTCTCCCTTGAGCATCATGCCTATGAAAGCCAGGAATGAAGGGAGCTCACATGAACTGGCTCCTTGGAGTTCAAAGTGAGACCAGATAAAGTAGAAGCCCTGTCTACAAAGTGGTGATGAGATTTTCTATTTTATAAAATTTTATTTGAAAATGTTACAGAGAGAGAGAGAGAGAGAGAGGCAAAGACAGAGACACAGAGAGATCTTCCATCTGCTAGTTCACTCTCCAAATGGCCACAACAGCCAGGGCTGGGCCAGACTGAAGCCAGGAGCCAGGTACCTCATCTGGGTGTTCCAAGTGAGTGGCCAGAGGCCAAGCACTTGGACCATCTTCCACTGCTTTCCTAGGCACACTAGCAGGGAGCTAGATTGGAAGCAGAGCTGCTAGGACTCGAACTGGTGCCCACATAGGATGCCAGCATTGCAGGCAGCAGCTTAACCCATTTCATCAATATGCTGGCCCCAGCAATGAGATTTTCTTAGGGTTCTCCAAAGCAAAAAAGCCTGCATGATACATATATATTCAAAGATATATATATTTGCTCTGTGTGTGTATGTGTGTGTGTGTGTTTCAGGCTCTGAACACAATAAATGAGATTAGCAGGGGGGAAGAAAAATCTTTCACTGAGCCCATGTTCTTTTTTTAAGTTATGAAATTTACTTATAAACTTAAAATTTTATTACACACACAAACACACAGGGGTCCTTGAAAAGTTCAAAGAAAATGCACATTATGAAAAAAGTATGTGTGGATTTCAAAAATGTTTGCACTAAAATAAAAGTACTTTTTAATTCAATTTTTCCATAAACATTTTTCAGTCCCCCATGCATGAAAAAATGGGATTAGAAGATAAAAATATAAATATAAATCTTATTTATCAATGTAAGCTTCCTCAGGTTCAAGGCCCTTTTGTGAACAATAATAACAGACATTTCAATAGGAGATGTGGGCATCCCAAGTGTCAAATATCTGCCAACCCCCCTTTTATATTCTTAACAGGAGAAAAATGGGGATCCCTAAAGATTTTTTTAAGATTAGGAAGTCAAGGGGCTGGCATTGTGGCACAGCGGGTAAAGCCGTCACGTACAACACTGGCATCCCAAGTGGGTGCCAGTTTGAGTCCTTCCCATCCAGCTGCCTGCTCATGGCCTGCGGAAAGCAGTCAAAGAGGGCCTAAGAGCTTGGGCTCCTGCCACCCACTTGGGTCACCCAGATGGAGCTCCTGACTCCTGGCCTTGGCTTGGCCCAAGGCAGATGGTTGCAGCCATCTGGGGAGTGAACCAATGGATAGGACAGCTCTCTCTCTCTCTTTTCTCTCTCTCTCTCTCTCTCTCTAACTCTAACTTTCAAAATAAATAAATAAAACTTTTTTAAAAAAAGTTTTGGAAATCAGAATAAGTCAGCAGGAACCCAATCCGCACTGTGCGGTGAATACCAAGTGATCTCCCGAAAGCGTCCTTATAGACGAGAGGGACGAACAGCAGCGCTATTGGGGACTGTCTGGTGGTGCTTGCCTGTTAGGCTTTGGCTCACTCTCTCAAAACACTCTCATAGCAGGCAGATATTATCATCCTTTGGCCCTCCTGAAAGTCAGCAAGAAAAATGCCTTGAGCAACCCCAAAACCTTGCCCTGACCTGTGCTCTTGACTGGCATGCTTTTGCACCACTTCTACCACTTAGTAGCTGTTGCTTTCATTGTGCTTTGTCTTCAGGATTTTACTGGTAAAGCTGTTTCTTCTCCTGTGACAATTATTCAACAATCAAGATCCTGATCCCACTTTAAAAAATTCTCTTTGAAAAGTCTGCTCTCGTCTGCAGCTGATCTGTGCACCACAATTTCAATGCCCATTAAGCAGAAAGTTTGTTCAACTTTCAGTTTTCCATCAGAATTGCATAAGTGGAACCAGTTTAACACTTGTAGCATGATTCATGGGACTCTGACAGGAACTCTTTTCAAATTGATCTTCGCCTTCTTAGTGCCCCAAACTAGATCCTGATCAAACACACTGGAGTGTTGCTGTGGATTCATTCTAAGAGGAGAAGTGTGGTGGGGGCAAGAGGCGTGGAGTCACCACACAGACACCAGGAGTCAGGTGAAAGCAGGCTAGAGGCAAGCACTCGCAGACTCGTTTATTTCAGTTGGTACAGCAGCATATATAGGCAAGGTAGCCAATCTGGTCAAGGGGCAGTTTATGCCCTAACCAATCACTGTCTGTTGCCAGGCAGGCTCCTTTGCCAGGTGGGTTCTGAAGCCATTCCTGAGTAACTGACGCTCACTTGCCAGTGGCCATCTTGGCATGGCCTTCTCATTTCACCACACTAGAGCAAGTTAGTACGAGTTTATTTTGGTGCCCCCAAATTTTTGAGCCCATGCAGTGTTTTCATAAGATGCATTTTCCGTGACTCCTTTGAACACCTCTCTCATGCGTGCATGCGTGTGTGTGTGTGTGTGTGTAAAGGGGGAGAAGAGATTTAAATTAATTGACTCCTGGAAGCTGGAAAGTCCAGGGTGGACTGGCAGGCTGGTGACCTAGGAAAGAATCGATACCACACTTCAAGCTGAATGCTACCTGCAGGCAGAAGTCCCTCTTCTCGGAAGGAGAGCACTCTTTTTCCATCAAGGCCTTCAGCTGATTGGATGGGGCCCAACCACATTATGAACTGTAATCTGCTGTCCTCCATGATTGAGATGCTAATCTCATGGAAAAAGCTTTCATAGAAACATCTAGACCAGTGTTTGACCGAATATCCAGATACTCTGAGTTAACCAAATCGACACATAACATCACAGAGCCCTTAGTGCTCTGTGCAGAATCTGAGGATTCCTATCCTATGAACCTCGTGGCAAGTCTGTAGCCATGACCTCAAAATGTTGCTGGCACAATGAAGAGGGTCCTGCTAACACAGGGCATGGCATGGGTTCTGTAGAGTAGCTGGGGCCAGATCTTAGTTTTCCTTTATTTGTGTCTCTTTAGGAGAAAATAAGGCAAAGGACAACAGAGCGTGACACCAAGAATCACATGAAAAGGCAATTCCACCATAGATTCTGGGTTGATACTTACTCAAATCTTTTACATGTTAAGTGAAAGAGAAGCATATTTTAAGGGAGCACAGGAGTGGGGCCAGGGGCTCAACATTCTACCTTGCCCTACAGGCTGCCACCATGAAACCAATCTTCAAACCCATGCTGACTGTACCGATAGGGAAGGTGTGCTACAATACCCTAGGTCAAAGTGCACCAGGGTCAACTGCACTTGAACCTGGAACAGCACTGAGAAGTGAAATCTTGCTGGGGTCACTTAACTTTCTTGGAAGAGTGGTGCTGTATACATGCAAGGTGTGGCTGCTTTAAGACAGAAAAGGGCTGGCGCCATGGCTTAACAGGCTAATCCTCCTCCTTGCGGCACCGGCACACCGGGTTCTAGTCCCGGTCGGGGTGTCGGATTCTATCCCGGTTGCCCCTCTTCCAGGCCAGCTCTCTGCTATGGCCTGGGAAGGCAGTGGAGGATGGCCCAAGTCCTTGGGCCCTGCACCCGCATGGGAGACCAGGAGAAGCACCTGGCTCCTGGCTTCGGATCTGCACGGTGTGCCGGCCGCAGCAGCCATTGGAGGGTGAACCAACGGCAAAGGAAGACCTTTCTCTCTGTGTCTCTCTCTCACTATCCACTCTGCCTGTCCAAAAAAAAAAAAAAAAAAAAAAAAAAGACAGAAAAGAAGGAGCGAGATCAGAGCCGCACATCTCTGAGGATGACACTTCACTCTTTCTGCTGTTTCTTTCTCTTGAGCAAAATCTCACCAGGTCCTGACAGCATATCTTAGTTATTCCTCTAGTGTGTGGCTGCCTGCCCATCTTCCTTTGTTTGGTGCACAGGAGTGGCGCGGGGCTCTTTCTGTAACTTGCTGTCAGAGAAGGAGGGAGCCCTGGCTAGGAGTTCAAGGGCAGAGATGATAGGTAGCCAGGATTTTAGACGGTGCCCCTCATGGATCCAAGGAAGGAGGAGCTCTTAGATTCTTCTGGTAAAAGTGTAACTCAGTGCAATATTCCTAGAATACAGTTCAGAAATATATAGCAAATGCTTTAAAAATATGCATGGGCCAAGTAATTCCATTTTTAACAACTTAGCCCAAGAAAGTTGCTAATAAGTCTGCAAATGTGTGTATAAGGGTGCTCATTAGGTTATTCTTTTTTTATAATAACTTTCTAAAGATTTATTTATTTTGAAGGCAGATTTACAGAGAAGCAGAGGCAGAGAGAGAGAGAGAGAGAGAGAGAGCTCTTCCATCTGATAGTTCACTCCCCAAATGGCCACAACGGTTGGAGCTGTGCCGATCCAAAGCCAGGAGCCAGGAGCTTCTTCCAGGTCTCCCACATGGGTGCAGGGCTCCAAGTACTTGGGCCATCTTCCACTGCTTTCCCAGGCCATAGAAGAGAGCTGGATCAATAGGTGGAATTATAGTCCATCTGCAGAACAGAGTATTATCTAACTATTAAAAATAATCAGGCCGGCGCCATGGCTCAATAGGCTAATCCTCCGCCTAGCGGCGCCGGCACCCCAGGTTCTAGTCCCAGTCGGGGCGCCGGATTCTGTCCCGGTTGCCCCTTTTCCAGGCCAGCTCTCTGCTGTGGCCCGGGAGTGCAGTGGAGGATAGCCCAAGTGCTTGGGCCCTGCACCCCATGGGAGACCAGGAGAAGCACCTGGCTCCTGCCTTCGGATAAGCACAGCACGCCAGCCGCAGTGCACCGGCCGCGGCGGCCATTGGAGGGTGAACCAATGGCAAAGGAAGACCTTTCTCTCTGTCTCTCTCTCTCACTGTCCACTCTGCCTGTCAAAAAAAAATAATAATCAAAGGATGATGTGCAAATATGTGTGTGTATATAATGAATATATGCATGCATGGATATTCATGATATATTACAGGGGAAATTGGGTCACAAAATACTGTATTGAGGTTTAATTCCATTTAAAAATACACACACGTAAAAAAATACACACACGTGCACAGACACAGTTTTGATGGATGAGTACAGTCATCTTCCTAAGGTAGTAACAGCTTGGTTGGTTGTTTATGTCTTTTTATTCATCTGCTGCATTGAGTATATGATTATTTGCATGTTAAACAAAACAAAGGGGAAGTGCATTTCGTAGACATTAATGATATGCTGCCCTCTGATCTTGAACCCCTGGTTAGAAGCGGATGCTGGGCATGCTAGGGGCCCACGTGGCGTCTGGGGAGAAAAATTGTTCTCAGCCTCATGTCTGCTATTCTTCACCCTCCACTGGCATTTTAACATCGACGTTGATGGTAACCTCTCAGATTGATTTTCTCTTTCTCCTGTAAGCAAAGAAAACAGACCCAACAATAGCTCTTTGTAAAGGCTGAGTGGTGTCTTCTAGTGAGGCAAAGCAGCCAGTTAATTCCTAAGAGGTCCTGCCGCCCATACCACCACGGAGACGATGTCTCTTTGAGGTGTATAACCCAGATTCATCCAGAAGTTTCTGGAGTTCACGGTGAAATGGAAAGTCAGAAATGTAAACACAGGTAGCAGAGAGAAACCTTAGGGGTGTGTGTGTGTGTGTGTGCAGGGTTGATGATTTTCCTCGACAGAAGCTGAGATCTGATATGTTCAGCGTGTGTAATGGCAGGGCAGGCAACGATGCTGTTTCCTGATAATGCTGGGAGAGTTCACCCTGAGTGCTCACGGTGTAGATGACCCTGAAAACAGGCAGCACTTTTTCAGGTGGGGAGTGCGGAATCCTCAACATATAGTCCCCTTCCCTAGTCCTGCTCTTGGGCTGTGGATTTGGAATCAGGGATTCAGCTTCCAGACTGTGCAACTGTTCAGGGTGATGTGGTCTCAGTGTTTAAGATCCTGAAACACAACACAGAAAGCCAAAGGTCACTCTGTTTCTTTCTTTTTTTTTTTTAAGATTTATTTTAGTTATTTGAAAGACATACAGAGAAAGAGGGAGAGATGAAAAAGAGAGAAAGAGAGAGAGAGATATCTTCCATCTACTGGTTCACTCCCACAAATGGCCACAGTGGCCAGGGTTGGACCAGGCTGACATCAGGAGCCTGGGACTCTATCTGGGTCTCCCACATAGGCAGCAGGGGCCCAGGCACTTGGGTTATCCTCTGATGTGTTCCCAGACATGTCAGTAGGGAGCTGGATTGGAAGTGGAACAGACAGGACTCGAATTGGCATCCATATAAGATTCCAGCATTGCATGAGTAGGCTTAACATACTGTGCCACAATGCCAGCCCTCACTCTGTTTCTTAAAGAGTGGGAAGTAAAAAGTCCAGGAGGTGACTGGGGGCGGGAAGGCCCACCCCCTGCCCATGCACCTGCAGTGCGATGGTTTCGAGAGCCAGGAGGTCAACCTTCTCATGGGCTCCTTCCCTTTCCCCATTCTGAAGCAACAATGGAGGCGGCACGTGCTTCTCTGGCAGCATCTCCACCACTTTGCAGCTAGCCTTTGTGGGCGTTCTTTTGGGGTGTTTATCGTACCCCACCATGTGTTGTAGTAATAGGTGAGTGTGTATCAGACTTACTAGATTGCCAGCTCCCTGGAGCACTGGAACTTTGCGTATTGGCTTGGCATAGACCAGACACAGTACCTAGCAGAAGTTCAGTTAAAGAAAATCTTTGGATAAATGAACGGATGGTAGGGACCTAGAGTTTGTTCACTCCCACGGACAGAGAGAACAAGAAGCTGGAGCTCTTGAAGAAAAAACCAGGGTTAATTTTTCAAGTTCCTAGCGGTCCAGTGGCTGTGTATGATTCCCCCTATTCAAGAAAGGCGTTGCTGCAACATCACAGCTTCGATGCTTTCTTACTGTTCCCATCCCAGCAGAAAAGGTGGCCTTAGCGATGAAATCGAAAAGGTTCATTATTCAAGCACCTGTTCTTCCCTCTGCGACTCTGCCTAATCCATTTCTCTTTACACGCTACTGCGAACAAGCTGTCTCGTGGTGGAACACACTTAGTCTTTCCACTTCCAATCTATTAAATGGACTCATAAAGTCAGTCAATAGGTATTTATTACCCAACTCTTACATGCTCAACACTGAGAGAGAAAACGCTCATCTTTATGGAATTTTTGGACAGAATGGGAAAATAAAGTAGTTGTTCATAGATTAGAAGGAATAGTATAGATCATTTAATCCATCTTTTTCTTCAGAAAAGATTGTGCTAAATTATTCCAGGACGTCACCATCATTAGCACCTCTTTCTCTTCCTCCTCTTCGTTGTCTCCCCTCTCCCCTTCTCAGATATCAGCCACAACCTTTATCAACAGCCCTGTGTATCGGGTTCTATACTAAGTGTATAAAATGAATACAGAGAAGTTAGATTAATTTGTGTGTGGCCTTAGCACTGTTTGACACTTGAGGACTGAAATAGAGACGGTATCTGTCATTTCTAAATGACACCCGGTTCGTTGCTGCTACTCTGCATTAATAGGATGCACCACGATTTACTGGTGCCACTCCCCCTTCCCTCCCTCAGGGCCCCAAGGAGCATGGCCAGAGGCAAGCTCTGGGTGTTTCTGTTAATGGTGGCCCTGGCGTTCCAGACAGAAGCTCTTGGGAGGGAGAGGCCGCCCTTCTAATTAGGTAGTACCCCTCCTTAAGCGCTCCAAGAAGGCTGAGCTATGTATTCACAAAATTTATTTCTTTGAGAGGCTGAAGAAAGAGAGCGAGCCAGAGCTCATATATACTGGTTCACTTCCCAAATACCACGATGGCCAGGGCTGAGCTGATGCCAGAGCCAGGAGCTGAGAACAGGAGTGGCAGGGACCTGAGTGCTGCAGCCGTGGTCACTGCCTCCCAGGGTCCGCATTAGTAGGAAGCTGGAGCCCGGAGGTGGCGGTGAGCCTGAGAGGTTAAGCGCTCCGGCCTGGGCTGCACGATCTTAACCAGGGTCTTAACTGCGAGGCCAAACACCCACCCTGAGCTGTGGATTTTAACACAGACAGCAGCAGTCCCTTCCTGCCTCACAGCTGCCCATGGTCCTTTCTTTTGTGAATGGGCTCCACCGTCTCCCACGCCAGGCTTGGATGGAGCCTCACGCATTGTCCACATCACTGGGCCCAACCGGCTGGGAACCGTTAAAGACATAGAAAAAGCTTCGCAGGGTGAGTTATACAGGGCACTGAATTTATATGCTCTTGGAGCTCCTAAATCCCTTCCATGATGTTAATTTTCCAAGTCAGGAACCTCATTGCCCTTCCCCCACCACACACAGTTTTCCCTTTGCTGGTGAAGAACCTGATTGATGCTGAAGTCAGAATCCATCCAATTTCGTGATGGTCTAAGTACTCAAGGCAGTTGGCCTGTAGCTGCCGGTGGCTGTCTGAGCCCACGCTGAGACAACCCCACCTTTTCATTTCAGGCTGCTGGTGGTGTGTGTGAGGTGTGCATCCTGGAGTTTGTTCGCTTGTGGCCGTGTCTCCTGGACAAAAGCCAAGGTTAGGAAATCCATGGGGCTTTATCCTTGTATTTCCTCTTTGATCTGCCTCCACCTGGGGAGGGGCTGGCCCAGCCTGTTGGCATCACTCTCTCACACAGTCTCTCCTGACATGATGCTTATTTATTATTCAATTATGAGAGTTATTGGATGTGCTCATGTCTTATTACCCTCTGGGTGCATTTACAAGTAGGACAGGAAAAAAAGCCAGGCAGCTTAATTTCCATTTTTACCAAGAAGTGGGCACCTCCTGTGAAGCGTTGTCTTTGTTTAATAAAGCTTTTCTGGTGGACTTATCAAACCCCGATCTTCCTCGGAGGGGCTCCCTCAAATGTACTTCCACCCTTATAAAGGGTGGAAGCTGGCCTTTCTGATCAAGAGACTCAACTAATACACAGCTGAGTTCTGGGGGGGGAAGAGGACCCTGTGCGATGAACACCCAGTCTGATGGCGCCAGTATTTGTCTCACAGACTACGTCTCCTTTCCAGTCTGATCTTTTTGTCTGGGGCTTGCTCCTGCTGTCAGTTTATGTATGAACACACATGGAGGCACGCAACACACACAGCTGTAAAACTGCAGGCTCCTATCCACGGCCTGTTTTGGTGGGGTGGGCAAAGGGAATGCATTTTGTTTCCTTCCGGCATTGTACCTCCTGTATTGTCACTTTTAGGGGACAAAAGCCCCTGATCTTCTGCACGGTGAAACCCTGAGTGCACAGGGCCCAGATGCACAGGGCGACAGCTTTCCCTCCCACACATGAGGCAACAGAGGATTTGTGAAGCCCCAGTGATGGAGCAGCACATTTCTCCTCCCTGCTCAGGGAGAGGAAGGCTGCAAAGAAAGGAATGTGCGAAACTTTTAGTTTTGCAGCTAGAAATTCTCAGTGATTGTGCAGAACCCAGGGGGGATGTGAGAGCTCTGCCGCTGCTTTTCCCCCATCCTGCTGCAGCCCACCCCATGACCGGGCTGGACTCCGGCAGCCTTGCCATCACTCAGAGCCCCCGGAGAGCCCAGACTGTGTCTTTGCTCCCTGGCAGCTCCTGCCAGAGGCTCTGGTTCTATCTCCCCACCAGGTATTTATCAGAGCAATGCTTGTGTTCCACCTGCAAGAACTGGGCAGCAGTTAAGTTTGGCCCCAGCCACAGGGTAACACCTGGCTGTACCATGCAGAATAGAGTTTTTCCCAAAGAACATAGGAACAACCAGAGCCTGCCTTCCTCACGTCTTCTCCCTGGGGAAGGGTCTGAGGCCAGCCCAGGGCAGAATCATCTCCAATGACCCACTGGGGTTTTGCTGGATGGCTCTGGGGCCCTGGAAGTATCCCCCCCATCTCCCATTCTGACCCACCTGGGTTCTGGAGCCTGTGTGGGACCCAGCTTTTCTGGGCTTGGGAGTCTGCGGGAAAGGCAGAGGTCCTGAAAGGCATGGGTCCATCCAAGCAGGTGCATGGTGTCCTTTGTGCAAAGCGTGATGGCTTTGAGCCATGGGAGTGGCTTGTTCTGCCCAGGGTCTCACTCCACCTTAAAAGCAATGCTAACATGGAGGCACCGGCGAGGACTGTTCTGAGTAATTTAGCACTAACAGAGTGTCCAGAGGTTTATCTATTGATCATTTCTGCTGCTGCTCTGGCTGGTGAGGAGCTCTCTCATCCATAAGCTTCTCCCTTCACAGGTTGTGCCAACCACAACAGGGCAGCCCTGCTCGAAGCGCCCTTCCGTGGGATGCTCCATTATGACTCTATTTTCATCTCAGCATCCCTTGTTCTTCAGGTATGCCTGCTGCAATTCTCACCCCCGGCTGCATTTGTAAATCGTTTCCATTGCTTATTTCCTGGTGCTACACTTTGGTTTGCCTTTTGGAAATGCTGTCACTCCACCCTAGAAACAGCTCCCAAACTGTTGCATCTGCTTTTTTTTTTTTTTTTCCATTTTCAGCTGTTTGAATCAGATGATAAGGATGCCTGATTGTGTACAATAACCAGCAGTCTGTTACTAGAAGCGTTTTCCAGGGAAAAGGTTCTACTGTTGAGTTGCATATGGATGAAGAAGAGGTAAATTCCTCATGCCACTTCCACCTTGACCAAATATTTCCAATAGCCTTTCTGACCTAGGCAAGGTGTAATGTTGGTATTTGTCATTCACCTTGAGCAGTGTCCTTCTGTATAGGTCAAAGCCCATTGGTGGCTTCTAAAATCAGTTTAGTAGTTCAAGCTGGCACAAAAACTAGGGTTGAACCATATCAGATAGAACACCAAGTAGAAGTGTACTTCATTTCATAAAGGTCTATTTCTTTGTGATGTTTTTGTTTTAGTGTGTAAATAAACCCATGGAAACCTAAATGTTTCTGTATGTTTTAGAAGGTTTATTTGTTTATTAGAAAGGCAGAGAGAGAGAGAGAGAAAGAGAGATCTTACATATGCTGGTTCACTCCCCAAATGGCTGCAACAGTAGGGCTGCGCCAGGCTGAAACCAGGAGCTGGGAGCTGTATCCAGATGTCCCATGTGGGTGACAGGGATCCAAGTACAGGAACCATCATCTTCAGTCTTCTCAGGTGCACTAGCAAGAAGTTAGATCAAAAATGGGGAAGCCAAGGCTGACACTGTGGTGTAGCACGTAAAGCCTGCAGTGCCAGCATCCCATATGGGCGCCAGTTTGAGTCCTGGCTGCTCCACTTCCGATCCAGCTCTCTGCTGTGGCCTGGGAAAGCAGTAGAAGATGGCCCAAGTCCTTGGACCCCTACACCCATGTGGGAGACCTGGAGGAAGCTCCAGGCTCCTGGCTTCAGATTGGAGCAGCACCGGCTATTGTGGCCAACTGGAGAGTGAACCAGTGGATGGAAGATCTCTCTCTCTCTTTCTCTCTCTCTCTTTGCCTCTCCTCTCTCTGTGTAACTTTAACTTTCAAATAAATAAATAAATCTTAAAAAAATAATGGAGAAGCCAGGACTTGAACCAATACTCTTGGGATATCAATGGGATACTCACCCTGTTGTGCTATCCTGCCTGTCCCCTAGTTAGACATAAAGTGTATTTTTGTTTATTTTTAGCCTTTGTTTTTTATTGTGAGGCTTTTTAAACGCACAGGAACATAAACACAATTTGTATGTTTTGAAGATGAATGAAGCCAAACCCTGGCTTCGCACTGCTGAGAACTTGCACAGGGCTGGTGTCTCAGAAGCCAACAGTGTTGCCCCTCCTCTCTTTGTTTCCCTGCCTGCCCCATAGCAACCACCATTCCGACTCCTACCCTCCTAACACCACTGACTTTCTTTATAACTGTACCATCCTGTAAGAGGGCACTTCCAAAAGCTCATGGAAAATGAAATTAAAAGTTAATTTTGATACCAAAAAAAAAAAGTGAAATCCGAGTGCCATTTTTCATAGCATGCATTTTGCATGAACTTTTTGAAGACCCACGTACACATTGGGAAAATAGAGTTGAGTTTGGCCTGTCGGTGAGCTCTGTGTAACCCATCGCCCTCACATTTGCATCTTAGACTCCTCGGAATGTGTGTGAGATGCAGCCCTGTGCTACGAGCCGCTGCAGGCCATGGTCACCGCCATGTAGCATCCCTGCCTTTCACTGGACTGTGATTTACAGAGCACCGCCAAGGCTGATGGACGCGGACTTTGTCCCAGACGGGTGTTTACCAACAGTGCTGTGTGCACCTTCCCCCTTACTGCATCAGCACCCGTTTGCAGGAGTTTCTCCGAGTACACAGGAGAGAGAGGTTGGGTCTGTGGTGCTTGTATGTTCAGCACGATGAGGAGGCGTCTGGTGTTTGCACCCATGTCCCCCAGGTGGTTTTGTTAAACTGTGCTGCTGACTGTGGGCTGTAGTCAAGAAAGTTGAGAGAACATGGGTCCGATGGCTCCTAAGGAAGGGTGGGTGGTACATCGAAACATTTTCTCAGTGCCTGTGTGTGCTTCTGAGGGGTTGGGTTCGAAGGGAGTTGGAATAGGAGAAAGGAAAAATGGATGCCCACATTCTTTGAGGGTGGCCATGAAGTGCATTGGATGTGTGGGCAGCGAGGGACTTCCTTACAGGATGGTGGCCACTCCATGCAGCTTCGGTGTGTGGATGGCTATGCCGTAAAGGTTTGCCCAAGCACTCTCTGGTGCTCATACAACAAAATCACCCATCCCTGTTGTCAAACCTTGTTGGCACCTGCCACTCTCCAAGCTCAGTGCTCAGCATATACCATCCCCTAAATCTTCACACTGACCTTACAAGATGTGGTTAATCCCGCTTGGCAAAAGAGGAGACGGAGGCTCAGAGGAAATAAAGAATACACCCAAAGGCACCAAGCCAGGAACTCGCTGGAGCTGGCATTTGAACCAGCCCTACGTGTCTCCAAAGCCTGACTGCTCTGCCCTACTTCAGGTGCTCTCCCTGGTGCCCTCACACCTCCTGCTGTGCACCTCTGCCTTCTGGGCCCATGACCTTGGCCACAGCTGCCCTTGACATCATGGAGAGGGAGGCACTCCAGCCTGGCATCCCTTTGCCAGCCACCCGGCCACTAGCCCACATATGTGCTCCAGGTGCTCAGCCCTGCACAGCCTGCCCGGTCACAGAGCAGCGCTTCCACCGGGTCTGTGCTCGGACGTCTCTTCCCATTCATCGGGTGCTGTCTCATGCAAAGGGTTTAAGCAGCCTTTCTCCCTCTTTGAGAGTAACATGTTGACCACACACAGGGAGTTTCCTATTAAAAGGGATCATTCCTTAGCCGCCCCCACCCCACCCCCAACTGTTGTCTAGGGGTGAAGTCTCAGCCACTTGAACTGGCTGACCGGACACATACCCCTGCACACAGGAGGCCTGATCTGACCAGGACCACACAGTGGTCTGAGATAGTCAGGCGGCCAACCTGCAGTTTCTTATTTACACCCCAGCAGTGGTTCTTCCTGACTCTGTCCTAAAGAGCTCATCAGACTTCTCCAACAAGATCAGGGTGGCTGCTTGTAGCCGAGGAGCTATCTCCCTTCATTTAAAACAGCATCCATGATGGAGAAACCCAGCGAAAGGACACTTGTTCACTAAACATGCTCAGGAACTCTGAAGATGGCTAGGTCTCAGGTTACAGAGGGCATAATACACAGCCAGTGCCTGGGAAACTTGTCAAGACACAGACTCAATAGTTCCTCCTCGGTCCAGCCTTGTAGCATAGTGGGTAAAGCCAACGTCTTCGATTCCAGCATCCCACATGGACTCCTGTTTGATCCCAGCTGCTCCACTTCTAATCTAGCTCCTGGTTGAGGCCTGGAAAAAGCAGCAGAAGATGGCCAACATGAGATACATGGATGCAGCTCCTGGCTCCTGGCTTTGGCCTCGCCCAGCCATTGAGAGAGCGAGCCAGTGGATGGAAAACCTCTTTCTCTGTCTCCACCTCTCTCTCTGTAATTCTCACTTTCAAATAAATAAATAAATCTTTAAAAAAGGATAGTTCCCCTTCATTCACAGGAGATACAGGCAAGGCTCTTAGTGGATGCCAGAGACCACAGTTAGTCCTGAACCCTATATACAGTGTGTTTTCTCCTCTACCTCCTGCAGCCTTGACGTTTTCTGCCTGGGTGCTTCCTTCCATCACTGCTCTCATGAGCTGGGGCTGTACTGAATAAAATATTGACAACTTGAGTACAAGCATTGCAATATCATAGCAATTGATCTGAGAACTGTAGCAGTGACTAGGCAACTGACAGACAGCGGATACGCGTGTACACGGCGGATCCACGGGACAAGGGATGGTGCAGGTCCCAGGTGGGACAGAGCAGGATGGCCCGAGGTTTCATCATGCTACTCGGATCATGTGTAATTTAAAACTTATGAATTTTTTATTTCTGAAATTTTCTTTTTTAATATTGTCAGACCATAGTTAACCACAAGTAATTGAAACTATGGAAATTGAAAGCACAGATAGGGCAGGCACTGTGGCTCAGTGGGTTAACACCCTGGCCTGAAGCACTGGCATCCCATATGGGCGCCGGTTCGAGACCCGGCTGCTCCACTTCTAATCCCGCTCTGCTATGGCCTGGGAAAGAATTAGAAGATGGCCCAAGTCCTTGGGCCCCTGCACCCACGTGGGAAACCCAGAAGAAGCTCCTGGCTCCTGGCTTCAGATTAGTGCAGCTCCGGCCATTGTGGCCAATTGGGGAGTGAACCAACGGATGGAAGACCTCTTTTTCTCTCTCTACCTCTCCTCCTCTCTGTGTAACTCTGACTTTCAAATAAATAAATAAATAAATAAAAAAGCACAGATAAGGGGAGACTCCTAGGAGTAGATTACTATGCATAATAGAGTGTTGTGGTAGTTATGCATGCTACACACTGAACATTTTCCAGCTCGCTGCTTTCTGGGTGTGTGCATTATTTCCTGGCCCCTGTGATTGGGCGGGGCCATGGGACCAATTTTAGCCAAGGAGCTGTGAGAGCAAGAGCTGAACTGCGCTGCTGGGCTGAGCTTTGCACCACCAAGGGAGTGGCCTCAGCGTGCTCTTCCTCCTCTGGCACAGCACTAAGAAATATATGCCCAGACACAGCTGGGGGCCCGGGTCCTGATGGGAGAAGACCCCAGAACCGAGCCCGTGGCATGGGAGGACAAACAAGAGAGGAGCGTTAGTTGTTAAGTGGCCACGTGCGGGCAGCTGCTTCTTCCTGCGGTCTAGCCTCGCCAGTCCTCACTGATACAACCCTGTGAGCACTTGCATTCATTCTCATTCCGTGAGGACTTGTTTTGACAGCTCTGACACAGAAGGAAGTTTTCTTTAGTGTGAGCCATGAAGAGGCCAATCACAGGAAAAATATTTCATTATCAAGGTCATCTTAGAATGTTTTCAAAGCCCTGACTGTTCACACAATAATGAATATGTTCAGAGAGATTAGTCACTTATCAGCAAAACCCTTGATTTCTGTGGCCCTGCTGGAGGCAGGGGACCCGGAGTGCTCGCAGACTTAATTGGTAGCTCAGCATCACAATTGAGGACATTCATAAGGCCAACGGAGGAGATGAAGTGGCTGGAAACCTGGACCGCCAAAGACGGAGAAAATATGTTCTCTACAGAAATAAAAGAGTTTTAATTTAATCAAATGGGGCTCGCTGCCGAAGGCCAGTCTCTCTTGAACAGGACTCGGATGGAGTGAGCTGCCCTGGAGAAGCAAGGTTCCTCGTATTCTTTATTTATTTATTTTCTTGATAGGCAGAGTTAGAGAGAGAGAAAGAGACAGAGAGAAAGGTCTTCCTTCCGTTGGTTCACCCCTCAAATGGCCGCTACGGCCGGTGCGCTGCGCCTATCCGAAGCCAGGAGCCAGGTGCTTCCTCCTGGTCTCCCATGCGGGTGCAGGGCCCAAGGACCTGGGCCATCCTCCACTGCCTTCCCCAGGCCACAGCAGAGAGCTGTACTGGAAGAGAAGCAACCGGGACAGAATCCATCGCCCCGATCGGGACTAGAACCCGGGGTGCTGGCGCCGCAGGCGGAGGATTAGCCTATTGAGCTGCGGCTCCGGCCACTTGTATTCTTTATTCAACCTGATGCCACTCTAGGAGAGTGCTCTGACATGTCAGACCCTGGGGCTCCAGCTCCAGAGCAGCGTGGCCCTGCAGAGCCCGGATCACAATGGCAGAAGACAGATGTGCACCCCCCCACCCCAGCTTTAGAATCCTGAGAGTCACAGAGTCACTGCCTCGTGCTGAATCCACTTCACAACTGAAACAGGGAGGGGACAGCAAATTCCCCCTCTTCCCTTACAGAGTTCTTTAGAAGGAAACTGAGATAGTTGCTAACACAGTCTGGGTTCTCCAGAAAAAAAAAAAAAATCCAGCTATATAGTCAATGTGATAGGCAGTATATAAAAACTCTATTACATGTCACTTCTCCATATCTAAAGACATGTGATGTAAGGAATGGGTTCATGTGAGAGTGGAGAATGGCAAGTGTAACATTTGCAGGGCAGGCTGGGAATTCAGGCAGGGTTGCCGTGAAAAGCAGGAAAACCTGCTTTTGCTCGTAAGCCCTTCAAGAGATTGGACACCGAAGCTAAGGACTGAATTGTGTCGTTCAAACTGGTGTCTTGAAGCCCTCACCCTCAGTGTGACAGACGTGGACACAGGCTCTGGAAAGAGGTCGTTAAGGCCCAGTGAGGCCTGCAGGTTGGGCACTAATCCCACAGGACTGGTTTCCTTAGGAGTGACAGGGAAACCCAAGAAATAGCCACACGAGAACGCAGGGAGAAGGCAGCCAGGCACAAGGCAACCGAGAAGAAGCCAGCCCTGCTGCCATCTTGATCCAACCTCCAGAAGGGGGAGGAATGCATTTCTGTTGTTGAAGGCCCCAGCTGGGGGTGTTTTGTCTTGCTTAAAAGATCTTACTTATTTATTTGAGAAGCAGAGTTACAGAGAGAGGGAGAGACAGAGAGAGAGGTCTTCTGTCCGCTGGTTCACTCTGCAAATGGCTGAGGCTGAGCCCATCTGGGAGCCAGGAGTCCTCCGGGTCTCCTATCCTCCACAGCTTGCCCAGGCCATAGCTGAGAGCTGGATCAGAAGAGGAGCGGCCAGGACACGAACCGGCACCCATATGGAGGCCGGCACCACAGGCAGAGGCTTAGCCTCCTATGCCACAATGCTGGCCCCCAGAGGTGCTTTTTTTTTTTTATGGCGAAACCCACATGGAGACCCCCTAGTGAAGGGAATGCTGCTTTACCTCAAGCCGACTGCTTGCAGACGGCAATCCCACCTTGAACATATCTTCACAAATTAGCTAGTGTTTGACCAAGGAACTGGGCAGCGGGGTCTAACCGCCCACCCACAAACACGGGAACAAAGCAGCACAGACCGCGCGAGTATGCACACAAAGTGCGCCCAAGTCTGTCGTGGGCCTGCCTTGATTCCAGCTCCGGGTTTGCCACCGAATGAGTTACCAAAGCTTGGATTTTGGAGCCTGGGAAGAGGGACTTGAGACGGAAGGAGAATAAAGGTTACTTGCACTTAGCCCGTGGTTTGGGTTCCAGCCAGATCTGCTCGCCAATTATATTGAAGGAGCACGGTGCTCTTATTCCTTCCCGACCGTGATTAACACTGGCAGTCATGTCCTCATCTGCAACAGCCGTCCAAGTGTAAAAATAACATTTCCCCCAGGTGTCTTTCACAACCACCCTCTGAAATGCATATTCTTGTCCCCGTGTTGGAGAAGAGGAAACTAAACACAGAGAGGGAAGTAGTTCGCCCTAAATCGCACAGCCTCGAAGAGGCAGAGCTTGAGAGAGTTTGCGCTGCCTCCGCCCACAACAGGGCAGCGAATAGAAATCGAGAGAGCAACGTGCTCAGGAAACAGGGGACCCTCAGACCCCGAAGCCTCCGCCCTCACGCCACTGACACCGTCTGTTTCAGCTTGTCGCTGCAAGGAAGCTCCTGAGGATCTGACGTTGTTGCTGCCATCCTGATAGGACCCTCAGTGGCTCCCCATCGATTCGTCAACCCAGGCAGTGAGCCCCTCCCAGCGCTCACAGCCCTCTTGGTGGGCTGTGCCCGGGCAGCACTGTAGCCGTACTTCACGGCTGTCTTCCCGCTTCTCTTTGTCCCAGGGGGACTGGACACCCGCCCTTCCGTGTGCACCGGGGGTCCCTCCCCCAGGCGGCCGCATGCAGTGTTCCTGCTGGGATGGAGGCTGGGAGAGCTGCGAAGGCCTCCTCGCCAGCCGGGTGAACTTCTGTGAATCGATCGCTGGTTCTGAGGCATTTTCCACTTGGCAGGAGGCGGGCAGAGCTGTTCTGATGGCGGGGTTGCTGCGAGGACTCTCAGGGGTAAGCCCCGTACCGCACCTGTCATGGGAAAACACGATTCCTTCCCCTTTAAAGGCACCGTGTGCCCAATGGCAGGGACAGACTGGTTTGTGCCCTGTGGGGTCCCTGTCCAGTGCCCCACGAGTGTCCTCACATCTGTGATACCTGGTGCCCTGGCCCCATTCACCCCAGAACAGCCGGAACCACTTGGTGACTGCTGCACCTGTCCTGGTGCCTTGGGCCCCGGGCTGCCCTGGAAAGTCTTTCTCCTTCCGGCTTCTCTCAGTTTGCATAAGTGACTTGTGGTTTTTCTGGGGACAGAGCCGGGAACAAAACTGCACAGGCTTGCAAGTGATCCACTGCAAAGGTTTTTGTTACAAAAGCCCTAGGCTAGCAGCCGAAGAGTCTTTAGTTAACTTCTGGCACTTGTTATTTTAAGTGGTAACTTAACCTAGTAACCTTTCAAGCCACCAACATTTTCCTAGCGTCCTACTGGAGCCTGTCCCACAGATGAGAAGCAGCCTTCTTCTGGGTGGAGGCTGTGTTCTCTGGAAGTGGGTGTCCAACTAGGAGAAGTCAGAGGCCCTGAAATATTTTCCAGCCCAGACCAAAAGCAACCAAGTCAGAGATGCGCAATCTAAGGACTTTTCAATTCCATGGAGATGAATTTACCTTTGGGATAAAAGAGACATTTAAGAGAGAAGAATCAGGTGTTTTAAAGGTAGCCTGAAGCCTTACTAGTATTGTGTGTACGTAACATCCTAGTTCAAAAGGATTGGAAAAGAGCTTTGTGATATGTGGGACTTAATGACTTTTCCTTCTCTCACTGGCTTTCAAAATTTGCAGAGCCTGTTTACTTTGCAGAGCTTGGGTTAAGCATACCACTGTTGCCATTAATGAAAAGCTCAAATGGATTTAACTGTCAGCTGGATGCATTAATTGTATTCTACATTGTTGTTTTATAGGGGCTCAACTCCCCGGAGAGCTGCTTGACACCCCTTTTAAACGTTGTGCTAAGGAGCTGGTGTAGCGGTGCAGTGGGTCAAGCCAACTCTTGTGTCATGGACATCGCATGTGGGTGCCCATTCAAGTCCTAGCTGCTCCATTTCTGATCCACCTCCGTGGTAATTCACATGGGAAGGCTTTGGAAGATGGCCCAAGCGCTTGGCTCCTGCCACCTCCATGGGAGCCCCAATGGAATTCCAAGGCCAAGGCCAGACTGTTGCAACTGTGGAGTGAACCAGCAGATGGAAGATTGATCTCTCTCTCTTTCTCTATCTCTCTGTAACTTTGCCTTTCCAATAAATAAATAAAATCTTTTTTAAAAAGTTGTGCTAAAATATATATATAATATGAAATTGAACATCTAGTCCATTTTCAAGCATACAGTCCGGTGGCATGAAGTACATTCGCGTCACTGTGCTGTCTGGGACACTTTTGTACTTCCTTCTCCCCAGCCATCCCAGGAGTCTGGACTCACACGGGTGGTCATGTCAAGATTTTGCTGCTTAATTGGCATTTTTGCTCATCCCATTCCAACTCTGTTGGGATATTGTGCCTCTTCCCCATGAGAGTCTCTCCTTGTAACTATGATCAAACTCTCATTTTAGTCAAACACCCACAGGACTATAGGAATGATGTATGTATCTCTAGTATTCATGTGGAGTCACTCTTCCTAACACTAAGACTACATAAGAAACGTTGCAGGCGGGGAAGGGGCCAGTGTCTCCCGGATGGCACTGTGCTCCATCCGCACTAAGTGATTTACAGATGTCATTCATGGACTGTGCATAAGCATCCTCCACCAGAAACGGTGTTACCTCCATTCAACACCCACTGCGGCCCAGAGAGGCTAAGGGACAAGGTCACCCAGCTGGGACTGAGCTTCCCGTTCAAATGAATCCAATGTGGAACTGCTTCAAAGGAAAAGAACTTGGAGAGACAGGAAGATTCTGGGAGGGGAAGGGGAGGGGGAGTGAGTGAATAAGACAGTGAGGGAGCACTGATCTCTCTTTCTGGGGGAATCGGCAGCGTGGACGCTGCTCTGAACAGCACTCACAGGGCTTTTGCTGGCTGGGCTGCTTTCTCAAGGGGTGACCTCCCCCAAGGGCCTCGGGCCCTGCTCTTCCCCGTTGGCAGCCTGATTACAGACATTACGGATTACTTTGATCACTCGCCTTCTGCTGCTCCAAGGGTCACTCAGAGCCACAGGCAGAGTTTCCAACTCGGCTTCAAATTAAAACGCCAACTACTTGTCAAGACGGATCTTCGTAGCCAACCCTCTCCAAGTGCTGGAATGTCTCTGTCTCGTTGAAAATGCCCCCCAACTTCGGGAGTTACCATGGCAACCCCTGTCTGTAGAACAGTACAGGATCAAATTCGTAAAAGAGACTTCCAAATCGGTGGGGCCACTTTCAGCCATTGGCCCACGCTGGGTTCTGCTCTGGGTGCCTTGCTGATGACTCTGGCCTAAGGCAGGAAAATCCAGGGGAAAAACTCAAAGCTACTACCAAGGACCTATGAGCTTCTCCCCCTTTCCCTGCTGCCCGCCACCCCCCAGCCTCAGGACTGGGTTTGCAGTGTCTTTATCAAGCTGTGCTGACCTTCCTCAGCCTTCCAGGCTCAAGGTCAGACACATAAAAGCAGATTTACTCTTAGAGAAAAGTCCTGGCACGCAAGCTTGTGAAGAGGTAGCCGAGTCCATAACAGATGATAGAAACATTTGAAGGTTTGGAAACTAAGATTTAGTTTTGATAATGGATTAAGGTAATTTTCAAGAGAGCTCAAATGATTGTGTTTCCTTGCCTCCCCTCATCATCCCCACTCCCAAGAATGGAACAGGAATGTAAACAGCCAAGAAGTTTAGAATGTACAGTTTGACAGAAGAAAGTTCTAGAGTTATACACTCCCATAAGTCAATGCTCCTCCAGTGTCTAAAGATGGCAAACACCATACCTCAGCATTTAAAAGGCATACAAGCTCAGCTCCACGTACTGCGGGTTGTTATGGATGTGGATGGAGAAGATCCGTAAATGCTACAGCCACATCAGCCTCTTCCAGTCCTGCCGGGTCACATGGCGTCTTTCATTGGCTGGAACCACCCAGGAGCATTCCAGAAGGGTCCATTGGTGTCCTCCGCCCATCCCTTCTGCCTGATCTCTCCAGCCATTGCCGTTGGACAAGATCATGAACCACTAGGAAGCACATGGGCAAGGAGCCCCAGGTTCGGGGAACTTCAAAAGAGTGAAGCATTCCCTTCTGCCTTAGGTTGTGTCCTAATAGAGGACCATAAATCAGGTGGCTGAGAAGACCAGGAATTCATTCTCTCGGTCGGAAGTCCAAAGTCCAGGCATCAGGGAGACTGGTTGCTTGGCGAGGTCCCCAGAGAGGACACTTTCCACACACTCTCCCGGGACACAGTGGCAGTCCTTGGCCTCTTCGCTTTCAGATACACCGCTCTGCTCTCTGCCGCATCTTCACACAACATTCTCCCCGTGTGCCTCTCTGTGTCTTGTCTCTTCTTGTAAGGAGAGCATTGCACTGGGGTAGGGGCTACCCTCATCCAAGACAACCTCACCTTAAACTAGATTACACCTGCAAAGTTCCTATTTCCAAACAACTGCACACGCACAGGTTGGGAGGTGGGAGGTCAGGGCTCTAAATGCATTTTGTATGTGTGTGTGTGTGTGTGTGTGAGACCCAATAGTTAGATTCCTCCTGAAACAGACTCTGAGAGAAAGACTTGAATGCAAATAAACTGTGAGGAGGTCCCCGAAAGCACTGGGAAGTGAGAAAGGCGGAGAAAAGAAACCAACACAAGAGGGCCCATACCAGCACAGGGCCCAAATGAGCAGGTGGGGCTCAGTCCTGCTGGGGGCTTCAGGCCAGTGCAGTTGCCTCTGTGCTTGGCTGAGGGCTGCTGGCACATCACCTCCTGGCATTTCCAGTCTGCACACCAGGGGGTTGAGCCCACCCAAGGAAGCCCTTGCTCACTAAGAAATCATTGCAGGGCTGATGTGGTGCAGCGGGTTAAGGCCGCTGCCTGCAGTGCTGGCATCCCATGTGGGCACCAGTTTGAGTCCTGGCTGTTCCACTTCTGAGCCAGCTCTCTGCTGTGGCCTGGGAAAGCAATAGAAGATGGCCCAAGTTCTTGGGCCCCTGCACCTGCATGGAAAACCTGGAAGAAGTTCCTGGCTCCTGGCTTCAGATTGGCTCAGCTCTGGCTGTTGCAGCCATTTGGGGAGTGAACCAGGGGATGGAAGACCTCTCTCTCTGTTTCTGCCTCTGCCTCTCTATAACTCTGCCTCTCAAATAAATGAAATGTTAATAAAAAAGAAATCATTGCATGTGAAATAGTGAGGGCCATGGTGGGCTGCCGGGAGCAGCTGCCATAACTTCAGAAAAATGGGGCTTGCTTTTTTATTAAGAGTAAGGGATTTGTAAATTGTAAATCACATCAATTTCCTTTTGGAAATTGGCAGGTAACCATCGCTTCATATTTTACTCTAAAATCATTTTCTTCAACTATCTCCAAGCTATAGATCATCCCAAATATTTTAAATGTATAACTGTATTACGAGAAGCTTAAAATAACCTTGTCGGGGCTGGCGCCATGGCTCACTTGGCTAATTCTCTGCCTGCGGTGCTGGCACCCCAGGTTCTAATCCCAGTTGGGGCGCCGAATTCTGTCCCAGTTGCTCCTCTTCCAGTCCAGCTCTCTGTTGTGGCCCTGGGAAGGCAGTGGAGGATGGCCCAAGTGCTTGGGCCCTGCACCTGCATGGGGTACCAGGAGGAAGCACCTGGCTCCTGGCTTCGGATCAGCACAGCACACCAGCTGTAGCGGCCATTTGGGGGGTGAACCAATGGAAAAGGAAGACCTTTCTCTCTGTCTCTCTCTCTCTCACTAACTCTGCCTGTCAAAAAAAAATAATAATAACCTTGTCGGGGCCAGCGCCATGGCGTAGCAGGTAAAGCTGCTGCCTGCAGAGCTGGCATCCCATATGGGCACCAGTTCAAATCCCGGCTGCTCCACTTCCCATCCAGCAATCTGCTGTGGCCTGGGAAAGCAGTAGAAGATGGCCCACGTCCTTGGGCCCCTGCACCTGTGTGGGAGACATGGAGGAAGCTCCTGGCTCCTGGCTTCAGATCAGCAGAGCTCCAGCTGTTGCAGCCATCTGGGGAGTGAACCAACAGATGGAACACCTCTCTCTCTCTGCCTCTTCCTCTCTGTAACTCTGACATCTAAATAAATAAATAAGTCTTTTTTTAAAAAAAAACCTTATTTCTATCTTAGCTTCCCATCTTTCTCATTTGATTTTCCTCTTTACAACTCATGCCCATCCTGGTAAATACCTATTCAATCAATACCTAATCAATACCTAATACCTAATCAATCAACTATGAGTCCCTCTGTCAGCCTACCCCTGAGCACACATAGTCATTGCCCCATAAACTGATGGATGAATGGATGGATGGATGGATGGATGGATTGATGTGGGATCAATGATTATTCCAAGCTCTCCAAATCACACAGCCTGAAAGTGACACTCTAAAGACAGAACCGTGCAATTCATTACACTTCAAAACACGCCACACACTAGGACAAGCTTTGTATTCACACAAACACCTTGGACATAGTTACCATTTGTTCAGGTGTCACTGAAAAAGGCCAGTGTCTGACTGCTCTTCCTTCTCCCACTGGGATGGCTCTTCCATCAGTCAGTGTTTGGCCCTCACCTGGCTCTCTGCACAAGGCCTGTCAGTGTTGTTTTCACAGCTTCTTCTCTTCCACTCCTGTCCCTTGGTGGCTTCTGTGTCTGCGCGTGTGACAGCTCTGCCCTGCGGGCCACGGTCCCAGTGCTTCCTGGTGCAGGACGGGGCCAAACGTGACTTTTTTTCCAAGTTTAGGATGTGTGTTTTCGTCTTCTGCAAGTCCTTGTTTTTTCTTTTTTAAAGATGTATTTATTGGAAAGGAAGAATGACAGAGAGAGGGAGAGGCACAGTAAAAGAGACCTTCCCATTCGCTGGTTCACTCCCCAAATGGTCATGATGGCTGGGGTGGGCCAGGCTGCAGCCAGGAGCCCAGAATTCCATTCATGTCTCCCACATGGGTGGCAGGGAGCCAAGTTCTTGGGCCATAATCGGCTGCTCTCCCTGGTGCGTCAGCAGGAAACTGGCTTGGAAGTGGAGCATGCAGGACTTGAACCGGCAGTAAGATTTCGGATGCTGTATTTCCAGAGCAGCTTAACCCCCTGTGCTGCAATGCCTGTTCTTCTGCATTTCTGTGGGAGCTAAGGAACATTAAAACACAGGTTTGAGTGTCTTTCAAGTATCCAGTCCTTCCATTATAAATTCATCTATGATTCTATAAAGTCCAGAGCTACCACCAGAACCAGGCTGAGAATAAATATCATTCTCAGTTTCACACTCATTGCTCATATTGCCATCATTGTCAGCACCCATAACATTGGTCAAGCACTGAGCAGTGTCAACTGTGTGCGTTGGAGCTGGAGATAAGGTAATAGAAACATTTAAGCTTTGAGCTTAGAATGTATTGCATTGGTATGTTTTTCCACAAATATTTTTTCACACATTCATCCAACTTTTTTAAAGATTTATTTATTTGAAAGAGTTACAGAGAGAGAGGGAGATGCACATGCACGCACACACACACACACGGGAGAGAGAGATTGTCTATCTGCTAGTTCACTCTCCAAATGGACACAGCGACAGAGTCTGAAGCCAGTCTGAAGCCAGGAGCCTGGAATTCCATCTGAGTCTCTCACATGGGTAGCAGGGGCCCAAGTACTTGGGCCACCTTTTGTTCTTTTCCCCAGTATCTGGATAGAAAGTGGAGCAGCCAAGACTTGTACTCATATGGAATGCTGGTGTCACACACGTTAGTTTTTTTTTTAACTTTTATTTAATAAATATAATTTCCAAAGTAAGGCTTATGGATTACAATGGCTTCCCCCCCCATAACTTCCCTCCCACCCGCAACCCTCCCATCTCCTGCTTCCTCTCCCATTCCATTCACATCAAGATTCATTTTCAATTATCTTTATATACGGAAGATCAATTTAGTATATATTAAGATTTCAACAGTTTGCATCCGCACAGAAACACAAAGTGTAAAGTACTGTTTGAGTACTAGTTATAGCATTAATTCACATTGTACAACACAATAAGGACAGAGATCCTACATGGGGAGTAAGTGCACAGTGACTCCTGTTGTTGACTTAACAATTGACACTCTTGTTTACAGCGTCAGTAATTACCCTAGGCTCTTGTCATGAGTTGCCAAGGCTATGGAAGCCTTTTGAGTTTGCCAACTCTGATCTTATTTAGACAAGGTCGTAGTCAAAGTGGAAGTTCTCTCCTCCCTTCAGAGAAAGGTACCTCTTTCTTTGATGGCCTGTTCTTTCCACTGGGAAAACACTTGCAAAGATCTTTCAATTAGGTTTTGTTTTTTTTATTTTTTTATTTTTTTTTTTGTCAGAGTGCTTTCGCTTTCCATGCCTAAAATACTCTCATGGGCTCTTCAGCCAGTTCCAAATGTCTTAAGGGCTGATTCTGAGGCCAGAGTGCTATTTAGGACATCTGCCATTCTATGAGTCTGCTGTGTATCCTGCTTCCCATGTTGGATTGTTCTCTCCCTTTTTTATTCTATCAGTTAGTATTTGCAGACATTAGTCTTGTTTATGTGATCTCTTTGACTCTTAGACCTATCATTATGATCAATTGTGAACTGAAACTGATCACTTGGACTAGTGAGATGGCATTGGTACATGCAACCTTGATGGGATTGAATTGGAATCTCCTGACATGTTTCTAAATCTACTGTTTGGTGCAAGTCAGAATGAGCATGTCCCAAACTGTACATCTCCTCCCTCTCTTATTCCCACTCTTATATTTAACAGAGATCACTTTTCAGTTAAATTTAAACACCTAAGAATAATTGTGTGTTAATTAAAGAGTTCAACCAATAGTATTAAGTAGAACAAAAAATACTAAAAGGGATAAAGTATTAAGTTGTTCATCAACATTCAGGACAAGGGCTGATCAGGTCACTGTTTCTCATAGTGTCCATTTCACTTCCACGGGTTTCTTTTTTGGTGTTCGGTTAGTTGTCACCAATCAGGGAGAACATACGATATTTGTCCCTTTGGGACTGGCTTATTTCACTCAGCATTATGTGTTCCAGATTCCTCCATTTTGTTGCAAATGACCGGATTTCATTGTTTTTGACTGCTGTATAGTATTCTATAGAGTACATATCCCATAATTTCTTTATCCAGTCTACTGTTGATGGGCATTTGGGTTGATTCCAGGTCTTAGCTATTGTGAATTGAGCTGCAATAAACATTAAGGTGCAGACAGCTTTTTATTTGCCAATTTAATTTCCTTTGGGTAAATTCCAAGGAGTGGGATGGCTGGGTTGTATGGTAGGGTTATGTTCAGGTTTCTGAGGAATCTCCAGACAGACTTCCATAGTGGCTTAACCAGTTTGTATTCCCACCAACAGTGGGTTAGTGTCCCTTTTTCCCCACATCCTCGCCAGCATCTGCTCACACATGTTAGTTTAACATATTGTGCCACAATGCTGGCCCCTCGCCCAATGATTTAATATGCATTTATTGCAGGCCTAATGCCCTAAGCAAACAATGGTGAACAAGACCAGTTCCATAAGCATGTCCATAGCAGTATTATTCATCATAGGCAACAGATGGAAACAACCCAAGTATCTATCAATAGCTGAAGAAAGAAACAAAATATGATATATACATGCAATAGAGTATTACTTAGCCACAAAAAAGAGGAGAAATCCTGAATATGCTCTAGGGATGAACCTTGAAAACATTAAACTAAATTAAAACAAGTCACAGTATGGCTGGGTCCAGGTTCTTGTCTCCAATGTAGGAATTCAGAGATGAGAAGGGGGTAAAGTTAAGCAGAAGAACAAGACTTATTTGCAACCAAAGCAAAAATACTCAAGAGGGTGTACAGGCAGCTTGAAGGTGAGCTGAACTCAAGAAGACTCAGGATCTTCCCTTTATATGACCTGGAGACATAGGAGTGGTGTCTGGGGCTGAGTTTAATTGAATAGTTATCAGGAGTGGGGCTTGGAAGGGATTTGATTCCCACCTACTTCCTTGCTCTTTTTGGAAATCGAAAAAGTTTCATGGCATCAGGTGCATCATGGGAGTAGGAGTGTCAGTCATGGTAATTTTATTGCACTGACATTATAATTAGCTACAAGTTGTCATGGGAATGCAGCTGGCCGTCACGTTGACTGTTTTTGGCCAGCACTGGTTCTAAGCAGCGGGTTCACAGACACTGTGGTTTTCCGCTGCACAGAAAGGGAGGGTGTTGGTTGGAGCAGGTGGGGCTGCAGGGAGGGGCTTGAGGCCTCAGTTCCTCCTTGCTAGCTTCCTTCTCGCCTAGATCAATTTCATATTATAAGTCCAGATACGCAAAACATCCAGACCGGGTCAATCTGTAGAGACAGAACACAGGTGATGGAGGGTACGGAGCAGAGCGGGTGACGGATGGCCAGGTGTGGGATTTTCTTTGGGATGACAGAATTGTTTGGAACTGGATAGAGGTGGTGGTTATACTCACACGATAGTACAACTGTCCTAAACGCCGCTGAATTGTGCACTTCGGAATGGTGAATTTTATGTGGTGGGAATGTCACCTGAATGGAGAAGCTTTGAAGACCTAGCTCCTGTTCCTCATGGTCCACACAGAAGCTGACCCCTGGAGGCCTCAGCACCTTTGCTTGCACCCGCAAGGTGCACCTGCAGAAGCTTGGCATTAGGGCCACGTTGCAGTGGATCTGAGGGCAGTTTTCTGGGGCAGGTAGCACAGAGAAAACTCAGCCCATGTCTGACTCTCACAGCATTTGGGGATTCAAAAATTATAAATATATATTCAAGGCCGGCATTTAAACACCACAGATGTCTGCCTTCTCTTGACAAGTCACATTGGCCCTCTATTCCTGGACATTTCCCAGGGGGTGGGGCAGCTCCACTCTGGGGGCCAGAGGGCTCCATGGCTCACAGGACCTGCCTGGCTCCCCAGGGTACCTGTGGCCTTGACCACTGCCCAGAGTCACGCCCTCAGCACACAGCTGAGGCCTGCAAGGTGTCGGACAAAGGAGGAGGAAATTGTATACAGGCTTGAGTTATGCTCTGTCCTGGTGAAAAGGCCAGACTTGGCATTTTAAAAATTCATCGTCTTCTAATAATAAAACCATGTTTGCAGACGGCTGTGCCTCCGAGCGCCCCGGCTTTGTGCAAACATCTCTCTGGAGTGCTTGCAACAGAGGCTCAGGGATGTGAGAAGGTGACTCGGACTGGAGCCTCTGCAGTCACAAGAAACAGGCATAAATGAGAAGTGGTCTGTCCCGGGGTGGGGTGGGGGGGTGGGGTAGCTGGTGGCCAAGGCGATAGGATGTGAATTCTACGAATGAATCGTTGCCAAACACCTACACGTACCAGGCACTGTGGTAGGCACAGGGGCAAGCCAGCCTCTGCCCTGGGAAGCATCCTCTGCCTGCATCGCTTGCTCCATTCCTTAGTCCTTGACTGCACAGGAGAGGCAGGCAGAGGACTTGCACCTCGGTCACTTCCGGCACGGCCACCCCTGCCTGGTTCGCATCTTCAGATCAGGGTGTGCGCTGAGCAATGGGGCGCCCTCACCCTCCTGAGGCCAGCGCCCAGCCCAACCTTCTGACCATAGGCTGAGATCACCTGCTCTGTAATTCAACCACCGTCTTATTTTCTGTTTCCCACCCCCGCTGGGCCGTCCCCTCTACCAGGGGAGGGGACAGGTGGGTTGGGGCATCTCAGTTTCCCCAGTGTTACATTCCCAGGTGGAGAGGCAGCCCCCAGGACCACACTCCTGGGCCTCCCCGCACCCTCCCTCTTCTTTGTAGAGAAGAAACTGGTGTCGTTTGCACAGAGAAGGGCCTGGTGCCCTGGCCTCTGCCTCTGCTTTTTTCTCTTTTGCAGATTTGGCTGCCCCTGGAGGAGCCAGCCTGCACCTACCTGTTCTGCCTCGGAGAGCTCCCAGGGCAGCCTCTGCCTTTTGGGGGGTAGGGGGACTGGAGGGGTTCAGCTCTGCAGTATGGGATGGGCAGTTTTGTGAGATGATAGAAACTGAACCTCTAAGGCACCTCCTTCGAGCAAGCATTGCTGGGCCTTACCGCCGTGTTGTTATTGTCCTGTTTTAGCCCTCACTGGCAGACTCCTGAATATTTCTGTCGGTTTTGAACTCCGAGGATGGAGACAGGCTGATGTGACTCATTTCTCCCCTAGAACCTTGTCAGGGCTTCTATCACGTCTATCCTTAGGACTAGCACGGTGCCTGGTATACAGCAGGTGCTCACTGTCTGTTGCATAATGAATCAATGACTCTAGGATGGGGACCCCTTCTTCCTTTCCAGTTATGGGGAATAGTGTAGGCCACACCCATCAGCCTGCAGCAGTGGGAAATGCACTGTGCGGGCAGGGCAGGGCAGGGTGGGTGGAGCCTCTGAGGGTGATTGGCTGCTGAAATGGAATTACTCCAGCCTGGGATGCCCAGGGCAAAGACCCCCAAGGGTCTTTCTATTGGAAGAAGAAAAAGTATGTGAATCTGGGAAAGCCGCGTTCTGTTTTTTAGAGGTGAGAATAACTGGGGAAGTTTTTGTTCAAAGAGCACTCGCTGTCTAACCAAAAGCCAGTGGATGCGGAACACAGGGTTGTGACCAGACTTTAAAACGGAAGCCTCCTCGCTTTTATCTCCCTGCACCAGCAGAGTTGGGAAAAGAGAAGGAGCTGTTCCCAGCCGGCCCGGAGGGAGGTGAGACACCCCACGCAGGCAGCAAGTGAGGGCTGGGGCGCAGGCGTCAATTTTGTTGCTGCCCACTGAGAAGTGATAATTGAGGCTGTGCTGCGTAACTTCATAAAGCCCCAGGGAATGACGAAGAAAAATGTTTATTTTTTCAAAAAAGCATTAAGGGTGAAACTAACAAGCAGGACCTGATAGAGAGCTTGGGACGTCTACCCCAAGGTCAGAGGAGCAAAAGTCAGAATTTTCCCCAAGAAAGTAAGTAGAAATAATGTCAAATTAAAAATCAATTGACAACATAAGTTCCCCATAGTAACAGCATGTTTCGGCCATCTTGGTGCTAAAGCAGGATTAATTCCTGTAGCTAAGTCTCCCTAGACACAGCCAGGTACTTTTCTTTCCCTCGCCTGCTTCTCCCGGTGTGTGCTGTGGGGGGTGAAGACGGAGGAAGGGTGCTCATGGGGCACGATGGGTTGCTAGGGACGCGAGCAGCAGGTTGTGGCAAGTCTGCTCTGTGCTGGAAAGACCCACAGGGACAGGGGCCCCCTGACTAGCAGCAGGTGCCTCTAGGATATGTTTGCATGGCTCCCTGCTCTTCTCCTGGCAGCTCAGTGACCTGAGTGCTGGGGTGGCTGCCGTCCTGGTGCCCGTGTCCAGATGCTCGCTCGGCACCCCACCCGATTTTGATGTTGAGCAGGTGCTGTAGTTTTCCCATTTTTATTTCATTTTTTAAAAAATATTTTATTTATTTATTTGAGTGGTAGAGTTACACATAATGAGAGGAAGAGACAGAGAGAAAGGTCTTCCATCTGCTGGTTCACTCCCCAAATGGCCGCAATGGCCGGAGCCACACCAACCTGAAGTCAGGAGCTAGGTGCTTCTTCCCAGTCTCCCATGTGGATGCAGGGGCCCAAGCACTTGGGCCATCCTCCACTGCCTTCCCAGGCCACAGCAGAGAGCTGGATGGGAAGATGAACAGCCGGCACTAGAACCAGCACCCATATGGCATGCCGGCACCGCAGGCGGAGGATTAACCTGCTGCGCCACAGCAACGGCCAGTTTTCCCATTTTTAAACTGAGGATAATAACATCTACTGTGTCTCAGAAATTATTGTGCAAATTAAATAAACAAATGCTATGTTCCACAATATAAGAACATTGTATCACTGTGAAAGTTATGAGAATTAAAATGGGGTCCCTTTTGATGAACTCTAACAAATAAAAGAAAATTAATAAAGCCAGGAGTGTGGGGAAGAGGTGTTTGCCTGATAATAACTATTTATAAAGAGTCTGCCAGAACCACAACCTTACAGCACGAATCTGCAAGGCTGTCTGCCCAACAGCCGTCTGTCTAATCTCGGTCTCTGGCTATCGATCCTTGCAGCCAAGGATCACTGTTTCCAAATATCTATGTTGGGGTCGGCGCCATGGTGCAGTAGGTTAATCTTCCACCTGCGGTGCTGGCATCCCATATGGGCGCCAGTTCTAGTCCCAGTTGCTCCTCTTCCCATCCAGCTCTCTGCTATGGCCTGGAAAAGCAGTAGAAGATGGCCCTAGTGCTTGGGCCCCTGCACCTGCATGGGAGAGCTGGAGGAAGCTTCTGGCTCCTGGCTTCAGGTCGGCACAGCTCCAACCGTTGCAGCCATTTGGGGAGTGAACCAATGGAAGGAAGACCTTTCTCTCTGTCTCTCCCTCCCACTGTCTGTAACTCTACCTCTCAAATAAATAAATAAAATCTTTACAAAATATATATCTACGTCATCCTCCTCCTTCTGCCTTTAAGATCTTCCCCTTGCCTCAACCTCCTGGCGTAGGCACAGTTTTCAGCCTGGCGTGCGTGTGCCCACTGCAAGGTTCTGCTATTCTTACCCTATCACTGTCATTCTTTGGAGAATCTCCATCTAATGGTTATGTAGGTTCACCATAGTTTATTGTGGATCCAGAAAGTCCTTCCTTAGAAAGTGTTCCTCTTGTTAAAGAGTTGCACATTTTTTTAAAATTTTTTATTTTTAGAAAGAGATATTCAGAAAGCTCCAATTACTGAGACCATAGCATGGATGGCTCCATAGTCCCACAGCTGATCCTGGAAGCAAGGCCTTCTGGGATGGGCTACCGATAGCCCTGGGCTGGAAACCATCACCCTGATATGGTGGTGCTACTATGGCCACTTCCCTGTCCCAGGCGTGAGCTAATCCTCCTAACAACCTTTTCAGGTAGATACTGTTATTCTCCCCCTTGTGCACCTCTGGAAGCAGAGGCACAGAGAGGTCACATCTCTCACTTTGTGCCCCATTCCCAGTAAGTTCTGTCAAGTCTGGCCTTGCCAGGATGGGCCCTGCCTTTCTCTCTCCACGTCCTCCCTCCCCTCCCCTTCCAGTGCCTCCCCGGGTGAACAGTTCTGAGGTTGGCCGTCTGGCCGCATCCTCCCCAGGGTGTGATGCCGGCCGAGCAGCCTGGTTACTCTCTGCTTTCGAGTCCCTCTGTAGAACAGACTCAGATGGTGCCACCCCGCCGGGCTATCGTGAGGATTAAAGGTCAGTTTGGAGCTGCTGCCACGCAAGCATGGCACGTGTTATGCCTTCCGTAGATGTTGGCTCTTATGATCGTCATTGGAGTTGTGCTCTCCACTTGGAGCAATCCTGAAGGGAGCCAGAGGAAAGCCACAAGAGGGCGGAGGGGGAGGAGAGAAGAGGACACTGGGCCAGGTGTGACCATTAGCACCTGTAATCCATCTTAGCAGACTTTTCTCCGAGATCCATGCAGACGATTGCTTGAATCTGCTTAAAACAGACAGCAGTGCCTGTGGCCCCAGAGGAGCAGCTGGTCATGGCTGCACCTGTGATGGTGAAGCTGTGAGAGACACTGAGGATGGACAGCTCGGCACATGCAATGCAATCGGAGAGGCAGAACTCGCCATGGAACGCACAGTGAGAGCACTCGTCTCAGGCATGAGTCAGGCAATGTCTTATGAGGGTTTCTCCTCTTTAAATAGCCAAGGCCAAATGTCACATGTCTTCAAAATGAGGGCCCAGGCCAGGACAAAGACACTCTATTTGAGGTTTTAATGCAGCATTCAGGATAGCATTCAGTTCAAAAGACTGGCCTCAGCTGCTTATTAAAGTGTTCAAACCCCCCGCCCCCAATCTCTCCCTCTCTGCTCCCTCCACATGGCCCCATGGGGCTGACATCCATTGCGTAGCCCCACCCCGGACATTCAGTACAGAGGTAGACGATGGCATTATCTTTGCAGCTGGAAAACCCCCTTCAGAGAGGAGAGAGAGCTCTTTCCTATTCCACTCCAAAGTCTTTTCTGGCTCACCTGATCTTCTACAAGACGCCATCCAAGTGCCAATCCCTGACATCAAAGCAAAGTGACCTGGTTGTGGCCTGGGCTTGGGGTGTGTGGGGTGGTGATGGTGGGGTGACCAACGGAAGCATAAGGCAGATCTGGTGATGGCTGGGGCTGCTCTAGGGTGGGATGTGTGATTCTGGGAGCAGCCTCTAGAACAAGCACTTTAGGCTTATTAAAAGCTAAATGACAAATGTGTCTTCATCCCAGAACTGCTTATTGGGGTCAGTGTATACCTAGTCACGCAACAGGCACTGGTGGAGTCCCTCGGCTGTGCAAGGGATCAGACTAGGCGTTGAGGCCGCCGCTGCTCCAGACTTCGGATTTTGAAAAGGAAGGGCACGTACTGCAGAAATGAAGATACAAGTGATCATGGCCGTAAGAAGTACCAATGCAACGCCACAGCAATCAGAGCAGGAACCCCTTCCATTGGGAAAAATTAAGAGAAATGTTGAAGCTGAGATAGCATTTTTCTGGGCCTTGACCATGGGGTAGGATCTGAAGTCCGGTGAGCAGGCGGCATCAAGAGGAAGCATAGCAGCTCGTGTTTCGCTGGGATGAACTGAAATCGAGTTGTAGAGGCAGACTGAAGGCAGACTGAAGGCAGACCTTGGGGGATGAAAATATCACCAGGTGGAAGGCGGGCTTTATTGTGATGGCCATGTGACATCCTTGAAGGTTCTGAAACAGAACAATGGCGGGTAGAGCCCTTAGAAACACTACCCAAAAATCATAGCAGGGAAGTCAGCCCAGGGAAGCAAAAGGAACTTTCCTACCTCACCTGCTGGAGGGGCGCTCTGAGGCACCTGTATCTCTGTCCCCTCCACTGGGGTCTACACGGTCTGTGCACATGAGCTTTCCTTGGCTGACAAATCCTTCTCTCTTCCTGATGGACCCCTGCCTCCCTCCACTGGAAAACATTGCCAAATGGATGTAATTCAAATTCCATGTAATAAAAACATAAAGCAAGGCAAAATAAATGGGAATGCTTTAAGTAACGTGCTCTGGCATCCCATAAAAGCCTCTTAAATTGATTACATCAGAGTGCATGGTGTAGACTCCAGAAAAAGGAGGGTTTTATGGGGACTCTGGCAGAGCCCCAAAGTAGAGCTGCACTCTGGTTGCTGCAATCATAATTCTTCATATCATGTTTTGTGCTAGGAATGCAGGACCCTGCACAACGAGTGTTCCTTCTCCAAGCAGGGCGTACATTTAAAAGCAAAGTCCCACAGTTGTTAGCAGTGCCAGGCTGTTCTGACCAGGTTCATTCTACTGGCCATCTCGGCTGCTAAAACCTTGAGGGTTGTTTTCCAATGATTGTGAAAACCAGGAATGTAAAAGAGTTAGCCCAGGGGTTGGGAGAGACTTATTTTTGCCTGAATCTGGCAGCCCTGGTGGGGCTGATTTTGGTTGTTTAGCCCTAAGCCTGATATTCAGTACAGGGGAAAAGGATGGCACTCTTCCAATGGCTGGAAAACCCTTTCAGAGATGGAAGGATTTCTTTCTGATCTCACACTGGAATCTTCTCTTGTCGGCCCAATCCTGTTCAGCAAAATGCCAGCCATGCCCAGGTCCCTGATGTCAGAGTACATCAGTGTGGCCACGGCTCTAGGCTTGGGATGGGGATGCCCAATGGAACCAGGAGGCAGATCGGTGCTTTCTGCAGAGTGGTGTGGGACCACTGATGGCCAAAAGAGTGCTCTGACAGTGGGGCTGCTCGGTGAGGCTTGGGGATATTAGTGGCTTACAGAAGTTCATCTTCTAGGCTGAATGTCAGGCCACCAGGGAAGGTGGCCTGTTGCAGGCCAGACTAAACAGGCTGATTGATGTATTCTCTGTGGATGGCTCAGCCTGGTGCTTGTCAGACAATCGTGGAGTGACTGCCATGGTTTGAGAGTGTCCACATGCTTAGCAGGTGTCGGTATGCCCTTCTTAGTGTGTTTATCTTCTGGCTCAGATTTTCTCAGGAGATCCGTGTGCTCTCTAGAGTTAAACCAGGAGGCTTCTTTTCACAAAACTCTGTATTAATTTGCAGAATTTTTCCCCAGAGGATAAGATTATTCTGATAAGGGTAGAACTCCCTGCTTGTTCGCCCTCTCTCCCACCGCCGTCTATTTCTTCATTCTTGGCCACAATCCCCTTTCTTCTTCTTCCTTCCTGTCTTCCTCCTTCCCCTCTCTTCCTCCCTCCCTCTATCCTTCCTTCCCTTCCTTCTTTCTTCTTCCTTTTTCCATACACCAAGAGTCTACTAAAAGCCACTCTGCTAAGGGCAGAAATCAAAAGCAAGCAAGACCCAGTCCTGGCCTACCCAGAGCTCAAGGTTCAGAAAGATGGTCCTCAACCAGGTATGCACATCAGAATCACCTGGAACACTGAGAATTAGAAGACTCCTGTACCCCACCCCAGACCTACTAATCGGAATCTTCAAGGGTGTGACCTAAGAATAGATGTTTAGAAAAAAAAAAAATCTTTCCAAGTGTCTTTGTTATTGCGATCAAGGCGAGGAACTTCAGTTCAGAAAACAGTCACAGGCGACTGGGTAAGGGCTGGCATAGATGTCTGAGTGTGAGCTGTGTCTGCAAGGAGAGATGCTCTAATTCAGTTGTTCGCAGGGGCTGAGCCGTCAGTGCAAACGTCATGGTTTTGAACTTCTTAACTGGGCCTGGAAGGATGATTAGGGATTTCCCGAGGGGTGATGGGGCAAAGAGGGAGGACCCTTTGGATGCACACGCACACATGAAAGGAAAAACGGCTCCTTGCAGAAGCTCCACACAGCTCTGCAAGGCCTGGCCGGAATGGGCAAATGGGGAGAGCTTTGAGGCCACTGGAGTAGCCAGGGGCCAAGTGACGCTAGCGCTAGAGGTCTCACCAACTTACTTGTACTTTTTCTCCCTCCAAATCATAGGAAAAAAATCAAACAGTTTTAAAGAGGGAAAAATAGAATCCATCTTGCATTTAGAAGCATAAACTGGGGGCAGCCTTGAGGCTGAAGCGGGTGAGGTGCGTTACATCCGACTCAGCGACGTTCACGGCCCCAAACCCTTTAGACAAGATGGCTTTGTCACTCCCACGGGCAGGACTTGTCACATCCTTGACAGATGTGTCCGAGTGCTTCAGTTTCCATGTCGTAACATGGACGATTAGGTCACAGTCTTTTCCCTATCACCCCATCACTGCACCAGCCATCCACTCCGGGTGTGAGGACATGATCTGTAAACCTCAGCTGACACACTCAAGGCCTGTTCAGTCCCGAGTCCTCAGGAGCAGGAGAGGCTGGAAGCAGGTCCCTGAGCCAGGCTCCACTTGACTTCCTGCTCGGTATTCATTCTGCACTACGGAGCCGCACTGGCAGGTTATAGCAATAGACGTAATCAATGTCTTCATGCAAAAGATGTCTTCAAGGAAGCACGCGCTTTCACATCATGGTTAAATCAAGAACAGCTTGTTCAACTGATTGTCTTATGAATGCTCTCTCTACTTTATGTTCTTTACCCAATCCAGACAGGATTGATAAATACCACGGAATGAAGAATTCAGAAGAATTCCCATAGAATTGCACATGTTATTCATAAGTTTAGTTATCAAACAGCTCAAAGATAACTTCTAAAGCAAATTTTTATCTACATCCAAGAAAGTTGCTTGAATCTGCTTCAAAAAGCTAGGTGACCTAAAAGTCAGCAGATACGAAAAGGACAAGTTTAAAACTTCAGATAAGTGAGGCTAAAAGGAGTCTGAGGAAAAGATTCTAAATGGAAAGGCAGAGTTAAGAGCCAAGTACTAAACAGAACACCAAAACACTGTGAGTTACACATTGCGATTGGATGTCATAAATGAAGTAGGGATGGGGAAACATTTTTCTGCCAAGGGCCATTTGAATATTTATAACATCACTCGTGGGCCTTACACAATTACCAACTTAAAAGCTTGCCTGCTAAAGATACATTAAATTTCGAGTCCCACCTGCAGCTGCATGAAGCATAGCATGTGGTTTTTCTGGGTCTTATATAGCTCACAGGCCAGACCTTTGCCATCAATAGATGCAGTGGCGTTTATAATATATACTGTTTTTTTTTTAAAAGATGTCCCTGAAAAAAAAAGATGTATTTATTTATTTGAAAGGCAGAGTGACAGAGAGAAAGGGGGTCCCTCTCTCTCTCTCTCTCTCTCTCTCTCTCTCTCTCACACACACACACACACACACACACACATGCATATAGAGAGAGGGGGTAGGGAGAGAGAGAGAGACCTCTTCTATTCTCTGGTTCACTTCCCAGGTGGCTGTCACAGCTGGGGCTAGGCCAGGGCAAAGCCAGAAGACAGAAACTCCACGTGGGTCTCTCACATGGCTGGCAGGGGCCCAAGTACTTGGGCTACCTTCTGCTGCTTTCCCAGGTGCATTAGCAGGGAGCTGGATGAGAAGTGGAGCAGCCAGGTCATTTTTTTAAAAATATTTATCTATTTGTATTTGAAAGTCAGAGTTATATAGAGAGAGATGGAGAGGGAGAGGGGGAGGAGGAGGGAGAGGGAGAGAGAGAGAGAGAATCTTCCATCCACTGGTTTACTCCCCAATTGGCTACAACAGCTGGAGCTATGCCGACCAAAATCAGGAGCCAGGAGCTTCTTCCAGGTCTCCCACGTGCAGGGGCCCAAGGACTTGGGCCATCTTCTACTGTTTTCCCAGACCACAGCAGAGAGCTGGATTGGAAGGCAAGCAGCTGGGACTCGAACCAGTGCCCATACGGGATGCTGGCACTGCAGGAAGCGGCTTTACCCACTACGCCACAGTGCTGGCCCCGCAGCCAGGTCTTGAACCAGCACTCCAATAGTGGATGTCAGCATTGCAGGTGGCAGCTTAATCCACTGTACCACAACGCCAGCCCTGATACACTGGTTTTATTAATTGCTATCTCCATCATTCCCCATCATTTTATACTCAGGCTGCTTATAAAACAACTGTTTCTAGTTTGAAGAATATCGAAATGCAGCAAAAAATGTACAGAAAAGTGCCTGGAGACTTACATTGGGCTCATCAGCCTAAATTGTGATTTTATATGCCTTAACAATGCTGAAATCATCAGAGGTCAGAGCAAGCCACAACGCCCTGGAGATGCTATTAACAACTTAGCGTTTTCAGATCATGTGGAAATTTTAATTCCGTTTACCAAAGATACGTGCAGAAATGACTTTCCCGATGATTAAGACCTGTAACTGTAAAAAAAAAAAAAAAAAAAAAAAAAAGGTGGGATTTATAGCATAATAAAACGGATTGTATAAAATGCAAATCTCCCAGCTGGGTGGGTTGGCCTTGGAGGTCTCAGTTGGGTTCCTGCCCGAGCTCATTACCGTTCTGAGTTCAGCCTGGGCACTGTTTTCTTTCTTTCTTTATTTAAAGGCAGGATATTATTCATAAGTCGTTTCTTTATTTCTGAACACTATTATGGCCTCTTCAAATGGTGAACAGCTGTGCAAGGCAAACACAACAGGAGAAAGTATGTTAGTTTGGGGGATACATTAGGGCAGGTTCATGTGCTTTTGTAACTATCAAAGAGTATGACCAAGCTTTAGTAAATTAGTATTATGCTATCTGGTATGCAAGAAGAGTAAGAACCACTAAGACCACATGTGTGTGGATATGAAAGCTGGCATGAGGCATAGCAAACTGCAAGATGAACAAATGTGGAAGTGGAGAAAATGGAAAAGGTGAGGACAGCATTAGAGGGAAAGGGAAGGGAAGGCACTGGTTCCAAAAGCAAGGCAAGAGAGGGAGCCTGTGTTTGGGGCCTCCCATGCAAGTTACTGAGAACGCGTCCTATCAGCCCCACCCTCAGTCAGTCAGCCAATAATAACATACCTACTTACAGGCACTTACCAAATTCTAGATCCCTCTGACCCCCAGGGTGGGGGATGAGAAGAGAACAAAGAGTTAACTCTCAGGGGCTACCTGCCCGATCACTGTCTCCTCTCTACGAATTTCTCCTCCCTTCAGCCCCTGTGCAGGGGGCAGGCCTTGGTGGCCTGTGCGTATGCCATGACCATTCACACTGCCAGGCAGTTCCATGGGTGCAGCTTGAGCAACCACTTTCTCTCTTGGGAATTTGAAGTAAGACACTGAAACTGCTGGAGGTGAACACTGCACCTGTGGTACCACATCGTCAGGGCCATTTGGAAATGCATGGAAATACAGAAGAGCCTCAACTTTTTTTCTTTTTATATTGGTGCCTTTTTCCCCTCCAGAAATCTCTTATTTAAGGTATACAAACTTCATGCATTTCATAAATACAGTTTTAGGAATCTAGTGATTCTTCTCACCCTACGCCCACCTGCATTCCCACCCTACTTCTCCTCCCTCTCCTATTGCCATTCTTACTTTTTACTAACATATATTTTCTTTTCTTTTTTTTGACAGGCAGAGTTAGACAGTGAGAGAGAGAGACAGAGAGAAAGGTCTTCCTTCCGTTGGTTCGCCCCCCAAATGGCTGCTGCAGCCTGCGCACTGCACCGATCTGAAGCCAGGAGCCAGGTGCTTCCTCCTGGTCTCCCATGTGGGTGCAGGGCCCAAGCACTTGGGCCATCCTCCACTGCACTCCCGGGCCATAGCAGAGAGCTGGCCTGGAAGAGGAGCAACCGGGACAGAATCCGGCGCCCCGACCAGGACTAGAACCCGAGGTGCCGGTGCCACAGGCGGAGGACTAGCCTAGTGAGCCGTGGCACCAGCCTACTAACATCTATTTTCAATTAACTTTATACACGTACGATTAGCTGTATACTAAGTAAAGAGTTCAACAAATAGTATAAAAAAAAAATCTTCCTCAACATTAGAGACAAGGACTAGGATTATTTATCTGAAAGACACAGAGATGGAGAGAGCCAGAGAGGAAGATCTTCCATCCCCTGATTCACTTTCCAAATGGCCACAACAGATGGATTCTGGCCCAGGCTGAAACCAGGACCAGGAATTCCATCCTGGTCTCCCACGTGGGTGACAGGGTGTCAAGCACTTGGGCCATCATTTGTAGCCTTTCCAGGCACATTAGCAGGGAACTGGAATTGAAAGTGGAACAGCTTGGACATGAACCAGCACTCATAGAGTTGCCAGTACTATACCACATTGCCAGCTCCATAGAGGCTGTTCAACTTGCACTGGGCTTAGGTCCCAACAAACCTGTCATAAGGCGAAAATATCACATGAAAAATGCCATTTCATACACCTAATCTACTGAACATCATGGCTTAGCGACAAAGCACATGGTGCGGTATCAGTTATTTCCCTTTGTGATTGTAGGGTAGCTGGGGGTTGTGGCTGCTACTGTAGCCCAGTTTCACCAGAGTGTCTTATAGTATATGTCTAGCCTAGAAACAGATCAAAATTCAAAATTCAAAGTATGAATTCTATGGAGTATGCTCTGCTCTCTCACCATCGTAAAACTGAGAAGTCAGTCAAACCATTGCTAAGTGAGGAACATCCATTTTTAAGGTTGTTCCAATGAACACTTAAGGAGGCCGGCACCGCGGCTCACTAGGCTAATCCGCCTGCGGCGCTGGTACTCCGGGTTCTAGTCCCGGTTGGGGCACCGGGTTCTAGTCCCGGCTGCTCCTCTTCCAGTCCAGCTCTCTGCTGTGGCCCAGAAGGGCAGTGGAGGATGGCCCCGGGTGCTTGGGCCCTGCACCCGCATGGGAGACCAGGAGGAAGCACCTAGCTCCTTGCTTCCACTTCCATAGCGGCCATTTGGGGGGTGAACCAACGGAAGGAAGATCTTTCTCTCTCTCTCTCTCTCTCTCTCTCTCTCTCTTTCTCTCTCTCACTGTCTAACTCTGCTTGTCCCCCCCCCCAAAAAAAAAACAAAAAAAAAACAAACAAAAAAACAATGAACACTTAAGGAGCCATTACCGGTGTTCATTGGGCCAGGGCAAAGAATGGTAAATATCAGAAAATATGCAGGAAAATCAGTTTGACAAAAATTTCCCCACCCAAGCCGCCAATGGTGCTCCCATTGGATGAACACAAAGTCTAGGAAACAGTGGTTTTATTTTTTTGTTGTTGGGACACAGGCGAGGAGAGAGAGACGGTGCAGAGGAAGGAGACCGAGGGAAGCAAAGACGAGGGCAACCACAGGACTCCGAGGGTGGCAGCAGGGTTCCACTCTGTGTGCACTTCCCAGTGTCTGCCAGCCAGGCTACAGCACCTGCATTTGATTCTATGCTGCTCCTAGAACCTTCCAAAAGGGCATATATATATATTTTTTTTAACTTGACATTTCAAATGGTTTCTGTTTCTTGGGACCACGGGAGTCCAGACAAAAGTATACGCGTGACCCTTCCCTGATGAGCTCAAGAACTCAGCTGAGAGGCAGGACAGTGGAAGTGACCAACACAAAGCATCATGCCACACCTTCATTAGTGATGGTGGTGTGTTCCCATGACAACGTATCATGTCAGTCTTTGCTTTACTAAAGGTAGCATGATAACGGTTCCTTTTCTACATTATCTTGGTAAATAGTAAAAAATCAAATGTGTTCAACCCCCAAAATAAATAAAAGTGTATGTATAATATATACTTGGAACTCAGGACAGAAAGAACAAAAGGTATGTGTTGAAGTGGATGCTTGTTTATTTTGTTGTTTGGTCTGCGATCCAGGCACACGCCCCATGTTTGGGCAAAAGGAAAGGGAGAAGAGAGTGTAACCTAAGCTCTGAGACACTGTGGGCCCCACCTCTCACACCTGCCCTCGCCTTCTCCACGCTCCTGCACATGCTGCTTCCTCTACTTAAGCATTGGGATGCAAAACAAGCCTTCCTGCATCTGATCCAATTCTAGAGAAATAGATATATTTATATTTTCCCTCTTCTGACTGAAAATAGCATTGTTATGTACGGTAGAAACAAAAATACAAGCTTATATATCTAAATGATCTGTTTCCATAGGAGAATGGCAGCGAAATAACTGGAACTACTTTGCCACAAAAACATTGAAATATGAATGAATATGAGAAGAACTAATATGAAGGCAACATTTCAATCTATCCCTCCTGGAACTGAACAGTAGACTCTACCAGAACCCAGTGGGTCCCAGTTGATTGAAATGGTCCTCATCAGGAACTCCTGCAAAATTATGAATAGTCCCCTACACACGTACATTCCTCACCCCAACAATCTTCAACATGTCCCAGTTTGGGTGATAGGGTCGTGCCAGCCATGGGGTCTGCAGATTCCAAACTCCTGACTCAAGACAAGGAGACCAGCGGGAAGACTCCAGGAAAAGTCCTTGGGACCTGGAAGTGGCCAGCCATAGCACCTTTGGACTCCCGGGGCATATTTGTTCTGTATTTGGAAAGCCTCAGGACCCCTGAAAGACCTCAAGCATTGATGCTTCTGGCCTGTCAGGCAGCACAAACGATTGAAATTCCAGCAGGAAGACAGAGAGTAAACTCTATGCAAAATACATGTGTTCTACATGTGAGAAAACGATCTATATCATGGGGAAAAAAAGAAACTAGGGCAGGGTGAGGAGATTATGAGGTGTTGGGATGGACACTGAGGTGGCAGGAGTAAATAAGGTGTCACAGTAGGTATGCCTTGAGAAGATTTTCTATCATTAAGCAATCATCTTATTTGCCCGTCCTATATTGCCCACTGGGTAACAGTGATTTCTTTGGTGTTTCTCAAATTCCAGTGACTGAACAAAAATCCCCTGGAGATGTTGTTAAATTGGACAGTCAGATTCAGTAGGTCTGGGGCAGGGGATGAGAGGCTGCCTCTTTAACAAGCCCTCACGGGATGCTGGTGCTGTGGGTCCCAGCCCACACTTGGAGCTGCAAGGACCTCCACAGCCTTCCATTGCTGCTGCGTTTTTCCAACCGTCCGTGTGTTGTGTGAACAGATTGGAATACACGTTGGCTGAACGAACTGAGAAAAGTGACACAACAGAGAAGATGCGGAGCAGGATTAATGAATGGCTAAGCCACGATGATTGACGGACTCTTTTAATGGAATCCTTTCCAGAAGCAGGGTCTCATCACAATTATGTTCATTTGCATTTCACTATAATAACATTTAAACCACACAGAATTAATTTCCTTTTAAATGGAGATGTCATTAGTGGTCCTGAAAGATTTCTTATCCTGGAATTTTTAATGAATTCATCATGAATTTAAATTTGTTCTATCTACAGCCTCAGGGCTAGCCCCGTGCTCAGCAAATGACCCATCTGGTATAATCTGATGGGTGCTGGAATAGATCGTCTGCTCAAAGATTCTTCCTGTCCAAACTCGAGAGAATCCACTCTCATCATCTCACTTAATAGATTGACAAATGATTTGATCATCGAGTCGGTAAATATTTACAAAATACAACTTGACAGGAACTGTAGGTTGAAGACAGATAAATGACACGGTCCCTGTCTGCAAGGACCTCTCCATCTGATGGGAAGGCAACTAGATATTTACAGACACGTGGATAACATAAGGCTGTTTGTTAGAAGGCTGTTTGCATTTCCAGGCAAAGGAGCTACTTCCTGATGTCTAAGCTTTGCAGTCACCATGGAATTTCACTCGGGAGGTGGAGACAGTATGATGATACCGTTATGTCCGTGGGTACATTAGAGATACACAGTGCTGGCATGGGCAAAGGACAGAAGGTCTGTATCTGGTAACATGCTATATCCATTTGTGTTGCATATGCAAAATGATAAGGAAGTGGGAAGAGCTGTGGGTGCTGGAAGGTATTGAAATGGAGAGGGAAGAGGGATTGGGGCACTGGACGTGGACCTGCAGACGGAGCAAGGTGTCTCCTCCTTCCTGGAGCCCAAACCCTGCCCCCTCCCTAGGAGCGGTCCCGAGCACCAGCGCACATGACTGTTCGTGAGGCCACTTCTAGCTCCTCTCCACTCCTTCCTCTCTCTGCCTTCTTTCCTACCTGGCAGGGAAGAAGTTGTCCCTCTTCCTCTGAAAACCAACATCTCCCACCACCACTGATCTAACCTCTTAGGGCCGGCGTGAGGCCAGGTGGTTCTCATTAATTTCCCCATCTGGGGTCTTCGGCTGTACCGCCCCCCCCACCCCGCTGTTGTATTCTCACTTCCTAAAAGTCCAGTCTATTGTACCATCTTTAAAAATCAACCCGAACCAAGCTTCCATGAGTTACTCTCTTCTTTCTTCTTCTTTTTAAAATTTATTTATTTGAAAGGAAGAGAGAAAGAAAAAAATCTTTCCATCTGTTGGCTCGCTCCCCAAAGTTCCACAATGGCCAGGACTGGGCCGGGTCCAAAGCCAGGAACCTGGAACTCTATCCAGGTCTCCCACATGGGTGGCAAGGGCCCAAGTACTTGGGTCATCCTCCAGTGCTTTCCCAGGTGCATTAACAGGGAGCTGAATCAGAAGCAGATGATCCGGAACTTGAACCGGTGCCCATACGGATGCTGGTATTTCAGGTGGCAGCTTAACCTGCTGTGCCACAGCTCCAGCCCCTGCTGAAGTTCTTACAAGATAAGCTTCATTCCTAACTTCTATTTCCCCACCATAGGCTCAGGCCATTTTAAAAGAAACGGTTTCCTTGATTATAAGCATTACTCACAGTTACTGCAGAAATTTGGAAAATATAGAAAAATATAAAAGAGAGAACAAGAACCATCCTGAAGTTCACAATGCAAATGTAACTCCTCACTACTAAGGTTCTAGCAGTTTTGCTTTTTCAATTTTAATTTATGGGCCCAGGTAGGGATGGATAGATAGATAGGTAGATAGATAGATAGATAGATAGATAACTGATATATATCTATATAGATATATAGATATAGATATATCTAGATATTTCTATGACAATTTTTGTATAAAAAGTTTTGGCTGTGGCTGGTGCTGTGGTGTAGTAGGTAAAGCCACTTCCTGCAGTGCCAGCATGCCATTTGGGCACTGGTTCGAGTTCCAGCTGCTACACTTCTAATCCAGATCCCTGCTAATGCACCTGAGAAAGCAGCAGGGGATAGCCCAAGTCTTTGGGCCCCCCCTACACCCATGTGGGAGACATGAAAGAAGCTCCTGGCTCCTGGCTTCCGACCGGCCCAGCTCCGGCCATTGCAGTCATTTGGGGAGTGAACCAGCAGATGGAAGATCTCTCTCTCTCTCTCTCTCTCTCTCTTTCTTTCTCTCTCTGTAGCTTTGCTTTTCAAATAAATAAATAATTCTTAAAAAATGTTTCAGCTCATCCTAAATATTGTGTTTTATACCCTGAAGTTTGGTTTAGTATGATAATATAATCCTAGCTGATTAAATATTAATAATAATGGTAATGGCTAAGTAATATTTCATCTTTGATAGCCAGTGTTGGACATTTCGGTGGTTTTAGTTTTTCACAATTATCAGTAGCATTATTATAAATATTCCTATGTTTATATCTCTATATACCATGCCCAGGAATGAAACCCTGACCTAAGCCAAAAGGTGTAACAATTTTTAAAGGCCTTAATACAGGGTCAGATGAGATCGGGCACATTCAGTGTGGTATGGCCATAGACTGAAGGCCTCAGTCCATGTCACCTCAATTTGTACAGTCATCTCTCAGCATCTGTGGGAGATTAGCTCCAGGACCCCCCGTGGATAAGTGAATGCATGGGATCTCAAGTCCCTTAGATAAAAGGACATTGTATTTGCTTATAATCTATGCACAGCTTCCCATGTATTTTCAACCACTTCTAGATTACTTATAAGACTGAACACAAGGCCAAAACACCATGTATTGTGTAGGGAATAACACCAAGGAAAAGTATCTACATGTTCAGAACAGATGCAAGTTTAAAAATTTATTATTATTATTATTTTAGTATTTTCGATCCTTGCTTGATTGACTCTGTGGATGCATACCCGTGGGTATGGAGGGCTGCCAGTGAGCAATGCCTGCGGACAGCTTCAACACTGGCTACCACTCATCACCCACTCCTTAACTCTTCTCAACCTAGCCTTTCCCTTCTGCGGCCATGACACAGTCACTCTTCTCCAGGTTGTCTGGCAACTGCCTAATTTATTTTTTAACTTTTATTTGAAATGCAGAGTAAGAGAGAGAGAGAGAAACAGAGAGAGAAAGAGAGAGAGAGAGAGAGAGACAGAGAGAGAGAATCTTCCATCTGCTAGTTCACTCCCCAAGTGGCTGCAATGACCGGGGCTGGGCCAGGCAAAAGTCAAGGGCCAGGAGCTTCTTCTGGGTCTCCCATGTGGTTTCAGGGGCCCAAGGACTTGGGCCTTCCTCTGCTTCTTTCCCAGACCATAGCAGGGAGCTGGATTAGAAGTGGAGCCCTTGAACCAGTGCCTATATGGGATGTCAGCACTGCAGACAGTTGCCCAACCTGCTATATATACCACAGTGCTGGCTTCAATGTCCTAATTCTTCAATCCTTTGCATCTCTCTGTCTCTGTCTCTCTCTGTCTCTCTCTCTCTCCTTCCAGTGTTGCATGGCCTCATCTTCCCCCTGAAGCCTCAACATCCTTGTCTCCCTGCTCTGCTTGCTCCACAAGCTCTCTGATTGCTGCTTTCATGAACCACCTCCCACCCCTCAGGTCTTGTCTCTTTGTTCTTTATGGAATCTACGAGGGCTCAGGAAGAAGCAGAGGAGGCAGGGCCTCGGTGAATACACAGGTGCTTCTTGTGTATGGACATCAGTAGAAGCACAGAGCCTCATGACCTCAGGCGGAGACGCTGTTAGCAGAAGGCGCCGCCTCTTTGGAAGAGGAATGCGATTAGCGAGGCAGAGGTGGAGGGAGGTGACATCAGACCGAGAGCAGAGATGAGCTCTCCCCAGTGCTCCAGGCTGGCACTGTCCTAGCAGCCGTCTGGCAAGACCCCTGAGAGGCCAAGCGCCCTGGTGCTGCCCTCTGACCCTGGGCAGGGTGGCAATCTGCCTCCAGGTCTCTTCCAATCCCGTGCTACCACAGGGATCATGGACAGCTTTGCCCAAGGACAAAGAGCTCTGTGCAGTGGGGCCACAGGCAACTGAGAGAGAGAGACACTGTAACAGTGTTTGCAGGTTATGTGTGGGCTGCAGGCAAGGAGAGGGGAAGTGGGCAAGCCCAGAGCCACAACCGGAAATTCTCAGTTCCAGTTCCAGTTCCAGCCTGAGACTTGCCTGGCGCCTGAGCTCATCTCCCTGCCCTCCAGTTGTATCTACTTTAAGGTCTCACTTTTTTCTGCTCAGTTCTGAATCAGTAGAAATGAGACTAGGAAAGCCAGACCTACCATTCCTGGGAATCCCGCCAGGGTCCAGGTGTGTCCCACTAAAACATCAGGAGCAGGAACAGCAACATCCAACATGTGGATGAGGTGGAAGGCCAGGGCTCCCTCTCTCTCTTCCTGCCTCCTGATCTTTCCTTTACCTACAGCATCTGTACCCCAGAAGAGACCATTACTGAGAATGCTGTTACTGTCATTCTTAGAACAGCCAAAAGGCCTGGACACCTTAGTGGAAAGAAAATTATCAGTGTGATCGCCATCGAAGCCCTCGGCTCCCTGAGGAATAGCAACCCTTTGCCATCCACCCCGGTCCTGTGGGAACATGACAGACCTGGGATGTGCACAGTTAACATCTCAGCCTTGGGCTTCCTGCAAGAGCGGACTCCAGCTGGGGTCAGGCTGGAGCTGGCTACTTGGTGAGCCTCTCAGTGTGGCTTGTCTATGTTTTTTAAAGTGATGGCTCATTTTTATGGGGGAAGATTACATGCTTGGGAGAATTGCGAAGGCTTCGGGATACCTCTCTTGCGAAAACCAGAGCCTTGTGGACATTTTAATAAGGCTTTATAGTTCATTCAATACTTGAGGAGCTCAAGCAGATGTGTTTCCTGCCCCAACCTGTACCTATTTAGAGAATGAACAAGGAGACAGTAAGATCATTTTAGACTATCATGGGCAGAAATAAAACAAGGCTAGACAGTGGAGGGAGGGAGGGAGGAGCCAGCTTAGACAGGGTGATTGGAGTCACTGTGGAGGTAACAGTTGGGTTGAGCCTTGGAGTGATGAGAAGTTGGCCAAAGTCATGTGGCGTCCTCTCCTTTCTTAGGTACAATTTCTGCTCCCTGTTAGGTGAGGGGGCTGGGTATCAGGCCCTCCAAGCTTCCTTCCAGTGTTAGGCTTCCACAAATATAAATAATGAGGTTTGTTAAGCTTCTTCCCGCAGTAGCTTCTGAGCCATGAGGCCCGCATCAGAGGGCTGCCTCCAGTCCCTTTCGGAGGGCACTGGTCCCAGGGAACAATTCCTAGGTGAACCATTAGAGACAAAGTCTGTGGGAAATAATACGGCAGTTCCTCAAACAAGTAAATATAGAATTACCATATGCTCTAGCAATTCCACTTTTGGGTGCGTACCCAGACACATTGGAAGCAAGATCTCAAAGATGCTTGCATATCAGTGTTCATATCAGCACTGTTCACAATAGCCAAAAAGTGGAAACCACCTAAGTGATCATCCACTGCTGGTGCATAGACAGAAATGTGGTGCGCACATACACAATGGAATCATAGCCAGGCTTCCCCATGAAGGACATTCTGACAGATGCTACAACAGGGAAGCACCTTGAAGTCATGACACTAAGTGAAATAAGCCTGACACAAAAGGACAAATGATATTTGATTCCACTTATAGTGGGAACCTAGAATGGGCAAGTTCATGGGTGGAATGAAGTTCCCAGGAGCTGGGGGAAAGAGAGAATTGGAGTTATGTCTTGGTGGGTATTGAGCTTCTGTTTGGGGTGATGGAAAAGCCCTGGAGATGTGTAATGGAGACGGCTGGCCAACAGTGGACATGCACTTAATGCCACTGAGATGTGGACTTACAGGTGGTTGAGCTGGTTAGAAACGATGAGATTTGTACTAGGTGTATTTTAGCACAATGTTTTTAAAATTCAGTGGCAGATTGAGCAGTGGCAAGCTTGCTCTTAAATGTTATCTACGAAGTTATTTGAAACAGACCAGGTGGTGTGTGAAGGCAGAGAGGGTGGGGCTAGGTCTCTGCAGGCATCTGTCAGACTCGTAGGCAGCCTCCGAGTTCCCTACTCCTGGCTGTCACCGCCACGTCCTTTGCCATCAGGGTACTGTGACTTCCCAGGCCTCACCATGGCTGATTTATCCAGGGCCAGGCAACAGGGCGAGCAGGGCCAGGAAGCCCCCTAGCGGGATTCTGAAATGGAATCCAAGAGAATTGTGCCTGTCTACCTACCTCTCCCAGAGGACACTCAAGTTCCAAAGCTTCGCTGCTGGTGGTTGTGTTGGGAAGCAGGTCAGTCTGGACAGGGAGGGAGGGAGAGAATGAGAGGGAGGGAGAGAGGGAGAGAGAAGGAGAGAGGGAAAGAAGGAGAGTGGCAAGGCTGACCAGGCCCCAGCTATGCCTCTCCCTACTACCATTCTTGTCCAAGGTTCTATAGCACACCCCACTACTTCCATAATGAGTTCCCCTATACAGTTAATGAAGGAAGAGTTCAATTTTTGTCATTTTTCCCTAAAAAGTTTCACCTGCTTGGCCACCATTTCTCATAACTGGAGGAAATAAAAGAAGAGGGACCCAGGTGCCAGTGCGGTGGCGCACTAGGTTAATCCTCTGCCTGCAGCGCCGGCATCCCATATGGGTGCCAGGTTCTAGTCCCAGTTGCTCCTCTTCCAGTCCAGCTCTCTGTTGTGGACCAGGAGTGCAGTGGAGGATGGCTCAAGTGCTTGGGCCCTGCACCCGCATGGGAGACCAGGAAGAAGCACCTGGCTCCTGGCTTGGGATAGGTGTAGCTCCAGCTATTGCGGCCATTTAGGGGGTGAACCAACAGAAGGAAGACCTTTCTCTCTGTCTCTCTCTCTCACTGTCTGTAACTCTACCTGTCAAATAAAAAAAAAGAAGAAGAAGAGGGACCCAGATGACAGGGCTTGTATGGGGAGGAGAGTGGCCCCAAGGTTACTGGTGATGGAATCCCATCAGTTTCTGTGGGGAACCAAGACTTAGAAAGTCATCCTCTACTCCAACCTCAAATAACCTCACCTGTAAAATGGAATCAATTCACCCAGGTTGGCTGTTCCCTGATTTTAGCCAAGCCCAGGCCATATACTGATTTTGTCCCTCTTGTTCAGGTATTAACCCTCCATTTGGGCTGATTTGCTTAAGCAAGGGCAAAATCATTCATAACTCCTCCCACTCTGTCCTTTAAAGGATATAATGAGAATTGTTTAACATTCTTTCGATACTGACAGCTCTGCTAATAGCACCATGCTAGGCTTAATAGGTGAAAAGTGAATTTTCCTGCTCCCACAGAGGTTAGAGTTAGTTTCTAAATGATTCATCACCCAAATAATATACAGTAGTCCCCCCTCCTCCACATTAGCAGTTACCTATGGCCAGCCAGTCCAAAAATATTAAATGGAAAATTCAAAAAATAAACAATGTATAAGTTGTGCACTGTTTCAAGCAGCAGGATGAACCCTTACCCCATCTGGCTTTATCTTTTCAAAATACGAATTCTCGGCCGGCGCCGCGGCTCAATAGGCTAATCCTCCGCCTAGCGGCGCCGGCACACCGGGTTCTAGTCCCGGCCGGGGCACCGATCCTGTCCCGGTTGCCCCTCTTCCAGGCCAGCTCTCTGCTGTGGCCAGGGAGTGCAGTGGAGGATGGCCCAAGCCCTTGGGCCCTGCACCCCATGGGAGACCAGGATAAACACCTGGCTCCTGCCATCGGATCAGCGCGGTGCGCCGGCCGCAGCGCGCTACCGCGGCGGCCATTGGAGGGTGAACCAACGGCAAAAGGAAGACCTTTCTCTCTGTCTCTGTCTCTCACTGTCCACTCTGCCTGTCAAAAATAAATTTAAAAAAAATAAAATAAAATAAAATAAAATAAAATAAAAAAACAAAATACGAATTCTCCATTTTCTCAGGTATCCATGCTGTAAATGCTACCCACCCATTAGCCACTTAGCAGCTGTAATGATTATCAGACCAACTGTTACAGTATTTGTACTTGTGCTCAAGTAACTTCTGTGCAGTAACCTAGCAGGACCACACAATGCCTGTCGCTCACCTCACTTCATCGCATCACGTAGGCACCGCAAGATCTCACATCAGAGAGAAGTCACTTTGATTACAGTGCATTGTTAGAACTGCTCTATTTTACTACTTGTTATTATTGTTTATCTCTTACTGGGCTTAATTTATGAGTTAAACCTTATTATAGTTATGCATGTATAGGAAAAAAAGCATATAGAGTCTGGTTATATCTGCAGCTTCTGGGTGTCACAGAACATAAGTCCTATAGATAAGAGGGGGGATACTGCAAAAAATGAACATGGCAAAACAGGAGTTAATCCAGGGACATAAAGCATCCATAATAGGAATTCTAACAGCTTTTCTTTTGTGCTTTCCTCCCAGTTCCCAATCCCTCTTTCATCGTTCCTGTGACAACTACCACTACCACTAGCACTATTCCAGAAACATCAAAATTCTCAGCACTCTCTGTAAACTGTTATCCCCGGAGGCGCCGGCAGTCAGTTTGCTTTAACCTTCAGCTATGCTTCCAATACAAGGGGTATTCAGAACATTCACAGAAAGTGTGCATGACGAGAAAACCATGTGTGGGCTTACCGGGTGTGTGCCAAAATAAACTAATGTTTTAATTCCAATTTTCTGTGAACTTTTTGAAGTATCCCTATATTTCCCTTGGATAGTGATGGCCTACAGCCTGCTGCATGGTGGGGTGGAGTGGAGGGAAATCTCTTCTACTACCTTGCGCTGCTCTAATATAACACAATATTTGCAACTGTAATTTGTAAAGAATAGAAATATGCTCTTTACAATTATAGTGGCTGGGAAGTTCAAGGTGGAGGGATTCCCATCTGGTGAAGGCCTTCTTGGAACATCATCCCATGGCAGAAAGTAGACGGGCAAGAGAGCATGGCGAGGGAGGGGAATGAGCTGACCTCATTCTTTTATCAGACCCCATGTCCACAATAACTGCATTGATCCATTCATCAACACAGAGCCCCCGTGACCTACTTACTGCTTAAAGGCCTGCCGATTAACACTCTAGTACCGGGGAGTAAGCTCCCAACACCTAAGCTTTTGGGTGGGGTGTGGGGAGCACATTCAAGTCACAGGAGCTGCAGAATCTTCCAGCATCCAAGTCACTGTTACAAAGACCAGGTCAGGTTTTCATCTCTTGCCCACCTCTGTTTTACTCTCACTGACCCTTGGTATAGAGCTCTTGGTAGGTAGCAAATTGGCAACAACCAATGCGAAGGGCACCCATTCCTTCTACCCCCATCCGCCTGCACAGCCTCTTCCTATATCAAAGACAGGGGCTTCTGCACTACAACTGAGGCAAGCCCAAGGTCAAACTCCCAGGTCCAGGTATCAGAAGGGGCCTCTCTTTATCCGTCCCCATCTTACAAGGGGTGTGACCACATCCCTTGTGATCTCAAATCAGACTCCAGCCAAGGTGCCCTGATGGTGGAGGAGATCATTTTCATACATTCAGCGACTTTAGTGCCATCTTTATCTGAAAGCTGCAGGCAGATTGCGCCAGTGGATGTATCCAGATAGACTTCAGCACCTTGTGAAGTCCCACCTTGCTGGGGGAAGGGCAGCTCCTGCACACAGGTTTGGACTCGATTTGAGACAAAAACAGGAGAAAAGTGACTGAAGGAAGATACTGCGGTCCAGGCAGAGCCAAGGTTTGGGGCACCCAAAGCTTATACAATTTTAAGACTCTTCTTTGGAAAATAATGTGCCAGTGTCATAGTTTTACATTTCATAAAGATATACGATCTCTTGAACACATTCATGGGCTCCCCCTGAGGCCCTGGAAGGAACCTGTATAAGGGAGAGGCCAATGAGCTTCACCGTGTGGTGGTGGGGGGTCCCCCACCAACAGCACTGACAGCATCTGGGAACGCATTAGAAATGCCAGTTCCTGGGCCCCACCCCAGACCTACTGCGTCAGGAACTCCAGGGTGGGCTCTGGAAACCTGAGTTTTCACAAGCCCTCCAGGAGGTTCTGAAGTGCACTTGAACTTGAGAACTCTTGGCTCAGAGGTTAAGGGCATGGGCTCCGGGACAGGCATTTGGTTTAGGGTTAAACCGTCCACATGCCCTGTCAGAGCACCTGCGTTTGATCCCCGGCTCCAGCTCCTGGCTCCAGCCTCCAGCAAAGGCAGAGCTAGGGAGGCAGGAGCGATGGCTTCCATAGTTGGATTCTTCCTACCCACCTGGGAGATCTGGTTTGAGTTTCTGGGTCCTGCTTCAGACCCCCAAGGCATTTGAGGATAAAACAGTAGATAGGAGCCCTCTGTCTCTCTTTTTTTTCTCTTTCTCATCTCTCTCTGTGTTTCTCTGCCTATCAAATTATAAAACAACAACATGGATTCTAGCGAACGGCCACCTGAACTGGATGCCTAGTTCTCCTCTTCAGTGCCTAGGTGACCTTGGGAAATTGATCCCCACAATCCTCAGTTTCACCACCTGTACTATGGGGTAATAATAGAACTGATCTCAAACGATTGCTGTGTGGATAATGGAGGACAAATGTATGTCATGCTAAGCATAGTGCCTGTTATTTGCATGTGTCTGGTACATTGTATTACTCTGTAGAGAATGGATATGTAGTGTTGGAGGGAGGGTGCAGAAATGGGAAGATGAGGAGAAACAGGGAGCCTTGGCCCGTTTCGCCAGGGTCTGCTGTGTGACCGTGCAGCTGGTTTGCCCTTTCTGGCAGTGGAGTGGAGAGTCCTTTCTTTCCAGTTCCTGTCCATCCATCTTTTGAAGGGACCTCGGCCAACCTTCTAAGTCGATAAAATTAGTAAAGCAAATGTGATTTGCCTAACTCCTGGGGAGTCATGGACCTCCTTGAAAACACAATGGGAGTTAGGGACCTCTCTTTAGATGTCTATGTAGCTTTAACAACCTATGGTGACAGATCACAAAACAGAACCACTGAAGCCAGGCCTGGGGCCCTCGGTGAAGAGCCCTTGAGGTTGTATATGGGGGTCACTCAGTCATATAGAAGGAACAAGAATGGGAAAGAGAGACAGGGAGGGCTGTGTGCTAACTGGTCAGCTAGCTGGCTACCTCTTTCGGTTAATGTAATTGAGATTTAGAATATCTCCTGGGCTCAATGTCACGTCCCCAGTTAAGAGCCTTCCATTGTGGGAATTTCAAACCTGGTGGCTAGGACTAAGATGTGGGAAGGAGGGTGTCTTTTAGCACCTTTCAAATCACATGGTGAAGCACCTTCAAGCTCCCTTTTATACATCAGGGGATCTCTGAGCCCAGATGTTCATCTTAAAGACATTTACAATCTCCCAAAGGGCCATTTAGTGGCTGAAGATTATCTAGTGCTGATAAAAGCATAAATGTGGTTAAGTCAGGGAAACAGACAAGCCAGGGACATGTGTATGACATATTAATTTTCAGCCTGTTTCTGTCATTCTCACTGAGCTTATGAGCTTTGTGACATGTTTGTGTTGTATTTAGCTGTCACCCAGCTGTAATTCGTAGTGTTCCTTGGAATCACGCTCTGGGTTGTCCAGGGAAGAGAGAGATTCATGCTGACAGCCTCTGTGGCTTTGGGTGCTTCAAGTCCCTCTGATGATGTTACTTGGTTTGAAATCAGATCGGTGGGGCCAGCACTGTGGCATAGCGAGTAAAGCCAGCTCCTGCAGTGCCAGCATCCCATATGGGCACCAGTTCGAGACCCAGCTGCTCTACTTCCGAACCAGCTCTCTGCTATGGCCTGGGAAAGCAGAAGATGGCCCAAACCCCTGCGCCCCTGCACCCATGTGGGAGACCTGGAAGAAGCTCCTGGCTCCTGGCTTCAGGTCAGCTCAGCTCCAGCCATTGCAGCCACCTGGGGAGTGAACCAGCGGATGGAAGACCTCTCTCTCTCTCTCTCTCTGCCTCTCTGTAACTCTGCCTTTCAAATAAAATAAATAAATCTTAAAAAAAATAAAGAATTCATATTGGAAAGAAATTGCCTGAATAGAACAACAGATGATCAGAAAATACAGGGCAGGTGCACACGGACCTGGGAACTTCCACAGGGCCTTCTCCAACATTCCGCTGTGTGCCCCATCTAGAGGCACCAAGCACAGGAGAGGTTGGGAGTGAACCTGGGGAAAAAACTACCTGGCCTATCTGACCTCCAGCCCTTTGTGTCCTGGGGCTGACTTCAGGTCGGTTTGTAGGAGGGAAGGTCAAATACCGCGTGGCCATTCAGTCCAACAATGGCAGGATGGGAACAGAGGAGACAAATGGAGATGAGAATGCTGCCCCCTGCAGCCCCTTCACCCTCACCCCAGGTCATGGGAAGGCTTCCACGTGAGTCCCTTGGAACGCTGGACCTGACATAGTCATCTAGCCTCCCAGGCCCCACAGCTAGCGCCCTGCCTGACACCCATATTTCCTTAGACTAAAGACAAGCATTGGCACAGCCGCCTTGGCTCATGGGTTGTGAGTGCTGTTGAGTTAGTCCTGCTAGCCTGTCCCATGAGGTCTGTGGGAGCTGATTCTGCCATGCCAGGCCAAGCCCTGGGACGGGGCACACCCTGTACTCGTTCTCCTACCGAGGTTTTGGAATGCTAGTGAAGTCGCTGGCTTGGGCAGGCCCAAGACCCCCTCAGCCCCTCTGAAAGACAGGGTCTCCCCCAGCCATCCTCTGCCTGAGCCTCTCTCTCAGGAAGAGCACTTGAACACTGAGCCTGACCCAGCCTCTGAAAGAGAAACAAATAGAGGACCCCGCTGAGGTTGGCCAGTTGTGCTCCATGGAGCCAAGAGTACCTATGTTCTTGACCTTGGCTAAGTCACTTGACCTTCTGAGCCTTGGCTCTTCTTAATGCTAAGGCTTAACAAGCAGCTGTTGAGAAACCAAACAAGATGACATCCATGGCAGTGCCTGGCATATAAGAAGGGCCCAATGACTGCCACCTTCCTTTCTTCCCCAGGAGTCGGAAATGCAGCAACTCCATTGTCAGTGGGCAGTTTTTGAGCCAGCTGTGGGGTGATGATGGGGGCAGTCAATAGCCCCGCACAGAGAGACAAGACTGGAGGGTCCCTGGCTGCCACCTAGTCCAACCTGTCTGCCCCACTTTCCCTGTCTGCACTGTCTCCCCCCCATCTTTCTCCCCTTCCATGAGGAAGGGAATGGCCGATGGCCTACCTACCACATTCTGTGATTATCCTCCGTGTAGTTTATCAGCTAATTTAATCTCAGCAAAAATACCATTATGTGAATGATGAAACAGGTCTACAGAGTTTGAGTAACTTGCTCCAAGTCATTGAGGTGGTCAGAGGTGGGGCTGCAGGCTGCCTCCAAAGTCCATGTTATGAAACTTACTATTCTATTGTCTAGGAGTTCTCAAGTGTGGTGCCTGCTCCTGCCTCATCAACATGACCAGGGAATGTGTCAGGAATGCAAATTCCTAGGCCCCAGCCCTGAACCCAGGGCTGTTGCCTTCCAGGGGATTTGGAGCGCACTGCAATCTGAGAACCACTATCCACCGTATCTTCCAGCAGGCCTACTTTTAATTTCCTTTAGGTCTGCACAAAATGGGCTACAGCTGATCCCATCTTGTTTTTAAGGGTATTAGGAGGAAATTGATGGGAAATATCGATGTGGAGGTGCAGAGCGGGGCTGGCTGGGAAATGCAGGCTCGTCTCCAGGTTGAGAGGACAGAAGAAGAACCACAGGCGCCAGGGAGAAACCCGGGTCCTAAACTGGCCTCCTTTTCCATCCTCACCTTTGACCTGCTCATGCTCAAAGACGTCTTCAAGCCTCTTCTATTAGAGCGCTGTCTCCCAGGCAAGAACTTGATCATTAATAATGCAGATCTGCACGAAGATACTGGAAGTGCTTGTTGCAGGTTTTTATTTGGCTTCTTTCGTTCTTTTCTCAGACACAAAGACCTTTGCATGTGTAGACATGGGCAATTCTATCTGGTTCAACTTGAGGTCATAAAAATCAACTTCCGGAAGTTATTGAGCAAGTAGTTACTTCTTGGAGTTGCACAGGGTGTGCACTGCACAACCCAGGAGGAGTCATTTGTAGATGCAACCACACAGCCGGCCCTTGGAGTTGTGTGACGCCGTGGTCATGACACCAGTGCAGTGTCCTCTCTCCAACCTGAGAACTGACTTCCGCTGGCGGCCTCCCCACTTCCTGGTTGGCTTCACCTTCTCCCCAAGGCACTGTCTTCCTCTTTTCGCCCCCTCTCTCTTCCAAGGCTTTCTTACTTAAAATTTCTGCTTCAGGACTGAGGGCTGCCTTCCCAGGAGCCCCTTGGCCTATGCAGCGTTGAACTTGCTAGCTCGGCACTCCACAGACCCTGCCCCTTCCAGCACTGACAGCTAAGTCCCCTGTGAGTGCTCCCACCTCCCACTGCCCTAAACTCACTCGGGCCATCAGGGAGGGTGAGGCTGTGCTGGAGGAAGCCACAGGAGATGTTGCACTATCAGGAAAATGTGAGCTCTTGTCCAAAACCAAAGCTTTGGGTCTCTGTACTTAAATATAAATGAGCATGAGCATGGCCTCAAACCAGCAGAGTGGGGACACGATGACTGCCATCTGTCACGTGGGGCTGCACGGGAGAGAGGAGACACCTGCCTACGAGAAGAGGCACCATTGGGGGTTTGCTTCCCTGGCTCCCAGCAGAGCCCGGGGCTTCCTTCCCACGTGCACCTACCTCCTCCATGTGTATTTCTTGCACACTTCAAGGTTCTAAGGGTTTTCTTTGGTTTTTGAACTAGAAGATAAAAAGTCAACAAGAAGTGGGCTCTGAATATCGCAGACCCTTTGGACTGGCACTTCAATCGCTTTACCTGGCGTGCGGGGCTGGTTCCCTCGGAGAAGTGTGCCTGTGCACCACGTTCTAAAGAGCAGGAGTTTGCTTCTATTATTTTCTACAGCACAAAGTCACCAGACCTAAAAGCCTTCTCAAAAAACCCACTCTGGGGCCAGCGCTGTGGTGTAGCGGGTAAAGCTGCCACCTGCAGTATTGGCATCCCATGTGGGAGCCGGTTCGAGTTCTGACTGCTCCTTTTCTGATCCGGCTCTCTACTATGGCCTGGGAAAGCAGTGGAAGACGACCCAAGTCCATGGGCTCCTGCATCCACATGGGAGACCTGGAAGGCGCTCCTGGCTCCTGGCTTCAGATTGGCTCAGCTCTGGCCATTACAGCCAATTGGAGAGTGAACCAGTGGATGGAAGACCTCTCCTTCTCTCTGTGTGTAACTCTGACTTTCAAATAAATAAATAAATAAATCTTTAAAAAAAAAAAAGAAAGAAAAACCTACTCCGTGGTACTTACCTCTCTCACCAGCACCCTCCTCTTAGATATAAATTCTTAATTGGCTTTCTGTGTGACTCCACCAACCAGTTCTGTGTCCTGAAGAAAACATTTGGGTTCTTCGAGCCAGTTGATTTCATAATGGCTTTCTGTTTTAGCCCATAACATGGAAATCGTGATAAGAATTGCATTTGCCTCATGGGCCTAATGAGTGCGAGCTGGCAAACCTGCCCTGCAGAGCGCCAGATAGTAAATATTCTAAGCTTTGCAGGCCACTGCAGTCTCTGTAGCAACTGCTCCACTGAGCCATTTTCGGGAAAGCAGCCACACAGAAGACATGGAAGAATGGGGTTGGGTGTGTTCCAATGACAAAAATAGGCAGCGAGCAGAACTTGGCCCACTGGCGGTAGTTTGTTAGATGCAGCAAGAAGTGCGTGTGAAAGTAAACCGAAAAGCGCCATCCAAAAGTAAAGGCTGACGAGAAAAAGCCATGCACCGGAGACCCCGCTGGGAGGGTCGCCACTGCCCAGCCCCTGCTCTGTGACAGCCTGGGCCCCGGGAGACAGGCCAACACGCAGCCTCCTCCTGCTCACACACACCCTGTTCATGGAGTAACAGGAGCACGGACCTGATGCTTGGGATGAAAACAGTCTATGTTTAGGCACCAAGTGATCAGAGCTTTGGCACCAACTGTTTACAGTCATGGCTGGGAAAAGCAATGCCCACATCTGGAAAAAGAGGAGTGTCTGGTACCAGCCAGCTTCCTGCAGGCAACATGGACAGAGTTCCAGGCCCCTTGCTGGGACCCATGGACATGATGCTGCTACTTTTCATAGAAGTTGATAAGGACAATTTCATTATCTCCAGGGAGGCAGCACGAGTCATGGAAAGACTCAGAGCTTCAGAGCCAGTCTGGATTCCAGTCCCATTCCCATCCAACAAAGACCAGAGGAACAACCTTTGTGGCTACTTATCCAGAACTTAAATAATTTCCTTGAAATCCCTTGATGGTAAAGCACAGAGAGTCATATGTATTTGATGATAAAACTGGGTAACAGAATACAGTATGTGGCCCGTACCTACCATTCCGGAAACGTCAGTTCCCAATTCCTTGGTAGAAGTGCATTGTTGGATGGTTTTCCTCTAGGTCAAAGCAGTGAGATCTTGGGGAGGCTGACAAGGGGAGGCTGGAAGAGGAAGAGCCACAAAGATCTACTTTTGCTGAACGTGATGCCAATTATATTATGGGAGAGCCATGATAAACTATTTTCTCTACTCCAGGAAGGATTATATGAGATTTAATGGGCTTATATTTAGGCATGAACAACTCAAAGCTTCACGTTAAAATTACTTTTAGATGAAGGACACACTGTCAAATTGGGTATCAGTAGGGCAGCAGCAGTTTCTTGGAACTAGGAATCCGCGATCATCCATGGTGTCGGCAAATGACATTAGCTGCACTCCATCCTGGGATGCGCAGATAAAGGACGCCGGTCCCAGGCCTTAGGGAGCTCACAGTTCAGTACGCTGTGATGGTTCCTTTTATGCTTCAACTCGACTGGCTGCGGGGTGCCCGGATGTTAGCAAAGCGTTATTATGGGTGCTTCAGTGATGGCATTTCTGGATGAGTTTAATGTGTGAGTGGATAGAGTGAGTAAAGCACCTGGCTTTCTCTGGGGTGGTGGGTCTCATCCAATCAGTTGAAGGCCTGCACAGAATAAAAAGGCTGCCATCCCCAAAGCAGAGACAATCCCTCCTGACTGGCTGCCTTGGGATGGGACATTGGCTTTTTTGTTGTCTTTAGACTTGAATGAAAACATCTGTTCTTCCTGAATCTCAAGCCTGCTGGCCTTCAGATAGAAAGTAAACCACCACTCTCCTATAATCCTATACTTAGTCAACCTCTCTCTCTCTTCCTCTCTCTCTATATCTGTATCTATATAGATATGAGACACTTTTTGGCATACGTATGGCATGACAAATGTATGACATACACACATCTTGCACGTTACATGGATGTGTCCATCTCTATATATCTTAGATACATATATGTGACATACAAACTGAATTCTTTTTTTATTATTTGACAGGTATAGTTATAGACAGTGAGAGAGAGGGAGAGAGAGAGAGAGAGAGAGAGACAGAGAGAACTGCTCAGGAGCTGCGGCCTTTGAGACAGGACAGTCACTGCCCACCCGCAGCCTGGGGGAAAAGGAGTGGGAAGACACTTTGATCTTTATCTTTTCTCTCCCTCCAATCTTGCCTTATACTTCCCATTGGCCAAACACAATAAGAAGTCAGAGAGAAAGGGAGCCCTGCCAACAGACCAATTCTGATGCAATGAAGGATGGGACTAAACCAATATACTAATATCAGATGACAGGGACCACTGGGGACCATCTTAAGAGGCTGGCTACCCTTGGGTCCAAAATGACTCATTTCCTCCCACATGGAAAAGACTAGAAAGAAAATGAACACTTGTTACGCATTAGGTCCCCCAAATTCACACCTCATTATTTCCACAAAGAATCCTGCCATGTGTCCAGATATGGGTAAAGTTCCTTGATTGCTCCTCAGAACTGTGCCTTGAGTAAGCTCCTCTCGATCTGAAAACCTTGAATTCCAGATGCAATTTATTTGACTCCACCAAACTCAACCTACACCAGTGGAACAAGCATAAGATAGTATACAGACACTCTTGTTCAAAAGAGAGCAAACAGGAGGCTGACTAGTCCACAGCAGTTCTGAAATGCACCTGGGCACAAGTTGCAAACTTGACTCCAAACCTGAGACTCATTCTCTCTGACTTCTGCTCCAGCTGTTAGGCATCCTCCCTTTTTTAAGACTGTAGCCCAGGTTTGAAGCTGAGCTGTTTCCTGTTCCTGCTGCTTGCCTGGATGAGGACTCCAAATGCTTTTTTAAAAAAAAAAAATTTTGTACTTTGTAGCATTCAGCTTCCAGCATTTCAGACAATGTAACTGTTTTAAAAACATCATAGCTCCGCTGTAAATGTTCACACCCTTAGACAAAGGCTCCCTTTGCCTATCCCCACCTTGGACTTCTGTAAGAGCTCCTTAAAAGCTCCCCAAGTTTTGAATAACTAAATGATTCTCTGAAACAACTTCTTGGGTATTTCTGATATTACCTCACAGTAATTATAGTCACATGCTCAACCTCATCCCTAAACTGTATTTTCTTGATGGTCTATGGATATGATCTTTGCTTGTAAACTATTTCTTAATTTTAGCATTGACTGCCATTTGAAAAGACTGAGCATCTTGGAAACTAGAAAGTCTTGGCTCTCTTTACATTGCTAATCCCTCCTTTAGCTTCTCTCTCACCTCTTACATTTTGTTTTAAGCAGGAGCAAGAAACCCAGCCGTATTCACCTCTTGATCTGGACCTGTATCTTAGAGAATCTGTTCATTTCATTGACTTTCTTCTTTAAATTATTCTACTTATTTTGAAATGCAGAGAGAGAGAGAGAGAGAGAGAGAGAGAGAGAAAAGGATCTTCCACCCACTGATTCCCTCCCCAATGACTGCGACAGCCAGGTCTTGGTCAGGCTGAAGCCAGCAGCCAGGAATTCCATCCTGGTCTCCCCACATGGGTTGCAGGAGCCCAAGATCATCAGCCATTTTTTTGCTGCTTTCAGGCCCATTAGCATGGAGCTGGATCAGAAGCAGCGCATCTGAGACGTGAACCGGGACTTCAATATGAGAGCATATACAAATGCTCAATACAAGTAGCAGTTTAGCCTGCTACGCCACAATGCTGGCCTCTACACTAACTTTCTAGTTCCATGCTACCACAGATGACAATGTTCTAATTTTCTGCAAATCTACCCTGATTTCCAGAGAACTCTCACCTACAGGCTCTTCAAAAGCCATAGGCTTCTGCTACTACTTAGAAATTGTCAACCTTCAAAGCCACATGAGCCAATCCCTTATAAGTCTCCTTGTACTCCTTAATAGTATCTTTGTCTTGTTTCTATTTCTCTGGAGAACCTAGAGCACCTGAAACAGCTAATATCTATTAAGCTCTTACTATTTTCCAGACACCATGGTATGCGCCTTCCAAGAAGTTCTATTTAGCCCCCACGCCAACAAATGAGGGAAGCAGCATTATTATTCTTTCACAGAAGTCCGTGAACTTTCCTAAGATCACCAAGTTCGTGAGTGGCATAACCAGGACCTAATGCTGAAAGTACCTGACACTAGAGTGCACTATTTGACACCATTCTGGGTTATTTTTATGAAAGTGCAAAGCATTGGCTCCCATGCAATTGTCAACAGTATCTACCCTGCTGCTGGCCCACAGTCCCACCTATCCCTACAGTTCCCTAGATCCCAAGTGCCCCAGCTCCAATATTTAACTCATTTACTATGTACTGAGCAGGTACTGCTGTGCTTATCTGTGTGCTGGGCGTTAGGCGTAATGAACCCACTGTACAAGACTCCTACCTTCTCGGAGCCCCTCCTTTCTGGGAGGAAGATGATCACTGCAAACCAATACAGTCCATGTGACAGGGATGGGGGATGAGTAAGTATAGAGGGCAGTGGACAGATATTTAGAGGAAGGCCACTGCAGCTGGAATCTAAAGAATGGGAAGGCATGGAAGAGATGAAGACTGGACTCTCCTGAGTAAAGATGAGGCATGAATGGTTTGTAATTTGATCAGTCGCAGGCCCTTGGCTGTAAAAAAAATAATTTGTTAAGATCTCTTTCTGGAGCCGGTGCTGTGGCTCAACAGGCTAATCTTCTGCCTGTGGAGCCGGCACACCAGGTTCTAGTCCTGGTCGGGGCACCGATCCTGTCCCGGTTGCCCCTCTTCCAGGCCAGCTCTCTGCTGTGGCCCGGGAAGGCAGTGGAGGATGGCCCAAGTGCTTGGTCCCTGCACCCCATGGGAGACCAGGAGAAGCACCTGGCTCCTGCCTTCGGATCAGCAAGATGCGCCGGCCACAGCGGCCATTGGAGGGTGAACCAACAGCAAAGAAAGACCTTTCTGTTTGTCTCTCTCTCACTGTCCACTCTGCCTGTCAAAAAAAAAAAAAAATCTCTTTCTGGTAGTAGTATTTACTTACACACATAATTTTTTAAAAGATTTTTTTATATATTTGACAGGTGAAGTTACAGAAGTGAGAGAGAGAGACAGAGAGAAAGGTCTTCCTTCTGCTGGTTCACTCCCCAGATGGCTGCAATGGCTGTAGCTGCGCCGATCCAAAGCCAGGAGCCAGGTGCTTCTTCCCATTCTCCCTCCTGGTCTCCCATGCGGGTGCAGGGCCCAAGCACCTGGGCCATCCTCCACTGCCCTCCCGGGCCACAGCAGAGAGCTGGACTGAAAGAGGAGCAACCAGGACTAGAACCCGGCGCTGAAGGCAGAGGATTAACAAAGTGAGCCACGGTGCCGGTCCCAACACATAATTTTTAAAAAACTAATATAAAGTCTCCATTGTAATGTGAAGGGGAGACAAAGGGACAAATCAATAAAATGATTTTCCTATACAAATGCACCAACACACAACTACATCAGAAGATACAGTGAAGCAGGCACCTCGCAGTGGAACTGCAGTGAATGTGACGGTCGTGTGTTATGTTGGCAACTCCAGTACCATGGACAGCACTGCCAACAGCGCTGTGAATTTCTAAAATGATGAACAACCTTGGTAATGTTCCAGATAAAACAAAATGGAAATCATCCCTTGATTTACACAGCAGTTGCAGCCCTGGAAATTTTAGTTTGCGGAGAGAAATCCTTTGTGTTTATATGTGAAATGAAGTTTGGCCTAGGCTCGGGTAATTGTAACCAATTTTGTACATATTATGGGGATCATAGGATAATTCTTTTGTCATGCCCAACTGTTTTGCTTTGCTGATTGTGACACTTCCCACCTGGCTGGTGCCCAACACACCCTATTTTGGCAGCACCTCCCCCAGTTAATATGATATTAAAGAGTCCTCCAGATTTTCCAAAAGGTCCTCTAGGAGAGTAAGCCCCTGCTACGGTTTGAATACAGCTCGACTGTGTTCCCCAAGGGTCCATGTGATTAAAAGCTGGATCCCCAGGTGGTGCTACTGAGACAGGGCAGAACCTATAAGAGCTGGGGCCTTGCAGGAGATCCCTAGGTCTTTGGGACTGGCCCTCCTGGGAGCCCCTGAGTTCCCACCAGCAGGCTGCTATAAAGGAGCAAGCCTGGCACCACTCAGCATCTGTTTCCTGACTCGAGTTGGGATGCATTCTCTACACAGGGACAACACCCTCTGCCATTTGAGGTCCTCATCGTAACCGAGAGATGCAGGTGCCAAGCCCTTGAACCTCCAAAACTGTGAGAGAACTAAACCTCATCTTTTATGAACTGTCTCAGGTATTTCATTATGGTGACAAAAAGCTGATGAAGAGATGTGTCAAAAAGTCCTTCAAAATTTCCAAAAGATCTTCTAGGGGTGGTAACCACCTCTTTTTCCTACAAGAAATACCAAGCTAAAGGAATTCTAAAGCAACAGTGTCGCAGAAGTGTGTGAGCCACCTATGTAATTTTAAATTCTACAGTAGCTATGTGAAAAAAACTAAAACACAACTGGAATCAACCTCATTAATATATACTATTCAAGCCAATACATACAAAATACTATCATTTTGTCAACATAATCAGTATAAAGCTGAGATATTTTACACTTTTCCCCATACTCTGAAATCCAGTGTGAATTTCACACTGACAGCCCATCACAGTTCGGATGGGCTGGTTTCGGGTGTTTGACAGCTAAGTGTGCCTGACGGCTGCCGCAGTGGACAGTGTAGCTCTACAAACTATCAAATCCCTTCGTGGCACAAGCACTTCTGTTTTGAGCTCTCATTTCCCCAGAACTCTTACACCTGGGGCAATGCAGACTCAAGTTTTCTAGACAGGTGTATGGCAACCTGCCCATGGGGCCAGGCCCCTGAAATGCAGGCCACCCCAGTCAGAGCACTCCCCAAAGCATGTGAGGCAGGGACTGAGTTCCAGCACCCAACTCCCAGCTCCAGGTCACAGAGCTGCTGGAAGTCAACACCGACTGCCAGCAACCACTCCTAGCTGAGTGCTGGCTGCAAATTGAAGGCCCCCTTGCAAACGCTGGAAACAGATGTTCTGAAGACTCTGACCTCTCACCATTAATTTCAGAATTTAAATGTCTGTTAATTTCCCCCTTTTATAGCCCAGCTCCACACAGCAGCATGTTCAATGTCAATGGCAATACCCTTTGGGGACATTCAATAGTTCAAATCCGAAGGTCACTGCAAGGCTGGGCATTCAGAGGAGGGGAGGAGGAGCAAGAGAGGAGAGAGGGGCACCTTGGGGCCCAGAGGGAGGCTGAGAAGAGGCTCTTCTGGCTAAAATCAAAGTCTGAGCTCCTGGCCAGTGCCCAGGCAAACTGAAGGCTTTGGGGAGGGTTGGCCTCTGATGCTTTCCTTTCCCATCTGATGTGGTTCATCAGGAGCTAGTGTCCTGCAGGGGCCAACATGCAGTCTGTGCAGTCAGGGGGTACAGGCTCACGTTTGGTTTCTCCCACTTGCTAGCTGGGAGCCTTGGGCGTGCGTTTTCAGTGAGTCTGCATTGGCTTGGGTAGGGAGTCAGGGTAGGAGCATCCACTGGGGCCTCATGAGAAGGCCGTGGTGTAACAAGCACAGCACCTAGCACAGGGCTCAGCACACAGCAGGGACTTCCAGAACACTCATCCTTTGCCCTCTACTGCTAGTTCTCAGGACCTTGCGTGAGAGCATGTACAGTGGCTGGTGATGATGACTTCAGACATCTCCCAGCATGCTCCTCCCAGGAACGCTGCATGTTTTAAGGCCAAAACCTCCAGAGGAAGAAGCAAGGTGGCTTCTCACTTAGACTTGAGGCCCCAGAAGAGCTCTGTGGCTGAGATGAGTCGAGGGTCCCAGTGTCTCACATAACAAGACTCTGGCATTGAGGCTTGGTTCCTGGCTGATCTGATGCAGTCACCACACGTCCTGAGAGACTGAAGAGAGGGAGAGGCTGTAGGGGACCACCAGCACCTCCCCTTCACTGCCAACAGGGAGAAGGTTCACGTGCGACCCCTCCAGGCCCACCTCATTCCATCGGCCTGGGCAGCCCTGCGCAGGAAACAGACAGCCCTGGGAGGAGGTGTGGCCTCCACCATCCAGATCCCCCAAGGCCCCAGCATGCCTCACTTCCCATCACCAGGCTGCCTCTCACTGAAGGCCTCCTGGGCTCTCTTTCATTAAATGGTTCTCAGAAGTACCCTCATGTGGGGTTGAGATTTGAGCCAATTCTTTGTGAAGAAACACGACTGCACTTTGTCAGTGCTTTGGGGACAATCCAGGTTCCTTCACAAAAGGCAGACTCTACGGTATTGATCTTCCCTTCAAGAAAGGATAAAAAAGCCCGCAGCAGCCTACGGGGGCGCAGGCAGTGCGCCAGAGGAAGCCTCAACTTTCTCAGTGTCAGTTTCACCCTTGTAGTTGGCTACTGCGGGGCGGGGGGCACTGTGGTCTCCCTCGAGGCCTGTGAGCTCCTCCCCAGCTTGACTGGGTGGGCCGGGGCGCTGGTGCAGGGATGACCCGACCGCGTGGGCCTGGGTCAGCTTTCCTGCCGTTGTCCGCAGAGAGGGTCGCAAGCCCGAGGAAGAGCAGTTCCTAGGAGCCCCAGAACTGCAGCCTGCATTTGGTGTCTGCACCCCTGCTTGACAGCCATCTTGCACCCAGGCAGTGACAGCAAGGCTAAGGCCTCCTTGGACTGGTGGGAAATGATCCTCCCTGCTCAGCTGCCGGATAGGTTCCTCTCGGCCCTTAGCAACCAGGACGGGAGCAGGGCAGGGCTCCCAGGCTTTCAGTCTGTCTGCTGAGCACCTAGTTCCAGATAGACAATCCATTCTACAGCATCTCATCACAGTTCTGCATCCCAATTAGTGGCACACACACACACACGTGAAAGTTGAGTTAGATCTCCTGTTTAACTGAAGTATGTGAAAATCCTGGTTTTGAAAATGCACCATGGTTGGGACAGACATTGTCACTGGGGGCAAAGTTCCGTGAAGGGCACATGGGAACCCTTTATTTTTGTGGCTTCTTTTACAAAAGAATTATTGTAAACAGAATTTTACAAAAGAATTATTAAAATTATTGATTTCTTAATTATTACCTTAAATGATTTCAAAATATAAAGTCTCTCCTGAAAGACCCTGAAGGCCTTGAGAAATTAATTAAACAATGAGCCCAGGGACCTGGCTCAATCGGGTCCCCCTTTTGGGCGGTTGGTGTGGGCTTGAGATACTGCTCCTCCTCATTGTACTTTGTCCTCAAATCTTCGCCGTTTCCTTACCTATGCGGGGAAATGTCAATTTATAAATAGCTCCATCTCTGCTTTTTGTGAGTCCTACGCAAGGAAGCACTGCTGGGCCACGTGACCTCAGCACACTTTGCCACAGCTCCATGGTGGCCTGGGAGTTTCACACACGGGCAGTGAGCTGCTCCCTCCCGACCTCGTTCTGAGATCGCTTAACTTCTGCCCTCCTCGTGGCTCTGTCCTGTGCCCAACACAGAGGAGACGCTGCGGAAAAGCTGTCCTGCCTGTGATTTGTGGACTTCCGGGCAGGGATGTTGGTTTTCTACTGGGATGGCTAAATCAAGCATGAGCCTGAGGCTTCGAAGGCTGCCCGCCTGCAGCCTGGCGAGGACAAGGACACAGCACGGACGAGCCAGAGCACTGCTGTGGGCTGACGGGATACGACTCCCAAGCTCATGCCCGTGTTTCATCCCCAGAGTCATAAGTTACTGGCACTGAGATGGTGGAAACTTAGCCCAGTTATGGTATGTAGGATGGTGCCTAGAGGGAGATTCCTAGTTAATGGCAATGTGCCCTTGGAAGACAGTTCCTGTGAGGGGCTTGATATAGACGCAGCACTGAGCCAATCCCTCTGCTTCCTGGCTGGCCACGTGAGCCGTCTTTGGCAAGTGCTCTGCCATTTCCCTCCACCAGCTCCTCACCAGATGCTGAACCAATGGGGTCACCTGTTCTTGGAGTATGACCTCCAAAAGTGTGAGCCAAAATAAGCCTCCTTCCTCCACAAGTGGCTTGTCTTATGCATTTCGTTGTAGTAAGGGAAAGCTGACTAATTCAAACACACCCAGAGAACACACACACACAGGCCACAGATGACCGGGGGCAGGATGGGAGGACGGAGAGAGTGGTATGGAGATGGCAAACCCTGAGAGTATTTATTGAGCTCCTGGATCCAGCCAGGCCTGGATTCTCCAGGTTATAAATGCAGAGCTGCTGCCTCTTCACTGGCACACCCCCCCCCCCCCCCCCCGGAGCATCTCCTGCGTCTACTACAGCGTGAGGATCCTTTATGGCCAGCACTAGCCTGCCCTTAATTCCCCACAGTGGGAGCCTGGAGTGCAGTGTCCATGTCCCCTGGGCAGGCGGCAGCCATCGTCTTCCTGACAGCATTCGCCCAGGGGATGTGTGTGGATCATTGTGAACTGCCAGCACACCATGAAGATCTCTCTGCGACAGATCAAAAATGCGTATCTGTACCCAACTCCTGGGCCCCTGCACACTTCATTGCTCATCCTCACACGTTGAAGCTAAACATGTCAAAAATGTCACAGATGCTCCAACAGCACAGAAAGTTGGCATCTACAAACTGGAGCAGGGGTAGTGATCCCAAAAGGCATCTTGGATGTGGTGCATTTTTAAGAATAAGATTCTCCGAGAAGGGAAGTGATGCCAGGCAGAGGGGCGGTGTGTGGGAACACATCACAGAGCCAAGAGAGGGGCAGCGTGAGGCATTCAAGGGATGAGCAGAGGAAGCGTCCTCTGTGGGGAAGGCACACGTGGGAGTATGTCAAGGGCAAAGTCATGGCCTGAGGGCTTAGGGTGTCAAGTCCAGGACTGAATTGGGTCTGAGAGCTGTGCAGAACCACCGGAGGGAAGTAGACAGAAAGTGACATATTGAGAATTGGGTGTGAAAAGGGTTATTCTGGCAGTTGGTAGGGGTTGTCTGGGAGGACTGAAGACACAAAGGCCACTGTATAATAATTTTTTTTAAAGATTTCTTTCTCTTTAAAGATTTATTTATTTGAAAGTCAGAGTTACACAGAGAGAGAGGAGAGGCAGAGAGAAAGAGAGGTCTTCCATCTGCTGGTTTACTCCCCAATTGGCTGCAACAGCCTAAGCTGTGCCGATCCAAAGCCAGGAGCCAGGAGCTTCTTCCAGGTCTCTCACATGGGAGCAGGGGCCCAAGGACTTGGGCCATCCTCTGCTGCTTTCCCAGGCCATAGCAGAGAGCTGGACTGGAAGTGGAGCAGCCAGGTCTCGAACCAGCACTCATATGCGATGCTGGCACTTCAGGCCAGGGCATTAACCCACTGCGCCATAGCGCCAGCCCCGTCACTATATAATTTTGGAAAACAGAGAAGGTGCTCATGGTAAATGCTGGTGGGGCGAGCTTACAGATATTCTCCTCCAGGGCTCCTATTTTGTGGATAAAGGGGAGATTATTTTTGTGGATTTATTATTTTGTGGATAAAGGTGAGCTTCTGAGAGTGGGATATAGGAGGTACTAAAGGTTTGAGGAGAGAGAAGGGATAACTACTACAGTGTAGGAGTCCTGAGAAAGCAGGAAGCCTGGGACTCAAGTCACAAGTGGAGAGATTAAACGCAGGTAGATGAAGGGATTGCTGGCCACTGATGAAAGGGTGCAGAGGAAGTCTGTGCATAGCTGGGGCAGGGGACTCTTGGGTCCTTTTGTCACCAGTGTCCTGGGGGGTGTGCAATGCCAGTGGTGTCCCCTTGGGTCAGGCAGTGCTGATGGCCACAGAGCGTGGCCCGGGCAGCTGTGGTCCTTCTTGCTGTGGGTTTTCCTAACTTCCAGTATCTGAAAGAAGAGGTGGGTAAATCTGTTCCTTGACTCTCGAGAGGACCTCTGGGTTTCCTCTTCAACTTCACCCTTAACTCCGTTCCCAAAGGTCTGCAAGCCAAGGAAGGGCAGTGTCTGCTACACCATGAGAAAACAGAATGAAGCAATAAAAACCTAGAAGCTTCTGCTGCACTCTTTAGTGAAGGAAATGACTGGTGGGTTTTCATAGAAGGTAACTTGCTGTCTCCACAAGATGAGAGAGGCTGGTTTCATTGCAAAGTCCCACCTCTGTAGGTTGCTGAGACTATGGAGTCTCTGGCAGTGGCTTGGGCCAAAACGCCTCTCCTGACACTGCCATGGACATGGACAGTTGAATCTGCATCCCAGGATCCCCGTAACAGTTTAGGTAATGGTTTGAGTTTCCTCCAAAAGACCCAAGTGCTGAGGGCTTAGTCTCTAGGCAGTCTGATCTTGGACTGTGAACCTCCAAAATCGTTAGCCAAAATACACCTTCCTAAGAAGCTTCTGTCATGTATTTGCTGTAGTAATAAAAAGCTAATATAGCCCCTTATGCAAAGTTTAACATATCAGATTAAAATTTTTAGCTTATTTTGTATCTTAAGATGGTATTAAATGAGTTTTGCTGATTTAAATCAGCCTAAACTTTGCTTTGCAAAGCCCTCACTCCCTCCCCTCTACCCCATTCCATGCTTGATGTCCCTTCCTTTCTCATGTGTTTCACTGATTCTTTATTTCTGTTATTCCTTTCACATCCTATCCACTTTTTGGCTCTACTTTTCCCAGTCCCTCAGATCCCCCACAAAAGCCCCATTTTCTTTTCTTATTTTTCATTCAAAAAAGAAGTCAAAGTTGCAAGATTTTCACAAAGGTAGCTGACATATGTATACAAAAACAATGAAAATGAAAGACTAGCTGTCTTTAGTCTTAGTTCAGGCTGTTAGAGCAAATATCATAGATTGGATGATTTACACAACAAAAAGTTATTTCTCACGGTTCTGGAGGCTGGTAGTCTGAGATCAAGGCGCCAGCATGGTTGGGTTCTGATGAGAGCCCCCTTCCTAGTTATGTCCTCAGTTGGCCTTTTTTGGGAGTGTGTGTTGAGAGAGAGGGGAGGTACGAGAGAGTGCCCGTGTCTCTCCCCCTTTCCCTCAGGGCACTAGGTGCATTCACAAGGGCTCTACCATCATGACCTCATTTTATCCCAAAGGACCCACCCCCAAACACCATTAAGGTGGAGGTTAGGGTTTCAACATAAGAATTTTGGGGTGACACGGACATTCAGTCCACAGCATCCTGGTTGCGGAGGTGCTGCCTGGGGACTGGGGCTGGTTCTGGCAAGTCGGAGAAGACTGGTTGTCCCAGGTCTGCAGTCCAGACCCGCTGACCCATGGTCAGGAGCTGGATTTTCATTTTGCTTTCGCTGGGAGAGTTCACAAATGTCCCAAATATCAAGCAATCCCTGGAGTGAGAATTGGTGATAAAGATTTCCATAAAGAATGAGGTAAAAGTCAGAGATGAGAGAAAACACTCCAGTCAATTCCTTTCAGGAACTGAAGGAGCTGGAGTCTCACCTGGGGAAGAAGTGTGAGGCTGAAGGGGCCTGTGTGCACACAATTCACCCCTTTCACAATGGAGGGCTCTCTGCTGGGGATCTTTAATGGCAGACCCCCGTCTGACAAACAAAGAAGCTTTGCACAGAATGCCTGGGTAACCTCTACATGTTCACATAGTACACCGGACAACGAATACCTTAAGCCCTATTATGCCTTTTGGATAATTAAAGACAGGGGAATGCAAAGGTTTCTGTCATTAGAACCAGGACCAACTACACATGTGCGGGGCTCACATATGGTCCAGGGCAGACATGTGGGTTTGTTTATTCTTGTGTGGCTGCAGGGCTAAGGGCACGAAACAGATAACTGGCACAGTCTCTCTGCAAGCCGTGTGGCAAGTCAGTGCCTGGCTTGAGCCAATAATCAGCCCCATTGAGAACTTCCAAAAGATTGTCTGGAGAGAGATAGAAACATGGCGCAGAGGGAGAGGCAGCCGACACCCTCCAGGAACTAAGCCTCTTCTCTCCCTCTTTCCCAGCACCGGCCTCTGAAGAGGCTGGCAGGGTCACCAGTCTGCTTCCTGCAGAAGCCCGGAAGCTCTGCTGAGCTGCCAGTGTCTGCTGTCAGTTCCCAGAAGTGCTTCCTCTCTTCCCAGGCAACAGAAGCCCGACTCACCAAAGACACATTTTGAGATTATTCTTGTCCTGACTTATGGAAATGTATCCTTAGGGAACATCCCAACGAAGTGTTTTGATTGAAAATGTAGATAACTGGCAAGAAATCACAGGAGGGAGACAGAATCCAGCCAACAAATTCCTGGTGGATACTGAGCCACTCTTTATGCTACCGGGATATCTCCATTAGTTAATGGTCTGTCCAAAGGACTGATAAAGCTGGCTGAATATTGATCATTTGATTGGCATTATTCAAGGGACTCAGGGACTGGGCTAATTGAGATGTCTTTTCTCAGTGTGGAGAAGGTCACAAGAGTTGAAAGCAGCAATGCACAAAATATAGTGTAGTGAAAAACAGAAACTATAAAAGAAAAAACAGGAGAGTGGCTATTTTCTTCAATATTAAACTAGATGCTCTTTGAATTCCTTCCAGTCACAAAAGCATTTTATAAAGTTATTGAAATGTGAATCACTAGTGTTGATATTCATTTTTCTGTGGTTCCCAAAACTTCAGATTCACATTTTTTTTTTCTCTCTACAAAAAAAGAAAAGTACTGTTTCAAAGAAACCTGCTAAAGTTGTCTCCAATAGAAAGATCGGGGTCCTTTACAAATGTGACCTAATCCAAATCTCACAATAATCTTGCTAGGTCCCTGTATCCTCATTTTAAGGAGGAGGCACAGAGAAGCTACATACTTTACTCCACACACCTCTAACCCAGAGGAACAAGGATGGAAGCCTGGTCTGTCGGGCTTGCAAAGGCAGTCCACTGACTGGAGACTTGCAACCATGTCCCTTTGAAAGGAAAGAACATACGACTAAAATCAGACCATGGAACACCAATATTTTATGCCAGAAGGTAAGGGGTAATGAATTTAAGACACTCCAGGAGAGAAAATGTGAGGCAAAAATGCAGACAAACTGAGCTTCAGGAATGAAGTTCACAAATTTATGAACTCAGAGCACATCCCCTGAGCCCTTCCTGAGGAACTGACCCGAGAACAAGCTCCAACTGAGCAAAATAACTGGTGAGACACAGGCATGAGGATCTGACGGTGAGAGTTACATATAAAGTTACCTACAGCACCACTACTGCATGATGGAACTATGGGAGGCCGTGTGGTATAATTATATGCTCAATGAATATTTGGCCCAACCATCAAAATGTGGAGAGGAGGCAGAGAATACAAGGCATAGCTAAAAGCTAACTTTATGGCTTTAGAATGTTAACTGCGAGTAAAACAATATTGTTTCAAACTAGAGGCTAGAGGACAGGGCAGGGAGAGGAATTTGCTACTGTCAGATTTCTCAAGGCAGGGAACTGATGGATGATATCCAAAAAATAGGCACTGAGGATGTTAAGAAGGAACAGTCATAGAAAGGTACATGCCAGACAAAAAAATACAAAACTTTCCTAAACACAAAAGATGTATCAGAAAGAACAAAACAGGAGGTCACATAATTTAAAAAAGAACTGACATATACCCATATCAATAAAAATCAGTGAGCTTAATTTACCAACAAAAATAAAAATAGTTTCAGATTGGGTAAAAAGGAAAATAGGAAATCATGCTGCGTTCAAGAATATCATCTAAAACAAAGAGAGTCAGATGGCTGCCAAAATGGAAGGCTGAACACCGAAAAATATTATAAATATCAGTAAGCACATTATCAGTAGTAGTGTTGATCCCCCTGTTCTGAAGGTATATGAGCTATCGTGAGCTTAAATAAATGAGGAGTTACAGATAGACTGTTGGGAAGCAGAATTTTTAATGTGGAAGAAAGAAGATACTCATAGGGTAGAAGAGAGTAAGTAAAAGCTGGCAAGTCTGAATTGAATTGTGTCAGTTGTATCAATATGAACTCATAATGGCTTTATCTTCCAGAGAAACAAATGTATCTCCTAGTTTTGACCACTGAAAGGGACCAGAAATAAGATCACTGTGTCTAAATACCATTTCTCACCACACGCAGCAGAAATTTTGGAGACATGGCTGATTCTAAGTCTTGGGTGAGAATTGTACAAAACGATTCTGAAATATCTTCTAGTAGAAAATAGGGAAGAATTTTTCTTTTTTTTTTTTAAGATAGGTTGTATAAAGAGAAAAGTTGAGGAGTCAATTTGAAAAGGTATACAGAATATATATATATATATATATATATATATATACACACACACACACACACTCACATACACACACAGAATAATATAGGATATATTAATACCACTGGTGCTGCCCAATTCATGAATCACTGTCAGCTCAAATAAACTTGAAAATTTTAACACGCCTAAGTTCACCTTTCAACAGAACAAAACGTTTAGCCAATCACATATGAGGAAAATTTGCAAGGTGTGTTTCTGGGGTCACAGATAAACAAGGGGGTTCTGCTTGAGGCTAAGCTAAGTTGTAAGGGGGTGGTTCTCTGAAGTTAACTATTTTTGAAACATAAAAGGGTGAGACCTGGGTAAATTTCAGCCCTGTTGACTGAATATCTAAAATTATATAAATGACTATAATAGGAAGTATGATGTCTGTACCTAGAGTAACCAACAGTGTGGGATTTAGGCAAAAGGAGGGGTGCAGGTACAGAGGCAGAGATTCTGGAAGGGTACTCGTCTGAGCTATTGTTTTTGTTTTTTGTTTTTTGTTTTTGTTTTGTTTTGTTTTGTTTTTGACAGGCAGAGTGGACAGTGAGAGAGAGAGACAGAGAGAGAAAGGTCTTCCTTTGCCGTTGGTTCACCCTCCAATGGCCGCCGCAGCCGGCGCTGATCCAATGGCAGGAGCCAGGTGCTTCTCCTGGTATCCCATGGGGTGCAGGGCCCAAGCACTTGGGCCATCCTCCACTGCCTTCCTGGGCCACAGCAGAGAGCTGGCCTGGAAGAGGGGCAACCAGGACTAGAACCTGGTGTGCCGGCGCTGCAAGGCGGAGGATTAGCCTAGTGAGCTGCGGCGCCGGCCCGAGCTATTGTTGTTCCCAGAATGTTCCAGGAAGTTTTACCTTGCAAGCCTGTACTTGGAAGAGGCCAGATGCTGAGGCAGAGTTTGAACACACCGTGCATGAAGATGTATGCTGCTTGTACAGGAGGGCCCTCCTCCTCCTCCTTTTCCACATCCTGGACATCTCCCTAACCCTTGCTGGAAAAGCCCTGGCAAGCTGCTTCTCAGGGAGTCTCTTCCCCCTGTCTCCTCCACTCATCACAGGGAGGTACAGCTTGTCTTTCCTCCTGTTTGAGGCTCACTACTCAGCCAAGTCTCAAGTGGATGAACCTCTTGGGTCTGCTAACAATGGTCAATTGATACCACTGGCTAATTTCCATTTCTCTAATCTACTTTAATACATCAAAGTGCTAAGTTTTAGAGTGGTTTATCTAAGTATTAGATAGGTTTCTTCCAAGAGAAACCATATCTTGTATAGGACAATAATATCTGCAAAGCTATGAAATAGCTAATGAATTATGTTTCATTGTTATTCAAAGCCCTTGGCATTTGGGGTTTTTATTCAAATAAAATTATAATTTGAGCTCACTTATGGATAAATTAGGCTGAAGACTTTTTGGTTCAATATGGATGTTTTTAGTTCACAATTTTCAATGTTAGAAACCATTTCCAACTGAGTAAGTCTTAAACCAGCTCATTTGCCATGTAAATATGTACGTACTTACATTTCAGAGAGTTCGTTATTTAAACATATTTTAATGTGTTTTATGAACCTGTTGTTAAAGTCATTAAAGTCAGTTATTACTTGTGCTCAGCAGGTTCATTTCAATTCTTGGTATTTAAACTGTTTTCACAGCTAAAACACCAAAAAGGCTCACTCAACATTATATACCAACAGCAGGAAAAAACATTTTCCTAATTGAAGTAACTTCCAGTTTATGTATACAAAACACATTCATGATCAAGGAAATGCCTCCTACACACTCTGTGTATCATAAACAGAGGAATTTTCTCTTCCCACACAGAGAGACAGCATGGAAAGAAAGACATTTCCACATGGATGGTTTCTGGAGTGTGAGTGGGAGAGAGAGGAGAATGGTGTTAATGGCCAGCACTTATTAGTCACTCCAAAAATAGGCCCTTGTTGAGGCCCTTGCGCCTCAACAATGGAAGGAAGCAGACTCAGTTTCTCAAAGAGCAGAAAACCCACTGTTTCTTTTTCTAAAAAAGATTATTTATTTGAGAGAGAGAATGAATCTTCGATCTACTAGTTCACTCCCCAGATGGCTGCAACAGCTGGGTTTGGGCTAGGCTGAAACCAAGAGTCTGGAACTCCATCCAGGTCTCCAGGTTGGCAGGGGCCCCAGCACTTGGGCCATCTTCTGCTGCTTTCCACTGCATTGGCAGATAGCTGGATGAGAAGCAGAGCAGCCTGGACTTGAACCAGCGCTCATATGGGATTCAGGCATCACAAGTGGCAATTTCATCTGTTGAACCACAATGCCAGCCCCCCCTACTGTTCCTTTCGATGCAGTGAATCATAAAGTCTCCTTCCTTGTACATACCCCCACCCAAACAACCCTTTCGTGTTTCTGTAAGTATTTGGAATATTTCACTTTCACAAGGGAAAGAAAGGCAGCAAAAAAGTCCTGGGACACACATGAAAATTAAGTAGCTGCCAGTATCCATGGAGTGCTGGTCCAGACTTTGACCAGCCAAGGTCTGGGTTATGATGTCTCCATGAAGCCCACAGGATAGGTCAGTGCAAAGTAAACAGAACTCCTGAACTCATTCACACACACACACACACACACACACTAGACACATACACACACACCCTCTAGCTAACATGCTCTTGCTCTGATTTAATTATATAGTTTTGGATGGAGATTTTTTTGAACATAATGGATTCTTGATTGAACAGTGATACTATTGGCATGTACTATTTCCCACCCCCACCAAAGTCTGCTTGTTACAGATAAGTGCTAGAAGTTTAATTTATGCTGCACCCTGAGGAGTCTTGATGGAAAATAAAAGCCAGTATCTATTTAAGAACTGTAACTTGGGATTCTTTTCCAAAGGAAGCAGCAAAGAACTTCAGGAGAAATGGTAATAATATCTCACTTGTAGCCACTAGAAATGTCATCAAGTTAGTTGAAAATGATCTGTTAGCCCTTTTAACTTCAAATTGACGAACAGAGCTTCATGGTCAGATGGCTAATTTTAATACGAAAACTGTCCGCGTCTGCCCTTTAGGGATTCACACACTCCATGGACAATCTGATTCAAGGATGAGCGCATTTAACAGTCTCATTAGCACAATGCAAAGATTAATTAAGCAATCATCTCTTTGGGGCTGCTCATGGTGGTTGATAACGGGTTTGCGAGTTAACTTCCTTAAGCTAAATCTGCAGTGGTGGATGTTCTGGGCAGCTGGTTAGCCATGCTGACAATTTTGACAAGCTTATCGTTGCCTTCAATTGCCCTGGATGATTTGTAATAGTTGGAATGAACTCACAAATACTGTTCTGCAGACAGCAGCACAGATGGGAAGAATTGGGGTTTACTTGTGGGGGCATCTGAGACCAAGAATGAAGGTAACAATGGAGATGTGACTGCAGCCACAAGTGTAGAAACTGTATTAGAGTTTCAATTTAAAAATAGCTTTATTGTTATTTATAATAGCTTTGTCCCTTTCCCCCCATGAAGCTTAATTGACATGGAAAAGCATGCAGAGAATAGGAGTCTGGGAAAAGAGAGTAAAAATTAATGAGGCCGAAAAATCAGACCTATGTTATGTCTTAGTATGAAAAAAAATAAAGCTATATTAAAAGGATGAAAGTTTGAAGTGGACCCAAGTAGAACCTAATCAATTACAATTATTCTGTTACAACCTCTCCCTCTGCTCTTACTTAAAAGGGAAACTGTGCCATAAATTATACGACATAGTAAGCAAATTTTACTTGCCCCACGACTTGGTTTAGTAAGCATTTTCACATTCACCACGCTCAAATGAGAAAGCTGTTGATTGTGCTGGAGTAGGGAGGGGACTGGGATGAAAAGAATGGTTTCTGAACTCAAGTAGTTCAGACAGTTAAAAAAAATTATATGGGAGGTCACTGGAGGGAGATGGCCTTACTTCCCTGATTCCCAGGAAAACAAATTGAAGCTTAACTCAGAATACAAAGAACTGACACTTAAGTGCAGACCATCACAGGCATTTAGTTAAATTGTCTTGAACTTCCCACTGGGATAGTTCAAATGAAGCAATGACTTCCTTTATAAAGGCTTCCCCTTTGACTGTCTTAGGTGGTGCCCTAAACACTCCTGGTTAGGAGCTGCCTGATTCATGAATTGCTGTTTGCACAAATATATTCCTTTTTTTTTTTTTTTTAAGATTTTTGTTTATTCATTTGAGAGGTAGAACTAGAGAGAGAGAGAGGAAGAGAGACAGAGAAAAGTCTTCCACCTGCTGTTTCATTCCTCAAATGGCTGCAATGGCCGGAGCCAGGCTGATCTCAAGCCAGGAGCCAGAAGCTTCTTCTGGGTCTCCCACATGGGTGCAGGGGCCCAAGCACTTGGGCCTTCTTCCACTGCTTTCCTAGGCCATAGTGAAGAGCTGGATTGGAAGTGGAGCAGCCGGGACATGAACTGGTGCCCATATGGGATGTGGGCACTGCAAGTGGAGGCTTGGTCTACTATGCCACAACACAGGCCCCCAAATGTATTCTTTTAATTTTAATGTGTGAAAGTTCATTTTTTAAACAATAATTTGGAAGATGAACTGTATACATGGACAACCAACTAGAATCTTAATATAGAAGACATGTTAGTGACTGTAACACCATAGCTGAGGGGGTGCTATATTAGCCAAAGTGCAAAGTGTGGAGAAGAGAACAGTTAATTTGGGATGGGAAAAGTTTCATCAAAGAAGTGGTATTTGAATGTATCTGATGGGTAAGTACATATTTAATAGGTTAAAGAGGCATAGGGGTGGGGGACTGGTTAGACTAAAGTGGTATTCAAGCCAGAGCAAGCAATATCCAAGATCCATAAAGAAACTACTAGTGAGCCACATGCTGTGCCTTACAATGGATACACAATGGTGGCTAAGATGCAAAAAGACAGGAGCGCTCAGAGTCTCACAAACATGGACAAGTGCACAAAGCCATGAAGGTGTACTGAGTGCAAGGACAGACAGCCATGATGGGCACAGGTGGTGTGGGGGTGGGGAGATGGGATTAGCAGGTCCCTTGTCGGGTGAGGCCCTCACAGACTAAGTGTGTGTTTGCAGTTTGTTCCATGGAAAACGTGAAGCAATCACAGATTGTTAAGCAGAGAAGTGACAGAGAGTCCTGGAGAATTTCAGGAAGCCCCTTCCATTATAGATGGAGAGAATGATACAGAGGTTATGCGACTTGTTCAAGTTCATATAACTTGACAGTGGCACAGCCTTCAGCCAGAAACCAGGTCAACCACATCCGTATTTTAGGGAAATTTAAAAGATTATTCTGGTGGCAATGTAAAGAATGGATTAGGAAGATGGGGCTAAGGGAACGAGTACAAGTACCACGTAGAAGCCAGGAGGCCATCATGGTCCAAACGAAGAAATGATAGTTAACAGTTAGTACAAATGGGTATTTTTCTGTCATTTTGACTTTTTTCCCCTTAGTTTCCAAACTAAATGTACTCTAAAATCAGAATTGTTACTCATATTCATTTTCACACAATTCTGATGTTATTTTAATATTCTAGAAGTCAGAAAAAAGGTGTAGTTTCCTATTCCCTGCCTACAAGTGCTAAGGAGATTCCTACATCCTTGACCCTAAAGTAAAAGGGTATTTTGCTTTGACTTATTAATTATGCAAGAATAAATACTGTTGCATTTAATTAATTGTAGATCAGATTGTGGTGTTAGGTATATTTAAAGGCTACTGAATGCAATTTGCAATGCTTAATAAGATTATTTTGAGTATTACAAAAAATGGTGCAATGATACTTGAACTGTGGTTGTGAGAATGTACACACTGGAGAAGTGACTGCACTAGAATTCCCCTTTGTTAGGTTGCTAGGGCTGCTAAAACAAGAATGTCACAGCCTGCATGGCCTCAGACTTTATTTATTTGAAAGGCAGTGTTACAGAGAGATGGAGAGACAGACAGAAGGATCCTCCATCTGCTGCTTCACTCGCCAAATGGTCTCAATGGCCAAAGTCAGGAGCCTGGAATTCCATCAGCAGGAAGCTAGACTAGAGCACAGCAGCTGGGACTCCGACCAGTGCTGATATGGGACGCTGGAAACGCAAGCGGAGGATTAACCTGCTGCACCACAAGGCCGGCCACACCTGGGTGGCTCAAATGACCAAAACTTATTTTCTCACAGTTTCAGAAGCTGGAAATACACGATCAAGGTGTTGGTAGGTTCGACTTTCCTCTAAGGCCTTTCTCCTGAGCTTGCAAGTACCACTCTCTGCTTTTTCTTCACATGGTAGTCCCTCAGTGCACAGTGTGCCTCTAGTGTTATTCCTTTCTTAGAAGAAAAAAAAATTTTTAAATTTTATTCATTTGAATGGTGAGAGAGAGTTTTTCCACCTGTTGGTTTATGCCTCAAATGCTTGCAACAGCTGGGACCAGGCCAGGTCAAAGCCAGGAGTTGGGAACTCAGTCCAGCTGTTCCACATAGGGACAGGGACTCAAGTACTAGAGTCATCATCTGCTGCCTGCCAGAGAAGCAGAGCTGGGCTGTGAACCCAGACACTCTGGTTATGGAAGTGCATGTCCTAGGCATTGTTTTAACTGCTATGCCAAGTGCCTACTCTTACCTTTCCTATTAGGACACTAGCCATATTGATTAGTGCCCCATCCACTTTAAAGAGCTTAATCAGCTCTTTAAAGATTCTATTTCCAAACACAGCTACCTTCTGAGGTACTGGGGATTAGGACTTTAACAAATTAGTTTGAAGGGGGGGACACAGTTCAGTTCTGCTCTATAATGTATGGGTAAAATGAAATAACGGGGGGCCCACGAAGTGGCACAGTAGGTTAATCCTCTGCCTGCGGCACTGGCATCCCATATAGGCGCCGGTTCAAAGTCCCAGCTACCCCTCTTCCAATCCAGCTCTTGCTATGGCCTGGGAAAGCAGTAGAAGATGGCCCAAATACTTGGCCCCTGCACCTGCATGGGAGTCTGGGAAGAAGCACCTGGCTCCTGGCTTCGGATTGGTGCAGCTCCGGCCATTGTGGCCATCTGGGAAGTGAAACAATGGAAGGAAGACCTTTCTCTCTGTCTCTCCCTCTCACTGTCTGTAATTCTACCTCTCAAATAAATAAATAAAGTATTAAAATAATAATGGTTTCAGGCATTTTGCATTTATACAGTGCTTTACAATTTACCCATCAATTTTACATGTCATCTCATTTAATTTGAAAAGACTTGTTATTTGGTCCAAAGTTTTCTTGAATATGGCTGCATCTACATAAAAAATCTTGGATAACTTAGAAGATGCTCAAGTTACATTACAGTAATCTTCAACTTTAAGCTATTCTTTTGATTCAGCTTAGAGGTTTATACATAAATATCTGAATATCAAAAGTATGATTTCAATGTCATATACTTTATCTTTCCTGAGGAAGAATCTAGGATTAAAAAAAAGAATGAGAAGGCTGGAATGGGACTGGAGGGGTCATTTCCAAGATGTTCACTCAAAGGAACATAGACAGAAGGCATTGGTTTCTGAACACATAAACCTGGCCACAGAGGGGTGTGAATAGTTCTCATGACATGGCAGCTGGGTTTCCCCAGGGTGAACGTTCCAAGAGAGCAATAAGAGCTGCAATGCCTTTTATGATGTAGGCCCAGAAGTCACACGTCTTTACCTCTATCACACTCTACTTCTTGTAAGTGGGTCATCAAATTTAGCCCATATTCAAGGAGAGGGCCCTAAGTATGTGTGTTTGTGTGTGTGTGATGTTACTATCAGGAGAAAATTTTGACCTGCAAGTACTACTCTGTGTTAAAAGTTTATGATACAGAAGTTTGAGAAGCATTAGAAGATTTTCTTAATTGAACTCCTGTCTTTTTCCTCATTCTCCTTGTTAAATGAGATATTTTCTACTCTGTACCTTAAATGGTGCTCTCAGCTCCTCGCAAGCAAACACACATCTTTGGCCAGTCTCTGAGTTATTCTATGTCAGTTTTCTGTTTACATCCTATGATTGTCAGCCACTTGCTCACTTGATAGATGAGGAAGGCAAGGTACCATGGCTTGCTTGAGGTTATATTGCCAGTGTGCGGCACAGGTAGGATTAGAGCTCATTGTTGCGGATTCTGCACTACCGTTCAGTTTTATGAAGTTGGCTTTAACAGGCCTGAACTTGTATCTGAATTAGTATGACTTCACTGTACTACAATTTAGGTTAGCAAACCTCATCTCAGGCCACTTCTAATAGAGAAATAGCTAGAAAGCTAAATACTTAATTTCCTAGCCTCCCTTGCTTTTAGAGGTGGTCATGTGAGACAGTGATGGCAAAGGAAATGTGAACAAAGAGACGGAATATGATTCCTATCTACCAAAATGACATCAAATAAATTAATTAACCTTTATCGTTAGGTCTATATTGAAATCAGAATTCTGGGTACTAATTCATTATGGGTGTTCATCTCAAGTAGAATGCATCCTGACAAAATTACACAAGCTGAAAATTAATGTGACCACTGAATTACATTTTAGTCTGAAGAGGTCTTCAGTAGGAACATGCTGCTAAATATGTTCCCGATTTTCCCCTATAAATCGCATACAAGCAACAAAGGATTGCAAAAACAACTCCATAAATTCTATATCCAGTGGAATGAGGAGAAAGATAATCTTCAGATGCCAAGACAGAAGGGCTGCCAAAAGAGCTGAGATTTAGCAGAAGCAGTGTGGGAAAAAGTGAAGGAAGGTGGTGGTGCAGTGAGTCAGGAGGGACCTGGCGATAGCAGATCTCAGCAAAAGAAATACCACTTTTGAATGTCAGTGGTTGCTCACCTGAAAAGCAGAAGCAAGTCTTTTTTGTAAAATCAATCAAAGACAGAGAAGAGCAAGATTGGCTGTGAAGACTCTTTGGACATAGTTTGTTTCAGGGAAAGAGAAAAGAGGGCTATGCAAGGAATCATAGGAAGGAACCACGCCTACTTGAGGCAGCACACACATCTTCATCAGCAAAAGATGAAACACAACTGTGAAGTCTGGAAGGCTACCATGGCCTGGATTTCCTGCAAATGATGACACACAAATAATCCAATATCAAGTAATTAAGACAAAGGAATTGCTGCAAGACTGATGCAAAGGTATTCATAAAAAAATATGGCTGCCTCAAGGGAATCCAAGATGGCCAAACAAGGGTGCCCAGCACTTGCCTTCCCCACAGAAGAACCAGTGCAAAGTGGGAATGATGTATTTCTAAGACAGTGGCTGGCAGAGAACACTGGAACTTAGCAAGGGAGTGATGGGACCCCTAAACAACACGGAGACTTGAAATGGCAGCATAGAGGAACAAAGCACACTGCAAATGTGACCACAGCTCCACAGCCAGGAAGAGCTCACATTGTTGGGACATGGGGTAGCTGCAAAACTGCAGTAGTTCCCATCATCATACCTTGTGCGTCCTGAAGACACTTTGTTCTGCAGACAGCACCCCACCACTGCCAGCAGTACTCACCTCAGCAGGGTCTGTGGTCATGCAACACTGGTGGCTGATGGGTACACAAGGAGCATGACAAAGCAAGAAAGCATGACATCTCCAAATAAACACACACAAAATTAAGGATACCTATGAAATGACTGAAAGGGAATTCAAAATAACTATCCTGAAGACAGACATCTTGTTTATCTTTGTGATTTGGTAGTTTTCTGTAGTCACAAGGCTGGATTCTTTGGTGGCAGGGGCCCAAACATCTTCTGCTGCTTTCCCAGGTGCAGTAGCAGAAAATGGGTTGGAAGTGGAGCAGGCAGTGTTCTATGGGGTGCTGGTGTCACAGGCGGTAGCTTAACCTGCTGCACAACAATGCTGGCCACTAAAGAATTTCTTTAAACAAATTAAAAAAAAAAATATGAAAAACTTGAATATCTTTTCCTTTTCCTTTTTTTTAATGGTACAGAAAAACATTTTGTGCTTTGTCTTATGCTATTCTTTAATATATTCTCCCTTATTGTATCACATTGATATGTGCTGTCAGAAAGGGAAAATAATCTTATAAATTGGAGTATTTCATTAAAGTACAATGAGGTGAAATGTATATTTCAAAAATATACATTTATTTCAGGAGCTTGAATGTTGCTTAATCAGAATATGACCAGAATCCTGAATAGAAGTGGGCTGGCTGGCTTAGATCAGCAGCTTTGAGAGTCAGACGATGGAGAAGGATGCCACAGAGGTTAAAAGAGCAGAGGCCTTTGCTGTGGCTGGAAACTAACTGGCTGAAAACATTCATAAATTATAATTGGTATTCATGTCAACAAACAGCTGAGAGAAGAGATGGATATTTTTATCTATCAAGGTATTATAGTAAAAGAAATATTAAAATGAACAAAAAATTTCACCTCAAATACTGGCAAATCAAATCCAACAGATCAAGATTATAAATTATGATCAAGTAGGATTTATCCTGGGGATGCAAGGATGGCTCAATGTATGCAAACCAGTAAACACATCACATCAATAGAATGATTTCAGTATATGCAGAAAAAGCATTTTCTTAACAAATTAGAAATAGAGTGGGCATACTTTATCATAAAAGACAAAATGACAGCCAGTATTACACTGAATAGAAAAAAACCTGAAAACTTTACCTTTAAGATCGGGAACGAGACAAAAATTCCATTTTCACCACTCCAATTCAATGTAGTATTAGAAGTGATAGCCAGAGTCATCAGAAAAGAGAAAGGAGGGAATGACATCCAAGTGGATGGAATGAAAAAAGTAAAATCATCCTGTTTGCAGGTGACATGGTTTTATTACAGAAAAAAACCTAGAAATCCCACTGATAAATGAATTCAGTAAAGTTTCAGGACAAAAAAGCAACATACAAAAAACTAGCATTTTTACACATAACAAAAAGATTATTGAAAAAGACATCAAGAAAGAAATCTCATTCAAAACAAGCAGAAAACTAAAACATATAGAAGTAAATTTAGGGGGCTGGCGCTGTGGCATAGCGGGTAAAGTCACAGCCTGCAGTACCTGCGTCCCACATGGGCGCTGGTTCAAGTCCCAGCTGCTCCACTTCTGATTCAGCTCTCTGCTATGGCCTGGGAAAGCAGTAGAAGATGGCCTAATTCCTTGGGCCCCTGCATCCGGGTGGGAGACCTGGAGGAGGCTCCTGGCTTCAGATCGGCACAGCTCCGGCCGATGCGGCCAATGGGGGACAGAACCAGCAGATGAAAGACCCCTCTCTCTCTCTCTCTGCCTCTCCTTCTCTCTCTGTGTAGCTCTGACTTTCAAGTAAATAAATAAATCTTAAAAAAAAAAAAAAAAAAAAGTAGGGGCCGGTGCTGTGGCACAGCAGGTTAAAGTCCTGCCCTGAAGTGCCGGCATCCCATATGTGTGTCAGTTCCAATCCTTGCTGCTCCTCTTCCGATCCAGCTCTCTGCTATGGCCTGGGGAAGCAGTAGAAGATGGCGCAAGTCCTTGGGCCCCTGCACCCACGTGGGAGACTGGGAAGAAGCTCCTGGCTCCTGGCTTCAGATCGGCTCAACTCTGGCCGTTGCAGCCATCTGGGGAGTGAACCATTGGATGGAAGACCTCTTTCTCTCTCTCTCTCTCTCTCTCTCTCTGCCTCTTTCTGTAACTCTATCTTTCAAATAAATAAAATAATTCTTTTAAAAAAAGTACATTTAACCAAGTGAAAGAGCTCTACAATGAAAATTATAAAACACTGATGAAAAAAATTAAAGAGGACATATAAAAAGGGGAAGACATTCCATGTTCAAAAATGGGAATTAGTACTTTTGAATGCCCATTATTACCCAAAGTGATCTACAGATTCAATGCTGCATCTTTATCAAAATGTCAACAACAGAAATTTTAAAAAATCCTAATATTCATATGGAATCACAAAGAACCCAAACAACCAAAGCAATCTTGAAGAAACAGAACAAAGCTGGAGGCATTATGACACCGAACTTCAAAACATACTACAAGGGGCCAGCACTGAGTTGTGGTAGGCTAAGCCTTCGCCTGTGGCTCTGGCATCCCATATAGGCACTGGTTCGTGTTCTGGTTGCTCCACTTCCAATCCAGCTCCCTGCTATGGCCTGGGAAAGCAGTAGAGGATGACCCCTGAACCCACATGGAGATCTGGAAGAAGCTCCTGGCTCCTGGCTTTAGATCAGCCCAGCTCTAGCCATTGTGGCCATTTGGGGAGTAAGCCAGTGGATGGAAAGTCTATCTTTACCTTTCTGTCTGTAACTCTGCTTCTTGAATAAATAAATAAAATCTTAAAAAAATACTACAAAGCTATAGGAATCAAAACAGCATAGTAGTGGTATAAAAACTGCCCCATAGATCAATAGATTGGAATAGAAAATCCTGAAATTAATCCCTGTATGTTTCACAAACTGATTTTTGACAAAGGAGCCTAGAATACACATTAGAGAAAGAAAAGTCTCTTCAATAAATGTTACTGGGAAAACTGGATATTCATACTCATGTAGAAGAATGAAATCAGACTGTTACTTCTCAGCATGTATAAAAGTCAACTAAAAATGGATCAAAGACATAAACTATAGACCTGGAATTATAAAAACTATAATCCTATAAGGGATTAGTATCCAGATAAGGAACTCAAACAATTTAAGAGTAAAAAGCAAGTCTGATTAAAAAGGGCAACTGATCTGTACAGACATTTCTCAAGACAAATGGTCAATTTCACTCATCAGGGAAAGACAAATTAAAGCTACAATGAGATATCACTTAATCCAGTTAGATTGGCTATTATCCAATAGACAAAAAGTAACAACTCTGGTGATATGGAGAAAGGGGAACTCTTATACATGGTTAGTAGAAATATAAATCAATATAATCATTATGGAAAACAGTATATGTTCTTCAAAAAAACTACCTTATGACTCAGCCAGCAAGTCCACTATTGGGTGTATATCACAGGAAATGAAATCAATTCATCAAGGAGATACCTGTACTCCCATGTTTACTGCAGCATTATTCACAACAGCCAACATATGGAACCAGGGTGCCTCATTAACAAATGAATGGATAAAGCAAATGTATGTGTATACAATGGAGTACATTCATAAAAAACAAGAAAATCCTGCCATTTGTGGCAAAATAGATGGAACTGAAGGATATCAGGTTAAGCGAAATAAGCCAGACACAAAAAGACAAATTACCACACATTCTCACTCAGTTGTAAAAACCAGTAATAACTGATTTATTAATTTATTTGTTTTTTACTATTGCAAATTTGTTTTATTTATTTGAAAGACAGGGCAACAGAGGGAGGAAGAAACAGAGATCTTCCATCTGCTGGTTCACTTCCCAAATGGTCACAACAGCTCGGCCTGGGTGTAGGTCAGGCTGAAGCCAGGAGCCAAGAATTCCACCCAGGTCTCCGATGGAACCAGTGCTCAGATGTGGATTACCTCTGTCACAGGCAGTGGCTCAACCCATTGCACCACAACTGAAGCCCAAAATATGATCTTACAGAACAGAGCAGATTAGCGGTTACCAGAGACTTAGAAACGTAGGAAGAGGTATAGAGAGAGGTTAGATAATGGGTACCAACATATAGTTAGGAAGAATTATTTGTAGTCGTCTATAGCACAATACAGTAACATAGTTTAGAATAATGTATGTTTCAAAATAACTAGGAGAGTCTAAAGGTTCCCAACATGTACAAATGATAAATGTTTTGAGATACTAATTACTAATTACCCTGATTTGGTCGTTTATATGTTATACATATGTACTGATTATCATGCTGTGCCTTGTATGTTCAAATATGTCAATCGAAATTAAAAAGTATGGATTAGCAAAAATTAACAAACAATGTTCACCATCTGAAAAAATTTGCAGAACAGATGAATTACTATTAAATTACAATTATTATAAAATCTAATTATTCCATTAATATCAAAATCTCTTGATTCAATTGCCTTCATAAAAGTCTACAAAAAGAATTTAAGACATAAAGGAAGAGATGTCAAGATAACAGCAGGAAAAAAATCCACGAGTTCAGAAAAGAGATTATAGAAAAAATACACACTGTGGGCCCTGCACCCCATGGGAGACCAGGAGAAGCACCTGGCTCCTGCCATCGGATCAGCGCGGTGCGCCGGCCACAGCACGCCTACCGCGGCGGCCATTGGAGGGTGAACCAACGGCAAAGGAAGACCTTTCTCTCTGTCTCTCTCTCTCACTGTCCACTCTGCCTGACAAAAATTAAAAAAAAAAAAATACACACTGTGGGAAACTAAATGAGACACAGGTGGAGAAAAAGAATCCAAGAATCCAAATGAAATAGAAATTAAAAAATTAAACTGTCTTTCTGGTAACAGGAGACTAGATAATTCAGATCAACTCTCAAGCTGAGAAGTAGACAAGCTGGGCAAAACACTTAAAAAATTCTATTGGATATCGGAAAGCCTCTAAGATGGTGGAGAATTTCTGTGCCAAGATGCAGGAGATGGAAATTCAGAAGTGAACCTGGCATTTGGAGTCAATTTTGCCTAGGTACCATTAAAAATCTAGAGAGGGGATTGAGGGGATGATCAAACACTGGGATGTCCTCTTGGGGAGAACACTGGAGCACAAGATTCACCATGACGGCTGGTGTTCTGGAACAGCGGGTTAAGCTGCAGCTTGTAACATCAGCTTTCCATATCAGAGCACAAGTTTAAGCCCTAGCTGCTCTGCTTCTGATCCAGTTCCTGCTAAACCTCCTGGGAGGGCAGCAGAGGATGGCTCAAGTACTTGGGCCCCTGGCACTCATGTGGAAGAACCCAAGTTCTGGGATCCTGGAAGCTGTGGTGGTCATTTGGGGAGTGGGCCAGCAGATGGGATATCTCTCTTTCCCTCTAATTCTAATTAATTAATTAATATTTTAAAAGGAAAAAGATCTACCAAGAATGGAAGCTCTTATAAGCCCCTAGTCTTTATACCTAGACCCCAGAGACTGAGCCCTGGAAATGGTATTGAGCCAGAAGTGATTGTAAGACCTATAGCCCAGACTCAGGACACCTCAGTTAGGCAAGTCAGAGTAAGATGCTCTGTCTGACAGTGACTGCAGACCTCTGGGGGAAGTAAACAAAACCTGTTTCTGGAGGGCAACATCATTTTAGGCCTCATTTTTTTCCTACAAACAATTTTGCATACAAAATTTTTACACATAATTAAAGAAAACCAGAACTACGAGTAAAATATATAAAAAAAGAATTAGGGCCAGCGTTGTAACGCAGTGGGTTAACACACCTGGCCTGAAGCGCCAGCACCTCATATGGGCGCCGATTCTAGTCCCAGCTGCTCCACTTCAAATCCAGCTCTCTGTTATGGCCTGAGAAATCAGTAGAAGATGTCCCAAGTCCTTGGGCCCCTGTACCCACGTGGGATACATAGAAGAAGCTCCTGGCTCCTGGTTTTGGATCGGCGCAGCTCTGGCTCTGGCAGTCATCTGGGGAGTGAACCAGCATTTGTAAGACCTCTCTGTCTGCCTTTACCTCTCTCTGTAACTCTTTCAAATATAAATAAAATAAATCTTAAAAAAAAAAAAAGAAAAAGAACCAACACACATAAACTCAGATCCTAAAATGACATTAAATATTAGAACTGTTGGAGGCTGGTGCCGTCCACAGTAGGTTAATCCTCTGCCTGTGGCAACAGCATCCCATATGGGCGCCAGGTTCTAGTCCCAGCTGCTCCTCTTCCAGTCCAGCTCTCTGCTGTGGCCCAGGAGTACAGTGGAGGATGGCCCAAGTCCTTGGGACCCTGCACCCGCATGGGAGACCAGGAGGAAGCACCTGGCTCCTGGCTTCGGATTGGCACAGCTCCAGCCGTTGCGGCCATCAGGGGAGTGAACCAACGGAAGGAAGACCTTTCTCTCTGTCTTTCCCTCTCACTGTCTGTAACTCGTAACTCTACCTCTCAAATAAATAAAATCTTAAAAAAAAAAAAACAAAAAAACAAAAACTGTTGGAGGATGGTGTCATGGTGTAGCAGATTAAGCCACTGCCCTATGATGCTTGTATTCCATATGGGCATCAGTTGGAGAATTGTCACACACAGGTGTACAAATTAACAAATCTAGGGGCCAGCGCTGTGGTATAGCAGGTAAAGCTGCCACTTGCAGTGCCAGCATCCCATATGAATGCTGGTTGAGATAAAGCTGCTCCACTTCCAATCCAGCTCTCTGCTATGGCCTGGGAAAGCAGCAGTAGATGGCCCAAGTCCTTGGGTCCCTGTGCCCACGTGGGAGACCGGGAAGAAGCTCCTGGCTCCTGGCTTCAGATTGACACAGCTCCAGCCGTTGCAGCCATCTGGGAATGAACCAGCAGATGGAAGACCTCTCTCTCTCTCTGTGGAACTCTTTCACGTAAAATAAATAAATCTTTTAAAAAAAAAGAAGTTAACAAGTCTAAAACTTGGACATTCTGAACAAAAGAGTAATGGTGGGAAAGAATTTCAACTCATGAAATGATAAAAAATATCTAGGTGCTCATATTGACATGAATAAATGAGTAAGTGGAGGAAAAATGGGAAGTGCTGTTCCTTACAATAAATGTAAAAGAAATGATGGAATTATAAATATTTTATTTATATATATTTTATTTATATATATATATTTTTTTTGACAGGCAGAGTGGACAGTGAGAGAGAGAGACAGAGAGAAAGGTCTTCCTTTGCCATTGGTTCACCCTCCAATGGCCGCTGCGGCCGGCACACCGCGCTGATCCGAAGCCAGGAGCCAGGTGCTTCTCCTGGTCTCCCATGCGGGTGCAGGGCCCAAGGACTTGGGCCATCCTCCACTGCCTTCCCGGGCCATAGCAGAGAGCTGGCCTGGAAGAGGGGCAACTGAGACAGAATCTGGCGCCCCGACCGGGACTAGAACCCGGTGTGCCGGTGCCGCAAGGCGGAGGATTAGCCTAGTGAGCCGCGGCGCCGGCCAATGATGGAATTATAAAATGACCATGTGAGCAACCATCAGAGCAATAAATATGAAGTATAGAGAGATAACTGATTAATCTTAGCTAGCTTTCTCTTGACATTTAAATAGTCCTTCTTTCATCCTTTTATTTTCAAAATTGTGGTATTCTATGTTTTGTTTCAATCTATTTTCTTTTTAAGATTTTATTTATTTATTTGAAAGCCAGAGTTACACAGAGAGAGGAGAGGCAGAGAGAGAGAGAGAGAGAGGTCTTCCATCCACTGGTTCACTCCCCAATTGGCCGCAATGGTCGGAGCTGCACCAATCTGAAGCCAAGAGCCAGGAGCTTCTTCCAGGTCTCCCATGTGGGTGTAGGGGCCCAAGGACTTGGGCCATCTTCTACTGCTTTACCAGGCCACAGCAGAGAGCTGAATCAGAAGAGGAGCAGCCTGGACTAGAACCGGGGCCCACTTGGGATGCTGGCACTCCAGGCCAGGGAGTTAAGCCGCTGCGTCACTGCACCGGCCCCAGTCAATCGCTTATAAGTAGAATGTAGTTACTTTCTTGCTGTTTAAGAATATAGTTGATGGGCCGGTGCCGTGGCTCAATAGGCTAATCCTCCGCCTAGCAGCGCCGGTACACCGGGTTCTAGTCCCGGTCAGGGCGCCGGATTCTGTCCTGGCTGCCCCTCTTCCAGGCCAGCTCTCTGCTATGGCCCGGGAGTGCAGTGGAGGATGGCCCAAGTGCTTGGGCCCTGCACCCCATGGGAGACCAGGAGAAGCACCTGGCTCCTGTCTTTGGATCAGCACAGTGCGCTGGCTGCAGCACACCAGCCGCGGCGGCCATTGGAGGGTGAACCAACGGCAAAGGAAGACCTTTCTCTCTCTCTCTCTCTCACTGTCCACTCTGCCTGTCAAAAAAAAAAATATATAGTTGATGAATATGTTTGGGTTTACATATCTGCATATTTTATTTGTTCCATCTGTTTCACATGCCTTTTTCTCTCCTGCTTGCTTTTTTTAGATGCAGTTATCATTTCTTTATTCCTATTATTTCTGCTTTAAACTTCATACATGGCCTGTAAATTCCGAACTTTAGTTATTTGAGCACTAGTAATTTTTGTCTTACCTCTATACTAACTGGTCTCCTGTTTTGTCGTTATTGTAAAAGGAAATGTCATATCTCTACATTAAAAAATCAGTACTAGCTACAAACAGAAAGTAACTGTAATATTAAAAGAGTTACAACATAAAGGGGCATTTTATACATCACTTTGGGAAACACATATTTCAAAAGGCTGTGCCATGGTCTAGTCCACACTGCTCTTGATGGTACTACTAGCCATAAATAGTATTTCTATTTATTTAAACAAAAATTTGAAAACTCAGTTTTCAGTCACAGTGGCTACAGTTCAAGTGTTTAATGGTCATTCCAGGTCACTGGGAATTCCACTGGGAAGTGCATTTAGAGAACATCATTGCAGGGTGCACACTGTGTTAAGGAGCACTGGTGCTACACTCTAGCAACCCAATACTCTTCATCCCCCAATGCTTAGTCACTCTAGAAGTTCAGTCTCAAAATGTACCAAAGCTTTTTCTTTTTCTTAAGATTTATTTATTTGAAAACCAGAGTTACAGAGAGAGAAAGAGGCAGAGGCAAAGAGAGGTCTTCCATCCGCTGGTTCACTCTCCAAATGGCCACAATGACTGGCGCTGGGCCAGGCCGAGTTCAGGCCTTCGCATATTCCAACCCCTGTGCCTGAAATGCTTTTTCACTGCCTTGTTAGCAGCTTTTCAATATTTAGGTTTCATCTCCTACATAAAACCTTCTCTGACAATCTGAAACAGTACCCTTCCATTATTATTGTTTTTTTATCTTAGTCTTATTGTTGCTCCTTTCAGTACAGTTACAATTATCTCATTCATGTTTGTTTAATTCCAATCTTTGCCTAAGCAACTCCAATTTTATTTCTATCTTACCTTAAAAGAGCTTTAGTACAGAAAAAAATGTGTTTAAATAATTCAAAATGACAACGTCCATATAAAATGAATGCCAAGACAACATGACAGAAAACATGAAAGAAAATAGCTCAGTGAAGTTGAGGAACTATGTCATCAGGTCCACATAGAAAGTTATTTCATAAAATCTTACGTCACTTTTAAAACGTGCATATTCCTCAAGAATATGCCATTGTATTCAAAACATTCAACTAGAAAGGCCAAGAAAACCAATGAATAACGTAAGTTTAGTCTATAGATTTTTAAGAGAAATCATAAGGCCAAGTCTGAGTTGAAAATTAAATAAAGCTTTTAGAAAGATGGTAATTTGAGCTAGGGAAGTCAGGGAAGGGGACCGTATCCTGAAGGTGGCAGGGGCCAAATACCTTTCTGCACAGCACGCTGAGCTCCAGGCGGTGGCTCTTCTTGCTGAGGTGTAAAGGCATCAGCAGTAGAGGTACTGTGCATGTTCATCTTTACCCAGCTGGACAGTCAGGAACAAAGTGGGAGATTCTGCTGATGTCAGAAATTTTCAAGTTAGAAAGCTGTAAAATCCTACTGTAGTCTCGGAGTAGGATGGGGAAGATAATCTGCAATCACAACTCAGAATAAAAAGTGACAGGTTAGATTTTTCAGCATAAGTGAGTAATTGTGTATATTCACAATTCTTTGTGAAGTAAAATGGTAGCTGCTGTCAGTTAATATAATCCTTTACTAAACAGTGAGAATAGCTGCCAAAAAGCAATCAAACACTGACTCAGTTATCTAATCATGTGTTAACTCTCCTTTACTTTTTAATTTTTTAAAAAATTTTTATTTATATAAATGGAACAAATTTCATGTATTTCATACAGTTTTAAGTACATAATGACACTTCCCACCCTATCCTCCCTCCCTCCCTCGCTCCCACCCTTCCTTCTGCTTCCTTTCTTATTTTTCTTTTAATTTTTACAATAATATATTTTTTTCTCCCTTTGAGAACAAGTTTTATCATTAACTGAAGAAGCACCTAAGGAACAGGCAATGGAGTTGGGCACTTAGGCTTATCTAAAACTTTTAAGACATAAAATTACCCTCCACTTAATACACTAAAACAAAGTAGATCTTTGAGAACAAGTTTTACTATTAACTCTCATAATACAACTCTTGAGGACAGAGGTCCTGCATGGGAAGTGAGTGCACAGTGATCACTTGAGGCTCTTGACATGAGCTGCCTAAGCTATAGAAGCCTTCTGAATCCACAAACTCCTTCAATATTTAGCTAAGACCATGAGCAAAGCAGAAGTTCTCTCCTCCATTCAGAGAAAAGTACCCCCTTTTTTCATGGCTTCTTTTCACTGGGGTCTCACCCACCAAGGTCTTTCAAGTAGGACATCTTAAGCCACAGTGTCTTGGCTTTCCATGTCTGAAATGCTAACTCTTCTTTGAACTGCACACCTGCTCTTGCCCCTTCTCCACCAGATGCCTCCATAGAACAGCTGGAATTCAGTTGTGCAATTACGACCACGGACAAACTTGGAGTCCGTCAGTTCTCAGATACAAGACCTTTAACATACTAGCAAATCATTAACAGACTGGATGATATTTTCAAGGAAACTGGTTTAATCAACACTATAATTATGAATTTTTATGGAATATTTAATAAAAAGTCTTTAGAAGAATTTTACAGGTATATGGTTAGAAATACTGAGAATGGTTGAATTAAAAAAATATTATGAGACTTAACAATCTATTTTCATTGGGAGCATAAAGCTCTGAATACTATGATTAAGCATACAAAATAACAGTTCTAAGATTTTCTTTTGCAACATAAAGATATTCAAAACTTTTTTAATTGAACAGATTTGAGGCCAGCATTTTGGTGTAGCTGATAAAGCTGTAGCCTGCAACATCAGCATCCCATATGGGCACCAGTTCATTATATTGGCTGCTCCACTGCCAATGGCCTGAGAAAAGCAACAGAATATGACCCAAGTGGCTGGGGCCCTGCACCTATGTGCGGACCTGGATGAAGCTCCTGGTTCCTGGCTTCAGTCAGCCCATTGAAGATCTCTGTCGTTCTCCCTCTCTCTGAACTTTTTGACTTTCAAATAAATAAAAACAAATCCTTTTTTTCAAAGACAAGATATTCAATTAAATAGATCTAACTACGAAGTTTTCCTTCTGTAAGTGAGTAATTTGTGAACTACTCCTCAAATCGGGACAAAATGGAGACACTATTATTTTTCTTGTATTCAAATATTCTAGGAGTTAGAAATTCTAGAATTTTAAACCTTTAAGCCATAGAGAATATTATTTTCCACTATGATTAGGAAGTGGTTTCCCTAAAGTGAATTCAATCCCAGGACTCAGAAAGAATTTTCTTTTTTTCTTCATTCAAAACATTTAGTAAAGTAAAAGGTCAATGGGAAAATTACTATCTGCCTCCATCCTGTCCGTAATTTCCTAATACATGTTTTCAAAGCCATTTGAAACTATGGCCATGCCCTTTGCTAGGTAAGTTTCTCATATAAATTAACTGAATATTAAGTATTTCTTAAAATGAATAGGAACTTTACACCAGTGTCACAAAGGGGTCTTCAAAATGTTCCTTGAAAATCTGCATCATCTCCTTTTTTCCATGAACTTTCTGAAATATCCTTGTATTACCTTTGTATGGGGGATACAAAACTACCAAGACAGGTAACAAAGGGTTACAGATTTAACAGAAGCCTGTACAGGCCATCATCAAATTACAATTGAGATTGGTTTCCTTTATTATTGTTCTTATTACTACTGTATACCAAATGCTCTGCAGCTCGCAGTCCATTTCAAGTCCTTCTAAAAATCTACTTCATGATTAGACATGTAGATACAGAGAAAAGCAGGTAAAAGTTTTAAAAAGTAATGTTTTACATAGCATAAGCTGGAGACAGTTAAACATAATCAAAGAATGTAACTGGAAAATACGATGGTAGTTTTAAACCTCTGAATACATAGGTTTGTTAACTCTTGGTCTGCTTCAAGTGTAACCAAGCTATGTTTGAAGTACATCTTTGGTGCTTATCATATTAGTTATAGCTGTCCAATAATAAGGATAAGGATAGAAGCAGTAAAATATCTGAAGTGCGAAACGTAATGTTGATGACAAATATTTCAGAACATCAGCATTAAAATGAATAAAGAGCGAGTAAATCTTGAACAAGGAAGGGAAGGTACATTTATTAAAAATAAAAATAGTACAGTCTCTGATAACAAACAAACGTTTAGGGTCCAAAGGCATTCAATATATACTGTAACAACGCATACATATTTTAAAAAGCAAAGACTCATGAAATAATATTTTTAGAATTTTCAAAAGGAAAAAGTATCTTGGCTCCCTCCTGCTGGAGATTAGCCTACAGACATACCATGCTGGCCCAGTATTCCCTTTCAAATGTTCTGTACAACATGGTATTGCACAATATGTGCAATTACGGTGATGAATACATTGTTTATGAATAAAATGCAGTTTTTGTATAGATGATCCAGAACATAAATCAGTGGCTCCATTTCATAAAAAACATTAATAGGCTGGAAGAGCAGTGACAACCTTTGTCCAAAATCTTCAGTGTTAACACAACATACAGAATAGACCACTAAATCCAGATGCTTTCACATTATTTTTCATAAGTAGCAAGTACTGTGTAAAAATTAATGTAAAATTCCAAGTTAGCCAAAACTAGAGTCTCTAGAGATCAAATTTCTTCCCTCTTTTAGCACGGCTGATAAATCTTCTTTGCCTTTGTCACAACAAAGTTTGTCAAATCAAAGAACTCTGAAAAGTAATGAGCACTGCTGCAGGAGGGTAGTACCAAAAATATACTGAATTTCAGTCTTAAGATACACACAGTTCCTGTTGGATGTTGGGCTGTGACAGTTTATTATCTTCAGTCTTTTCATGTCCTGGGGCATGGCAAGCAGTCTTCCGTTTAAATAATCTAAGACTCAATCGTAATAATTCGTTGTCTACCATTGGAGCATTTGTGTAAGCTTGTTTTACAGTACCCTATTGGAAAAAAAAAATTAAAACAATGTGCATTTTTAGTTGACAATAGGAAACATCACAAGGCTAACCTCTATCAAAAATATCAAAGTTGTAAGAGTATTTAATTTTGTACGGATATTAATTTAACTTTTTTGCATCTAATTAGGAAATTTGTTCAGATTCAATCAATCTTAGAAGAGAAACTTCACAGGGTACCTAGTAAACAGGGAATCTGTTGCTTAAAGTAGTTATCTTCTCAACAGTGCCTGACAGGTAATAAACCAGTTTTAATGTCATCATTTGTACTAGTAAAACAAAACACCATATTTTCGATTTCTGAATGGCAATACTTTTTCCATGTGATAAAATAAAATCTCTTCTATGAGAGCTAATTCAATCCTATTTTTTTACTTGACAACTGTTAAATTTTAATGTATAGAAGCATCATTACTTCCTAATTTTTTTTTTTTGTAAGCCAAGTATTCTACATGTTTTTTTTTTTTTTTTTTTTAAAGATTTATCTATGTATTTGAAAGGTAGCACAGGCCGGCGCCGTGGCTTAACAGGCTAATCCTCCGCCTTGTGGCGCCGGCACACGGGGTTCTAGTCCCAGTTGGGGCGCCGGATTCTATCCCGGTTGCCCCTCTTCCAGGCCAGCTCTCTGCTATGGCCTGGGAAGGCAGTGGAGGATGGCCCAAGTCCTTGGGCCCTGCACCCGCATGGGAGACCAGGAGAAGCACCTGGCTCCTGGTTTCGGATCAGCGCGGTGCGCCGGCCGCAGCGGCCATTGGAGGGTGAACCAATGGCAAAGGAAGACCTTTCTCTCTGTGTCTCTCTCTCACTATCCACTCTGCCTGTCAAAAAAAAAGAAAAAAAAAAAAAAAAAGAAAAAAGAAAGCTAGCACAACAAAGAGAAAGAAAGAGATTTTCCATCTGTTGGTTCAGTTCCCAAATGACCACAACAGTCATACTGAAGCCAGGATTCCAGGACCTTCAACTGGTCTTCCACATGGGTGTCAGCAGCCAGTACTTGGGCCACCACCTGCTGCTCCTCCAGGCACATTAGCAGGAAGTAGGAACAGCTGAGACTTAAACCAGCACTCTGATAGGGGATGCGGCATTGTAAGGGGTGGCTTCACCCGTTGTGCAACAACGGCCCCCATCCCATACTTTTCACTGGTCTGTTCAAGTCTCAAAAAATGTGAGTTCTAGAACTGAATAAATTCTCTAGAAGACAACTGATCATAATAGAACTACTACCTCTTTTGTACTAAAATGTGTATCTCTACTATTGTAACTTAAAGCTATATTAGTATATTTTGAAAGTTACTATACATAAAATTTTGTTAAAAGTTCTCTAACCATGTGGACAATGAAATACGGGTAATATTTTAATACCTCCAGCATCTTTTTTTTCTTTTCTGGGATATAACATACATAAATAACAGCAGTTCCTTGACCATATATGCATTCTTTTTAAGAACTGCTTTATTTCCTAGGCAGTGATACAGTAAATAAACTTTTTATGTGTAGTTCTAAGCATTTTATTAAATATAGATTCACATAACCATGGCTACAATCAGGACAGAGAAGTTTGTCATCACTCAAAAAAATTCCCTTTTCTGGTCCATTGTACTCACATCCTCTTCTCTCTTCTAACCCTTGGCAATGACTGGTAAGTTTTCCACTATGTTTTTACCTTCACCAGACTATCAATTAAATAAGTATACAATCTTTTTGAGACTAGTTTCTTTGACTCAGCATAATGTCTTTGATTTTTTTTTTTTTTTTTGCTACTAACAGTATTAATAATTTGGTTACTTTTTCTTGTTCATAAATGCACTGATATTCCAGTTTATTAGCCAGCTGAAGAACACTGGAGTTGTTTTCAGTTTTTGGAGATTAAGAATACAGCTGCTCTACATATCTGTGCATGGGCTTTTAGATAAGCATTAGTTTTTGTTTTCTAAGTTAAATGTCTAGTAAGGAAATTGTTGGGTCATATAGTAAGTATGCATCTTTACTTTAAGAAATAACCAGTTTTCACAGTGGCTCTACTATTTTGCATTCTTGCTAGCAATAAATATAGGAGTTTTCATTGGTGTGCATCCTCATAAACATTTTTTTTTTTTTTTTTTTGACAGGCAGAGTGGACAGAGAGAGAAAGGTCTTCCTTTTGCCATTGGTTTACCCTCCAATGGCCACCGCAGCCAGCGCGCTGCGGCCGGCACACCGCGCTTATCCGAAGGCAGGAGCCAGGTGCTTCTCCTGGTCTCCCATGGGGTGCAGGGCCCAAGCACTTGGGCCATCCTCCACTGCACTCCCGGGCCATAGCTGAGAGCTGGCCTGGAAGAGGGGCAACCGGGACAGAATCTGGCGCCCTGACCGGGACTAGAATCTGGTGTGCCGGTGCTGCTAGGCGGAGGATTAGCCTATTCATGGCGCCAGCTCTCATAAACATTTGATACTGTTAAGTTTTTTTGTTGCTTATATTTTAATTATTGAGGTAAATGACAAAAGGCATCTTGTTGCAGCTTTAATTTGTATTATGTTAAACATTTTATTCCATGTACTTATTAGCTGTATCCCTTGCGTGAAATGTCTGTTTAAGTCTTAAAAACTGGGCTGATGGTTTTCTTACTGCTAAAATTGGAGAATATTTTTAAATATTTTAGCTACAAGTCCTTTTTCAAAAATGTGATTTGTATGTAGGTATTATGATATAGCAGGTCAAGGCACTGCCTGGAACGCCTGCACCCACATGGAGGGCCTGGGATAGAATCCCGCCTGTTCCTGATCCAGCTTCCTGTAATGTGCCTGGAAGGCAGCGCAGAAAACCCAAGTATTTGAGTTTCTGCACCCATGTGCAGTTCCCTGTCTCCTGGCTTTGGCTTGGCCCAGTCCTGGATGCAATGGTTATTTGGGGAGTGAACCAGTAGAAAGACCAGATCTGTCTTGCTCTCTGCCTCTCCCTCTCTGTCACTCTGCCTTACAAATGAATCAGTAAATTTAAAAAAAAAAAATGTGAATTTCAAATATTTCTCCTACTATGCCTGTGTTTTCATTCCCTTACCTGTATACTTCAGAGAATATATATTTTAAATTTTGACAAAGAACAATTATCTCAAAATGAAAACTTAATTAAAAGAAACAATTTGTATAGCTCCCTACACCAAACCCCTGAGTTGACAGATCGTATCTGTGTGGGTCTACTTCTGGACCCTTTTCGGTTCCACTCATCTGAATTTCTACTCCTTTACTAACACTGTACTATCTTACGTACTACAGTTTTACAGTAAGTCTTGATACTGAGTAGTATAAATCTTCCAACTTTATTCTTCTTTTGTAAAAATTATTTTGGCTTTTCTAGTTCCTTTAAACCTCACACAAATTTTAGAATCAGCTTGTCTATAGAAAAAAAATCCTCTTTAGATTTTTACTAAAAATTGTGTTAACTCTGCAGATTTATGTGAGGGAGAAGCATAATTTTAACTATATTGAGTCTCCAACTCCATGAATATGATGTCTCTCTCTTCAGTTATTTAGGTCCTTGGCTTTTTTCATCACTGTTTTGAGTATCCAACAACTAGATCTTGCAAATTTCTTTTTCTTCTTTCTTTAATATCTAAGTACTTCATTTGTGGGGAAGCTGGAGTATTGTTTTCTAACATTTTAGTGTTCAGATGCTCACTGCTGGTATACAAAGATACAACTACTTTTTTTGTAGGCTGACCTTGTATTTTGTAACTTTACTAAACTCACTTACTAGATCTAGGAATTTTTCTGGCAAATTCCTTGAAACCTTTTATGCAGGCAATCATGTCACCTGAGAAGACACACAGTTTTATTTCTTCCTTTCCATTCTATATATATGTAATTCCTTTCTCTTGCCTAATCAAACTGGGTAGGAGTTCCAGTATGAGGCTGAACAGGGGCAGTGAGACTGGACATCCTTTCTTTGTTCCTAACTTCAGGGACAAAGCATTCAAACTTTCAATATTACCTAAGATGTTAGCTGAGGGTCTTATGTACATGTCCTTTGTAAAGACCTCTTCTAATTCTAGCTTGTTAAGAGTTACTACACAGGAACACTGATTTTTCTCAAATGCTTTTTCCATCAATTGATATGATCAATATAAATATAAAGTCTTTCTTACTTCTGTTAATATGGTTGATTATAATTCTAGCATTCTGAGGCATTCCTTTATTCCTAGTCTAAAAATGTATCACTGAACTTGATTTATTAACATTTTTGAGCATTTTTATGCCTAGTTTCATTAGAGATACTGGTTTAAATCTTCTAGTCAGGTGTTTGCAAATCTGGCCTCATAAAATAAGTTGGGAAATGATTCTGCCACTTTAATTTTCTGGAAGAAATAGCAGAGAATTGGTGTTATTTCTTCTTTAAATGCTTTTGGTAGATCTTGGCAGTGCAATCACCTGGGACTACAGTTTTATATTTAAAAAACAGAGATGACTATTCAGGTTGCTCATGACTTACTCATTAAGTTTTGGCAGTCTGTGGCTTTAGAAGAATTGATCCATTTCTTCTAACTTTCCAGCCAAATTCATGTTTATTAAGTTATTCATATCCCCTTATTATCTTTTTTATTACTTGTGAGATCTGTAATGATATTCCCACAATTTGTGTTTTTTGTTTGTTTGTTTTTTTTTGGTTAGTCTGATTAGGGAGTTCTCAATTTTATTCATCTCTTCAAGGAACCAGCAGTTGGTGACACTACTTTTCTCTAATGTTTCCCTATTTTTAATTTCATTGATTTCTGCTCTTTATAACTGCCTTCTTTTAGTTTGCACATTTAAAACTTTTAAGTGTTCTCTTAATATCCTTCACCTATTTCTTGTGATATGGACTATAGTTTCTATATTTAAAAATCATTCTCCTAAATAGACACAATCTCAATGTGTAGGTTGAATAATTTTCCACTTTTTGTCACTTGCTAAGAGTCTAGGGGGCTGGTGCTATGGTGTAGGTTAATCCTCCATCTATGGCACCAGCATCCCATTTGGCACAGATTTGAGTCCTGACTGCTCCTCTTCCAATCCAGCTCTCTGCTATGGCCTGGGAAACCAGTAGAGGAGGGCCCAAGTGCTTGGGCCCCAGCACCTGCGTGAGAGACCTAGAAGAAACAGCTGGCTCCTGGCATCCAATCGGCCGAGCTCCAGCAATGAACCAGTGGATGGAAGACCTTTCTCTTTGTCTCTCTCTGTCTGTAACTCTACTTCTCAAATAAATAATAAAATAAAAACCTCTTTAAAAAAAAAATCTACCAATTAGCCCAATGAATGACCCTTTTTTGGACTTTTCTTTTATAACCATATATAACTTAAATGCTTCTATTTGGTTTTCCTAGGATATTTCATGAGGTTGTCTAGCATCTGAAATTACTCTTCTTTAATTGTGTCCTTTTTTTTATGTGTAGCCTCTAAGAGCATTTCTCAGAGGATTTCCTATGTAGTGTGTGTGTGTGTGTGTGTGTGTCCTCTATTTATTTATTTATTTATTTGACGGAGTTATAGACAGTGAGAGAGAGACAGAGAGAAAGGTCTTCCTTCTGTTGGTTCATTCCCCTAAAGGCCACTATGGCCAGCGCTGTGCCGATCCGAAGCTAGGAGCCAGGTGCTTTCTCCCGGTCTCCCATGCCAGTGCAAGGACCCAAGCACTTAGGCCATCCTCCATTGCCCTCCCAGGCCACAGCAAAGAGCTGGACTAGAAGAGAAGCAACGAGGACTAGTACCCGGTGCCCCAACCGGGACTACAACCCGGGGTGCTGGCGCTGCGGCGCTGCAGGCGGAGGATTAGCCAAGTGAACCACCTCTTTTGTGCTGGTGTTTTTAACAGAATAATCAGAAAGCTTATGATACTTTCTTCAGATGGATTGTTTAAGACATTACAATGTGCTATTAAAACTTACTGAATGTTAATGGTCTATGACTTACACTGGAGGATTATAAGGTTCTGAACAATGGTGCTCAATGAGAAATTTTCAAGGTGCTGTTGTTTGTCGCAGTTTTGAAGGGGCACCATGGAGGAGGAATCAGGGTATATTATAATCTATTACTGTTAAAAAGGAGGTTAGGATTTTCATGAGATTAGAAATTATGCAGTCCTTTTCAGCTGAGATTCCTTATATGAACCAAAGAGAAAATGATTTGAATGAATATTTTTCAATTTAATAGTCAGGATGGTGATATCTGGAACCATTCTAGATACATAAAAGAGAAGGAGATTCATTATATACATGTTTAGGATACTGGGAGCTTAGTTCTCTCAGAGAAATGTCTAGGTGAGAAAGGATGTAAGGAGAGATGAGCATGTAGGCAACAGAGTAAGGAGAAATACAAATGAGATGAGAGAAGCAAAGGAGGACGACCTTAGCAATTTTGTCAGAAGTAATTCTGAGCAAGGTAGACTTGGTGGTTATAAACCTAAGACTTGATATTTTTATAAGTCTCCCATGCCTCATAGCCACTTCCATTTTAATCTTTGGAGATGAATTCTTCTTGTTTGTATAAATTTAATCCTCTGCATCTGAGTAGTTTTCATAAATGAAGTATCAGTTTCTTCAGCATTGTTATATATCCAAAGACAACTCTGTTTTCTTAATGGCCTCTAGTAAAAAGCTAGTAGGTAGGCCGGCGCTGTGGCTCAACAGGCTAATCCTCCGCCTTGCGGCACCAGCACACCAGGTTCTAGTCCCAGTCGGCGCACCGGATTCTGTCCCGGTTGCCCCTCTTCCAGTCCAGCTCTCTGCTGTGACCCGGGAGTGCAGTGGAGGATGGCCCAAGTCCTTGGGCCCTGCACCCCATGGGAGACCAGGATAAGCACCTGGCTCCTGCCATCGGATCAGCGTGGTGCGCCGGCCGCGGTGGCCATTGGAGGGTGAACCAACGGCAAAAAAAAAGGAAGACTTTTCTCTCTGTCTCTCTCTCACTATCCACTCTGCCTGTCAAAAAAAAAAAAAAAAAAAAGCTAGTAGGTTAATGTTTTTCTAACCTTTTAGGATCAGTGTTTTGTTTTTTTTTTTTTTATAATGATTCATTTATTTTTTGAAAGGCAGAGTGACAGAGAGAAGGACAGAGAGAAAGAGATCTTCCACCTGCTGGTTCATTCTCCAGTTCATGTCCTGGTTGCTCTACTTTCGATTCAGTTCCCTGCTAAAATGCCTGGGAAAAGCAGCAGATGATAGCCTAAGTGTTTGGGCCCCTGCCACCCAGAAGGAGACCTAGATGAAGCTCCCAGCTCCTGGCTTCAGTCTGGCCCAGCGCTGGCTATTGTGGCTATCTGGGGAGTAAACCAGCAGATAAAAGATCTCCCTCTCTGTAACTCTGCCTTTAAAAATAAATAAACAAATCCCTCAAAAAACTCCACTATCCTCACAACTCCAGAAAATGTTTCTTTTTATATTAAACTTAAATAAATTTCTAATAATGTTTACTTATCTACAGAAGCTTTTCACAAATTTCATAGAAATAGAATATTTTACACATTTTTAAGTGCATAACTTTTTCTAACAAGTAACTGTTATCTAAAACAATTATTCATTAATATTATTGAAATAAGATAAAAATATCGCAAATTTTAACAGAACTCTTTTTTTCACATGTGTGTAAGACTAGTAAACCAAACTCATAAAAACAGATAAGACTGTGATTCTTTAAAGCAATCAGATGGAAGATATGCCATTCACATTATTCACTTCACATTTTTTCCAAGGAAATCACTGTACCTTCTCATTTTTAACCAGCTGCTTGCGGATGGCAGAGTCTCGTCTGAAGCACAGAGCTTTACAGCACGGTCCGAGATTACTAAGAAGACTTGCTCTTTCTTCTTTTCGTAACAATGCAGCCATGTTGAGAGCCCCCAATTCATGTTCAAACAGATTGTCTGCATCTTTCAACAAAAATAGAAGATGTTACCAATGATTCAAGTGAATACTGCATAAAGTCTACACTTTATCAAAGTTAGCAACAATGGTGAAATTTATTTCATATTAAAGGCAATATTTCCTCTGTGAAGAACCTTCACCATTCAGTTATATTATTAGTCTTAAACAAAATTAAGAACTGTGATAGTCATTTTAAATTTGTTTAAGATATAAGAAAAGTAGACTTGGGAAACAGGATTTAGGCATTGATTATGCACTATGACTGAGAAGCAAAGTTCAGGTTGAGAATCACTGAAGTCAGGGGCAGCGTGGCATAGCAGGTCAAGTCACTGCTTACATTGCCAGCATCAGACAGGGGTGCCAGTTTCAAGTCCTGCCTGCTCCACTTCCAATCTAGCTCCCTGCTAATGCACCTGGGAAAACAGCAGAAGATGGCCCAAGTGCTTGGGCCCCTACTACCCATGTGGGAGACTTAAATGTAATATCTGGCTCTTGGCTTTGACCTGGTTCAGCCTTAGCCATTGTGGCCGTTTGAGGAGTGAGCTAGCAGATGGAAGATTCCACTCATTTACCCCTGCTCTTCTCTCCATCTCTCTCTATAACTGCCTTCCAAATTAAAAAAATCTTAAAAAAATCTTAAAAAAAAAAAAAAAAACCTATCCAAAAAAATAAACCAAAATAAAAAGAGCATCAAATACTATTTTATTACAGATATAATTACAGAAGAAATTTGCCTTGAACATAAGCTCTTCCATGAAAATTGCTCTTTAGGACTAACTTTCTTTTTATGGAAACTTTTTTTCTTCTGGTTTTAAAAGGATACAAAATACACACTTGCAAACCTCCTTAGAGAGTACAACATGGCTGAACTTCAAGTCTCTTCATGGTTTTAAATTGATCAGCACCAAATTACTCCAAAGATAGACTAAACACATACTCAAGAACAAGTAAAACAAAGGAATAAAAAAACTAGAAAACTTTAGCTCACTAGGCCTTAACTATATTGTAATTAGAAAACCTAGAAAAAAAATTCCAGTTTTAGTACACAGTTAAGTGTATTGTTTTAAGCCTTAGTTCTTGTTGTTGTTAATTATCCTTAAGAGGCAAGGCATATTCTCTTCACTGATGGAGGACTGGACTAAACCCAATGGAACAGAAAATTCATTATCAATTATTTCATAAATATTTAGTGAATGCCTACTATGTGTCAGGCACTGTTCTAGGCAAGGGCATAATTAGCAATAACAGATAATTAGACACTAGATACAGCAGTAAACAAAATCAAGCCCCGTTCCATATGAAACATATTTAACAACATATTATCAATTCTCTACTTCAACCACCACAGTATCAAAAACAGGAGAGACTTGACTGTTAAGCAATAATCAAACAGCCCTTTATAGTGTACAATTTCACTGTTTAGGTTAAATTATCGTTAAGTAAGGGACAAACTGTATTTCAGTTAGCAAAATCAAACACGATTTTGACTTGAAATGTCATTAGCAAAAGTCACAGGGGCAAATAACTTTAAAGTTAAATAGGTAATAGGTGTTTTACTCCATCATTTTACAAACAAAATTAACACTCACAGGAGTTCCTTGTTTAAGGCCAAAGAACCAACCAAACAAGGCAGAAGAGTAGGGCAAAGATCCACATCTTTGGCCATTCTTCAGGTAAATAAGTGTTCACAATTATAATCTATACATATTTCACATACAAAATACTCTGCTTATTGGGTCACATTAAGAATTTTTTTCAAAAACGTTTATTTTCATTTTACTTGGAAGGCAGAGACAAAGAGAGAGACTTTTCTATCTGCTGGTGCACTCTTTAAGTGGCCACAATTGCCAGGGCTGGACCAAGCCAAAGCTCGGAGCCTGAAAGTTGACTTAGGTCTCCCACATGGGTGGCAAGGACCCCAGTACTTGGGCCATCACTTGCTGCCTCTGAGGATGAGCATCAGGAGGAAACTGGATGGGAAGTAGAGGCAAAATTGAATCCAAGTACTCTGATATGGGATGCAGACATCCCATGTGACATCTTAACTGGTGTGCCAAATGACCACTCCTAAAATCAAGAATTTTACTTATGATAATAGGTGAAAAGAAGCATACAGACTTATGAAACTTGTGAAATGATTTTTCCAATTTTATTCTAGTAAAAACCTTCATTCTTCTTTAAAAAAAAAAAAAGATTTAATTTATTTTTTATTTGAGAGGAAAGAGAAAGACTAGATCTCCTATCTGCTGATTCACTCCCGAGGACCAGGAACTTAATTCAGGTCTCACATGAGTAGGTAGCACAACCACTTGAGCTGTCAACTGTTGCCTCCCAAGTGTGCATTAACATGAAGCTGGGGTCAGGAGCAGAACTGGGACTTGAACCCAGGTACTCCAATATGGGCTGTGGGTCTCCCAAGTGGTCCCTTAACTGCTATGCAAATGCTTGGTTCAAAAAACTCAATTCTTTTAATGAAATATTTTTATTCTCAGGGACATGACATAAAATTGTCAAATAATGTTGCTTTCACCTTTCCTTTCCTTTCCTTAATCTTTTATTTATTTTTTTCCATTCTTATAAAACCTGATTTTTTCAACTTTTATTTAATAAATATAAATTTCCAAAGTACAACTTTTGAATTATAGCGGCTTTTTCCCCCATAACCTACCTCCCACCTGCAACCATCCCATCTCTCCTCCCTCTCCTATCCCATTCTTCATCAAGATTAATTTTCTTTTCTTTCTTTCTTTTTTTTTTTTTTTTTGACAGACAGAGTGGACAGTGAGAGAGAGAGACAGAGAGAAAGGTCTTCCTTTTTGCCGTTGGTTCACCCTCCAATGGCCACTGCGGCCGGCGCATCGTGCCGATCCGAAGCCAGGAGCCTGGTGCCTCCTCCTGGTTTCCCATGCGGGTGCAGGACCCAAGCACCTGGGCCATCCTCCACTGCCTTCCCAGGCCATAGCAGAGAGCTGGCCTGGAAGAGGGGCAACAGGGACAGAATCCGGCGCCCCGACCGGGACTAGAACCCGGTGTGCTGGCGCCGCAAGGCAGAGAATTAGCCTGTTAAGCCACGGCGCTGGCCAAGATTAATTTTCAATTATCTTTAAATACAGAAGATCAACTTAGTATATATTAAGTAAGGATTTCATAAGACTGCACCCACACAGATACACAAAGTATAAAGTACTGTTTGGGTAGTAACCATTAATTCACATAGTACAACACATTAAGGACAGAGGTCCTACATGGGGAGCAGTTGCACAGTGACTCCTGTTGTTGATTTAACAATTGACATTCTTATTTATGACGTCAGTAATCACCCGAGGCTCTTGTCATGAGCTGCCAAAGCTATGGAAGCCTCTTGAGTTCACCAACTCCCATCTTATTTAGACAAGGCCAAAGTCAAAGTGGAAGGTCTCTCCTCCCTTCAGAGAAAGGTACCTCCTTCTTTGATGACCCGTTCTTTCCACTGGGATCTCACTCACAGAGATATTTCACTTAAGTCTCTCTTTTTTTTTTTTTTTTTTTTTTTTGCCACAGTGTCTTGGCTTTCCATGCCTGAGAAACTCTCGTGGGCTGTTTAAGCTAGATTCAAATGCCTTAAGAGCTGATTCTGAGGCCAGAGTGCTGTTTAGGACATCTGCCATTCTATGAGTCTGCTATGTATCCTGCTTCCCATGTTGGATCAATCTCTCCTTTTTAATTCTATCAGTTAGTATTAGCAGACACTAGTGTTGTTTATGTGATCTCTTTGACACTTAACCCTATCAGTATGGTCAATTATGAACTGAAACTGATCACTTTGACTTGTAAGATGGCATTGGTACATGCCACCTTGATGGGACTGAATTGGAATCCTCTGGAACATTTCTTTTTTGTTCTACTTAATACCATTGAACTCTTTAACACACAATTATTCCTAGTTGTTTAAATTTAACAAAGTGATCCCTGTTAAATATAAGAGTGGGAATAAGAGAAGGAGATGTACAGTTTGGCACATGCTCACTTGGACTTACTCCTTTTCTTAATCTTAGCACCTACTCTTAACTCTCTGATAACAAAGGTATTAAGCTATAAAATACATTAAGATAGATACCCAATAAAAGAAGCAGAAGAGAAAAACAAATCTATAAACTAAACAAACTTATTTTGAAATAATTAAAATTGGTTGCAATAAGGTACAAAAGTCAACCTCTTAAAAATATTTCCTAACTAAAAAGTAGCAGTTAGTATTTATTGAGTATTTCTATGTACCAGGAACTAAGTTCTTTTTTTTTTTTTTAATATTTATTTATTTATTTGAAAGTCAGAGTTACACAGAGAGAAGAGAGGTGGAGACAGAGAGAGAGAGAGAGAGAGAGAGAGAGAGAGAGAGAGAGGTCTTCCATCTCTTGGTTCACTCCCCAACTGCCCATAATGGTCGGAGCTGTGCCGATCCAAAGCCATGAGCCAGGAGATTCTTCTGGGTCTCCCACATGGGTGCAGGGGCCCAAAGACTTGGGCCATCTTCCACTGCTTTCCCAGGCCATAGCAGAAAGTTGGATCAGAAGTGGAGCAGCCAGGTCTCGAACCGGCGCCCATATGGGATGCTGGCGCTTCAGTCCAGGGAGTTAACTGGCAGCGTCACAGCGCCAGCCCTCCAGGAACTAAGCTCTCTGTGTTACCTTTAACAACTCATTCGCTCCTCACAACAACCACAGAAGTCACTGGTTTAATTATTCCCAGCTTGCAGATGATGACTTCAACACAGAGACATAAAATAATAGCTAGTAAGCAGTGTACGCACTAGAAAACAGACCATCGGGTTCTACACATCAAGATTTATTTTTTTTATTTGAAAGATGAAGTTACAGAGAGAGGTATAGACACAGAGAGAGGTCTTCCATCTGCTGGTTCTCAACCACTGCAATGGTTGGAGCTGTGCCGATCTGAAGCCAGGAGCCAGGAGTTTCTCCGGGTCTCCCACACTGGTGCAGGGGCCCAAGGACTTGGGCCATCTTCTACTGCTTTCCCAGGCCACAGCAGAGACACAGATCAGAAGCAGAGCAGCCAGGACTTCAACTGGTGCCCAGATGGGATGCTGGCACTGCAGGCAGCGGCTTTATCCACTACGCCACAGCATGGGCCCCACACCAAGCTATTAACTACTTTGTTACAAGCTCAACAGAGACAACTGCATTTGGGTAGAATTTTCCATTTTCCATTTCTCACGGGAAATGGTTCCCAAGACACCAAATTTGCTTAAAAGACATGTAAAATATCTAGTCCAGTTTCCCAGGCTCTGCTTCATTTAGCCCTGAATAAATCATTAAGCATTTTTTTTTTTTAATTTTTTATTTTTGACAGGCAGAGTGGACAGTGAGAGAGAGACAGAGAGAAAGGTCTTCCTTTTTGCCGTTGGTTCACCCTCCAATGGCCGCCGCGGTAGCGCGCTGCGGCCGGCGCACCGCGCTGATCCGATGGCAGGAGCCAGGTGCTTATCCTGGTCTCCCATGGGGTGCAGGGCCCAAGGACTTGGGCCATCCTCCACTGCACTCCCGGGCCACAGCAGAGAGCTGGCCTGGAAGAGGGGCAACCGGGACAGGATCGGTGCCCCGACCGGGACTAGAACCCGGTGTGCCGGCGCCGCAAGGCGGAGGATTAGCCTAGTGAGCCGTGGCGCCGGCATCATAGAGCATTTTGACATGGGAACTTACCTGTTAAAAGTAATTTTGATACAGAAAATTTATTGTACAACTTTTGCAACTTTTCTGTGGGATTAAGTTTTTCTGAAAACAACTTTAAGGGGGTAGGTATTGCGATACAGAGGGTTAAGCCACCTCTTAAGACACCCACATCCCAAGTCCTAGTTACTCAACTTCACATCCAGCTCCCGCTAATGCATCCTGAGAGGTAGCACATGATGGCTCAAGAGTTTGGGACCCTGCCACTCACAAAGGAGACCACTCACAAAGGAGACCTGGAAGGGATTCTAGCTCCTGGCTTCAGCCTGGCCCAGCCCTGGCTGTTGTGGGCAGTTAGGGAGTAAGCCAGCAGAAGGAAGATACTCTCTGTTGTTCTGCATTTTAAATAGATGTGAATATGATTCCTCAAGAAATATTTCCTATTGTGTCAATGCAACATGAGAACAGAAGACAATTCTTTTCAAGCGCATCTTAACAGTTTTAATAGGCAATAATTACAAAAAGTAAAATGGAATTACCTTTGGGCTTTTCTAAAAGTCTCTGGCATGTTTCTTTGACTTTGGTAAAAAGTTCAGAACCCGCCAACTTTTTAGAAATTCCAACTCTCAGCATAACAGCTCCAGGTGTGAATTTTAGGAGTGCAGCCCCAGGTTCTCGTGGTTCTTTTGGATGCTTTGGCATAAGACCAGACCAGTCTACATCAATTACATCTAATGGATCTGTAGGAAGTTGAAGTATAGGATTATTTTTCACATTAAGAAAACAGCAGTTTTATTATCCACAAAAAAAATATAAATCAAGCAAAACAGAGAAAATATTAAATAACAAAAAGTTTGAACAGAAAAGGTCATATTCTTTTTTTTTTTTTTGGACAGGCAGAGTTAGACAGTGAGAGAGAGAGACAGAGAGAAAGGTCTTTTGCCATTGGTTCACCCTCCAATGGCCGCCGCGGCCAGCGCATTGTACTGATGTGAAGCCAGGAGCCAGGTGCTTCTCCTGGTCTCCCATGTGGGTGCAGGGCCCAAGGACCTGGGCCATCCTCCACTGCACTCCCAGGCCACAGCAGAGAGCTGGCCTGGAAGAGGGGCAACCGGGACAGAATCCAGCGCCCTGACTGGGACTAGAACCCAGGGTGCTGGCGCCACAGGTGGAGGATTAGCCTATTGGGCAGTGGCGCCAGCCCTTACAAAATGTCATATTCTTAAAATCAAAGCTTTTCCATAAACACTAATACTTATAGACTAAGGAACCCAATGTCATCCTACCAAAAGAAAATAGGCAAGCTAATCCATCCCTACAAATGACTAATTTACATGGGATGCCCAGTGAAGGAACTCTCTAATTTCACTAAGATTAGATGTTTGATGTTTTAAAACTTGGTATCAGAATTCTTTCATGGAATTAAAACAATGAGCTTATTCAGTTTACATGTGTGCACAAATGTACATAACACACACAAAAATAAATTTTTAAAAACAACTAATTCATTATAAAATTCCTTTAAGAGGGACCACCGCTTTGGTGGATTGAGTTAAGCTGATGCCTGAACTGCCAGCATCCCATGTGGGCACCAGTTCAAGTCCTGGCTCCTCTGCTCTGATCCAGCTCTCTGTTAATGTGCCTAGGAAAGCAGCAGAAGATGGCCCAAGTGCTTGGGCCCTTACACCCACATGGGAGACCTGGAAGAAGCTCCTGGCTCTTGGCTTCTGACTGGCCCAGCTCCAAGCATCATGGCCATTTGGGAAGTAAACCAGCGAATGGAAAATCTCTCTCTCTCTCTCTCTCTCTGCCTCTCTATAACTCCACGTAGCAAGTAAAATAAATAAATCTTTTTAAAAAAAAACTCCTTTAAGAATCAGTTACTAAGGGTCTGGCGTTGTGGTGTAGCAGGTTAAACAGCCACCTGCAGCATCAGTTCGAGTCCCAGCTACTCCACTTCTGATCCAGCTTCCTGCTAATGGCCTGGGAAAGCAGCAGAAGATAGCTTAAGTACTTGGGTCTCTGTTCACATGTGAGAGACTTGGATGAAGCTCTTAGCTCCTGGCTTAGACCTGGCCCAGCCCCGGTCATTGCAGCCACTTGGTGAGTTAACCAGCAGATGGAGGATTTCCTTCTCTTTCAAATAAATAAATAAATATATATTTTTTTAAAATGCACAGGCATATAATTTTCATTTTCCTGACCTTTCAACCTTAACTAAAATAAAAAACAGAAAATGTTAAGTGTGTTAAATCGATTTTTACAGCATGAAAGGGAACAAAGAATACTTTAACACCATTAGTCAGGTAATTTTTACGTCTAACTACATCTGCAAACGATTACCTGGCATCTTCTCCTCATCTTGTTGATCTTCCCTCTTTTCTGCATCCCCTGCCAGAATTTCATCCAGTTCATCATCACTGATTGGCTCGTATCCTTCTCCAGCACCAGAACCTAAGGAATGTGCATCGTCTAACTTGGACTCATCTTCTCCTGCTAAAAAGACAAATTAATTTCACATCAAAGAGAACATTGAAAAGAAAGGATGCCTAGGTCAGTAAGTAAAAGCTGTACACACTGAAACAATGTGAAAGGTATTTTTTCATCAGAAAACTATTATTTCTTAATTGTTCAAACAGATGATAACTTCAAAAGAAAGCTGAAAAACAGAAATTTAATAATTTGGCTGGTGCCGCGGCTCCCTTGGCTAATCCTCTGCCTGCAGCGCTGGCACCCTGGGTTCTAGTCCCGGTCGGGGCGCCGGATTCTGTCCCGGTTGCTCCTCTTCCAGTCCAGCTCTCTGCTGTGGCCTGGGAAGGCAGGAGGATGGCCCAAGTGCTTAGGCCCTGCACCTGCATGGGAGACCAGGAGGAAGCACCTGGCTCTTGGCTTTGGATCGGCACAGCGCGCCGGCCTTAGCAGCCATTTGGGGGGTGAACCAATGGAAGGAAGACCTTTCTCTCTGTCTTTCTCTCTCACTGTCTAACTCTGCCTGTCAAAAAAAATTAATAATTTAATTTTAATAGCAAAAATGTTATTAACAGTAATATCAGAACAGATCTTAAGATTATAATTAAAATAGGAAAAATAAAATCTACTATTAATATGAGTGCTAACTAGCTGACTATGTATATTATGTTCAGTTTGGATAATAAAACTTTTAAGTCAGATAAACCCAACTTCAAAAGGTTATAGTAAGTTTTATACCTAACATAAGATTAACTTTTTTAAAGTATACAAAGTTATTCTAAAATTTTGAAAGTTAAATCTCAGTTCATAAGATTTAGCTTGTCATATGAAGAATTTTATTGGAGTAAGGTAAAAACATAAATGTGCCATTAATTCTCTCTACTTCCTGAATTTCTCTGCTTTTTCCCAATGTTTTCCTTTAGTGTATGAATGCAACTTTCAGAACAATGATTTATTATATTTCAGAAATATTTTTGATACCACCCCATGGTATAATTCTAATTATTTGATTAGTTTTTCTCGTCTCCTGAGGTGAGTTTATCATGAACTTAATCATAAAACCAGATAGATTTAGTATTTCTAATCACTAGTTTTTCATATACCTTAACAAGTCTTCAACACTAGTTTTCAAGTTGCAACAAGATGCTTTATCAACAGGAATTTGGGGCAAATAAAATATATGAAACAATGACATAATTCTAATCATTCTAATACTCTTCTGTTCTACTAAATTCTACATTAACTTCCCTATATTCCCACCATTTCACCTCTAAGATTATCAATTTTAATAACACTGCCATACAAGGATACATTTAAATATGAATGCACAATATGGGAATTTTAAATTTTCAACTATATCCACTCATTTTCCTACTTCAAGTAAATAAAGATCTTCACATTACACAGCAGATGATTCAACTATAAATTTCTATGCTATATTATCTGTAATAACAACTAGCAAATGATATATGTTAGGGCCAAGGGACATTGCCTCCAATCACAAGAGAACTACTACAATGACTGGTTCAATTGTACTCAATTATAACCCAAGGTTGTACTTCCATCAGAACCAGGGCTCAAGATCCGATGCTATTTTTCCTCAAAATTGAGATGAAATTGTAATGTGAAGAAAGTCAAAGTACAATAATTTTTGTCAAGTCAAATAGAAAAAGTATGTAACAAGATGGCATATGGAGATATGTAATCACATAACCAAAACATGCTAGGATCTGTGCATAAAAACCATTGGATTTTTATCAATGGGCCCACTGCAAATAAAAATAATAATCATGTCAGACACTTATTGTAGATAACTAGGTCAGGAAAACAGTGTCAGTACTAGACACCAGACTAGACAGTCCCAAAGAAGCAAAATTTCCAGGAGAATTCTCAGGGAAGCTATTGTTTTTGTTAACTTAGGCCATAATTTACAAAGGAGTTAAGATGTGAGGGGCATCATGTATAAACAGAATATATCTTCACTCAAAAGCCATTTTTTGTGTCCTTATGATGTAGTCATGAAGATAAATGATAAAAAAGGCAATAGTCATAACAAAGGCACACAGTATGGGGGAGAAAAACTCACAGGAAAATAATACAATGTGGGGATATGATAAGATATACAAACACGGTTCTATGAGAATTTGAAAGCAAGTGCCTTTAGCAGAAAAGTCTTTAAAGAGAAAATAATGCATAAGCTGGGACTCAGAAGTTTAAGTAAAAAAGAAAAAACAAAAAAGAAAAGATCTTGCAGGCAATGAAGAGCAGGTACAAAGAAGAGCTAGAGAATAAAAAGGTGTAAATCACTGTGTTTAATGAATTGGGGATGAAATATGAGATACTTAGGATATAAGCAGTAACATTGCATCATTTTTTAATTTTCCATATTGATAGCACTAGGGCCAAAAGTAAAATCCTTTTTCTGAAAGATTTAATTTATTGGGACAAGCATCATGGCATAGTGGGTTAAGCTGCCACTCATGGCACTGGCATCCTAGTTCAAGTCCCCACTGCTCCACTTTTGATTCGGCTTCCTGCTAATGTGCATGAGAACACAACATAGGATGGCTCAAGTGCTTGCAGCCCTGGGCCCACGTGGGAGACCTTGGAAGAAGCTCCTGTCTCTCTGTAACACTGCCTATCAAATAAATATGCCATCTTGTTACTTGTACCTCAACTAACTTTATATTACATTTTCATCTCTATTTTGAGTATAAATAGAATCAAATCAAGAGCCCTAGTTTTAGCAGAAGTACAATCCTGGGGCATACCCGAATATAACTGAACTAGTCATTGTAAAATAGCACTTTCTTAATTGGAGTCAGTGTCCCTTAGCTGTTACAGGTAACAGTTTGTCTACCAGACTGGAGTTGAAGGGTGGAGAGCAGAGGCAAGAGAGCTTCCACAAGCAAGGCTGGCTGTGAGTGGGTCAAAGTGTTGTTGGGAAGTCTCAGTGTTCTGACTCTAGGAGTAGGGAGAATCTATACAGGTCTAGAATTAACTGATATTAAATACAGTTTCAGATAGTATTATTTTTCAGATTTTTTTTTCAGCTAGCTTGAACAGGTATCATTAATAATTAATAAGTGAGTTCAATTTTTGTAAGTGATGCTTATTCTTTCACAGCTATAGATACTGCATCTAAACAATCTATTTAGGCTTTTTTGAAGCAGCCGTGATAATATTATTCAAGGAAGCACTTTTTTTTTTACAGGGCTTTTTTTTCTCATGAAATTTACTTCCCCTATAAAAGAATGGAGTCAATGTATCTACTAGTGATGACCTAGCAAAAGAAAATACTTGTTTCACATGAAATTTGAAAAGGAATGGAGCAGCATACCACACAAAAAGGTGTGGCACTCACCTTCAACAGTCTCAGTTCTCTCAGCTTTACTGGTATCTTCGAATCCCTGCACAGATCCCAGGTCTTTATCCATTCTTTCTTTATCCAAAGCTACGGGGTCCCGTGAACTACCGTCTGGATCTCTTTCATGTTCATTGTCCAGTTTTGCTTCACTGCGTTTTACAGATTCTATTTGAGAAGAACTCTCAAAAGTTCTGTCTCTGTCCCTATCCCTTTCAATGGAATCAGGAACCAGTCTCTCTCTTTCCCTGTCCAAGTCTCTCCTTTTGTCTCTTTCTCTTTCTCGTTCCCGCAATCTATCTCTTTCCCTGTTCCGTGGCCAATCTTTCTCGGCATCCCGTTCCCATTCTCTCTGCCTTGTATCCCTCCTCTCTCTCTCTCGCTCTCTATCATGCTCATATCGATCTCGATCTTGAAGCCTATCTCTGCTGTCAAATGACCCGGACCTTGAGTGGACCTGTCGATCTGACTCAGGAGAACTCCTTCTTGAGCTATGGCTTCTTGAATCTTGGCGATCTAAAAATAAACATACCATATACAAAGAGTTAACACATGATAAAACAGGAACAAAACACTTAATTTGGGGTTCTTTAAAACTTATAATCGATTTTCTTATCTATTCTATGCATTTTTCTATATTCTTTATTCTTTCTATATATTCTATGTACTTCTCTATTTTACATATTATTTATATATATATATATACACATATATGGAAGTCAAATTTTAAGGGAAAAAAACTTTCTCAAAGCACTAAGTAATATGTTAAAAAATATCATGTTTCCTTGTCTATTTCCATTATAATTACAAGCTATATTCAAAGAAATGAGTACATTAAATGGTAAGGCAATAACAGAACTGATAATTTTCATTACTTGATTTCTCCCTAATCTCTTATTTTATTTTCTATGGTCAAAAGAGGCAGCATTAGCTAACGGAGGCATAGCAGGAAGGATAAAATTGTGGACAGTGATTAGGGAATTGAATACATAAGCTCTAACATATACTACAACACATATACTAACATATACTACTAAAATCTTGATATTAAAATGATTAATAGCATTGAATATACTTCTATTTTAATATAGGAATTAAAGTGGTACCAACTAACATTTTAATGGACAGCTAAATCTTTTTTTTTTAATTCTGTAAAATTCAAGGCAGCAAATAATCAATTTATCATTACCTTGAAATTATAACTTGTATAAAACATGACTATCATAGGAAATACTGACTAGCTCATAATTCAGTTTTCTTACCTGAAGAAGTACTTCGACTGGGCTCTCCACGCTTTAACTGATCAATCCTCGATTTTCTCTCTCCTGTGATTTCCAGGCTTTTTGTTTTTTCTCTGTCCCTTGAGCCACTATGCAGTACTCTCTTTCGCCCACTTTGGTCATCCCCACTTCGATGGGCAGAGTCATTGGATGGTGAGCGCAGACGACCAGATGTATGACTGCGATTACTCCGATTGCTCCCAAGGCTGCTACTCCTCTTCTGATCCACTGGCTTGCGATGTGGGGTGTCCTCTATAGTAACATGACACGCCTCAACTTTTTCCACTCGTGTTCTGTGGCATTTTCTATGTGAATCCTCATTGGCAAAAGTACTGGTGGTATTGGCAGAGGTGGAAATCGTGGTGGCAGTGTTGGCAGTAGCAGTGGGGGCAAGAGCAGGAGTAGCCATCGCAGTGGCAGTAGCCATAGGAGGTGGAGGAGGAAGAAGAGAGGACAGGGGAGAGGGGGTACCACCGGGAGTGACAGTGGTAGCCGTGTGCTCTGTTTCTGTCACCTCGGTACGATCAGGCACATCCTCATCAGACCAATCACTGAAAGCTGTATCTTCTTTTTTCTGAGGATCCTCTAGAATGCCATCCTTATCAGTGGAAAGTTCAACCAACTCCTCTTTAATTGTTATGGGGGGAGTCCGTGGGCCTCTTTTCTTCTTACTTTGCTGGGCGGCTTCTTCATCAGAAATATCAGAATCACCTTTGGATCTTTTACGCTTCTTTTCAATACTTTTCTTCTTCTGTCCTTTTTTTGGTGAAAATACTTGACCATCTTCAGATGCTGTCTCTAGGTTACCTCTCTCTATTCCAACATCATCGTCTTTCTTTTTCTTAATAGGTTTCTTCTGAATTTTGGCTTTTTTCTTATTTTCATCATGAACTCGATCAGATATATCTCGATCTTCAGACTGGTGATGTCCTATAATGTCCTGAGAACGTGTTCTGGAGCTTTCCAGGACTTCTATCTGTTCTCTCTGTTTATCTACAGAAGAAATTTTCTCTTTGAGTTCTTGCTCTTCATAGCGCCTTGAACTCTCTTTTCTCTCTGGCTTGCGATCCTCTTCTTTCCATCTACCCTGCCTGTCTTCCGTGAGGTGTGATGGACTGAGAGAACGCGATTCTTGTGGTCGTACAACCTGACTCAAGAGTCTATGTTTTTCATCTGGACAGAAAGACAAAAGTAATCACATGTTCACCAGGTTAACAAACACTGCATGTTATATACACATCATAACAAGCCAATCTCTCACTTCGTTTTAAGGTTTTTAAGTGGCAACGATTTCAATTGAAAACAATATAGCTTTAGCATTAATAGCAGGAAACAACACTGACACTAAGATAAAATGTGTATTTTTTAGTCACATGAGATATTTAGAAGCAACAGAGCAAGAAAACCTTTGAAAATCTTAACTCTTGAGTTACAACTAATGGCGAAGTATGGTTTCATGGTTACAAACAAATATATGAATATAGAGAAATGGAAAACAAACTCTGCTTACTTTTATCATCACCACTGTTGTAGGTGTCACTATCGGGAGAATGTTCACGCCGGCGCTTAGGTGACTGCCGTGGGCTAGGGCTTCCTTCATTTCGATAGCGTTTCCTAAATTAGGCAAGCAAACGCGATTATAAAACTCCAAGGAGTAAAGGAGAGATTTCTTTACTATGTTTTTTACTAGCACTTTTTAATTACAATTAGAACATGTAATGGCAGGAAAATGACACTGTCAAACAAAAGGTTTTCAGCATCTTTAATAAAAATTCTACACTTCATTTGCTAAGACTTAACAGTTGTGGACTTAACATGGCCACCTTTCTTTCTTCCATATATATGTAGAATCACTCAACTGAAAACTTCCAGATTCAAATACTGCATGCAGCTGAGAAACCAATATATTAAAGTACCTCTAATAGAAACACTCATCAATTTTACATTCTTATGACACAGAAGTGCCTTATACTGGAAAACTGAATAAGAGAATTTTGTTCTGACTTTGGAGTCAAAAGCTTTGAGTTCAACTCATAGCCACACTACTACTTACTATGCAACTTTAAGTAAGTTCTTTGAAGTCACTGAACCTGAGCTTTCTCATCTGAAAATGGGAGGAAAATCAAAGTCCATCTCGTAAAACAGCAATGAAGAATAAATTATGTCAGAAGCCCAGGCCCAGGCACATTATGGGGATAGATACTATACCGTAATATTAGCTTCTTCCCCTTTTTAGCTCTATTACAGAATATCATGGTAGCAGATTAAGGAGCAGCCAAGTCCTAGTGGAATAAGGTTCCACGTCTGTGCTAGGTTGTCTGTTTATAACAACCTACACAGTGATGGTGAAACAAGCCTAAAGCAGGGAACTGGTAATCAACCCCAGGTAAATGAGCCGACATGTGGCAAGGAAATTAGATACATAAATTATTCCCTCTGCTTTAGCAAACTTAACCATGGCATTACCCTAGTTGGTATATAAAAACGTAGTTACCGCTAGAAAGTTTGGCTTTTGTGCCTTTAGAACCTCAAAACTGACCAGTTAGTTCAGGATTCTCATGGCCAGATAGTGACTCAGCCAATCACTGTCTGTTTCTCAACTAATGAGCGCCCTAACACAGAGAAGCTGCTAAACTCTTAGGTATAACAATAAAGTGTTAGCAACCATTCTGAGACTGGAACTGACACAAAGGAAAATAGAGGAGAGATTAGATATCATTACAGATATTTCGCCTGAGAATTTGGATAGTCACATTAGCACAAGCAAAAGTTAATCCTTGACTTCTCAGATACCTGGGTAAACTGAGTTCTTTTTGGTTTAAGAAAAATAAGTAACGAAAATGTGTTCAGATATATTATATGAGAGTCCAAGGACATGTCTTTTGCCCCCAAGAACCTACTGTAATAGCACATAGCACAAGAGAAGACAATTCCTTATCTCTCATTTTCTGCTAGCCATTCAGTGCTTATGGGGATTCCCTCATTTTTAAGCTACTGAATGCTCTTGTAGCACAGGGATGGTAACTCCATTCTTAGTAAGTACCTCAAGCTCATGAATGATTACCAAGAATGACAAGGAAATATCTCTTGGAGACCAGTCAACACAAGTTCATTGATGCCATCACTCTGTGTTGGATTCTTGTTAAAAATAACATCTGCAGCAGGTAAGTAAGCCTATGTGCCACCAAAAATGCACAGATAACAAAAAAGATTAATTACGTTTGCTGGATGCAAAAAAAAAACACAACCGAAAAATTATTTTTTCTAGAAAATTAAGGTCACTTTAAGCATTCAACATAGTTGAAATATAGGAAAAGGTCGAGAGGAGAGCTTTAACAATAAATTAAGGGACACACGTAAAAGTATTAAAGGAAACTTCTGCATTCTCTACTGAAATGAGTCATCACCCTTACTTGGATTTCCTCTCCTCATGGCCATCTCTGGGATTCCTCTCTTCTCGGATATCTTCCCGCTTTTCTCTGCGGTCCTCTCGTCCCTTGTCTTTGTCTTCCCAATCCCTCTGGCGTTCTCGCTCTTTGTCCCTTTCTCTTGCTCTTTCTCGTTCCCTTTCCCGTTCTCGCTCTCGCTCCCGTTCTCGCTCTCGCTCCCTCTCCCTTTCTTCTCGCTCTCGCTCCCGCTCCTTCTCCCTGTCTCGCTCCCTCTCTCGCTCCCTCTCTCGATCATGTTCACGCTCTCGGTCTCTTTCACGTTCCCTCTCTTTTTCTCTTTCCCTCTCTCTCTCCCGTTCCCTGGCTCTCTCTCTTTCCAGTTCCCGTTCTTTCTCTCTTTCCCGCTCCCGCTCCCGCTCCCTTTCCCGCTCCCTGTCTCGTTCTCGTTCCCGGTCTCTCTCTCTAGCCCGGTCATCTCTTCTATCATCCACTCTGTCTACTCTTCGTTCCTCTCTTCTTTCATCACGCTCAAGCTCGTCATTCCTCCCCTGATGTCGAATTGGTGAGCTTGGTCTTTGATCTACAATGAAAATCAAGTTTTTTCAGTGATTAATTTGACAGATAACCCATTGGAAAAACAACATGGCAAATCTTAATTTTATCTGTGTATAGGGTCACACTGGCAACGAATCATAAAACCAGATGCTACATTTACTTTAATTTAATCATCAACAATGCGATCACCCTTAAACCTTTTAAAAATATTTTTTCTTAAAGATAATTTTATATGCCTTCTAACTATCAATTTTTCTGCTCCCCACCGGCCCCCACCCCCCCTCCCACTGATCCACCTTTGATCTTTCTCTGCATGCTCCCTACCCTACCTCCAGCCCGCTGCTCCAACCCCACTTTCTGCCATCTCTACCCTTCACCTCTGATCTTCTCTGTCCCCCCAGCAGGACCTGAGAACACTGGTGGCAAAGGATAGGGGCAGCAGGAGGTGTAGAACATAGGAGCTGAAGGAAAAAAAAAATTTCCCTCGTAAGTCACACCTCTAATTTCAGGCCAAAATATATACACATCAAAGTGCAGCTATTATGTGAGGAAAATATAGAACAAAACATGTCAAAATTTGTTGCTGCAATATCAATCTTTTATCATAAACTAGAATATTAAGGGTATTAATATCTACCAATCTCAAAATAAATATAAAGTGTTTCATATTAGTGATATATATTTATAATTAAAAACTACCTACAAATAAATTTTTATTTAATCATATAAATGTTAACTGATAATCTCATCACATTTTATAATTTTTTTCCCCCAATCTACACACAAATCACATAAACACAGAGAAAATGAATGCATGTTGCTCAAATAGCCAGTTGAGCAGGAAATTAGTCTGGGATCTTAAAAGGTGTAAGAGAATGGCATGGGATTTTCCAGAGAGACAGCTTTGAAAGTAACTACTGTGGTTACAATCTAGGCTACTGTGATGTTTTAATTTTCATACTATCTAATAATGCATATTAGTTAAACAATAAAAGTCAGATAACAATATGGCCAACAGGCGGTTAAGTATAACAGCCAACATCAACTTATTAAGTAGAATACTTTTAGGATGTTTCTAGGGAAGGCATCAATATAGTAACTTGAAGTTCCCTTCCTTGCCACTGTTGAAAATTTTAAGCATTTATTCAAAAGATACAGATAGAAAAGTTCATCGAATTTTAAAGCTAAAGTAAGACAAAACCATTTCCGGTCCTTTCTCCTCCTCTTCCTTCTTGAAGACATAGAAATTCTGGTCTAGAGGTTGACTTGCTAAAGTCAGAGATGGTAGACCCATTAGTGCAACAAGATTAGAGATCAATTTTCTCAAATCTTTTTATTTTAGCTGAAACTACCTTAAATTTAAAATGGTTCTATGGCACCATAGTGGATTTCCAGAATGCTGTTTACCCATGTTTTAGATTATCTGCACTTCCAGTTTGGGAGTCATACTAGAATCTCAATGATTACAAGATAACGTGAAACACATTCAACACTGCAACTAACAGGAATATATTCTTCAAATTTCTGATTATAATAATATCAGGGAATAGTCTACTCTCCTGACTCTTTTAGCTCTATTTTCCTAAAAAGACAATGCTCCTGCGGGCGCCGCGGCTCACTAGGCTAATCCTCCGTCTTGCGGCGCCAGCACACCGGGTTCTAGTCCCGGTCGGGGCACCGATCCTATCCTGGTTGCCCCTCTTCCAGGCCAGCTCTCTGCTGTGGCCAGGGAGTGCAGTGGAGGATGGCCCAAGTCCTTGGGCCCTGCACGCCATGGGAGACCAGGAGAAGCACCTGGCTCCTGCCACTGGATCAGCACAGTGTGCCGGCCACAGCGCGCTACCGCGGCGGCCATTGGAGGGTGAACCAACGGCAAAGGAAGTACCTTTCTCTCTGTCTCTCTCTCACTGTCCACTCTGCCTGTCAAAAAAAAAAAAAAAAAAAAAAAAAAAAAAAAGACAATGCTCCTTACTTCAAAGGAAAAAGGAAATAAGAACACCACTTTAATATCTAAACTATCTTCCCTTTCCTTGCCTCAAAATATATTCTTCAAAGATGTGCTTTCTTCAGTTATTTCTTTATCTTATTGAATGACATATCTATTCATGAAAGCTGGCAATCTCTGAGTTATCTACTAAGTATCATCAATTTCACTTCCAAAATATTTCTTTATTTCTTTTCTTGTCCTCATCTCTTCAGTTAAAATATTAACTTAGATCTTGATCAGCTTTTAGATGCCTATGTCATCAACGGTTAAATTGCTGGGTATGTTTGTTTTCAAATCTTCCACTTGATTTTTAGTGTTTTTGATAAAAACTCCATTTCTTCCAGCTGCTTAAAGGCAGTTACCCTGTAGGCTCTGAAGGGATATTAAAATCAAAATTTCCAGTCTGACTTACAATCTGGCCTTTGGTCTCTCATCAGTCCTCTCCCCCTTCTTTCCTCCCTTGCTAATTACATCATACTATTCCAATGTCAAAACATAATTCATCACTCCTTCACTGTTTGGCTTTCTTTCAGCCCTATGTGTTTGCACATGCGCACACTCTCCTTGCAAAGTGCTTCTTCATTGTTCCTATTCACAAACTTATGTATTTTCAGGCCCTCATTCAGATGTCACCCCTTTAGGCAGCTCTCTGGGAGTTCCTCAGAACTGTGTTTGCTCCTTTGTCTCCTCACAGTACTTTTATAACAGCATTTATCATACTTCAGCTCTATCTGCACCACTATTAGACTGTGAAAAACTAAAAAAGATTTAAACCCTCAAGCATAGAATAAAGTACCCAGCTACCTTCTTCTCTTGCACTTACACCTCTGTGTAAATATCTCTTCAAATTTTCCATTCAAATGCTCAAGTAGATCCCTCTCTTATTCTTTATTCTATCTAGGTCCTTTGTTTTCTTGATAACAATAATCATTTCTCTTTTTATGGGGGGAAGTAGGGGGTGTTTCCTTTTCCATCAGTTTCTTTATAGAAACCCATGGACAAGAATTGTTGTACTCCAAGTACCTAGCAAAGTGCCTAGCATGGGTAGAATATATATCACTAGCCTCAAAAATATATTGCTATTTTGATCATTCAACTGATATTTACTGAAGTAGTTAAAGAGAACTAGATCCGCTGTCAGAAGACCTGAGTTTGAATCCAGTTCTGGAACTAACTTCAATTAAATCTAATTGTCTAAGCTGTGAAACATGGGTTACTTTATAATACCTATACTTATGGGGATATTGTAAAAGTTAAGTCACAGAATATATGTAAAACAACTACTGAACTTCTCGGCACCTAGGTTGAATTAAATAGAGGAATAAAACCAAATGTTACTACCAAATTGAGGCATGAATTCAGAGAAACCTGTTCTAGGATAAGAAAATAGAAAAAAAGGAAGAAAAGTAATATACAAACAACATACACACACACACAAAAACACACATATACATACATATAAATAAAGCATTACCAGGATGCAGTATTAAAGAGAGATAAATCAAATGCTGGAAGAAATAATTTCAGATATTAACACTGAATAAACTTTACCCCTACTTATAACTGGGGAAGTCCTCACCTTTTTAAACCCAAATGCAGTTGGCTTACCTTAATGAACTTAACCCAACCGACTGTCCTACCTCTGATCTTCTCTATTCTCCCAAATACATACGGTGTCTTAGAAACTTGGTTTTACTCCTATTCCTACCCACATCAAGATACAGTTTTATCTTTTTGATTCAGCCCACACTAAAAGCATCAACATTCAATTTCCTGCTCCATCAAGTTTCATACTATCTAAGTTCAGTATTACAGTGAATCTTCAGAAATCAGCCAAGGTTAGTAAGACTTTGATAAGACTGATTTTAAATGTTTAAATACAGACAGTACAAACTTTTCAAAGAAAATTCTTAGAATACTTAAGTGTTTCCTAGTAATCTTACTTCAAAAGTTATTTTTATAAGATTATCTAATAGATAAACAGGAAACTTTTAGCTTAACATATACAAGAATACAAAATTATATATTCTCAGGCCAGGATATGAGTAAAATGTTCCTCGAATAATCCCTAGCCTTGCTCTTCTCTGGTAGCCCATACAATACTCTATTGCTCATGGCTAAAAAGAGAGTAGCCAGGATAATACTCAAGAGAAGGCTTCCATTATTTCCTGAATTGCCTGGGATGGCATCTTGAAAGGGTTGTGAGCTACCCAGTTAGGATGGCAGACATACAGCAGGACAGCACAGTTCTTGTACTCTGCTGCTGGTAGTTATAGGTAGCTAGCTACTTACATAAACCTTCCTAAACTAATGAACAAAGATTATAAGAGTTCCAATCAAATGTTGTCATCAAACTTAGGTCTTAAAATATACTTTATAATAAAAAGCAAATTGGTAACTTTTAAAAAGCAATCCCCAATTTAATGTTGGTACTATTTAATAAAATTTTGTTCGACAAACCTCTTTCTCGGTTGTCACGCCGGTCTCTCTCTCCATGTCTTCTCTCAAAAGAAGAATCCCTTGCTTGATCTCTGTTGTCTCTTTCAGGGTATCTGTCTCTTTCAGGATAGCTACTTCGAGTTTCCCAGTTGTCATGATAGTTGCTATTACTACTGTGACTATCAATTTGAGAACCTCTTGTGCCTCGGCTTCCTAAACAAAGGATATTCATACAGTTGTTTAACACAGAACACTTTATTCACCAAGTTTCATTAGTCACAATCTTTCCTCCTAGAAAACACTAATTTGTTTTGGTATTCCAAATGCAGTAATCACTATTGAAAAGAATATTAAGCATCACTGAGAACACACAAGCTCTGCTATGACTGACTTGAGGAAGCTAAGTTCCAGTTTTCTCCATCTATAAAAAAAGGAATAATGGAATAGGAAAGCAAGAAGATTCATTTAAAATACCCCCAGAACAACAAAACAAAAATTTAAAAATGCTTCTTCATATTTCATCCACAGAAACCACATGAAAATAATGAGAAATATGGATATGTAGTATTGACTCAACCACAGTTTATACTGAAAGCACTCGAATATAGAATGACGAAAAGTAATTTGGCAACATTAAATGTATCTAAAAATTTTTATTAAAAGATGTGGGAAATTGGGGCCAGTGTGGTGGCATAGTGGGTAAAGTCACTGCCTGCAACACCAGCATCCCATGTGGGTGCCAGTTTGTGTCCTGGCCGCTTCACTTGCAATCCAGTTCTCTGCTGATGGCTTACGATGCAGAGGAGGATGGCACAGGTGTTTGGGCCTGTCACTCATGTGGGAGACCCAGATGAAGTTCCTGGCATTGACCTGGACCAGCACTGTCCACTCTGGCCATGTGGGCAGTGAATCAGCAGATGGAAGGTATCTCTGTAACTCTTTCAAATAAATAAATAAATCTTAAAGGAAGGAAAAAAAAGATGTGGGAAATGAATGTTCATGGTAGCTTTATTTCTACTAGCCAAAAACTGCAAAGTATTCAATTGTCTTTCAATGGGTGAATGATTAAACAAATCATGATACATCTATATCACGGAATCCTATGCAGCTGTAACAAGGAAGACTCTACCGATACATGCAACAACTTGGATGAACTTCAAGAAAATTATGCTGAATGAAAAAGCCCATCTCAGCAGTATACTTGCTGTATGATTCCACTTAGGAAACAGTCATGAAATAACAGAATCTGAAGATGCAGGATATATTAGAGATTGCCAGGGGTCTGTGATAGAAAAGGGGATGGATGTAGTAACACCAGGAAATCTTATGATGTTACAATTAAATATCTTATTGTAGGGATAACACCAGGCTACATATGTGATAAAACTGCCTAGAGCTAAACACACATGCACACACAAGCAAATATATAACTGTAAAATCTGAATGAGATCTATAGAGTACAGCAGTGTTAATTTCTTGGTTTTGATGGCATACTCTAGATGTGTAAGATGTTATCATTGGGAAAGCAGAGAACCGTACACTGAGCTTCTTTGTGCATTTCGTTCCAATCTCCTATGAATCCTTAATTACTTGGAAAAAAAATTGTTTTCTTAACTTTCTGGAGTATGGGAGGTAAGGGTAAGGGGAAAGAAGCAATACAGGGGCTGTCATAACCTAGGAAAGCCAGCAAAAATAAAGGCAAGAACTCTGGTGAACTCTGTCCTCAACCCCTTAAAGTTACTATAGATAAATCCCGATGAAGATGAATTCACTCCAAACTCAAAAGAATACATGAGAAACCTACCCACCCACAGTAAGAATAGGAAGGCACATCTCCAAGAGTAAAAATAAAACCAAAAAACACCCCACCAAGAACTTATGTGTAATGGGCTTTGAGCCCTAAAATAATTATAGCATAATTCTAAGTACTGTAACGGGACACTTTAATAATGTAAATATCACTAAAGAATATTGTAATGAAGATCAAGAAGAAGAAATGTAAGATTTCGAAAGATGATAAGAGATGTGTTAGGAAAAGAGGCGCAGATTGGTGCTTCTTCACACCAAGGGCACTACAAAGGTTAGGAAAAGAGGCGCAGAATAGAGAGGAGGCAGTATATGAATCTACAGCCAAATCGAATTTATTCAGAGAAAATAAATTCGTAGAGGTGGGTGACCAACTGCCAGCACACACACTGATGGAACACGTGGCAGAAGGCCTGACCCAGGGGCTGGGCCTTCTTATAATTTGGAAGGGTTAGGGATGGGGATGGAGGTAGCAGGCAGCAGCAGGAGAATTCCTGAAACTGGTCTTTCAGATGGCAGAGCAACTGGCCTTTCAGGTGGCCGTGCAGAGCTTGGGAACCTGGGAAAGAATGTGGGGGTGTGAAGGCAATAGCGTGTGAGACCCACCTGAGACTCAAGGGCAAGGAATAAATTTCAACATTTATCTTTTGGGCAATGAGCAAGAATAGCTGAAGCTTATATCTTTGTTTCATCAAGGTATATATGGTTAACATGTAAGAATGAAAAGGTCAGCAGCCAGTGCTGTGGCATAGCAGCTAAGATTCATTCACTTAGATTAAAGGAGTGATGCATGGGTTAGGTTGATCCCACAGACCCCAGACCACAGGATTCAGAATTCAATGGTCACCTGTATAGTTGATATACTATTGCTAAGCTCCCTTTTGAGATACTTCACAGGAACCCCAGGCCCTGATCAAACAAATAGCCATCCTCCTGTGGACCACAGATAGACTAGAGTTCATTTTGCCATCACAGCATTCTCAAAAGAATATGCGGGGCCAGCGCTGTGGCGTAGCAGGTAAAGCCGCCGCCTGCAGTGCTAGCAGCCCATATGGGTGCCAGTTCGAGTCCTGGCTGCTTGTCTTCAGATTCAGCTCTCTGTTATGGCCTGGGAGAGCAGTAGAAGATGGCCCGAGTCCTTGGGCCCCTGCACCTGCCTGGGAGACATGCAAGAAGCTCCTGACTCCTGGCTTTGGATCAGCTCAGCTCTGGCCAAGTGGGTATTTGGGGAGTGAACCAGCGGATGGAAGAGCATCCCCCATCTCTCTACCTTGCTCTATAACTCTGTCTTTCAAATAAATAAAATAAATCTTTAAAAAAAAAATTAGATGTAGATTCGAAAGGACAGTTAACAAAACTAATCATAGAGACACTTTGCATGCAACCATTTTAAATAAAACCCCTGGGGCCGGCGCTGTAGTATGGCGGGTAAAGCCGCTGCCTGGAGTGCCGGCATCCCATGTGGGCACCAGTTCGTGTCCCGTCTGCTCTACTTCTGATCCAGCTCTCTGCTGTGTCCTGGGAAAGCAGTGGAGATGGCTCGGGTCCTTGGGCCCCAATATCCACATGGGAGACCCGGAGGAGGCTCCTGGCTTCGGAATGGTACATTATGGCCACTTGGGAAGTGAACCGGCGGATGGAAGACTCCCTCTCTCTCTCTACCTCTGCTTCTCTTTAACTCTGCCTTTCAAATAAATTTTTAAAAAATACAAAACAAACAAACAAAAAAAACTTTACCAGCATATGTAGAAAACATAAAAATTGACTACTGATTCACAAAGTAAGATTTAATAAATACACATGTCAAAGAACTGACTTTGAATAGCTTATTCTCTAACAGCAGTTAAAATGGAAGGAGGTGACTTATTTTTAAGAATGTAACTGGAAATCTAAAATCCCATTTCTTCATAATTCATGAATCTAAGGAGAAACCATATAAAAATTAAAATGAGTATTAACCAATACATATACTAAATATTTCACAAGCGTAAAATTCAAGAGTAGAAATTAATGAGTCAGGGGCCGGTGCCATGGCTCACTTGGTTAATCCTCTGCCTGCGGCACCAGCATCCCATATGGGCGCCAGGTTCTAGTCCCAGTTGCTCCTCTTCCAGTCCAGCTCTCTGCTGTGGCCTGGGAAGGTAGTGGAAGATGGCCCAAGTGCTTGGGCCCCTGCATCCACATGGGAGACCAGGAGGAAGCACCTGGCTTCTGGCTTTGAATCAGCACAGCGCACCGGCCGTAGTGGACATTTAGGGAGTGAACCAAGAAGAGAAGGAAGACCTTTCTCTCTGTCTGTCTCTCTCACTATCTAACTCTGCCTGTCAAATAAAAAAAAAAAAAAAAAAAAAAGAAATTAATGAGTCACAACAAATGAGATACAAAAAAAACAAACAAAACCCAAGATTACTTCTTTGAAGATTCAAAACAGACAGCTCTCTTGCAAGGCTGATCAAGTGAAAAATATGGGGATGTAACTACAGATACATCAGACACAATAAAAAAGAAATTCGGTAACATCTTTTTATAACGAATTTGAAAAAAATTTCCTGGGAAAATATAACCTACTAGAACTATTTCAAGAAGAAACAGAAAATCTACACACATCTACTCAGAGCTACTAGAGATAAGCATTCAAAGAACAGATTATTAATCACTTACAAATTGTTTCAGAGAATCAACACATTTTATATGGCTAGTGTAACTTTGATTCTCAAACTGAGGTAGAATACTCTTTCAAAAATGACAAGATTGCTGTGGTATACTAGAACTGTTAACTCTGGCTTGCAAGAGCCAACTGCAGGCACCCAGTCTCAAACCCGTATTGACTGACATCACATTAGCATGTCCTACATTCCACTGCTCTCACTCCTGAAATTCACTCCATGGTAAGCAACTACTTTTTACATTTGCTGTGATAGGAGCGAGTTATACCATGGAAATTGCCAAAAAATCAGAGTCAGAACTTTTTTCCTAAAGTCAGTTATATAACATTTATCACCATACCTTTGCTTGTCAATCTCAATTAAAAATAAAATAAAAAATTAAATTTTAACATTTTATTCAAGAACTATAAAATATTTAAAAATTGCATTATCCCAGGAATGCAAAGATAGCTTTAAATTTAAAAAATACACCAACATGGGGCTGGCGCAGTGGTATAGTAGTGGGTAAAGTAGTGGGCAACCCATATAGGCACCAGTTCAAAGTGGCACTGCTCCACTTCTGATCCAGCTCTCTGCTATGGCTGGGAAAGCAGCAGAAGATGGCCCAATTCCTTGGGCCCCTGCACCTGCGTGGGAGACCCAGAATAAGCTCCTGGCTCCTGGCTTTGGATTGGTGTAGCTCCGGCCATTGAGGCCAACTGGGGACTGAACCAGCGGATGGAAGACCTCTCTCTTTCACTCTGCCTCTCCTTCTCTCTGTGTAACTCTAACTTTCAAATAAATAAATAAATCTTTAAAAGAAAAAAAAATCAACATAAGTAACAGGGTAACAGAGACAAACTACATGATCTTTTCAAGATAGAGAAAAATGAGCCGTGATATAAACTAAACTGAAAATTAGTAGAACCCTTTAAAATAATAGGAAGTACCTGCAAAGGCCTGCAAATACCACGTTTAACAGCGAAATGGCAATAATAAACCTTTAATATCTGAAACAAAGCAAAGAAACCATTCCCCTTATCTTCACACTTGTATTGATACTGATGCTCAGCAGGTAGCCAAATAGAAAAAAAAATAATAATCAGAAAGAAGGAGCCAAATCTGTCTGTTTCCAGATACATTTGTTAAGGGAATCTAATTAGATCTCTGAAGAAAATATAGCAAAATCACTTAACTGTAAGACTAACTTACAAATATCAATTACTACTTCCATGTACTAGCAATGAAGCATTTACAAAAAGTAACATTTTAAAAGGCACCATTTTAGTGACATAAGTACATAATTATTCACTAACACACTGTTCAAGAGGGTAGAACATTGGAAAAACCTAAGTGTTTTATCAATTACAAGACTTGTTAACTTAACGGTATAACCTATAACATATACTCTGTGTCAAAAGAAGGAAGTAGTTGCTTACCATGGAGTGAATTTCAGGAGTGAAAGCAATGGAATGTAGGACATTGTACAGTTTTTTTCTTTTTAATAAAAGTTTTTTTTAAAACTACTTTTGTAAATCTAGAGGGGAAAAATGGATATACATATTTGCTTGTGTGTAGTTTTTGAGAAGGATACATTAAAAACTAGCCAAAGAGTGGTGGTCAAGGGTAGAAGGAAGGCTTTTCAATATACATCTTTTTGTACCTTTGAAATTTTGAACCATGTAATTTTTTTTAAGGATTTATTCATTTATTTATTTCAAAGACAGAGTTACAATGAGAGAGGGAGAGAGAGATTTTCCATCCACTTTTTCACTCTCCAAATGGCAATTTTCTAGGTGTTTCATATCAGTTACAATGGGAAGTATGACTGAATATAATCAAAAAGAAGGTCTAGGTCAAGCCCCATTTATCTTTTGCTACTTTAGTAATTCTGATTCTGAATTTATAGGGACAATAAAAAATTCAATGAATTAAAAATTATTTTGACAAAATGATAACAAATGTAAGAAACCTTAGTAGATTTAATACATCTATATGAGCATTCAAGATACAGTTCACTGACAAATCATAAATCTTACCCTTTTCAGGTAACTCTGGACCTCTCCCCCTACTTCTGCCCATTCGGTCATTCCTAATTTCACTTCGAGACTCATTTCTAGAATCATTCCTTATCTCAGTACGAGAACTTTCTTCTCTCAAATGGTTTCTGCCATAATTCCGGGATTCTTCCTGGTATGCATCCTCTTTTCGATGCGTATCTCGACCTTCACGGTCTCTGTACTCATGGGCATCTCGAGTAGACCGAGAATCTCTGGGATCGCGGCTCTCTTTGGTTTCTCGGCCATAATCCCTCATCTCTCTGGAGTCCCGAATGTCTCTGGAGTCTCTCAGTTCCCTTCGCTCTCTGGTATCTCTTCGATCACGACCATCTCGAGGTTCTCTGTCTTCCCTGTGGTCTCTAGAAGAGCTCTGATCTTGCTCATACTCTCGTTCTTCTCTTGTATCCTTTTCTCTATCCCTTTTGCCTCTAGTGTCTGTAACACAATTTTGGGAATAAACTGTAATTCCTTTTACAAATTTTCAATATATTAAATACACAGTTTTAAGAATTGTATTACAACTTTCTTTTCAGAATAAGGGAGGAAAACTATGGTAAATAAGAAAATTAAAAGCATTTGTAAGCTGAAATTCAAAAGGTAATTTTAATAATACTTGATAACCATGTTTCTGGTTGCACAAACTGAACATGAATGACTCCTGCCCCAATATACTCATCCACACAGATCCTAAAAATAACTAAAATAAGTAAGCTGGTCTTGGATCATTGATGGCTGATGTTTTAGAAATCACTTTTAGATCAAGAGGCACAATACCTTTAATCAGTTCTATTAGGTTTTGGGCTAGAGTAGACCGCATGTAACCACCTCAAATGTACTTAATCACTTGAGAGTAGTCTACAGTTATCAGGTTGGCTGACAAAGAAATACTGTTGTTCACCCTTTTCCTGACACTTAATGGTATCACATTCATGTAAGCAACAGTTTCTAAAACTTTCTCTACTTAAAGCAATTCCTATCATATTACCAAAAACAAATTTCATTGTTTAAAAAGCCAAAATGAACATCACTGATGATCTAACGAATCATGACATTTTCTCATATGAAGAAAAAGGCCTAAAATCAATTTACAAATGTTAGAAACCACTCTTAGGCATGCCTAGAAAATACATAAATTGATTATAACAAACATAATATGAAGTTAAAGAAGTAAAAACAGAACATCAAAGAATAATTCCTGTCTTTTTTTTCCTCCTAGATAGTTTTCTCTCCTCCCCCCCCCCCCCAAAGAGCCTTTTATTTAAGGAATACAAACTTCATGCATTTCATAAATACAACTTTAGGAACATAGTGATTCTTCGACTGTACCTGCCCTCCCACCCACACTTCTACCCCTCTTCCTCCTCCCTCTCCTATTCCCAGTCCTATTTTTAACAAAGATCTATTTTGAATTAAATTTATACACAGAAGATTAACTCTATACTAAGTAAAAAGTTCAACAAATTGTATGTTAAAAAAAACTGTTCCTCAACAGTTGAGACAAGGGCTGTTCAAAGTCATGGCATTTCAAAATTAATTTCATTTCTTTTTTTTTTTAAGCTTTTTTTTTTTTGAGAAACTTAACTAACTTTAAAGAAGAACCCAAGAATGATACACATTTTGTGAGCACTTAAACATAACTATAACTTATGAGACATAATACCCTCCATCTAATATACTAAAACGAAATAGATCTTTCAGAATACGTTTTACTATTAACTCATAATACAACTCTTTGAGGACAAAGGTCTTGCATGGGAAGTTAGTGCACAGTGACTCCTGTTGTTAATTAAACAATTAACACTCTTATGTATGATGTCAGTGATCACCCAAGACTCTTGACATGAGCTGCGTAGGTTATGGAAGCCTTTTGAATCCACAAATTCCTTTAATAATTAGACAAGGCCATAAGCAAAGTGGAAGTTTTCTCCTCCCTTCATAGAAAAGTACATCCTTCTCTGATGACCATTTCTTTCCACTGGGGTCTTACCCACCAAGGTCCTTCATGTAGGACACTTTTTGCCAGTGTCTTGGCTTTCCATGTCTGAAACCTGTCCTTTTTGATTAGATTCTTCTGCAAGTTGCTCTTAACATCTGGAATTGTCTCAATCTGATGCTACTTAAGCAACTATAGAAACCTGATGCCTAAAACATCAGACTTGACTTGACTTTCTCTTTGCCCCTAGTAACTAGGTCCACTTACTTTTCAGGAACCCAAACATCAGATCCTTTTTTTCATTATACTTTCAACTGTCTTTACAAATACATCTAGTTACTGTATGTTTTTCTTTATCCAACTGTCCATCCTTCCACTGAAATTACTCTTATTTCAGAAAATGACCTCTAAACATAGGACAAAACACCTGCTGGAAGGTCAATGAACCATCCTCCTTAGAAAGGATCCTTCCTGTAACATAAGCACTGCATATCACAAAAAAGCACTTGTTCAGACTCAAGTGCTTACTATTTCCCCTTCATTATTGTGTTTAACAATAATAGTTTTCATTCAAAAAGTAATCACTTAAAATATATTATAATCTGAGTCAAGTCTAGTTGTTAAATACTGTTTAAAATTAATAGTAAGTATAAGAGAATTTTCCCATTTTGTCAATGCTGCATAAATATTGGGCTGACATTTTTAGCAAGTGCTCCATAACATATTCAAAACCATATATACAAGGAATAATTATATAAAACAGGTGCTTTTTCCAAGCCCCTATCTCAACGTTAATCATTTTCTTGAATAAAAGAAACTGATTAATTATTGCTTGAACTGTTGACAAAGAGAATAACTAAGTTCAACACACATTATAGGAGATCACTGTACTATACTCACAAAGAAGCTTTTAAAATGAAAATTGAACAGAAATTTATTGTAAGTAAGCAAGTATATGTTCAAGAACAAATTCAGGAGATGCTAGGAAAAAGATGTGCTAAATAAATAAGGACAAGAAATGTACAGAAAGGGGTGAGTGTTATTAGGATATACTGCCAGGAAATATCTCAACAAATCCAAAGTTAACTTAATTCCCAGGAATCTAGGAAGCAAAACTGCTTTGTATACTTCTTTTTTATGAGTTATACCCAGAAATCCAATTATTTGGTGTACACTGACTTTCTGAAAGTTTCCCTCAGGCTTTACCCTTTTATTACACACTTCTGATTCATTTAAGCTCAGCTCCCTGATCTGCTTCTTCTCTTCCTTTTATTTATTTATTTATTTATTTATTTATTTAAGATTTATTTACATATTTGAGAGGCAGAGTTACACAGAGGTAGAGACAGAGAGAAGAAGACAGAGAACAATCTTTCATCTGCTGGTTCACTCCCCAAATGGCTACAACAGGGGCTGGGCTAGGACAAAGCTAGGAGCCAGTAACTACATCTGGGTCTTCCACATGGGTGACAGGGGCCCAAGCACTTGGGCCATCTTCTACTGCTTTCCCAGGTGCAGTAGCAAGAAGCTGGATCAGAACTGGAGCAGTCAGGACCTCAATTGCACCCATTTAGGATGCTGGCATCCATCACAGACAGCAGTGACTCACTGAAAAGGATAATCTAGGAATCCCATGGCCAAAAATTTCTAAACTCAAGGGTTCTTAGTAAAGCATCTTAACTAAAGAAAACACCGACTTAGCACACCTATAAATGCTCCCATGTGTGTACTTACTGGGTTGTATTTCTGTGTTGTTAAGCATTTCCAGGTACCCACAATAACTTGTCTTTTTGTTACCTAAGACTTAATATAGCACAGTCCTCCCCCATCTCTTATTATATAGCAATAAATCTGTGTCCAATTTTTTAACACAGAAAGTTACTTAAGTAAAAGAACTCTTTAAAAAATCAAGCTCCAGGAGCCAGGGCTGTGGTGTAGTAGGCTAAACTTCCACCTGCAGTGCTCGCATTCCATATGGCCGGCTGCTACTCCTCTGATCGAACTCTCTGCTGATGGCCTGGGAAGGCAGTGGAAGTTGGCCCAAGTGTTTGGGCCCTTGTACCTGTGTGGGAGACCCAGAAGGAGCTCCTGGCTCCTGACTTCGGCCCAGCTCCTGCTGTTAGGGCCATTTGGGGAGTGAACCAGTGGACGGAAGACCTTTCTCTCTGTCTCTCCCTTTCTCTGTAACTCTCTCTCTCAAAGAAATAAATAAAATCTTTAAAAAAAAAAAAAAAAAATCAAGCTCCAGGACAGCACATACCTTCTCTCCTTTCATGACGCCGATCATGAGACTGCGAAGTTCGTTCATGATCATGCCTCCCCTTCTCTCGCATTGGGGAGCGATGTCTTGGGGGACTCTGCTTTCTCTGAGGAGAGGACAAAGAATGTGAAGCATAAGGAGAAGCAGAACGTCGTAAAGGTGGAGTCAGGGTCCGCTGGTAAGATGGGGAAGGCGTCCTTTTGCGACGAGGAGAGGGAGAATGTCTTTGGATAGAGGATCCTGATTGTGAGGAAGATGAGTGATGTCTAGAAGATATAGGAGAATGATGTCCTGAAGGGGAAGTAGACCTACAAGGAAAACAGCAAAAAATGTGTTCAGGAGCTTTCATTTCTTTAAAAACCAAAAATTAAAGCTACAAGTGTATTAAAAACCTCAGGATAAATTTTAATTCAAATGTAAAATAATAAATTGCCTTTTAAAGATGTGACCAATTTTCTTTTTTATCGGGGTGTGGAGGACAAATGAAAAGATCTGTTTTCCAATTTGCTCTCCACTGTAAACAAAATACTCACATGTATACCTGCACACACACACCCTGAAAATACCCCCAAAACAAACAACAAAAGAAAAAAGAAAAGAAAAAAAAACAAGAATTAAAACCCAAAACACTCAAACTGAACCAGTACTTCATATTCTGACCAAAAAAAAGATCCTGGGAGGAAACATAAAATGTGAAATCAAATGATGGAACAATGCTAAACAAACAGCATTATTAATATACAAAATATATTACTGAGCTAGTAACAAGTGATGTTCTCTGTGTCTGTAAAACTTTGGAACCAAGAGCGAATTTAGTTAACTTCACTCTTTAATGCTTCATCAAAATTTTCTACAAGATCTGGAACATCATCATCTTCCTCATCAATGTCTTCTGGTTTTGATGCTTTGCTACCCAACACTTGCCATGGGAACTGTCCTGCTAACTTCCCAAGACTTAGTTAAGCTATCAGCACCAAGTGGAATTAATATTCCAGGAAGCATTTGTGTGATTGGCTTGGCTTCTGCATGAACAGTAATTGCCAAGGTGTTAGCTGAGAGGGAAGCTCAGACTTTTGGATTGCTGAAATGAGTAACTGTCCCACCATCTTTAATCATGTTCACCTCTTCAATACCAGCTATATTATTCACAGCTAGCTTTTTGAAAGAACTCTAAAACTGTCATCAGCTGAAGCTGTTCTAGTACTACCTTCTTTCTGCAAGCTGTTCTCTAGCCCCCCATCCACACCTGAGCCTGAAGTCTGACTAACTTTTCTTGACTCGTTCTGTTTGTAAATCTCCAATACCAGAATGGAACAACACCAGAACGCATCAAGAGCAAGATGTGACCAATTTATATATATATATATATATATATATATATATATATATATTTTTTTTTGGACAGGTAGAGTGGACAGTGAGAGAGAGAGAGAAAGGTCTTCCTATTGCCATTGGGTCACCCTCCAATGGCCGCCGCGGCTGGCGCGCTGCAGCCGGCGCACCGTGCTGATCCGAAGGCAGGAGCCAGGTGCTTCTCCTGGTCTCCCATGGGGTGCAGGGCCCAAGCACTTGGGCCATCCTCCACTGCACTCCCTGGCCACAGCAGAGAGCTGGCCTGGAAGAGAGGCAACCGGGACAGAATCCTGTGCCCTGACCAGGACTAGAAGTCGGTGTGCCGCGCTGCAAGGCAGAGGATTAGCCTATTGAGCCATGGCGCCGGCCGATGTGACCAATTTTCAAGTCAACTGGAACCAGCAGCTCTAGAAGAGTTATGCAGGGCATTTCTCCCAAGAATTAGTGTCAAGGCACATTGCCTTTTTCTCAAGCAACATTCTCCCTACAGCACAGACCTAACATGTACCCTAACATGAAGTACAGAACTCACTCTGATAATCTGATAGTGTAAGTACGTACGTGGCGGGGGGCAGGGAGGGACTCACCAACAGCTACTGAGAAAACATATTAGTGAGCTCTAGCTAGAAAGTGGCTGTGAGAAAGCCTGTAAATTCAAGGCTTTGGAAAAAGGGAAACTCTCACTAGCTAAGCCAAACAAAATGTCTCTGCTGCCTCACTTGACATTTAGGATTATGAAAGATTTCTGGGCTTAAGGACCTTTCCTTAGAGTATATATACTGTCTTCTTCTTCTTTTTTTTTTTTTTTTTTAGGATTTATTTATTTATTTGAAAGGCAGAGAGTTACAGAGCTGCAGAGGCAGAGAGAGAGAGAGAAATGTCTTATCCGCTGGTTCACTGCCCAGACGCCGCAATGGCCGGAGCTGAGCCGATCCGAAGCCAGGAGCCAGAAGCCAGAAGCCTCTTCTGGGTCTCCCATGCGGATGCAGAGGGTCCGAGGACTTGGGCCATCTTCCACTGCTTTCCTAGGCTACATCAGAGAGCTGGATTAGAAGTGGATTAGCCAGGCTGGCGCCGTGGCTCAACAGGCTAATCCTCCGCCTAGCGGCGCCGGCACACCAGGTTCTAGTCCCGGTCGGGGCGCCAGATTCTGTCCCGGTTGCCCCTCTTCCAGACCAACTCTTTGCTGTGGCCAGGGAGTGCAGTGGAGGATGGCCCAAGTGCTTGGGCCCTGCACCCGCATGGGAGACCAGGAGAAGCACCAGTCTCCTGGCTTTGGATTAGTGCGGTGCGCCGGCTGCAGCGCACCAGCTGCAGCGGCCATTGGGGGGTGAACCAACGGCAAAGGAAGACCTTTCTTTCTGTTTCGCTCTCTCTCTCACTGTCCACTCTGCCTGTCAAAAAATTAAAAAAAAAAAAGAAGAAGAAGAAGAAGAAGAAGTGGATTAGCCAGGACTTGAACCAGTGCCCACATGGGATGCCGGCACTGCAGGTGATGGCTTTACCCACTATGCCACAACACTGGGCCCTATATACTGTCTATCTAAATTTGCCTTTATTTATTAGCAGAAAAAATTGAGATTTAGTTCACAATTCTTGGTTTAAGTAAAGTTTCCTCTATTCCCTTCAAATCACCTTTCATTGCTACCAGAGAAACAAAACCACACAAAGCACATCTCAATAACTCCTGGTCTGCTGAATAAGTATAATGTGTGTGAAGGGAGAGTTGGATTATACATACTTGTGCAATAACTAAAAAGAAACAGGACTGCTTTTGTTTTTGTTTGTTTTGCTTTGTAAAGATTTACTTTATTTACTTAAAAGGCAGAGTTACAGACAGAAGGAGAAAGGGAGAGACAGAGATCAATCTTCCATCTGCTGATTCACTGCCCAGATGGCCACAACAGCTGGTGCTGGGCCAGGCTGAAGCCCCTTTGGCAACAAGGGTCCAAGCACTTGGGCCATCTTCTGCTGCCTTCCCTAGGCGCATTAACAGGGAGCTAGATTATCAGCTAGGACTCGATCTATGCTTATGTGGGATGCTGGTGCTACAGGCCATGCTTAACCCACTATGGATTAATGTTCAAAATAACATTCTAAACATCACATGTCTAGATAGGTAAGTATTATATTCCTCAAAGCAATCATTTCAGGGGCTAGATGCTTATTTTTTAAAATTCTGATGTTCTAGTCAACATATTGTAGAACTGCCTTCAGTATTTGTGATAACTATTTTTTCATATCTGCAGTAGTGGCAAAACCATCAGCTACAAACCACGGTTTCTCAACCTTGGTGCTAACCCTACTCACATTTTGTCCTGGTTAATTCTTAGGGGACCGGGGGCTGGGGAGGCAGGGGGTGGGGGTTGGGAAGAGTGGTTGTCTTGTGCATTGCTGGATGTTTAGCAGCATCCCTGACCAATACTCACTAGATGCCAAGACCATCTCCCATCACGATGTGACAACAAAAAATTACTCCAAACATTACCAAATGTTCCCTAGGAGGCAAAAATCACCTATAGTTGAGAATAACCACCCTAAACCATGCAGATTAAAAATTACGCCTACTTAGACCTTTTATCAATAAAAGAGTTAAATTATTAAAACATGTTGTTAAGTTAGGAAAGTGACCTAAGAAAGAATGCGGAATAAGAATTTAGGCAGGCCGGCGCCGCGGCTCACTAGGCTAATCTTCCGCCTTGCGGCGCCGGCACACCGGGTTCTAGTCCCGGTCGGGGCACCGATCCTGTCCCGGTTGCCCCTCTTCCAGGCCAGCTCTCTGCTGTGGTCAGGGAGTGCAGTGGAGGATGGCCCAAGTCCTTGGGCCCTGCACCCCATGGGAGACCAGGAGAAGCACCTGGCTCCTGCCATCGGATCAGCGCGGTGCGCCGGCCGCAGCGCGCCTACCGCGGCGGCCATTGGAGGGTGAACCAATGGCAAAAGGAAGACCTTTCTCTCTGTCTCTCACTGTCCACTCTGCCTGTCAAAAATAAAAAAAATAAATAAAAAATAAAAAAAAAGAATTTAGGCAAATAAAACACTTTTTGGGTAACAGTTGACTAAAAAATAAAAGTATGCTAACTAGAACACTACATTCATGTAAACATCTAATTATCTGTAATTCTATTAAAGGTTTACACTTTCAATCAAAATTGTTATTCTTTTCTAATAGAAAAGTCCTAAGTCACTAAAACTTAATTGACTCTAAATAAAATGTATTTACTTACAGGTACTAAGAGATATGCTCAGTAAATCCTAGCCAGATTTAGAAAATTATTTATGACAAATGGTCATTCAAATGCATCCTACAGAACACATATCATTTGTCATCTGGTGCTTTTCAATTTCAATGTCATCAGGTTCCAGTTAATTTAGAAATATTTAATTTAATAAAATAAAGAACAGCTCTCCACCTAAACAGACATTTTGGTTATCTTTGAGTTTATTTCTGGGGTATAGACTTAAAATTGTTTAAAGGATGTTTATAATAGCATTTGGTGATTAGTTCAAAGTAGAACATGAAAAAATGAGATGTTTTATACATACTATCTTAAAAAAAAAAAAAGAAATCACATTACAGTCCAATTACCTTTCTATTTAAACTTGGTATCTACAGCATGGAAAAAAAAACTTCATTCCAAACTTAGGACAATCAAGTTATCATATTAAGGCCAGAACACTGTCAAGTAATGGCTTTTTAGCATTTTAATCATATTTTTTCTTACTTACCGTTCAGGGGAAAAAATGTTTCAGAATACTGTTGAATTAATTTGGCATCTTTACATTTTCCTCTGTGTTATTACTCTTTTAAAAGTATGTTGACTATGAATAGTGAAGAGAGAAGACCCAGTTACTAAAAAAAGACGCCTCTGGTTACTAAAATAAGATGGGTCAAACCATAGATGTGAACCCACTGGGACCTGGCCCCATCTCACTTCTGCATATATAGAAGGTGTGTCTCTAGGTAATGAAACTGTCTCGAAATTTGGTCAGAATTACTTGTACTTTAGCTACAGATTATAAAACAGAGATATATAAGTATCCTTAGAACACCAACAACTTTACTCTGGCTGATTTCTTATTTGCGGGAAAAAAAAAATAGGTGATAGTTTAAATTCAAATAAAGCAAAAAGGATACTGAATGAAGAAGAGTTCAATATCTTAAAAATGAAATCTATAACATCAACAACAGCACTGTAATTTATAGCACTTAGGGAAAGATGATCTTTAGCCTGACCATATTCCAACCAAAAATTTTTAATGCTGCTATAATAAAGGATGTGATGTGATATGAGGATATTCAAGTTATATATCATTTTGGGGGAAAATGTGAAAATAAAAAAGAAAACATTCAAAATACAAATAATTTCACCTGCAAACCTATATTTTCCTAAAAATAGCAATATCAATTTTTCTCAATAGTTGTCTATTCCTCAAACACAAAAATACACTTACATAACGTAATGCTTATAATTTAATCTTTAAAATCATTATGTAAAATATATACTTTTAAAAAATGAAATGTACTATGGGTAACTGAAAACTCATCTTCTGTTTTCTTGATAAAATGTAATATGGAGGCAGACACTGTGGCACACTAGGTTACTCTGCCTGCAGCGCCGGCATCCCGTATGGGTGCCAGTTCTAGTCCCAGCTGCCCCTCTTCCAATTCAGCTCTCTGCTGTGGCCTGGGAAAGCAGTAGAAAATGGCCCAAGTGCTTGGGCCCCTGCACCCGCATGGGAGACACATAAGAAGCTCCTGGCTCCTAGCTTTGGATCGGCGCAGCTCCAGCCATTATGGCCAACTGGGAAGTGAACCAGCACATAGAAGACCTCTCTCTCTGTCTCTACCTCTCTCTGTAACTCTTTCAAATAAATAAATAAAATCATTTTTTAAAAATGTAATACAATACACATTTCATTTGTAGAAAACATTTAGGTTGTACAATTATCATATTTATTAAAATAAATCATTTTAATTTGCTCAACAAACATTAATGAGTACATACCACACTCCAAGTATTGTTTGATGCTAGGATAAAGACATGAAGAATATAGACAAAACCACTAACATCATAATAATGTTGATGATAATAACAGGTAACATACTGCTACTATGTATATGACACTGTTTTAATAGCTTTTATATATTAACTTATTCAATCTGTATGACAACCTTATTAGATAATATAATGGGTTATTTTATCTGTCAACTTCACTGGGTCACAGTGTGTCCTGATATCTGATTAAACATTATTTTTGAGTGTGTCTGCAATGCTTTTCTAGAAGAATTTGGAATTGATACTGGTGAGCTGAGCAAACCAGAAGGTGTATACGCATTAGGATGGGAATTATCCAATCCCCTTAGGGCCTGAACGGAATAAATAGGGGAAGGAAGGCTGAATTCTTTTTACCTGAGTGCTTGCACTGGACATTGATATTCAGCTGTTGGCATTCTTGGACCACCAGCTTATAGACAGTAGATCATGGAACTCTGCAGCCTCATAAATGCATGAGTTGGTACCTTAGATGAATGTCCATATACACTCACAGTCAGCCCACCATATTCAGATTCAAGACACCACAGAAAAAAAATTTTAGAAAATAAAATTGCATATATACCAAACACACAAGCTTATCTTGGTTCTCATTCCCTAAACAATACTCATACAATATAATGGGAAAAGAATATATTTTCTTTTTTTTAACATCTTTTATTTATTTATTTATTTATTTATTTATTTATTTGAGAGAGTTATGAAAGAGAAGGAGACACAAAGAGAGTAAGAAGTTTTTCATCTGCTGGTTCACTCCCCAAATTTCCAGGCAGAACTAGGCTGAACCAGATGCCAGGAGCTTATTCTGGGTCTTCCATGTGTGTGCAGGGGAGAAGAGATTGATCTTAAGGTCTCTCTGGGAACCAGCACTGTGGCATGGCAGGTAAAGCTGCAGCCTGCAGTGTCGGCATCCCATATGGGCACTGGTTCTAGATCCAGCTGCTCCTCTTCTGATCCATGTCTCTGCTATGGCCTGGAAAAGCAGTAGAAAACAGCCCAAGTGCTTGGGCCCTTGTACCTGTGTACAAGGTCAGTGCTGTGGAGTAGTAGTAGGGAGACCTGGAAGAAGCTCCTGGGCTTCGGATTGGCCCAGCTCCAGCTGATGTGGCCACTTGGGGAGTGAAACAGCGGATGGAAGATCTCTCTGCCTCTGCCTGTTGGTAACTCAGCCTTTCAAATAAACAAATAAATCTTAGAAGAAGTTGTTCTCTCTCAGCCATGCACTTATCTGTATACAAAAAAGCTACTAATTTTTATATTAATTTTATATCCTGCAACTTCACCACTCTTTTATGAGTTCCAATAGTCTCTTAGTGGAGTCTTTTGGTTTCCCTATATATAGGATCAAGTGATCTGCAAATAGGGATAATATGACTTCCACCTTTTCAATTTGTATACCTTTGATTTCTTTTTCTTGCCTAATGGCTCTGGCTAAAACTTCCAGGACTATATTGAATATATATGGTGAATATATCAATGGTGAAAGTGGGGATTCTTGTCTGGTTCTGGATCTTAGTGGAAATGCTTCTAACTTTTCTCCATTCAATGATGCTGGCTGTGGATGTAAACCAACAGAATAAAAACTCCAGAAATCAATCCACCCATCTATAACCAATTAATCTTTGACAAAGGAGCTAAAATTAATAACTGGAGAAAGGACAGTCTCTTCAACAAATGGTGCTGGGAAAATTGGATCTCACTGTAAAACTCTCTTCAAAAAGGCAGTTGGGGGCTGATGCTGTGGTGCAGTGGGTAAAGCCGCCACCTGCTGTGCCGGCATCCCATATGCGTGATGGCTCGAGATCTGGCTGCTCCACTTCTGATCCAGCTCTCTGCTATGGCCTGGGAGAGCAGTACAAGATGATTCAAGTCCTTGGGCCCCTGCACCTGCATAGGAAGACCGCAGGAAGCTCTTGGTTCCTGGCTTCGGATCAGCAAAGCTCTGGCCATTGCAGCCAATTGGGGAGTGAACCAGAGGATGGAAGATCTGTCTCCCTCTATACCTCTCCTTTTCTCTTCTATAACTCTTTCAAATAAATAAATAAATAAGTCTTAAAAAAAAAAAAAAAGACGGTTGAAAAAACTTCCTGACACTGGGCCTGTCAATGACATCAAGGATATAGATAGACAGACAAACGGGGCTATATCAAACTTAAATATTTTGTGTTAAAGGCCATGATAAAAAAGTGAAAAGGCAATGTATACAATGGGAGAAAATATTTGCAAATCTTATCTCTGACAAAGAATCAGTATCCAGAATGTATAAAGAACTTCTACAACTCAACCGCAGGAAAAAAAAGAGCAAATACTCCAATTTTTAAAAAATAGGCAAAGGAATTGAATAGATACTTCTCCAAAGATGACATACAGATGGCCAACAAAAATATGAAAATATATTCACATCACTAATAACCACAGAAATGTAAACCAAAACCACAATGATACATCTGCTCACACCTATAAGGATGGTTACTATCAAAATAACTGAAAATCAAAGTGTTGCTGGGATATGGAGAAATTAGAACCCTTGTGTACTGTTGATATTGTAAAACAGTATGCAGGTTCTTTAAAAAAATTAAAAACAAAACTGTATGATACAATGATCTCACTTCTGGGTGTATGAAGAGGCTTCAAATGTTGATGGAGGGGTCAGTGCTGTGGAGTAGTGGATAAAGCTGCCACCTGCAGCACCAGCATCCCATCTGGACACAGGTTCAAGTCCTGGATTCTCCACTTCCAATCTGGCTCTCTGCTATGTATAGCCTGGGAAAGCAGTAGAAGATGGCCCAAGTCCATTGGGCCCCTGTACCCACATGGGAAACCTGAAGAAGCTCCTGGCTCCTGGCTTCAGACTGAAACAGCTCCAGCCATTTGGGGAGTGAACCAGTGCTTGGAGGACTTCCCCCCCTTTGTCTCTTTGCCTCTCTGTAATTCTGCCTTTCAAATAAAAAAAAAAAAAAAAAAAAAAAGTTGATGGAACATGTGTATCATCTTTTAATTCTATTTTCCACAAACTTTTTAAAACCTCTTCAAGTATCCAAAGGAACTGAGAGCAGGGTCTCAAAGATATTTGCACACCCATGCACACAGCAGCACTAACATGATAACCAAGAAGTGGAAGCAACCCAAATGTGCATTAGGGACAAATGGATAAATAAAATGTGACAGACACCACATGAAATATTATTCAGCTTTAAAACGGAAGGAACTTCAGTCAAATACAACAATATGGATGAACACTGAGGGCATTATGCTAAGGGAAACAAGGTAGTCATAAAAAGCCTAGTATTCTATGATTGTACTTATATGAGATAGCTAAAGCAGTCAAATTCATAGAAGCACAAAGCAGAATGATGGTTACCATGGCTAGGGAAAGGGAGAAAAAAATGAGCTATTGTTGGATGGGTACAGAAGTCACCTATCCAATATCAAAAAGTTCTAGAGCCCTGTTTAACAACATCAATTCATTAAATACTACTGAACTACTTAAAATGATCGACATAATAAATTTTATGCTTCCATCACAATTAAACACTTCAAAAATAAAGTTTTAATGTTTATTGAACTTTCCATGACACATTATGGGAATAACTGCACGTATATATACAATTAAACACAAAATAAAAAAAATACATTACACTAATGCCTAAAAACTTCTGAAGAGTAAATAATCTAGACTCTACAGAGTAATAATGTAAAAACAAAAAAAACCTACTTACCTGGGCTTGTCTCGTTTTTCTCTCTGTCTTTCAAAATCTCGTCCTCTGTCTTTTCCATCTCTTGGCTTTTCTTCTATCCTATCTTTTACTTTATACTTTTCCTTGTATTTTTTCCCCAGAGCAATATCTTCTGGTATCGGAGGAGGTGGACTAGGAGTACGTGGTCCTTTCTTTTTACTTTGGTTGCTTTTTGAATTCCTGAAGATAACATAAACCTATCATTAGAGGTCCAAATATTTCAGGAAAGTGAAATGGAAACATTTTTAAGCACTTTTTAAAATGTTGGCTTTACTTCCAATTACTTGCCTTTTACTATTTGTATACTAGTAACCCATATACAGAAAACAAATCAAAGGAATGAGCAGAGTATTAATGTACTTGCTACTTATTTTGCTAATACTGCTTATCACTATAAAATTTGAAAGGTAGATTTCAGGGAAAAGGTAGGGCTGAAGTGGAAAAGAACTCTATGAAAGGGAATAATATTACAAAATGAAAGTGCTTGAGCTGCATTTTTTAAAATGGTATATAGAAAAGCAAATGAAATAAAAATCCCCTATTTTGTACTACCTAAGAATAAATATTGTTAACACTTTTGATATACTTCCACACTTTTTCCATGTCTCTTTCCTTATCCACTCATTTAAAATTGGATAGCTGCATGTGTAAGAATGAAGTTGGACCTTTACCTTGTATCATATACAACAACTAACTTAAAATGGATTAAAGATCTAAATGTAAAAGGCGAAAGATTTATACGATCTGAAGAGAAACCAGAGTATATGTAGTCAGCAACAGGAGTCACTGTGTACTTACATCTCATGTGGGATCTGCCCTTAATGTGTTGTCTAATGTGAAGTGATGCTATAACTAGTACTGAAACAGTATTTTTACACTTTGTGTTTCTGTGTGGGTGCAAACTGATGAAATCTTTACTAAGTATATGCAGAATCGATCTTCTGTATATAAAGATAATTGGAAATGAAAAAAAAAAAAAAACCTGGTGTTAAATTGGAAATGGCATAGAAAATTAATTAATTTTTAAAAAATATCATGTAGGATCTCTGTCTTTAATGTGCTGTACACTGTTATTTAATGCTATAACTAGTACTCCAACAGTATTTTTTCACTTTGTGTTGCTATGTGGGGGCAAACTTTTGAAATCTTTACTTAATATATACTGAACTGATCTGTATATAAAGAGAATTGAAAATGAATCTTGATGTGAATGGAAGGGAAGAGGGAGCAGGAAAGGGGAGGGTTGCGGGTGGGAGGGAAGTTATGGGAGGGGGGAAGTCATTGTAATCCATAAGCTGTACTTTGGAAATTTATATTCATTAAATAAAAGTTTTTAATTAAAACAAAAAATCTAAATGTAAAATCTGAAACTTTAAAACTCCTAGAAGAAAATACAGAGAAAAAGATTCATGATATCCAACATGTCAGTGATTTCTTAGCTATGACACCTAAGGCACAGGTAACAAAATCAAAACTAAACAAATGAGAATAAATCAAATTTGAAAATTTTTGTGTGTCAAAGGATACAATCAACAGTGTGAGCTAACCTACAAAACATGAGAAAACATTTGCAAGGACTGGCGCTGTGGCACAGCACGTAAAGCTGCCACCTACAGTCCCAATATCCCATATGGGCACCAGTTTGAGGCCCGGATGCTCTACTTCTGATTCAGCTTCCTGTTAATGTGCCTGGGAAAGCAGCAGAAGATGGCCCAAGTGCTTGCACCACTACACCCATGTGGGAGACCCAGAAGAAGCTCCTAGCTCCAGATCAGCACAGCTCCAGCCATTGCAGCCAACTGGGGAGTGAACCAGCAGATGGAAGATGGCTCTCTTGCTCTCCCTGCCTCTACCTCTCTGTAACTCTGCCTTTCATGTTAATTTTTTTTTTTTTTTTTGACAGGCAAAGTGGATAGTGAAACAGAGAGAGACAGAGAGAAAGGTCTTCCATTTTGCCGTTGGTTCACCCTCCAATGGCCACTGCGGCCGGCGCATCTCGCTGATCCGAAGCCAGGAGCCACGTGCTTCTCCTGGTCTCCCATGCGGGTGCAGGGCCCAAGGACTTGGGCCATCCTCCACTGCCTTCTCGGGCCATAGCAGAGAGCTGGCCTGGAAGAGGGGCAACCGGGATAGAATCCGGCGCCCCAACCGGACTAAAACCCGGTATGCCGGCACTGCAAGGCGGAGGATTAGCCTGTTAAGCCACGGCGCCAGCCACTTCAAAGGTGTAACTCTGTCTTTCAAATAAATAAATCTTTAAAAAAAAGAAAAAAGAAAACTTTTACAAATCATATTCTAGGAGGTCCCAATTATTCTCTATTTTCTAATCACTGGAAATGGCTGGTAATCTCTCCCTCTTTTTCTTTTTCACATACCAGACACTCACAGAATATCCTATTACAGTATTTTATAAAACTTTTTGTATTGAACGTAGACATAGCACAGACATCTTTCTCTTTATTATAGTTACTGCATCTCTTGGAGCTTTCTATGTCAAAATTAATCTGTCATCCCCAATTCTCCTGCTGCTTTCCCTATCTTAAAATTTTTCTTCAAATTCAGCAATTCTTTGAAGTAGCAACCATTGTACTATTCCTAATTATTAATAATTCTAATACTAATCTCGTTATTCTGATATTTTCAGTCAAAATCATTTTTCTTCCCATATATCCTTTCTCAAAGATTGCCATCTGCCAACAACCAAATTAGCCACATTTTTAAATTAATGAAAATTAATCAGCAGTTAGCATCTGAAAGGAAACAAGTTTTAAATTTTCAAGATAAAATGACAGAGGAATTAACACAAACTACATTTTCACATAACTGCCTGTGATACAGGCCAATTGGATGTTTACAAAACTTTTCTCTGGGGCACAGTGCTGAACCATACCGTATTACATTTTTTTTTTCAAATCAGGTATGGCCAATTGATCAAGATCTGGCAAAAGGAATGTTGATTTGATGAATACCATTTTCAGGCCTGCCTCTCAAAGGGTTCTAACAGGCAATCATAAATATAGTGCTGAATAAACACATATTTTTCCTTTGTACATTCCATTCTTTGGATCCCTTAAAAGTATAAGAAAATGAAGCCATGGTCAGAAGAAGCCTGGGTTACCAAACTTCCACGTGTGAGACAGCAACCTATTAATCAGAAACACCCAGTTTCACCTCACTAGAGAAATAAACTTCTATTGCGCTGAACCACTGATATTTGGGGACTCAGCTATTATTCCATGGACTATCCTAACACACTAAAGTACAGAATTTTTTCACATTACCTTCAAAAATATACATGGTTGGAAAACATAATTGTGTTACACTGCTTTCAAATAGAAGGGGCCAAAATCGGTTTTGTGTATTCTGAAGTTAATAATATTTTTCAATTTTTTTTTTTTAGTCAACTGATAAGTGGTACAGAGACTCTGACAGAGTCCACTTGCCTACAAGCCTGCAATGGTCAGGAATGGGCCAGCCAAAGCTAAGAGCCAGAAACTCAATCCAGGTCTCCCATACAGGTGGCAGGAACCAAATTACTTGAGCCATCATCTGTGGCCTCCTAAGGTGCATCCTAGTAGGAAGCTTGAATTGGGAGCAGAGCTAGGATTTGAACCCCAGGCATTCTGATATGGCATGCAGGCACCCTAACCAGTGGCTAAAAGCTAAGGCAAGGGGACAACATTGTGGCGTAGCAGGTTAAGTCACCATGTACAAAGGCAGAATCCCATAAGGGCATTGGTTCCACTTAGGATCCAGCTCCCTGTTAATGCTCCTGGGAAAAACAGCACAAGACAGATTGAATATATGGGCCCCTGTCACCCCCATGGGACACTTGGAAGGAGTTCCAGGCTTCTGGCTTCAGCCTGGTCTAGCCCCAGATGTTGCAGCCATTCTGGGGAGTAAATCAGCAGATGGAAGAGCTATCTCTCTGCCTTTCCCTCTCCCTCTGTAGTTCTAACTTTCAAATAAATCTTAAAAGCCAAAAACAAAAACAGAAAGCAAAAGATGAACAACTGACCCAATTTCCCTACTTCCATCAGTTTTAGATACTTTATTTCTCTCTAAAATTATTGCTTCTGAACAGCTTTTGACATATCTCAGACTCCTTTATATAAAAAAACTATAAAGAAAAATTTAGCTTACTCAATAAAAACTAAGATTAAAAATGCACATAGATAAAACATGTAATATATGGCTTTAAATCACAATGTATCTCACTTATCAGGATAAATCTTACCATCAGACTGTATCACACCATTAATGCCAAAGGAAAATGCCACCTTTCAAGGAAAAGTGTGAATTTTAATTTGGCAGTAATTGTATCTTCTATTCAATATGATAACCTAGTAAGACCACGGAGTTTGTTTATCTGTCACCTCAGCTAATTTACTTACATGGAATGAAATACTCCACTGAATTCTACCTGAAATGCTAATCCATACTCATACCTTATATGTCTACAAAAAGCTTATAGTAAGAATTAGCAATGAAATTAGAAGTTGATTACTTGACATACTCTAGGCAATATAAACTGTACAGCTGAAGAAATGGTATATTTAAATCAATGTTTTCTTTGTGCTTTTAATGGAACTCTTTTCTAGGCTCTTTTGCTCCTATTATGAAGTTAATGGTACATTTTAAAGTTAACAATATAGTAGAATCCAGGAAATACAGTAGTTAAATCAATGTTATTCATGAGAAATATTTATCAAAGAATGAGTTACTAACAAAGTAGAGAGGTTATATGGAGAGGATGAAAGCAAAGAGCAAGTAGGGTAGATTGCATCACTCTACAGTTCAATCTCTTCCTTTTCCCTCTGCAATATTTACTCAGTCCTAGTAAGGAAAGGATCAAGTCAATTTTAGTGAATGTCTTATTACAATGCGAAGCTCTATATAAAGTAAGTGCTAGGGGAAGACAGGACAATGAACCACTGAGATCTCAATCTTCAAGGAGCTTAAACTTAATAGAAGTTGTAAAACACACATGCCACAGCTGAAATATAATGCAAAAGGCAATTACTATTAACAGGAAGGCATATACAAAACCTGATAGGTACATAAAGGTAAAAGAATTTATGTTAAGTGAGAAGTGGGGAAACTTAATGGGAAATACAGAATTTGAGCTAGAGATTCAAAGATTCAGGATAGAAAAAGGTAGTAGGAAAACAGACAAGAATATTGGTTAAGACAGAAAGGTCAAAGTATGACTGCCATGCTAATGAATCTGAATTTCATTACATAGAATGGAAAACCACTGAGTTTTTCAATGGAATGATAAGTTAACTGAAATTTTTCTTTTAAGATTTCTCTGACAGCAACTATAAAATGAATGGGTTGGAGTAAATGAATGAAAATGTACATCTTTGTCCAGGAGTAGATAGTACATAAAGTAAATAGTAGGGTGATATAATAACTTAATTAAAAAGTAGCTGGAGTCTGAAATAGAATGAGAATCTCTAGAAACAAGGAGATAAATATGAATTTCATTAAGAGTTCATACAGACAGGGTTTTCCAGCTGATCAAATATTGGGAGGGAAGAGAATTTTAGATCAGTTTTTTGTTTAAATAAAATGAGCGTACACACTTTAATTAAATTTATTAAGTTTCATGTTTTCTGTTATGTAGATAATACAAAAAAATTAAGAATAAAACTGGCATCTTTTGATCTGATTATTGTTTATAGCCCCTATCTGTATTCTTGTGGAACTGTGCTCTTCTATGTTTTACTTCCTGAACATTATGGTTAGTGCTATATTAAGCCTTTGATTATAAAGTAAATTGAAAGTATTGCAAAAATTAAAGAAAAAAAAGATAAAAGACCTTAACTATATCTCATTCCTCTATGTAAAAAAACTATAAAGAAAAATTTAGCTTACCTAATAAAAACTAAGATTAAAAATGTACACAGACAGGCCGGCGCCGCGGCTCACTAGGCTAATCCTCTGCCTTGCAGCGCCAGCACACCGGGTTCTAGTCCCGGTCGGGGCACCGATCCTGTCCCAGTTGCCCCTCTTCCAGGCCAGCTCTCTGCTGTGGCCAGGGAGTGCAGCGGAGGATGGCCCAAGTCCTTGGGCCCTGCACCCCATGGGAGACCAGGAGAAGCACCTGGCTCCTGCCATCGGATCAGCGCGGTGCGCCGGCCGCGGCGGCCATTGGAGGGTGAACCAACGGCAAAAGGAAGACCTTTCTCTCTGTCTCTCTCTCACTGTCCACTCTGCCTGTCAAAAAAAAAAAAAAAAAAAATGCACACAGACTAAACAGATAATATATGGTTTTTTGTTGTTGTTGTTGTTTTGATAGGCAGAGTGGACAGTGAGAGAGAGAGACAGAGAGAAAGGTCTTTCTTTTGCCGTTGGTTCACCCTCCAATGGCCGCCGTGGCTGGCACACTGCGCTGATCCGAAGCCAGGAGCCAGGTGCTTCTCCTGGTCTCCCATGCGGGTGCAGGGCCCAAGCACTTGGGCCATCCTCCACTTCACTCCCGGGCCACAGCAGAGAGCTGGCCTGGAAGAGGGGCAACCGGGACAGAATCTGGTGCCCCGACCGGGACTAGAACCCGGTGTGCCAGCGCTGCAAGGTGGAGGAGGATTAGCCTATTGAGCCACGGCGCCGGCCTAATATATGGTTTTAAATCACAATGTATCTCACTTATCAGGATAAATCTTACCATCAAACTATATCACACAATTAATGCCAAAGGAAAATGCCACCTTTCAAGGAAAAGTGTGAATTTTAATTTGGCAGTAATTGTAGCTTTAGGGAGGGAGGAAGAGAGATAAATATGGTTATCTTCTCAGAACTGTTATCAATGAAATACATGAAATCTCCTACCTTTATATTAATAAAAATTTTATAAATTAAAAAAATTTAAATATACAAAATAATATTAAATGAAAAGTCTCCTATGTAGTCTCTCAATGTGGTAATATTTTATCATCTAGATTTTTATTTATTTATTCTATTTTTATTTATTCAAATGGCTACTAAAATAATTCTAAATAATACACTCATGCTCCTAGGTATATACCGTAAAGAATTTAGTTGCTTAATCATGTAAACAAAGAAGAAAGTTCATAAACTAGAAGCTGGAAATCACATAAACTGTTCAACAGAAAAGTACATAAATACAAAGTCTAAATACTAAAATGAATGAACTAAGACTATACATAACAATATGGATAAATGCAAAAAAGTAGTAACTGAAAAAGCAAATTGTAGAAGGAAAGTTACAATGATATATCTGTAATATGATGAAACAGATGAAAGAAATATTATAAATTAAAAGATAATACATATAATTGAAAGTACAAACACATGCACAAGTATCATAAACATCAATGTATTGTTTATATTTCTTAGAAAATGAAAAGCTCTGACACATATGTGAACATGACATGCCTTTCTTTTATAGTTCTCTATCATTTTCTTTTCAACCAAAACATTTCACATTTTTAGAGGAAAATATACACCAAGTATTTAAAAATACTGTTTTATAACCTTCTAGTTCTTTGTAATCTCACTGGAGAAAAAGCTCTTTGATTCCAGCAATAATTATCCCTACTGACCTCTGCTGGTCCAACAGGGGAGAAGATACTGCAGATGTCTTCCTGTCTTTCTTGTTAGCTGAAGAAGATGACTTGGGACTTGATTTCCGCTTTGGAGATTTACCAGACTTTCCTAGAGAAGGTGATGGAGACAATTTTGATCTAATCACATCCGGTGAAACCTTTCAAAATAAAAATCAGTAAGTTAACTGAGGAACTTCTCTACTCATTGTTCAAAAAAAAGCATGTATTTTAAAATATCAGATTAAAAATTATAATTATGGGCATCATGTACTGATATTAGACTCCTGAACCCATGCTTTTAGCCAATGTGATAATTAACTCCCTTAACATACACTAATACCAATAAAACAAATTATAATTATGCATTTCAAAATAACCTCAGAAAAATCATAAATTATATTCAAATGAATTATATCTCTATTCTTTAAAAAAGAAACAAGAAGGGCTGGGCTTTTGGCCTAGCGGTTAAGATGCCATTTGAGACATTCGCATCCCATATCAGAGTGCCCGGGTTAAAGTAAAAGCTCACACCCGATTCCAGTGTCCGGTAATGTGCACCCTGGGAGGTAGCAGGTGATGGTTCAAGTAATTAAGCCCCTGCCATTTACACAGGAAACCTGGATTGAGCTCCTGTTTCCTAGCTTTGATAAGGCTCAGTTTTGGCTATTGCTGACACTTGGGGACTAGGAGATAGAGCACGCTCTCTCCCTTTCTCTCCATCTGTCTTTTAAATAAATTAAATAAATAAATAAACATTAAAATTTAAAAAAGAAACAAGGCAGACACATAGACTCAAACTCCATTTCCCATTAGCTGATGTCTATCTCTAACAGTTTTGCCCACTTGGTCAAAAGCAAAAATAATTCCTATTTATCTAAGGGATTGTGAAGATTAAATGATTAACAGAAACAGCTGATGTACACTGAGTGGATCAATATATGAATATCCTAGTATAACTTAAGATGCAGTAAGCTTTGATTTTTCTCATCAATATGCATGTTTACATTATTTACTAACATATTTATTGTAATAAATGGCATACCTCCTTTTTAATGATAATTTCTTCTCTCTTCTCCATGTTTTCTTGTTCCAGCTTCATTAATTCCCTCTGAATTTTCTGACGTTTCATTTCCAGTGATAACTCATGAACATAATCATAATTAATATCTCCATTGTCAGAATCTTTAAAATAAAAAAGTCCATGGATTGTCAGAAACAATCACCATTATCTGTACCAAAAACTATGAAATTTTTAAACTATTTTTATAGAAATAAAATGGCAGATTCTTGAATGAGAGTAACAATATTCTAAAGGTAAAAGGAATAGGTACCATTTCTATAAAGGATGAAAATCACAATTAATTACAGGACATTATGTTAAGTACAAATAAGCCAATCATAGTCAAATACTGCACATTTTCATTCATATCTGGAAGTTTAAAAAGTTGAATTTGGGACTGATGTTGTGATATAGAAGTAAAGCCACCACCTGGAATACCAGTCCTCTGTGGGTGCCAGTTCATGTCCCAGATGTTCCACTTCCCATCCAACTCCCTGCTAATGGTTGGGAAAAGCAGTGGTATATGACCCAAGTCTCTGGGCTTGTACCACCCACATGGGAGACCCGGTTGAAGTTCCTGGCTCCTGGCTCCTGGCTTCGGCCTGGCCCAGCCCTGGCTGTTGTGGCCATTTGGGCAGTTGAATCAGCAGATGAAGGATCTCTCTGTGTGTCTTTCCCTTCCTTTCTGTAACTCTTTCAAATAAATAAATACATCTTTGGGGGGAAAAAAAAAGTTGACTTCACAGATATAGAGAATAGAACAGGGACTGCCAGAGGCTGGGAAGTGTAGGGGCATAAGAAGGGATTGAAAGAGGTTTCTTATAGGGTATAAATATATAGCTTGGGGCTGGTGCTGTGGTGTAGCGGGTAAAGACGCCACCTGCAATGCCAGCACCCCATATGGGCACCGGTTCAAGCCTTGGCTGTTCCGCTCCTGATCCAGCTCTCTGCTATGGCCTGGGAAAGCAGTAGAAGATGGTCCAAGTCCTTGGCTCCCTGCATCCGTGTGGGAGACTCAGAAGAAACTCCTGGCTCCTGACTTCAGATCAGCTCAGCTTTGGTCATTTTAGCCGTGTGAGGGGTGCACCAGCAGATGGAAGACCCCTCTCTCTGCTTCTGCCTCTCTCTGCCTTTCAACCAGCTTCTGCTGCCTTCCCAGGTGCATTAGCAGGATGGCTGGGACTTAAATGAGCACTCTGATATGGGATGCCAAGCTAGCAAATGGTGGCTTCATCTCCTGTGCCACAACACTGGACCCAAGATCTATTTCTATAATATTACATTATTTTCTAGATTTACTAAATCTCTCATGAGTACACAGTGGAGTTTTCCAGAAGATATGAGATTGTTAACCAACTGAAGGCAGAAGCAGATAGGAAAATCTAATTATATTCCATTAACTCAGATATTAAAATGATTTGCAGAAACATTTAAATCTTTATATCTCTTAAAAATTTTGGTTATTTTTCATAAAAAGTATATATTGAGTTTATTTCTGTCAATGTTAAATGAATTAGTATTTTTAAATTTTTCAGATTCAATGTTCAATATGGCAATTATTAAAACATAATCAAGAGATAAAAGGTCTTTGGGTGCTTAAAAAGAGTACAAAAGTATCCCAAAATGACAGTTTGAGAAACACTGCTATGTATCAGTATCATCTGAGTCTAGTCAAAATTGTACATCATACTACACTGACAATGCAAAAGTAACTCTGTTAAACCAATTTAGTCTCACTATATGGGGACTGAGGCAACTAATCCCAGACTTCACTATTTCTTCATAAATTACTTTTACATCACAGAGAAATACATAGGTATACACAATTAACAAAGCCTGTGAGCTTCAATCAAGGGAAAACATAAGAAATTATCACATGAATGTTTCGTATGTAAACTACTATTGAAGACATTTCTACTCTACTTTTAAGCTTTTAAGAGTCTTCTTTATAAAAGATTCTTGTAATAAAATCATTTTAGATTTTTCTTAAGAAAACAAATAGAAAGTCTTGTAAATCAACATTTAAGAGACAGAATGCTGGAAAAGAAGGAGCCTTTATGAAGGGCTTTCAAAAAGTTCACAGAAAATGCTTATTGGGAAGAAAGCTGCACGGATTTAGAGACTTTTTTTTGTACCAAAATAAACTTACCATTCAATTCTACTTTTCCATGAACTTTTTGAAGTTTTCTTACATGTATGACTGAAGGACTTGAATAAGAAAACTAAAAATTGAAGAGTGATAGATGAAAGCCAAGGGGAAACATTTTTTCCAGAAGACAAGACCACTTGGAGATGTAAAATGTTGCAAAAGGCTATATGAGACAGAGATAAATATATCTCCATTTATTCAGCAATTTGGTGATTACTAGTGACCTTGAAGAACTGTTTTAGTTGAATTGGGTCCAAAGACTAGTAAGTATCAAGTTGAAAAAGGAGAGAGAGAAAGGTATAGAACTTTTTTAAGGAATGAGTTCTTAAGTGAGAATAATTGATCATGTTGATACCCAAAAGTAATATGGGGAGAAGAGAAAATGGATGTTAAAACTTTAGTATACAAGCAATATATTAACCTTATACAGAAGGAAGGCCTCTACCAGAATGACAGAAGTACAACAGTTTAGACAAGAATAAAACACTAGTTTGTGTACGTGGTAATGAGATAGCAGGAAGTTGAGGGACATCCAGGATATACAGTTCCATTATCTCTGTGTAGTAGATAGCAAGAAAGAGGAATCAAAGAGACAGAGACTTAAGGAGAGGATCAGACATAGCTACTATGAAAACAAGGAGGCCTTTTTAAATCTTTTAAATGTTCAAAAACTGACAAACATTATTATAATGAGAACATGTAAATTTTTATTCTTAAAGTATCTAATACATTTTAAAATGTTTTCATGCAAAATAATTAAAATAAAAAGATGTTTTTCATCAAAAATAATTGAAATTGAAATAAAAGACATCTGACGTGTGAACAGTTAATCCCTTAGTATTTAGGAAAAGTTAGCTATCCCACCTTGAATAGTCATTATATGTAGTATTTTATTTCAATATATTAACTAATTAGTCAACCACAATGGGATGCTAGTTGCCAGTATTTGTAGAAGAGGCATTAAGTTGGGGCTATGAAATCTCTAAAAAACTAATCAGAAGGACTTTTTTAACCTATCACACTACCCAAAGATGGAACAGATGTCCTTAATAAGTCTGATGTCCCAATACTGAAGAGACATTGAGGGTCTTAATCTTTAAGTCTTTGCATTCATTCTAAGATTTAGAGTAAGGGCCAGTGCTGTGGCACAGTGGGTGAATGCCCTGGCCTGAAGCGCTGGTTCGATACCCGGCTGCTCCACTTCTGATCCAGCTCTATGCTATGCCCTGGGAAGGCAGTAGAGGATGGCCCAAGTCCTTGGGCCCCTGCACCTACGTGGGAGACCCGGAAGAAGCTCCTAGCTCCTGGCTTCAGATCGGCACAGATCCAGCCGTTGCAGCCAACTGGGGAGTGAACCAGCAGATAGAAGACACCTCTCTCTCTCTCTTTCTCTCTCTCTCTCGCTGGGGAGTGAACCAGCGGATGGAAGACACCTCCCTCCCTCCCTCCCTCCCTCCCTCTCTCTCTCTCTCTGCCTCTCCTCTCCCTGTGTAATTCTGACTTTCAAATAAATAAATAACTCTTAAAAAAAAGATTTAGAGTAAATACTTCAGGTTTACAGGTCTTTATTTCCCTATTACAAGGATTCACCTCAGTCGCTATACCTCAACTGCCACTCACAATGCGTAACCAAATGGGCATGGGTGTGCTCCAATACAACTTCATTTGGACAAACAGGTGACTGGCCCCCAACAGGTAATTTTCTAATCCCTACTCTAAGTTTTCAGGTTCCTACATGGAGAGTTGCTTAAATTCCTAAACAAAGCTATTACAGTACTGAGATAATTACATGTCTAGCATATCCAATGCATTCAACAGTTTCCTTTCTCCACATTTGGTAATCTAATGTTACAGTGCTCACCTCCTAGAACACCAAAGAGGTAGAAAGAACATTCATGGGGTGAAAACAATTATTTATTTGTTAAGATAATGATTCAAACGTGATTTTGTTAACTTTTTATGAATAAATACCAGGGTTTAATTATCTGACTTCAATTTCTGCTAAAAAAGGAAAGCCAACATTTTTGGAACTAATTTTCCCAAGTCCAAAAGGCTAAAATAATCTTACTTTTAGAATTTACGTGAAACAACAAACATTGATTTAAGTATTAGTATTAAGGAATTTTAAAATTTACAAAGGTAATAAAATTCCAAAGAACTGTGATAAGTTTCATGGGAGGGGAGGACAGATGGGAAGTTAACATATGCAGCACAAACTGCTTTCTCTGCCTTTGTACTGCTACTACATGTCTATTTCTGCCTTATAATTCAGTAAGATACGAATAAATCAGTAAGATGACTGAAACAATCAGGAGATGATATTTGAAAGGTGTTTTGAAAGCCCCAAAAAATGTATGTAAGTGAAAGGAAGACTGTCTATATAAGCAAAGATTTTGAACCTCACAATCTCTATATATGAAATACATGAAATCTGTTCATCTTATATAAATAAAAAAGAAAGAAAGAAACTCACCATCTCTATTAGTTTCCCATTCTACATTTTCTTCTTCACTTTCTGGAGTTCTCTCCTTAGTGATTTTTATGTCTTCCTTTTCCCTATGTCTCCCTCTTGAAGATTCTTTCTAAAAAGTATATACATATATACATATTTAGTATATTTTTTAAAAACTCCACAAGATAGGTACTGCAATACAAAACATTTGAATTTCCTTCATCTATAATTTATCAAAGACTTGATTTTATAAATAGTGCCTTATCCGTAAGTAGGTGAAATGACAGGTTCTACTGCAGCACCCCAATGAAAAGTATATACTGTATCTATGGTACTTAAGAACAGTAGTTGGTAAATGTAGAGTAGTTAAGATTTTAATATATATAATGCAAATCTAGTAATTTATTAGGCACTTGATATCCTGCTACATACTGAGTTTCTATGTGAAAATCACTGGAGAAAAAATGATTTAAAATGAATAAAATATGACAGAAGGAGTTGTAAGTGGCCATATATAAAAATAACTAAGTTGGGACCAGTGCTGTGGCATAGTAGTTTAAGCCTCCACCTGCGGTGCAGGCATCCCATATGTGTACCAGTGTGAGTCCCAGATGCTCCACTTCTGATCCAGCTCCCTCCTAATGGCCTGGGAAAGCCGTGGAAGGACTTGGGCCCTTGCACCCAAGTGGAAGACCTGGAAGAAGCTCCCAGCTCCTGGCTTTGGATTGGCCCAGCTCTGGCCATGGTGGCCATTTGGGGAGTGAACCAGTGGATTAAGACCACTCTGTCTCGGGTCAGCGCCGTGGCTCACTTGGTAATCCTCCACCTGCAGTACCGGCATCCCATATGGGCTCTGGGTTCTAGTCCCAGTTGCTCATCTTCCAGGCCAGCTCTCTGCTGTGGCCCGGGAAGGCAGTGGAGGATGGCCCTAGTGCTTGGGCCCTGTACCTGCGTGGGAGACCAGGGGGAAACACCTGGCTCCGGGCTTTGGATCGGCGCAGTGCACCAGCTGCAGCGTGCCGGCCGTGGCGGCCATTTGGGGGATGAACCAGCGGAAAAGGAAGACCTTTCGCTCTGTCTCTCTCTCTCTCTGTCTTAACTCTGCCTGTCAAAAAAAAGGAACTATCCTATATTCTATGCAGCTTTTCAATATTCAGTAGATTAAACCCACTCAGTATATAATGACTCCAGAAGTATTTTATAGGAAGTTATGTCCAAATTATTGACCAACATACTCTGTGCTGTCTACTTGAAAGTATCTTATAACCCAACTGAAAATATAACTGAAAAGGAATGCACAGCAATAGAGCTGGCACTGTGAAATAAACAAAATAATCTGTAAATTTGTAACAGATATTGGTTTTACCAGATTTGGAACTAGAAAGGTAGCAACCAATTTTATCAGTAATGACTTAAGTATATTTCATATTTACCCTACATACAGAAATTATGTCACTTTTGAGTTGTTTTTCAGTATAATTATGGTACTCAGATCATATACTCATATAACTTCTATTATTAAATACTGGAGACCCAATGTGGCTCCATAATACAATTTCAAGTATGGAGTTTTTTGAAAAATACTTATCATCCCACCTCAGATCACAATATAGGAAATCATTTTTATAATATCTATGAAGGCCAGCTAGTTTAAAATAGTATTTCCTCATTTGCCCTACCTCAACAATGTAAAACTTGTTTAGGCATGTTATTCCATTATGAAATACAGTTATTTCCCTCTCATCATACTCAAATATAAAAACCAGTATTATTTGTCCCATGCACTGTGGCAGGTCTGCTTTCCTCACTTTCCTGTATTCTTGAACTGAATGACTTACCACCATACTTCCTTAAATTCAAACATATTCATTAGAAGTGTGACCTTTTCATTACTTATATATTCTATATTAGTCATAAAGTCTGCAGCAAGAGTCTCTGATCAAACATACTAGTATTTTTCCAGCAAAACATTCATCAACTGGGTAAAAACTACAGCAAGGTTCTTTTCAAATAAGAACAAGTTTTGCTGGCAAATAAAGCTGTGCTCGACTTACACACATATACACAGAGAGAGAGAGAGAGAGAGACAGATCTCTTCCATCCATTGGTTTACTCTCCAAATGTCTACGAGGCTCTGGACCGGTCCAAGCCAATACCAGGAGCCTAGAACTCCAACCAGGTTTCCCATGTGGGTGGCAGGGCCATTAGCAGGGAGTTGGATCAGAAGCAGAGCAGATGGGACTTAAACTCAATCTTTCTCTTATTTTTAAGAATAATGCTTCTAAATCCTACTGCTCTAAAGATATACCTAGTTTCACAAAACACAACTGGAAAATTCTTTTCTTTCAGTAGCTCTAGAACTAATGTTAATCCAACTTATTCTTCTTTGTCATTTACTGCCATATATTATTTCAAGTAGTTCACAATCAGATACATCTGATTAAGGCCAAAAATGTCATTAATCTATAAAATAGCTCAATGTTGGTTTTTCAGCCCAACAGCCTGCTTAGTCGATAGCTTTCAGCACAGATATAATTTGACACCTTTCAAGATATTCTAATTATTCACTGATTTGCAATTTCATATCCTTTCAGTATTATAGAACCACAGATAATAGAGAAACTTAGTCCTGCACTTAGGGAACTATAGTTTATTTTGCTCATACTATCCTACAGAAAATCCAATAGGATTATCAGAGATTTGAAACGGTTATAAGAAAAAATTCATTTGTCTCAGAATAACCATAATCACAAATAAACAAACTACAACCATAAACTCAAATAAACTTTAACAGATAACTTAATTTTTAAAAATTACAATGAGAAGCTACATCTATGTATGCACTCTATAAAACAGCAAAGAAAATCAGAATGAGATAGAAACATACTATTTAACACACTAAAAAGTAGATCAAGGAGATAGATTTTAAAAATATAAAAGATACAAATCACTAATGTTTTATGTACATTTTTTCAACTTGAAAACAAAAAAAAAAACATATTCTCTAATGATTTACTTATTTAAAAGGCAGAGATGAGGCCGGCGCCGTGGCGCAGGTTAATCCTCGGCCTGCGGTGCCAGCATCCCACATGGGCGCTGGTTCTAGTCCCGGCTGCTCCTCTTCCAATCCTTCTCTCTGTTATGTCCAAGGAAAGCAGTAGAAGATGGCTGAAGTCCTTGGGCCCCGGCACCCACGTGGGAGACCTAAAGGAAGCTCCTGGTTCCTGGCTTCGGATCAGCTAAGCTCTGGCCGTTGCAGCCAACTGGAGAGTGAACCAACGGAAGGAAGACCTCTCTCTGACTCTCCCTCTCACTGTCTGTAACTCTACCTCTCAAATAAAATAAATAAAATCTTAAAAAAAAAAAAAGCAGAGATGGGGGTGGGTTGGGGGAGAGGTGTCTTTCCTCCACTGGTTCACTACCCAAGTGGCTGCAGTAGCCAGTAGCCAGGTCTGGGCCAGGATAACAGGAGCCAGGAACACCATCTTGGTCTCCTACGTGAATGTCAGGGGTCCAATTACTTGTGCCATCTTCCATTGCCTTTCTAGGTTCATTAGTAGGAAACTGGATAGGAAACAGAACAGCTGGGAGCTGAATGAGCACTCAGGGGATGCCAGCTTTGCAAATCAAGGCTTAATCCACTGTGCCACAACTCTGGCCCCACAATGTTTTCAAATCACAATGAAATTAAACTAGAAATCAGACACAGAAAGATAGCTGGAAAACCCTCCAAGTGCCTGTAGAGTAAACAATACAATTCTAATAAGCACACAGGTCAAAGAAAAAAAATCAAGAAAAATTCAAAGTATTTTGAACTAAATGGAAATATAACTTTTTATGCATCGGAAGTGGCACAAAGAAGAAATTTATAATATTGAAAACATACATAAGGCTAAAAATTAATAATCTCTGCTTTCACTTTAGAAAACTAGGAAAGTTAATTAAATCCAAACTAAGCAAAAGGAATAAAATTTTTAAAATTACAATAAAAATGTCAATGAAATTGCAAAAAAATAATCAATGGAGATAAATCAACAAACCAAAATCTGGTTTATTGAAAATATCAATAAAATCAATAAGCTTCTAGACAGACTGACTAACAAAAAAGACATAAATTACAATATCAAAAACAAAAGGGGGAACATCACTACAGAGCCCATCAGCTTTAAAAGAATAATGACCACCAGCTTTAAAAGAATAATGAAAGAACTATGAACAGCTCTACATCCACAAAGTTGATAGCTTAGATGAAAAATTGAAAATCTGAATATGCCTATTATGTATTAAAGAAATAGAATCAATAATTAATAATCTTTCAAAGTAGTATTAAATGGGTTCTCTGGTAAATTTTATAAAATGTTTAAGGAAGAAATCACACAAATTCTCTAAATCTCTTCTACACAGAGAAGGCATAAACTATTTCCTAATCCATTCTATCAGGCATTACCCTTATACCAAACCCAAAACATTATAAGAAAACTATAGATCAGTATGTTTTATCAACATAGACAGCAAATATCCTCATCAAAAATATTAGTAAATCAAAATATGGGGCCGGCGCTGTGGCACAGCAGATTAAAGCCCTGGCCTGCAGTGCCAGCATCCCATATGGGCACTGGTTCGTGACCCGGCTGCTTCACTTCCAATCCAGCTCTCTGCTGAGGCCTGGGAAAGCAGTAGAAGATGGCCCAAGTTCTTCGGCCCCTGAACCCATTTGGGAGACCCAGAAGAAACTCCTGGCTCCTGGCTTTGGATCAGTGCAGCTCCAGCCGTTGCAGCCATCTGGGGAGTGAACCAGCGGATGGAAGACCTCTCTCTCTCTCTCTCTCTCTTTCTGTAACTCTGACTTTCAAATAAATAAATAAATCTTAAAGAAAAAAATCAAAATATAACCATGTGAGATGATAAATATACAAATGGGCTTGAATGCATTTTACTATGTATATTTGTATCAAAATTTCATGTTATACACCTTAAATACATATAATAAATATAAACTAAAAAGAAAAATTATTAGCAAATCAAATCTGAATATACAGAAATTTACCACACCCAAGTGAAATTTATCCCAAATATGCAAAGCTGGTTTAATAATGAAAAAAATCAAGTAACATAACTTACCATCTCAATATCATAATAAAGAATTTGATAAAAATCCAACACATTCATGAATAAACACTCTGGTAAACTAGAAATAGGGTTAAACTTCCTCAATTTCACCAAGATCATCTACAAAAAAGCCTTCTGCTAACAATCATACCTAATGGTGAGAAACTGGAAGCTTTCTTGCTAGCATCAGGAAGAAGACAAGGATGTTCTCTTACCACTGCCTTTTAATATCATACTGGAATTCCTACCTAATACAATAAGAAAAGGAAATACAAAGTATACAGATTGGGACGGAAGCAATTAGTATCTTTGTCCACAGATAACAAGATTGTGTTTGCTGAAAGAACTGTCAAAAAAACTCTTGGAAATAATAAGCAATTACAGCAATGTTGCAAGACACAAAGTAATATACAAAAGTCAATCACTTTCCTATATATACAAGCAACCAATAAGCGGAATTTCAAAGTAAAAATACAATACTATTCATGAGCACCAAAAAAAAAAAAAAAAAACTGAAGTACTTAGGGTAAATTCAACAAAATATGTACAACACCTAAGTGGATGAAAATGTATGAAAACAAAATATGCACAACACCAAACACTGGATGAAAGAAATCAAAGAACTAAAAAAATAGAGAAGTATCCCATGCTCATGACAGAAAGAGTCCATAGTCAAAGCATCAGTTTTTCTTTTTCCTTTTTTTAATTTATTTGACAGTTAAGAGTTAGACAGTGAGGAGAGAGACAAAGATCTTCCTTCCATTGGTTCACTCCCCAAATGGCCACCACAGCCAGAGCTATGCCGATCCAAAGCCAGGAGCCAGGTGCTTCTTCCTGGTCTCCCACACGGGTGCAGGGGCCCAAGCACTTGGGCCATCCTCTACTGCCCTCCTGGGCCACAGCAGAGAGCTGGACTAGAAGAGGAGCAACCGGGACTAGAACCCAGAGCCCATATGGGATGCCGGCGCCGCAGGCGGAGGATTAACCAAGTGAGCCACGGCTCCAGCCCCAGTATCAGTTTTTCTTAAATCTATCTAATATTAAACACAATCCCTAGCAGAATCCCAGCAAGTTATTTTGTAAATACTGACAAACTTACTCTCAAGTTTATATGGAGACCCAAAATAATCAACACCATTGACACCATTGACTCCGAGATACTATAAGTTATTACAAAGATACAATAACCAGGAAGTCACGGTACTGTTCAAAGAATGGACCAAAAAAATCAGTGAAACAAAACAGAGAGCATAGATCCACACAAATACAGTTAACTGATCTTTGACAAAGGAGGAAAAATAGTCAAAGGAGAAAAGATAGTTTCTCCAACAAATGCTGCTGGAATTACTGGGGATTCACAGGCAAAAGAATGAACTAGACACAGATCTTACATCCTACACAAAAATTAAACTCAAAATAGACCATAGATTTAAAGATAAAATTCAAAACTCTCAAGAGCCTATACCATAACACAGAACAGATTTAGACAAACTTGGGTATGACAATGACATTTTAAGTACATCAAAAGCATAATTCAAAGAAATAACAGATAAGCAGGACTTCATAAAAATTAAAGATGTCTGCTCTGAAAAATATTGTCTAAAGAATGAGAAGGGGCTGGTGCTGTGGCTTGGTGGGAAAAAACGCCGTTTGCAGTGCCAGCATCCCATATGGGCACCAGTTCGAGTCCCAGCTGCTCCACTTCTGAGCCAGCTCTCTGCTATGGCCTGGGAAAGCAGCAGAAGATGGCCCAAGTCCTTGGGCCCCTGCACCCGTGTGGGAGACCCAGATGAAGCTCCTGGCTCCTGGCTTTGGATCAGCTCAGCTATGGCCATTACAGCCATTTAGGGAGTGAACCAGCAGATGAAAGACCCCTCTCTCACTCTCTATGCCTCTGCCTTTCAAATAAATAAATAAATCTTAAAAAAAAAAAAAAGTGAGAATACAAGACATAGAGTGAACAAAAGTAATCAAAAAAGACATATCTGATAAAGGACTTTTATTCAGAATATACAAAGAACTCTAAAAACTCAACAATAAGAAAACAACCTGATTTTAAAATGGGCAAAAGAAAAAAGGGCAAAAGACCTAGACAGACACTTCACCAAAAAAGATACCTTGAGATGGCAAATAAGCATATGAAAAGATGTTCAATATTCATGACATTAGCAAACTAAAACAGCAATGAGAAGTGGGCATTTAGACTAGGGGTTAGGATATCCATGTCCCACATTGGACTGCCTTGGTTTGAAACCTGCCTCTAGCACTTGACTCCATCTTCTTACCAAAGTAGACCCTGGAAGGCCGCAGTGATGATTCAAGTATTGGGTTCCTGCCACACACACGCACACACACACACACAGGCCTGGATTGAACGCAAGCTCCCAGCTTTGGCCTCGAGCCCAGAGCTGTGGCAGTTATTTGAGCAGAGAACAAGTGGATGGGAATTCTCTGTGTCTCTCTGTCCCTCTATCAAATAAATAAACTGAAAACTGTAACAATGAGGTATCACTACACATTCATTTGAATGAACAACACTTAATATACTGATAGCACCAAATGATGGTAAGGATGTGGAATAACAGTAATCACTCATTGTTGGTAAGAACATAAAATGGTACTGCCAGTTTGAAAAACAGTGTGTTTTATATTAAAGTTTTTAGGTAACAGATTGTATTTTATTCTATATATACAAAATATGGTCTTTTCACCTTATAACCAACATAAAAATTGTGATTTTTTTTTTTTTTTTACCTTTTCATACAAAGTCTGAAATTCGGCATGAATTCTACACACATAGCACTTCTCAATTCAGACTAACCACACTGGACAAAACAGACCCTAGACCACCAGGCATTCTCAACCCTGAGTGAACATCAAAACAATCTTTCATTTATTCAGAAAGTAAACTACTAGTGCTATGATCTGGAAGTAAATGGGTGAACAAGAAAAATCTCGTAGCATACAAGTCTCCCTTCTCTATTGCCAAATTCTTGAGTTCGATGTGTAAGACTATTCAAAACATAGGCCTAATCTTCAGCCTTTATCTCACATAACCTAGGCACACAGCTTCCCAGTTTCTCAAATTTACTACTTGTTTAAAATTCCATGATTAGGTCCCCGATGCAACCATGGCTGAAGAGCAACCGCAGGTCGAACTGTTCGTGAAGTCTGGCAGTGATGGGGCCAAGATCGGAAGCTGCCCCTTCTCCCAGAGATTGTTCATGGTACTCTGGCTCAAGGGAGTCCACTTCAGTGTCACCACCGTTGATACCAAGAGGCGGACGGAGACAGTGCAGAAGCTGTGCCCAGGAGGGCAGCTCCCGTACCTGTTGTATGGCACTGAAGTCCACACAGACACCAACAAGATCGAGGAATTTCTGGAGGCAGTGCTGTGCCCTCCCAAGTACCCAAAGCTGGCAGCTCTGAACCCTGAGTCCAACACGGCGGGTGTAGACATATTTGCCAAATTTTCTGCCTACATCAAGAATTCAAACCCAGCACTCAATGACAATCTGGAGAAGGGGCTCCTGAAAGCCTTGAAGCTTTTAGACAATTACCTGACCTCCCCCCTCCCGGAAGAAGTGGATGAGACCAGTGCTGAAGATGAGGGTATCTCTCAGAGGAAGTTTCTGGATGGCAATGAGCTCACCCTGGCTGACTGTAACCTGTTGCTAAAGCTGCACATAGTACAGGTGGTGTGTAAGAAACACCAGAGGTGTTCCGGGGAATGCACCAGTACTTGAGCAACGCCTATGCTTGCGAAGAATCCGTCTCCACCTGTCCAGATGATGAAGAGATTGAACTGGCCTGCGAGCAAGTGGCCAAGGCCCTGAAACAAGGCCCTGAAATAAGCCCCTGCTGGGGGCTTCCTCACCGGCTTCCATCTCCTCCACGAAAGCCTTGGGTGGTTACCACATTGCTACCCAATGGACACATTTCCAGAACAGCAGAGGATCCTGGAGCACTTGTGTGGGCTGGGGTGGGCAGGGCAATGAAGGGAAAGGAAGGGGACCTGGATGAGGTTTTTATTGTGGGTGGGGTGGGTAGGACAACTGTATTTCAGTAATAAAACCCAGAATGAAAAAAAAAATTCCATGATTACTGTGTTGATTTTTTCCTCTTCTATCCCCTCCTTCATCTCATCTATATTTTAACATACAGTACACTGTGAAATGTTCACTAGTTCTCTAAGCAGTATTTATTCTCTCCACTGTATGCTTGGCTCCTATCTCTGAAATACTACCACATGCTACAGAAATGTAATTTATGGCCGGCGCCGTGGCTCACCAGGCTAATCCTCCACTTGCGGCACCGGCACCCCGGGGTTCTAGTCCCAGTTGGGGCACCGGATTCTGTCCCGGTTGCACCTCTTCCAGTCTAGCTCTCTGCTGTAGCCCGGGAGTACAGTGGAGGATGGCCCAGGTCCTTGGAACCTGCACCCGCATGGGAGACCAGGAGAAGCACCTGGCTCCTGGCTTCAGATCAGCGCTGAGCGCCAGCTGTGGCGGCCATTTGGGGGGTGAACCAACAGAAGGAAGACCTTTCTGTCTCTCTCTCTCTCTAACTCTGCCTGTCAAAAAAAAAAAAAAGAAGTGTAATTTATCTACCTGTGAATTTTTCTAACCACAAGATCAGGAGTTATCAACCTCAAAATTCAGAAACAAGAGTTGATATTAACAACAGAGAAGGGTTGGGATTACATTTAATTTGCTGAAAATCACATGCATTTTGTTTTAGTTATGCCAGTGTTACCTACCTATACTAGCTGTCCTCAACAAAAATAACTCTAGATTTTGGTATAAGGATTCATTAGATGAAGATCAACAGACACGTGTTTTACAGCAACATAGAAATGAAAAGTATTTGTTAATCTGCCATACACGCACCCAAAATAATTAATATCTTGGTATCCTAGCTTATTAACAGTTTTCTGAAAGTTTGGACAGTGAATTCTGTAAAACCCAAACACCCCTGAAATGTGTGACTCTACCCCTTAGATATGCAAGTAGCTCAATGTTTGCTTCTTGTCTACGGAAAGCAAGAATCAGGCTTTAAATTTCTTAACAAAATGTCAACTGTGCTGTCTAGTATTGATCTGATGAATATATAAACTCTTTATGATAAACAACATACTTATATTTAATACATACAGAATGTTCTACACAGAATGTTCTATAATTATAGTTTTAATGATCTGTGATTACTTTAAAATTTATTTCTTATGGATGAAATGGTCATTTGTCCATTCAATTATTGTTTATAGCTGTTGTCTTTATTTACTCTAGAGAAAGGTCTTTTTGCTTTTTACCTGTTAAACTTATTTGGGGAAGCTTTACACCTTTTTATTGTAATATATATTTAAAACATGCTATCCCAAAAACTAAAACAAAAGAAAAAGAAAGGGAGAGGGAGGGGAGAGGGAATATGATTATATTCTTAGAATTGTATCTACAAACAATAAACTATTGAAATGGTTAAAAACTAATTAAAAATTTTAAAAATATATCTTAAGTGGGAACCACATAACAATATAATAATAAAGCAATATAATAACTATATATACTATAAAATGTCATACCTAGCAACTCATCCAATTGTACATTCAGTGATATTTCTTTGCTAACTTGAAGTTGGCCATAGTGTTGAGTATTTACAAAAAAAAATTGTAAATGCTACAAAACATGGCTTTGTTTCACAGTGGTTTTTAAACATTTATCAGAAATTGAGTCCAATCATTAATTATTCTGAATCAGTGGGTTATTTCAAAATACAATTTACATACTTAATTAACACCTATCCAGAAATTCTGATTCAGAAGATTAGGAGTGGAATATCAACGTGTATACTTTGAAAAAGATCTTCCCTCTTGGGGCTGGTGATGTGGCATAGCAGGTAAAGCCACCGCCTGCAATGCTGGCATCCCATAGGGGTACCAGTTCGAGTTCCAGCTACTACACTTCCAATCCAGCTCTCTGCTATGACTTGGAAAGCAGTAGAAGATGGCCCAAATTCTTGGGCCCCTGCACCTGACTGGGAGACCAAGAAGAAGTTCCTGGCTTCTGGTTTTGGATCAACTCAGCTTTGGCATCTGGGGAGTGAACCAATGAATGGAAGACCTCTCTCTGTCTCTCTCTCCCTCTCTGCCTCGGCCTCTCTGTAACTCTGCCTTTCAAATAAATAAATAAATCTTTAAAAAAAACTTCCTTCTTACAGAAAGTTGGAAAATATCTTGAGATGAAAAGCTTTACTTCAGATTTCTAAAATTGTATTAGTTTATCATGTAAGACATTAAAAGTCTCATACATAAACTGTATTACTTCAGGTACCAAAAGGTAAGTCTTTACTAATTACACTATAACACTAGCAGAGCTTTTTTTATCACATGTAAGAAAAAAAAAAAAAAAAAGTCAGAGAAAGCTTATAAATCTGAGAGCTGGCACTGTGGCCTAGCAGGTAAAGCCGCTGCCTGCAGTGTCGACATCCCATATGGGCGCCAGTTCAAGTCCCGGCTGCTCCATTTCCAATCCAGCTCTCTGCTATGGCCTGGGAAAGCAGGAGAAGATGGCCCAACTCCTTGGGCCCCTGCACCAGCGTGGGAGACCCATAAAAAGCTCCTGGCTCCTGGTTTCAGATTGGCGCAGCTCCGGCCATTGTGGCCATATGGGGAGTAAACCAGCAGATGGAAGACCTCTCTTTCTTTCTCTCTCTCTCTCTCTCTCTCTCTCTCTCTCTCTCGTGAACCAGCAGATGGAAGACCTCTCTTTCTCTTTCTCTCTCTCTCTCTCTCTACCTTTCCTTCTCTCTGTGTAACTCTTACTTTCAAGTAAATAAACCTTTAAAAAAAAAAGCTTATAAATCTGAAATTATCAAACTGGTTGTTGCTTATATAATTCAGTAATATTCATAAAATAACTATGATATTGGACAGCTGGATATCAACATGAAAAGAATGAGGTTGGACCCTTACCTCAAATCATAAATAAAAATTAGTCTAAAATGTATCAAAGACACATTATATCCTATAAAATGTATAGGAGGTAAAACTATAAAATTCTTTTAAGAAAATAGATGTTTTGTGACCTTGGATCAGACAGTGGTTTCTTAAATGACACCAAAATCACAAGCAACAACAAAAAACTTACCTAAAGTTGGATTTCATCAAATTAAAAACTCTTGGGCTTTAAAGGACATGATCAAAAACATGAAGACAATCCACAGAATAGGATAAAATATTTTTAAGTCATATGTATAATGGACTTATATCTCACAAATCAATAATAATTTTTAAAAAATTTTAGTGGATAAAGGATTTCCAAAAATGTACAAAAGCACATAGAAAGATGTTTAACATCATTAAATATCAGGGAAATGTATCTGAAAACCACAATTAGACTTGCTACTTCATGTCTACCAGAATGGCTATAATCAAATAGTGAAATAGTAAGTGTTGGTAAAGACGTGGGAAAACTGGAACTCTCCTACTATGCTGTCAAGAATATTGAAAGGGGAGTGATGGAGACAGGATGGTTAATGGGTTAAGGAGTACTGCTGGATAGGAGGAATAACAAATAACCTCTTACACTCTAAAGCAAAGTAGGATAACTAAGGTTAATAACAACTGAGTACTTCAAGACAACTAACAGAGGCATTCTCAAAGAAATGAAGTCTGAGGTGACAGATATGTCCATTACCCTGAACTGATCTTTACAACACTGTACATATGAATGGAACCACTGTACCCCATAATATATACAATTGTACATAATATGCAGATGTCAATTTAAAAAGTATATTTAAAAAAAAAAGGTAAATTGGTACAGCCAATAAAGAAAAGAGTCCAGCAACTTCTCAAAAGGTTAAAAACAAAGTTACTATGACTCTGCAATTCTACTCCCTGGCATAAATCCAAGACAAATGAAAACATACATTCAAACAAAAACATGTACACACAAGCATGAAAAAACTGGAGAAGAACCCAAATATCCACCAACTGATGAACGGATAAACAAAACAGTGTCTACCAATGGATTATATCAATATTTGGTAAAAACAAAGAATAAAATACTAATACAGCCTATCATGTTTCATGAACATTGAAAACATGCCAAATGAGGGAAGCCAGTCACAAAAAACCACAAACATAGTGCTTGATTCCATATGTGTGTAAACGCCAGGATAGACACATTTATAGAAAAAGAAAAGGGACTTAATGGTAGACTGTCTTGGCATCAACAGGAATGTGACTGCTACAGTTTGTGAAGTTTCATTTTGGAGTGATGAAAATAATCCCACAATTGATTGTGGTAATGGCTGCATAACAATATACTAAAAACCCTGAAGTGTACATTAAATGGGTGATTTATATGATATGTGAATCTTATCTAAATTTGTCAGAAAATTTCTTGAAAAAATTAACTGTGGGAAAGATTTCTACTACTGACAAACATGTTTTTCTTTTATTTAATGAACTACATTACAAACTGTTATATCTCTTTTTGGCTGCACTACCAACAAATTCACAGCTACATTTTATGGTCCCTGTGCCTTCTTTACCTAAACTTTCTAGATCAGTTTTTGTCACCTCCATTTTGCTGTAATTGTTCTCATTTGTAAGTGTTTTACTATAAGCCATTTCAATCTTTCTTGGAAACAGTATAGAGTGGTTGGCTGAATCCTGAAATCAACAATATATTTAGGGGTCAGCGCTGTGGCACAGTGGGTTAATGTACTGGCCTGAAGCACCGGCATCCCATATGGGCGCTGGTTTGAGACCTGGCTGCTTCACTTCCAATCCAGCTCTATGCTATGCCCTGGGAAAGCAGCAGAGGATGGCCCAAGTCCTTGGGCCCCTGCACCCGTGTGGCAGACCCAGAAGAAGCTCCTGGCCCCTGGCTTCGGATTGGCGCAGCTCCGGCCATTGCAGCCAACTGGGGAATGAACCATCGGATGGAAGACCTCTCTCTCTCTCTGCCTCTCCTCTCTCCGTGTAACTCTGACTTTCAAATAAATAAATAAATAAATCTTTTTAAAAAAAGAGAACAGTATATTTAGGTACTCCTAATCCTAACTAAGGCACAAAAATCCTATGAAGTTCAGCTTAAGTTATGACAAACAATCCTTTCCATCTCAACTACCTTGAGGAACACAAATAATCAATTTTCCAGAGGATTTTTTTCCTTATAAATTACATTATCCATAAGGATTATAATGCTATACTATACATATCCCAAATATTTAGCACATAATAGTTACAATCAGACTTAACTGATATCACTACTGAAATTCCAATTTATTTTGGAAAATTAATTCCTACCCTAACAGGTGAGGATGACTCCTCTGCATTTCGTTTCTGAGGCTCGCTGTCCACATCTTGGCGCTTGTTTTTCATTCTTTCTCTGAGATCCCCTGTGGGTCTTTCTGGTGACCTTGGAACCAAAACACAAAAACAAAACAAAACAAAATATATATATTTTATACAACATTTTATAAGAATATATTCACAAATACAACCTCATAAATCTAAATACAGTTTTTCAAATTGTCCTTGGCTCCTAAATTTCTGTAAAATACTTAGTTTGTTTCAGTTTTTTATTTATAAAAAATGAGCAACATTTGCAAGTTTTGTCTGAATACCAAACAAAATGTGAATATTAAAAAGCTATGGGTACTGGTGATATTAATAAGAAACTACATGTGAATTAATAAAAACAAGTATGTAATTAACAGCATGACTTGTTTTCCTATTAACCACATATAGTATGGTTATGCTGAAATAAAAGGTAGTAAAGTTTTAAACACACAATTGAAAAATTAATCTAGAGAAAAAAGCATCATAATCTACATATGTATGTGGTTGGATACAGCAACAATAATCTGACAAAATATTTTATGCACCTTAAGAATCAAAGCAAATATAGGAGTTTTGTGCTATTCTTACAACTTTTCTTAAATTTTAAATCACTGCAGAACAAAAATTAAGGATTTAAAACAAAATTTTTGAACAGTGATTTCATATTCTGCTACAAATTTTTTTTAATGGAAAGGAGAAAACATACTGGACAACTATAAGGTTTCATAATTTACATTAGAAATTTGATAATTTTTGGCTATGTTATTACTTTCACGTTATTATTAAATGGGGAACACAAGAGAAATGGAAAACATACTGCCTTTAAAAAATATTTTTGGGGGACGGTGCTGCGGTGCAGCAGGTTAAAGTGGGTTATGGGTGCTGGTTCATACCCTAGCTACTCCACTTTAGATCCAGCTCCCTGCTGTGACCTGGGAAAACAGTGGGAGATAGCCCAAGTCCTTGGGCCTCTGCACCCACGTGGGAGATCTGAAGGAGACTCCAGCCTCCTGGCTTCAGATCAGCTCAGCTCCGGCCATTGCGGCCATTTGGAGAGTGAACCAGCAGATGGAAGACCTCTCTCTCTCTTTGGCTCTACCTCTCTCTGTAACTCTTTCAAATAAATAAAATTTTCAAAACAATAAAATAAAATAATAAATAAAATAAAATAAATTTTTGAAGCAACTTTATAAAAAAGGTGGGGGGAACTTAATCTACAGAATGCTATGTCCCTCTGACCACCAAAATGTACCATCCATCTCTCTGCCCACACATCTCCCTCAAGCCACAATTTAATCATCTGCTTTACGTAATTTCTGATCAAATTAAATGATTCAGTTTATCAGTCATTAATATCATGGTTAGTGAAAAAATAATTTTAGTTAACTCACTTAAAAGCATCTCAATATTCACATTATATATTTAACAGACTTAGAGTAAATGTTTTATCAGTTAAAGCTGAACTTCAAACTGGAACTTTTTAAAAGAAACAATACTTACACACTCTCTAAATTCCAAATATGACATACATGTAAATCCTACGCACCCTGGTTTCCTTTATATAACAAAATAGTTTATCATGAAACTGTTTCCACCCTAAATGGCATCTAACAAAGTGAATGCTCAGTGTAATGTCGTTAAGTGTCTTATCAATAAACATTTTCTTTTCTTCTCAAATCTGAATCATATTAACAACTATATTTTTCTTTCTTACCAAAAAAAGGAGGGAAAATACATTAATACCAAAGAAGTTATCAAACAGAAAAACACGTACAGCATAGCAAAAATTAAAACCAAAACAAATCATTATTGTAAGCCTTGTAATGACATTACTTGTTTTCATTCTGGACAAATTTTCTTGACAACTATCATACACAAAAATTCTGAGTCAGCTAATAATAAATTCCAAATGAATAAAAACTGTATTAAAAGTATGGTAAAAATATAAAAAAAATTAAAATTATTGAAATAATTTTCTCAGATGTGTTTTATGTATAAAGAGCTCATTAAACATTTACCATAAAGACTAATTTCCCCACATTAACAGAAAGTGATAAATGGCAACCTAAATGAAACAAAGTATGAAGTATTATAAATAAAAATGTACACTGCCTAACTGAACAGGAAATTGACTAATAACTGCTAAAGTTTTGCATTTTAAAGTCTCCTAAACTTCAAAATCTATGCCAGCCCTCTGTCACAAATTCATCAATTAAAAAAAGGTTTAACTGCCAACGCTCAGTTCAATTTGTACTATTTCTGTAGCTAATGCAACCAGTGTAGCCAATTTTAGCGGTAGGTAAATTATTTATCAATCAAGTTCAAACAATATTTATGTATGTTACATCTTTAAGTACTAAAATCATAGGGAACCAAAAGAAAAATAAAGGGACCTTTTAAGCAAATTCACATTGGCCAAGAATGTACCGAAAGTAAACTGATGTACTAAATAGGTTGCATCTTTATTACCATTTATTTATGAAAATAAATACACATTTTACTAAAAGACTGTTGTAAGGGATTTGACAAATTTACTTCAACCAGAGTTTGTATAAGATTTGAATTCTGAGGCCGGCACCGTGGCTTAACAGGCTAATCCTCCGCCTTGTGGTGCCGGCACACCGGGTTCTAGTCCCAATCGGGACGCCGGATTCTATCCCGGTTGCCCCTCTTCCAGGCCAGCTCTCTGTTATGGCCTGGGAGTGCAGTGGAGGATGGCCCAAGTCCTTGGGCCCTGCACCTGCATGGGAGACCAGGAGAAGCACCTGGCTCCTGGCTTCGGATCAGCGAGATGTGCCGGCCGCAGCGGCCATTGGAGGGTGAACCAACGGCAAAAAGGAAGACCTTTCTCTCTGTCTCTCTCTCTCACTACCCACTCTGCCTGTCAAAAAAAAAAAAAAAAAGATTTGAATTTTGAACATATTACAAAGTCAAAATTATAGCTTATTTAATTTTTTTTTTTTGACAGGCAGAGTGGATAGTGAGAGATCAACAGAGAGAAAGATCTTCCTTTTTGCCATTGGTTCACCCTCCAATGGCCGCTGCGGCCTGCGCATCATGCTGATCCAAAGCCAGGAGCCAGGTCTTCTCCTGGTCTCCCATGCGGGTGCAGGGCCCAAGCACTTGGGCCATCCTCCACTGCCTTCGCGGGCCACAGCAAAGAGCTGGCCTGGAAGAGGGGCAACCAGGATAGAATCCGGCGCCCCAATCGGGACTAGAACCCGGTGTGCCGGCGCCGCAAGGCGGGGGATTAGCCTGTTAAGCCACGGCGCCAGCCACCTTATTTAAATTTTAATATTTTAAGAGTTAAAAATACTTTCTTCACCAAAAAAAAAAAAAAAAAAAAAAGTTCAGAGATCATAAAATTCTGCTGTCTTAAGCAGTTAATTCAATAATTCATAATAGAGAGGGGGCACAGATATCATATTACTTGAAAGATTATCAAAACATGTTGCTAAGACTATCACCAAAATCAGAAAATCTATCCAAAACTGATTGCACTTTATATTTTTATACTAGATAAATTACACACACCATTTTATAACAGTATGTATACAATTCAAAGTTCTCAATTTACCTTCTGTAATTGCTGCTGTAACCTTTACCACGAGGTGAAGGGCCATGTATGAACCTACATGTGTTTCCATAGAGGCAGTTGCCAGTCTTCAGCCAGTTACGGCACTGTGTCTAAGAGACAGATATTACTAAGTTAATTTCATATTTATTTCTTGAAAAACAATGCTAGGGCAAAATTAAAACAAATGCTACCAAAACTCCACTGTACATAAAATGTAACAATCCCCAATAATAACAACATCAGAGAAATATGAAAAGTCCATAAACCCTATCATCTTTCCATTCTTTTTTATAGGACACATTTAATAAAACTTACTAAACCAACATTCCTAAAATAAAACAATCCGTTCACCTTTATGACACAAATCAGTATTTCAGTAATAGCACTCTAAGGGAAGCCCCACAACTGCACTAGTGCTAACTCACCTCTGCTGTGCTGCCAGTGCTGGGTCCAAGCCTCTCAAATACACTAGGTCTTCGGGACGTGCTATCAGAGATGGTCTTGGTATTTTCCACTGTGACCTTCCTTCTAATTTTTGACATTTTGAATTACTTTAACCAAAAAACAGAGAGGCAAAACTGTAAAATTCTTCAGACTTAAATAACTGGGTCCATAATTTGGAAGCAGATAAAACTGTAGGTAACACTATAAAATCACAGAGGATTTTCCTGGGAAGAAAAAAAGGAATACGAGAGGTCACAAGCAAACCAGATAAGGTATCTTCTAAAATATGTCTTATTACTGAATATATAATAAATATGAAATCTGTTGGCTAACATTATACCTCTTATGCAAAGTGAACAGATATGATTCTAAGCACACAGTAAAGTTTTCACAGTATTCAACCTCGAAAAACACATAAAATGATTTATAAGTTATTTACAAAAATAAAAGTTATAAGTGAAAATTTTGCTTAAGATAGTTATATTTATAAGTGAAAATTTTGTTGTTAATATAAGTTGTTTTCTATGGCCCGGGAAGGCAGTGGAGGATGGCCAAAGTCCTTGGGCCCTGCACTCGCATGGGAGACCAGGAAAAAGCACCTGGCTCCTGGCTTCGGATCAGCATGATGCGCTGGCCGCAGCGGCCATTGGAGGCTGAACCAACGGCAAAAAGGAAGACCTTTCTCTCTGTCTCTCTCTCTCACTATCCACTCTGCCTGTCAAAAAAAAAAATAAAAATTAAATATATATATATATATTTGTATATATATATATATATTTGTATATATATATATTTGTATATATATATATATAAGTTGTTTTCTACAGTTAAAGTGACAATAGTAGTTATGGTTCAAAAATCAGCTTGGGAGAAAATACTGTCTTACCAGAAGTAAAAAAGGAATAAAGCACTCTGATCAAGGATATTTCTTACAAAAATACCAAAAAACACAAAAAAACCTTTAATGTTCATAAAATAACCTTCTTTCAAAATAGGAAAGGTAACAAACCAGCTATAATTGACAGCAAGGACAGAAAATAAGGTGTAAAAAAATTTTTGAAAAATAAACAAAATGTTCAAAATTACAACTATAATAGAAAACTAAACCAATTTTCAGAATGTTATTCAAAAAGGTCATGGAAATCATGTATCAAAAATAGATTTTACATCAAAATAAATATATTTTTAAAGATTTTATTTATTTATTTGATAAGTAGAGTTACAGACAATGAGAGAGACAGACAGAGAGAAAGATCTTCGAAAGATCTTCCTTCCATTGGCTCACCCCCCAAATGGCCGCCACGGCCAGTGCTGCACCAATCCGAAGCCAGGAGCTAGGTGCTTCCTCCCGGTCTCCCATGCGGGTGCAGGGCCCAAGCACCTGGGCCATCCTCCGCTGCCCTCCCAGGCCACAGCAGAGAGCTGGACTGGAAGAGGAGCAACCGGGACTAGAACCTGGCGCCCATATGGGATGCCGGCACCTGAGGTGGAGGATTAACCAGGTGAGCCACGGCGCTGACCCAAAATAAATATATTTTTAAATTCCATTTTCCACCAGCTTTTTGAAGTACTCTCATGTAACTGGATGAGTCAATTAAAATATTAGACAATGACAACATATGTTAGAAAACAATACATTCTGTATCAAGAAGCTGGAACCAGAGAGTACACTCCTGTGGGAAGTTGGTAAGAAATGACAAAAATAGGAGCTGGACTTGTGGCATAGGTTAAGCCTCTGCCTACAACACAGGCCTTCTCAAGCGCTGGTTGGATACCTGGGTGCTCTACTTCTCATCCAGCTCCCTGCTAATGCCTGGGAAAGCAGCAGGGTACAGTCCAAAACATATGGGAGATCCAGAAGAAAATCCTGGCTCCTGGTTCCCGTCTTCAGCCTGGACCAGCCCCAGCCATTATGGCCATTTGGGAACTAAACTAGCAGATGGAAGATATCTCTTTCTCCCTAACTCCCCCCACACACACACACCATTTCCCCTCCTCTCTCTGTAATTCTGCCTTTCATATAAATAACAAAAAAGGAAAAGAAATGAAGACTTAAAAATTGCAATCAGAATGTTAGCTAAAGTCTTAACAATCAAAAGTTACTAGAATGAACCTGAGCAGCTAAAAAAGCAAAAGTTCCATCACAAACGGTCTTTAATATGACTTCAAAGTAAAGACATATCCCTTAAAAGGAAACTGAGACATAGTAATATCAAATCAAAAGTAAAAAATTATAAACAATGTTTGGTTCAATTAGGTACTGAAGTCACATTTTAAAAAGGACCCACAGAATAAAGGCAACATTTGTGGAGTGAAAAAAGGTGGTGAACCAAGAAAAGGAAACATCCTATATACAGAAATATTCATATTTTTCTTACTCCTTAATATAAAATATAACCACATTCAACACGGGCAAGTTTTCATATCATTCAAAGAAGTCAGAGAATAAAGCAGTTACAAATTTTAAAAATTAGTGTAGTGTGTCAAATAAATGAAGAAGCTGCTAAAAGTAAAGTCATTTATGTACGGGGACCAACTCTACATACAGGTATCAGCAGATTTTATTTTTCTTGGGCTCATTTTCAGCACTTACAGATGAAAAATTGACAAAATTTTTATGTCCATTTGATTTACTAAAAATAAAGAACTGAGCGGCCGGCGCTGTGGCACAGCAAGTTAACACCCTGGCCTGAAGCACCGGCATCCCATATGGGCGCCGGTTCTAGTCCCGGCTTCTCCTCTTCCAATCCAGCTCTCTGCTATGGCCTGGGAAAGCAGCAGAAGATGGCCCAAGTCCTTGGGCCCCTGCACCTGTGAGGAGAGACCTGGAAGAAGCTCCTGGCTCCTAGCTTCGGATCGGTGCAGCTCCAGCCGTTGTGGTCAAATGGGGAGTGAACCAGAGGATGGAAGACCTCCCTCTCTTTCTCTCTCTCTCTCTATCTCTGTGTAATTCTGAATTTCAAATAAATAAATAAATCTTTTAAAAAAGAAAATAAAGAACTGAAAGCTAAGAGAAATGGAGCTGAGAAAGACCTTCTGGAAAATGTAGACCTTTAAGAAAAACTTTTTTTTTAAACATTTATAACCAAGCAAGACTAAATAGTAAGAAATAAATGTGTCAAGCAGGCGCTGTGGCGTAGACCATTAGGCCTCCACTTGTGGTGCCAGAATCCCATATGGGCGCCAGTTCAAGTCCCAGCTGCTCCACTTCTGATCCGGCTCCCTGTTAATGTGCCTGGGAAAGCAGCAGAGGATGGCCCAAGGGCTTGGGCCCCTGCACCCATATGGGACATCCAGAAGCTCCTGGCTCCTGGCTTCGGATCAGCTCAGCTTGCTGTTGCTGCCATCTGGGGAGTGAACCACCAGACGGAAGACCTCTCTCTCTGTCTCTCCCACTCTGCAACTCTGCCTCTCAAATAAATAAATAAATCTTTTTAAAAAGAAATAAATAAAAAGAAGTAAATGTGTCACAAAATATATAGGAAAAGGCAGGAAGGAATAAAACACATTTTCAAGTTTTATTATTTATTTCTATAAATATTAATATAAAGATATTATAATCCTCAACTATTAATTCAATTTTTATAACATTTTAGCAAACAAAATTAAATGAGTTTCAAAATTTCCTCATTAGCTACTTATCTAGAACTTGTGAAACAGGGACATCAACTCACTACACTACCTCAAGGACACCAACCCAAACCTTACATTTTTCCTTCCACTATCATACAGAAGTGGGTTAATGTTGCCCCTAACACACCTGCCTCAATACACCTCCACTCCCAACACACCCTCCTGCAACACCCCCAGCAACCCTGCCCCAAACTTTGCCAAAAAAAAAAAAAAGTAGCTTATCCACAGTTAGGACAATAAGTTATTTATTACTATATGTTCAAACACTGTTCATCTAGCATCTCTTTTCTTGTTTTTCTAAGATCTTCAGGTACTAATTTTCCCTTCTCTATCATTTGTTCTTTGGATCAGCCCTTCTCTGCTCCTCTGACCTACTGCTGAAAAGCATTGGCCTCACAGCTTCTTCCCAGTCCTACAGAGTCCCTCACAAACTGAAGATTTCACAAGGTTTCGACTGCTATGCCAAAGACAATCAAGTGCAGATCAATGCTCCAAGCTCACACCACTCACTCTTGTATTCTCAACGCTAAAATAGTTGTTCCTCAGACAAACTTTTACAAATTAGGAACTACTACTCAATATGTCCTACACAGTGACTACTGCTGAGTCTTCCAATTTAAAAGGGTGGGGGTGAAAAAAGTAAAGATACACTTTATTTCTTCTTTCACAGCACAGGTATCAGACACTGCCCTAAAATGACACTGTATATGAGCGCCAGATCAGGTTACAGGAGGGCCTGAACCAATAATTATACACACACACACACACATATATATATATATATATATATATATATAAAATTCTAATTAAAAAGAAATCTTCTGACATCGACCTAGGAATTCCTATCAGTAGCCAACACTACAAAGTTACCTAAGCATTATTACTGAGACATTCATGAGTTTACATAACTAAAACATTTTATGCTTGTAAAGTACACAATATATAACTTAAAATTCTGAGGCCCTCCAGTGGGGCTAGGGGTCTGAGGGCCTCTCAGACATAGGCAGAATGTCCTTCACAAGCAAGCTGCCAGATGTGGCTGGAAAGCCTGTCTCCAGACCTGCTGGCATCTCCCTCACTATGGCTTCTTGTGCTGCATGTGTGACCTTGCAGTCCTAAATCACATCTTCAAGTTAGTTGCAATCT